>NC_082658.1:26984833-28421000 GCF_028023285.1 Balaenoptera ricei | reverse complement strand
GAACCCTGTGCCCTGGAAACATGACTGTGGCCTGCTACTGGAAACCCATGGCCTGGGAACTTGACATTGCTTTGATTCTGGAACCCTGTGTCCTGGGAACATGACTGAGGTTTGATTCTGGAAATCATTGGCCTGGGAACATGACTGACGTTAGATTGTGGAATCTTGTGGCCTGGGAACATGACTGAGGTTTGATGGAGGAACCCTGTGGCCTGGGAACATGACTGAGGTTTGATGGGGGTACCCTGTGGCGTGGCAACATGACTGAGGCTTGATTCTGGAACCCTGTGGCCTGGGAAATTGACTCTGATTTGATCGCAGAAACCTGTGGACTGGCAACATGACTGAGGTTTGATGGTGGAACCCTGTGGCCTGGCAAGATGACAGAGGTTTGATTGTGGAACCCTCAGGCTTGAGAACATGACTGAGGCTTGATGGTGGAACCCTGTGGCCTGGCAACAGGACTGAGGTTTGATGGTGGAATCCTGTGGCCTGGCAAGATGATTTTGGTTTGATTGTGGAACACTCTGGCCTGGGAATATGACTGACGTTTAATTCTGGAACCCTGTGTCCTGGGAATATGAGTGAGGCTTGATTCTGGAACCCTGTGGCCTTGGAACATGAATGGGGTTTTACTTTTGAATCCTGTGTCCAGGGAATATGACTGAGGTTTGATTCTGGAACCCTGTGTCCTGGGAACATGACTGAGGTTTGATTCTGGAACCATGTGGCCTGGGAATATGACTGAGGTTTGATTCTGGAAACCATTGGCCTGGGAACATGACTGATGTTAGATTGTGGAATCCTGTGGCCTGGGAACATGACATCGGTTTGGATTCTGAAAACCTGTGGTCTGGGAATATGACTGAGGTTTGATGGTGGTACCCTATGGCCTGGGAGCATGACTTAGCTTTGATTCTGGATCCCTGTGGCCTGGGAACATGACTGAGGCGTGATTCTGGAAACCTGAGGCCTGGGAACATGACATCTGTTTAGATTGTGGAATACTGTGCCCTGGGAACCTGACTGAGGCTTGGTACTTGAACCCTGTGGACTGGCAACATGACTGAGGTTTTATTCTGGAACCCTGTAGCATGGGAACATAACTGAGGATTGATTCTGGAAACCTGTGGCCTGGGAACATGACATCGGTGGAATCTGGAACCCTGTGGCCTGGGAACATGAGAACGGTGTGATTCGGGAACCCTGTGGCCTGAGAACATGTCTGAGGTTTGATGGTGGAAACCTGTGGCCTGGCAACATGACTGAGGTTTGGTTCTGGAACCCTGTTCCCTGGGAACATGACTGAGGTTTGATTCTGGACACCTTTGTCCTGGGAACATGACTGAGGTTTGATTGTGGAACCCTGTGTCCTGGGAACATGACTGAGGTTTGATTCTGGAACCATGTGTCCTGGGAATATGACTGAGGTTTGATTCTGGATACCTGTGACCTGGGAAAATGACTGAGGTTTCATTGTGGAAATATGTGGCCTGGGATCTTGAGTGAGGTTTGATGGTGGAACACTCTGGCCTGGCAAAATGACTGAAGCTTGATTCTGGAACCCTGTGGCCTGGGAACTTGACTGAGGTTTGATGGCAGAAACCTGTGGACTGGCAACATGACTGAGGTTTGATTGTGGAACCCTGTGCCCTGGAAACATGACTGTGGCCTGGTACTGGAAACCCATGACCTGGGAACTTGACGTTGGTTTGATTCTGGAACCCTGTGTCCTGGGAACATGATTGAGGTTTGATTCTGGAAACCATTGGTCTGGGAACATGACTGATGTTAGATTGTGGAATCCTGTGGCCTGGGAACATGACTGAGGTTTGATGGAGGAACCCTGTGGCCTGGGAACATGACTGAGGTTTGATGGTGGTACCCTGTGGACTGGCAACATGACTGAGGCTTGATTCTGGGACCCTGTGGCCTGGGAAATTGACTCTGATTTGATCGCAGAAACCTGTGGACTGGCAGCATGACTGAGGATTGATGGTGGAACCCTGGGCACTGGGAACATGACGAGATGCCTGACACTGTAACCCCGTGTCCTGAGAACATGACATTGTTTTGATTCTGGAAAGCTGTTTCCTGGGAACATGACTGAGGTTTGATGGTTGAACCCTGTGGACTGGCAACATGACTGACGTTTGATTGTGGCACCCTCAGGCTTGGGAACATTACTGAGGCTTGATGGTGGAACCCTGTGTCCTGGCACCAGGACTGAGGTTTGATGGTGGAACCCTGTGGCCTGGGAACATGACATCGTTTTGGATTCTGGTACCGTGTTGCCTGGGAACATGAAATCGTTTTGATTCTGGAAACCTGTGGCCTGGGAATATGACTGAGGTTTGATGGTGGTACCCTATGGCCTGGCAACATGACTGAGGTTTGATTCTGGAACCCTGTGTCCTGGGAACATGACTGAGGTTTGATTCTGGAACCATGTGGCCTGGGAATATGACTGAGGTTTGATTCTGGAAACCATTGGCCTGGGAACATGACTGATGTTAGATTGTGGAACCCTATGGCCTGGGAACATGACATCGGTTTGATTCTGGAAACCATTGGCCTGGGAACATGACTGATGTTAGATTGTGGAATCCTGTGGCCTGGGAACATGACATCGGTTTGGATTCTGAAAACCTGTGGTCTGGGAATATGACTGAGGTTTGATGGTGGTACCCTATGGCCTGGGAGCATGACTTAGCTTTGATTCTGGATCCCTGTGGCCTGGGAACATGACTGAGGCGTGATTCTGGAAACCTGAGGCCTGGGAACATGACATCTGTTTAGATTGTGGAATACTGTGCCCTGGGAACCTGACTGAGGCTTGGTACTTGAACCCTGTGGACTGGCAACATGACTGAGGTTTTATTCTGGAACCCTGTAGCATGGGAACATAACTGAGGATTGATTCTGGAAACCTGTGGCCTGGGAACATGACATCGGTGGAATCTGGAACCCTGTGGCCTGGGAACATGAGAACGGTGTGATTCTGGAACCCTGTGGCCTGAGAACATGTCTGAGGTTTGATGGTGGAAACCTGTGGCCTGGCAACATGACTGAGGTTTGGTTCTGGAACCCTGTTCCCTGGGAACATGACTGAGGTTTGATTCTGGACACCTTTGTCCTGGGAACATGACTGAGGTTTGATTGTGGAACCCTGTGTCCTGGGAACATGACTGAGTTTTGATTCTGGAACCATGTGTCCTGGGAATATGACTGAGGTTTGATTCTGGATACCTGTGGCCTGGGAAAATGACTGAGGTTTCATTGTGGAAATATGTGGCCTGGGATCTTGAGTGAGGTTTGATGGTGGAACACTCTGGCCTGGCAAAATGACTGAAGCTTGATTCTGGAACCCTGTGGCCTGGGAACTTGACTGAGGTTTGATGGCAGAAACCTGTGGACTGGCAACATGACTGAGGTTTGATTGTGGAACCCTGTGCCCTGGAAACATGACTGTGGCCTGGTACTGGAAACCCATGGCCTGGGAACTTGACGTTGGTTTGATTCTGGAACCCTGTGTCCTGGGAACATGATTGAGGTTTGATTCTGGAAACCATTGGTCTGGGAACATGACTGATGTTAGATTGTGGAATCCTGTGGCCTGGGAACATGACTGAGGTTTGATGGAGGAACCCTGTGGCCTGGGAACATGACTGAGGTTTGATGGTGGTACCCTGTGGACTGGCAACATGACTGAGGCTTGATTCTGGGACCCTGTGGCCTGGGAAATTGACTCTGATTTGATCGCAGAAACCTGTGGACTGGCAGCATGACTGAGGATTGATGGTGGAACCCTGGGCACTGGGAACATGACGAGATGCCTGACACTGTAACCCCGTGTCCTGAGAACATGACATTGTTTTGATTCTGGAAAGCTGTTTCCTGGGAACATGACTGAGGTTTGATGGTTGAACCCTGTGGACTGGCAACATGACTGACGTTTGATTGTGGCACCCTCAAGCTTGGGAACATTACTGAGGCTTGATGGTGGAACCCTGTGTCCTGGCACCAGGACTGAGGTTTGATGGTGGAACCCTGTGGCCTGGGAACATGACATCGTTTTGGATTCTGGTACCGTGTTGCCTGGGAACATGAAATCGTTTTGATTCTGGAAACCTGTGGCCTGGGAATATGACTGAGGTTTGATGGTGGTACCCTATGGCCTGGCAACATGACTGAGGTTTGATTCTGGAACCCTGTGTCCTGGGAACATGACTGAGGTTTGATTCTGGAACCATGTGGCCTGGGAATATGACTGAGGTTTGATTCTGGAAACCATTGGCCTGGGAACATGACTGATGTTAGATTGTGGAATCCTGTGGCCTGGGAACATGACATCGGTTTGGATTCTGAAAACCTGTGGTCTGGGAATATGACTGAGGTTTGATGGTGGTACCCTATGGCCTGGGAGCATGACTTAGCTTTGATTCTGGATCCCTGTGGCCTGGGAACATGACTGAGGCGTGATTCTGGAAACCTGAGGCCTGGGAACATGACATCTGTTTAGATTGTGGAATACTGTGCCCTGGGAACCTGACTGAGGCTTGGTACTTGAACCCTGTGGACTGGCAACATGACTGAGGTTTTATTCTGGAACCCTGTAGCATGGGAACATAACTGAGGATTGATTCTGGAAACCTGTGGCCTGGGAACATGACATCGGTGGAATCTGGAACCCTGTGGCCTGGGAACATGAGAACGGTGTGATTCGGGAACCCTGTGGCCTGAGAACATGTCTGAGGTTTGATGGTGGAAACCTGTGGCCTGGCAACATGACTGAGGTTTGGTTCTGGAACCCTGTTCCCTGGGAACATGACTGAGGTTTGATTCTGGACACCTTTGTCCTGGGAACATGACTGAGGTTTGATTGTGGAACCCTGTGTCCTGGGAACATGACTGAGTTTTGATTCTGGAACCATGTGTCCTGGGAATATGACTGAGGTTTGATTCTGGATACCTGTGGCCTGGGAAAATGACTGAGGTTTCATTGTGGAAATATGTGGCCTGGGATCTTGAGTGAGGTTTGATGGTGGAACACTCTGGCCTGGCAAAATGACTGAAGCTTGATTCTGGAACCCTGTGGCCTGGGAACTTGACTGAGGTTTGATGGCAGAAACCTGTGGACTGGCAACATGACTGAGGTTTGATTGTGGAACCCTGTGCCCTGGAAACATGACTGTGGCCTGGTACTGGAAACCCATGGCCTGGGAACTTGACGTTGGTTTGATTCTGGAACCCTGTGTCCTGGGAACATGATTGAGGTTTGATTCTGGAAACCATTGGTCTGGGAACATGACTGATGTTAGATTGTGGAATCCTGTGGCCTGGGAACATGACTGAGGTTTGATGGAGGAACCCTGTGGCCTGGGAACATGACTGAGGTTTGATGGTGGTACCCTGTGGACTGGCAACATGACTGAGGCTTGATTCTGGGACCCTGTGGCCTGGGAAATTGACTCTGATTTGATCGCAGAAACCTGTGGACTGGCAGCATGACTGAGGATTGATGGTGGAACCCTGGGCACTGGGAACATGACGAGATGCCTGACACTGTAACCCCGTGTCCTGAGAACATGACATTGTTTTGATTCTGGAAAGCTGTTTCCTGGGAACATGACTGAGGTTTGATGGTTGAACCCTGTGGACTGGCAACATGACTGACGTTTGATTGTGGCACCCTCAGGCTTGGGAACATTACTGAGGCTTGATGGTGGAACCCTGTGTCCTGGCACCAGGACTGAGGTTTGATGGTGGAACCCTGTGGCCTGGGAACATGACATCGTTTTGGATTCTGGTACCGTGTTGCCTGGGAACATGAAATCGTTTTGATTCTGGAAACCTGTGGCCTGGGAATATGACTGAGGTTTGATGGTGGTACCCTATGGCCTGGCAACATGACTGAGGTTTGATTCTGGAACCCTGTGTCCTGGGAACATGACTGAGGTTTGATTCTGGAACCATGTGGCCTGGGAATATGACTGAGGTTTGATTCTGGAAACCATTGGCCTGGGAACATGACTGATGTTAGATTGTGGAACCCTATGGCCTGGGAACATGACATCGGTTTGATTCTGGAAACCATTGGCCTGGGAACATGACTGATGTTAGATTGTGGAATCCTGTGGCCTGGGAACATGACATCGGTTTGGATTCTGAAAACCTGTGGTCTGGGAATATGACTGAGGTTTGATTGTCGTATCCTATGGCCTGGGAGCATGACTTAGCTTTGATTCTGGATCCCTGTGGCCTGGGAACATGACTGAGGCGTGATTCTGGAAACCTGAGGCCTGGGAACATGACATCTGTTTAGATTGTGGAATACTGTGCCCTGGGAACCCGACTGAGGCTTGGTTCTGGAACCCTGTGGACTGGGAATATGACTGAGGTTTTATTCTGGAACCCTGTAGACTGGGAACATAACTGAGGATTGATTCTGGAACCCTGTGGCCTGGGAACATGACATCGGTTGGATTCTGGAACCCTGTGGCATGGGAACATGACTGCGGTTTGATTGTGGAACCCACTGGCCTGGGAACATGACCGTGGTTTGATTCTGAAACCCTGTGGCCTGGGAACATGACTGAGGTTTGGTTCTGGAACCCTGTTCCCTGGGAACATGACTGAGGTTTGATTCTGGGCTCCTGTGTCCTGGGAACAAGAATGAGGTTTGAATGTGGAACCCTGTGGCCTGGGAACATGACTGAGGTTTGATTCTGGAACCATGTGTCCTGGGAATATGACTGAGGTTTGCTTCTGGATAACTGTGGCCTGGAAAAATAACTGAGGTTTCATTGTGGAAATATGAGGCCTGGGATCATGAGTGAGGTTTGATGGGGGTACCCTGTGGCGTGGCAACATGAGTGAGGCTTGATTCTGGAACCCTGTGGCCTGGGAAATTGACTCTGATTTAATCGCAGAAACCTGTGGACTGGCAACATGACTGAGGTTTGATGGTGGAACCCTGTGGCCTGGCAAGATGACAGAGGTTTGATTGTGGAACACTCTGGCCTGGGAATATGACTGACGTTTAATTCTGGAACCCTGTGGCCTGGGAATATGAGTGAGGCTTGATTCTGGAACCCTGTGGCCTTGGAACATGAATGCGGTTTTACTTTTGAATCCTGTGTCCAGGGAACATGACTGAGGTTTGATTCTGGAACCCTGTGTCCTGGGAACATGACTGAGGTTTGATTCTGGAACCATGTGGCCTAGGAATATGACTGAGGTTTGATTCTGGAAACCATTGGCCTGGGAACATGACTGATGTTAGATTGTGGAATCCTGTGGCCTGGGAACATGAAATCGTTTTGATTCTGGAAAACTGTGGCCTGGGAATATGACTGAGGTTTCATGGTGGTACCCTATGGCCTGGCAACATGACTGAGGTTTGATTCTGGATCCCTGTGGCCTGGGAACATGACTGAGGCGTGATTCTGGAAACCTGAGGCCTGGGAACATGACATCTGTTTAGATTGTGGAATACTGTGCCCTGGGAACCTGACTGAGGCTTGGTACTTGAACCCTGTGGACTGGCAACATGACTGAGGTTTTATTCTGGAACCCTGTAGCATGGGAACATAACTGAGGATTGATTCTGGAAACCTGTGGCCTGGGAACATGACATCGGCGGAATCTGGAACCCTGTGGCCTGGGAACATGAGAACGGTGTGATTCTGGAACCCTGTGGCCTGAGAACATGTCTGAGGTTTGATGGTGGAAACCTGTGGCCTGGCAACATGACTGAGGTTTGGTTCTGGAACCCTGTTCCCTGGGAACATGACTGAGGTTTGATTCTGGACACCTTTGTCCTGGGAACATGACTGAGGTTTGATTGTGGAACCCTGTGTCCTGGGAACATGACTGAGTTTTGATTCTGGAACCATGTGTCCTGGGAATATGACTGAGGTTTGATTCTGGATACCTGTGGCCTGGGAAAATGACTGAGGTTTCATTGTGGAAATATGTGGCCTGGGATCTTGAGTGAGGTTTGATGGTGGAACACTCTGGCCTGGCAAAATGACTGAAGCTTGATTCTGGAACCCTGTGGCCTGGGAACTTGACTGAGGTTTGATGGCAGAAACCTGTGGACTGGCAACATGACTGAGGTTTGATTGTGGAACCCTGTGCCCTGGAAACATGACTGTGGCCTGGTACTGGAAACCCATGGCCTGGGAACTTGACGTTGGTTTGATTCTGGAACCCTGTGTCCTGGGAACATGATTGAGGTTTGATTCTGGAAACCATTGGTCTGGGAACATGACTGATGTTAGATTGTGGAATCCTGTGGCCTGGGAACATGACTGAGGTTTGATGGAGGAACCCTGTGGCCTGGGAACATGACTGAGGTTTGATGGTGGTACCCTGTGGACTGGCAACATGACTGAGGCTTGATTCTGGGACCCTGTGGCCTGGGAAATTGACTCTGATTTGATCGCAGAAACCTGTGGACTGGCAGCATGACTGAGGATTGATGGTGGAACCCTGGGCACTGGGAACATGACGAGATGCCTGACACTGTAACCCCGTGTCCTGAGAACATGACATTGTTTTGATTCTGGAAAGCTGTTTCCTGGGAACATGACTGAGGTTTGATGGTTGAACCCTGTGGACTGGCAACATGACTGACGTTTGATTGTGGCACCCTCAGGCTTGGGAACATTACTGAGGCTTGATGGTGGAACCCTGTGTCCTGGCACCAAGACTGAGGTTTGATGGTGGAACCCTGTGGCCTGGGAACATGACATCGTTTTGGATTCTGGTACCGTGTTGCCTGGGAACATGAAATCGTTTTGATTCTGGAAACCTGTGGCCTGGGAATATGACTGAGGTTTGATGGTGGTACCCTATGGCCTGGCAACATGACTGAGGTTTGATTCTGGAACCCTGTGTCCTGGGAACATGACTGAGGTTTGATTCTGGAACCATGTGGCCTGGGAATATGACTGAGGTTTGATTCTGGAAACCATTGGCCTGGGAACATGACTGATGTTAGATTGTTGAACCCTGTGGCCTGGGAACATGACATCGGTTTGATTCTGAAAACCATTGGCCTGGGAACATGACTGATGTTAGATTGTGGAATCCTGTGGCCTGGGAACATGACATCGGTTTGGATTCTGAAAACCTGTGGTCTGGGAATATGACTGAGGTTTGATTGTCGTACCCTATGGCCTGGGAGCATGACTTAGCTTTGATTCTGGATCCCTGTGGCCTGGGAACATGACTGAGGCGTGATTCTGGAAACCTGAGGCCTGGGAACATGACATCTGTTTAGATTGTGGAATACTGTGCCCTGGGAACCCGACTGAGGCTTGGTTCTGGAACCCTGTGGACTGGGAATATGACTGAGGTTTTATTCTGGAACCCTGTAGACTGGGAACATAACTGAGGATTGATTCTGGAACCCTGTGGCCTGGGAACATGACATCGGTTGGATTCTGGAACCCTGTGGCATGGGAACATGACTGCGGTTTGATTGTGGAACCCACTGGCCTGGGAACATGACCGTGGTTTGATTCTGAAACCCTGTGCCCTGGGAACATGACTGAGGTTTGGTTCTGGAACCCTGTTCCCTGGGAACATGACTGAGGTTTGATTCTGGGCTCCTGTGTCCTGGGAACAAGAATGAGGTTTGAATGTGGAACCCTGTGGCCTGGGAACATGACTGAGGTTTGATTCTGGAACCATGTGTCCTGGGAATATGACTGAGGTTTGCTTCTGGATAACTGTGGCCTGGAAAAATAACTGAGGTTTCATTGTGGAAATATGAGGCCTGGGATCATGAGTGAGGTTTGATGGGGGTACCCTGTGGCGTGGCAACATGACTGAGGCTTGATTCTGGAACCCTTTGGCCTGGGAAATTGACTCTGATTTGATCGCAGAAACCTGTGGACTGGCAACATGACTGAGGTTTGATGGTGGAACCATGTGGCCTGGCAAGATGACAGAGGTTTGATTGTGGAACCCTCAGGCTTGAGAACATGACTGAGGCTTGATGGTGGAACCCTGTGGCCTGGCAACAGGACTGAGGTTTGATGGTGGAATCCTGTGGCCTGGCAACAGGACTGAGGTTTGATGGTGGAACCCTGTGGCCTGGCAAGATGACTTTGGTTTGATTGTGGAACACTCTGGCCTGGGAATATGACTGACGTTTAATTCTGGAACCCTGTGGCCTGGGAATATGAGTGAGGCTTGATTCTGGAACCCTGTGGCCTTGGAACATGAATGGGGTTTTACTTTTGAATCCTGTGTCCAGGGAACATGCCTGAGGTTTGATTCTGGAACCCTGTGTCCTGGGAACATGACTGAGGTTTGATTCTGGAACCATGTGGCCTGGGAATATGACTGAGGTTTGATTCTGGAAACCATTGGCCTGGGAACATGACTGATGTTAGATTGTGGAATCCTGTGGCCTGGGAACATGAAATCGTTTTGATTCTGGAAACCTGTGGCCTGGGAATATGACTGAGGTTTCATGGTGGTACCCTATAGCCTGGCAACATGACTGAGGTTTGATTCTGGATCCCTGTGGCCTGGGAACATGACTGAGGCGTGATTCTGGAAACCTGTGGCCTGGGAACATGACATCTGTTTAGATTGTGGAATACTGTGCCCTGGGAACCCGACTGAGGCTTGGTTCTGGAACCCTGTGGACTGGGAATATGACTGAGGTTTTATTCTGGAACCCTGTAGACTGGGAACATAACTGAGGATTGATTCTGGAACCCTGTGGCCTGGGAACATGACATCGGTTGGATTCTGGAACCCTGTGGCATGGGAACATGACTGCGGTTTGATTGTGGAACCCACTGGCCTGGGAACATGACCGTGGTTTGATTCTGAAACCCTGTGGCCTGGGAACATGACTGAGGTTTGGTTCTGGAACCCTGTTCCCTGGGAACATGACTGAGGTTTGATTCTGGGCTCCTGTGTCCTGGGAACAAGAATGAGGTTTGAATGTGGAACCCTGTGGCCTAGGAACATGACTGAGGTTTGATTCTGGAACCATGTGTCCTGGGAATATGACTGAGGTTTGCTTCTGGATAACTGTGGCCTGGGAAAATAACTGAGGTTTCATTGTGGAAATATGAGGCCTGGGATCATGAGTGAGGTTTGATGGTGGAACACTCTGGCCTGGCAAAATGACTGAAGCTTGATTCTGGAACCCTGTAGCCTGGGAACTTGACTGAGGTTTGATGGCAGAAACCTGTGGACTGGCAACATGACTGAGGTTTGATTGTGGAACCCTGTGCCCTGGAAACATGACTGTGGCCTGCTACTGGAAACCCATGGCCTGGGAACTTGACATTGCTTTGATTCTGGAACCCTGTGTCCTGGGAACATGACTGAGGTTTGATTCTGGAAATCATTGGCCTGGGAACATGACTGACGTTAGATTGTGGAATCTTGTGGCCTGGGAACATGACTGAGGTTTGATGGAGGAACCCTGTGGCCTGGGAACATGACTGAGGTTTGATGGGGGTACCCTGTGGCGTGGCAACATGACTGAGGCTTGATTCTGGAACCCTGTGGCCTGGGAAATTGACTCTGATTTGATCGCAGAAACCTGTGGACTGGCAACATGACTGAGGTTTGATGGTGGAACCCTGTGGCCTGGCAAGATGACAGAGGTTTGATTGTGGAACCCTCAGGCTTGAGAACATGACTGAGGCTTGATGGTGGAACCCTGTGGCCTGGCAACAGGACTGAGGTTTGATGGTGGAATCCTGTGGCCTGGCAAGATGACTTTGGTTTGATTGTGGAACACTCTGGCCTGGGAATATGACTGACGTTTAATTCTGGAACCCTGTGTCCTGGGAATATGAGTGAGGCTTGATTCTGGAACCCTGTGGCCTTGGAACATGAATGGGGTTTTACTTTTGAATCCTGTGTCCAGGGAACATGACTGAGGTTTGATTCTGGAACCCTGTGTCCTGGGAACATGACTGAGGTTTGATTCTGGAACCATGTGGCCTGGGAATATGACTGAGGTTTGATTCTGGAAACCATTGGCCTGGGAACATGACTGATGTTAGATTGTGGAATCCTGTGGCCTGGGAACATGACATCGGTTTGGATTCTGAAAACCTGTGGTCTGGGAATATGACTGAGGTTTGATGGTGGTACCCTATGGCCTGGGAGCATGACTTAGCTTTGATTCTGGATCCCTGTGGCCTGGGAACATGACTGAGGCGTGATTCTGGAAACCTGAGGCCTGGGAATATGACATCTGTTTAGATTGTGGAATACTGTGCCCTGGGAACCTGACTGAGGCTTGGTACTTGAACCCTGTGGACTGGCAACATGACTGAGGTTTTATTCTGGAACCCTGTAGCATGGGAACATAACTGAGGATTGATTCTGGAAACCTGTGGCCTGGGAACATGACATCGGTGGAATCTGGAACCCTGTGGCCTGGGAACATGAGAACGGTGTGATTCTGGAACCCTGTGGCCTGAGAACATGTCTGAGGTTTGATGGTGGAAACCTGTGGCCTGGCAACATGACTGAGGTTTGGTTCTGGAACCCTGTTCCCTGGGAACATGACTGAGGTTTGATTCTGGACACCTTTGTCCTGGGAACATGACTGAGGTTTGATTGTGGAACCCTGTGTCCTGGGAACATGACTGAGTTTTGATTCTGGAACCATGTGTCCTGGGAATATGACTGAGGTTTGATTCTGGATACCTGTGACCTGGGAAAATGACTGAGGTTTCATTGTGGAAATATGTGGCCTGGGATCTTGAGTGAGGTTTGATGGTGGAACACTCTGGCCTGGCAAAATGACTGAAGCTTGATTCTGGAACCCTGTGGCCTGGGAACTTGACTGAGGTTTGATGGCAGAAACCTGTGGACTGGCAACATGACTGAGGTTTGATTGTGGAACCCTGTGCCCTGGAAACATGACTGTGGCCTGGTACTGGAAACCCATGACCTGGGAACTTGACGTTGGTTTGATTCTGGAACCCTGTGTCCTGGGAACATGATTGAGGTTTGATTCTGGAAACCATTGGTCTGGGAACATGACTGATGTTAGATTGTGGAATCCTGTGGCCTGGGAACATGACTGAGGTTTGATGGAGGAACCCTGTGGCCTGGGAACATGACTGAGGTTTGATGGTGGTACCCTGTGGACTGGCAACATGACTGAGGCTTGATTCTGGGACCCTGTGGCCTGGGAAATTGACTCTGATTTGATCGCAGAAACCTGTGGACTGGCAGCATGACTGAGGATTGATGGTGGAACCCTGGGCACTGGGAACATGACGAGATGCCTGACACTGTAACCCCGTGTCCTGAGAACATGACATTGTTTTGATTCTGGAAAGCTGTTTCCTGGGAACATGACTGAGGTTTGATGGTTGAACCCTGTGGACTGGCAACATGACTGAGGTTTGATTGTGGCACCCTCAGGCTTGGGAACATTACTGAGGCTTGATGGTGGAACCCTGTGTCCTGGCACCAGGACTGAGGTTTGATGGTGGAACCCTGTGGCCTGGGAACATGACATCGTTTTGGATTCTGGTACCGTGTTGCCTGGGAACATGAAATCGTTTTGATTCTGGAAACCTGTGGCCTGGGAATATGACTGAGGTTTGATGGTGGTACCCTATGGCCTGGCAACATGACTGAGGTTTGATTCTGGAACCCTGTGTCCTGGGAACATGACTGAGGTTTGATTCTGGAACCATGTGGCCTGGGAATATGACTGAGGTTTGATTCTGGAAACCATTGGCCTGGGAACATGACTGATGTTAGATTGTGGAACCCTATGGCCTGGGAACATGACATCGGTTTGATTCTGGAAACCATTGGCCTGGGAACATGACTGATGTTAGATTGTGGAATCCTGTGGCCTGGGAACATGACATCGGTTTGGATTCTGAAAACCTGTGGTCTGGGAATATGACTGAGGTTTGATTGTCGTATCCTATGGCCTGGGAGCATGACTTAGCTTTGATTCTGGATCCCTGTGGCCTGGGAACATGACTGAGGCGTGATTCTGGAAACCTGAGGCCTGGGAACATGACATCTGTTTAGATTGTGGAATACTGTGCCCTGGGAACCCGACTGAGGCTTGGTTCTGGAACCCTGTGGACTGGGAATATGACTGAGGTTTTATTCTGGAACCCTGTAGACTGGGAACATAACTGAGGATTGATTCTGGAACCCTGTGGCCTGGGAACATGACATCGGTTGGATTCTGGAACCCTGTGGCATGGGAACATGACTGCGGTTTGATTGTGGAACCCACTGGCCTGGGAACATGACCGTGGTTTGATTCTGAAACCCTGTGGCCTGGGAACATGACTGAGGTTTGGTTCTGGAACCCTGTTCCCTGGGAACATGACTGAGGTTTGATTCTGGGCTCCTGTGTCCTGGGAACAAGAATGAGGTTTGAATGTGGAACCCTGTGGCCTGGGAACATGACTGAGGTTTGATTCTGGAACCATGTGTCCTGGGAATATGACTGAGGTTTGCTTCTGGATAACTGTGGCCTGGAAAAGTGACTGAGGTTTCATTGTGGAAATATGAGGCCTGGGATCATGAGTGAGGTTTGATGGGGGTACCCTGTGGCGTGGCAACATGAGTGAGGCTTGATTCTGGAACCCTGTGGCCTGGGAAATTGACTCTGATTTGATCGCAGAAACCTGTGGACTGGCAACATGACTGAGGTTTGATGGTGGAACCCTGTGGCCTGGCAAGATGACAGAGGTTTGATTGTGGAACCCTCAGGCTTGAGAACATGACTGAGGCTTGATGGTGGAACCCTGTGGCCTGGCAACAGGACTGAGGTTTGATGGTGGAATCCTGTGGCCTGGCAAGATGACTTTGGTTTGATTGTGGAACACTCTGGCCTGGGAATATGACTGACGTTTAATTCTGGAACCCTGTGGCCTGGGAATATGAGTGAGGCTTGATTCTGGAACCCTGTGGCCTTGGAACATGAATGGGGTTTTACTTTTGAATCCTGTGTCCAGGGAACATGACTGAGGTTTGATTCTGGAACCCTGTGTCCTGGGAACATGACTGAGGTTTGATTCTGGAACCATGTGGCCTGGGAATATGACTGAGGTTTGATTCTGGAAACCATTGGCCTGGGAACATGACTGATGTTAGATTGTGGAATCCTGTGGCCTGGGAACATGACATCGGTTTGGATTCTGAAAACCTGTGGTCTGGGAATATGACTGAGGTTTGATGGTGGTACCCTATGGCCTGGGAGCATGACTTAGCTTTGATTCTGGATCCCTGTGGCCTGGGAACATGACTGAGGCGTGATTCTGGAAACCTGAGGCCTGGGAACATGACATCTGTTTAGATTGTGGAATACTGTGCCCTGGGAACCTGACTGAGGCTTGGTACTTGAACCCTGTGGACTGGCAACATGACTGAGGTTTTATTCTGGAACCCTGTAGCATGGGAACATAACTGAGGATTGATTCTGGAAACCTGTGGCCTGGGAACATGACATCGGTGGAATCTGGAACCCTGTGGCCTGGGAACATGAGAACGGTGTGATTCTGGAACCCTGTGGCCTGAGAACATGTCTGAGGTTTGATGGTGGAAACCTGTGGCCTGGCAACATGACTGAGGTTTGGTTCTGGAACCCTGTTCCCTGGGAACATGACTGAGGTTTGATTCTGGACACCTTTGTCCTGGGAACATGACTGAGGTTTGATTGTGGAACCCTGTGTCCTGGGAACATGACTGAGTTTTGATTCTGGAACCATGTGTCCTGGGAATATGACTGAGGTTTGATTCTGGATACCTGTGGCCTGGGAAAATGACTGAGGTTTCATTGTGGAAATATGTGGCCTGGGATCTTGAGTGAGGTTTGATGGTGGAACACTCTGGCCTGGCAAAATGACTGAAGCTTGATTCTGGAACCCTGTGGCCTGGGAACTTGACTGAGGTTTGATGGCAGAAACCTGTGGACTGGCAACATGACTGAGGTTTGATTGTGGAACCCTGTGCCCTGGAAACATGACTGTGGCCTGGTACTGGAAACCCATGGCCTGGGAACTTGACGTTGGTTTGATTCTGGAACCCTGTGTCCTGGGAACATGATTGAGGTTTGATTCTGGAAACCATTGGTCTGGGAACATGACTGATGTTAGATTGTGGAATCCTGTGGCCTGGGAACATGACTGAGGTTTGATGGAGGAACCCTGTGGCCTGGGAACATGACTGAGGTTTGATGGTGGTACCCTGTGGACTGGCAACATGACTGAGGCTTGATTCTGGGACCCTGTGGCCTGGGAAATTGACTCTGATTTGATCGCAGAAACCTGTGGACTGGCAGCATGACTGAGGATTGATGGTGGAACCCTGGGCACTGGGAACATGACGAGATGCCTGACACTGTAACCCCGTGTCCTGAGAACATGACATTGTTTTGATTCTGGAAAGCTGTTTCCTGGGAACATGACTGAGGTTTGATGGTTGAACCCTGTGGACTGGCAACATGACTGACGTTTGATTGTGGCACCCTCAGGCTTGGGAACATTACTGAGGCTTGATGGTGGAACCCTGTGTCCTGGCACCAGGACTGAGGTTTGATGGTGGAACCCTGTGGCCTGGGAACATGACATCGTTTTGGATTCTGGTACCGTGTTGCCTGGGAACATGAAATCGTTTTGATTCTGGAAACCTGTGGCCTGGGAATATGACTGAGGTTTGATGGTGGTACCCTATGGCCTGGCAACATGACTGAGGTTTGATTCTGGAACCCTGTGTCCTGGGAACATGACTGAGGTTTGATTCTGGAACCATGTGGCCTGGGAATATGACTGAGGTTTGATTCTGGAAACCATTGGCCTGGGAACATGACTGATGTTAGATTGTTGAACCCTGTGGCCTGGGAACATGACATCGGTTTGATTCTGAAAACCATTGGCCTGGGAACATGACTGATGTTAGATTGTGGAATCCTGTGGCCTGGGAACATGACATCGGTTTGGATTCTGAAAACCTGTGGTCTGGGAATATGACTGAGGTTTGATTGTCGTACCCTATGGCCTGGGAGCATGACTTAGCTTTGATTCTGGATCCCTGTGGCCTGGGAACATGACTGAGGCGTGATTCTGGAAACCTGAGGCCTGGGAACATGACATCTGTTTAGATTGTGGAATACTGTGCCCTGGGAACCCGACTGAGGCTTGGTTCTGGAACCCTGTGGACTGGGAATATGACTGAGGTTTTATTCTGGAACCCTGTAGACTGGGAACATAACTGAGGATTGATTCTGGAACCCTGTGGCCTGGGAACATGACATCGGTTGGATTCTGGAACCCTGTGGCATGGGAACATGACTGCGGTTTGATTGTGGAACCCACTGGCCTGGGAACATGACCGTGGTTTGATTCTGAAACCCTGTGGCCTGGGAACATGACTGAGGTTTGGTTCTGGAACCCTGTTCCCTGGGAACATGACTGAGGTTTGATTCTGGGCTCCTGTGTCCTGGGAACAAGAATGAGGTTTGAATGTGGAACCCTGTGGCCTGGGAACATGACTGAGGTTTGATTCTGGAACCATGTGTCCTGGGAATATGACTGAGGTTTGCTTCTGGATAACTGTGGCCTGGAAAAATAACTGAGGTTTCATTGTGGAAATATGAGGCCTGGGATCATGAGTGAGGTTTGATGGGGGTACCCTGTGGCGTGGCAACATGACTGAGGCTTGATTCTGGAACCCTTTGGCCTGGGAAATTGACTCTGATTTGATCGCAGAAACCTGTGGACTGGCAACATGACTGAGGTTTGATGGTGGAACCATGTGGCCTGGCAAGATGACAGAGGTTTGATTGTGGAACCCTCAGGCTTGAGAACATGACTGAGGCTTGATGGTGGAACCCTGTGGCCTGGCAACAGGACTGAGGTTTGATGGTGGAATCCTGTGGCCTGGCAACAGGACTGAGGTTTGATGGTGGAACCCTGTGGCCTGGCAAGATGACTTTGGTTTGATTGTGGAACACTCTGGCCTGGGAATATGACTGACGTTTAATTCTGGAACCCTGTGGCCTGGGAATATGAGTGAGGCTTGATTCTGGAACCCTGTGGCCTTGGAACATGAATGGGGTTTTACTTTTGAATCCTGTGTCCAGGGAACATGACTGAGGTTTGATTCTGGAACCCTGTGTCCTGGGAACATGACTGAGGTTTGATTCTGGAACCATGTGGCCTGGGAATATGACTGAGGTTTGATTCTGGAAACCATTGGCCTGGGAACATGACTGATGTTAGATTGTGGAATCCTGTGGCCTGGGAACATGAAATCGTTTTGATTCTGGAAACCTGTGGCCTGGGAATATGACTGAGGTTTCATGGTGGTACCCTATAGCCTGGCAACATGACTGAGGTTTGATTCTGGATCCCTGTGGCCTGGGAACATGACTGAGGCGTGATTCTGGAAACCTGTGGCCTGGGAACATGACATCTGTTTAGATTGTGGAATACTGTGCCCTGGGAACCCGACTGAGGCTTGGTTCTGGAACCCTGTGGACTGGGAATATGACTGAGGTTTTATTCTGGAACCCTGTAGACTGGGAACATAACTGAGGATTGATTCTGGAACCCTGTGGCCTGGGAACATGACATCGGTTGGATTCTGGAACCCTGTGGCATGGGAACATGACTGCGGTTTGATTGTGGAACCCACTGGCCTGGGAACATGACCGTGGTTTGATTCTGAAACCCTGTGGCCTGGGAACATGACTGAGGTTTGGTTCTGGAACCCTGTTCCCTGGGAACATGACTGAGGTTTGATTCTGGGCTCCTGTGTCCTGGGAACAAGAATGAGGTTTGAATGTGGAACCCTGTGGCCTGGGAACATGACTGAGGTTTGATTCTGGAACCATGTGTCCTGGGAATATGACTGAGGTTTGCTTCTGGATAACTGTGGCCTGGGAAAATAACTGAGGTTTCATTGTGGAAATATGAGGCCTGGGATCATGAGTGAGGTTTGATGGTGGAACACTCTGGCCTGGCAAAATGACTGAAGCTTGATTCTGGAACCCTGTAGCCTGGGAACTTGACTGAGGTTTGATGGCAGAAACCTGTGGACTGGCAACATGACTGAGGTTTGATTGTGGAACCCTGTGCCCTGGAAACATGACTGTGGCCTGCTACTGGAAACCCATGGCCTGGGAACTTGACATTGCTTTGATTCTGGAACCCTGTGTCCTGGGAACATGACTGAGGTTTGATTCTGGAAATCATTGGCCTGGGAACATGACTGACGTTAGATTGTGGAATCTTGTGGCCTGGGAACATGACTGAGGTTTGATGGAGGAACCCTGTGGCCTGGGAACATGAGTGAGGTTTGATGGGGGTACCCTGTGGCGTGGCAACATGACTGAGGCTTGATTCTGGAACCCTGTGGCCTGGGAAATTGACTCTGATTTGATCGCAGAAACCTGTGGACTGGCAACATGACTGAGGTTTGATGGTGGAACCCTGTGGCCTGGCAAGATGACAGAGGTTTGATTGTGGAACCCTCAGGCTTGAGAACATGACTGAGGCTTGATGGTGGAACCCTGTGGCCTGGCAACAGGACTGAGGTTTGATGGTGGAATCCTGTGGCCTGGCAAGATGACTTTGGTTTGATTGTGGAACACTCTGGCCTGGGAATATGACTGACGTTTAATTCTGGAACCCTGTGTCCTGGGAATATGAGTGAGGCTTGATTCTGGAACCCTGTGGCCTTGGAACATGAATGGGGTTTTACTTTTGAATCCTGTGTCCAGGGAACATGACTGAGGTTTGATTCTGGAACCCTGTGTCCTGGGAACATGACTGAGGTTTGATTCTGGAACCATGTGGCCTGGGAATATGACTGAGGTTTGATTCTGGAAACCATTGGCCTGGGAACATGACTGATGTTAGATTGTGGAATCCTGTGGCCTGGGAACATGACATCGGTTTGGATTCTGAAAACCTGTGGTCTGGGAATATGACTGAGGTTTGATGGTGGTACCCTATGGCCTGGGAGCATGACTTAGCTTTGATTCTGGATCCCTGTGGCCTGGGAACATGACTGAGGCGTGATTCTGGAAACCTGAGGCCTGGGAATATGACATCTGTTTAGATTGTGGAATACTGTGCCCTGGGAACCTGACTGAGGCTTGGTACTTGAACCCTGTGGACTGGCAACATGACTGAGGTTTTATTCTGGAACCCTGTAGCATGGGAACATAACTGAGGATTGATTCTGGAAACCTGTGGCCTGGGAACATGACATCGGTGGAATCTGGAACCCTGTGGCCTGGGAACATGAGAACGGTGTGATTCTGGAACCCTGTGGCCTGAGAACATGTCTGAGGTTTGATGGTGGAAACCTGTGGCCTGGCAACATGACTGAGGTTTGGTTCTGGAACCCTGTTCCCTGGGAACATGACTGAGGTTTGATTCTGGACACCTTTGTCCTGGGAACATGCCTGAGGTTTGATTCTGGAACCCTGTGTCCTGGGAACATGACTGAGGTTTGATTCTGGAACCATGTGGCCTGGGAATATGACTGAGGTTTGATTCTGGAAACCATTGGCCTGGGAACATGACTGATGTTAGATTGTGGAATCCTGTGGCCTGGGAACATGAAATCGTTTTGATTCTGGAAACCTGTGGCCTGGGAATATGACTGAGGTTTCATGGTGGTACCCTATAGCCTGGCAACATGACTGAGGTTTGATTCTGGATCCCTGTGGCCTGGGAACATGACTGAGGCGTGATTCTGGAAACCTGTGGCCTGGGAACATGACATCTGTTTAGATTGTGGAATACTGTGCCCTGGGAACCCGACTGAGGCTTGGTTCTGGAACCCTGTGGACTGGGAATATGACTGAGGTTTTATTCTGGAACCCTGTAGACTGGGAACATAACTGAGGATTGATTCTGGAACCCTGTGGCCTGGGAACATGACATCGGTTGGATTCTGGAACCCTGTGGCATGGGAACATGACTGCGGTTTGATTGTGGAACCCACTGGCCTGGGAACATGACCGTGGTTTGATTCTGAAACCCTGTGGCCTGGGAACATGACTGAGGTTTGGTTCTGGAACCCTGTTCCCTGGGAACATGACTGAGGTTTGATTCTGGGCTCCTGTGTCCTGGGAACAAGAATGAGGTTTGAATGTGGAACCCTGTGGCCTGGGAACATGACTGAGGTTTGATTCTGGAACCATGTGTCCTGGGAATATGACTGAGGTTTGCTTCTGGATAACTGTGGCCTGGGAAAATAACTGAGGTTTCATTGTGGAAATATGAGGCCTGGGATCATGAGTGAGGTTTGATGGTGGAACACTCTGGCCTGGCAAAATGACTGAAGCTTGATTCTGGAACCCTGTAGCCTGGGAACTTGACTGAGGTTTGATGGCAGAAACCTGTGGACTGGCAACATGACTGAGGTTTGATTGTGGAACCCTGTGCCCTGGAAACATGACTGTGGCCTGCTACTGGAAACCCATGGCCTGGGAACTTGACATTGCTTTGATTCTGGAACCCTGTGTCCTGGGAACATGACTGAGGTTTGATTCTGGAAATCATTGGCCTGGGAACATGACTGACGTTAGATTGTGGAATCTTGTGGCCTGGGAACATGACTGAGGTTTGATGGAGGAACCCTGTGGCCTGGGAACATGACTGAGGTTTGATGGGGGTACCCTGTGGCGTGGCAACATGACTGAGGCTTGATTCTGGAACCCTGTGGCCTGGGAAATTGACTCTGATTTGATCGCAGAAACCTGTGGACTGGCAACATGACTGAGGTTTGATGGTGGAACCCTGTGGCCTGGCAAGATGACAGAGGTTTGATTGTGGAACCCTCAGGCTTGAGAACATGACTGAGGCTTGATGGTGGAACCCTGTGGCCTGGCAACAGGACTGAGGTTTGATGGTGGAATCCTGTGGCCTGGCAAGATGACTTTGGTTTGATTGTGGAACACTCTGGCCTGGGAATATGACTGACGTTTAATTCTGGAACCCTGTGTCCTGGGAATATGAGTGAGGCTTGATTCTGGAACCCTGTGGCCTTGGAACATGAATGGGGTTTTACTTTTGAATCCTGTGTCCAGGGAACATGACTGAGGTTTGATTCTGGAACCCTGTGTCCTGGGAACATGACTGAGGTTTGATTCTGGAACCATGTGGCCTGGGAATATGACTGAGGTTTGATTCTGGAAACCATTGGCCTGGGAACATGACTGATGTTAGATTGTGGAATCCTGTGGCCTGGGAACATGACATCGGTTTGGATTCTGAAAACCTGTGGTCTGGGAATATGACTGAGGTTTGATGGTGGTACCCTATGGCCTGGGAGCATGACTTAGCTTTGATTCTGGATCCCTGTGGCCTGGGAACATGACTGAGGCGTGATTCTGGAAACCTGAGGCCTGGGAATATGACATCTGTTTAGATTGTGGAATACTGTGCCCTGGGAACCTGACTGAGGCTTGGTACTTGAACCCTGTGGACTGGCAACATGACTGAGGTTTTATTCTGGAACCCTGTAGCATGGGAACATAACTGAGGATTGATTCTGGAAACCTGTGGCCTGGGAACATGACATCGGTGGAATCTGGAACCCTGTGGCCTGGGAACATGAGAACGGTGTGATTCTGGAACCCTGTGGCCTGAGAACATGTCTGAGGTTTGATGGTGGAAACCTGTGGCCTGGCAACATGACTGAGGTTTGGTTCTGGAACCCTGTTCCCTGGGAACATGACTGAGGTTTGATTCTGGACACCTTTGTCCTGGGAACATGACTGAGGTTTGATTGTGGAACCCTGTGTCCTGGGAACATGACTGAGTTTTGATTCTGGAACCATGTGTCCTGGGAATATGACTGAGGTTTGATTCTGGATACCTGTGACCTGGGAAAATGACTGAGGTTTCATTGTGGAAATATGTGGCCTGGGATCTTGAGTGAGGTTTGATGGTGGAACACTCTGGCCTGGCAAAATGACTGAAGCTTGATTCTGGAACCCTGTGGCCTGGGAACTTGACTGAGGTTTGATGGCAGAAACCTGTGGACTGGCAACATGACTGAGGTTTGATTGTGGAACCCTGTGCCCTGGAAACATGACTGTGGCCTGGTACTGGAAACCCATGACCTGGGAACTTGACGTTGGTTTGATTCTGGAACCCTGTGTCCTGGGAACATGATTGAGGTTTGATTCTGGAAACCATTGGTCTGGGAACATGACTGATGTTAGATTGTGGAATCCTGTGGCCTGGGAACATGACTGAGGTTTGATGGAGGAACCCTGTGGCCTGGGAACATGACTGAGGTTTGATGGTGGTACCCTGTGGACTGGCAACATGACTGAGGCTTGATTCTGGGACCCTGTGGCCTGGGAAATTGACTCTGATTTGATCGCAGAAACCTGTGGACTGGCAGCATGACTGAGGATTGATGGTGGAACCCTGGGCACTGGGAACATGACGAGATGCCTGACACTGTAACCCCGTGTCCTGAGAACATGACATTGTTTTGATTCTGGAAAGCTGTTTCCTGGGAACATGACTGAGGTTTGATGGTTGAACCCTGTGGACTGGCAACATGACTGACGTTTGATTGTGGCACCCTCAGGCTTGGGAACATTACTGAGGCTTGATGGTGGAACCCTGTGTCCTGGCACCAGGACTGAGGTTTGATGGTGGAACCCTGTGGCCTGGGAACATGACATCGTTTTGGATTCTGGTACCGTGTTGCCTGGGAACATGAAATCGTTTTGATTCTGGAAACCTGTGGCCTGGGAATATGACTGAGGTTTGATGGTGGTACCCGATGGCCTGGCAACATGACTGAGGTTTGATTCTGGAACCCTGTGTCCTGGGAACATGACTGAGGTTTGATTCTGGAACCATGTGGCCTGGGAATATGACTGAGGTTTGATTCTGGAAACCATTGGCCTGGGAACATGACTGATGTTAGATTGTGGAACCCTATGGCCTGGGAACATGACATCGGTTTGATTCTGGAAACCATTGGCCTGGGAACATGACTGATGTTAGATTGTGGAATCCTGTGGCCTGGGAACATGACATCGGTTTGGATTCTGAAAACCTGTGGTCTGGGAATATGACTGAGGTTTGATTGTCGTATCCTATGGCCTGGGAGCATGACTTAGCTTTGATTCTGGATCCCTGTGGCCTGGGAACATGACTGAGGCGTGATTCTGGAAACCTGAGGCCTGGGAACATGACATCTGTTTAGATTGTGGAATACTGTGCCCTGGGAACCCGACTGAGGCTTGGTTCTGGAACCCTGTGGACTGGGAATATGACTGAGGTTTTATTCTGGAACCCTGTAGACTGGGAACATAACTGAGGATTGATTCTGGAACCCTGTGGCCTGGGAACATGACATCGGTTGGATTCTGGAACCCTGTGGCATGGGAACATGACTGCGGTTTGATTGTGGAACCCACTGGCCTGGGAACATGACCGTGGTTTGATTCTGAAACCCTGTGGCCTGGGAACATGACTGAAGTTTGGTTCTGGAACCCTGTTCCCTGGGAATATGACTGAGGTTTGATTCTGGGCTCCTGTGTCCTGGGAACAAGAATGAGGTTTGAATGTGGAACCCTGTGGCCTGGGAACATGACTGAGGTTTGATTCTGGAACCATGTGTCCTGGGAATATGACTGAGGTTTGCTTCTGGATAACTGTGGCCTGGAAAAATAACTGAGGTTTCATTGTGGAAATATGAGGCCTGGGATCATGAGTGAGGTTTGATGGGGGTACCCTGTGGCGTGGCAACATGAGTGAGGCTTGATTCTGGAACCCTGTGGCCTGGGAAATTGACTCTGATTTAATCGCAGAAACCTGTGGACTGGCAACATGACTGAGGTTTGATTGTGGAACCCTGTGCCCTGGAAACATGACTGTGGCCTGGTACTGGAAACCCATGGCCTGGGAACTTGACGTTGGTTTGATTCTGGAACCCTGTGTCCTGGGAACATGATTGAGGTTTGATTCTGGAAACCATTGGTCTGGGAACATGACTGATGTTAGATTGTGGAATCCTGTGGCCTGGGAACATGACTGAGGTTTGATGGAGGAACCCTGTGGCCTGGGAACATGACTGAGGTTTGATGGTGGTACCCTGTGGACTGGCAACATGACTGAGGCTTGATGGAGGAACCCTGTGGCCTGGGAACATGACTGAGGTTTGATGGTGGAACCCTGGGCACTGGGAACATGACGAGATGCCTGACACTGTAACCCCGTGTCCTGAGAACATGACATTGTTTTGATTCTGGAAAGCTGTTTCCTGGGAACATGACTGAGGTTTGATGGTTGAACCCTGTGGACTGGCAACATGACTGAGGTTTGATTGTGGCACCCTCAGGCTTGGGAACATTACTGAGGCTTGATGGTGGAACCCTGTGTCCTGGCACCAGGACTGAGGTTTGATGGTGGAACCCTGTGGCCTGGGAACATGACATCGTTTTGGATTCAGGTACCGTGTTGCCTGGGAACATGAAATCGTTTTGATTCTGGAAACCTGTGGCCTGGGAATATGACTGAGGTTTGATGGTGGTACCCTATGGCCTGGCAACATGACTGAGGTTTGATTCTGGATCCCTGTGGCCTGGGAACATGACTGAGGCGTGATTCTGGAAACCTGTGGCCTGGGAACATGACATCTGTTTAGATTGTGGAATACTGTGCCCTGGGAACCCGACTGAGGCTTGGTTCTGGAACCCTGTGGACTGGGAATATGACTGAGGTTTTATTCTGGAACCCTGTAGACTGGGAACATAACTGAGGATTGATTCTGGAACCCTGTGGCCTGGGAACATGACATCGGTTGGATTCTGGAACCCTGTGGCATGGGAACATGACTGCGGTTTGATTGTGGAACCCACTGGCCTGGGAACATGACCGTGGTTTGATTCTGAAACCCTGTGGCCTGGGAACATGACTGAGGTTTGGTTCTGGAACCCTGTTCCCTGGGAACATGACTGAGGTTTGATTCTGGGCTCCTGTGTCCTGGGAACAAGAATGAGGTTTGAATGTGGAACCCTGTGGCCTGGGAACATGACTGAGGTTTGATTCTGGAACCATGTGTCCTGGGAATATGACTGAGGTTTGCTTCTGGATAACTGTGGCCTGGGAAAATAACTGAGGATTCATTGTGGAAATATGAGGCCTGGGATCATGAGTGAGGTTTGATGGTGGAACACTCTGGCCTGGCAAAATGACTGAAGCTTGATTCTGGAACCCTGTAGCCTGGGAACTTGACTGAGGTTTGATGGCAGAAACCTGTGGACTGGCAACATGACTGAGGTTTGATTGTGGAACCCTGTGCCCTGGAAACATGACTGTGGCCTGCTACTGGAAACCCATGGCCTGGGAACTTGACATTGCTTTGATTCTGGAACCCTGTGTCCTGGGAACATGACTGAGGTTTGATTCTGGAAATCATTGGCCTGGGAACATGACTGACGTTAGATTGTGGAATCTTGTGGCCTGGGAACATGACTGAGGTTTGATGGAGGAACCCTGTGGCCTGGGAACATGACTGAGGTTTGATGGGGGTACCCTGTGGCGTGGCAACATGACTGAGGCTTGATTCTGGAACCCTGTGGCCTGGGAAATTGACTCTGATTTGATCGCAGAAACCTGTGGACTGGCAACATGACTGAGGTTTGATGGTGGAACCCTGTGCACTGGGAACTTGACTGAGGCCTGATACTGCAACCCCGTGGCCTGGGAACATGACATTGGTTTAATTAAGGAACCCTGTTTCCAGGGAACATGACTGAGCTTTGATGGTTGAACCCTGTGGCCTGGCAAGATGACAGAGGTTTGATTGTGGAACCCTCAGGCTTGAGAACATGACTGAGGCTTGATGGTGGAACCCTGTGGCCTGGCAACAGGACTGAGGTTTGATGGTGGAATCCTGTGGCCTGGCAAGATGACTTTGGTTTGATTGTGGAACACTCTGGCCTGGGAATATGACTGACGTTTAATTCTGGAACCCTGTGTCCTGGGAATATGAGTGAGGCTTGATTCTGGAACCCTGTGGCCTTGGAACATGAATGGGGTTTTACTTTTGAATCCTGTGTCCAGGGAACATGACTGAGGTTTGATTCTGGAACCCTGTGTCCTGGGAACATGACTGAGGTTTGATTCTGGAACCATGTGGCCTGGGAATATGACTGAGGTTTGATTCTGGAAACCATTGGCCTGGGAACATGACTGATGTTAGATTGTGGAATCCTGTGGCCTGGGAACATGACATCGGTTTGGATTCTGAAAACCTGTGGTCTGGGAATATGACTGAGGTTTGATGGTGGTACCCTATGGCCTGGGAGCATGACTTAGCTTTGATTCTGGATCCCTGTGGCCTGGGAACATGACTGAGGCGTGATTCTGGAAACCTGAGGCCTGGGAACATGACATCTGTTTAGATTGTGGAATACTGTGCCCTGGGAACCTGACTGAGGCTTGGTACTTGAACCCTGTGGACTGGCAACATGACTGAGGTTTTATTCTGGAACCCTGTAGCATGGGAACATAACTGAGGATTGATTCTGGAAACCTGTGGCCTGGGAACATGACATCGGTGGAATCTGGAACCCTGTGGCCTGGGAACATGAGAACGGTGTGATTCTGGAACCCTGTGGCCTGAGAACATGTCTGAGGTTTGATGGTGGAAACCTGTGGCCTGGCAACATGACTGAGGTTTGGTTCTGGAACCCTGTTCCCTGGGAACATGACTGAGGTTTGATTCTGGACACCTTTGTCCTGGGAACATGACTGAGGTTTGATTGTGGAACCCTGTGTCCTGGGAACATGACTGAGGTTTGATTCTGGAACCATGTGTCCTGGGAATATGACTGAGGTTTGATTCTGGATACCTGTGGCCTGGGAAAATGACTGAGGTTTCATTGTGGAAATATGTGGCCTGGGATCTTGAGTGAGGTTTGATGGTGGAACACTCTGGCCTGGCAAAATGACTGAAGCTTGATTCTGGAACCCTGTGGCCTGGGAACTTGACTGAGGTTTGATGGCAGAAACCTGTGGACTGGCAACATGACTGAGGTTTGATTGTGGAACCCTGTGCCCTGGAAACATGACTGTGGCCTGGTACTGGAAACCCATGGCCTGGGAACTTGACGTTGGTTTGATTCTGGAACCCTGTGTCCTGGGAACATGATTGAGGTTTGATTCTGGAAACCATTGGTCTGGGAACATGACTGATGTTAGATTGTGGAATCCTGTGGCCTGGGAACATGACTGAGGTTTGATGGAGGAACCCTGTGGCCTGGGAACATGACTGAGGTTTGATGGTGGTACCCTGTGGACTGGCAACATGACTGAGGCTTGATTCTGGGACCCTGTGGCCTGGGAAATTGACTCTGATTTGATCGCAGAAACCTGTGGACTGGCAGCATGACTGAGGATTGATGGTGGAACCCTGGGCACTGGGAACATGACGAGATGCCTGACACTGTAACCCCGTGTCCTGAGAACATGACATTGTTTTGATTCTGGAAAGCTGTTTCCTGGGAACATGACTGAGGTTTGATGGTTGAACCCTGTGGACTGGCAACATGACTGAGGTTTGATTGTGGCACCCTCAGGCTTGGGAACATTACTGAGGCTTGATGGTGGAACCCTGTGTCCTGGCACCAGGACTGAGGTTTGATGGTGGAACCCTGTGGCCTGGGAACATGACATCGTTTTGGATTCTGGTACCGTGTTGCCTGGGAACATGAAATCGTTTTGATTCTGGAAACCTGTGGCCTGGGAATATGACTGAGGTTTGATGGTGGTACCCTATGGCCTGGCAACATGACTGAGGTTTGATTCTGGAACCCTGTGTCCTGGGAACATGACTGAGGTTTGATTCTGGAACCATGTGGCCTGGGAATATGACTGAGGTTTGATTCTGGAAACCATTGGCCTGGGAACATGACTGATGTTAGATTGTGGAATCCTGTGGCCTGGGAACATGACATCGGTTTGGATTCTGAAAACCTGTGGTCTGGGAATATGACTGAGGTTTGATGGTGGTACCCTATGGCCTGGGAGCATGACTTAGCTTTGATTCTGGATCCCTGTGGCCTGGGAACATGACTGAGGCGTGATTCTGGAAACCTGAGGCCTGGGAACATGACATCTGTTTAGATTGTGGAATACTGTGCCCTGGGAACCTGACTGAGGCTTGGTACTTGAACCCTGTGGACTGGCAACATGACTGAGGTTTTATTCTGGAACCCTGTAGCATGGGAACATAACTGAGGATTGATTCTGGAAACCTGTGGCCTGGGAACATGACATCGGTGGAATCTGGAACCCTGTGGCCTGGGAACATGAGAACGGTGTGATTCTGGAACCCTGTGGCCTGAGAACATGTCTGAGGTTTGATGGTGGAAACCTGTGGCCTGGCAACATGACTGAGGTTTGGTTCTGGAACCCTGTTCCCTGGGAACATGACTGAGGTTTGATTCTGGACACCTTTGTCCTGGGAACATGACTGAGGTTTGATTGTGGAACCCTGTGTCCTGGGAACATGACTGAGTTTTGATTCTGGAACCATGTGTCCTGGGAATATGACTGAGGTTTGATTCTGGATACCTGTGGCCTGGGAAAATGACTGAGGTTTCATTGTGGAAATATGTGGCCTGGGATCTTGAGTGAGGTTTGATGGTGGAACACTCTGGCCTGGCAAAATGACTGAAGCTTGATTCTGGAACCCTGTGGCCTGGGAACTTGACTGAGGTTTGATGGCAGAAACCTGTGGACTGGCAACATGACTGAGGTTTGATTGTGGAACCCTGTGCCCTGGAAACATGACTGTGGCCTGGTACTGGAAACCCATGGCCTGGGAACTTGACGTTGGTTTGATTCTGGAACCCTGTGTCCTGGGAACATGATTGAGGTTTGATTCTGGAAACCATTGGTCTGGGAACATGACTGATGTTAGATTGTGGAATCCTGTGGCCTGGGAACATGACTGAGGTTTGATGGAGGAACCCTGTGGCCTGGGAACATGACTGAGGTTTGATGGTGGTACCCTGTGGACTGGCAACATGACTGAGGCTTGATTCTGGGACCCTGTGGCCTGGGAAATTGACTCTGATTTGATCGCAGAAACCTGTGGACTGGCAGCATGACTGAGGATTGATGGTGGAACCCTGGGCACTGGGAACATGACGAGATGCCTGACACTGTAACCCCGTGTCCTGAGAACATGACATTGTTTTGATTCTGGAAAGCTGTTTCCTGGGAACATGACTGAGGTTTGATGGTTGAACCCTGTGGACTGGCAACATGACTGACGTTTGATTGTGGCACCCTCAGGCTTGGGAACATTACTGAGGCTTGATGGTGGAACCCTGTGTCCTGGCACCAGGACTGAGGTTTGATGGTGGAACCCTGTGGCCTGGGAACATGACATCGTTTTGGATTCTGGTACCGTGTTGCCTGGGAACATGAAATCGTTTTGATTCTGGAAACCTGTGGCCTGGGAATATGACTGAGGTTTGATGGTGGTACCCTATGGCCTGGCAACATGACTGAGGTTTGATTCTGGAACCCTGTGTCCTGGGAACATGACTGAGGTTTGATTCTGGAACCATGTGGCCTGGGAATATGACTGAGGTTTGATTCTGGAAACCATTGGCCTGGGAACATGACTGATGTTAGATTGTGGAACCCTATGGCCTGGGAACATGACATCGGTTTGATTCTGGAAACCATTGGCCTGGGAACATGACTGATGTTAGATTGTGGAATCCTGTGGCCTGGGAACATGACATCGGTTTGGATTCTGAAAACCTGTGGTCTGGGAATATGACTGAGGTTTGATTGTCGTATCCTATGGCCTGGGAGCATGACTTAGCTTTGATTCTGGATCCCTGTGGCCTGGGAACATGACTGAGGCGTGATTCTGGAAACCTGAGGCCTGGGAACATGACATCTGTTTAGATTGTGGAATACTGTGCCCTGGGAACCCGACTGAGGCTTGGTTCTGGAACCCTGTGGACTGGGAATATGACTGAGGTTTTATTCTGGAACCCTGTAGACTGGGAACATAACTGAGGATTGATTCTGGAACCCTGTGGCCTGGGAACATGACATCGGTTGGATTCTGGAACCCTGTGGCATGGGAACATGACTGCGGTTTGATTGTGGAACCCACTGGCCTGGGAACATGACCGTGGTTTGATTCTGAAACCCTGTGGCCTGGGAACATGACTGAGGTTTGGTTCTGGAACCCTGTTCCCTGGGAACATGACTGAGGTTTGATTCTGGGCTCCTGTGTCCTGGGAACAAGAATGAGGTTTGAATGTGGAACCCTGTGGCCTGGGAACATGACTGAGGTTTGATTCTGGAACCATGTGTCCTGGGAATATGACTGAGGTTTGCTTCTGGATAACTGTGGCCTGGAAAAATTACTGAGGTTTCATTGTGGAAATATGAGGCCTGGGATCATGAGTGAGGTTTGATGGGGGTACCCTGTGGCGTGGCAACATGACTGAGGCTTGATTCTGGAACCCTGTGGCCTGGGAAATTGACTCTGATTTGATCGCAGAAACCTGTGGACTGGCAACAGGACTGAGGTTTGATGGTGGAATCCTGTGGCCTGGCAACAGGACTGAGGTTTGATGGTGGAACCCTGTGGCCTGGCAAGATGACTTTGGTTTGATTGTGGAACACTCTGGCCTGGGAATATGACTGACGTTTAATTCTGGAACCCTGTGGCCTGGGAATATGAGTGAGGCTTGATTCTGGAACCCTGTGGCCTTGGAACATGAATGGGGTTTTACTTTTGAATCCTGTGTCCAGGGAACATGACTGAGGTTTGATTCTGGAACCCTGTGTCCTGGGAACATGACTGAGGTTTGATTCTGGAACCATGTGGCCTGGGAATATGACTGAGGTTTGATTCTGGAAACCATTGGCCTGGGAACATGACTGATGTTAGATTGTGGAATCCTGTGGCCTGGGAACATGAAATCGTTTTGATTCTGGAAACCTGTGGCCTGGGAATATGACTGAGGTTTCATGGTGGTACCCTATGGCCTGGCAACATGACTGAGGTTTGATTCTGGATCCCTGTGGCCTGGGAACATGACTGAGGCGTGATTCTGGAAACCTGTGGCCTGGGAACATGACATCTGTTTAGATTGTGGAATACTGTGCCCTGGGAACCCGACTGAGGCTTGGTTCTGGAACCCTGTGGACTGGGAATATGACTGAGGTTTTATTCTGGAACCCTGTAGACTGGGAACATAACTGAGGATTGATTCTGGAACCCTGTGGCCTGGGAACATGACATCGGTTGGATTCTGGAACCCTGTGGCATGGGAACATGACTGCGGTTTGATTGTGGAACCCACTGGCCTGGGAACATGACCGTGGTTTGATTCTGAAACCCTGTGGCCTGGGAACATGACTGAGGTTTGGTTCTGGAACCCTGTTCCCTGGGAACATGACTGAGGTTTGATTCTGGGCTCCTGTGTCCTGGGAACAAGAATGAGGTTTGAATGTGGAACCCTGTGGCCTAGGAACATGACTGAGGTTTGATTCTGGAACCATGTGTCCTGGGAATATGACTGAGGTTTGCTTCTGGATAACTGTGGCCTGGGAAAATAACTGAGGTTTCATTGTGGAAATATGAGGCCTGGGATCATGAGTGAGGTTTGATGGTGGAACACTCTGGCCTGGCAAAATGACTGAAGCTTGATTCTGGAACCCTGTAGCCTGGGAACTTGACTGAGGTTTGATGGCAGAAACCTGTGGACTGGCAACATGACTGAGGTTTGATTGTGGAACCCTGTGCCCTGGAAACATGACTGTGGCCTGCTACTGGAAACCCATGGCCTGGGAACTTGACATTGCTTTGATTCTGGAACCCTGTGTCCTGGGAACATGAGTGAGGTTTGATTCTGGAAATCATTGGCCTGGGAACATGACTGACGTTAGATTGTGGAATCTTGTGGCCTGGGAACATGACTGAGGTTTGATGGAGGAACCCTGTGGCCTGGGAACATGAGTGAGGTTTGATGGGGGTACCCTGTGGCGTGGCAACATGACTGAGGCTTGATTCTGGAACCCTGTGGCCTGGGAAATTGACTCTGATTTGATCGCAGAAACCTGTGGACTGGCAACATGACTGAGGTTTGATGGTGGAACCCTGTGGCCTGGCAAGATGACAGAGGTTTGATTGTGGAACCCTCAGGCTTGAGAACATGACTGAGGCTTGATGGTGGAACCCTGTGGCCTGGCAACAGGACTGAGGTTTGATGGTGGAATCCTGTGGCCTGGCAAGATGACTTTGGTTTGATTGTGGAACACTCTGGCCTGGGAATATGACTGACGTTTAATTCTGGAACCCTGTGGCCTGGGAATATGAGTGAGGCTTGATTCTGGAACCCTGTGGCCTTGGAACATGAATGGGGTTTTACTTTTGAATCCTGTGTCCAGGGAACATGACTGAGGTTTGATTCTGGAACCCTGTGTCCTGGGAACATGACTGAGGTTTGATTCTGGAACCATGTGGCCTGGGAATATGACTGAGGTTTGATTCTGGAAACCATTGGCCTGGGAACATGACTGATGTTAGATTGTGGAATCCTGTGGCCTGGGAACATGACATCGGTTTGGATTCTGAAAACCTGTGGTCTGGGAATATGACTGAGGTTTGATGGTGGTACCCTATGGCCTGGGAGCATGACTTAGCTTTGATTCTGGATCCCTGTGGCCTGGGAACATGACTGAGGCGTGATTCTGGAAACCTGAGGCCTGGGAACATGACATCTGTTCAGATTGTGGAATACTGTGCCCTGGGAACCTGACTGAGGCTTGGTACTTGAACCCTGTGGACTGGCAACATGACTGAGGTTTTATTCTGGAACCCTGTAGCATGGGAACATAACTGAGGATTGATTCTGGAAACCTGTGGCCTGGGAACATGACATCGGTGGAATCTGGAACCCTGTGGCCTGGGAACATGAGAACGGTGTGATTCTGGAACCCTGTGGCCTGAGAACATGTCTGAGGTTTGATGGTGGAAACCTGTGGCCTGGCAACATGACTGAGGTTTGGTTCTGGAACCCTGTTCCCTGGGAACATGACTGAGGTTTGATTCTGGACACCTTTGTCCTGGGAACATGACTGAGGTTTGATTGTGGAACCCTGTGTCCTGGGAACATGACTGAGTTTTGATTCTGGAACCATGTGTCCTGGGAATATGACTGAGGTTTGATTCTGGATACCTGTGGCCTGGGAAAATGACTGAGGTTTCATTGTGGAAATATGTGGCCTGGGATCTTGAGTGAGGTTTGATGGTGGAACACTCTGGCCTGGCAAAATGACTGAAGCTTGATTCTGGAACCCTGTGGCCTGGGAACTTGACTGAGGTTTGATGGCAGAAACCTGTGGACTGGCAACATGACTGAGGTTTGATTGTGGAACCCTGTGCCCTGGAAACATGACTGTGGCCTGGTACTGGAAACCCATGGCCTGGGAACTTGACGTTGGTTTGATTCTGGAACCCTGTGTCCTGGGAACATGATTGAGGTTTGATTCTGGAAACCATTGGTCTGGGAACATGACTGATGTTAGATTGTGGAATCCTGTGGCCTGGGAACATGACTGAGGTTTGATGGAGGAACCCTGTGGCCTGGGAACATGACTGAGGTTTGATGGTGGTACCCTGTGGACTGGCAACATGACTGAGGCTTGATTCTGGGACCCTGTGGCCTGGGAAATTGACTCTGATTTGATCGCAGAAACCTGTGGACTGGCAGCATGACTGAGGATTGATGGTGGAACCCTGGGCACTGGGAACATGACGAGATGCCTGACACTGTAACCCCGTGTCCTGAGAACATGACATTGTTTTGATTCTGGAAAGCTGTTTCCTGGGAACATGACTGAGGTTTGATGGTTGAACCCTGTGGACTGGCAACATGACTGACGTTTGATTGTGGCACCCTCAGGCTTGGGAACATTACTGAGGCTTGATGGTGGAACCCTGTGTCCTGGCACCAGGACTGAGGTTTGATGGTGGAACCCTGTGGCCTGGGAACATGACATCGTTTTGGATTCTGGTACCGTGTTGCCTGGGAACATGAAATCGTTTTGATTCTGGAAACCTGTGGCCTGGGAATATGACTGAGGTTTGATGGTGGTACCCTATGGCCTGGCAACATGACTGAGGTTTGATTCTGGAACCCTGTGTCCTGGGAACATGACTGAGGTTTGATTCTGGAACCATGTGGCCTGGGAATATGACTGTGGTTTGATTCTGGAAACCATTGGCCTGGGAACATGACTGATGTTAGATTGTGGAACCCTATGGCCTGGGAACATGACATCGGTTTGATTCTGGAAACCATTGGCCTGGGAACATGACTGATGTTAGATTGTGGAATCCTGTGGCCTGGGAACATGACATCGGTTTGGATTCTGAAAACCTGTGGTCTGGGAATATGACTGAGGTTTGATTGTCGTACCCTATGGCCTGGGAGCATGACTTAGCTTTGATTCTGGATCCCTGTGGCCTGGGAACATGACTGAGGCGTGATTCTGGAAACCTGAGGCCTGGGAACATGACATCTGTTTAGATTGTGGAATACTGTGCCCTGGGAACCCGACTGAGGCTTGGTTCTGGAACCCTGTGGACTGGGAATATGACTGAGGTTTTATTCTGGAACCCTGTAGACTGGGAACATAACTGAGGATTGATTCTGGAACCCTGTGGCCTGGGAACATGACATCGGTTGGATTCTGGAACCCTGTGGCATGGGAACATGACTGCGGTTTGATTGTGGAACCCACTGGCCTGGGAACATGACCGTGGTTTGATTCTGAAACCCTGTGGCCTGGGAACATGACTGAGGTTTGGTTCTGGAACCCTGTTCCCTGGGAACATGACTGAGGTTTGATTCTGGGCTCCTGTGTCCTGGGAACAAGAATGAGGTTTGAATGTGGAACCCTGTGGCCTGGGAACATGACTGAGGTTTGATTCTGGAACCATGTGTCCTGGGAATATGACTGAGGTTTGCTTCTGGATAACTGTGGCCTGGAAAAATAACTGAGGTTTCATTGTGGAAATATGAGGCCTGGGATCATGAGTGAGGTTTGATGGGGGTACCCTGTGGCGTGGCAACATGAGTGAGGCTTGATTCTGGAACCCTGTGGCCTGGGAAATTGACTCTGATTTAATCGCAGAAACCTGTGGACTGGCAACATGACTGAGGTTTGATGGTGGAACCCTGTGGCCTGGCAAGATGACAGAGGTTTGATTGTGGAACCCTCAGGCTTGAGAACATGACTGAGGCTTGATGGTGGAACCCTGTGGCCTGGCAACAGGACTGAGGTTTGATGGTGGAATCCTGTGGCCTGGCAAGATGACTTTGGTTTGATTGTGGAACACTCTGGCCTGGGAATATGACTGACGTTTAATTCTGGAACCCTGTGGCCTGGGAATATGAGTGAGGCTTGATTCTGGAACCCTGTGGCCTTGGAACATGAATGGGGTTTTACTTTTGAATCCTGTGTCCAGGGAACATGACTGAGGTTTGATTCTGGAACCCTGTGTCCTGGGAACATGACTGAGGTTTGATTCTGGAACCATGTGGCCTGGGAATATGACTGAGGTTTGATTCTGGAAATCATTGGCCTGGGAACATGACTGATGTTAGATTGTGGAATCCTGTGGCCTGGGAACATGACATCGGTTTGGATTCTGAAAACCTGTGGTCTGGGAATATGACTGAGGTTTGATGGTCGTACCCTATGGCCTGGGAGCATGACTTAGCTTTGATTCTGGATCCCTGTGGCCTGGGAAAATGACTGAGGCGTTATTCTGGAAACCTGAGGCCTGGGAACATGACATCTGTTTAGATTGTGGAATACTGTGCCCTGGGAACCTGACTGAGGCTTGGTACTTGAACCCTGTGGACTGGCAACATGACTGAGGTTTTATTCTGGAACCCTGTAGCATGGGAACATAACTGAGGATTGATTCTGGAAACCTGTGGCCTGGGAACATGACATCGGTGGAATCTGGAACCCTGTGGCCTGGGAACATGAGAACGGTGTGATTCTGGAACCCTGTGGCCTGAGAACATGTCTGAGGTTTGATGGTGGAAACCTGTGGCCTGGCAACATGACTGAGGTTTGGTTCTGGAACCCTGTTCCCTGGGAACATGACTGAGGTTTGATTCTGGACACCTTTGTCCTGGGAACATGACTGAGGTTTGATTGTGGAACCCTGTGTCCTGGGAACATGACTGAGTTTTGATTCTGGAACCATGTGTCCTGGGAATATGACTGAGGTTTGATTCTGGATACCTGTGGCCTGGGAAAATGACTGAGGTTTCATTGTGGAAATATGTGGCCTGGGATCTTGAGTGAGGTTTGATGGTGGAACACTCTGGCCTGGCAAAATGACTGAAGCTTGATTCTGGAACCCTGTGGCCTGGGAACTTGACTGAGGTTTGATGGCAGAAACCTGTGGACTGGCAACATGACTGAGGTTTGATTGTGGAACCCTGTGCCCTGGAAACATGACTGTGGCCTGGTACTGGAAACCCATGGCCTGGGAACTTGACGTTGGTTTGATTCTGGAACCCTGTGTCCTGGGAACATGATTGAGGTTTGATTCTGGAAACCATTGGTCTGGGAACATGACTGATGTTAGATTGTGGAATCCTGTGGCCTGGGAACATGACTGAGGTTTGATGGAGGAACCCTGTGGCCTGGGAACATGACTGAGGTTTGATGGTGGTACCCTGTGGACTGGCAACATGACTGAGGCTTGATTCTGGGACCCTGTGGCCTGGGAAATTGACTCTGATTTGATCGCAGAAACCTGTGGACTGGCAGCATGACTGAGGATTGATGGTGGAACCCTGGGCACTGGGAACATGACGAGATGCCTGACACTGTAACCCCGTGTCCTGAGAACATGACATTGTTTTGATTCTGGAAAGCTGTTTCCTGGGAACATGACTGAGGTTTGATGGTTGAACCCTGTGGACTGGCAACATGACTGACGTTTGATTGTGGCACCCTCAGGCTTGGGAACATTACTGAGGCTTGATGGTGGAACCCTGTGTCCTGGCACCAGGACTGAGGTTTGATGGTGGAACCCTGTGGCCTGGGAACATGACATCGTTTTGGATTCTGGTACCGTGTTGCCTGGGAACATGAAATCGTTTTGATTCTGGAAACCTGTGGCCTGGGAATATGACTGAGGTTTGATGGTGGTACCCTATGGCCTGGCAACATGACTGAGGTTTGATTCTGGAACCCTGTGTCCTGGGAACATGACTGAGGTTTGATTCTGGAACCATGTGGCCTGGGAATATGACTGAGGTTTGATTCTGGAAACCATTGGCCTGGGAACATGACTGATGTTAGATTGTGGAACCCTGTGGCCTGGGAACATGACATCGGTTTGATTCTGGAAACCATTGGCCTGGGAACATGACTGATGTTAGATTGTGGAATCCTGTGGCCTGGGAACATGACATCGGTTTGGATTCTGAAAACCTGTGGTCTGGGAATATGACTGAGGTTTGATTGTCGTATCCTATGGCCTGGGAGCATGACTTAGCTTTGATTCTGGATCCCTGTGGCCTGGGAACATGACTGAGGCGTGATTCTGGAAACCTGAGGCCTGGGAACATGACATCTGTTTAGATTGTGGAATACTGTGCCCTGGGAACCCGACTGAGGCTTGGTTCTGGAACCCTGTGGACTGGGAATATGACTGAGGTTTTATTCTGGAACCCTGTAGACTGGGAACATAACTGAGGATTGATTCTGGAACCCTGTGGCCTGGGAACATGACATCGGTTGGATTCTGGAACCCTGTGGCATGGGAACATGACTGCGGTTTGATTGTGGAACCCACTGGCCTGGGAACATGACCGTGGTTTGATTCTGAAACCCTGTGGCCTGGGAACATGACTGAGGTTTGGTTCTGGAACCCTGTTCCCTGGGAACATGACTGAGGTTTGATTCTGGGCTCCTGTGTCCTGGGAACAAGAATGAGGTTTGAATGTGGAACCCTGTGGCCTGGGAACATGACTGAGGTTTGATTCTGGAACCATGTGTCCTGGGAATATGACTGAGGTTTGCTTCTGGATAACTGTGGCCTGGAAAAATAACTGAGGTTTCATTGTGGAAATATGAGGCCTGGGATCATGAGTGAGGTTTGATGGGGGTACCCTGTGGCGTGGCAACATGACTGAGGCTTGATTCTGGAACCCTGTGGCCTGGGAAATTGACTCTGATTTAATCGCAGAAACCTGTGGACTGGCAACATGACTGAGGTTTGATGGTGGAACCCTGTGGCCTGGCAAGATGACAGAGGTTTGATTGTGGAACCCTCAGGCTTGAGAACATGACTGAGGCTTGATGGTGGAACCCTGTGGCCTGGCAACAGGACTGAGGTTTGATGGTGGAATCCTGTGGCCTGGCAAGATGACTTTGGTTTGATTGTGGAACACTCTGGCCTGGGAATATGACTGACGTTTAATTCTGGAACCCTGTGGCCTGGGAATATGAGTGAGGCTTGATTCTGGAACCCTGTGGCCTTGGAACATGAATGGGGTTTTACTTTTGAATCCTGTGTCCAGGGAACATGACTGAGGTTTGATTCTGGAACCCTGTGTCCTGGGAACATGACTGAGGTTTGATTCTGGAAACCATTGGCCTGGGAACATGACTGTTGTTAGATTGTGGAACCCTGTGGCCTGGGAACATGACATCGGTTTGATTCTGGAAACCATTGGCCTGGGAACATGACTGATGTTAGATTGTGGAATCCTGTGGCCTGGGAACATGACATCGGTTTGGATTCTGAAAACCTGTGGTCTGGGAATATGACTGAGGTTTGATTGTCGTATCCTATGGCCTGGGAGCATGACTTAGCTTTGATTCTGGATCCCTGTGGCCTGGGAACATGACTGAGGCGTGATTCTGGAAACCTGAGGCCTGGGAACATGACATCTGTTTAGATTGTGGAATACTGTGCCCTGGGAACCCGACTGAGGCTTGGTTCTGGAACCCTGTGGACTGGGAATATGACTGAGGTTTTATTCTGGAACCCTGTAGACTGGGAACATAACTGAGGATTGATTCTGGAACCCTGTGGCCTGGGAACATGACATCGGTTGGATTCTGGAACCCTGTGGCATGGGAACATGACTGCGGTTTGATTGTGGAACCCACTGGCCTGGGAACATGACCGTGGTTTGATTCTGAAACCCTGTGGCCTGGGAACATGACTGAGGTTTGGTTCTGGAACCCTGTTCCCTGGGAACATGACTGAGGTTTGATTCTGGGCTCCTGTGTCCTGGGAACAAGAATGAGGTTTGAATGTGGAACCCTGTGGCCTGGGAACATGACTGAGGTTTGATTCTGGAACCATGTGTCCTGGGAATATGACTGAGGTTTGCTTCTGGATAACTGTGGCCTGGAAAAATAACTGAGGTTTCATTGTGGAAATATGAGGCCTGGGATCATGAGTGAGGTTTGATGGGGGTACCCTGTGGCGTGGCAACATGACTGAGGCTTGATTCTGGAACCCTGTGGCCTGGGAAATTGACTCTGATTTAATCGCAGAAACCTGTGGACTGGCAACATGACTGAGGTTTGATGGTGGAACCCTGTGGCCTGGCAAGATGACAGAGGTTTGATTGTGGAACCCTCAGGCTTGAGAACATGACTGAGGCTTGATGGTGGAACCCTGTGGCCTGGCAACAGGACTGAGGTTTGATGGTGGAATCCTGTGGCCTGGCAAGATGACTTTGGTTTGATTGTGGAACACTCTGGCCTGGGAATATGACTGACGTTTAATTCTGGAACCCTGTGGCCTGGGAATATGAGTGAGGCTTGATTCTGGAACCCTGTGGCCTTGGAACATGAATGGGGTTTTACTTTTGAATCCTGTGTCCAGGGAACATGACTGAGGTTTGATTCTGGAACCCTGTGTCCTGGGAACATGACTGAGGTTTGATTCTGGAACCATGTGGCCTGGGAATATGACTGAGGTTTGATTCTGGAAACCATTGGCCTGGGAACATGACTGATGTTAGATTGTGGAATCCTGTGGCCTGGGAACATGAAATCGTTTTGATTCTGGAAAACTGTGGCCTGGGAATATGACTGAGGTTTCATGGTGGTACCCTATGGCCTGGCAACATGACTGAGGTTTGATTCTGGATCCCTGTGGCCTGGGAACATGACTGAGGCGTGATTCTGGAAACCTGAGGCCTGGGAACATGACATCTGTTTAGATTGTGGAATACTGTGCCCTGGGAACCTGACTGAGGCTTGGTACTTGAACCCTGTGGACTGGCAACATGACTGAGGTTTTATTCTGGAACCCTGTAGCATGGGAACATAACTGAGGATTGATTCTGGAAACCTGTGGCCTGGGAACATGACATCGGTGGAATCTGGAACCCTGTGGCCTGGGAACATGAGAACGGTGTGATTCTGGAACCCTGTGGCCTGAGAACATGTCTGAGGTTTGATGGTGGAAACCTGTGGCCTGGCAACATGACTGAGGTTTGGTTCTGGAACCCTGTTCCCTGGGAACATGACTGAGGTTTGATTCTGGACACCTTTGTCCTGGGAACATGACTGAGGTTTGATTGTGGAACCCTGTGTCCTGGGAACATGACTGAGTTTTGATTCTGGAACCATGTGTCCTGGGAATATGACTGAGGTTTGATTCTGGATACCTGTGGCCTGGGAAAATGACTGAGGTTTCATTGTGGAAATATGTGGCCTGGGATCTTGAGTGAGGTTTGATGGTGGAACACTCTGGCCTGGCAAAATGACTGAAGCTTGATTCTGGAACCCTGTGGCCTGGGAACTTGACTGAGGTTTGATGGCAGAAACCTGTGGACTGGCAACATGACTGAGGTTTGATTGTGGAACCCTGTGCCCTGGAAACATGACTGTGGCCTGGTACTGGAAACCCATGGCCTGGGAACTTGACGTTGGTTTGATTCTGGAACCCTGTGTCCTGGGAACATGATTGAGGTTTGATTCTGGAAACCATTGGTCTGGGAACATGACTGATGTTAGATTGTGGAATCCTGTGGCCTGGGAACATGACTGAGGTTTGATGGAGGAACCCTGTGGCCTGGGAACATGACTGAGGTTTGATGGTGGTACCCTGTGGACTGGCAACATGACTGAGGCTTGATTCTGGGACCCTGTGGCCTGGGAAATTGACTCTGATTTGATCGCAGAAACCTGTGGACTGGCAACATGACTGAGGATTGATGGTGGAACCCTGGGCACTGGGAACATGACGAGATGCCTGACACTGTAACCCCGTGTCCTGAGAACATGACATTGTTTTGATTCTGGAAAGCTGTTTCCTGGGAACATGACTGAGGTTTGATGGTTGAACCCTGTGGACTGGCAACATGACTGACGTTTGATTGTGGCACCCTCAGGCTTGGGAACATTACTGAGGCTTGATGGTGGAACCCTGTGTCCTGGCACCAGGACTGAGGTTTGATGGTGGAACCCTGTGGCCTGGGAACATGACATCGTTTTGGATTCTGGTACCGTGTTGCCTGGGAACATGAAATCGTTTTGATTCTGGAAACCTGTGGCCTGGGAATATGACTGAGGTTTGATGGTGGTACCCTATGGCCTGGCAACATGACTGAGGTTTGATTCTGGAACCCTGTGTCCTGGGAACATGACTGAGGTTTGATTCTGGAACCATGTGGCCTGGGAATATGACTGAGGTTTGATTCTGGAAACCATTGGCCTGGGAACATGACTGATGTTAGATTGTGGAACCCTGTGGCCTGGGAACATGACATCGGTTTGATTCTGAAAACCATTGGCCTGGGAACATGACTGATGTTAGATTGTGGAATCCTGTGGCCTGGGAACATGACATCGGTTTGGATTCTGAAAACCTGTGGTCTGGGAATATGACTGAGGTTTGATTGTCGTACCCTATGGCCTGGGAGCATGACTTAGCTTTGATTCTGGATCCCTGTGGCCTGGGAACATGACTGAGGCGTGATTCTGGAAACCTGAGGCCTGGGAACATGACATCTGTTTAGATTGTGGAATACTGTGCCCTGGGAACCCGACTGAGGCTTGGTTCTGGAACCCTGTGGACTGGGAATATGACTGAGGTTTTATTCTGGAACCCTGTAGACTGGGAACATAACTGAGGATTGATTCTGGAACCCTGTGGCCTGGGAACATGACATCGGTTGGATTCTGGAACCCTGTGGCATGGGAACATGACTGCGGTTTGATTGTGGAACCCACTGGCCTGGGAACATGACCGTGGTTTGATTCTGAAACCCTGTGGCCTGGGAACATGACTGAGGTTTGGTTCTGGAACCCTGTTCCCTGGGAACATGACTGAGGTTTGATTCTGGGCTCCTGTGTCCTGGGAACAAGAATGAGGTTTGAATGTGGAACCCTGTGGCCTGGGAACATGACTGAGGTTTGATTCTGGAACCATGTGTCCTGGGAATATGACTGAGGTTTGCTTCTGGATAACTGTGGCCTGGAAAAATAACTGAGGTTTCATTGTGGAAATATGAGGCCTGGGATCATGAGTGAGGTTTGATGGGGGTACCCTGTGGCGTGGCAACATGACTGAGGCTTGATTCTGGAACCCTGTGGCCTGGGAAATTGACTCTGATTTGATCGCAGAAACCTGTGGACTGGCAACAGGACTGAGGTTTGATGGTGGAATCCTGTGGCCTGGCAACAGGACTGAGGTTTGATGGTGGAACCCTGTGGCCTGGCAAGATGACTTTGGTTTGATTGTGGAACACTCTGGCCTGGGAATATGACTGACGTTTAATTCTGGAACCCTGTGGCCTGGGAATATGAGTGAGGCTTGATTCTGGAACCCTGTGGCCTTGGAACATGAATGGGGTTTTACTTTTGAATCCTGTGTCCAGGGAACATGACTGAGGTTTGATTCTGGAACCCTGTGTCCTGGGAACATGACTGAGGTTTGATTCTGGAACCATGTGGCCTGGGAATATGACTGAGGTTTGATTCTGGAAACCATTGGCCTGGGAACATGACTGATGTTAGATTGTGGAATCCTGTGGCCTGGGAACATGAAATCGTTTTGATTCTGGAAACCTGTGGCCTGGGAATATGACTGAGGTTTCATGGTGGTACCCTATGGCCTGGCAACATGACTGAGGTTTGATTCTGGATCCCTGTGGCCTGGGAACATGACTGAGGCGTGATTCTGGAAACCTGTGGCCTGGGAACATGACATCTGTTTAGATTGTGGAATACTGTGCCCTGGGAACCCGACTGAGGCTTGGTTCTGGAACCCTGTGGACTGGGAATATGACTGAGGTTTTATTCTGGAACCCTGTAGACTGGGAACATAACTGAGGATTGATTCTGGAACCCTGTGGCCTGGGAACATGACATCGGTTGGATTCTGGAACCCTGTGGCATGGGAACATGACTGCGGTTTGATTGTGGAACCCACTGGCCTGGGAACATGACCGTGGTTTGATTCTGAAACCCTGTGGCCTGGGAACATGACTGAGGTTTGGTTCTGGAACCCTGTTCCCTGGGAACATGACTGAGGTTTGATTCTGGGCTCCTGTGTCCTGGGAACAAGAATGAGGTTTGAATGTGGAACCCTGTGGCCTAGGAACATGACTGAGGTTTGATTCTGGAACCATGTGTCCTGGGAATATGACTGAGGTTTGCTTCTGGATAACTGTGGCCTGGGAAAATAACTGAGGTTTCATTGTGGAAATATGAGGCCTGGGATCATGAGTGAGGTTTGATGGTGGAACACTCTGGCCTGGCAAAATGACTGAAGCTTGATTCTGGAACCCTGTAGCCTGGGAACTTGACTGAGGTTTGATGGCAGAAACCTGTGGACTGGCAACATGACTGAGGTTTGATTGTGGAACCCTGTGCCCTGGAAACATGACTGTGGCCTGCTACTGGAAACCCATGGCCTGGGAACTTGACATTGCTTTGATTCTGGAACCCTGTGTCCTGGGAACATGACTGAGGTTTGATTCTGGAAATCATTGGCCTGGGAACATGACTGACGTTAGATTGTGGAATCTTGTGGCCTGGGAACATGACTGAGGTTTGATGGAGGAACCCTGTGGCCTGGGAACATGAGTGAGGTTTGATGGGGGTACCCTGTGGCGTGGCAACATGACTGAGGCTTGATTCTGGAACCCTGTGGCCTGGGAAATTGACTCTGATTTGATCGCAGAAACCTGTGGACTGGCAACATGACTGAGGTTTGATGGTGGAACCCTGTGGCCTGGCAAGATGACAGAGGTTTGATTGTGGAACCCTCAGGCTTGAGAACATGACTGAGGCTTGATGGTGGAACCCTGTGGCCTGGCAACAGGACTGAGGTTTGATGGTGGAATCCTGTGGCCTGGCAAGATGACTTTGGTTTGATTGTGGAACACTCTGGCCTGGGAATATGACTGACGTTTAATTCTGGAACCCTGTGGCCTGGGAATATGAGTGAGGCTTGATTCTGGAACCCTGTGGCCTTGGAACATGAATGGGGTTTTACTTTTGAATCCTGTGTCCAGGGAACATGACTGAGGTTTGATTCTGGAACCCTGTGTCCTGGGAACATGACTGAGGTTTGATTCTGGAACCATGTGGCCTGGGAATATGACTGAGGTTTGATTCTGGAAACCATTGGCCTGGGAACATGACTGATGTTAGATTGTGGAATCCTGTGGCCTGGGAACATGACATCGGTTTGGATTCTGAAAACCTGTGGTCTGGGAATATGACTGAGGTTTGATGGTGGTACCCTATGGCCTGGGAGCATGACTTAGCTTTGATTCTGGATCCCTGTGGCCTGGGAACATGACTGAGGCGTGATTCTGGAAACCTGAGGCCTGGGAACATGACATCTGTTCAGATTGTGGAATACTGTGCCCTGGGAACCTGACTGAGGCTTGGTACTTGAACCCTGTGGACTGGCAACATGACTGAGGTTTTATTCTGGAACCCTGTAGCATGGGAACATAACTGAGGATTGATTCTGGAAACCTGTGGCCTGGGAACATGACATCGGTGGAATCTGGAACCCTGTGGCCTGGGAACATGAGAACGGTGTGATTCTGGAACCCTGTGGCCTGAGAACATGTCTGAGGTTTGATGGTGGAAACCTGTGGCCTGGCAACATGACTGAGGTTTGGTTCTGGAACCCTGTTCCCTGGGAACATGACTGAGGTTTGATTCTGGACACCTTTGTCCTGGGAACATGACTGAGGTTTGATTGTGGAACCCTGTGTCCTGGGAACATGACTGAGTTTTGATTCTGGAACCATGTGTCCTGGGAATATGACTGAGGTTTGATTCTGGATACCTGTGGCCTGGGAAAATGACTGAGGTTTCATTGTGGAAATATGTGGCCTGGGATCTTGAGTGAGGTTTGATGGTGGAACACTCTGGCCTGGCAAAATGACTGAAGCTTGATTCTGGAACCCTGTGGCCTGGGAACTTGACTGAGGTTTGATGGCAGAAACCTGTGGACTGGCAACATGACTGAGGTTTGATTGTGGAACCCTGTGCCCTGGAAACATGACTGTGGCCTGGTACTGGAAACCCATGGCCTGGGAACTTGACGTTGGTTTGATTCTGGAACCCTGTGTCCTGGGAACATGATTGAGGTTTGATTCTGGAAACCATTGGTCTGGGAACATGACTGATGTTAGATTGTGGAATCCTGTGGCCTGGGAACATGACTGAGGTTTGATGGAGGAACCCTGTGGCCTGGGAACATGACTGAGGTTTGATGGTGGTACCCTGTGGACTGGCAACATGACTGAGGCTTGATTCTGGGACCCTGTGGCCTGGGAAATTGACTCTGATTTGATCGCAGAAACCTGTGGACTGGCAGCATGACTGAGGATTGATGGTGGAACCCTGGGCACTGGGAACATGACGAGATGCCTGACACTGTAACCCCGTGTCCTGAGAACATGACATTGTTTTGATTCTGGAAAGCTGTTTCCTGGGAACATGACTGAGGTTTGATGGTTGAACCCTGTGGACTGGCAACATGACTGACGTTTGATTGTGGCACCCTCAGGCTTGGGAACATTACTGAGGCTTGATGGTGGAACCCTGTGTCCTGGCACCAGGACTGAGGTTTGATGGTGGAACCCTGTGGCCTGGGAACATGACATCGTTTTGGATTCTGGTACCGTGTTGCCTGGGAACATGAAATCGTTTTGATTCTGGAAACCTGTGGCCTGGGAATATGACTGAGGTTTGATGGTGGTACCCTATGGCCTGGCAACATGACTGAGGTTTGATTCTGGAACCCTGTGTCCTGGGAACATGACTGAGGTTTGATTCTGGAACCATGTGGCCTGGGAATATGACTGTGGTTTGATTCTGGAAACCATTGGCCTGGGAACATGACTGATGTTAGATTGTGGAACCCTATGGCCTGGGAACATGACATCGGTTTGATTCTGGAAACCATTGGCCTGGGAACATGACTGATGTTAGATTGTGGAATCCTGTGGCCTGGGAACATGACATCGGTTTGGATTCTGAAAACCTGTGGTCTGGGAATATGACTGAGGTTTGATTGTCGTACCCTATGGCCTGGGAGCATGACTTAGCTTTGATTCTGGATCCCTGTGGCCTGGGAACATGACTGAGGCGTGATTCTGGAAACCTGAGGCCTGGGAACATGACATCTGTTTAGATTGTGGAATACTGTGCCCTGGGAACCCGACTGAGGCTTGGTTCTGGAACCCTGTGGACTGGGAATATGACTGAGGTTTTATTCTGGAACCCTGTAGACTGGGAACATAACTGAGGATTGATTCTGGAACCCTGTGGCCTGGGAACATGACATCGGTTGGATTCTGGAACCCTGTGGCATGGGAACATGACTGCGGTTTGATTGTGGAACCCACTGGCCTGGGAACATGACCGTGGTTTGATTCTGAAACCCTGTGGCCTGGGAACATGACTGAGGTTTGGTTCTGGAACCCTGTTCCCTGGGAACATGACTGAGGTTTGATTCTGGGCTCCTGTGTCCTGGGAACAAGAATGAGGTTTGAATGTGGAACCCTGTGGCCTGGGAACATGACTGAGGTTTGATTCTGGAACCATGTGTCCTGGGAATATGACTGAGGTTTGCTTCTGGATAACTGTGGCCTGGAAAAATAACTGAGGTTTCATTGTGGAAATATGAGGCCTGGGATCATGAGTGAGGTTTGATGGGGGTACCCTGTGGCGTGGCAACATGAGTGAGGCTTGATTCTGGAACCCTGTGGCCTGGGAAATTGACTCTGATTTAATCGCAGAAACCTGTGGACTGGCAACATGACTGAGGTTTGATGGTGGAACCCTGTGGCCTGGCAAGATGACAGAGGTTTGATTGTGGAACCCTCAGGCTTGAGAACATGACTGAGGCTTGATGGTGGAACCCTGTGGCCTGGCAACAGGACTGAGGTTTGATGGTGGAATCCTGTGGCCTGGCAAGATGACTTTGGTTTGATTGTGGAACACTCTGGCCTGGGAATATGACTGACGTTTAATTCTGGAACCCTGTGGCCTGGGAATATGAGTGAGGCTTGATTCTGGAACCCTGTGGCCTTGGAACATGAATGGGGTTTTACTTTTGAATCCTGTGTCCAGGGAACATGACTGAGGTTTGATTCTGGAACCCTGTGTCCTGGGAACATGACTGAGGTTTGATTCTGGAACCATGTGGCCTGGGAATATGACTGAGGTTTGATTCTGGAAATCATTGGCCTGGGAACATGACTGATGTTAGATTGTGGAATCCTGTGGCCTGGGAACATGACATCGGTTTGGATTCTGAAAACCTGTGGTCTGGGAATATGACTGAGGTTTGATGGTCGTACCCTATGGCCTGGGAGCATGACTTAGCTTTGATTCTGGATCCCTGTGGCCTGGGAAAATGACTGAGGCGTTATTCTGGAAACCTGAGGCCTGGGAACATGACATCTGTTTAGATTGTGGAATACTGTGCCCTGGGAACCTGACTGAGGCTTGGTACTTGAACCCTGTGGACTGGCAACATGACTGAGGTTTTATTCTGGAACCCTGTAGCATGGGAACATAACTGAGGATTGATTCTGGAAACCTGTGGCCTGGGAACATGACATCGGTGGAATCTGGAACCCTGTGGCCTGGGAACATGAGAACGGTGTGATTCTGGAACCCTGTGGCCTGAGAACATGTCTGAGGTTTGATGGTGGAAACCTGTGGCCTGGCAACATGACTGAGGTTTGGTTCTGGAACCCTGTTCCCTGGGAACATGACTGAGGTTTGATTCTGGACACCTTTGTCCTGGGAACATGACTGAGGTTTGATTGTGGAACCCTGTGTCCTGGGAACATGACTGAGTTTTGATTCTGGAACCATGTGTCCTGGGAATATGACTGAGGTTTGATTCTGGATACCTGTGGCCTGGGAAAATGACTGAGGTTTCATTGTGGAAATATGTGGCCTGGGATCTTGAGTGAGGTTTGATGGTGGAACACTCTGGCCTGGCAAAATGACTGAAGCTTGATTCTGGAACCCTGTGGCCTGGGAACTTGACTGAGGTTTGATGGCAGAAACCTGTGGACTGGCAACATGACTGAGGTTTGATTGTGGAACCCTGTGCCCTGGAAACATGACTGTGGCCTGGTACTGGAAACCCATGGCCTGGGAACTTGACGTTGGTTTGATTCTGGAACCCTGTGTCCTGGGAACATGATTGAGGTTTGATTCTGGAAACCATTGGTCTGGGAACATGACTGATGTTAGATTGTGGAATCCTGTGGCCTGGGAACATGACTGAGGTTTGATGGAGGAACCCTGTGGCCTGGGAACATGACTGAGGTTTGATGGTGGTACCCTGTGGACTGGCAACATGACTGAGGCTTGATTCTGGGACCCTGTGGCCTGGGAAATTGACTCTGATTTGATCGCAGAAACCTGTGGACTGGCAGCATGACTGAGGATTGATGGTGGAACCCTGGGCACTGGGAACATGACGAGATGCCTGACACTGTAACCCCGTGTCCTGAGAACATGACATTGTTTTGATTCTGGAAAGCTGTTTCCTGGGAACATGACTGAGGTTTGATGGTTGAACCCTGTGGACTGGCAACATGACTGACGTTTGATTGTGGCACCCTCAGGCTTGGGAACATTACTGAGGCTTGATGGTGGAACCCTGTGTCCTGGCACCAGGACTGAGGTTTGATGGTGGAACCCTGTGGCCTGGGAACATGACATCGTTTTGGATTCTGGTACCGTGTTGCCTGGGAACATGAAATCGTTTTGATTCTGGAAACCTGTGGCCTGGGAATATGACTGAGGTTTGATGGTGGTACCCTATGGCCTGGCAACATGACTGAGGTTTGATTCTGGAACCCTGTGTCCTGGGAACATGACTGAGGTTTGATTCTGGAACCATGTGGCCTGGGAATATGACTGAGGTTTGATTCTGGAAACCATTGGCCTGGGAACATGACTGATGTTAGATTGTGGAACCCTGTGGCCTGGGAACATGACATCGGTTTGATTCTGGAAACCATTGGCCTGGGAACATGACTGATGTTAGATTGTGGAATCCTGTGGCCTGGGAACATGACATCGGTTTGGATTCTGAAAACCTGTGGTCTGGGAATATGACTGAGGTTTGATTGTCGTATCCTATGGCCTGGGAGCATGACTTAGCTTTGATTCTGGATCCCTGTGGCCTGGGAACATGACTGAGGCGTGATTCTGGAAACCTGAGGCCTGGGAACATGACATCTGTTTAGATTGTGGAATACTGTGCCCTGGGAACCCGACTGAGGCTTGGTTCTGGAACCCTGTGGACTGGGAATATGACTGAGGTTTTATTCTGGAACCCTGTAGACTGGGAACATAACTGAGGATTGATTCTGGAACCCTGTGGCCTGGGAACATGACATCGGTTGGATTCTGGAACCCTGTGGCATGGGAACATGACTGCGGTTTGATTGTGGAACCCACTGGCCTGGGAACATGACCGTGGTTTGATTCTGAAACCCTGTGGCCTGGGAACATGACTGAGGTTTGGTTCTGGAACCCTGTTCCCTGGGAACATGACTGAGGTTTGATTCTGGGCTCCTGTGTCCTGGGAACAAGAATGAGGTTTGAATGTGGAACCCTGTGGCCTGGGAACATGACTGAGGTTTGATTCTGGAACCATGTGTCCTGGGAATATGACTGAGGTTTGCTTCTGGATAACTGTGGCCTGGAAAAATAACTGAGGTTTCATTGTGGAAATATGAGGCCTGGGATCATGAGTGAGGTTTGATGGGGGTACCCTGTGGCGTGGCAACATGACTGAGGCTTGATTCTGGAACCCTGTGGCCTGGGAAATTGACTCTGATTTAATCGCAGAAACCTGTGGACTGGCAACATGACTGAGGTTTGATGGTGGAACCCTGTGGCCTGGCAAGATGACAGAGGTTTGATTGTGGAACCCTCAGGCTTGAGAACATGACTGAGGCTTGATGGTGGAACCCTGTGGCCTGGCAACAGGACTGAGGTTTGATGGTGGAATCCTGTGGCCTGGCAAGATGACTTTGGTTTGATTGTGGAACACTCTGGCCTGGGAATATGACTGACGTTTAATTCTGGAACCCTGTGGCCTGGGAATATGAGTGAGGCTTGATTCTGGAACCCTGTGGCCTTGGAACATGAATGGGGTTTTACTTTTGAATCCTGTGTCCAGGGAACATGACTGAGGTTTGATTCTGGAACCCTGTGTCCTGGGAACATGACTGAGGTTTGATTCTGGAACCATGTGGCCTGGGAATATGACTGAGGTTTGATTCTGGAAACCATTGGCCTGGGAACATGACTGATGTTAGATTGTGGAATCCTGTGGCCTGGGAACATGACATCGGTTTGGATTCTGAAAACCTGTGGTCTGGGAATATGACTGAGGTTTGATGGTGGTACCCTATGGCCTGGGAGCATGACTTAGCTTTGATTCTGGATCCCTGTGGCCTGGGAACATGACTGAGGCGTGATTCTGGAAACCTGAGGCCTGGGAACATGACATCTGTTCAGATTGTGGAATACTGTGCCCTGGGAACCTGACTGAGGCTTGGTACTTGAACCCTGTGGACTGGCAACATGACTGAGGTTTTATTCTGGAACCCTGTAGCATGGGAACATAACTGAGGATTGATTCTGGAAACCTGTGGCCTGGGAACATGACATCGGTGGAATCTGGAACCCTGTGGCCTGGGAACATGAGAACGGTGTGATTCTGGAACCCTGTGGCCTGAGAACATGTCTGAGGTTTGATGGTGGAAACCTGTGGCCTGGCAACATGACTGAGGTTTGGTTCTGGAACCCTGTTCCCTGGGAACATGACTGAGGTTTGATTCTGGACACCTTTGTCCTGGGAACATGACTGAGGTTTGATTGTGGAACCCTGTGTCCTGGGAACATGACTGAGTTTTGATTCTGGAACCATGTGTCCTGGGAATATGACTGAGGTTTGATTCTGGATACCTGTGGCCTGGGAAAATGACTGAGGTTTCATTGTGGAAATATGTGGCCTGGGATCTTGAGTGAGGTTTGATGGTGGAACACTCTGGCCTGGCAAAATGACTGAAGCTTGATTCTGGAACCCTGTGGCCTGGGAACTTGACTGAGGTTTGATGGCAGAAACCTGTGGACTGGCAACATGACTGAGGTTTGATTGTGGAACCCTGTGCCCTGGAAACATGACTGTGGCCTGGTACTGGAAACCCATGGCCTGGGAACTTGACGTTGGTTTGATTCTGGAACCCTGTGTCCTGGGAACATGATTGAGGTTTGATTCTGGAAACCATTGGTCTGGGAACATGACTGATGTTAGATTGTGGAATCCTGTGGCCTGGGAACATGACTGAGGTTTGATGGAGGAACCCTGTGGCCTGGGAACATGACTGAGGTTTGATGGTGGTACCCTGTGGACTGGCAACATGACTGAGGCTTGATTCTGGGACCCTGTGGCCTGGGAAATTGACTCTGATTTGATCGCAGAAACCTGTGGACTGGCAGCATGACTGAGGATTGATGGTGGAACCCTGGGCACTGGGAACATGACGAGATGCCTGACACTGTAACCCCGTGTCCTGAGAACATGACATTGTTTTGATTCTGGAAAGCTGTTTCCTGGGAACATGACTGAGGTTTGATGGTTGAACCCTGTGGACTGGCAACATGACTGACGTTTGATTGTGGCACCCTCAGGCTTGGGAACATTACTGAGGCTTGATGGTGGAACCCTGTGTCCTGGCACCAGGACTGAGGTTTGATGGTGGAACCCTGTGGCCTGGGAACATGACATCGTTTTGGATTCTGGTACCGTGTTGCCTGGGAACATGAAATCGTTTTGATTCTGGAAACCTGTGGCCTGGGAATATGACTGAGGTTTGATGGTGGTACCCTATGGCCTGGCAACATGACTGAGGTTTGATTCTGGAACCCTGTGTCCTGGGAACATGACTGAGGTTTGATTCTGGAACCATGTGGCCTGGGAATATGACTGTGGTTTGATTCTGGAAACCATTGGCCTGGGAACATGACTGATGTTAGATTGTGGAACCCTATGGCCTGGGAACATGACATCGGTTTGATTCTGGAAACCATTGGCCTGGGAACATGACTGATGTTAGATTGTGGAATCCTGTGGCCTGGGAACATGACATCGGTTTGGATTCTGAAAACCTGTGGTCTGGGAATATGACTGAGGTTTGATTGTCGTACCCTATGGCCTGGGAGCATGACTTAGCTTTGATTCTGGATCCCTGTGGCCTGGGAACATGACTGAGGCGTGATTCTGGAAACCTGAGGCCTGGGAACATGACATCTGTTTAGATTGTGGAATACTGTGCCCTGGGAACCCGACTGAGGCTTGGTTCTGGAACCCTGTGGACTGGGAATATGACTGAGGTTTTATTCTGGAACCCTGTAGACTGGGAACATAACTGAGGATTGATTCTGGAACCCTGTGGCCTGGGAACATGACATCGGTTGGATTCTGGAACCCTGTGGCATGGGAACATGACTGCGGTTTGATTGTGGAACCCACTGGCCTGGGAACATGACCGTGGTTTGATTCTGAAACCCTGTGGCCTGGGAACATGACTGAGGTTTGGTTCTGGAACCCTGTTCCCTGGGAACATGACTGAGGTTTGATTCTGGGCTCCTGTGTCCTGGGAACAAGAATGAGGTTTGAATGTGGAACCCTGTGGCCTGGGAACATGACTGAGGTTTGATTCTGGAACCATGTGTCCTGGGAATATGACTGAGGTTTGCTTCTGGATAACTGTGGCCTGGAAAAATAACTGAGGTTTCATTGTGGAAATATGAGGCCTGGGATCATGAGTGAGGTTTGATGGGGGTACCCTGTGGCGTGGCAACATGAGTGAGGCTTGATTCTGGAACCCTGTGGCCTGGGAAATTGACTCTGATTTAATCGCAGAAACCTGTGGACTGGCAACATGACTGAGGTTTGATGGTGGAACCCTGTGGCCTGGCAAGATGACAGAGGTTTGATTGTGGAACCCTCAGGCTTGAGAACATGACTGAGGCTTGATGGTGGAACCCTGTGGCCTGGCAACAGGACTGAGGTTTGATGGTGGAATCCTGTGGCCTGGCAAGATGACTTTGGTTTGATTGTGGAACACTCTGGCCTGGGAATATGACTGACGTTTAATTCTGGAACCCTGTGGCCTGGGAATATGAGTGAGGCTTGATTCTGGAACCCTGTGGCCTTGGAACATGAATGGGGTTTTACTTTTGAATCCTGTGTCCAGGGAACATGACTGAGGTTTGATTCTGGAACCCTGTGTCCTGGGAACATGACTGAGGTTTGATTCTGGAACCATGTGGCCTGGGAATATGACTGAGGTTTGATTCTGGAAACCATTGGCCTGGGAACATGACTGATGTTAGATTGTGGAATCCTGTGGCCTGGGAACATGACATCGGTTTGGATTCTGAAAACCTGTGGTCTGGGAATATGACTGAGGTTTGATGGTGGTACCCTATGGCCTGGGAGCATGACTTAGCTTTGATTCTGGATCCCTGTGGCCTGGGAACATGACTGAGGCGTGATTCTGGAAACCTGAGGCCTGGGAACATGACATCTGTTCAGATTGTGGAATACTGTGCCCTGGGAACCTGACTGAGGCTTGGTACTTGAACCCTGTGGACTGGCAACATGACTGAGGTTTTATTCTGGAACCCTGTAGCATGGGAACATAACTGAGGATTGATTCTGGAAACCTGTGGCCTGGGAACATGACATCGGTGGAATCTGGAACCCTGTGGCCTGGGAACATGAGAACGGTGTGATTCTGGAACCCTGTGGCCTGAGAACATGTCTGAGGTTTGATGGTGGAAACCTGTGGCCTGGCAACATGACTGAGGTTTGGTTCTGGAACCCTGTTCCCTGGGAACATGACTGAGGTTTGATTCTGGACACCTTTGTCCTGGGAACATGACTGAGGTTTGATTGTGGAACCCTGTGTCCTGGGAACATGACTGAGTTTTGATTCTGGAACCATGTGTCCTGGGAATATGACTGAGGTTTGATTCTGGATACCTGTGGCCTGGGAAAATGACTGAGGTTTCATTGTGGAAATATGTGGCCTGGGATCTTGAGTGAGGTTTGATGGTGGAACACTCTGGCCTGGCAAAATGACTGAAGCTTGATTCTGGAACCCTGTGGCCTGGGAACTTGACTGAGGTTTGATGGCAGAAACCTGTGGACTGGCAACATGACTGAGGTTTGATTGTGGAACCCTGTGCCCTGGAAACATGACTGTGGCCTGGTACTGGAAACCCATGGCCTGGGAACTTGACGTTGGTTTGATTCTGGAACCCTGTGTCCTGGGAACATGATTGAGGTTTGATTCTGGAAACCATTGGTCTGGGAACATGACTGATGTTAGATTGTGGAATCCTGTGGCCTGGGAACATGACTGAGGTTTGATGGAGGAACCCTGTGGCCTGGGAACATGACTGAGGTTTGATGGTGGTACCCTGTGGACTGGCAACATGACTGAGGCTTGATTCTGGGACCCTGTGGCCTGGGAAATTGACTCTGATTTGATCGCAGAAACCTGTGGACTGGCAGCATGACTGAGGATTGATGGTGGAACCCTGGGCACTGGGAACATGACGAGATGCCTGACACTGTAACCCCGTGTCCTGAGAACATGACATTGTTTTGATTCTGGAAAGCTGTTTCCTGGGAACATGACTGAGGTTTGATGGTTGAACCCTGTGGACTGGCAACATGACTGACGTTTGATTGTGGCACCCTCAGGCTTGGGAACATTACTGAGGCTTGATGGTGGAACCCTGTGTCCTGGCACCAGGACTGAGGTTTGATGGTGGAACCCTGTGGCCTGGGAACATGACATCGTTTTGGATTCTGGTACCGTGTTGCCTGGGAACATGAAATCGTTTTGATTCTGGAAACCTGTGGCCTGGGAATATGACTGAGGTTTGATGGTGGTACCCTATGGCCTGGCAACATGACTGAGGTTTGATTCTGGAACCCTGTGTCCTGGGAACATGACTGAGGTTTGATTCTGGAACCATGTGGCCTGGGAATATGACTGTGGTTTGATTCTGGAAACCATTGGCCTGGGAACATGACTGATGTTAGATTGTGGAACCCTATGGCCTGGGAACATGACATCGGTTTGATTCTGGAAACCATTGGCCTGGGAACATGACTGATGTTAGATTGTGGAATCCTGTGGCCTGGGAACATGACATCGGTTTGGATTCTGAAAACCTGTGGTCTGGGAATATGACTGAGGTTTGATTGTCGTACCCTATGGCCTGGGAGCATGACTTAGCTTTGATTCTGGATCCCTGTGGCCTGGGAACATGACTGAGGCGTGATTCTGGAAACCTGAGGCCTGGGAACATGACATCTGTTTAGATTGTGGAATACTGTGCCCTGGGAACCCGACTGAGGCTTGGTTCTGGAACCCTGTGGACTGGGAATATGACTGAGGTTTTATTCTGGAACCCTGTAGACTGGGAACATAACTGAGGATTGATTCTGGAACCCTGTGGCCTGGGAACATGACATCGGTTGGATTCTGGAACCCTGTGGCATGGGAACATGACTGCGGTTTGATTGTGGAACCCACTGGCCTGGGAACATGACCGTGGTTTGATTCTGAAACCCTGTGGCCTGGGAACATGACTGAGGTTTGGTTCTGGAACCCTGTTCCCTGGGAACATGACTGAGGTTTGATTCTGGGCTCCTGTGTCCTGGGAACAAGAATGAGGTTTGAATGTGGAACCCTGTGGCCTGGGAACATGACTGAGGTTTGATTCTGGAACCATGTGTCCTGGGAATATGACTGAGGTTTGCTTCTGGATAACTGTGGCCTGGAAAAATAACTGAGGTTTCATTGTGGAAATATGAGGCCTGGGATCATGAGTGAGGTTTGATGGGGGTACCCTGTGGCGTGGCAACATGAGTGAGGCTTGATTCTGGAACCCTGTGGCCTGGGAAATTGACTCTGATTTAATCGCAGAAACCTGTGGACTGGCAACATGACTGAGGTTTGATGGTGGAACCCTGTGGCCTGGCAAGATGACAGAGGTTTGATTGTGGAACCCTCAGGCTTGAGAACATGACTGAGGCTTGATGGTGGAACCCTGTGGCCTGGCAACAGGACTGAGGTTTGATGGTGGAATCCTGTGGCCTGGCAAGATGACTTTGGTTTGATTGTGGAACACTCTGGCCTGGGAATATGACTGACGTTTAATTCTGGAACCCTGTGGCCTGGGAATATGAGTGAGGCTTGATTCTGGAACCCTGTGGCCTTGGAACATGAATGGGGTTTTACTTTTGAATCCTGTGTCCAGGGAACATGACTGAGGTTTGATTCTGGAACCCTGTGTCCTGGGAACATGACTGAGGTTTGATTCTGGAACCATGTGGCCTGGGAATATGACTGAGGTTTGATTCTGGAAACCATTGGCCTGGGAACATGACTGATGTTAGATTGTGGAATCCTGTGGCCTGGGAACATGACATCGGTTTGGATTCTGAAAACCTGTGGTCTGGGAATATGACTGAGGTTTGATGGTGGTACCCTATGGCCTGGGAGCATGACTTAGCTTTGATTCTGGATCCCTGTGGCCTGGGAACATGACTGAGGCGTGATTCTGGAAACCTGAGGCCTGGGAACATGACATCTGTTCAGATTGTGGAATACTGTGCCCTGGGAACCTGACTGAGGCTTGGTACTTGAACCCTGTGGACTGGCAACATGACTGAGGTTTTATTCTGGAACCCTGTAGCATGGGAACATAACTGAGGATTGATTCTGGAAACCTGTGGCCTGGGAACATGACATCGGTGGAATCTGGAACCCTGTGGCCTGGGAACATGAGAACGGTGTGATTCTGGAACCCTGTGGCCTGAGAACATGTCTGAGGTTTGATGGTGGAAACCTGTGGCCTGGCAACATGACTGAGGTTTGGTTCTGGAACCCTGTTCCCTGGGAACATGACTGAGGTTTGATTCTGGACACCTTTGTCCTGGGAACATGACTGAGGTTTGATTGTGGAACCCTGTGTCCTGGGAACATGACTGAGTTTTGATTCTGGAACCATGTGTCCTGGGAATATGACTGAGGTTTGATTCTGGATACCTGTGGCCTGGGAAAATGACTGAGGTTTCATTGTGGAAATATGTGGCCTGGGATCTTGAGTGAGGTTTGATGGTGGAACACTCTGGCCTGGCAAAATGACTGAAGCTTGATTCTGGAACCCTGTGGCCTGGGAACTTGACTGAGGTTTGATGGCAGAAACCTGTGGACTGGCAACATGACTGAGGTTTGATTGTGGAACCCTGTGCCCTGGAAACATGACTGTGGCCTGGTACTGGAAACCCATGGCCTGGGAACTTGACGTTGGTTTGATTCTGGAACCCTGTGTCCTGGGAACATGATTGAGGTTTGATTCTGGAAACCATTGGTCTGGGAACATGACTGATGTTAGATTGTGGAATCCTGTGGCCTGGGAACATGACTGAGGTTTGATGGAGGAACCCTGTGGCCTGGGAACATGACTGAGGTTTGATGGTGGTACCCTGTGGACTGGCAACATGACTGAGGCTTGATTCTGGGACCCTGTGGCCTGGGAAATTGACTCTGATTTGATCGCAGAAACCTGTGGACTGGCAGCATGACTGAGGATTGATGGTGGAACCCTGGGCACTGGGAACATGACGAGATGCCTGACACTGTAACCCCGTGTCCTGAGAACATGACATTGTTTTGATTCTGGAAAGCTGTTTCCTGGGAACATGACTGAGGTTTGATGGTTGAACCCTGTGGACTGGCAACATGACTGACGTTTGATTGTGGCACCCTCAGGCTTGGGAACATTACTGAGGCTTGATGGTGGAACCCTGTGTCCTGGCACCAGGACTGAGGTTTGATGGTGGAACCCTGTGGCCTGGGAACATGACATCGTTTTGGATTCTGGTACCGTGTTGCCTGGGAACATGAAATCGTTTTGATTCTGGAAACCTGTGGCCTGGGAATATGACTGAGGTTTGATGGTGGTACCCTATGGCCTGGCAACATGACTGAGGTTTGATTCTGGAACCCTGTGTCCTGGGAACATGACTGAGGTTTGATTCTGGAACCATGTGGCCTGGGAATATGACTGTGGTTTGATTCTGGAAACCATTGGCCTGGGAACATGACTGATGTTAGATTGTGGAACCCTATGGCCTGGGAACATGACATCGGTTTGATTCTGGAAACCATTGGCCTGGGAACATGACTGATGTTAGATTGTGGAATCCTGTGGCCTGGGAACATGACATCGGTTTGGATTCTGAAAACCTGTGGTCTGGGAATATGACTGAGGTTTGATTGTCGTACCCTATGGCCTGGGAGCATGACTTAGCTTTGATTCTGGATCCCTGTGGCCTGGGAACATGACTGAGGCGTGATTCTGGAAACCTGAGGCCTGGGAACATGACATCTGTTTAGATTGTGGAATACTGTGCCCTGGGAACCCGACTGAGGCTTGGTTCTGGAACCCTGTGGACTGGGAATATGACTGAGGTTTTATTCTGGAACCCTGTAGACTGGGAACATAACTGAGGATTGATTCTGGAACCCTGTGGCCTGGGAACATGACATCGGTTGGATTCTGGAACCCTGTGGCATGGGAACATGACTGCGGTTTGATTGTGGAACCCACTGGCCTGGGAACATGACCGTGGTTTGATTCTGAAACCCTGTGGCCTGGGAACATGACTGAGGTTTGGTTCTGGAACCCTGTTCCCTGGGAACATGACTGAGGTTTGATTCTGGGCTCCTGTGTCCTGGGAACAAGAATGAGGTTTGAATGTGGAACCCTGTGGCCTGGGAACATGACTGAGGTTTGATTCTGGAACCATGTGTCCTGGGAATATGACTGAGGTTTGCTTCTGGATAACTGTGGCCTGGAAAAATAACTGAGGTTTCATTGTGGAAATATGAGGCCTGGGATCATGAGTGAGGTTTGATGGGGGTACCCTGTGGCGTGGCAACATGAGTGAGGCTTGATTCTGGAACCCTGTGGCCTGGGAAATTGACTCTGATTTAATCGCAGAAACCTGTGGACTGGCAACATGACTGAGGTTTGATGGTGGAACCCTGTGGCCTGGCAAGATGACAGAGGTTTGATTGTGGAACCCTCAGGCTTGAGAACATGACTGAGGCTTGATGGTGGAACCCTGTGGCCTGGCAACAGGACTGAGGTTTGATGGTGGAATCCTGTGGCCTGGCAAGATGACTTTGGTTTGATTGTGGAACACTCTGGCCTGGGAATATGACTGACGTTTAATTCTGGAACCCTGTGGCCTGGGAATATGAGTGAGGCTTGATTCTGGAACCCTGTGGCCTTGGAACATGAATGGGGTTTTACTTTTGAATCCTGTGTCCAGGGAACATGACTGAGGTTTGATTCTGGAACCCTGTGTCCTGGGAACATGACTGAGGTTTGATTCTGGAACCATGTGGCCTGGGAATATGACTGAGGTTTGATTCTGGAAATCATTGGCCTGGGAACATGACTGATGTTAGATTGTGGAATCCTGTGGCCTGGGAACATGACATCGGTTTGGATTCTGAAAACCTGTGGTCTGGGAATATGACTGAGGTTTGATGGTCGTACCCTATGGCCTGGGAGCATGACTTAGCTTTGATTCTGGATCCCTGTGGCCTGGGAACATGACTGAGGCGTGATTCTGGAAACCTGAGGCCTGGGAACATGACATCTGTTTAGATTGTGGAATACTGTGCCCTGGGAACCTGACTGAGGCTTGGTACTTGAACCCTGTGGACTGGCAACATGACTGAGGTTTTATTCTGGAACCCTGTAGCATGGGAACATAACTGAGGATTGATTCTGGAAACCTGTGGCCTGGGAACATGACATCGGTGGAATCTGGAACCCTGTGGCCTGGGAACATGAGAACGGTGTGATTCTGGAACCCTGTGGCCTGAGAACATGTCTGAGGTTTGATGGTGGAAACCTGTGGCCTGGCAACATGACTGAGGTTTGGTTCTGGAACCCTGTTCCCTGGGAACATGACTGAGGTTTGATTCTGGACACCTTTGTCCTGGGAACATGACTGAGGTTTGATTGTGGAACCCTGTGTCCTGGGAACATGACTGAGTTTTGATTCTGGAACCATGTGTCCTGGGAATATGACTGAGGTTTGATTCTGGATACCTGTGGCCTGGGAAAATGACTGAGGTTTCATTGTGGAAATATGTGGCCTGGGATCTTGAGTGAGGTTTGATGGTGGAACACTCTGGCCTGGCAAAATGACTGAAGCTTGATTCTGGAACCCTGTGGCCTGGGAACTTGACTGAGGTTTGATGGCAGAAACCTGTGGACTGGCAACATGACTGAGGTTTGATTGTGGAACCCTGTGCCCTGGAAACATGACTGTGGCCTGGTACTGGAAACCCATGGCCTGGGAACTTGACGTTGGTTTGATTCTGGAACCCTGTGTCCTGGGAACATGATTGAGGTTTGATTCTGGAAACCATTGGTCTGGGAACATGACTGATGTTAGATTGTGGAATCCTGTGGCCTGGGAACATGACTGAGGTTTGATGGAGGAACCCTGTGGCCTGGGAACATGACTGAGGTTTGATGGTGGTACCCTGTGGACTGGCAACATGACTGAGGCTTGATTCTGGGACCCTGTGGCCTGGGAAATTGACTCTGATTTGATCGCAGAAACCTGTGGACCGGCAACATGACTGAGGATTGATGGTGGAACCCTGGGCACTGGGAACATGACGAGATGCCTGACACTGTAACCCCGTGTCCTGAGAACATGACATTGTTTTGATTCTGGAAAGCTGTTTCCTGGGAACATGACTGAGGTTTGATGGTTGAACCCTGTGGACTGGCAACATGACTGACGTTTGATTGTGGCACCCTCAGGCTTGGGAACATTACTGAGGCTTGATGGTGGAACCCTGTGTCCTGGCACCAGGACTGAGGTTTGATGGTGGAACCCTGTGGCCTGGGAACATGACATCGTTTTGGATTCTGGTACCGTGTTGCCTGGGAACATGAAATCGTTTTGATTCTGGAAACCTGTGGCCTGGGAATATGACTGAGGTTTGATGGTGGTACCCTATGGCCTGGCAACATGACTGAGGTTTGATTCTGGAACCCTGTGTCCTGGGAACATGACTGAGGTTTGATTCTGGAACCCTGTGTCCTGGGAATATGACTGAGGTTTGATTCTGGAAACCATTGGCCTGGGAACATGACTGATGTTAGATTGTGGAACCCTGTGGCCTGGGAACATGACATCGGTTTGATTCTGAAAACCATTGGCCTGGGAACATGACTGATGTTAGATTGTGGAATCCTGTGGCCTGGGAACATGACATCGGTTTGGATTCTGAAAACCTGTGGTCTGGGAATATGACTGAGGTTTGATTGTCGTACCCTATGGCCTGGGAGCATGACTTAGCTTTGATTCTGGATCCCTGTGGCCTGGGAACATGACTGAGGCGTGATTCTGGAAACCTGAGGCCTGGGAACATGACATCTGTTTAGATTGTGGAATACTGTGCCCTGGGAACCCGACTGAGGCTTGGTTCTGGAACCCTGTGGACTGGGAATATGACTGAGGTTTTATTCTGGAACCCTGTAGACTGGGAACATAACTGAGGATTGATTCTGGAACCCTGTGGCCTGGGAACATGACATCGGTTGGATTCTGGAACCCTGTGGCATGGGAACATGACTGAGGTTTGATTCTGGGCTCCTGTGTCCTGGGAACAAGAATGAGGTTTGAATGTGGAACCCTGTGGCCTGGGAACATGACTGAGGTTTGATTCTGGAACCATGTGTCCTGGGAATATGACTGAGGTTTGCTTCTGGATAACTGTGGCCTGGGAAAATAACTGAGGTTTCATTGTGGAAATATGAGGCCTGGGATCATGAGTGAGGTTTGATGGTGGAACACTCTGGCCTGGCAAAATGACTGAAGCTTGATTCTGGAACCCTGTAGCCTGGGAACTTGACTGAGGTTTGATGGCAGAAACCTGTGGACTGGCAACATGACTGAGGTTTGATTGTGGAACCCTGTGCCCTGGAAACATGACTGTGGCCTGCTACTGGAAACCCATGGCCTGGGAACTTGACATTGCTTTGATTGTGGAACCCTGTGTCCTGGGAACATGACTGAGGTTTGATTCTGGAAATCATTGGCCTGGGAACATGACTGACGTTAGATTGTGGAATCTTGTGGCCTGGGAACATGACTGAGGTTTGATGGAGGAGCCCTGTGGCCTGGGAACATGACTGAGGTTTGATGGGGGTACCCTGTGGCGTGGAAACATGACTGAGGCTTGATTCTGGAACCCTGGGGCCTGGGAAATTGACTCTGATTTGATCGCAGAAACCTGTGGACTGGCAACATGACTGAGGTTTGATGGTGGAACCCTGTGGCCTGGCAAGATGACAGAGGTTTGATTGTGGAACCCTCAGGCTTGAGAACATGACTGAGGCTTGATGGTGGAACCCTGTGGCCTGGAAACAGGACTGAGGTTTGATGGTGGAATCCTGTGGCCTGGCAAGATGACTTTGGTTTGATTGTGGAACACTCTGGCCTGGGAATATGACTGACGTTTAATTCTGGAACCCTGTGTCCTGGGAATATGAGTGAGGCTTGATTCTGGAACCCTGTGGCCTTGGAACATGAATGGGGTTTTACTTTTGAATCCTGTGTCCAGGGAACATGACTGAGGTTTGATTCTGGAACCCTGTGTCCTGGGAACATGACTGAGGTTTGATTCTGGAACCATGTGGCCTGGGAATATGACTGAGGTTTGATTCTGGAAACCATTGGCCTGGGAACATGACTGATGTTAGATTGTGGAATCCTGTGGCCTGGGAACATGACATCGGTTTGGATTCTGAAAACCTGTGGTCTGGGAATATGACTGAGGTTTGATGGTGGTACCCTATGGCCTGGGAGCATGACTTAGCTTTGATTCTGGATCCCTGTGGCCTGGGAACATGACTGAGGCGTGATTCTGGAAACCTGAGGCCTGGGAACATGACATCTGTTCAGATTGTGGAATACTGTGCCCTGGGAACCTGACTGAGGCTTGGTACTTGAACCCTGTGGACTGGCAACATGACTGAGGTTTTATTCTGGAACCCTGTAGCATGGGAACATAACTGAGGATTGATTCTGGAAACCTGTGGCCTGGGAACATGACATCGGTGGAATCTGGAACCCTGTGGCCTGGGAACATGAGAACGGTGTGATTCTGGAACCCTGTGGCCTGAGAACATGTCTGAGGTTTGATGGTGGAAACCTGTGGCCTGGCAACATGACTGAGGTTTGGTTCTGGAACCCTGTTCCCTGGGAACATGACTGAGGTTTGATTCTGGACACCTTTGTCCTGGGAACATGACTGAGGTTTGATTGTGGAACCCTGTGTCCTGGGAACATGACTGAGTTTTGATTCTGGAACCATGTGTCCTGGGAATATGACTGAGGTTTGATTCTGGATACCTGTGGCCTGGGAAAATGACTGAGGTTTCATTGTGGAAATATGTGGCCTGGGATCTTGAGTGAGGTTTGATGGTGGAACACTCTGGCCTGGCAAAATGACTGAAGCTTGATTCTGGAACCCTGTGGCCTGGGAACTTGACTGAGGTTTGATGGCAGAAACCTGTGGACTGGCAACATGACTGAGGTTTGATTGTGGAACCCTGTGCCCTGGAAACATGACTGTGGCCTGGTACTGGAAACCCATGGCCTGGGAACTTGACGTTGGTTTGATTCTGGAACCCTGTGTCCTGGGAACATGATTGAGGTTTGATTCTGGAAACCATTGGTCTGGGAACATGACTGATGTTAGATTGTGGAATCCTGTGGCCTGGGAACATGACTGAGGTTTGATGGAGGAACCCTGTGGCCTGGGAACATGACTGAGGTTTGATGGTGGTACCCTGTGGACTGGCAACATGACTGAGGCTTGATTCTGGGACCCTGTGGCCTGGGAACATGACATCGGTTGGATTCTGGAACCCTGTGGCATGGGAACATGACTGCGGTTTGATTGTGGAACCCACTGGCCTGGGAACATGACCGTGGTTTGATTCTGAAACCCTGTGGCCTGGGAACATGACTGACGTTTGGTTCTGGAACCCTGTTCCCTGGGAACATGACTGAGGTTTGATTCTGGGCTCCTGTGTCCTGGGAACAAGAATGAGGTTTGAATGTGGAACCCTGTGGCCTGGGAACATGACTGAGGTTTGATTCTGGAACCATGTGTCCTGGGAATATGACTGAGGTTTGCTTCTGGATAACTGTGGCCTGGAAAAATAACTGAGGTTTCATTGTGGAAATATGAGGCCTGGGATCATGAGTGAGGTTTGATGGGGGTACCCTGTGGCGTGGCAACATGAGTGAGGCTTGATCCTGGAACCCTGTGGCCTGGGAAATTGACTCTGATTTAATCGCAGAAACCTGTGGACTGGCAACATGACTGAGGTTTGATGGTGGAACCCTGTGGCCTGGCAAGATGACAGAGGTTTGATTGTGGAACCCTCAGGCTTGAGAACATGACTGAGGCTTGATGGTGGAACCCTGTGGCCTGGCAACAGGACTGAGGTTTGATGGTGGAATCCTGTGGCCTGGCAAGATGACTTTGGTTTGATTGTGGAACACTCTGGCCTGGGAATATGACTGACGTTTAATTCTGGAACCCTGTGTCCTGGGAATATGAGTGAGGCTTGATTCTGGAACCCTGTGGCCTTGGAACATGAATGGGGTTTTACTTTTGAATCCTGTGTCCAGGGAACATGACTGAGGTTTGATTCTGGAACCCTGTGTCCTGGGAACATGACTGAGGTTTGATTCTGGAACCATGTGGCCTGGGAATATGACTGAGGTTTGATTCTGGAAACCATTGGCCTGGGAACATGACTGATGTTAGATTGTGGAATCCTGTGGCCTGGGAACATGACATCGGTTTGGATTCTGAAAACCTGTGGTCTGGGAATATGACTGAGGTATGATGGTCGTACCCTATGGCCTGGGAGCATGACTTAGCTTTGATTCTGGATCCCTGTGGCCTGGGAACATGACTGAGGCGTGATTCTGGAAACCTGAGGCCTGGGAACATGACATCTGTTTAGATTGTGGAATACTGTGCCCTGGGAACCTGACTGAGGCTTGGTACTTGAACCCTGTGGACTGGCAACATGACTGAGGTTTTATTCTGGAACCCTGTAGCATGGGAACATAACTGAGGATTGATTCTGGAAACCTGTGGCCTGGGAACATGACATCGGTGGAATCTGGAACCCTGTGGCCTGGGAACATGAGAACGGTGTGATTCTGGAACCCTGTGGCCTGAGAACATGACTGAGGTTTGGTTCTGGAACCCTGTTCCCTGGGAACATGACTGAGGTTTGATTCTGGACACCTTTGTCCTGGGAACATGACTGAGGTTTGATTGTGGAACCCTGTGTCCTGGGAACATGACTGAGTTTTGATTCTGGAACCATGTGTCCTGGGAATATGACTGAGGTTTGATTCTGGAAACCATTGGCCTGGGAACATGACTGATGTTAGATTGTGGAATCCTGTGGCCTGGGAACATGACATCGGTTTGGATTCTGAAAACCTGTGGTCTGGGAATATGACTGAGGTTTGATGGTGGTACCCTATGGCCTGGGAGCATGACTTAGCTTTGATTCTGGATCCCTGTGGCCTGGGAACATGACTGAGGCGTGATTCTGGAAACCTGAGGCCTGGGAACATGACATCTGTTTAGATTGTGGAATACTGTGCCCTGGGAACCTGACTGAGGCTTGGTACTTGAACCCTGTGGACTGGCAACATGACTGAGGTTTTATTCTGGAACCCTGTAGCATGGGAACATAACTGAGGATTGATTCTGGAAACCTGTGGCCTGGGAACATGACATCGGTGGAATCTGGAACCCTGTGGCCTGGGAACATGAGAACGGTGTGATTCTGGAACCCTGTGGCCTGAGAACATGTCTGAGGTTTGATGGTGGAAACCTGTGGCCTGGCAACATGACTGAGGTTTGGTTCTGGAACCCTGTTCCCTGGGAACATGACTGAGGTTTGATTCTGGACACCTTTGTCCTGGGAACATGACTGAGGTTTGATTGTGGAACCCTGTGTCCTGGGAACATGACTGAGTTTTGATTCTGGAACCATGTGTCCTGGGAATATGACTGAGGTTTGATTCTGGATACCTGTGGCCTGGGAAAATGACTGAGGTTTCATTGTGGAAATATGTGGCCTGGGATCTTGAGTGAGGTTTGATGGTGGAACACTCTGGCCTGGCAAAATGACTGAAGCTTGATTCTGGAACCCTGTGGCCTGGGAACTTGACTGAGGTTTGATGGCAGAAACCTGTGGACTGGCAACATGACTGAGGTTTGATTGTGGAACCCTGTGCCCTGGAAACATGACTGTGGCCTGGTACTGGAAACCCATGGCCTGGGAACTTGACGTTGGTTTGATTCTGGAACCCTGTGTCCTGGGAACATGATTGAGGTTTGATTCTGGAAACCATTGGTCTGGGAACATGACTGATGTTAGATTGTGGAATCCTGTGGCCTGGGAACATGACTGAGGTTTGATGGAGGAACCCTGTGGCCTGGGAACATGACTGAGGTTTGATGGTGGTACCCTGTGGACTGGCAACATGACTGAGGCTTGATTCTGGGACCCTGTGGCCTGGGAAATTGACTCTGATTTGATCGCAGAAACCTGTGGACTGGCAGCATGACTGAGGATTGATGGTGGAACCCTGGGCACTGGGAACATGACGAGATGCCTGACACTGTAACCCCGTGTCCTGAGAACATGACATTGTTTTGATTCTGGAAAGCTGTTTCCTGGGAACATGACTGAGGTTTGATGGTTGAACCCTGTGGACTGGCAACATGACTGACGTTTGATTGTGGCACCCTCAGGCTTGGGAACATTACTGAGGCTTGATGGTGGAACCCTGTGTCCTGGCACCAGGACTGAGGTTTGATGGTGGAACCCTGTGGCCTGGGAACATGACATCGTTTTGGATTCTGGTACCGTGTTGCCTGGGAACATGAAATCGTTTTGATTCTGGAAACCTGTGGCCTGGGAATATGACTGAGGTTTGATGGTGGTACCCTATGGCCTGGCAACATGACTGAGGTTTGATTCTGGATCCCTGTGGCCTGGGAACATGACTGAGGCGTGATTCTGGAAACCTGTGGCCTAGGAACATGACATCTGTTTAGATTGTGGAATACTGTGCCCTGGGAACCCGACTGAGGCTTGGTTCTGGAACCCTGTGGACTGGGAATATGACTGAGGTTTTATTCTGGAACCCTGTAGACTGGGAACATAACTGAGGATTGATTCTGGAACCCTGTGGCCTGGGAACATGACATCGGTTGGATTCTGGAACCCTGTGGCATGGGAACATGACTGCGGTTTGATTGTGGAACCCACTGGCCTGGGAACATGACCGTGGTTTGATTCTGAAACCCTGTGGCCTGGGAACATGACTGAGGTTTGGTTCTGGAACCCTGTTCCCTGGGAACATGACTGAGGTTTGATTCTGGGCTCCTGTGTCCTGGGAACAAGAATGAGGTTTGAATGTGGAAGCCTGTGGCCTGGGAACATGACTGAGGTTTGATTCTGGAACCATGTGTCCTGGGAATATGACTGAGGTTTGCTTCTGGATAACTGTGGCCTGGGAAAATAACTGAGGTTTCATTGTGGAAATATGAGGCCTGGGATCATGAGTGAGGTTTGATGGTGGAACACTCTGGCCTGGCAAAATGACTGAAGCTTGATTCTGGAACCCTGTAGCCTGGGAACTTGACTGAGGTTTGATGGCAGAAACCTGTGGACTGGCAACATGACTGAGGTTTGATTGTGGAACCCTGTGCCCTGGAAACATGACTGTGGCCTGCTACTGGAAACCCATGGCCTGGGAACTTGACATTGGTTTGATTCTGGAACCCTGGGGCCTGGGAACATGACTGAGGTTTGATGGGGGTACCCTGTGGCGTGGAAACATGACTGAGGCTTGATTCTGGAACCCTGGGGCCTGGGAAATTGACTCTGATTTGATCGCAGAAACCTGTGGACTGGCAACATGACTGAGGTTTGATGGTGGAACCCTGTGGCCTGGCAAGATGACAGAGGTTTGATTGTGGAACCCTCAGGCTTGAGAACATGACTGAGGCTTGATGGTGGAACCCTGTGGCCTGGCAACAGGACTGAGGTTTGATGGTGGAATCCTGTGGCCTGGCAAGATGACTTTGGTTTGATTGTGGAACACTCTGGCCTGGGAATATGACTGACGTTTAATTCTGGAACCCTGTGTCCTGGGAATATGAGTGAGGCTTGATTCTGGAACCCTGTGGCCTTGGAACATGAATGGGGTTTTACTTTTGAATCCTGTGTCCAGGGAACATGACTGAGGTTTGATTCTGGAACCCTGTGTCCTGGGAACATGACTGAGGTTTGATTCTGGAACCATGTGGCCTGGGAATATGACTGAGGTTTGATTCTGGAAACCATTGGCCTGGGAACATGACTGATGTTAGATTGTGGAATCCTGTGGCCTGGGAACATGACATCGGTTTGGATTCTGAAAACCTGTGGTCTGGGAATATGACTGAGGTTTGATGGTGGTACCCTATGGCCTGGGAGCATGACTTAGCTTTGATTCTGGATCCCTGTGGCCTGGGAACATGACTGAGGCGTGATTCTGGAAACCTGAGGCCTGGGAACATGACATCTGTTCAGATTGTGGAATACTGTGCCCTGGGAACCTGACTGAGGCTTGGTACTTGAACCCTGTGGACTGGCAACATGACTGAGGTTTTATTCTGGAACCCTGTAGCATGGGAACATAACTGAGGATTGATTCTGGAAACCTGTGGCCTGGGAACATGACATCGGTGGAATCTGGAACCCTGTGGCCTGGGAACATGAGAACGGTGTGATTCTGGAACCCTGTGGCCTGAGAACATGTCTGAGGTTTGATGGTGGAAACCTGTGGCCTGGCAACATGACTGAGGTTTGGTTCTGGAACCCTGTTCCCTGGGAACATGACTGAGGTTTGATTCTGGACACCTTTGTCCTGGGAACATGACTGAGGTTTGATTGTGGAACCCTGTGTCCTGGGAACATGACTGAGTTTTGATTCTGGAACCATGTGTCCTGGGAATATGACTGAGGTTTGATTCTGGATACCTGTGGCCTGGGAAAATGACTGAGGTTTCATTGTGGAAATATGTGGCCTGGGATCTTGAGTGAGGTTTGATGGTGGAACACTCTGGCCTGGCAAAATGACTGAAGCTTGATTCTGGAACCCTGTGGCCTGGGAACTTGACTGAGGTTTGATGGCAGAAACCTGTGGACTGGCAACATGACTGAGGTTTGATTGTGGAACCCTGTGCCCTGGAAACATGACTGTGGCCTGGTACTGGAAACCCATGGCCTGGGAACTTGATGTTGGTTTGATTCTGGAACCCTGTGTCCTGGGAACATGATTGAGGTTTGATTCTGGAAACCATTGGTCTGGGAACATGACTGATGTTAGATTGTGGAATCCTGTGGCCTGGGAACATGACTGAGGTTTGATGGAGGAACCCTGTGGCCTGGGAACATGACTGAGGTTTGATGGTGGTACCCTGTGGACTGGCAACATGACTGAGGCTTGATTCTGGGACCCTGTGGCCTGGGAAATTGACTCTGATTTGATCGCAGAAACCTGTGGACTGGCAGCATGACTGAGGATTGATGGTGGAACCCTGGGCACTGGGAACATGACGAGATGCCTGACACTGTAACCCCGTGTCCTGAGAACATGACATTGTTTTGATTCTGGAAAGCTGTTTCCTGGGAACATGACTGAGGTTTGATGGTTGAACCCTGTGGACTGGCAACATGACTGACGTTTGATTGTGGCACCCTCAGGCTTGGGAACATTACTGAGGCTTGATGGTGGAACCCTGTGTCCTGGCACCAGGACTGAGGTTTGATGGTGGAACCCTGTGGCCTGGGAACATGACATCGTTTTGGATTCTGGTACCGTGTTGCCTGGGAACATGAAATCGTTTTGATTCTGGAAACCTGTGGCCTGGGAATATGACTGAGGTTTGATGGTGGTACCCTATGGCCTGGCAACATGACTGAGGTTTGATTCTGGAACCCTGTGTCCTGGGAACATGACTGAGGTTTGATTCTGGAACCATGTGGCCTGGGAATATGACTGTGGTTTGATTCTGGAAACCATTGGCCTGGGAACATGACTGATGTTAGATTGTGGAACCCTATGGCCTGGGAACATGACATCGGTTTGATTCTGGAAACCATTGGCCTGGGAACATGACTGATGTTAGATTGTGGAATCCTGTGGCCTGGGAACATGACATCGGTTTGGATTCTGAAAACCTGTGGTCTGGGAATATGACTGAGGTTTGATTGTCGTACCCTATGGCCTGGGAGCATGACTTAGCTTTGATTCTGGATCCCTGTGGCCTGGGAACATGACTGAGGCGTGATTCTGGAAACCTGAGGCCTGGGAACATGACATCTGTTTAGATTGTGGAATACTGTGCCCTGGGAACCCGACTGAGGCTTGGTTCTGGAACCCTGTGGACTGGGAATATGACTGAGGTTTTATTCTGGAACCCTGTAGACTGGGAACATAACTGAGGATTGATTCTGGAACCCTGTGGCCTGGGAACATGACATCGGTTGGATTCTGGAACCCTGTGGCATGGGAACATGACTGCGGTTTGATTGTGGAACCCACTGGCCTGGGAACATGACCGTGGTTTGATTCTGAAACCCTGTGGCCTGGGAACATGACTGAGGTTTGGTTCTGGAACCCTGTTCCCTGGGAACATGACTGAGGTTTGATTCTGGGCTCCTGTGTCCTGGGAACAAGAATGAGGTTTGAATGTGGAACCCTGTGGCCTGGGAACATGACTGAGGTTTGATTCTGGAACCATGTGTCCTGGGAATATGACTGAGGTTTGCTTCTGGATAACTGTGGCCTGGAAAAATAACTGAGGTTTCATTGTGGAAATATGAGGCCTGGGATCATGAGTGAGGTTTGATGGGGGTACCCTGTGGCGTGGCAACATGAGTGAGGCTTGATTCTGGAACCCTGTGGCCTGGGAAATTGACTCTGATTTAATCGCAGAAACCTGTGGACTGGCAACATGACTGAGGTTTGATGGTGGAACCCTGTGGCCTGGCAAGATGACAGAGGTTTGATTGTGGAACCCTCAGGCTTGAGAACATGACTGAGGCTTGATGGTGGAACCCTGTGGCCTGGCAACAGGACTGAGGTTTGATGGTGGAATCCTGTGGCCTGGCAAGATGACTTTGGTTTGATTGTGGAACACTCTGGCCTGGGAATATGACTGACGTTTAATTCTGGAACCCTGTGGCCTGGGAATATGAGTGAGGCTTGATTCTGGAACCCTGTGGCCTTGGAACATGAATGGGGTTTTACTTTTGAATCCTGTGTCCAGGGAACATGACTGAGGTTTGATTCTGGAACCCTGTGTCCTGGGAACATGACTGAGGTTTGATTCTGGAACCATGTGGCCTGGGAATATGACTGAGGTTTGATTCTGGAAATCATTGGCCTGGGAACATGACTGATGTTAGATTGTGGAATCCTGTGGCCTGGGAACATGACATCGGTTTGGATTCTGAAAACCTGTGGTCTGGGAATATGACTGAGGTTTGATGGTCGTACCCTATGGCCTGGGAGCATGACTTAGCTTTGATTCTGGATCCCTGTGGCCTGGGAACATGACTGAGGCGTGATTCTGGAAACCTGAGGCCTGGGAACATGACATCTGTTTAGATTGTGGAATACTGTGCCCTGGGAACCTGACTGAGGCTTGGTACTTGAACCCTGTGGACTGGCAACATGACTGAGGTTTTATTCTGGAACCCTGTAGCATGGGAACATAACTGAGGATTGATTCTGGAAACCTGTGGCCTGGGAACATGACATCGGTGGAATCTGGAACCCTGTGGCCTGGGAACATGAGAACGGTGTGATTCTGGAACCCTGTGGCCTGAGAACATGTCTGAGGTTTGATGGTGGAAACCTGTGGCCTGGCAACATGACTGAGGTTTGGTTCTGGAACCCTGTTCCCTGGGAACATGACTGAGGTTTGATTCTGGACACCTTTGTCCTGGGAACATGACTGAGGTTTGATTGTGGAACCCTGTGTCCTGGGAACATGACTGAGTTTTGATTCTGGAACCATGTGTCCTGGGAATATGACTGAGGTTTGATTCTGGATACCTGTGGCCTGGGAAAATGACTGAGGTTTCATTGTGGAAATATGTGGCCTGGGATCTTGAGTGAGGTTTGATGGTGGAACACTCTGGCCTGGCAAAATGACTGAAGCTTGATTCTGGAACCCTGTGGCCTGGGAACTTGACTGAGGTTTGATGGCAGAAACCTGTGGACTGGCAACATGACTGAGGTTTGATTGTGGAACCCTGTGCCCTGGAAACATGACTGTGGCCTGGTACTGGAAACCCATGGCCTGGGAACTTGACGTTGGTTTGATTCTGGAACCCTGTGTCCTGGGAACATGATTGAGGTTTGATTCTGGAAACCATTGGTCTGGGAACATGACTGATGTTAGATTGTGGAATCCTGTGGCCTGGGAACATGACTGAGGTTTGATGGAGGAACCCTGTGGCCTGGGAACATGACTGAGGTTTGATGGTGGTACCCTGTGGACTGGCAACATGACTGAGGCTTGATTCTGGGACCCTGTGGCCTGGGAAATTGACTCTGATTTGATCGCAGAAACCTGTGGACCGGCAACATGACTGAGGATTGATGGTGGAACCCTGGGCACTGGGAACATGACGAGATGCCTGACACTGTAACCCCGTGTCCTGAGAACATGACATTGTTTTGATTCTGGAAAGCTGTTTCCTGGGAACATGACTGAGGTTTGATGGTTGAACCCTGTGGACTGGCAACATGACTGACGTTTGATTGTGGCACCCTCAGGCTTGGGAACATTACTGAGGCTTGATGGTGGAACCCTGTGTCCTGGCACCAGGACTGAGGTTTGATGGTGGAACCCTGTGGCCTGGGAACATGACATCGTTTTGGATTCTGGTACCGTGTTGCCTGGGAACATGAAATCGTTTTGATTCTGGAAACCTGTGGCCTGGGAATATGACTGAGGTTTGATGGTGGTACCCTATGGCCTGGCAACATGACTGAGGTTTGATTCTGGAACCCTGTGTCCTGGGAACATGACTGAGGTTTGATTCTGGAACCATGTGTCCTGGGAATATGACTGAGGTTTGCTTCTGGATAACTGTGGCCTGGGAAAATAACTGAGGTTTCATTGTGGAAATATGAGGCCTGGGATCATGAGTGAGGTTTGATGGTGGAACACTCTGGCCTGGCAAAATGACTGAAGCTTGATTCTGGAACCCTGTAGCCTGGGAACTTGACTGAGGTTTGATGGCAGAAACCTGTGGACTGGCAACATGACTGAGGTTTGATTGTGGAACCCTGTGCCCTGGAAACATGACTGTGGCCTGCTACTGGAAACCCATGGCCTGGGAACTTGACATTGGTTTGATTCTGGAACCCTGGGGCCTGGGAACATGACTGAGGTTTGATGGGGGTACCCTGTGGCGTGGAAACATGACTGAGGCTTGATTCTGGAACCCTGGGGCCTGGGAAATTGACTCTGATTTGATCGCAGAAACCTGTGGACTGGCAACATGACTGAGGTTTGATGGTGGAACCCTGTGGCCTGGCAAGATGACAGAGGTTTGATTGTGGAACCCTCAGGCTTGAGAACATGACTGAGGCTTGATGGTGGAACCCTGTGGCCTGGAAACAGGACTGAGGTTTGATGGTGGAATCCTGTGGCCTGGCAAGATGACTTTGGTTTGATTGCGGAACACTCTGGCCTGGGAATATGACTGACGTTTAATTCTGGAACCCTGTGTCCTGGGAATATGAGTGAGGCTTGATTCTGGAACCCTGTGGCCTTGGAACATGAATGGGGTTTTACTTTTGAATCCTGTGTCCAGGGAACATGACTGAGGTTTGATTCTGGAACCCTGTGTCCTGGGAACATGACTGAGGTTTGATTCTGGAACCATGTGGCCTGGGAATATGACTGAGGTTTGATTCTGGAAACCATTGGCCTGGGAACATGACTGATGTTAGATTGTGGAATCCTGTGGCCTGGGAACATGACATCGGTTTGGATTCTGAAAACCTGTGGTCTGGGAATATGACTGAGGTTTGATGGTGGTACCCTATGGCCTGGGAGCATGACTTAGCTTTGATTCTGGATCCCTGTGGCCTGGGAACATGACTGAGGCGTGATTCTGGAAACCTGAGGCCTGGGAACATGACATCTGTTCAGATTGTGGAATACTGTGCCCTGGGAACCTGACTGAGGCTTGGTACTTGAACCCTGTGGACTGGCAACATGACTGAGGTTTTATTCTGGAACCCTGTAGCATGGGAACATAACTGAGGATTGATTCTGGAAACCTGTGGCCTGGGAACATGACATCGGTGGAATCTGGAACCCTGTGGCCTGGGAACATGAGAACGGTGTGATTCTGGAACCCTGTGGCCTGAGAACATGTCTGAGGTTTGATGGTGGAAACCTGTGGCCTGGCAACATGACTGAGGTTTGGTTCTGGAACCCTGTTCCCTGGGAACATGACTGAGGTTTGATTCTGGACACCTTTGTCCTGGGAACATGACTGAGGTTTGATTGTGGAACCCTGTGTCCTGGGAACATGACTGAGTTTTGATTCTGGAACCATGTGTCCTGGGAATATGACTGAGGTTTGATTCTGGATACCTGTGGCCTGGGAAAATGACTGAGGTTTCATTGTGGAAATATGTGGCCTGGGATCTTGAGTGAGGTTTGATGGTGGAACACTCTGGCCTGGCAAAATGACTGAAGCTTGATTCTGGAACCCTGTGGCCTGGGAACTTGAATGAGGTTTGATGGCAGAAACCTGTGGACTGGCAACATGACTGAGGTTTGATTGTGGAACCCTGTGCCCTGGAAACATGACTGTGGCCTGGTACTGGAAACCCATGGCCTGGGAACTTGACGTTGGTTTGATTCTGGAACCCTGTGTCCTGGGAACATGATTGAGGTTTGATTCTGGAAACCATTGGTCTGGGAACATGACTGATGTTAGATTGTGGAATCCTGTGGCCTGGGAACATGACTGAGGTTTGATGGAGGAACCCTGTGGCCTGGGAACATGACTGAGGTTTGATGGTGGTACCCTGTGGACTGGCAACATGACTGAGGCTTGATTCTGGGACCCTGTGGCCTGGGAAATTGACTCTGATTTGATCGCAGAAACCTGTGGACTGGCAGCATGACTGAGGATTGATGGTGGAACCCTGGGCACTGGGAACATGACGAGATGCCTGACACTGTAACCCCGTGTCCTGAGAACATGACATTGTTTTGATTCTGGAAAGCTGTTTCCTGGGAACATGACTGAGGTTTGATGGTTGAACCCTGTGGACTGGCAACATGACTGACGTTTGATTGTGGCACCCTCAGGCTTGGGAACATTACTGAGGCTTGATGGTGGAACCCTGTGTCCTGGCACCAGGACTGAGGTTTGATGGTGGAACCCTGTGGCCTGGGAACATGACATCGTTTTGGATTCTGGTACCGTGTTGCCTGGGAACATGAAATCGTTTTGATTCTGGAAACCTGTGGCCTGGGAATATGACTGAGGTTTGATGGTGGTACCCTATGGCCTGGCAACATGACTGAGGTTTGATTCTGGAACCCTGTGTCCTGGGAACATGACTGAGGTTTGATTCTGGAACCATGTGGCCTGGGAATATGACTGTGGTTTGATTCTGGAAACCATTGGCCTGGGAACATGACTGATGTTAGATTGTGGAACCCTATGGCCTGGGAACATGACATCGGTTTGATTCTGGAAACCATTGGCCTGGGAACATGACTGATGTTAGATTGTGGAATCCTGTGGCCTGGGAACATGACATCGGTTTGGATTCTGAAAACCTGTGGTCTGGGAATATGACTGAGGTTTGATTGTCGTACCCTATGGCCTGGGAGCATGACTTAGCTTTGATTCTGGATCCCTGTGGCCTGGGAACATGACTGAGGCGTGATTCTGGAAACCTGAGGCCTGGGAACATGACATCTGTTTAGATTGTGGAATACTGTGCCCTGGGAACCCGACTGAGGCTTGGTTCTGGAACCCTGTGGACTGGGAATATGACTGAGGTTTTATTCTGGAACCCTGTAGACTGGGAACATAACTGAGGATTGATTCTGGAACCCTGTGGCCTGGGAACATGACATCGGTTGGATTCTGGAACCCTGTGGCATGGGAACATGACTGCGGTTTGATTGTGGAACCCACTGGCCTGGGAACATGACCGTGGTTTGATTCTGAAACCCTGTGGCCTGGGAACATGACTGAGGTTTGGTTCTGGAACCCTGTTCCCTGGGAACATGACTGAGGTTTGATTCTGGGCTCCTGTGTCCTGGGAACAAGAATGAGGTTTGAATGTGGAACCCTGTGGCCTGGGAACATGACTGAGGTTTGATTCTGGAACCATGTGTCCTGGGAATATGACTGAGGTTTGCTTCTGGATAACTGTGGCCTGGAAAAATAACTGAGGTTTCATTGTGGAAATATGAGGCCTGGGATCATGAGTGAGGTTTGATGGGGGTACCCTGTGGCGTGGCAACATGAGTGAGGCTTGATTCTGGAACCCTGTGGCCTGGGAAATTGACTCTGATTTAATCGCAGAAACCTGTGGACTGGCAACATGACTGAGGTTTGATGGTGGAACCCTGTGGCCTGGCAAGATGACAGAGGTTTGATTGTGGAACCCTCAGGCTTGAGAACATGACTGAGGCTTGATGGTGGAACCCTGTGGCCTGGCAACAGGACTGAGGTTTGATGGTGGAATCCTGTGGCCTGGCAAGATGACTTTGGTTTGATTGTGGAACACTCTGGCCTGGGAATATGACTGACGTTTAATTCTGGAACCCTGTGGCCTGGGAATATGAGTGAGGCTTGATTCTGGAACCCTGTGGCCTTGGAACATGAATGGGGTTTTACTTTTGAATCCTGTGTCCAGGGAACATGACTGAGGTTTGATTCTGGAACCCTGTGTCCTGGGAACATGACTGAGGTTTGATTCTGGAACCATGTGGCCTGGGAATATGACTGAGGTTTGATTCTGGAAATCATTGGCCTGGGAACATGACTGATGTTAGATTGTGGAATCCTGTGGCCTGGGAACATGACATCGGTTTGGATTCTGAAAACCTGTGGTCTGGGAATATGACTGAGGTTTGATGGTCGTACCCTATGGCCTGGGAGCATGACTTAGCTTTGATTCTGGATCCCTGTGGCCTGGGAACATGACTGAGGCGTGATTCTGGAAACCTGAGGCCTGGGAACATGACATCTGTTTAGATTGTGGAATACTGTGCCCTGGGAACCTGACTGAGGCTTGGTACTTGAACCCTGTGGACTGGCAACATGACTGAGGTTTTATTCTGGAACCCTGTAGCATGGGAACATAACTGAGGATTGATTCTGGAAACCTGTGGCCTGGGAACATGACATCGGTGGAATCTGGAACCCTGTGGCCTGGGAACATGAGAACGGTGTGATTCTGGAACCCTGTGGCCTGAGAACATGACTGAGGTTTGGTTCTGGAACCCTGTTCCCTGGGAACATGACTGAGGTTTGATTCTGGACACCTTTGTCCTGGGAACATGACTGAGGTTTGATTGTGGAACCCTGTGTCCTGGGAACATGACTGAGTTTTGATTCTGGAACCATGTGTCCTGGGAATATGACTGAGGTTTGATTCTGGATACCTGTGGCCTGGGAAAATGACTGAGGTTTCATTGTGGAAATATGTGGCCTGGGATCTTGAGTGAGGTTTGATGGTGGAACACTCTGGCCTGGCAAAATGACTGAAGCTTGATTCTGGAACCCTGTGGCCTGGGAACTTGACTGAGGTTTGATGGCAGAAACCTGTGGACTGGCAACATGACTGAGGTTTGATTGTGGAACCCTGTGCCCTGGAAACATGACTGTGGCCTGGTACTGGAAACCCATGGCCTGGGAACTTGACGTTGGTTTGATTCTGGAACCCTGTGTCCTGGGAACATGATTGAGGTTTGATTCTGGAAACCATTGGTCTGGGAACATGACTGATGTTAGATTGTGGAATCCTGTGGCCTGGGAACATGACTGAGGTTTGATGGAGGAACCCTGTGGCCTGGGAACATGACTGAGGTTTGATGGTGGTACCCTGTGGACTGGCAACATGACTGAGGCTTGATTCTGGGACCCTGTGGCCTGGGAAATTGACTCTGATTTGATCGCAGAAACCTGTGGACTGGCAGCATGACTGAGGATTGATGGTGGAACCCTGGGCACTGGGAACATGACGAGATGCCTGACACTGTAACCCCGTGTCCTGAGAACATGACATTGTTTTGATTCTGGAAAGCTGTTTCCTGGGAACATGACTGAGGTTTGATGGTTGAACCCTGTGGACTGGCAACATGACTGACGTTTGATTGTGGCACCCTCAGGCTTGGGAACATTACTGAGGCTTGATGGTGGAACCCTGTGTCCTGGCACCAGGACTGAGGTTTGATGGTGGAACCCTGTGGCCTGGGAACATGACATCGTTTTGGATTCTGGTACCGTGTTGCCTGGGAACATGAAATCGTTTTGATTCTGGAAACCTGTGGCCTGGGAATATGACTGAGGTTTGATGGTGGTACCCTATGGCCTGGCAACATGACTGAGGTTTGATTCTGGAACCCTGTGTCCTGGGAACATGACTGAGGTTTGATTCTGGAACCATGTGGCCTGGGAATATGACTGTGGTTTGATTCTGGAAACCATTGGCCTGGGAACATGACTGATGTTAGATTGTGGAACCCTATGGCCTGGGAACATGACATCGGTTTGATTCTGGAAACCATTGGCCTGGGAACATGACTGATGTTAGATTGTGGAATCCTGTGGCCTGGGAACATGACATCGGTTTGGATTCTGAAAACCTGTGGTCTGGGAATATGACTGAGGTTTGATTGTCGTACCCTATGGCCTGGGAGCATGACTTAGCTTTGATTCTGGATCCCTGTGGCCTGGGAACATGACTGAGGCGTGATTCTGGAAACCTGAGGCCTGGGAACATGACATCTGTTTAGATTGTGGAATACTGTGCCCTGGGAACCCGACTGAGGCTTGGTTCTGGAACCCTGTGGACTGGGAATATGACTGAGGTTTTATTCTGGAACCCTGTAGACTGGGAACATAACTGAGGATTGATTCTGGAACCCTGTGGCCTGGGAACATGACATCGGTTGGATTCTGGAACCCTGTGGCATGGGAACATGACTGCGGTTTGATTGTGGAACCCACTGGCCTGGGAACATGACCGTGGTTTGATTCTGAAACCCTGTGGCCTGGGAACATGACTGAGGTTTGGTTCTGGAACCCTGTTCCCTGGGAACATGACTGAGGTTTGATTCTGGGCTCCTGTGTCCTGGGAACAAGAATGAGGTTTGAATGTGGAACCCTGTGGCCTGGGAACATGACTGAGGTTTGATTCTGGAACCATGTGTCCTGGGAATATGACTGAGGTTTGCTTCTGGATAACTGTGGCCTGGAAAAATAACTGAGGTTTCATTGTGGAAATATGAGGCCTGGGATCATGAGTGAGGTTTGATGGGGGTACCCTGTGGCGTGGCAACATGAGTGAGGCTTGATTCTGGAACCCTGTGGCCTGGGAAATTGACTCTGATTTAATCGCAGAAACCTGTGGACTGGCAACATGACTGAGGTTTGATGGTGGAACCCTGTGGCCTGGCAAGATGACAGAGGTTTGATTGTGGAACCCTCAGGCTTGAGAACATGACTGAGGCTTGATGGTGGAACCCTGTGGCCTGGCAACAGGACTGAGGTTTGATGGTGGAATCCTGTGGCCTGGCAAGATGACTTTGGTTTGATTGTGGAACACTCTGGCCTGGGAATATGACTGACGTTTAATTCTGGAACCCTGTGGCCTGGGAATATGAGTGAGGCTTGATTCTGGAACCCTGTGGCCTTGGAACATGAATGGGGTTTTACTTTTGAATCCTGTGTCCAGGGAACATGACTGAGGTTTGATTCTGGAACCCTGTGTCCTGGGAACATGACTGAGGTTTGATTCTGGAACCATGTGGCCTGGGAATATGACTGAGGTTTGATTCTGGAAATCATTGGCCTGGGAACATGACTGATGTTAGATTGTGGAATCCTGTGGCCTGGGAACATGACATCGGTTTGGATTCTGAAAACCTGTGGTCTGGGAATATGACTGAGGTTTGATGGTCGTACCCTATGGCCTGGGAGCATGACTTAGCTTTGATTCTGGATCCCTGTGGCCTGGGAACATGACTGAGGCGTGATTCTGGAAACCTGAGGCCTGGGAACATGACATCTGTTTAGATTGTGGAATACTGTGCCCTGGGAACCTGACTGAGGCTTGGTACTTGAACCCTGTGGACTGGCAACATGACTGAGGTTTTATTCTGGAACCCTGTAGCATGGGAACATAACTGAGGATTGATTCTGGAAACCTGTGGCCTGGGAACATGACATCGGTGGAATCTGGAACCCTGTGGCCTGGGAACATGAGAACGGTGTGATTCTGGAACCCTGTGGCCTGAGAACATGTCTGAGGTTTGATGGTGGAAACCTGTGGCCTGGCAACATGACTGAGGTTTGGTTCTGGAACCCTGTTCCCTGGGAACATGACTGAGGTTTGATTCTGGACACCTTTGTCCTGGGAACATGACTGAGGTTTGATTGTGGAACCCTGTGTCCTGGGAACATGACTGAGTTTTGATTCTGGAACCATGTGTCCTGGGAATATGACTGAGGTTTGATTCTGGATACCTGTGGCCTGGGAAAATGACTGAGGTTTCATTGTGGAAATATGTGGCCTGGGATCTTGAGTGAGGTTTGATGGTGGAACACTCTGGCCTGGCAAAATGACTGAAGCTTGATTCTGGAACCCTGTGGCCTGGGAACTTGACTGAGGTTTGATGGCAGAAACCTGTGGACTGGCAACATGACTGAGGTTTGATTGTGGAACCCTGTGCCCTGGAAACATGACTGTGGCCTGGTACTGGAAACCCATGGCCTGGGAACTTGACGTTGGTTTGATTCTGGAACCCTGTGTCCTGGGAACATGATTGAGGTTTGATTCTGGAAACCATTGGTCTGGGAACATGACTGATGTTAGATTGTGGAATCCTGTGGCCTGGGAACATGACTGAGGTTTGATGGAGGAACCCTGTGGCCTGGGAACATGACTGAGGTTTGATGGTGGTACCCTGTGGACTGGCAACATGACTGAGGCTTGATTCTGGGACCCTGTGGCCTGGGAAATTGACTCTGATTTGATCGCAGAAACCTGTGGACCGGCAACATGACTGAGGATTGATGGTGGAACCCTGGGCACTGGGAACATGACGAGATGCCTGACACTGTAACCCCGTGTCCTGAGAACATGACATTGTTTTGATTCTGGAAAGCTGTTTCCTGGGAACATGACTGAGGTTTGATGGTTGAACCCTGTGGACTGGCAACATGACTGACGTTTGATTGTGGCACCCTCAGGCTTGGGAACATTACTGAGGCTTGATGGTGGAACCCTGTGTCCTGGCACCAGGACTGAGGTTTGATGGTGGAACCCTGTGGCCTGGGAACATGACATCGTTTTGGATTCTGGTACCGTGTTGCCTGGGAACATGAAATCGTTTTGATTCTGGAAACCTGTGGCCTGGGAATATGACTGAGGTTTGATGGTGGTACCCTATGGCCTGGCAACATGACTGAGGTTTGATTCTGGAACCCTGTGTCCTGGGAACATGACTGAGGTTTGATTCTGGAACCCTGTGTCCTGGGAATATGACTGAGGTTTGATTCTGGAAACCATTGGCCTGGGAACATGACTGATGTTAGATTGTGGAACCCTGTGGCCTGGGAACATGACATCGGTTTGATTCTGAAAACCATTGGCCTGGGAACATGACTGATGTTAGATTGTGGAATCCTGTCGCCTGGGAACATGACATCGGTTTGGATTCTGAAAACCTGTGGTCTGGGAATATGACTGAGGTTTGATTGTCGTACCCTATGGCCTGGGAGCATGACTTAGCTTTGATTCTGGATCCCTGTGGCCTGGGAACATGACTGAGGCGTGATTCTGGAAACCTGAGGCCTGGGAACATGACATCTGTTTAGATTGTGGAATACTGTGCCCTGGGAACCCGACTGAGGCTTGGTTCTGGAACCCTGTGGACTGGGAATATGACTGAGGTTTTATTCTGGAACCCTGTAGACTGGGAACATAACTGAGGATTGATTCTGGAACCCTGTGGCCTGGGAACATGACATCGGTTGGATTCTGGAACCCTGTGGCATGGGAACATGACTGAGGTTTGATTCTGGGCTCCTGTGTCCTGGGAACAAGAATGAGGTTTGAATGTGGAACCCTGTGGCCTGGGAACATGACTGAGGTTTGATTCTGGAACCATGTGTCCTGGGAATATGACTGAGGTTTGCTTCTGGATAACTGTGGCCTGGGAAAATAACTGAGGTTTCATTGTGGAAATATGAGGCCTGGGATCATGAGTGAGGTTTGATGGTGGAACACTCTGGCCTGGCAAAATGACTGAAGCTTGATTCTGGAACCCTGTAGCCTGGGAACTTGACTGAGGTTTGATGGCAGAAACCTGTGGACTGGCAACATGACTGAGGTTTGATTGTGGAACCCTGTGCCCTGGAAACATGACTGTGGCCTGCTACTGGAAACCCATGGCCTGGGAACTTGACATTGCTTTGATTGTGGAACCCTGTGTCCTGGGAACATGACTGAGGTTTGATTCTGGAAATCATTGGCCTGGGAACATGACTGACGTTAGATTGTGGAATCTTGTGGCCTGGGAACATGACTGAGGTTTGATGGAGGAGCCCTGTGGCCTGGGAACATGACTGAGGTTTGATGGGGGTACCCTGTGGCGTGGAAACATGACTGAGGCTTGATTCTGGAACCCTGGGGCCTGGGAAATTGACTCTGATTTGATCGCAGAAACCTGTGGACTGGCAACATGACTGAGGTTTGATGGTGGAACCCTGTGGCCTGGCAAGATGACAGAGGTTTGATTGTGGAACCCTCAGGCTTGAGAACATGACTGAGGCTTGATGGTGGAACCCTGTGGCCTGGAAACAGGACTGAGGTTTGATGGTGGAATCCTGTGGCCTGGCAAGATGACTTTGGTTTGATTGTGGAACACTCTGGCCTGGGAATATGACTGACGTTTAATTCTGGAACCCTGTGTCCTGGGAATATGAGTGAGGCTTGATTCTGGAACCCTGTGGCCTTGGAACATGAATGGGGTTTTACTTTTGAATCCTGTGTCCAGGGAACATGACTGAGGTTTGATTCTGGAAACCTGTGTCCTGGGAACATGACTGAGGTTTGATTCTGGAACCATGTGGCCTGGGAATATGACTGAGGTTTGATTCTGGAAACCATTGGCCTGGGAACATGACTGATGTTAGATTGTGGAATCCTGTGGCCTGGGAACATGACATCGGTTTGGATTCTGAAAACCTGTGGTCTGGGAATATGACTGAGGTTTGATGGTGGTACCCTATGGCCTGGGAGCATGACTTAGCTTTGATTCTGGATCCCTGTGGCCTGGGAACATGACTGAGGCGTGATTCTGGAAACCTGAGGCCTGGGAACATGACATCTGTTCAGATTGTGGAATACTGTGCCCTGGGAACCTGACTGAGGCTTGGTACTTGAACCCTGTGGACTGGCAACATGACTGAGGTTTTATTCTGGAACCCTGTAGCATGGGAACATAACTGAGGATTGATTCTGGAAACCTGTGGCCTGGGAACATGACATCGGTGGAATCTGGAACCCTGTGGCCTGGGAACATGAGAACGGTGTGATTCTGGAACCCTGTGGCCTGAGAACATGTCTGAGGTTTGATGGTGGAAACCTGTGGCCTGGCAACATGACTGAGGTTTGGTTCTGGAACCCTGTTCCCTGGGAACATGACTGAGGTTTGATTCTGGACACCTTTGTCCTGGGAACATGACTGAGGTTTGATTGTGGAACCCTGTGTCCTGGGAACATGACTGAGTTTTGATTCTGGAACCATGTGTCCTGGGAATATGACTGAGGTTTGATTCTGGATACCTGTGGCCTGGGAAAATGACTGAGGTTTCATTGTGGAAATATGTGGCCTGGGATCTTGAGTGAGGTTTGATGGTGGAACACTCTGGCCTGGCAAAATGACTGAAGCTTGATTCTGGAACCCTGTGGCCTGGGAACTTGACTGAGGTTTGATGGCAGAAACCTGTGGACTGGCAACATGACTGAGGTTTGATTGTGGAACCCTGTGCCCTGGAAACATGACTGTGGCCTGGTACTGGAAACCCATGGCCTGGGAACTTGACGTTGGTTTGATTCTGGAACCCTGTGTCCTGGGAACATGATTGAGGTTTGATTCTGGAAACCATTGGTCTGGGAACATGACTGATGTTAGATTGTGGAATCCTGTGGCCTGGGAACATGACTGAGGTTTGATGGAGGAACCCTGTGGCCTGGGAACATGACTGAGGTTTGATGGTGGTACCCTGTGGACTGGCAACATGACTGAGGCTTGATTCTGGGACCCTGTGGCCTGGGAACATGACATCGGTTGGATTCTGGAACCCTGTGGCATGGGAACATGACTGCGGTTTGATTGTGGAACCCACTGGCCTGGGAACATGACCGTGGTTTGATTCTGAAACCCTGTGGCCTGGGAACATGACTGAGGTTTGGTTCTGGAACCCTGTTCCCTGGGAACATGACTGAGGTTTGATTCTGGGCTCCTGTGTCCTGGGAACAAGAATGAGGTTTGAATGTGGAACCCTGTGGCCTGGGAACATGACTGAGGTTTGATTCTGGAACCATGTGTCCTGGGAATATGACTGAGGTTTGCTTCTGGATAACTGTGGCCTGGAAAAATAACTGAGGTTTCATTGTGGAAATATGAGGCCTGGGATCATGAGTGAGGTTTGATGGGGGTACCCTGTGGCGTGGCAACATGAGTGAGGCTTGATTCTGGAACCCTGTGGCCTGGGAAATTGACTCTGATTTAATCGCAGAAACCTGTGGACTGGCAACATGACTGAGGTTTGATGGTGGAACCCTGTGGCCTGGCAAGATGACAGAGGTTTGATTGTGGAACCCTCAGGCTTGAGAACATGACTGAGGCTTGATGGTGGAACCCTGTGGCCTGGCAACAGGACTGAGGTTTGATGGTGGAATCCTGTGGCCTGGCAAGATGACTTTGGTTTGATTGTGGAACACTCTGGCCTGGGAATATGACTGACGTTTAATTCTGGAACCCTGTGTCCTGGGAATATGAGTGAGGCTTGATTCTGGAACCCTGTGGCCTTGGAACATGAATGGGGTTTTACTTTTGAATCCTGTGTCCAGGGAACATGACTGAGGTTTGATTCTGGAACCCTGTGTCCTGGGAACATGACTGAGGTTTGATTCTGGAACCATGTGGCCTGGGAATATGACTGAGGTTTGATTCTGGAAACCATTGGCCTGGGAACATGACTGATGTTAGATTGTGGAATCCTGTGGCCTGGGAACATGACATCGGTTTGGATTCTGAAAACCTGTGGTCTGGGAATATGACTGAGGTATGATGGTCGTACCCTATGGCCTGGGAGCATGACTTAGCTTTGATTCTGGATCCCTGTGGCCTGGGAACATGACTGAGGCGTGATTCTGGAAACCTGAGGCCTGGGAACATGACATCTGTTTAGATTGTGGAATACTGTGCCCTGGGAACCTGACTGAGGCTTGGTACTTGAACCCTGTGGACTGGCAACATGACTGAGGTTTTATTCTGGAACCCTGTAGCATGGGAACATAACTGAGGATTGATTCTGGAAACCTGTGGCCTGGGAACATGACATCGGTGGAATCTGGAACCCTGTGGCCTGGGAACATGAGAACGGTGTGATTCTGGAACCCTGTGGCCTGAGAACATGACTGAGGTTTGGTTCTGGAACCCTGTTCCCTGGGAACATGACTGAGGTTTGATTCTGGACACCTTTGTCCTGGGAACATGACTGAGGTTTGATTGTGGAACCCTGTGTCCTGGGAACATGACTGAGTTTTGATTCTGGAACCATGTGTCCTGGGAATATGACTGAGGTTTGATTCTGGATACCTGTGGCCTGGGAAAATGACTGAGGTTTCATTGTGGAAATATGTGGCCTGGGATCTTGAGTGAGGTTTGATGGTGGAACACTCTGGCCTGGCAAAATGACTGAAGCTTGATTCTGGAACCCTGTGGCCTGGGAACTTGACTGAGGTTTGATGGCAGAAACCTGTGGACTGGCAACATGACTGAGGTTTGATTGTGGAACCCTGTGCCCTGGAAACATGACTGTGGCCTGGTACTGGAAACCCATGGCCTGGGAACTTGACGTTGGTTTGATTCTGGAACCCTGTGTCCTGGGAACATGATTGAGGTTTGATTCTGGAAACCATTGGTCTGGGAACATGACTGATGTTAGATTGTGGAATCCTGTGGCCTGGGAACATGACTGAGGTTTGATGGAGGAACCCTGTGGCCTGGGAACATGACTGAGGTTTGATGGTGGTACCCTGTGGACTGGCAACATGACTGAGGCTTGATTCTGGGACCCTGTGGCCTGGGAAATTGACTCTGATTTGATCGCAGAAACCTGTGGACTGGCAGCATGACTGAGGATTGATGGTGGAACCCTGGGCACTGGGAACATGACGAGATGCCTGACACTGTAACCCCGTGTCCTGAGAACATGACATTGTTTTGATTCTGGAAAGCTGTTTCCTGGGAACATGACTGAGGTTTGATGGTTGAACCCTGTGGACTGGCAACATGACTGACGTTTGATTGTGGCACCCTCAGGCTTGGGAACATTACTGAGGCTTGATGGTGGAACCCTGTGTCCTGGCACCAGGACTGAGGTTTGATGGTGGAACCCTGTGGCCTGGGAACATGACATCGTTTTGGATTCTGGTACCGTGTTGCCTGGGAACATGAAATCGTTTTGATTCTGGAAACCTGTGGCCTGGGAATATGACTGAGGTTTGATGGTGGTACCCTATGGCCTGGCAACATGACTGAGGTTTGATTCTGGATCCCTGTGGCCTGGGAACATGACTGAGGCGTGATTCTGGAAACCTGTGGCCTAGGAACATGACATCTGTTTAGATTGTGGAATACTGTGCCCTGGGAACCCGACTGAGGCTTGGTTCTGGAACCCTGTGGACTGGGAATATGACTGAGGTTTTATTCTGGAACCCTGTAGACTGGGAACATAACTGAGGATTGATTCTGGAACCCTGTGGCCTGGGAACATGACATCGGTTGGATTCTGGAACCCTGTGGCATGGGAACATGACTGCGGTTTGATTGTGGAACCCACTGGCCTGGGAACATGACCGTGGTTTGATTCTGAAACCCTGTGGCCTGGGAACATGACTGAGGTTTGGTTCTGGAACCCTGTTCCCTGGGAACATGACTGAGGTTTGATTCTGGGCTCCTGTGTCCTGGGAACAAGAATGAGGTTTGAATGTGGAAGCCTGTGGCCTGGGAACATGACTGAGGTTTGATTCTGGAACCATGTGTCCTGGGAATATGACTGAGGTTTGCTTCTGGATAACTGTGGCCTGGGAAAATAACTGAGGTTTCATTGTGGAAATATGAGGCCTGGGATCATGAGTGAGGTTTGATGGTGGAACACTCTGGCCTGGCAAAATGACTGAAGCTTGATTCTGGAACCCTGTAGCCTGGGAACTTGACTGAGGTTTGATGGCAGAAACCTGTGGACTGGCAACATGACTGAGGTTTGATTGTGGAACCCTGTGCCCTGGAAACATGACTGTGGCCTGCTACTGGAAACCCATGGCCTGGGAACTTGACATTGGTTTGATTCTGGAAACCTGGGGCCTGGGAACATGACTGAGGTTTGATGGGGGTACCCTGTGGCGTGGAAACATGACTGAGGCTTGATTCTGGAACCCTGGGGCCTGGGAAATTGACTCTGATTTGATCGCAGAAACCTGTGGACTGGCAACATGACTGAGGTTTGATGGTGGAACCCTGTGGCCTGGCAAGATGACAGAGGTTTGATTGTGGAACCCTCAGGCTTGAGAACATGACTGAGGCTTGATGGTGGAACCCTGTGGCCTGGAAACAGGACTGAGGTTTGATGGTGGAATCCTGTGGCCTGGCAAGATGACTTTGGTTTGATTGTGGAACACTCTGGCCTGGGAATATGACTGACGTTTAATTCTGGAACCCTGTGTCCTGGGAATATGAGTGAGGCTTGATTCTGGAACCCTGTGGCCTTGGAACATGAATGGGGTTTTACTTTTGAATCCTGTGTCCAGGGAACATGACTGAGGTTTGATTCTGGAACCCTGTGTCCTGGGAACATGACTGAGGTTTGATTCTGGAACCATGTGGCCTGGGAATATGACTGAGGTTTGATTCTGGAAACCATTGGCCTGGGAACATGACTGATGTTAGATTGTGGAATCCTGTGGCCTGGGAACATGACATCGGTTTGGATTCTGAAAACCTGTGGTCTGGGAATATGACTGAGGTTTGATGGTGGTACCCTATGGCCTGGGAGCATGACTTAGCTTTGATTCTGGATCCCTGTGGCCTGGGAACATGACTGAGGCGTGATTCTGGAAACCTGAGGCCTGGGAACATGACATCTGTTCAGATTGTGGAATACTGTGCCCTGGGAACCTGACTGAGGCTTGGTACTTGAACCCTGTGGACTGGCAACATGACTGAGGTTTTATTCTGGAACCCTGTAGCATGGGAACATAACTGAGGATTGATTCTGGAAACCTGTGGCCTGGGAACATGACATCGGTGGAATCTGGAACCCTGTGGCCTGGGAACATGAGAACGGTGTGATTCTGGAACCCTGTGGCCTGAGAACATGTCTGAGGTTTGATGGTGGAAACCTGTGGCCTGGCAACATGACTGAGGTTTGGTTCTGGAACCCTGTTCCCTGGGAACATGACTGAGGTTTGATTCTGGACACCTTTGTCCTGGGAACATGACTGAGGTTTGATTGTGGAACCCTGTGTCCTGGGAACATGACTGAGTTTTGATTCTGGAACCATGTGTCCTGGGAATATGACTGAGGTTTGATTCTGGATACCTGTGGCCTGGGAAAATGACTGAGGTTTCATTGTGGAAATATGTGGCCTGGGATCTTGAGTGAGGTTTGATGGTGGAACACTCTGGCCTGGCAAAATGACTGAAGCTTGATTCTGGAACCCTGTGGCCTGGGAACTTGACTGAGGTTTGATGGCAGAAACCTGTGAACTGGCAACATGACTGACGTTTGATTGTGGCACCCTCAGGCTTGGGAACATTACTGAGGCTTGATGGTGGAACCCTGTGTCCTGGCACCAGGACTGAGGTTTGATGGTGGAACCCTGTGGCCTGGGAACATGACATCGTTTTGGATTCTGGTACCGTGTTGCCTGGGAACATGAAATCGTTTTGATTCTGGAAACCTGTGGCCTGGGAATATGACTGAGGTTTGATGGTGGTACCCTATGGCCTGGCAACATGACTGAGGTTTGATTCTGGAACCCTGTGTCCTGGGAACATGACTGAGGTTTGATTCTGGAACCATGTGGCCTGGGAATATGACTGAGGTTTGATTCTGGAAACCATTGGCCTGGGAACATGACTGATGTTAGATTGTGGAACCCTATGGCCTGGGAACATGACATCGGTTTGATTCTGGAAACCATTGGCCTGGGAACATGACTGATGTTAGATTGTGGAATCCTGTGGCCTGGGAACATGACATCGGTTTGGATTCTGAAAACCTGTGGTCTGGGAATATGACTGAGGTTTGATGGTGGTACCCTATGGCCTGGGAGCATGACTTAGCTTTGATTCTGGATCCCTGTGGCCTGGGAACATGACTGAGGCGTGATTCTGGAAACCTGAGGCCTGGGAACATGACATCTGTTTAGATTGTGGAATACTGTGCCCTGGGAACCTGACTGAGGCTTGGTACTTGAACCCTGTGGACTGGCAACATGACTGAGGTTTTATTCTGGAACCCTGTAGCATGGGAACATAACTGAGGATTGATTCTGGAAACCTGTGGCCTGGGAACATGACATCGGTGGAATCTGGAACCCTGTGGCCTGGGAACATGAGAACGGTGTGATTCTGGAACCCTGTGGCCTGAGAACATGTCTGAGGTTTGATGGTGGAAACCTGTGGCCTGGCAACATGACTGAGGTTTGGTTCTGGAACCCTGTTCCCTGGGAACATGACTGAGGTTTGATTCTGGACACCTTTGTCCTGGGAACATGACTGAGGTTTGATTGTGGAACCCTGTGTCCTGGGAACATGACTGAGTTTTGATTCTGGAACCATGTGTCCTGGGAATATGACTGAGGTTTGATTCTGGATACCTGTGGCCTGGGAAAATGACTGAGGTTTCATTGTGGAAATATGTGGCCTGGGATCTTGAGTGAGGTTTGATGGTGGAACACTCTGGCCTGGCAAAATGACTGAAGCTTGATTCTGGAACCCTGTGGCCTGGGAACTTGACTGAGGTTTGATGGCAGAAACCTGTGGACTGGCAACATGACTGAGGTTTGATTGTGGAACCCTGTGCCCTGGAAACATGACTGTGGCCTGGTACTGGAAACCCATGGCCTGGGAACTTGACGTTGGTTTGATTCTGGAACCCTGTGTCCTGGGAACATGATTGAGGTTTGATTCTGGAAACCATTGGTCTGGGAACATGACTGATGTTAGATTGTGGAATCCTGTGGCCTGGGAACATGACTGAGGTTTGATGGAGGAACCCTGTGGCCTGGGAACATGACTGAGGTTTGATGGTGGTACCCTGTGGACTGGCAACATGACTGAGGCTTGATTCTGGGACCCTGTGGCCTGGGAAATTGACTCTGATTTGATCGCAGAAACCTGTGGACTGGCAGCATGACTGAGGATTGATGGTGGAACCCTGGGCACTGGGAACATGACGAGATGCCTGACACTGTAACCCCGTGTCCTGAGAACATGACATTGTTTTGATTCTGGAAAGCTGTTTCCTGGGAACATGACTGAGGTTTGATGGTTGAACCCTGTGGACTGGCAACATGACTGACGTTTGATTGTGGCACCCTCAGGCTTGGGAACATTACTGAGGCTTGATGGTGGAACCCTGTGTCCTGGCACCAGGACTGAGGTTTGATGGTGGAACCCTGTGGCCTGGGAACATGACATCGTTTTGGATTCTGGTACCGTGTTGCCTGGGAACATGAAATCGTTTTGATTCTGGAAACCTGTGGCCTGGGAATATGACTGAGGTTTGATGGTGGTACCCTATGGCCTGGCAACATGACTGAGGTTTGATTCTGGATCCCTGTGGCCTGGGAACATGACTGAGGCGTGATTCTGGAAACCTGTGGCCTGGGAACATGACATCTGTTTAGATTGTGGAATACTGTGCCCTGGGAACCCGACTGAGGCTTGGTTCTGGAACCCTGTGGACTGGGAATATGACTGAGGTTTTATTCTGGAACCCTGTAGACTGGGAACATAACTGAGGATTGATTCTGGAACCCTGTGGCCTGGGAACATGACATCGGTTGGATTCTGGAACCCTGTGGCATGGGAACATGACTGCGGTTTGATTGTGGAACCCACTGGCCTGGGAACATGACCGTGGTTTGATTCTGAAACCCTGTGGCCTGGGAACATGACTGAGGTTTGGTTCTGGAACCCTGTTCCCTGGGAACATGACTGAGGTTTGATTCTGGGCTCCTGTGTCCTGGGAACAAGAATGAGGTTTGAATGTGGAACCCTGTGGCCTGGGAACATGACTGAGGTTTGATTCTGGAACCATGTGTCCTGGGAATATGACTGAGGTTTGCTTCTGGATAACTGTGGCCTGGGAAAATAACTGAGGTTTCATTGTGGAAATATGAGGCCTGGGATCATGAGTGAGGTTTGATGGTGGAACACTCTGGCCTGGCAAAATGACTGAAGCTTGATTCTGGAACCCTGTAGCCTGGGAACTTGACTGAGGTTTGATGGCAGAAACCTGTGGACTGGCAACATGACTGAGGTTTGATTGTGGAACCCTGTGCCCTGGAAACATGACTGTGGCCTGCTACTGGAAACCCATGGCCTGGGAACTTGACATTGCTTTGATTGTGGAACCCTGTGTCCTGGGAACATGACTGAGGTTTGATTCTGGAAATCATTGGCCTGGGAACATGACTGACGTTAGATTGTGGAATCTTGTGGCCTGGGAACATGACTGAGGTTTGATGGAGGAGCCCTGTGGCCTGGGAACATGACTGAGGTTTGATGGGGGTACCCTGTGGCGTGGAAACATGACTGAGGCTTGATTCTGGAACCCTGGGGCCTGGGAAATTGACTCTGATTTGATCGCAGAAACCTGTGGACTGGCAACATGACTGAGGTTTGATGGTGGAACCCTGTGGCCTGGCAAGATGACAGAGGTTTGATTGTGGAACCCTCAGGCTTGAGAACATGACTGAGGCTTGATGGTGGAACCCTGTGGCCTGGAAACAGGACTGAGGTTTGATGGTGGAATCCTGTGGCCTGGCAAGATGACTTTGGTTTGATTGTGGAACACTCTGGCCTGGGAATATGACTGACGTTTAATTCTGGAACCCTGTGTCCTGGGAATATGAGTGAGGCTTGATTCTGGAACCCTGTGGCCTTGGAACATGAATGGGGTTTTACTTTTGAATCCTGTGTCCAGGGAACATGACTGAGGTTTGATTCTGGAACCCTGTGTCCTGGGAACATGACTGAGGTTTGATTCTGGAACCATGTGGCCTGGGAATATGACTGAGGTTTGATTCTGGAAACCATTGGCCTGGGAACATGACTGATGTTAGATTGTGGAATCCTGTGGCCTGGGAACATGACATCGGTTTGGATTCTGAAAACCTGTGGTCTGGGAATATGACTGAGGTTTGATGGTGGTACCCTATGGCCTGGGAGCATGACTTAGCTTTGATTCTGGATCCCTGTGGCCTGGGAACATGACTGAGGCGTGATTCTGGAAACCTGAGGCCTGGGAACATGACATCTGTTCAGATTGTGGAATACTGTGCCCTGGGAACCTGACTGAGGCTTGGTACTTGAACCCTGTGGACTGGCAACATGACTGAGGTTTTATTCTGGAACCCTGTAGCATGGGAACATAACTGAGGATTGATTCTGGAAACCTGTGGCCTGGGAACATGACATCGGTGGAATCTGGAACCCTGTGGCCTGGGAACATGAGAACGGTGTGATTCTGGAACCCTGTGGCCTGAGAACATGTCTGAGGTTTGATGGTGGAAACCTGTGGCCTGGCAACATGACTGAGGTTTGGTTCTGGAACCCTGTTCCCTGGGAACATGACTGAGGTTTGATTCTGGACACCTTTGTCCTGGGAACATGACTGAGGTTTGATTGTGGAACCCTGTGTCCTGGGAACATGACTGAGTTTTGATTCTGGAACCATGTGTCCTGGGAATATGACTGAGGTTTGATTCTGGATACCTGTGGCCTGGGAAAATGACTGAGGTTTCATTGTGGAAATATGTGGCCTGGGATCTTGAGTGAGGTTTGATGGTGGAACACTCTGGCCTGGCAAAATGACTGAAGCTTGATTCTGGAACCCTGTGGCCTGGGAACTAGACTGAGGTTTGATGGCAGAAACCTGTGGACTGGCAACATGACTGAGGTTTGATTGTGGAACCCTGTGCCCTGGAAACATGACTGTGGCCTGGTACTGGAAACCCATGGCCTGGGAACTTGACGTTGGTTTGATTCTGGAACCCTGTGTCCTGGGAACATGATTGAGGTTTGATTCTGGAAACCATTGGTCTGGGAACATGACTGATGTTAGATTGTGGAATCCTGTGGCCTGGGAACATGACTGAGGTTTGATGGAGGAACCCTGTGGCCTGGGAACATGACTGAGGTTTGATGGTGGTACCCTGTGGACTGGCAACATGACTGAGGCTTGATTCTGGGACCCTGTGGCCTGGGAAATTGACTCTGATTTGATCGCAGAAACCTGTGGACTGGCAGCATGACTGAGGATTGATGGTGGAACCCTGGGCACTGGGAACATGACGAGATGCCTGACACTGTAACCCCGTGTCCTGAGAACATGACATTGTTTTGATTCTGGAAAGCTGTTCCCTGGGAACATAACTGAGGTTTGATGGTTGAACCCTGTGGACTGGCAACATGACTGACGTTTGATTGTGGCACCCTCAGGCTTGGGAACATTACTGAGGCTTGATGGTGGAACCCTGTGTCCTGGCACCAGGACTGAGGTTTGATGGTGGAACCCTGTGGCCTGGGAACATGACATCATTTTGGATTCTGGTACCGTGTTGCCTGGGAACATGAAATCGTTTTGATTCTGGAAACCTGTGGCCTGGGAATATGACTGAGGTTTGATGGTGGTACCCTATGGCCTGGCAACATGACTGAGGTTTGATTCTGGAACCCTGTGTCCTGGGAACATGACTGAGGTTTGATTCTGGAACCATGTGGCCTGGGAATATGACTGAGGTTTGATTCTGGAAACCATTGGCCTGGGAACATGACTGATGTTAGATTGTGGAACCCTATGGCCTGGGAACATGACATCGGTTTGATTCTGGAAACCATTGCCCTGGGAACATGACTGATGTTAGATTGTGGAATCCTGTGGCCTGGGAACATGACATCGGTTTGGATTCTGAAAACCTGTGGCCTGGGAATATGACTGAGGTTTGATTGTCGTATCCTATGGCCTGGGAGCATGACTTAGCTTTGATTCTGGATCCCTGTGGCCTGGGAACATGACTGAGGCGTGATTCTGGAAACCTGAGGCCTGGGAACATGACATCTGTTTAGATTGTGGAATACTGTGCCCTGGGAACCCGACTGAGGCTTGGTTCTGGAACCCTGTGGACTGGGAATATGACTGAGGTTTTATTCTGGAACCCTGTAGACTGGGAAAATAACTGAGGATTGATTCTGGAACCCTGTGGCCTGGGAACATGACATCGGTTGGATTCTGGAACCCTGTGGCATGGGAACATGACTGCGGTTTGATTGTGGAACCCACTGGCCTGGGAACATGACCGTGGTTTGATTCTGAAACCCTGTGGCCTGGGAACATGACTGAGGTTTGGTTCTGGAACCCTGTTCCCTGGGAACATGACTGAGGTTTGATTCTGGGCTCCTGTGTCCTGGGAACAAGAATGAGGTTTGAATGTGGAACCCTGTGGCCTGGGAACATGACTGAGGTTTGATTCTGGAACCATGTGTCCTGGGAATATGACTGAGGTTTGCTTCTGGATAACTGTGGCCTGGAAAAATAACTGAGGTTTCATTGTGGAAATATGAGGCCTGGGATCATGAGTGAGGTTTGATGGGGGTACCCTGTGGCGTGGCAACATGACTGAGGCTTGATTCTGGAACCCTGTGGCCTGGGAAATTGACTCTGATTTAATCGCAGAAACCTGTGGACTGGCAACATTACTGAGGTTTGATGGTGGAACCCTGTGGCCTGGCAAGATGACAGAGGTTTGATTGTGGAACCCTCAGGCTTGAGAACATGACTGAGGCTTGATGGTGGAACCCTGTGGCCTGGCAACAGGACTGAGGTTTGATAGTGGAATCCTGTGGCCTGGCAAGATGACTTTGGTTTGATTGTGGAACACTCTGGCCTGGGAATATGACTGACGTTTAATTCTGGAACCCTGTGGCCTGGGAATATGAGTGAGGCTTGATTCTGGAACCCTGTGGCCTTGGAACATGAATGGGGTTTTACTTTTGAATCCTGTGTCCAGGGAACATGACTGAGGTTTGATTCTGGAACCCTGTGTCCTGGGAACATGACTGAGGTTTGATTCTGGAACCATGTGGCCTAGGAATATGACTGAGGTTTGATTCTGGAAACCATTGGCCTGGGAACATGACTGATGTTAGATTGTGGAATCCTGTGGCCTGGGAACATGAAATCGTTTTGATTCTGGAAAACTGTGGCCTGGGAATATGACTGAGGTTTCATGGTGGTACCCTATGGCCTGGCAACATGACTGAGGTTTGATTCTGGATCCCTGTGGCCTGGGAACATGACTGAGGCGTGATTCTGGAAACCTGAGGCCTGGGAACATGACATCTGTTTAGATTGTGGAATACTGTGCCCTGGGAACCTGACTGAGGCTTGGTACTTGAACCCTGTGGACTGGCAACATGACTGAGGTTTTATTCTGGAACCCTGTAGCATGGGAACATAACTGAGGATTGATTCTGGAAACCTGTGGCCTGGGAACATGACATCGGTGGAATCTGGAACCCTGTGGCCTGGGAACATGAGAACGGTGTGATTCTGGAACCCTGTGGCCTGAGAACATGTCTGAGGTTTGATGGTGGAAACCTGTGGCCTGGCAACATGACTGAGGTTTGGTTCTGGAACCCTGTTCCCTGGGAACATGACTGAGGTTTGATTCTGGACACCTTTGTCCTGGGAACATGACTGAGGTTTGATTGTGGAACCCTGTGTCCTGGGAACATGACTGAGTTTTGATTCTGGAACCATGTGTCCTGGGAATATGACTGAGGTTTGATTCTGGATACCTGTGGCCTGGGAAAATGACTGAGGTTTCATTGTGGAAATATGTGGCCTGGGATCTTGAGTGAGGTTTGATGGTGGAACACTCTGGCCTGGCAAAATGACTGAAGCTTGATTCTGGAACCCTGTGGCCTGGGAACTTGACTGAGGTTTGATGGCAGAAACCTGTGGACTGGCAACATGACTGAGGTTTGATTGTGGAACCCTGTGCCCTGGAAACATGACTGTGGCCTGGTACTGGAAACCCATGGCCTGGGAACTTGACGTTGGTTTGATTCTGGAACCCTGTGTCCTGGGAACATGATTGAGGTTTGATTCTGGAAACCATTGGTCTGGGAACATGACTGATGTTAGATTGTGGAATCCTGTGGCCTGGGAACATGACTGAGGTTTGATGGAGGAACCCTGTGGCCTGGGAACATGACTGAGGTTTGATGGTGGTACCCTGTGGACTGGCAACATGACTGAGGCTTGATTCTGGGACCCTGTGGCCTGGGAAATTGACTCTGATTTGATCGCAGAAACCTGTGGACTGGCAGCATGACTGAGGATTGATGGTGGAACCCTGGGCACTGGGAACATGACGAGATGCCTGACACTGTAACCCCGTGTCCTGAGAACATGACATTGTTTTGATTCTGGAAAGCTGTTTCCTGGGAACATGACTGAGGTTTGATGGTTGAACCCTGTGGACTGGCAACATGACTGACGTTTGATTGTGGCACCCTCAGGCTTGGGAACATTACTGAGGCTTGATGGTGGAACCCTGTGTCCTGGCACCAGGACTGAGGTTTGATGGTGGAACCCTGTGGCCTGGGAACATGACATCGTTTTGGATTCTGGTACCGTGTTGCCTGGGAACATGAAATCGTTTTGATTCTGGAAACCTGTGGCCTGGGAATATGACTGAGGTTTGATGGTGGTACCCTATGGCCTGGCAACATGACTGAGGTTTGATTCTGGATCCCTGTGGCCTGGGAACATGACTGAGGCGTGATTCTGGAAACCTGTGGCCTAGGAACATGACATCTGTTTAGATTGTGGAATACTGTGCCCTGGGAACCCGACTGAGGCTTGGTTCTGGAACCCTGTGGACTGGGAATATGACTGAGGTTTTATTCTGGAACCCTGTAGACTGGGAACATAACTGAGGATTGATTCTGGAACCCTGTGGCCTGGGAACATGACATCGGTTGGATTCTGGAACCCTGTGGCATGGGAACATGACTGCGGTTTGATTGTGGAACCCACTGGCCTGGGAACATGACCGTGGTTTGATTCTGAAACCCTGTGGCCTGGGAACATGACTGAGGTTTGGTTCTGGAACCCTGTTCCCTGGGAACATGACTGAGGTTTGATTCTGGGCTCCTGTGTCCTGGGAACAAGAATGAGGTTTGAATGTGGAAGCCTGTGGCCTGGGAACATGACTGAGGTTTGATTCTGGAACCATGTGTCCTGGGAATATGACTGAGGTTTGCTTCTGGATAACTGTGGCCTGGGAAAATAACTGAGGTTTCATTGTGGAAATATGAGGCCTGGGATCATGAGTGAGGTTTGATGGTGGAACACTCTGGCCTGGCAAAATGACTGAAGCTTGATTCTGGAACCCTGTAGCCTGGGAACTTGACTGAGGTTTGATGGCAGAAACCTGTGGACTGGCAACATGACTGAGGTTTGATTGTGGAACCCTGTGCCCTGGAAACATGACTGTGGCCTGCTACTGGAAACCCATGGCCTGGGAACTTGACATTGGTTTGATTCTGGAAACCTGGGGCCTGGGAACATGACTGAGGTTTGATGGGGGTACCCTGTGGCGTGGAAACATGACTGAGGCTTGATTCTGGAACCCTGGGGCCTGGGAAATTGACTCTGATTTGATCGCAGAAACCTGTGGACTGGCAACATGACTGAGGTTTGATGGTGGAACCCTGTGGCCTGGCAAGATGACAGAGGTTTGATTGTGGAACCCTCAGGCTTGAGAACATGACTGAGGCTTGATGGTGGAACCCTGTGGCCTGGAAACAGGACTGAGGTTTGATGGTGGAATCCTGTGGCCTGGCAAGATGACTTTGGTTTGATTGTGGAACACTCTGGCCTGGGAATATGACTGACGTTTAATTCTGGAACCCTGTGTCCTGGGAATATGAGTGAGGCTTGATTCTGGAACCCTGTGGCCTTGGAACATGAATGGGGTTTTACTTTTGAATCCTGTGTCCAGGGAACATGACTGAGGTTTGATTCTGGAACCCTGTGTCCTGGGAACATGACTGAGGTTTGATTCTGGAACCATGTGGCCTGGGAATATGACTGAGGTTTGATTCTGGAAACCATTGGCCTGGGAACATGACTGATGTTAGATTGTGGAATCCTGTGGCCTGGGAACATGACATCGGTTTGGATTCTGAAAACCTGTGGTCTGGGAATATGACTGAGGTTTGATGGTGGTACCCTATGGCCTGGGAGCATGACTTAGCTTTGATTCTGGATCCCTGTGGCCTGGGAACATGACTGAGGCGTGATTCTGGAAACCTGAGGCCTGGGAACATGACATCTGTTCAGATTGTGGAATACTGTGCCCTGGGAACCTGACTGAGGCTTGGTACTTGAACCCTGTGGACTGGCAACATGACTGAGGTTTTATTCTGGAACCCTGTAGCATGGGAACATAACTGAGGATTGATTCTGGAAACCTGTGGCCTGGGAACATGACATCGGTGGAATCTGGAACCCTGTGGCCTGGGAACATGAGAACGGTGTGATTCTGGAACCCTGTGGCCTGAGAACATGTCTGAGGTTTGATGGTGGAAACCTGTGGCCTGGCAACATGACTGAGGTTTGGTTCTGGAACCCTGTTCCCTGGGAACATGACTGAGGTTTGATTCTGGACACCTTTGTCCTGGGAACATGACTGAGGTTTGATTGTGGAACCCTGTGTCCTGGGAACATGACTGAGTTTTGATTCTGGAACCATGTGTCCTGGGAATATGACTGAGGTTTGATTCTGGATACCTGTGGCCTGGGAAAATGACTGAGGTTTCATTGTGGAAATATGTGGCCTGGGATCTTGAGTGAGGTTTGATGGTGGAACACTCTGGCCTGGCAAAATGACTGAAGCTTGATTCTGGAACCCTGTGGCCTGGGAACTAGACTGAGGTTTGATGGCAGAAACCTGTGGACTGGCAACATGACTGAGGTTTGATTGTGGAACCCTGTGCCCTGGAAACATGACTGTGGCCTGGTACTGGAAACCCATGGCCTGGGAACTTGACGTTGGTTTGATTCTGGAACCCTGTGTCCTGGGAACATGATTGAGGTTTGATTCTGGAAACCATTGGTCTGGGAACATGACTGATGTTAGATTGTGGAATCCTGTGGCCTGGGAACATGACTGAGGTTTGATGGAGGAACCCTGTGGCCTGGGAACATGACTGAGGTTTGATGGTGGTACCCTGTGGACTGGCAACATGACTGAGGCTTGATTCTGGGACCCTGTGGCCTGGGAAATTGACTCTGATTTGATCGCAGAAACCTGTGGACTGGCAGCATGACTGAGGATTGATGGTGGAACCCTGGGCACTGGGAACATGACGAGATGCCTGACACTGTAACCCCGTGTCCTGAGAACATGACATTGTTTTGATTCTGGAAAGCTGTTCCCTGGGAACATAACTGAGGTTTGATGGTTGAACCCTGTGGACTGGCAACATGACTGACGTTTGATTGTGGCACCCTCAGGCTTGGGAACATTACTGAGGCTTGATGGTGGAACCCTGTGTCCTGGCACCAGGACTGAGGTTTGATGGTGGAACCCTGTGGCCTGGGAACATGACATCATTTTGGATTCTGGTACCGTGTTGCCTGGGAACATGAAATCGTTTTGATTCTGGAAACCTGTGGCCTGGGAATATGACTGAGGTTTGATGGTGGTACCCTATGGCCTGGCAACATGACTGAGGTTTGATTCTGGAACCCTGTGTCCTGGGAACATGACTGAGGTTTGATTCTGGAACCATGTGGCCTGGGAATATGACTGAGGTTTGATTCTGGAAACCATTGGCCTGGGAACATGACTGATGTTAGATTGTGGAACCCTATGGCCTGGGAACATGACATCGGTTTGATTCTGGAAACCATTGCCCTGGGAACATGACTGATGTTAGATTGTGGAATCCTGTGGCCTGGGAACATGACATCGGTTTGGATTCTGAAAACCTGTGGCCTGGGAATATGACTGAGGTTTGATTGTCGTATCCTATGGCCTGGGAGCATGACTTAGCTTTGATTCTGGATCCCTGTGGCCTGGGAACATGACTGAGGCGTGATTCTGGAAACCTGAGGCCTGGGAACATGACATCTGTTTAGATTGTGGAATACTGTGCCCTGGGAACCCGACTGAGGCTTGGTTCTGGAACCCTGTGGACTGGGAATATGACTGAGGTTTTATTCTGGAACCCTGTAGACTGGGAAAATAACTGAGGATTGATTCTGGAACCCTGTGGCCTGGGAACATGACATCGGTTGGATTCTGGAACCCTGTGGCATGGGAACATGACTGCGGTTTGATTGTGGAACCCACTGGCCTGGGAACATGACCGTGGTTTGATTCTGAAACCCTGTGGCCTGGGAACATGACTGAGGTTTGGTTCTGGAACCCTGTTCCCTGGGAACATGACTGAGGTTTGATTCTGGGCTCCTGTGTCCTGGGAACAAGAATGAGGTTTGAATGTGGAACCCTGTGGCCTGGGAACATGACTGAGGTTTGATTCTGGAACCATGTGTCCTGGGAATATGACTGAGGTTTGCTTCTGGATAACTGTGGCCTGGAAAAATAACTGAGGTTTCATTGTGGAAATATGAGGCCTGGGATCATGAGTGAGGTTTGATGGGGGTACCCTGTGGCGTGGCAACATGACTGAGGCTTGATTCTGGAACCCTGTGGCCTGGGAAATTGACTCTGATTTAATCGCAGAAACCTGTGGACTGGCAACATTACTGAGGTTTGATGGTGGAACCCTGTGGCCTGGCAAGATGACAGAGGTTTGATTGTGGAACCCTCAGGCTTGAGAACATGACTGAGGCTTGATGGTGGAACCCTGTGGCCTGGCAACAGGACTGAGGTTTGATAGTGGAATCCTGTGGCCTGGCAAGATGACTTTGGTTTGATTGTGGAACACTCTGGCCTGGGAATATGACTGACGTTTAATTCTGGAACCCTGTGGCCTGGGAATATGAGTGAGGCTTGATTCTGGAACCCTGTGGCCTTGGAACATGAATGGGGTTTTACTTTTGAATCCTGTGTCCAGGGAACATGACTGAGGTTTGATTCTGGAACCCTGTGTCCTGGGAACATGACTGAGGTTTGATTCTGGAACCATGTGGCCTAGGAATATGACTGAGGTTTGATTCTGGAAACCATTGGCCTGGGAACATGACTGATGTTAGATTGTGGAATCCTGTGGCCTGGGAACATGAAATCGTTTTGATTCTGGAAAACTGTGGCCTGGGAATATGACTGAGGTTTCATGGTGGTACCCTATGGCCTGGCAACATGACTGAGGTTTGATTCTGGATCCCTGTGGCCTGGGAACATGACTGAGGCGTGATTCTGGAAACCTGAGGCCTGGGAACATGACATCTGTTTAGATTGTGGAATACTGTGCCCTGGGAACCTGACTGAGGCTTGGTACTTGAACCCTGTGGACTGGCAACATGACTGAGGTTTTATTCTGGAACCCTGTAGCATGGGAACATAACTGAGGATTGATTCTGGAAACCTGTGGCCTGGGAACATGACATCGGTGGAATCTGGAACCCTGTGGCCTGGGAACATGAGAACGGTGTGATTCTGGAACCCTGTGGCCTGAGAACATGTCTGAGGTTTGATGGTGGAAACCTGTGGCCTGGCAACATGACTGAGGTTTGGTTCTGGAACCCTGTTCCCTGGGAACATGACTGAGGTTTGATTCTGGACACCTTTGTCCTGGGAACATGACTGAGGTTTGATTGTGGAACCCTGTGTCCTGGGAACATGACTGAGTTTTGATTCTGGAACCATGTGTCCTGGGAATATGACTGAGGTTTGATTCTGGATACCTGTGGCCTGGGAAAATGACTGAGGTTTCATTGTGGAAATATGTGGCCTGGGATCTTGAGTGAGGTTTGATGGTGGAACACTCTGGCCTGGCAAAATGACTGAAGCTTGATTCTGGAACCCTGTGGCCTGGGAACTTGACTGAGGTTTGATGGCAGAAACCTGTGGACTGGCAACATGACTGAGGTTTGATTGTGGAACCCTGTGCCCTGGAAACATGACTGTGGCCTGGTACTGGAAACCCATGGCCTGGGAACTTGACGTTGGTTTGATTCTGGAACCCTGTGTCCTGGGAACATGATTGAGGTTTGATTCTGGAAACCATTGGTCTGGGAACATGACTGATGTTAGATTGTGGAATCCTGTGGCCTGGGAACATGACTGAGGTTTGATGGAGGAACCCTGTGGCCTGGGAACATGACTGAGGTTTGATGGTGGTACCCTGTGGACTGGCAACATGACTGAGGCTTGATTCTGGGACCCTGTGGCCTGGGAAATTGACTCTGATTTGATCGCAGAAACCTGTGGACTGGCAGCATGACTGAGGATTGATGGTGGAACCCTGGGCACTGGGAACATGACGAGATGCCTGACACTGTAACCCCGTGTCCTGAGAACATGACATTGTTTTGATTCTGGAAAGCTGTTTCCTGGGAACATGACTGAGGTTTGATGGTTGAACCCTGTGGACTGGCAACATGACTGACGTTTGATTGTGGCACCCTCAGGCTTGGGAACATTACTGAGGCTTGATGGTGGAACCCTGTGTCCTGGCACCAGGACTGAGGTTTGATGGTGGAACCCTGTGGCCTGGGAACATGACATCGTTTTGGATTCTGGTACCGTGTTGCCTGGGAACATGAAATCGTTTTGATTCTGGAAACCTGTGGCCTGGGAATATGACTGAGGTTTGATGGTGGTACCCTATGGCCTGGCAACATGACTGAGGTTTGATTCTGGATCCCTGTGGCCTGGGAACATGACTGAGGCGTGATTCTGGAAACCTGTGGCCTAGGAACATGACATCTGTTTAGATTGTGGAATACTGTGCCCTGGGAACCCGACTGAGGCTTGGTTCTGGAACCCTGTGGACTGGGAATATGACTGAGGTTTTATTCTGGAACCCTGTAGACTGGGAACATAACTGAGGATTGATTCTGGAACCCTGTGGCCTGGGAACATGACATCGGTTGGATTCTGGAACCCTGTGGCATGGGAACATGACTGCGGTTTGATTGTGGAACCCACTGGCCTGGGAACATGACCGTGGTTTGATTCTGAAACCCTGTGGCCTGGGAACATGACTGAGGTTTGGTTCTGGAACCCTGTTCCCTGGGAACATGACTGAGGTTTGATTCTGGGCTCCTGTGTCCTGGGAACAAGAATGAGGTTTGAATGTGGAAGCCTGTGGCCTGGGAACATGACTGAGGTTTGATTCTGGAACCATGTGTCCTGGGAATATGACTGAGGTTTGCTTCTGGATAACTGTGGCCTGGGAAAATAACTGAGGTTTCATTGTGGAAATATGAGGCCTGGGATCATGAGTGAGGTTTGATGGTGGAACACTCTGGCCTGGCAAAATGACTGAAGCTTGATTCTGGAACCCTGTAGCCTGGGAACTTGACTGAGGTTTGATGGCAGAAACCTGTGGACTGGCAACATGACTGAGGTTTGATTGTGGAACCCTGTGCCCTGGAAACATGACTGTGGCCTGCTACTGGAAACCCATGGCCTGGGAACTTGACATTGGTTTGATTCTGGAAACCTGGGGCCTGGGAACATGACTGAGGTTTGATGGGGGTACCCTGTGGCGTGGAAACATGACTGAGGCTTGATTCTGGAACCCTGGGGCCTGGGAAATTGACTCTGATTTGATCGCAGAAACCTGTGGACTGGCAACATGACTGAGGTTTGATGGTGGAACCCTGTGGCCTGGCAAGATGACAGAGGTTTGATTGTGGAACCCTCAGGCTTGAGAACATGACTGAGGCTTGATGGTGGAACCCTGTGGCCTGGAAACAGGACTGAGGTTTGATGGTGGAATCCTGTGGCCTGGCAAGATGACTTTGGTTTGATTGTGGAACACTCTGGCCTGGGAATATGACTGACGTTTAATTCTGGAACCCTGTGTCCTGGGAATATGAGTGAGGCTTGATTCTGGAACCCTGTGGCCTTGGAACATGAATGGGGTTTTACTTTTGAATCCTGTGTCCAGGGAACATGACTGAGGTTTGATTCTGGAACCCTGTGTCCTGGGAACATGACTGAGGTTTGATTCTGGAACCATGTGGCCTGGGAATATGACTGAGGTTTGATTCTGGAAACCATTGGCCTGGGAACATGACTGATGTTAGATTGTGGAATCCTGTGGCCTGGGAACATGACATCGGTTTGGATTCTGAAAACCTGTGGTCTGGGAATATGACTGAGGTTTGATGGTGGTACCCTATGGCCTGGGAGCATGACTTAGCTTTGATTCTGGATCCCTGTGGCCTGGGAACATGACTGAGGCGTGATTCTGGAAACCTGAGGCCTGGGAACATGACATCTGTTCAGATTGTGGAATACTGTGCCCTGGGAACCTGACTGAGGCTTGGTACTTGAACCCTGTGGACTGGCAACATGACTGAGGTTTTATTCTGGAACCCTGTAGCATGGGAACATAACTGAGGATTGATTCTGGAAACCTGTGGCCTGGGAACATGACATCGGTGGAATCTGGAACCCTGTGGCCTGGGAACATGAGAACGGTGTGATTCTGGAACCCTGTGGCCTGAGAACATGTCTGAGGTTTGATGGTGGAAACCTGTGGCCTGGCAACATGACTGAGGTTTGGTTCTGGAACCCTGTTCCCTGGGAACATGACTGAGGTTTGATTCTGGACACCTTTGTCCTGGGAACATGACTGAGGTTTGATTGTGGAACCCTGTGTCCTGGGAACATGACTGAGTTTTGATTCTGGAACCATGTGTCCTGGGAATATGACTGAGGTTTGATTCTGGATACCTGTGGCCTGGGAAAATGACTGAGGTTTCATTGTGGAAATATGTGGCCTGGGATCTTGAGTGAGGTTTGATGGTGGAACACTCTGGCCTGGCAAAATGACTGAAGCTTGATTCTGGAACCCTGTGGCCTGGGAACTTGACTGAGGTTTGATGGCAGAAACCTGTGAACTGGCAACATGACTGACGTTTGATTGTGGCACCCTCAGGCTTGGGAACATTACTGAGGCTTGATGGTGGAACCCTGTGTCCTGGCACCAGGACTGAGGTTTGATGGTGGAACCCTGTGGCCTGGGAACATGACATCGTTTTGGATTCTGGTACCGTGTTGCCTGGGAACATGAAATCGTTTTGATTCTGGAAACCTGTGGCCTGGGAATATGACTGAGGTTTGATGGTGGTACCCTATGGCCTGGCAACATGACTGAGGTTTGATTCTGGAACCCTGTGTCCTGGGAACATGACTGAGGTTTGATTCTGGAACCATGTGGCCTGGGAATATGACTGAGGTTTGATTCTGGAAACCATTGGCCTGGGAACATGACTGATGTTAGATTGTGGAACCCTATGGCCTGGGAACATGACATCGGTTTGATTCTGGAAACCATTGGCCTGGGAACATGACTGATGTTAGATTGTGGAATCCTGTGGCCTGGGAACATGACATCGGTTTGGATTCTGAAAACCTGTGGTCTGGGAATATGACTGAGGTTTGATGGTGGTACCCTATGGCCTGGGAGCATGACTTAGCTTTGATTCTGGATCCCTGTGGCCTGGGAACATGACTGAGGCGTGATTCTGGAAACCTGAGGCCTGGGAACATGACATCTGTTTAGATTGTGGAATACTGTGCCCTGGGAACCTGACTGAGGCTTGGTACTTGAACCCTGTGGACTGGCAACATGACTGAGGTTTTATTCTGGAACCCTGTAGCATGGGAACATAACTGAGGATTGATTCTGGAAACCTGTGGCCTGGGAACATGACATCGGTGGAATCTGGAACCCTGTGGCCTGGGAACATGAGAACGGTGTGATTCTGGAACCCTGTGGCCTGAGAACATGTCTGAGGTTTGATGGTGGAAACCTGTGGCCTGGCAACATGACTGAGGTTTGGTTCTGGAACCCTGTTCCCTGGGAACATGACTGAGGTTTGATTCTGGACACCTTTGTCCTGGGAACATGACTGAGGTTTGATTGTGGAACCCTGTGTCCTGGGAACATGACTGAGTTTTGATTCTGGAACCATGTGTCCTGGGAATATGACTGAGGTTTGATTCTGGATACCTGTGGCCTGGGAAAATGACTGAGGTTTCATTGTGGAAATATGTGGCCTGGGATCTTGAGTGAGGTTTGATGGTGGAACACTCTGGCCTGGCAAAATGACTGAAGCTTGATTCTGGAACCCTGTGGCCTGGGAACTTGACTGAGGTTTGATGGCAGAAACCTGTGGACTGGCAACATGACTGAGGTTTGATTGTGGAACCCTGTGCCCTGGAAACATGACTGTGGCCTGGTACTGGAAACCCATGGCCTGGGAACTTGACGTTGGTTTGATTCTGGAACCCTGTGTCCTGGGAACATGATTGAGGTTTGATTCTGGAAACCATTGGTCTGGGAACATGACTGATGTTAGATTGTGGAATCCTGTGGCCTGGGAACATGACTGAGGTTTGATGGAGGAACCCTGTGGCCTGGGAACATGACTGAGGTTTGATGGTGGTACCCTGTGGACTGGCAACATGACTGAGGCTTGATTCTGGGACCCTGTGGCCTGGGAAATTGACTCTGATTTGATCGCAGAAACCTGTGGACTGGCAGCATGACTGAGGATTGATGGTGGAACCCTGGGCACTGGGAACATGACGAGATGCCTGACACTGTAACCCCGTGTCCTGAGAACATGACATTGTTTTGATTCTGGAAAGCTGTTTCCTGGGAACATGACTGAGGTTTGATGGTTGAACCCTGTGGACTGGCAACATGACTGACGTTTGATTGTGGCACCCTCAGGCTTGGGAACATTACTGAGGCTTGATGGTGGAACCCTGTGTCCTGGCACCAGGACTGAGGTTTGATGGTGGAACCCTGTGGCCTGGGAACATGACATCGTTTTGGATTCTGGTACCGTGTTGCCTGGGAACATGAAATCGTTTTGATTCTGGAAACCTGTGGCCTGGGAATATGACTGAGGTTTGATGGTGGTACCCTATGGCCTGGCAACATGACTGAGGTTTGATTCTGGATCCCTGTGGCCTGGGAACATGACTGAGGCGTGATTCTGGAAACCTGTGGCCTGGGAACATGACATCTGTTTAGATTGTGGAATACTGTGCCCTGGGAACCCGACTGAGGCTTGGTTCTGGAACCCTGTGGACTGGGAATATGACTGAGGTTTTATTCTGGAACCCTGTAGACTGGGAACATAACTGAGGATTGATTCTGGAACCCTGTGGCCTGGGAACATGACATCGGTTGGATTCTGGAACCCTGTGGCATGGGAACATGACTGCGGTTTGATTGTGGAACCCACTGGCCTGGGAACATGACCGTGGTTTGATTCTGAAACCCTGTGGCCTGGGAACATGACTGAGGTTTGGTTCTGGAACCCTGTTCCCTGGGAACATGACTGAGGTTTGATTCTGGGCTCCTGTGTCCTGGGAACAAGAATGAGGTTTGAATGTGGAACCCTGTGGCCTGGGAACATGACTGAGGTTTGATTCTGGAACCATGTGTCCTGGGAATATGACTGAGGTTTGCTTCTGGATAACTGTGGCCTGGGAAAATAACTGAGGTTTCATTGTGGAAATATGAGGCCTGGGATCATGAGTGAGGTTTGATGGTGGAACACTCTGGCCTGGCAAAATGACTGAAGCTTGATTCTGGAACCCTGTAGCCTGGGAACTTGACTGAGGTTTGATGGCAGAAACCTGTGGACTGGCAACATGACTGAGGTTTGATTGTGGAACCCTGTGCCCTGGAAACATGACTGTGGCCTGCTACTGGAAACCCATGGCCTGGGAACTTGACATTGCTTTGATTCTGGAACCCTGTGTCCTGGGAACATGACTGAGGTTTGATTCTGGAAATCATTGGCCTGGGAACATGACTGACGTTAGATTGTGGAATCTTGTGGCCTGGGAACATGACTGAGGTTTGATGGAGGAGCCCTGTGGCCTGGGAACATGACTGAGGTTTGATGGGGGTACCCTGTGGCGTGGAAACATGACTGAGGCTTGATTCTGGAACCCTGGGGCCTGGGAAATTGACTCTGATTTGATCGCAGAAACCTGTGGACTGGCAACATGACTGAGGTTTGATGGTGGAACCCTGTGGCCTGGCAAGATGACAGAGGTTTGATTGTGGAACCCTCAGGCTTGAGAACATGACTGAGGCTTGATGGTGGAACCCTGTGGCCTGGAAACAGGACTGAGGTTTGATGGTGGAATCCTGTGGCCTGGCAAGATGACTTTGGTTTGATTGTGGAACACTCTGGCCTGGGAATATGACTGACGTTTAATTCTGGAACCCTGTGTCCTGGGAATATGAGTGAGGCTTGATTCTGGAACCCTGTGGCCTTGGAACATGAATGGGGTTTTACTTTTGAATCCTGTGTCCAGGGAACATGACTGAGGTTTGATTCTGGAACCCTGTGTCCTGGGAACATGACTGAGGTTTGATTCTGGAACCATGTGGCCTGGGAATATGACTGAGGTTTGATTCTGGAAACCATTGGCCTGGGAACATGACTGATGTTAGATTGTGGAATCCTGTGGCCTGGGAACATGACATCGGTTTGGATTCTGAAAACCTGTGGTCTGGGAATATGACTGAGGTTTGATGGTGGTACCCTATGGCCTGGGAGCATGACTTAGCTTTGATTCTGGATCCCTGTGGCCTGGGAACATGACTGAGGCGTGATTCTGGAAACCTGAGGCCTGGGAACATGACATCTGTTCAGATTGTGGAATACTGTGCCCTGGGAACCTGACTGAGGCTTGGTACTTGAACCCTGTGGACTGGCAACATGACTGAGGTTTTATTCTGGAACCCTGTAGCATGGGAACATAACTGAGGATTGATTCTGGAAACCTGTGGCCTGGGAACATGACATCGGTGGAATCTGGAACCCTGTGGCCTGGGAACATGAGAACGGTGTGATTCTGGAACCCTGTGGCCTGAGAACATGTCTGAGGTTTGATGGTGGAAACCTGTGGCCTGGCAACATGACTGAGGTTTGGTTCTGGAACCCTGTTCCCTGGGAACATGACTGAGGTTTGATTCTGGACACCTTTGTCCTGGGAACATGACTGAGGTTTGATTGTGGAACCCTGTGTCCTGGGAACATGACTGAGTTTTGATTCTGGAACCATGTGTCCTGGGAATATGACTGAGGTTTGATTCTGGATACCTGTGGCCTGGGAAAATGACTGAGGTTTCATTGTGGAAATATGTGGCCTGGGATCTTGAGTGAGGTTTGATGGTGGAACACTCTGGCCTGGCAAAATGACTGAAGCTTGATTCTGGAACCCTGTGGCCTGGGAACTAGACTGAGGTTTGATGGCAGAAACCTGTGGACTGGCAACATGACTGAGGTTTGATTGTGGAACCCTGTGCCCTGGAAACATGACTGTGGCCTGGTACTGGAAACCCATGGCCTGGGAACTTGACGTTGGTTTGATTCTGGAACCCTGTGTCCTGGGAACATGATTGAGGTTTGATTCTGGAAACCATTGGTCTGGGAACATGACTGATGTTAGATTGTGGAATCCTGTGGCCTGGGAACATGACTGAGGTTTGATGGAGGAACCCTGTGGCCTGGGAACATGACTGAGGTTTGATGGTGGTACCCTGTGGACTGGCAACATGACTGAGGCTTGATTCTGGGACCCTGTGGCCTGGGAAATTGACTCTGATTTGATCGCAGAAACCTGTGGACTGGCAGCATGACTGAGGATTGATGGTGGAACCCTGGGCACTGGGAACATGACGAGATGCCTGACACTGTAACCCCGTGTCCTGAGAACATGACATTGTTTTGATTCTGGAAAGCTGTTCCCTGGGAACATAACTGAGGTTTGATGGTTGAACCCTGTGGACTGGCAACATGACTGACGTTTGATTGTGGCACCCTCAGGCTTGGGAACATTACTGAGGCTTGATGGTGGAACCCTGTGTCCTGGCACCAGGACTGAGGTTTGATGGTGGAACCCTGTGGCCTGGGAACATGACATCATTTTGGATTCTGGTACCGTGTTGCCTGGGAACATGAAATCGTTTTGATTCTGGAAACCTGTGGCCTGGGAATATGACTGAGGTTTGATGGTGGTACCCTATGGCCTGGCAACATGACTGAGGTTTGATTCTGGAACCCTGTGTCCTGGGAACATGACTGAGGTTTGATTCTGGAACCATGTGGCCTGGGAATATGACTGAGGTTTGATTCTGGAAACCATTGGCCTGGGAACATGACTGATGTTAGATTGTGGAACCCTATGGCCTGGGAACATGACATCGGTTTGATTCTGGAAACCATTGCCCTGGGAACATGACTGATGTTAGATTGTGGAATCCTGTGGCCTGGGAACATGACATCGGTTTGGATTCTGAAAACCTGTGGCCTGGGAATATGACTGAGGTTTGATTGTCGTATCCTATGGCCTGGGAGCATGACTTACCTTTGATTCTGGATCCCTGTGGCCTGGGAACATGACTGAGGCGTGATTCTGGAAACCTGAGGCCTGGGAACATGACATCTGTTTAGATTGTGGAATACTGTGCCCTGGGAACCCGACTGAGGCTTGGTTCTGGAACCCTGTGGACTGGGAATATGACTGAGGTTTTATTCTGGAACCCTGTAGACTGGGAAAATAACTGAGGATTGATTCTGGAACCCTGTGGCCTGGGAACATGACATCGGTTGGATTCTGGAACCCTGTGGCATGGGAACATGACTGCGGTTTGATTGTGGAACCCACTGGCCTGGGAACATGACCGTGGTTTGATTCTGAAACCCTGTGGCCTGGGAACATGACTGAGGTTTGGTTCTGGAACCCTGTTCCCTGGGAACATGACTGAGGTTTGATTCTGGGCTCCTGTGTCCTGGGAACAAGAATGAGGTTTGAATGTGGAACCCTGTGGCCTGGGAACATGACTGAGGTTTGATTCTGGAACCATGTGTCCTGGGAATATGACTGAGGTTTGCTTCTGGATAACTGTGGCCTGGAAAAATAACTGAGGTTTCATTGTGGAAATATGAGGCCTGGGATCATGAGTGAGGTTTGATGGGGGTACCCTGTGGCGTGGCAACATGACTGAGGCTTGATTCTGGAACCCTGTGGCCTGGGAAATTGACTCTGATTTAATCGCAGAAACCTGTGGACTGGCAACATTACTGAGGTTTGATGGTGGAACCCTGTGGCCTGGCAAGATGACAGAGGTTTGATTGTGGAACCCTCAGGCTTGAGAACATGACTGAGGCTTGATGGTGGAACCCTGTGGCCTGGCAACAGGACTGAGGTTTGATAGTGGAATCCTGTGGCCTGGCAAGATGACTTTGGTTTGATTGTGGAACACTCTGGCCTGGGAATATGACTGACGTTTAATTCTGGAACCCTGTGGCCTGGGAATATGAGTGAGGCTTGATTCTGGAACCCTGTGGCCTTGGAACATGAATGGGGTTTTACTTTTGAATCCTGTGTCCAGGGAACATGACTGAGGTTTGATTCTGGAACCCTGTGTCCTGGGAACATGACTGAGGTTTGATTCTGGAACCATGTGGCCTAGGAATATGACTGAGGTTTGATTCTGGAAACCATTGGCCTGGGAACATGACTGATGTTAGATTGTGGAATCCTGTGGCCTGGGAACATGAAATCGTTTTGATTCTGGAAAACTGTGGCCTGGGAATATGACTGAGGTTTCATGGTGGTACCCTATGGCCTGGCAACATGACTGAGGTTTGATTCTGGATCCCTGTGGCCTGGGAACATGACTGAGGCGTGATTCTGGAAACCTGAGGCCTGGGAACATGACATCTGTTTAGATTGTGGAATACTGTGCCCTGGGAACCTGACTGAGGCTTGGTACTTGAACCCTGTGGACTGGCAACATGACTGAGGTTTTATTCTGGAACCCTGTAGCATGGGAACATAACTGAGGATTGATTCTGGAAACCTGTGGCCTGGGAACATGACATCGGTGGAATCTGGAACCCTGTGGCCTGGGAACATGAGAACGGTGTGATTCTGGAACCCTGTGGCCTGAGAACATGTCTGAGGTTTGATGGTGGAAACCTGTGGCCTGGCAACATGACTGAGGTTTGGTTCTGGAACCCTGTTCCCTGGGAACATGACTGAGGTTTGATTCTGGACACCTTTGTCCTGGGAACATGACTGAGGTTTGATTGTGGAACCCTGTGTCCTGGGAACATGACTGAGTTTTGATTCTGGAACCATGTGTCCTGGGAATATGACTGAGGTTTGATTCTGGATACCTGTGGCCTGGGAAAATGACTGAGGTTTCATTGTGGAAATATGTGGCCTGGGATCTTGAGTGAGGTTTGATGGTGGAACACTCTGGCCTGGCAAAATGACTGAAGCTTGATTCTGGAACCCTGTGGCCTGGGAACTTGACTGAGGTTTGATGGCAGAAACCTGTGGACTGGCAACATGACTGAGGTTTGATTGTGGAACCCTGTGCCCTGGAAACATGACTGTGGCCTGGTACTGGAAACCCATGGCCTGGGAACTTGACGTTGGTTTGATTCTGGAACCCTGTGTCCTGGGAACATGATTGAGGTTTGATTCTGGAAACCATTGGTCTGGGAACATGACTGATGTTAGATTGTGGAATCCTGTGGCCTGGGAACATGACTGAGGTTTGATGGAGGAACCCTGTGGCCTGGGAACATGACTGAGGTTTGATGGTGGTACCCTGTGGACTGGCAACATGACTGAGGCTTGATTCTGGGACCCTGTGGCCTGGGAAATTGACTCTGATTTGATCGCAGAAACCTGTGGACTGGCAGCATGACTGAGGATTGATGGTGGAACCCTGGGCACTGGGAACATGACGAGATGCCTGACACTGTAACCCCGTGTCCTGAGAACATGACATTGTTTTGATTCTGGAAAGCTGTTTCCTGGGAACATGACTGAGGTTTGATGGTTGAACCCTGTGGACTGGCAACATGACTGACGTTTGATTGTGGCACCCTCAGGCTTGGGAACATTACTGAGGCTTGATGGTGGAACCCTGTGTCCTGGCACCAGGACTGAGGTTTGATGGTGGAACCCTGTGGCCTGGGAACATGACATCGTTTTGGATTCTGGTACCGTGTTGCCTGGGAACATGAAATCGTTTTGATTCTGGAAACCTGTGGCCTGGGAATATGACTGAGGTTTGATGGTGGTACCCTATGGCCTGGCAACATGACTGAGGTTTGATTCTGGAACCCTGTGTCCTGGGAACATGACTGAGGTTTGATTCTGGAACCATGTGGCCTGGGAATATGACTGAGGTTTGATTCTGGAAACCATTGGCCTGGGAACATGACTGATGTTAGATTGTGGAACCCTATGGCCTGGGAACATGACATCGGTTTGATTCTGGAAACCATTGGCCTGGGAACATGACTGATGTTAGATTGTGGAATCCTGTGGCCTGGGAACATGACATCGGTTTGGATTCTGAAAACCTGTGGCCTGGGAATATGACTGAGGTTTGATTGTCGTATCCTATGGCCTGGGAGCATGACTTAGCTTTGATTCTGGATCCCTGTGGCCTGGGAACATGACTGAGGCGTGATTCTGGAAACCTGAGGCCTGGGAACATGACATCTGTTTAGATTGTGGAATACTGTGCCCTGGGAACCCGACTGAGGCTTGGTTCTGGAACCCTGTGGACTGGGAATATGACTGAGGTTTTATTCTGGAACCCTGTAGACTGGGAACATAACTGAGGATTGATTCTGGAACCCTGTGGCCTGGGAACATGACATCGGTTGGATTCTGGAACCCTGTGGCATGGGAACATGACTGCGGTTTGATTGTGGAACCCACTGGCCTGGGAACATGACCGTGGTTTGATTCTGAAACCCTGTGGCCTGGGAACATGACTGAGGTTTGGTTCTGGAACCCTGTTCCCTGGGAACATGACTGAGGTTTGATTCTGGGCTCCTGTGTCCTGGGAACAAGAATGAGGTTTGAATGTGGAACCCTGTGGCCTGGGAACATGACTGAGGTTTGATTCTGGAACCATGTGTCCTGGGAATATGACTGAGGTTTGCTTCTGGATAACTGTGGCCTGGAAAAATAACTGAGGTTTCATTGTGGAAATATGAGGCCTGGGATCATGAGTGAGGTTTGATGGGGGTACCCTGTGGCGTGGCAACATGAGTGAGGCTTGATTCTGGAACCCTGTGGCCTGGGAAATTGACTCTGATTTAATCGCAGAAACCTGTGGACTGGCAACATGACTGAGGTTTGATGGTGGAACCCTGTGGCCTGGCAAGATGACAGAGGTTTGATTGTGGAACCCTCAGGCTTGAGAACATGACTGAGGCTTGATGGTGGAACCCTGTGGCCTGGCAACAGGACTGAGGTTTGATAGTGGAATCCTGTGGCCTGGCAAGATGACTTTGGTTTGATTGTGGAACACTCTGGCCTGGGAATATGACTGACGTTTAATTCTGGAACCCTGTGGCCTGGGAATATGAGTGAGGCTTGATTCTGGAACCCTGTGGCCTTGGAACATGAATGGGGTTTTACTTTTGAATCCTGTGTCCAGGGAACATGACTGAGGTTTGATTCTGGAACCCTGTGTCCTGGGAACATGACTGAGGTTTGATTCTGGAACCATGTGGCCTAGGAATATGACTGAGGTTTGATTCTGGAAACCATTGGCCTGGGAACATGACTGATGTTAGATTGTGGAATCCTGTGGCCTGGGAACATGAAATCGTTTTGATTCTGGAAAACTCTGGCCTGGGAATATGACTGAGGTTTCATGGTGGTACCCTATGGCCTGGCAACATGACTGAGGTTTGATTCTGGATCCCTGTGGCCTGGGAACATGACTGAGGCGTGATTCTGGAAACCTGAGGCCTGGGAACATGACATCTGTTTAGATTGTGGAATACTGTGCCCTGGGAACCTGACTGAGGCTTGGTACTTGAACCCTGTGGACTGGCAACATGACTGAGGTTTTATTCTGGAACCCTGTAGCATGGGAACATAACTGAGGATTGATTCTGGAAACCTGTGGCCTGGGAACATGACATCGGTGGAATCTGGAACCCTGTGGCCTGGGAACATGAGAACGGTGTGATTCTGGAACCCTGTGGCCTGAGAACATGTCTGAGGTTTGATGGTGGAAACCTGTGGCCTGGCAACATGACTGAGGTTTGGTTCTGGAACCCTGTTCCCTGGGAACATGACTGAGGTTTGATTCTGGACACCTTTGTCCTGGGAACATGACTGAGGTTTGATTGTGGAACCCTGTGTCCTGGGAACATGACTGAGTTTTGATTCTGGAACCATGTGTCCTGGGAATATGACTGAGGTTTGATTCTGGATACCTGTGGCCTGGGAAAATGACTGAGGTTTCATTGTGGAAATATGTGGCCTGGGATCTTGAGTGAGGTTTGATGGTGGAACACTCTGGCCTGGCAAAATGACTGAAGCTTGATTCTGGAACCCTGTGGCCTGGGAACTTGACTGAGGTTTGATGGCAGAAACCTGTGGACTGGCAACATGACTGAGGTTTGATTGTGGAACCCTGTGCCCTGGAAACATGACTGTGGCCTGGTACTGGAAACCCATGGCCTGGGAACTTGACGTTGGTTTGATTCTGGAACCCTGTGTCCTGGGAACATGATTGAGGTTTGATTCTGGAAACCATTGGTCTGGGAACATGACTGATGTTAGATTGTGGAATCCTGTGGCCTGGGAACATGACTGAGGTTTGATGGAGGAACCCTGTGGCCTGGGAACATGACTGAGGTTTGATGGTGGTACCCTGTGGACTGGCAACATGACTGAGGCTTGATTCTGGGACCCTGTGGCCTGGGAAATTGACTCTGATTTGATCGCAGAAACCTGTGGACTGGCAGCATGACTGAGGATTGATGGTGGAACCCTGGGCACTGGGAACATGACGAGATGCCTGACACTGTAACCCCGTGTCCTGAGAACATGACATTGTTTTGATTCTGGAAAGCTGTTTCCTGGGAACATGACTGAGGTTTGATGGTTGAACCCTGTGGACTGGCAACATGACTGACGTTTGATTGTGGCACCCTCAGGCTTGGGAACATTACTGAGGCTTGATGGTGGAACCCTGTGTCCTGGCACCAGGACTGAGGTTTGATGGTGGAACCCTGTGGCCTGGGAACATGACATCGTTTTGGATTCTGGTACCGTGTTGCCTGGGAACATGAAATCGTTTTGATTCTGGAAACCTGTGGCCTGGGAATATGACTGAGGTTTGATGGTGGTACCCTATGGCCTGGCAACATGACTGAGGTTTGATTCTGGAACCCTGTGTCCTGGGAACATGACTGAGGTTTGATTCTGGAACCATGTGGCCTGGGAATATGACTGAGGTTTGATTCTGGAAACCATTGGCCTGGGAACATGACTGATGTTAGATTGTGGAACCCTATGGCCTGGGAACATGACATCGGTTTGATTCTGGAAACCATTGGCCTGGGAACATGACTGATGTTAGATTGTGGAATCCTGTGGCCTGGGAACATGACATCGGTTTGGATTCTGAAAACCTGTGGCCTGGGAATATGACTGAGGTTTGATTGTCGTATCCTATGGCCTGGGAGCATGACTTAGCTTTGATTCTGGATCCCTGTGGCCTGGGAACATGACTGAGGCGTGATTCTGGAAACCTGAGGCCTGGGAACATGACATCTGTTTAGATTGTGGAATACTGTGCCCTGGGAACCCGACTGAGGCTTGGTTCTGGAACCCTGTGGACTGGGAATATGACTGAGGTTTTATTCTGGAACCCTGTAGACTGGGAACATAACTGAGGATTGATTCTGGAACCCTGTGGCCTGGGAACATGACATCGGTTGGATTCTGGAACCCTGTGGCATGGGAACATGACTGCGGTTTGATTGTGGAACCCACTGGCCTGGGAACATGACCGTGGTTTGATTCTGAAACCCTGTGGCCTGGGAACATGACTGAGGTTTGGTTCTGGAACCCTGTTCCCTGGGAACATGACTGAGGTTTGATTCTGGGCTCCTGTGTCCTGGGAACAAGAATGAGGTTTGAATGTGGAACCCTGTGGCCTGGGAACATGACTGAGGTTTGATTCTGGAACCATGTGTCCTGGGAATATGACTGAGGTTTGCTTCTGGATAACTGTGGCCTGGAAAAATAACTGAGGTTTCATTGTGGAAATATGAGGCCTGGGATCATGAGTGAGGTTTGATGGGGGTACCCTGTGGCGTGGCAACATGAGTGAGGCTTGATTCTGGAACCCTGTGGCCTGGGAAATTGACTCTGATTTAATCGCAGAAACCTGTGGACTGGCAACATGACTGAGGTTTGATGGTGGAACCCTGTGGCCTGGCAAGATGACAGAGGTTTGATTGTGGAACCCTCAGGCTTGAGAACATGACTGAGGCTTGATGGTGGAACCCTGTGGCCTGGCAACAGGACTGAGGTTTGATAGTGGAATCCTGTGGCCTGGCAAGATGACTTTGGTTTGATTGTGGAACACTCTGGCCTGGGAATATGACTGACGTTTAATTCTGGAACCCTGTGGCCTGGGAATATGAGTGAGGCTTGATTCTGGAACCCTGTGGCCTTGGAACATGAATGGGGTTTTACTTTTGAATCCTGTGTCCAGGGAACATGACTGAGGTTTGATTCTGGAACCCTGTGTCCTGGGAACATGACTGAGGTTTGATTCTGGAACCATGTGGCCTAGGAATATGACTGAGGTTTGATTCTGGAAACCATTGGCCTGGGAACATGACTGATGTTAGATTGTGGAATCCTGTGGCCTGGGAACATGAAATCGTTTTGATTCTGGAAAACTGTGGCCTGGGAATATGACTGAGGTTTCATGGTGGTACCCTATGGCCTGGCAACATGACTGAGGTTTGATTCTGGATCCCTGTGGCCTGGGAACATGACTGAGGCGTGATTCTGGAAACCTGAGGCCTGGGAACATGACATCTGTTTAGATTGTGGAATACTGTGCCCTGGGAACCTGACTGAGGCTTGGTACTTGAACCCTGTGGACTGGCAACATGACTGAGGTTTTATTCTGGAACCCTGTAGCATGGGAACATAACTGAGGATTGATTCTGGAAACCTGTGGCCTGGGAACATGACATCGGTGGAATCTGGAACCCTGTGGCCTGGGAACATGAGAACGGTGTGATTCTGGAACCCTGTGGCCTGAGAACATGTCTGAGGTTTGATGGTGGAAACCTGTGGCCTGGCAACATGACTGAGGTTTGGTTCTGGAACCCTGTTCCCTGGGAACATGACTGAGGTTTGATTCTGGACACCTTTGTCCTGGGAACATGACTGAGGTTTGATTGTGGAACCCTGTGTCCTGGGAACATGACTGAGTTTTGATTCTGGAACCATGTGTCCTGGGAATATGACTGAGGTTTGATTCTGGATACCTGTGGCCTGGGAAAATGACTGAGGTTTCATTGTGGAAATATGTGGCCTGGGATCTTGAGTGAGGTTTGATGGTGGAACACTCTGGCCTGGCAAAATGACTGAAGCTTGATTCTGGAACCCTGTGGCCTGGGAACTTGACTGAGGTTTGATGGCAGAAACCTGTGGACTGGCAACATGACTGAGGTTTGATTGTGGAACCCTGTGCCCTGGAAACATGACTGTGGCCTGGTACTGGAAACCCATGGCCTGGGAACTTGACGTTGGTTTGATTCTGGAACCCTGTGTCCTGGGAACATGATTGAGGTTTGATTCTGGAAACCATTGGTCTGGGAACATGACTGATGTTAGATTGTGGAATCCTGTGGCCTGGGAACATGACTGAGGTTTGATGGAGGAACCCTGTGGCCTGGGAACATGACTGAGGTTTGATGGTGGTACCCTGTGGACTGGCAACATGACTGAGGCTTGATTCTGGGACCCTGTGGCCTGGGAAATTGACTCTGATTTGATCGCAGAAACCTGTGGACTGGCAGCATGACTGAGGATTGATGGTGGAACCCTGGGCACTGGGAACATGACGAGATGCCTGACACTGTAACCCCGTGTCCTGAGAACATGACATTGTTTTGATTCTGGAAAGCTGTTTCCTGGGAACATGACTGAGGTTTGATGGTTGAACCCTGTGGACTGGCAACATGACTGACGTTTGATTGTGGCACCCTCAGGCTTGGGAACATTACTGAGGCTTGATGGTGGAACCCTGTGTCCTGGCACCAGGACTGAGGTTTGATGGTGGAACCCTGTGGCCTGGGAACATGACATCGTTTTGGATTCTGGTACCGTGTTGCCTGGGAACATGAAATCGTTTTGATTCTGGAAACCTGTGGCCTGGGAATATGACTGAGGTTTGATGGTGGTACCCTATGGCCTGGCAACATGACTGAGGTTTGATTCTGGAACCCTGTGTCCTGGGAACATGACTGAGGTTTGATTCTGGAACCATGTGGCCTGGGAATATGACTGAGGTTTGATTCTGGAAACCATTGGCCTGGGAACATGACTGATGTTAGATTGTGGAACCCTATGGCCTGGGAACATGACATCGGTTTGATTCTGGAAACCATTGGCCTGGGAACATGACTGATGTTAGATTGTGGAATCCTGTGGCCTGGGAACATGACATCGGTTTGGATTCTGAAAACCTGTGGCCTGGGAATATGACTGAGGTTTGATTGTCGTATCCTATGGCCTGGGAGCATGACTTAGCTTTGATTCTGGATCCCTGTGGCCTGGGAACATGACTGAGGCGTGATTCTGGAAACCTGAGGCCTGGGAACATGACATCTGTTTAGATTGTGGAATACTGTGCCCTGGGAACCCGACTGAGGCTTGGTTCTGGAACCCTGTGGACTGGGAATATGACTGAGGTTTTATTCTGGAACCCTGTAGACTGGGAACATAACTGAGGATTGATTCTGGAACCCTGTGGCCTGGGAACATGACATCGGTTGGATTCTGGAACCCTGTGGCATGGGAACATGACTGCGGTTTGATTGTGGAACCCACTGGCCTGGGAACATGACCGTGGTTTGATTCTGAAACCCTGTGGCCTGGGAACATGACTGAGGTTTGGTTCTGGAACCCTGTTCCCTGGGAACATGACTGAGGTTTGATTCTGGGCTCCTGTGTCCTGGGAACAAGAATGAGGTTTGAATGTGGAACCCTGTGGCCTGGGAACATGACTGAGGTTTGATTCTGGAACCATGTGTCCTGGGAATATGACTGAGGTTTGCTTCTGGATAACTGTGGCCTGGAAAAATAACTGAGGTTTCATTGTGGAAATATGAGGCCTGGGATCATGAGTGAGGTTTGATGGGGGTACCCTGTGGCGTGGCAACATGAGTGAGGCTTGATTCTGGAACCCTGTGGCCTGGGAAATTGACTCTGATTTAATCGCAGAAACCTGTGGACTGGCAACATGACTGAGGTTTGATGGTGGAACCCTGTGGCCTGGCAAGATGACAGAGGTTTGATTGTGGAACCCTCAGGCTTGAGAACATGACTGAGGCTTGATGGTGGAACCCTGTGGCCTGGCAACAGGACTGAGGTTTGATGGTGGAATCCTGTGGCCTGGCAAGATGACTTTGGTTTGATTGTGGAACACTCTGGCCTGGGAATATGACTGACGTTTAATTCTGGAACCCTGTGGCCTGGGAATATGAGTGAGGCTTGATTCTGGAACCCTGTGGCCTTGGAACATGAATGGGGTTTTACTTTTGAATCCTGTGTCCAGGGAACATGACTGAGGTTTGATTCTGGAACCCTGTGTCCTGGGAACATGACTGAGGTTTGATTCTGGAACCATGTGGCCTGGGAATATGACTGAGGTTTGATTCTGGAAACCATTGGCCTGGGAACATGACTGATGTTAGATTGTGGAATCCTGTGGCCTGGGAACATGACATCGGTTTGGATTCTGAAAACCTGTGGTCTGGGAATATGACTGAGGTATGATGGTCGTACCCTATGGCCTGGGAGCATGACTTAGCTTTGATTCTGGATCCCTGTGGCCTGGGAACATGACTGAGGCGTGATTCTGGAAACCTGAGGCCTGGGAACATGACATCTGTTTAGATTGTGGAATACTGTGCCCTGGGAACCTGACTGAGGCTTGGTACTTGAACCCTGTGGACTGGCAACATGACTGAGGTTTTATTCTGGAACCCTGTAGCATGGGAACATAACTGAGGATTGATTCTGGAAACCTGTGGCCTGGGAACATGACATCGGTGGAATCTGGAACCCTGTGGCCTGGGAACATGAGAACGGTGTGATTCTGGAACCCTGTGGCCTGAGAACATGTCTGAGGTTTGATGGTGGAAACCTGTGGCCTGGCAACATGACTGAGGTTTGGTTCTGGAACCCTGTTCCCTGGGAACATGACTGAGGTTTGATTCTGGACACCTTTGTCCTGGGAACATGACTGAGGTTTGATTGTGGAACCCTGTGTCCTGGGAACATGACTGAGTTTTGATTCTGGAACCATGTGTCCTGGGAATATGACTGAGGTTTGATTCTGGATACCTGTGGCCTGGGAAAATGACTGAGGTTTCATTGTGGAAATATGTGGCCTGGGATCTTGAGTGAGGTTTGATGGTGGAACACTCTGGCCTGGCAAAATGACTGAAGCTTGATTCTGGAACCCTGTGGCCTGGGAACTTGACTGAGGTTTGATGGCAGAAACCTGTGGACTGGCAACATGACTGAGGTTTGATTGTGGAACCCTGTGCCCTGGAAACATGACTGTGGCCTGGTACTGGAAACCCATGGCCTGGGAACTTGACGTTGGTTTGATTCTGGAACCCTGTGTCCTGGGAACATGATTGAGGTTTGATTCTGGAAACCATTGGTCTGGGAACATGACTGATGTTAGATTGTGGAATCCTGTGGCCTGGGAACATGACTGAGGTTTGATGGAGGAACCCTGTGGCCTGGGAACATGACTGAGGTTTGATGGTGGTACCCTGTGGACTGGCAACATGACTGAGGCTTGATGGAGGAACCCTGTGGCCTGGGAACATGACTGAGGTTTGATGGTGGAACCCTGGGCACTGGGAACATGACGAGATGCCTGACACTGTAACCCCGTGTCCTGAGAACATGACATTGTTTTGATTCTGGAAAGCTGTTTCCTGGGAACATGACTGAGGTTTGATGGTTGAACCCTGTGGACTGGCAACATGACTGAGGTTTGATTGTGGCACCCTCAGGCTTGGGAACATTACTGAGGCTTGATGGTGGAACCCTGTGTCCTGGCACCAGGACTGAGGTTTGATGGTGGAACCCTGTGGCCTGGGAACATGACATCGTTTTGGATTCTGGTACCGTGTTGCCTGGGAACATGAAATCGTTTTGATTCTGGAAACCTGTGGCCTGGGAATATGACTGAGGTTTGATGGTGGTACCCTATGGCCTGGCAACATGACTGAGGTTTGATTCTGGATCCCTGTGGCCTGGGAACATGACTGAGGCGTGATTCTGGAAACCTGTGGCCTGGGAACATGACATCTGTTTAGATTGTGGAATACTGTGCCCTGGGAACCCGACTGAGGCTTGGTTCTGGAACCCTGTGGACTGGGAATATGACTGAGGTTTTATTCTGGAACCCTGTAGACTGGGAACATAACTGAGGATTGATTCTGGAACCCTGTGGCCTGGGAACATGACATCGGTTGGATTCTGGAACCCTGTGGCATGGGAACATGACTGCGGTTTGATTGTGGAACCCACTGGCCTGGGAACATGACCGTGGTTTGATTCTGAAACCCTGTGGCCTGGGAACATGACTGAGGTTTGGTTCTGGAACCCTGTTCCCTGGGAACATGACTGAGGTTTGATTCTGGGCTCCTGTGTCCTGGGAACAAGAATGAGGTTTGAATGTGGAACCCTGTGGCCTGGGAAAATGACTGAGGTTTGATTCTGGAACCATGTGTCCTGGGAATATGACTGAGGTTTGCTTCTGGATAACTGTGGCCTGGGAAAATAACTGAGGATTCATTGTGGAAATATGAGGCCTGGGATCATGAGTGAGGTTTGATGGTGGAACACTCTGGCCTGGCAAAATGACTGAAGCTTGATTCTGGAACCCTGTAGCCTGGGAACTTGACTGAGGTTTGATGGCAGAAACCTGTGGACTGGCAACATGACTGAGGTTTGATTGTGGAACCCTGTGCCCTGGAAACATGACTGTGGCCTGCTACTGGAAACCCATGGCCTGGGAACTTGACATTGCTTTGATTCTGGAACCCTGTGTCCTGGGAACATGACTGAGGTTTGATTCTGGAAATCATTGGCCTGGGAACATGACTGACGTTAGATTGTGGAATCTTGTGGCCTGGGAACATGACTGAGGTTTGATGGAGGAACCCTGTGGCCTGGGAACATGACTGAGGTTTGATGGGGGTACCCTGTGGCGTGGCAACATGACTGAGGCTTGATTCTGGAACCCTGTGGCCTGGGAAATTGACTCTGATTTGATCGCAGAAACCTGTGGACTGGCAACATGACTGAGGTTTGATGGTGGAACCCTGTGCACTGGGAACTTGACTGAGGCCTGATACTGCAACCCCGTGGCCTGGGAACATGACATTGGTTTAATTAAGGAACCCTGTTTCCAGGGAACATGACTGAGCTTTGATGGTTGAACCCTGTGGCCTGGCAAGATGACAGAGGTTTGATTGTGGAACCCTCAGGCTTGAGAACATGACTGAGGCTTGATGGTGGAACCCTGTGGCCTGGCAACAGGACTGAGGTTTGATGGTGGAATCCTGTGGCCTGGCAAGATGACTTTGGTTTGATTGTGGAACACTCTGGCCTGGGAATATGACTGACGTTTAATTCTGGAACCCTGTGTCCTGGGAATATGAGTGAGGCTTGATTCTGGAACCCTGTGGCCTTGGAACATGAATGGGGTTTTACTTTTGAATCCTGTGTCCAGGGAACATGACTGAGGTTTGATTCTGGAACCCTGTGTCCTGGGAACATGACTGAGGTTTGATTCTGGAACCATGTGGCCTGGGAATATGACTGAGGTTTGATTCTGGAAACCATTGGCCTGGGAACATGACTGATGTTAGATTGTGGAATCCTGTGGCCTGGGAACATGACATCGGTTTGGATTCTGAAAACCTGTGGTCTGGGAATATGACTGAGGTTTGATGGTGGTACCCTATGGCCTGGGAGCATGACTTAGCTTTGATTCTGGATCCCTGTGGCCTGGGAACATGACTGAGGCGTGATTCTGGAAACCTGAGGCCTGGGAACATGACATCTGTTTAGATTGTGGAATACTGTGCCCTGGGAACCTGACTGAGGCTTGGTACTTGAACCCTGTGGACTGGCAACATGACTGAGGTTTTATTCTGGAACCCTGTAGCATGGGAACATAACTGAGGATTGATTCTGGAAACCTGTGGCCTGGGAACATGACATCGGTGGAATCTGGAACCCTGTGGCCTGGGAACATGAGAACGGTGTGATTCTGGAACCCTGTGGCCTGAGAACATGTCTGAGGTTTGATGGTGGAAACCTGTGGCCTGGCAACATGACTGAGGTTTGGTTCTGGAACCCTGTTCCCTGGGAACATGACTGAGGTTTGATTCTGGACACCTTTGTCCTGGGAACATGACTGAGGTTTGATTGTGGAACCCTGTGTCCTGGGAACATGACTGAGTTTTGATTCTGGAACCATGTGTCCTGGGAATATGACTGAGGTTTGATTCTGGATACCTGTGGCCTGGGAAAATGACTGAGGTTTCATTGTGGAAATATGTGGCCTGGGATCTTGAGTGAGGTTTGATGGTGGAACACTCTGGCCTGGCAAAATGACTGAAGCTTGATTCTGGAACCCTGTGGCCTGGGAACTTGACTGAGGTTTGATGGCAGAAACCTGTGGACTGGCAACATGACTGAGGTTTGATTGTGGAACCCTGTGCCCTGGAAACATGACTGTGGCCTGGTACTGGAAACCCATGGCCTGGGAACTTGACGTTGGTTTGATTCTGGAACCCTGTGTCCTGGGAACATGATTGAGGTTTGATTCTGGAAACCATTGGTCTGGGAACATGATTGATGTTAGATTGTGGAATCCTGTGGCCTGGGAACATGACTGAGGTTTGATGGAGGAACCCTGTGGCCTGGGAACATGACTGAGGTTTGATGGTGGTACCCTGTGGACTGGCAACATGACTGAGGCTTGATTCTGGGACCCTGTGGCCTGGGAAATTGACTCTGATTTGATCGCAGAAACCTGTGGACTGGCAGCATGACTGAGGATTGATGGTGGAACCCTGGGCACTGGGAACATGACGAGATGCCTGACACTGTAACCCCGTGTCCTGAGAACATGACATTGTTTTGATTCTGGAAAGCTGTTTCCTGGGAACATGACTGAGGTTTGATGGTTGAACCCTGTGGACTGGCAACATGACTGACGTTTGATTGTGGCACCCTCAGGCTTGGGAACATTACTGAGGCTTGATGGTGGAACCCTGTGTCCTGGCACCAGGACTGAGGTTTGATGGTGGAACCCTGTGGCCTGGGAACATGACATCGTTTTGGATTCTGGTACCGTGTTGCCTGGGAACATGAAATCGTTTTGATTCTGGAAACCTGTGGCCTGGGAATATGACTGAGGTTTGATGGTGGTACCCTATGGCCTGGCAACATGACTGAGGTTTGATTCTGGAACCCTGTGTCCTGGGAACATGACTGAGGTTTGATTCTGGAACCATGTGGCCTGGGAATATGACTGAGGTTTGATTCTGGAAACCATTGGCCTGGGAACATGACTGATGTTAGATTGTGGAATCCTGTGGCCTGGGAACATGACATCGGTTTGGATTCTGAAAACCTGTGGTCTGGGAATATGACTGAGGTTTGATGGTGGTACCCTATGGCCTGGGAGCATGACTTAGCTTTGATTCTGGATCCCTGTGGCCTGGGAACATGACTGAGGCGTGATTCTGGAAACCTGAGGCCTGGGAACATGACATCTGTTTAGATTGTGGAATACTGTGCCCTGGGAACCTGACTGAGGCTTGGTACTTGAACCCTGTGGACTGGCAACATGACTGAGGTTTTATTCTGGAACCCTGTAGCATGGGAACATAACTGAGGATTGATTCTGGAAACCTGTGGCCTGGGAACATGACATCGGTGGAATCTGGAACCCTGTGGCCTGGGAACATGAGAACGGTGTGATTCTGGAACCCTGTGGCCTGAGAACATGTCTGAGGTTTGATGGTGGAAACCTGTGGCCTGGCAACATGACTGAGGTTTGGTTCTGGAACCCTGTTCCCTGGGAACATGACTGAGGTTTGATTCTGGACACCTTTGTCCTGGGAACATGACTGAGGTTTGATTGTGGAACCCTGTGTCCTGGGAACATGACTGAGTTTTGATTCTGGAACCATGTGTCCTGGGAATATGACTGAGGTTTGATTCTGGATACCTGTGGCCTGGGAAAATGACTGAGGTTTCATTGTGGAAATATGTGGCCTGGGATCTTGAGTGAGGTTTGATGGTGGAACACTCTGGCCTGGCAAAATGACTGAAGCTTGATTCTGGAACCCTGTGGCCTGGGAACTTGACTGAGGTTTGATGGCAGAAACCTGTGGACTGGCAACATGACTGAGGTTTGATTGTGGAACCCTGTGCCCTGGAAACATGACTGTGGCCTGGTACTGGAAACCCATGGCCTGGGAACTTGACGTTGGTTTGATTCTGGAACCCTGTGTCCTGGGAACATGATTGAGGTTTGATTCTGGAAACCATTGGTCTGGGAACATGACTGATGTTAGATTGTGGAATCCTGTGGCCTGGGAACATGACTGAGGTTTGATGGAGGAACCCTGTGGCCTGGGAACATGACTGAGGTTTGATGGTGGTACCCTGTGGACTGGCAACATGACTGAGGCTTGATTCTGGGACCCTGTGGCCTGGGAAATTGACTCTGATTTGATCGCAGAAACCTGTGGACTGGCAGCATGACTGAGGATTGATGGTGGAACCCTGGGCACTGGGAACATGACGAGATGCCTGACACTGTAACCCCGTGTCCTGAGAACATGACATTGTTTTGATTCTGGAAAGCTGTTTCCTGGGAACATGACTGAGGTTTGATGGTTGAACCCTGTGGACTGGCAACATGACTGACGTTTGATTGTGGCACCCTCAGGCTTGGGAACATTACTGAGGCTTGATGGTGGAACCCTGTGTCCTGGCACCAGGACTGAGGTTTGATGGTGGAACCCTGTGGCTGGGAACATGACATCGTTTTGGATTCTGGTACCGTGTTGCCTGGGAACATGAAATCGTTTTGATTCTGGAAACCTGTGGCCTGGGAATATGACTGAGGTTTGATGGTGGTACCCTATGGCCTGGCAACATGACTGAGGTTTGATTCTGGAACCCTGTGTCCTGGGAACATGACTGAGGTTTGATTCTGGAACCATGTGGCCTGGGAATATGACTGAGGTTTGATTCTGGAAACCATTGGCCTGGGAACATGACTGATGTTAGATTGTGGAACCCTATGGCCTGGGAACATGACATCGGTTTGATTCTGGAAACCATTGGCCTGGGAACATGACTGATGTTAGATTGTGGAATCCTGTGGCCTGGGAACATGACATCGGTTTGGATTCTGAAAACCTGTGGTCTGGGAATATGACTGAGGTTTGATGGTGGTACCCTATGGCCTGGGAGCATGACTTAGCTTTGATTCTGGATCCCTGTGGCCTGGGAACATGACTGAGGCGTGATTCTGGAAACCTGAGGCCTGGGAACATGACATCTGTTTAGATTGTGGAATACTGTGCCCTGGGAACCCGACTGAGGCTTGGTTCTGGAACCCTGTGGACTGGGAATATGACTGAGGTTTTATTCTGGAACCCTGTAGACTGGGAACATAACTGAGGATTGATTCTGGAACCCTGTGGCCTGGGAACATGACATCGGTTGGATTCTGGAACCCTGTGGCATGGGAACATGACTGCGGTTTGATTGTGGAACCCACTGGCCTGGGAACATGACCGTGGTTTGATTCTGAAACCCTGTGGCCTGGGAACATGACTGAGGTTTGGTTCTGGAACCCTGTTCCCTGGGAACATGACTGAGGTTTGATTCTGGGCTCCTGTGTCCTGGGAACAAGAATGAGGTTTGAATGTGGAACCCTGTGGCCTGGGAACATGACTGAGGTTTGATTCTGGAACCATGTGTCCTGGGAATATGACTGAGGTTTGCTTCTGGATAACTGTGGCCTGGAAAAATAACTGAGGTTTCATTGTGGAAATATGAGGCCTGGGATCATGAGTGAGGTTTGATGGGGGTACCCTGTGGCGTGGCAACATGAGTGAGGCTTGATTCTGGAACCCTGTGGCCTGGGAAATTGACTCTGATTTAATCGCAGAAACCTGTGGACTGGCAACATGACTGAGGTTTGATGGTGGAACCCTGTGGCCTGGCAAGATGACAGAGGTTTGATTGTGGAACCCTCAGGCTTGAGAACATGACTGAGGCTTGATGGTGGAACCCTGTGGCCTGGCAACAGGACTGAGGTTTGATGGTGGAATCCTGTGGCCTGGCAAGATGACTTTGGTTTGATTGTGGAACACTCTGGCCTGGGAATATGACTGACGTTTAATTCTGGAACCCTGTGGCCTGGGAATATGAGTGAGGCTTGATTCTGGAACCCTGTGGCCTTGGAACATGAATGGGGTTTTACTTTTGAATCCTGTGTCCAGGGAACATGACTGAGGTTTGATTCTGGAACCCTGTGTCCTGGGAACATGACTGAGGTTTGATTCTGGAACCATGTGGCCTGGGAATATGACTGAGGTTTGATTCTGGAAACCATTGGCCTGGGAACATGACTGATGTTAGATTGTGGAATCCTGTGGCCTGGGAACATGACATCGGTTTGGATTCTGAAAACCTGTGGTCTGGGAATATGACTGAGGTTTGATGGTGGTACCCTATGGCCTGGGAGCATGACTGAGGTTTGATTCTGGATCCCTGTGGCCTGGGAACATGACTGAGGCGTGATTCTGGAAACCTGAGGCCTGGGAACATGACATCTGTTTAGATTGTGGAATACTGTGCCCTGGGAACCTGACTGAGGCTTGGTACTTGAACCCTGTGGACTGGCAACATGACTGAGGTTTTATTCTGGAACCCTGTAGCATGGGAACATAACTGAGGATTGATTCTGGAAACCTGTGGCCTGGGAACATGACATCGGTGGAATCTGGAACCCTGTGGCCTGGGAACATGAGAACGGTGTGATTCTGGAACCCTGTGGCCTGAGAACATGTCTGAGGTTTGATGGTGGAAACCTGTGGCCTGGCAACATGACTGAGGTTTGGTTCTGGAACCCTGTTCCCTGGGAACATGACTGAGGTTTGATTCTGGACACCTTTGTCCTGGGAACATGACTGAGGTTTGATTGTGGAACCCTGTGTCCTGGGAACATGACTGAGTTTTGATTCTGGAACCATGTGTCCTGGGAATATGACTGAGGTTTGATTCTGGATACCTGTGGCCTGGGAAAATGACTGAGGTTTCATTGTGGAAATATGTGGCCTGGGATCTTGAGTGAGGTTTGATGGTGGAACACTCTGGCCTGGCAAAATGACTGAAGCTTGATTCTGGAACCCTGTGGCCTGGGAACTTGACTGAGGTTTGATGGCAGAAACCTGTGGACTGGCAACATGACTGAGGTTTGATTGTGGAACCCTGTGCCCTGGAAACATGACTGTGGCCTGGTACTGGAAACCCATGGCCTGGGAACTTGACGTTGGTTTGATTCTGGAACCCTGTGTCCTGGGAACATGATTGAGGTTTGATTCTGGAAACCATTGGCCTGGGAACATGACTGATGTTAGATTGTGGAACCCTATGGCCTGGGAACATGACATCGGTTTGATTCTGGAAACCATTGGCCTGGGAACATGACTGATGTTAGATTGTGGAATCCTGTGGCCTGGGAACATGACATCGGTTTGGATTCTGAAAACCTGTGGTCTGGGAATATGACTGAGGTTTGATTGTCGTATCCTATGGCCTGGGAGCATGATTTAGCTTTGATTCTGGATCCCTGTGGCCTGGGAACATGACTGAGGCGTGATTCTGGAAACCTGAGGCCTGGGAACATGACATCTGTTTAGATTGTGGAATACTGTGCCCTGGGAACCCGACTGAGGCTTGGTTCTGGAACCCTGTGGACTGGGAATATGACTGAGGTTTTATTCTGGAACCCTGTAGAGTGGGAACATAACTGAGGATTGATTCTGGAACCCTGTGGCCTGGGAACATGACATCGGTTGGATTCTGGAACCCTGTGGCATGGGAACATGACTGCGGTTTGATTGTGGAACCCACTGGCCTGGGAACATGACCGTGGTTTGATTCTGAAACCCTGTGGCCTGGGAACATGACTGAGGTTTGGTTCTGGAACCCTGTTCCCTGGGAACATGACTGAGGTTTGATTCTGGGCTCCTGTGTCCTGGGAACAAGAATGAGGTTTGAATGTGGAACCCTGTGGCCTGGGAACATGACTGAGGTTTGATTCTGGAACCATGTGTCCTGGGAATATGACTGAGGTTTGCTTCTGGATAACTGTGGCCTGGAAAAATAACTGAGGTTTCATTGTGGAAATATGAGGCCTGGGATCATGAGTGAGGTTTGATGGGGGTACCCTGTGGCGTGGCAACATGAGTGAGGCTTGATTCTGGAACCCTGTGGCCTGGGAAATTGACTCTGATTTAATCGCAGAAACCTGTGGACTGGCAACATGACTGAGGTTTGATGGTGGAACCCTGTGGCCTGGCAAGATGACAGAGGTTTGATTGTGGAACCCTCAGGCTTGAGAACATGACTGAGGCTTGATGGTGGAACCCTGTGGCCTGGCAACAGGACTGAGGTTTGATGGTGGAATCCTGTGGCCTGGCAAGATGACTTTGGTTTGATTGTGGAACACTCTGGCCTGGGAATATGACTGACGTTTAATTCTGGAACCCTGTGGCCTGGGAATATGAGTGAGGCTTGATTCTGGAACCCTGTGGCCTTGGAACATGAATGGGGTTTTACTTTTGAATCCTGTGTCCAGGGAACATGACTGAGGTTTGATTCTGGAACCCTGTGTCCTGGGAACATGACTGAGGTTTGATTCTGGAACCATGTGGCCTGGGAATATGACTGAGGTTTGATTCTGGAAACCATTGGCCTGGGAACATGACTGATGTTAGATTGTGGAATCCTGTGGCCTGGGAACATGACATCGGTTTGGATTCTGAAAACCTGTGGTCTGGGAATATGACTGAGGTTTGATGGTGGTACCCTATGGCCTGGGAGCATGACTTAGCTTTGATTCTGGATCCCTGTGGCCTGGGAACATGACTGAGGCGTGATTCTGGAAACCTGAGGCCTGGGAACATGACATCTGTTTAGATTGTGGAATACTGTGCCCTGGGAACCTGACTGAGGCTTGGTACTTGAACCCTGTGGACTGGCAACATGACTGAGGTTTTATTCTGGAACCCTGTAGCATGGGAACATAACTGAGGATTGATTCTGGAAACCTGTGGCCTGGGAACATGACATCGGTGGAATCTGGAACCCTGTGGCCTGGGAACATGAGAACGGTGTGATTCTGGAACCCTGTGGCCTGAGAACATGTCTGAGGTTTGATGGTGGAAACCTGTGGCCTGGCAACATGACTGAGGTTTGGTTCTGGAACCCTGTTCCCTGGGAACATGACTGAGGTTTGATTCTGGACACCTTTGTCCTGGGAACATGACTGAGGTTTGATTGTGGAACCCTGTGTCCTGGGAACATGACTGAGTTTTGATTCTGGAACCATGTGTCCTGGGAATATGACTGAGGTTTGATTCTGGATACCTGTGGCCTGGGAAAATGACTGAGGTTTCATTGTGGAAATATGTGGCCTGGGATCTTGAGTGAGGTTTGATGGTGGAACACTCTGGCCTGGCAAAATGACTGAAGCTTGATTCTGGAACCCTGTGGCCTGGGAACTTGACTGAGGTTTGATGGCAGAAACCTGTGGACTGGCAACATGACTGAGGTTTGATTGTGGAACCCTGTGCCCTGGAAACATGACTGTGGCCTGGTACTGGAAACCCATGGCCTGGGAACTTGACGTTGGTTTGATTCTGGAACCCTGTGTCCTGGGAACATGATTGAGGTTTGATTCTGGAAACCATTGGTCTGGGAACATGACTGATGTTAGATTGTGGAATCCTGTGGCCTGGGAACATGACTGAGGTTTGATGGAGGAACCCTGTGGCCTGGGAACATGACTGAGGTTTGATGGTGGTACCCTGTGGACTGGCAACATGACTGAGGCTTGATTCTGGGACCCTGTGGCCTGGGAAATTGACTCTGATTTGATCGCAGAAACCTGTGGACTGGCAGCATGACTGAGGATTGATGGTGGAACCCTGGGCACTGGGAACATGACGAGATGCCTGACACTGTAACCCCGTGTCCTGAGAACATGACATTGTTTTGATTCTGGAAAGCTGTTTCCTGGGAACATGACTGAGGTTTGATGGTTGAACCCTGTGGACTGGCAACATGACTGACGTTTGATTGTGGCACCCTCAGGCTTGGGAACATTACTGAGGCTTGATGGTGGAACCCTGTGTCCTGGCACCAGGACTGAGGTTTGATGGTGGAACCCTGTGGCCTGGGAACATGACATCGTTTTGGATTCTGGTACCGTGTTGCCTGGGAACATGAAATCGTTTTGATTCTGGAAACCTGTGGCCTGGGAATATGACTGAGGTTTGATGGTGGTACCCTATGGCCTGGCAAAATGACTGAGGTTTGATTCTGGAACCCTGTGTCCTGGGAACATGACTGAGGTTTGATTCTGGAACCATGTGGCCTGGGAATATGACTGAGGTTTGATTCTGGAAACCATTGGCCTGGGAACATGACTGATGTTAGATTGTGGAAACCTATGGCCTGGGAACATGACATCGGTTTGATTCTGGAAACCATTGGCCTGGGAACATGACTGATGTTAGATTGTGGAATCCTGTGGCCTGGGAACATGACATCGGTTTGGATTCTGAAAACCTGTGGTCTGGGAATATGACTGAGGTTTGATGGTGGTACCCTATGGCCTGGGAGCATGACTTAGCTTTGATTCTGGATCCCTGTGGCCTGGGAACATGACTGAGGCGTGATTCTGGAAACCTGAGGCCTGGGAACATGACATCTGTTTAGATTGTGGAATACTGTGCCCTGGGAACCTGACTGAGGCTTGGTACTTGAACCCTGTGGACTGGCAACATGACTGAGGTTTTATTCTGGAACCGTGTAGCATGGGAACATAACTGAGGATTGATTCTGGAAACCTGTGGCCTGGGAACATGACATCGGTGGAATCTGGAACCCTGTGGCCTGGGAACATGAGAACGGTGTGATTCTGGAACCCTGTGGCCTGAGAACATGTCTGAGGTTTGATGGTGGAAACCTGTGGCCTGGCAACATGAATGAGGTTTGGTTCTGGAACCCTGTTCCCTGGGAACATGACTGAGGTTTGATTCTGGACACCTTTGTCCTGGGAACATGACTGAGGTTTGATTGTGGAACCCTGTGTCCTGGGAACATGACTGAGTTTTGATTCTGGAACCATGTGTCCTGGGAATATGACTGAGGTTTGATTCTGGATACCTGTGGCCTGGGAAAATGACTGAGGTTTCATTGTGGAAATATGTGGCCTGGGATCTTGAGTGAGGTTTGATGGTGGAACACTCTGGCCTGGCAAAATGACTGAAGCTTGATTCTGGAACCCTGTGGCCTGGGAACTTGACTGAGGTTTGATGGCAGAAACCTGTGGACTGGCAACATGACTGAGGTTTGATTGTGGAACCCTGTGCCCTGGAAACATGACTGTGGCCTGGTACTGGAAACCCATGGCCTGGGAACTTGACGTTGGTTTGATTCTGGAACCCTGTGTCCTGGGAACATGATTGAGGTTTGATTCTGGAAACCATTGGCCTGGGAACATGACTGATGTTAGATTGTGGAACCCTATGGCCTGGGAACATGACATCGGTTTGATTCTGGAAACCATTGGCCTGGGAACATGACTGATGTTAGATTGTGGAATCCTGTGGCCTGGGAACATGACATCGGTTTGGATTCTGAAAACCTGTGGTCTGGGAATATGACTGAGGTTTGATTGTCGTATCCTATGGCCTGGGAGCATGACTTAGCTTTGATTCTGGATCCCTGTGGCCTGGGAACATGACTGAGGCGTGATTCTGGAAACCTGAGGCCTGGGAACATGACATCTGTTTAGATTGTGGAATACTGTGCCCTGGGAACCCGACTGAGGCTTGGTTCTGGAACCCTGTGGACTGGGAATATGACTGAGGTTTTATTCTGGAACCCTGTAGACTGGGAACATAACTGAGGATTGATTCTGGAACCCTGTGGCCTGGGAACATGACATCGGTTGGATTCTGGAACCCTGTGGCATGGGAACATGACTGCGGTTTGATTGTGGAACCCACTGGCCTGGGAACATGACCGTGGTTTGATTCTGAAACCCTGTGGCCTGGGAACATGACTGAGGTTTGGTTCTGGAACCCTGTTCCCTGGGAACATGACTGAGGTTTGATTCTGGGCTCCTGTGTCCTGGGAACAAGAATGAGGTTTGAATGTGGAACCCTGTGGCCTGGGAACATGACTGAGGTTTGATTCTGGAACCATGTGTCCTGGGAATATGACTGAGGTTTGCTTCTGGATAACTGTGGCCTGGAAAAATAACTGAGGTTTCATTGTGGAAATATGAGGCCTGGGATCATGAGTGAGGTTTGATGGGGGTACCCTGTGGCGTGGCAACATGAGTGAGGCTTGATTCTGGAACCCTGTGGCCTGGGAAATTGACTCTGATTTAATCGCAGAAACCTGTGGACTGGCAACATGACTGAGGTTTGATGGTGGAACCCTGTGGCCTGGCAAGATGACAGAGGTTTGATTGTGGAACCCTCAGGCTTGAGAACATGACTGAGGCTTGATGGTGGAACCCTGTGGCCTGGCAACAGGACTGAGGTTTGATGGTGGAATCCTGTGGCCTGGCAAGATGACTTTGGTTTGATTGTGGAACACTCTGGCCTGGGAATATGACTGACGTTTAATTCTGGAACCCTGTGTCCTGGGAATATGAGTGAGGCTTGATTCTGGAACCCTGTGGCCTTGGAACATGAATGGGGTTTTACTTTTGAATCCTGTGTCCAGGGAACATGACTGAGGTTTGATTCTGGAACCCTGTGTCCTGGGAACATGACTGAGGTTTGATTCTGGAACCATGTGGCCTGGGAATATGACTGAGGTTTGATTCTGGAAACCATTGGCCTGGGAACATGACTGATGTTAGATTGTGGAATCCTGTGGCCTGGGAACATGACATCGGTTTGGATTCTGAAAACCTGTGGTCTGGGAATATGACTGAGGTTTGATGGTGGTACCCTATGGCCTGGGAGCATGACTTAGCTTTGATTCTGGATCCCTGTGGCCTGGGAACATGACTGAGGCGTGATTCTGGAAACCTGAGGCCTGGGAACATGACATCTGTTTAGATTGTGGAATACTGTGCCCTGGGAACCTGACTGAGGCTTGGTACTTGAACCCTGTGGACTGGCAACATGACTGAGGTTTTATTCTGGAACCCTGTAGCATGGGAACATAACTGAGGATTGATTCTGGAAACCTGTGGCCTGGGAACATGACATCGGTGGAATCTGGAACCCTGTGGCCTGGGAACATGAGAACGGTGTGATTCTGGAACCCTGTGGCCTGAGAACATGTCTGAGGTTTGATGGTGGAAACCTGTGGCCTGGCAACATGACTGAGGTTTGGTTCTGGAACCCTGTTCCCTGGGAACATGACTGAGGTTTGATTCTGGACACCTTTGTCCTGGGAACATGACTGAGGTTTGATTGTGGAACCCTGTGTCCTGGGAACATGACTGAGTTTTGATTCTGGAACCATGTGTCCTGGGAATATGACTGAGGTTTGATTCTGGATACCTGTGGCCTGGGAAAATGACTGAGGTTTCATTGTGGAAATATGTGGCCTGGGATCTTGAGTGAGGTTTGATGGTGGAACACTCTGGCCTGGCAAAATGACTGAAGCTTGATTCTGGAACCCTGTGGCCTGGGAACTTGACTGAGGTTTGATGGCAGAAACCTGTGGACTGGCAACATGACTGAGGTTTGATTGTGGAACCCTGTGCCCTGGAAACATGACTGTGGCCTGGTACTGGAAACCCATGGCCTGGGAACTTGACGTTGGTTTGATTCTGGAACCCTGTGTCCTGGGAACATGATTGAGGTTTGATTCTGGAAACCATTGGTCTGGGAACATGACTGATGTTAGATTGTGGAATCCTGTGGCCTGGGAACATGACTGAGGTTTGATGGAGGAACCCTGTGGCCTGGGAACATGACTGAGGTTTGATGGTGGTACCCTGTGGACTGGCAACATGACTGAGGCTTGATTCTGGGACCCTGTGGCCTGGGAAATTGACTCTGATTTGATCGCAGAAACCTGTGGACTGGCAGCATGACTGAGGATTGATGGTGGAACCCTGGGCACTGGGAACATGACGAGATGCCTGACACTGTAACCCCGTGTCCTGAGAACATGACATTGTTTTGATTCTGGAAAGCTGTTTCCTGGGAACATGACTGAGGTTTGATGGTTGAACCCTGTGGACTGGCAACATGACTGAGGTTTGATTGTGGCACCCTCAGGCTTGGGAACATTACTGAGGCTTGATGGTGGAACCCTGTGTCCTGGCACCAGGACTGAGGTTTGATGGTGGAACCCTGTGGCCTGGGAACATGACATCGTTTTGGATTCTGGTACCGTGTTGCCTGGGAACATGAAATCGTTTTGATTCTGGAAACCTGTGGCCTGGGAATATGACTGAGGTTTGATGGTGGTACCCTATGGCCTGGCAACATGACTGAGGTTTGATTCTGGATCCCTGTGGCCTGGGAACATGACTGAGGCGTGATTCTGGAAACCTGTGGCCTGGGAACATGACATCTGTTTAGATTGTGGAATACTGTGCCCTGGGAACCCGACTGAGGCTTGGTTCTGGAACCCTGTGGACTGGGAATATGACTGAGGTTTTATTCTGGAACCCTGTAGACTGGGAACATAACTGAGGATTGATTCTGGAACCCTGTGGCCTGGGAACATGACATCGGTTGGATTCTGGAACCCTGTGGCATGGGAACATGACTGCGGTTTGATTGTGGAACCCACTGGCCTGGGAACATGACCGTGGTTTGATTCTGAAACCCTGTGGCCTGGGAACATGACTGAGGTTTGGTTCTGGAACCCTGTTCCCTGGGAACATGACTGAGGTTTGATTCTGGGCTCCTGTGTCCTGGGAACAAGAATGAGGTTTGAATGTGGAACCCTGTGGCCTGGGAACATGACTGAGGTTTGATTCTGGAACCATGTGTCCTGGGAATATGACTGAGGTTTGCTTCTGGATAACTGTGGCCTGGGAAAATAACTGAGGTTTCATTGTGGAAATATGAGGCCTGGGATCATGAGTGAGGTTTGATGGTGGAACACTCTGGCCTGGCAAAATGACTGAAGCTTGATTCTGGAACCCTGTAGCCTGGGAACTTGACTGAGGTTTGATGGCAGAAACCTGTGGAATGGCAACATGACTGAGGTTTGATTGTGGAGCCCTGTGCCCTGGAAACATGACTGTGGCCTGCTACTGGAAACCCATGGCCTGGGAACTTGACATTGCTTTGATTCTGGAACCCTGTGTCCTGGGAACATGACTGAGGTTTGATTCTGGAAATCATTGGCCTGGGAACATGACTGACGTTAGATTGTGGAATCTTGTGGCCTGGGAACATGACTGAGGTTTGATGGAGGAACCCTGTGGCCTGGGAACATGACTGAGGTTTGATGGGGGTACCCTGTGGCGTGGAAACATGACTGAGGCTTGATTCTGGAACCCTGTGGCCTGGGAAATTGACTCTGATTTGATCGCAGAAACCTGTGGACTGGCAACATGACTGAGGTTTTATGGTGGAACCCTGTGCACTGGGAACTTGACTGAGGCCTGATACTGCAACCCCGTGGGCTGGGAATATGACATTGGTTTAATTAAAGAAACCTGTTTCCTGGGAACATGACTGAGGTTTGATGGTTGAACCCTGTGGCCTGGCAAGATGACAGAGGTTTGAATGTGGAACCCTCAGGCTTGAGAACATGACTGAGGCTTGATGGTGGAACCCTGTGGCCTGGCAACAGGACTGAGGTTTGATGGTGGAATCCTGTGGCCTGGCAAGATGACTTTGGTTTGATTGTGGAACACTCTGGCCTGGGAATATGACTGACGTTTAATTCTGGAACCCTGTGGCCTGGGAATATGAGTGAGGCTTGATTCTGGAACCCTGTGGCCTTGGAACATGAATGGGGTTTTACTTTTGAATCCTGTGTCCAGGGAACATGACTGAGGTTTGATTCTGGAACCATGTGGCCTGGGAATATGACTGAGGTTTGATTCTGGAAACCATTGGCCTGGGAACATGACTGATGTTAGATTGTGGAATCCTGTGGCCTGGGAACATGAAATCGTTTTGATTCTGGAAACCTGTGGCCTGGGAATATGACTGAGGTTTCATGGTGGTACCCTATGGCCTGGCAACATGACTGAGGTTTGATTCTGGATCCCTGTGGCCTGGGAACATGACTGAGGCGTGATTCTGGAAACCTGTGGCCTGGGAACATGACATCTGTTTAGATTGTGGAATACTGTGCCCTGGGAACCCGACTGAGGCTTGGTTCTGGAACCCTGTGGACTGGGTAGATGAATGAGGTTTTATTCTGGAACCCTGTAGACTGGGAACATAACTGAGGATTGATTCTGGAACCCTGTGGCCTGGGAACATGACATCGGTTGTATTCTGGAACCCTGTGGCATGGGAACATGACTGCGGTTTGATTGTGGAACCCACTGGCCTGGGAACATGACCGTGGTTTGATTCTGAAACCCTGTGGCCTGGGAACATGACTGAGGTTTGGTTCTGGAACCCTGTTCCCTGGGAACATGACTGAGGTTTGATTCTGGGCTCCTGTGTCCTGGGAACAAGAATGAGGTTTGAATGTGGAACCCTGTGGCCTGGGAACATGACTGAGGTTTGATTCTGGAAATCATTGGCCTGGGAACATGACTGACGTTAGATTGTGGAATCTTGTGGCCTGGGAACATGACTGAGGTTTGATGGAGGAACCCTGTGGCCTGGGAACATGAGTGAGGTTTGATGGGGGTACCCTGTGGCGTGGCAACATGAGTGAGGCTTGATTCTGGAACCCTGTGGCCTGGGAAATTGACTCTGATTTAATCGCAGAAACCTGTGGACTGGCAACATGACTGAGGTTTGATGGTGGAACCCTGTGGCCTGGCAAGATGACAGAGGTTTGATTGTGGAACCCTCAGGCTTGAGAACATGACTGAGGCTTGATGGTGGAACCCTGTGGCCTGGCAACAGGACTGAGGTTTGATGGTGGAATCCTGTGGCCTGGCAAGATGACTTTGGTTTGATTGTGGAACACTCTGGCCTGGGAATATGACTGACGTTTAATTCTGGAAACCTGTGGCCTGGGAATATGAGTGAGGCTTGATTCTGGAACCCTGTGGCCTTGGAACATGAATGGGGTTTTACTTTTGAATCCTGTGTCCAGGGAACATGACTGAGGTTTGATTCTGGAACCCTGTGTCCTGGGAACATGACTGAGGTTTGATTCTGGAACCATGTGGCCTGGGAATATGACTGAGGTTTGATTCTGGAAACCATTGGCCTGGGAACATGACTGATGTTAGATTGTGGAATCCTGTGGCCTGGGAACATGACATCGGTTTGGATTCTGAAAACCTGTGGTCTGGGAATATGACTGAGGTTTGATGGTGGTACCCTATGGCCTGGGAGCATGACTTAGCTTTGATTCTGGATCCCTGTGGCCTGGGAACATGACTGAGGCGTGATTCTGGAAACCTGAGGCCTGGGAACATGACATCTGTTTAGATTGTGGAATACTGTGCCCTGGGAACCTGACTGAGGCTTGGTACTTGAACCCTGTGGACTGGCAACATGACTGAGGTTTTATTCTGGAACCCTGTAGCATGGGAACATAACTGAGGATTGATTCTGGAAACCTGTGGCCTGGGAACATGACATCGGTGGAATCTGGAACCCTGTGGCCTGGGAACATGAGAACGGTGTGATTCTGGAACCCTGTGGCCTGAGAACATGTCTGAGGTTTGATGGTGGAAACCTGTGGCCTGGCAACATGACTGAGGTTTGGTTCTGGAACCCTGTTCCCTGGGAACATGACTGAGGTTTGATTCTGGACACCTTTGTCCTGGGAACATGACTGAGGTTTGATTGTGGAACCCTGTGTCCTGGGAACATGACTGAGTTTTGATTCTGGAACCATGTGTCCTGGGAATATGACTGAGGTTTGATTCTGGATACCTGTGGCCTGGGAAAATGACTGAGGTTTCATTGTGGAAATATGTGGCCTGGGATCTTGAGTGAGGTTTGATGGTGGAACACTCTGGCCTGGCAAAATGACTGAAGCTTGATTCTGGAACCCTGTGGCCTGGGAACTTGACTGAGGTTTGATGGCAGAAACCTGTGGACTGGCAACATGACTGAGGTTTGATTGTGGAACCCTGTGCCCTGGAAACATGACTGTGGCCTGGTACTGGAAACCCATGGCCTGGGAACTTGACGTTGGTTTGATTCTGGAACCCTGTGTCCTGGGAACATGATTGAGGTTTGATTCTGGAAACCATTGGTCTGGGAACATGACTGATGTTAGATTGTGGAATCCTGTGGCCTGGGAACATGACTGAGGTTTGATGGAGGAACCCTGTGGCCTGGGAACATGACTGAGGTTTGATGGTGGTACCCTGTGGACTGGCAACATGACTGAGGCTTGATTCTGGGACCCTGTGGCCTGGGAAATTGACTCTGATTTGATCGCAGAAACCTGTGGACTGGCAGCATGACTGAGGATTGATGGTGGAACCCTGGGCACTGGGAACATGACGAGATGCCTGACACTGTAACCCCGTGTCCTGAGAACATGACATTGTTTTGATTCTGGAAAGCTGTTTCCTGGGAACATGACTGAGGTTTGATGGTTGAACCCTGTGGACTGGCAACATGACTGACGTTTGATTGTGGCACCCTCAGGCTTGGGAACATTACTGAGGCTTGATGGTGGAACCCTGTGTCCTGGCACCAGGACTGAGGTTTGATGGTGGAACCCTGTGGCCTGGGAACATGACATCGTTTTGGATTCTGGTACCGTGTTGCCTGGGAACATGAAATCGTTTTGATTCTGGAAACCTGTGGCCTGGGAATATGACTGAGGTTTGATGGTGGTACCCTATGGCCTGGCAACATGACTGAGGTTTGATTCTGGAACCCTGTGTCCTGGGAACATGACTGAGGTTTGATTCTGGAACCATGTGGCCTGGGAATATGACTGAGGTTTGATTCTGGAAACCATTGGCCTGGGAACATGACTGATGTTAGATTGTGGAACCCTATGGCCTGGGAACATGACATCGGTTTGATTCTGGAAACCATTGGCCTGGGAACATGACTGATGTTAGATTGTGGAATCCTGTGGCCTGGGAACATGACATCGGTTTGGACTCTGAAAACCTGTGGTCTGGGAATATGACTGAGGTTTGATTGTCGTATCCTATGGCCTGGGAGCATGACTTAGCTTTGATTCTGGATCCCTGTGGCCTGGGAACATGACTGAGGCGTGATTCTGGAAACCTGAGGCCTGGGAACATGACATCTGTTTAGATTGTGGAATACTGTGCCCTGGGAACCCGACTGAGGCTTGGTTCTGGAACCCTGTGGACTGGGAATATGACTGAGGTTTTATTCTGGAACCCTGTAGACTGGGAACATAACTGAGGATTGATTCTGGAACCCTGTGGCCTGGGAACATGACATCGGTTGGATTCTGGAACCCTGTGGCATGGGAACATGACTGCGGTTTGATTGTGGAACCCACTGGCCTGGGAACATGACCGTGGTTTGATTCTGAAACCCTGTGGCCTGGGAACATGACTGAGGTTTGGTTCTGGAACCCTGTTCCCTGGGAACATGACTGAGGTTTGATTCTGGGCTCCTGTGTCCTGGGAACAAGAATGAGGTTTGAATGTGGAACCCTGTGGCCTGGGAACATGACTGAGGTTTGATTCTGGAACCATGTGTCCTGGGAATATGACTGAGGTTTGCTTCTGGATAACTGTGGCCTGGAAAAATAACTGAGGTTTCATTGTGGAAATATGAGGCCTGGGATCATGAGTGAGGTTTGATGGGGGTACCCTGTGGCGTGGCAACATGAGTGAGGCTTGATTCTGGAACCCTGTGGCCTGGGAAATTGACTCTGATTTAATCGCAGAAACCTGTGGACTGGCAACATGACTGAGGTTTGATGGTGGAACCCTGTGGCCTGGCAAGATGACAGAGGTTTGATTGTGGAACCCTCAGGCTTGAGAACATGACTGAGGCTTGATGGTGGAACCCTGTGGCCTGGCAACAGGACTGAGGTTTGATGGTGGAATCCTGTGGCCTGGCAAGATGACTTTGGTTTGATTGTGGAACACTCTGGCCTGGGAATATGACTGACGTTTAATTCTGGAACCCTGTGTCCTGGGAATATGAGTGAGGCTTGATTCTGGAACCCTGTGGCCTTGGAACATGAATGGGGTTTTACTTTTGAATCCTGTGTCCAGGGAACATGACTGAGGTTTGATTCTGGAACCCTGTGTCCTGGGAACATGACTGAGGTTTGATTCTGGAACCATGTGGCCTGGGAATATGACTGAGGTTTGATTCTGGAAACCATTGGCCTGGGAACATGACTGATGTTAGATTGTGGAATCCTGTGGCCTGGGAACATGACATCGGTTTGGATTCTGAAAACCTGTGGTCTGGGAATATGACTGAGGTTTGATGGTGGTACCCTATGGCCTGGGAGCATGACTTAGCTTTGATTCTGGATCCCTGTGGCCTGGGAACATGACTGAGGCGTGATTCTGGAAACCTGAGGCCTGGGAACATGACATCTGTTTAGATTGTGGAATACTGTGCCCTGGGAACCTGACTGAGGCTTGGTACTTGAACCCTGTGGACTGGCAACATGACTGAGGTTTTATTCTGGAACCCTGTAGCATGGGAACATAACTGAGGATTGATTCTGGAAACCTGTGGCCTGGGAACATGACATCGGTGGAATCTGGAACCCTGTGGCCTGGGAACATGAGAACGGTGTGATTCTGGAACCCTGTGGCCTGAGAACATGTCTGAGGTTTGATGGTGGAAACCTGTGGCCTGGCAACATGACTGAGGTTTGGTTCTGGAACCCTGTTCCCTGGGAACATGACTGAGGTTTGATTCTGGACACCTTTGTCCTGGGAACATGACTGAGGTTTGATTGTGGAACCCTGTGTCCTGGGAACATGACTGAGTTTTGATTCTGGAACCATGTGTCCTGGGAATATGACTGAGGTTTGATTCTGGATACCTGTGGCCTGGGAAAATGACTGAGGTTTCATTGTGGAAATATGTGGCCTGGGATCTTGAGTGAGGTTTGATGGTGGAACACTCTGGCCTGGCAAAATGACTGAAGCTTGATTCTGGAACCCTGTGGCCTGGGAACTTGACTGAGGTTTGATGGCAGAAACCTGTGGACTGGCAACATGACTGAGGTTTGATTGTGGAACCCTGTGCCCTGGAAACATGACTGTGGCCTGGTACTGGAAACCCATGGCCTGGGAACTTGACGTTGGTTTGATTCTGGAACCCTGTGTCCTGGGAACATGATTGAGGTTTGATTCTGGAAACCATTGGTCTGGGAACATGACTGATGTTAGATTGTGGAATCCTGTGGCCTGGGAACATGACTGAGGTTTGATGGAGGAACCCTGTGGCCTGGGAACATGACTGAGGTTTGATGGTGGTACCCTGTGGACTGGCAACATGACTGAGGCTTGATTCTGGGACCCTGTGGCCTGGGAAATTGACTCTGATTTGATCGCAGAAACCTGTGGACTGGCAGCATGACTGAGGATTGATGGTGGAACCCTGGGCACTGGGAACATGACGAGATGCCTGACACTGTAACCCCGTGTCCTGAGAACATGACATTGTTTTGATTCTGGAAAGCTGTTTCCTGGGAACATGACTGAGGTTTGATGGTTGAACCCTGTGGACTGGCAACATGACTGACGTTTGATTGTGGCACCCTCAGGCTTGGGAACATTACTGAGGCTTGATGGTGGAACCCTGTGTCCTGGCACCAGGACTGAGGTTTGATGGTGGAACCCTGTGGCCTGGGAACATGACATCGTTTTGGATTCTGGTACCGTGTTGCCTGGGAACATGAAATCGTTTTGATTCTGGAAACCTGTGGCCTGGGAATATGACTGAGGTTTGATGGTGGTACCCTATGGCCTGGCAACATGACTGAGGTTTGATTCTGGAACCCTGTGTCCTGGGAACATGACTGAGGTTTGATTCTGGAACCATGTGGCCTGGGAATATGACTGAGGTTTGATTCTGGAAACCATTGGCCTGGGAACATGACTGATGTTAGATTGTGGAATCCTGTGGCCTGGGAACATGACATCGGTTTGGATTCTGAAAACCTGTGGTCTGGGAATATGACTGAGGTTTGATTGTCGTATCCTATGGCCTGGGAGCATGACTTAGCTTTGATTCTGGATCCCTGTGGCCTGGGAACATGACTGAGGCGTGATTCTGGAAACCTGAGGCCTGGGAACATGACATCTGTTTAGATTGTGGAATACTGTGCCCTGGGAACCCGACTGAGGCTTGGTTCTGGAACCCTGTGGACTGGGAATATGACTGAGGTTTTATTCTGGAACCCTGTAGACTGGGAACATAACTGAGGATTGATTCTGGAACCCTGTGGCCTGGGAACATGACATCGGTTGGATTCTGGAACCCTGTGGCATGGGAACATGACTGCGGTTTGATTGTGGAACCCACTGGCCTGGGAACATGACCGTGGTTTGATTCTGAAACCCTGTGGCCTGGGAACATGACTGAGGTTTGGTTCTGGAACCCTGTTCCCTGGGAACATGACTGAGGTTTGATTCTGGGCTCCTGTGTCCTGGGAACAAGAATGAGGTTTGAATGTGGAACCCTGTGGCCTGGGAACATGACTGAGGTTTGATTCTGGAACCATGTGTCCTGGGAATATGACTGAGGTTTGCTTCTGGATAACTGTGGCCTGGAAAAATAACTGAGGTTTCATTGTGGAAATATGAGGCCTGGGATCATGAGTGAGGTTTGATGGGGGTACCCTGTGGCGTGGCAACATGAGTGAGGCTTGATTCTGGAACCCTGTGGCCTGGGAAATTGACTCTGATTTAATCGCAGAAACCTGTGGACTGGCAACATGACTGAGGTTTGATGGTGGAACCCTGTGGCCTGGCAAGATGACAGAGGTTTGATTGTGGAACCCTCAGGCTTGAGAACATGACTGAGGCTTGATGGTGGAACCCTGTGGCCTGGCAACAGGACTGAGGTTTGATGGTGGAATCCTGTGGCCTGGCAAGATGACTTTGGTTTGATTGTGGAACACTCTGGCCTGGGAATATGACTGACGTTTAATTCTGGAACCCTGTGTCCTGGGAATATGAGTGAGGCTTGATTCTGGAACCCTGTGGCCTTGGAACATGAATGGGGTTTTACTTTTGAATCCTGTGTCCAGGGAACATGACTGAGGTTTGATTCTGGAACCCTGTGTCCTGGGAACATGACTGAGGTTTGATTCTGGAACCATGTGGCCTGGGAATATGACTGAGGTTTGATTCTGGAAACCATTGGCCTGGGAACATGACTGATGTTAGATTGTGGAATCCTGTGGCCTGGGAACATGACATCGGTTTGGATTCTGAAAACCTGTGGTCTGGGAATATGACTGAGGTTTGATGGTGGTACCCTATGGCCTGGGAGCATGACTTAGCTTTGATTCTGGATCCCTGTGGCCTGGGAACATGACTGAGGCGTGATTCTGGAAACCTGAGGCCTGGGAACATGACATCTGTTTAGATTGTGGAATACTGTGCCCTGGGAACCTGACTGAGGCTTGGTACTTGAACCCTGTGGACTGGCAACATGACTGAGGTTTTATTCTGGAACCCTGTAGCATGGGAACATAACTGAGGATTGATTCTGGAAACCTGTGGCCTGGGAACATGACATCGGTGGAATCTGGAACCCTGTGGCCTGGGAACATGAGAACGGTGTGATTCTGGAACCCTGTGGCCTGAGAACATGTCTGAGGTTTGATGGTGGAAACCTGTGGCCTGGCAACATGACTGAGGTTTGGTTCTGGAACCCTGTTCCCTGGGAACATGACTGAGGTTTGATTCTGGACACCTTTGTCCTGGGAACATGACTGAGGTTTGATTGTGGAACCCTGTGTCCTGGGAACATGACTGAGTTTTGATTCTGGAACCATGTGTCCTGGGAATATGACTGAGGTTTGATTCTGGATACCTGTGGCCTGGGAAAATGACTGAGGTTTCATTGTGGAAATATGTGGCCTGGGATCTTGAGTGAGGTTTGATGGTGGAACACTCTGGCCTGGCAAAATGACTGAAGCTTGATTCTGGAACCCTGTGGCCTGGGAACTTGACTGAGGTTTGATGGCAGAAACCTGTGGACTGGCAACATGACTGAGGTTTGATTGTGGAACCCTGTGCCCTGGAAACATGACTGTGGCCTGCTACTGGAAACCCATGGCCTGGGAACTTGACGTTGGTTTGATTCTGGAACCCTGTGTCCTGGGAACATGATTGAGGTTTGATTCTGGAAACCATTGGTCTGGGAACATGACTGATGTTAGATTGTGGAATCCTGTGGCCTGGGAACATGACTGAGGTTTGATGGAGGAACCCTGTGGCCTGGGAACATGACTGAGGTTTGATGGTGGTACCCTGTGGACTGGCAACATGACTGAGGCTTGATTCTGGGACCCTGTGGCCTGGGAAATTGACTCTGATTTGATCGCAGAAACCTGTGGACTGGCAGCATGACTGAGGATTGATGGTGGAACCCTGGGCACTGGGAACATGACGAGATGCCTGACACTGTAACCCCGTGTCCTGAGAACATGACATTGTTTTGATTCTGGAAAGCTGTTTCCTGGGAACATGACTGAGGTTTGATGGTTGAACCCTGTGGACTGGCAACATGACTGACGTTTGATTGTGGCACCCTCAGGCTTGGGAACATTACTGAGGCTTGATGGTGGAACCCTGTGTCCTGGCACCAGGACTGAGGTTTGATGGTGGAACCCTGTGGCCTGGGAACATGACATCGTTTTGGATTCTGGTACCGTGTTGCCTGGGAACATGAAATCGTTTTGATTCTGGAAACCTGTGGCCTGGGAATATGACTGAGGTTTGATGGTGGTACCCTATGGCCTGGCAACATGACTGAGGTTTGATTCTGGATCCCTGTGGCCTGGGAACATGACTGAGGCGTGATTCTGGAAACCTGTGGCCTGGGAACATGACATCTGTTTAGATTGTGGAATACTGTGCCCTGGGAACCCGACTGAGGCTTGGTTCTGGAACCCTGTGGACTGGGAATATGACTGAGGTTTTATTCTGGAACCCTGTAGACTGGGAACATAACTGAGGATTGATTCTGGAACCCTGTGGCCTGGGAACATGACATCGGTTGGATTCTGGAACCCTGTGGCATGGGAACATGACTGCGGTTTGATTGTGGAACCCACTGGCCTGGGAACATGACCGTGGTTTGATTCTGAAACCCTGTGGCCTGGGAACATGACTGAGGTTTGGTTCTGGAACCCTGTTCCCTGGGAACATGACTGAGGTTTGATTCTGGGCTCCTGTGTCCTGGGAACAAGAATGAGGTTTGAATGTGGAACCCTGTGGCCTGGGAACATGACTGAGGTTTGATTCTGGAACCATGTGTCCTGGGAATATGACTGAGGTTTGCTTCTGGATAACTGTGGCCTGGGAAAATAACTGAGGTTTCATTGTGGAAATATGAGGCCTGGGATCATGAGTGAGGTTTGATGGTGGAACACTCTGGCCTGGCAAAATGACTGAAGCTTGATTCTGGAACCCTGTAGCCTGGGAACTTGACTGAGGTTTGATGGCAGAAACCTGTGGAATGGCAACATGACTGAGGTTTGATTGTGGAGCCCTGTGCCCTGGAAACATGACTGTGGCCTGCTACTGGAAACCCATGGCCTGGGAACTTGACATTGCTTTGATTCTGGAACCCTGTGTCCTGGGAACATGACTGAGGTTTGATTCTGGAAATCATTGGCCTGGGAACATGACTGACGTTAGATTGTGGAATCTTGTGGCCTGGGAACATGACTGAGGTTTGATGGAGGAACCCTGTGGCCTGGGAACATGACTGAGGTTTGATGGGGGTACCCTGTGGCGTGGAAACATGACTGAGGCTTGATTCTGGAACCCTGTGGCCTGGGAAATTGACTCTGATTTGATCGCAGAAACCTGTGGACTGGCAACATGACTGAGGTTTTATGGTGGAACCCTGTGCACTGGGAACTTGACTGAGGCCTGATACTGCAACCCCGTGGGCTGGGAATATGACATTGGTTTAATTAAGGAAACCTGTTTCCTGGGAACATGACTGAGGTTTGATGGTTGAACCCTGTGGCCTGGCAAGATGACAGAGTTTTGAATGTGGAACCCTCAGGCTTGAGAACATGACTGAGGCTTGATGGTGGAACCCTGTGGCCTGGCAACAGGACTGAGGTTTGATGGTGGAATCCTGTGGCCTGGCAAGATGACTTTGGTTTGATTGTGGAACACTCTGGCCTGGGAATATGACTGACGTTTAATTCTGGAACCCTGTGGCCTGGGAATATGAGTGAGGCTTGATTCTGGAACCCTGTGGCCTTGGAACATGAATGGGGTTTTACTTTTGAATCCTGTGTCCAGGGAACATGACTGAGGTTTGATTCTGGAACCATGTGGCCTGGGAATATGACTGAGGTTTGATTCTGGAAACCATTGGCCTGGGAACATGACTGATGTTAGATTGTGGAATCCTGTGGCCTGGGAACATGAAATCGTTTTGATTCTGGAAACCTGTGGCCTGGGAATATGACTGAGGTTTCATGGTGGTACCCTATGGCCTGGCAACATGACTGAGGTTTGATTCTGGATCCCTGTGGCCTGGGAACATGACTGAGGCGTGATTCTGGAAACCTGTGGCCTGGGAACATGACATCTGTTTAGATTGTGGAATACTGTGCCCTGGGAACCCGACTGAGGCTTGGTTCTGGAACCCTGTGGACTGGGTAGATGACTGAGGTTTTATTCTGGAACCCTGTAGACTGGGAACATAACTGAGGATTGATTCTGGAACCCTGTGGCCTGGGAACATGACATCGGTTGGATTCTGGAACCCTGTGGCATGGGAACATGACTGCGGTTTGATTGTGGAACCCACTGGCCTGGGAACATGACCGTGGTTTGATTCTGAAACCCTGTGGCCTGGGAACATGACTGAGGTTTGGTTCTGGAACCCTGTTCCCTGGGAACATGACTGAGGTTTGATTCTGGGCTCCTGTGTCCTGGGAACAAGAATGAGGTTTGAATGTGGAACCCTGTGGCCTAGGAACATGACTGAGGTTTGATTCTGGAACCATGTGTCCTGGGAATATGACTGAGGTTTGCTTCTGGATAACTGTGGCCTGGGAAAATAACTGAGGTTTCATTGTGGAAATATGAGGCCTGGGATCATGAGTGAGGTTTGATGGTGGAACACTCTGGCCTGGCAAAATGACTGAAGCTTGATTCTGGAACCCTGTAGCCTGGGAACTTGACTGAGGTTTGATGGCAGAAACCTGTGGACTGGCAACATGACTGAGGTTTGATTGTGGAACCCTGTGCCCTGGAAACATGACTGTGGCCTGCTACTGGAAACCCATGGCCTGGGAACTTGACATTGCTTTGATTCTGGAACCCTGTGTCCTGGGAACATGACTGAGGTTTGATTCTGGAAATCATTGGCCTGGGAACATGACTGACGTTAGATTGTGGAATCCTGTGGCCTGGGAACATGACTGAGGTTTGATGGAGGAACCCTGTGGCCTGGGAACATGACTGAGGTTTGATGGGGGTACCCTGTGGCGTGGCAACATGACTGAGGCTTGATTCTGGAACCCTGTGGCCTGGGAAATTGACTCTGATTTGATCGCAGAAACCTGTGGACTGGCAACATGACTGAGGTTTGATGGTGGAACCCTGTGGCCTGGCAAGATGACAGAGGTTTGATTGTGGAACCCTCAGGCTTGAGAACATGACTGAGGCTTGATGGTGGAACCCTGTGGCCTGGCCACAGGACTGAGGTTTGATGGTGGAATCCTGTGGCCTGGCAAGATGACTTTGGTTTGATTGTGGAACACTCTGGCCTGGGAATATGACTGACGTTTAATTCTGGAACCCTGTGGCCTGGGAATATGAGTGAGGCTTGATTCTGGAACCCTGTGGCCTTGGAACATGAATGGGGTTTTACTTTTGAATCCTGTGTCCAGGGAACATGACTGAGGTTTGATTCTGGAACCCTGTGTCCTGGGAACATGACTGAGGTTTGATTCTGGAACCATGTGGCCTGGGAATATGACTGAGGTTTGATTCTGGAAACCATTGGCCTGGGAACATGACTGCTGTTAGATTGTGGAATCCTGTGGCCTGGGAACATGACATCGGTTTGGATTCTGAAAACCTGTGGTCTGGGAATATGACTGAGGTTTGATGGTGGTACCCTATGGCCTGGGAGCATGACTTAGCTTTGATTCTGGATCCCTGTGGCCTGGGAACATGACTGAGGCGTGATTCTGGAAACCTGAGGCCTGGGAACATGACATCTGTTTAGATTGTGGAATACTGTGCCCTGGGAACCTGACTGAGGCTTGGTACTTGAACCCTGTGGACTGGCAACATGACTGAGGTTTTATTCTGGAACCCTGTAGCATGGGAACATAACTGAGGATTGATTCTGGAAACCTGTGGCCTGGGAACATGACATCGGTGGAATCTGGAACCCTGTGGCCTGGGAACATGAGAACGGTGTGATTCTGGAACCCTGTGGCCTGAGAACATGTCTGAGGTTTGATGGTGGAAACCTGTGGCCTGGCAACATGACTGAGGTTTGGTTCTGGAACCCTGTTCCCTGGGAACATGACTGAGGTTTGATTCTGGACACCTTTGTCCTGGGAACATGACTGAGGTTTGATTGTGGAACCCTGTGTCCTGGGAACATGACTGAGTTTTGATTCTGGAACCATGTGTCCTGGGAATATGACTGAGGTTTGATTCTGGATACCTGTGGCCTGGGAAAATGACTGAGGTTTCATTGTGGAAATATGTGGCCTGGGATCTTGAGTGAGGTTTGATGGTGGAACACTCTGGCCTGGCAAAATGACTGAAGCTTGATTCTGGAACCCTGTGGCCTGGGAACTTGACTGAGGTTTGATGGCAGAAACCTGTGGACTGGCAACATGACTGAGGTTTGATTGTGGAACCCTGTGCCCTGGAAACATGACTGTGGCCTGGTACTGGAAACCCATGGCCTGGGAACTTGACGTTGGTTTGATTCTGGAACCCTGTGTCCTGGGAACATGATTGAGGTTTGATTCTGGAAACCATTGGTCTGGGAACATGACTGATGTTAGATTGTGGAATCCTGTGGCCTGGGAACATGACTGAGGTTTGATGGAGGAACCCTGTGGCCTGGGAACATGACTGAGGTTTGATGGTGGTACCCTGTGGACTGGCAACATGACTGAGGCTTGATTCTGGGACCCTGTGGCCTGGGAAATTGACTCTGATTTGATCGCAGAAACCTGTGGACTGGCAGCATGACTGAGGATTGATGGTGGAACCCTGGGCACTGGGAACATGACGAGATGCCTGACACTGTAACCCCGTGTCCTGAGAACATGACATTGTTTTGATTCTGGAAAGCTGTTTCCTGGGAACATGACTGAGGTTTGATGGTTGAACCCTGTGGACTGGCAACATGACTGAGGTTTGATTGTGGCACCCTCAGGCTTGGGAACATTACTGAGGCTTGATGGTGGAACCCTGTGTCCTGGCACCAGGACTGAGGTTTGATGGTGGAACCCTGTGGCCTGGGAACATGACATCGTTTTGGATTCTGGTACCGTGTTGCCTGGGAACATGAAATCGTTTTGATTCTGGAAACCTGTGGCCTGGGAATATGACTGAGGTTTGATGGTGGTACCCTATGGCCTGGCAACATGACTGAGGTTTGATTCTGGATCCCTGTGGCCTGGGAACATGACTGAGGCGTGATTCTGGAAACCTGTGGCCTGGGAACATGACATCTGTTTAGATTGTGGAATACTGTGCCCTGGGAACCCGACTGAGGCTTGGTTCTGGAACCCTGTGGACTGGGAATATGACTGAGGTTTTATTCTGGAACCCTGTAGACTGGGAACATAACTGAGGATTGATTCTGGAACCCTGTGGCCTGGGAACATGACATCGGTTGGATTCTGGAACCCTGTGGCATGGGAACATGACTGCGGTTTGATTGTGGAACCCACTGGCCTGGGAACATGACCGTGGTTTGATTCTGAAACCCTGTGGCCTGGGAACATGACTGAGGTTTGGTTCTGGAACCCTGTTCCCTGGGAACATGACTGAGGTTTGATTCTGGGCTCCTGTGTCCTGGGAACAAGAATGAGGTTTGAATGTGGAACCCTGTGGCCTGGGAACATGACTGAGGTTTGATTCTGGAACCATGTGTCCTGGGAATATGACTGAGGTTTGCTTCTGGATAACTGTGGCCTGGGAAAATAACTGAGGTTTCATTGTGGAAATATGAGGCCTGGGATCATGAGTGAGGTTTGATGGTGGAACACTCTGGCCTGGCAAAATGACTGAAGCTTGATTCTGGAACCCTGTAGCCTGGGAACTTGACTGAGGTTTGATGGCAGAAACCTGTGGAATGGCAACATGACTGAGGTTTGATTGTGGAGCCCTGTGCCCTGGAAACATGACTGTGGCCTGCTACTGGAAACCCATGGCCTGGGAACTTGACATTGCTTTGATTCTGGAACCCTGTGTCCTGGGAACATGACTGAGGTTTGATTCTGGAAATCATTGGCCTGGGAACATGACTGACGTTAGATTGTGGAATCTTGTGGCCTGGGAACATGACTGAGGTTTGATGGAGGAACCCTGTGGCCTGGGAACATGACTGAGGTTTGATGGGGGTACCCTGTGGCGTGGAAACATGACTGAGGCTTGATTCTGGAACCCTGTGGCCTGGGAAATTGACTCTGATTTGATCGCAGAAACCTGTGGACTGGCAACATGACTGAGGTTTTATGGTGGAACCCTGTGCACTGGGAACTTGACTGAGGCCTGATACTGCAACCCCGTGGGCTGGGAATATGACATTGGTTTAATTAAGGAAACCTGTTTCCTGGGAACATGACTGAGGTTTGATGGTTGAACCCTGTGGCCTGGCAAGAGGACAGAGGTTTGAATGTGGAACCCTCAGGCTTGAGAACATGACTGAGGCTTAATGGTGGAACCCTGTGGCCTGGCAACAGGACTGAGGTTTGATGGTGGAATCCTGTGGCCTGGCAAGATGACTTTGGTTTGATTGTGGAACACTCTGGCCTGGGAATATGACTGACGTTTAATTCTGGAACCCTGTGGCCTGGGAATATGAGTGAGGCTTGATTCTGGAACCCTGTGGCCTTGGAACATGAATGGGGTTTTACTTTTGAATCCTGTGTCCAGGGAACATGACTGAGGTTTGATTCTGGAACCATGTGGCCTGGGAATATGACTGAGGTTTGATTCTGGAAACCATTGGCCTGGGAACATGACTGATGTTAGATTGTGGAATCCTGTGGCCTGGGAACATGAAATCGTTTTGATTCTGGAAAACTGTGGCCTGGGAATATGACTGAGGTTTCATGGTGGTACCCTATGGCCTGGCAACATGACTGAGGTTTGATTCTGGATCCCTGTGGCCTGGGAACATGACTGAGGCGTGATTCTGGAAACCTGTGGCCTGGGAACATGACATCTGTTTAGATTGTGGAATACTGTGCCCTGGGAACCCGACTGAGGCTTGGTTCTGGAACCCTGTGGACTGGGTAGATGACTGAGGTTTTATTCTGGAACCCTGTAGACTGGGAACATAACTGAGGATTGATTCTGGAACCCTGTGGCCTGGGAACATGACATCGGTTGGATTCTGGAACCCTGTGGCATGGGAACATGACTGCGGTTTGATTGTGGAACCCACTGGCCTGGGAACATGACCGTGGTTTGATTCTGAAACCCTGTGGCCTGGGAACATGACTGAGGTTTGGTTCTGGAACCCTGTTCCCTGGGAACATGACTGAGGTTTGATTCTGGGCTCCTGTGTCCTGGGAACAAGAATGAGGTTTGAATGTGGAACCCTGTGGCCTAGGAACATGACTGAGGTTTGATTCTGGAACCATGTGTCCTGGGAATATGACTGAGGTTTGCTTCTGGATAACTGTGGCCTGGGAAAATAACTGAGGTTTCATTGTGGAAATATGAGGCCTGGGATCATGAGTGAGGTTTGATGGTGGAACACTCTGGCCTGGCAAAATGACTGAAGCTTGATTCTGGAACCCTGTAGCCTGGGAACTTGACTGAGGTTTGATGGCAGAAACCTGTGGACTGGCAACATGACTGAGGTTTGATTGTGGAACCCTGTGCCCTGGAAACATGACTGTGGCCTGCTACTGGAAACCCATGGCCTGGGAACTTGACATTGCTTTGATTCTGGAACCCTGTGTCCTGGGAACATGACTGAGGTTTGATTCTGGAAATCATTGGCCTGGGAACATGACTGACGTTAGATTGTGGAATCTTGTGGCTTGGGAACATGACTGAGGTTTGATGGAGGAACCCTGTGGCCTGGGAACATGACTGAGGTTTGATGGGGGTACCCTGTGGCGTGGCAACATGACTGAGGCTTGATTCTGGAACCCTGTGGCCTGGGAAATTGACTCTGATTTGATCGCAGAAACCTGTGGACTGGCAACATGACTGAGGTTTGATGGTGGAACCCTGTGGCCTGGCAAGATGACAGAGGTTTGATTGTGGAACCCTCAGGCTTGAGAACATGACTGAGGCTTGATGGTGGAACCCTGTGGCCTGGCAACAGGACTGAGGTTTGATGGTGGAATCCTGTGGCCTGGCAAGATGACTTTGGTTTGATTGTGGAACACTCTGGCCTGGGAATATGACTGACGTTTAATTCTGGAACCCTGTGGCCTGGGAATATGAGTGAGGCTTGATTCTGGAACCCTGTGGCCTTGGAACATGAATGGGGTTTTACTTTTGAATCCTGTGTCCAGGGAACATGACTGAGGTTTGATTCTGGAACCCTGTGTCCTGGGAACATGACTGAGGTTTGATTCTGGAACCATGTGGCCTGGGAATATGACTGAGGTTTGATTCTGGAAACCATTGGCCTGAGAACATGACTGATGTTAGATTGTGGAATCCTGTGGCCTGGGAACATGACATCGGTTTGGATTCTGAAAACCTGTGGTCTGGGAATATGACTGAGGTTTGATGGTGGTACCCTATGGCCTGGGAGCATGACTTAGCTTTGATTCTGGATCCCTGTGGCCTGGGATCATGACTGAGGCGTGATTCTGGAAACCTGAGGCCTGGGAACATGACATCTGTTTAGATTGTGGAATACTGTGCCCTGGGAACCTGACTGAGGCTTGGTACTTGAACCCTGTGGACTGGCAACATGACTGAGGTTTTATTCTGGAACCCTGTAGCATGGGAACATAACTGAGGATTGATTCTGGAAACCTGTGGCCTGGGAACATGACATCGGTGGAATCTGGAACCCTGTGGCCTGGGAACATGAGAACGGTGTGATTCTGGAACCCTGTGGCCTGAGAACATGTCTGAGGTTTGATGGTGGAAACCTGTGGCCTGGCAACATGACTGAGGTTTGGTTCTGGAACCCTGTTCCCTGGGAACATGACTGAGGTTTGATTCTGGACACCTTTGTCCTGGGAACATGACTGAGGTTTGATTGTGGAACCCTGTGTCCTGGGAACATGACTGAGTTTTGATTCTGGAACCATGTGTCCTGGGAATATGACTGAGGTTTGATTCTGGATACCTGTGGCCTGGGAAAATGACTGAGGTTTCATTGTGGAAATATGTGGCCTGGGATCTTGAGTGAGGTTTGATGGTGGAACACTCTGGCCTGGCAAAATGACTGAAGCTTGATTCTGGAACCCTGTGGCCTGGGAACTTGACTGAGGTTTGATGGCAGAAACCTGTGGACTGGCAACATGACTGAGGTTTGATTGTGGAACCCTGTGCCCTGGAAACATGACTGTGGCCTGCTACTGGAAACCCATGGCCTGGGAACTTGACGTTGGTTTGATTCTGGAACCCTGTGTCCTGGGAACATGATTGAGGTTTGATTCTGGAAACCATTGGTCTGGGAACATGACTGATGTTAGATTGTGGAATCCTGTGGCCTGGGAACATGACTGAGGTTTGATGGAGGAACCCTGTGGCCTGGGAACATGACTGAGGTTTGATGGTGGTACCCTGTGGACTGGCAACATGACTGAGGCTTGATTCTGGGACCCTGTGGCCTGGGAAATTGACTCTGATTTGATCGCAGAAACCTGTGGACTGGCAGCATGACTGAGGATTGATGGTGGAACCCTGGGCACTGGGAACATGACGAGATGCCTGACACTGTAACCCCGTGTCCTGAGAACATGACATTGTTTTGATTCTGGAAAGCTGTTTCCTGGGAACATGACTGAGGTTTGATGGTTGAACCCTGTGGACTGGCAACATGACTGACGTTTGATTGTGGCACCCTCAGGCTTGGGAACATTACTGAGGCTTGATGGTGGAACCCTGTGTCCTGGCACCAGGACTGAGGTTTGATGGTGGAACCCTGTGGCCTGGGAACATGACATCGTTTTGGATTCTGGTACCGTGTTGCCTGGGAACATGAAATCGTTTTGATTCTGGAAACCTGTGGCCTGGGAATATGACTGAGGTTTGATGGTGGTACCCTATGGCCTGGCAACATGACTGAGGTTTGATTCTGGATCCCTGTGGCCTGGGAACATGACTGAGGCGTGATTCTGGAAACCTGTGGCCTGGGAACATGACATCTGTTTAGATTGTGGAATACTGTGCCCTGGGAACCCGACTGAGGCTTGGTTCTGGAACCCTGTGGACTGGGAATATGACTGAGGTTTTATTCTGGAACCCTGTAGACTGGGAACATAACTGAGGATTGATTCTGGAACCCTGTGGCCTGGGAACATGACATCGGTTGGATTCTGGAACCCTGTGGCATGGGAACATGACTGCGGTTTGATTGTGGAACCCACTGGCCTGGGAACATGACCGTGGTTTGATTCTGAAACCCTGTGGCCTGGGAACATGACTGAGGTTTGGTTCTGGAACCCTGTTCCCTGGGAACATGACTGAGGTTTGATTCTGGGCTCCTGTGTCCTGGGAACAAGAATGAGGTTTGAATGTGGAACCCTGTGGCCTGGGAACATGACTGAGGTTTGATTCTGGAACCATGTGTCCTGGGAATATGACTGAGGTTTGCTTCTGGATAACTGTGGCCTGGGAAAATAACTGAGGTTTCATTGTGGAAATATGAGGCCTGGGATCATGAGTGAGGTTTGATGGTGGAACACTCTGGCCTGGCAAAATGACTGAAGCTTGATTCTGGAACCCTGTAGCCTGGGAACTTGACTGAGGTTTGATGGCAGAAACCTGTGGACTGGCAACATGACTGAGGTTTGATTGTGGAACCCTGTGCCCTGGAAACATGACTGTGGCCTGCTACTGGAAACCCATGGCCTGGGAACTTGACATTGCTTTGATTCTGGAACCCTGTGTCCTGGGAACATGACTGAGGTTTGATTCTGGAAATCATTGGCCTGGGAACATGACTGACGTTAGATTGTGGAATCTTGTGGCCTGGGAACATGACTGAGGTTTGATGGAGGAACCCTGTGGCCTGGGAACATGACTGAGGTTTGATGGGGGTACCCTGTGGCGTGGCAACATGACTGAGGCTTGATTCTGGAACCCTGTGGCCTGGGAAATTGACTCTGATTTGATCGCAGAAACCTGTGGACTGGCAACATGACTGAGGTTTGATGGTGGAACCCTGTGCACTGGGAACTTGACTGAGGCCTGATACTGCAACCCCGTGGCCTGGGAACATGACATTGGTTTAATTAAGGAACCCTGTTTCCTGGGAATATGACTGAGCTTTGATGGTTGAACCCTGTGGCCTGGCAAGATGACAGAGGTTTGATTGTGGAACCCTCAGGCTTGAGAACATGACTGAGGCTTGATGGTGGAACCCTGTGGCCTGGCAACAGGACTGAGGTTTGATGGTGGAATCCTGTGGCCTGGCAAGATGACTTTGGTTTGATTGTGGAACACTCTGGCCTGGGAATATGACTGACGTTTAATTCTGGAACCCTGTGGCCTGGGAATATGAGTGAGGCTTGATTCTGGAACCCTGTGGCCTTGGAACATGAATGGGGTTTTACTTTTGAATCCTGTGTCCAGGGAACATGACTGAGGTTTGATTCTGGAACCCTGTGTCCTGGGAACATGACTGAGGTTTGATTCTGGAACCATGTGGCCTGGGAATATGACTGAGGTTTGATTCTGGAAACCATTGGCCTGAGAACATGACTGATGTTAGATTGTGGAATCCTGTGGCCTGGGAACATGACATCGGTTTGGATTCTGAAAACCTGTGGTCTGGGAATATGACTGAGGTTTGATGGTGGTACCCTATGGCCTGGGAGCATGACTTAGCTTTGATTCTGGATCCCTGTGGCCTGGGAACATGACTGAGGCGTGATTCTGGAAACCTGAGGCCTGGGAACATGACATCTGTTTAGATTGTGGAATACTGTGCCCTGGGAACCTGACTGAGGCTTGGTACTTGAACCCTGTGGACTGGCAACATGACTGAGGTTTTATTCTGGAACCCTGTAGCATGGGAACATAACTGAGGATTGATTCTGGAAACCTGTGGCCTGGGAACATGACATCGGTGGAATCTGGAACCCTGTGGCCTGGGAACATGAGAACGGTGTGATTCGGGAACCCTGTGGCCTGAGAACATGTCTGAGGTTTGATGGTGGAAACCTGTGGCCTGGCAACATGACTGAGGTTTGGTTCTGGAACCCTGTTCCCTGGGAACATGACTGAGGTTTGATTCTGGACACCTTTGTCCTGGGAACATGACTGAGGTTTGATTGTGGAACCCTGTGTCCTGGGAACATGACTGAGTTTTGATTCTGGAACCATGTGTCCTGGGAATATGACTGAGGTTTGATTCTGGATACCTGTGGCCTGGGAAAATGACTGAGGTTTCATTGTGGAAATATGTGGCCTGGGATCTTGAGTGAGGTTTGATGGTGGAACACTCTGGCCTGGCAAAATGACTGAAGCTTGATTCTGGAACCCTGTGGCCTGGGAACTTGACTGAGGTTTGATGGCAGAAACCTGTGGACTGGCAACATGACTGAGGTTTGATTGTGGAACCCTGTGCCCTGGAAACATGACTGTGGCCTGGTACTGGAAACCCATGGCCTGGGAACTTGACGTTGGTTTGATTCTGGAACCCTGTGTCCTGGGAACATGATTGAGGTTTGATTCTGGAAACCATTGGTCTGGGAACATGACTGATGTTAGATTGTGGAATCCTGTGGCCTGGGAACATGACTGAGGTTTGATGGAGGAACCCTGTGGCCTGGGAACATGAATGAGGTTTGATGGTGGTACCCTGTGGACTGGCAACATGACTGAGGCTTGATTCTGGGACCCTGTGGCCTGGGAAATTGACTCTGATTTGATCGCAGAAACCTGTGGACTGGCAGCATGACTGAGGATTGATGGTGGAACCCTGGGCACTGGGAACATGACGAGATGCCTGACACTGTAACCCCGTGTCCTGAGAACATGACATTGTTTTGATTCTGGAAAGCTGTTTCCTGGGAACATGACTGAGGTTTGATGGTTGAACCCTGTGGACTGGCAACATGACTGAGGTTTGATTGTGGCACCCTCAGGCTTGGGAACATTACTGAGGCTTGATGGTGGAACCCTGTGTCCTGGCACCAGGACTGAGGTTTGATGGTGGAACCCTGTGGCCTGGGAACATGACATCGTTTTGGATTCTGGTACCGTGTTGCCTGGGAACATGAAATCGTTTTGATTCTGGAAACCTGTGGCCTGGGAATATGACTGAGGTTTGATGGTGGTACCCTATGGCCTGGCAACATGACTGAGGTTTGATTCTGGATCCCTGTGGCCTGGGAACATGACTGAGGCGTGATTCTGGAAACCTGTGGCCTGGGAACATGACATCTGTTTAGATTGTGGAATACTGTGCCCTGGGAACCCGACTGAGGCTTGGTTCTGGAACCCTGTGGACTGGGAATATGACTGAGGTTTTATTCTGGAACCCTGTAGACTGGGAACATAACTGAGGATTGATTCTGGAACCCTGTGGCCTGGGAACATGACATCGGTTGGATTCTGGAACCCTGTGGCATGGGAACATGACTGCGGTTTGATTGTGGAACCCACTGGCCTGGGAACATGACCGTGGTTTGATTCTGAAACCCTGTGGCCTGGGAACATGACTGAGGTTTGGTTCTGGAACCCTGTTCCCTGGGAACATGACTGAGGTTTGATTCTGGGCTCCTGTGTCCTGGGAACAAGAATGAGGTTTGAATGTGGAACCCTGTGGCCTGGGAACATGACTGAGGTTTGATTCTGGAACCATGTGTCCTGGGAATATGACTGAGGTTTGCTTCTGGATAACTGTGGCCTGGGAAAATAACTGAGGTTTCATTGTGGAAATATGAGGCCTGGGATCATGAGTGAGGTTTGATGGTGGAACACTCTGGCCTGGCAAAATGACTGAAGCTTGATTCTGGAACCCTGTAGCCTGGGAACTTGACTGAGGTTTGATGGCAGAAACCTGTGGAATGGCAACATGACTGAGGTTTGATTGTGGAGCCCTGTGCCCTGGAAACATGACTGTGGCCTGCTACTGGAAACCCATGGCCTGGGAACTTGACATTGCTTTGATTCTGGAACCCTGTGTCCTGGGAACATGACTGAGGTTTGATTCTGGAAATCATTGGCCTGGGAACATGACTGACGTTAGATTGTGGAATCTTGTGGCCTGGGAACATGACTGAGGTTTGATGGAGGAACCCTGTGGCCTGGGAACATGACTGAGGTTTGATGGGGGTACCCTGTGGCGTGGAAACATGACTGAGGCTTGATTCTGGAACCCTGTGGCCTGGGAAATTGACTCTGATTTGATCGCAGAAACCTGTGGACTGGCAACATGACTGAGGTTTGATGGTGGAACCCTGTGCACTGGGAACTTGACTGAGGCCTGATACTGCAACCCCGTGGGCTGGGAATATGACATTGGTTTAATTAAGGAAACCTGTTTCCTGGGAACATGACTGAGGTTTGATGGTTGAACCCTGTGGCCTGGCAAGATGACAGAGGTTTGAATGTGGAACCCTCAGGCTTGAGAACATGACTGAGGCTTGATGGTGGAACCCTGTGGCCTGGCAACAGGACTGAGGTTTGATGGTGGAATCCTGTGGCCTGGCAAGATGACTTTGGTTTGATTGTGGAACACTCTGGCCTGGGAATATGACTGACGTTTAATTCTGGAACCCTGTGGCCTGGGAATATGAGTGAGGCTTGATTCTGGAACCCTGTGGCCTTGGAACATGAATGGGGTTTTACTTTTGAATCCTGTGTCCAGGGAACATGACTGAGGTTTGATTCTGGAACCCTGTGTCCTGGGAACATGACTGAGGTTTGATTCTGGAACCATGTGGCCTGGGAATATGACTGAGGTTTGATTCTGGAAACCATTGGCCTGGGAACATGACTGATGTTAGATTGTGGAATCCTGTGGCCTGGGAACATGACATCGGTTTGGATTCTGAAAACCTGTGGTCTGGGAATATGACTGAGGTTTGATGGTCGTACCCTATGGCCTGGGAGCATGACTTAGCTTTGATTCTGGATCCCTGTGGCCTGGGAACATGACTGAGGCGTGATTCTGGAAACCTGAGGCCTGGGAACATGACATCTGTTTAGATTGTGGAATACTGTGCCCTGGGAACCCGACTGAGGCTTGGTTCTGGAACCCTGTGGACTGGGAATATGACTGAGGTTTTATTCTGGAACCCTGTAGAGTGGGAACATAACTGAGGATTGATTCTGGAACCCTGTGGCCTGGGAACATGACATCGGTTGGATTCTGGAACCCTGTGGCATGGGAACATGACTGCGGTTTGATTGTGGAACCCACTGGCATGGGAACATGACCGTGGTTTGATTCTGAAACCCTGTGGCCTGGGAACATGACTGAGGTTTGGTTCTGGAACCCTGTTCCCTGGGAACATGACTGAGGTTTGATTCTGGGCTCCTGTGTCCTGGGAACAAGAATGAGGTTTGAATGTGGAACCCTGTGGCCTGGGAACATGACTGAGGTTTGATTCTGGAACCATGTGTCCTGGGAATATGACTGAGGTTTGCTTCTGGATAACTGTGGCCTGGAAAAATAACTGAGGTTTCATTGTGGAAATATGAGGCCTGGGATCATGAGTGAGGTTTGATGGGGGTACCCTGTGGCGTGGCAACATGACTGAGGCTTGATTCTGGAACCCTTTGGCCTGGGAAATTGACTCTGATTTGATCGCAGAAACCTGTGGACTGGCAAGATGACAGAGGTTTGATTGTGGAACCCTCAGGCTTGAGAACATGACTGAGGCTTGATGGTGGAACCCTGTGGCCTGGCAACAGGACTGAGGTTTGATGGTGGAATCCTGTGGCCTGGCAACAGGACTGAGGTTTGATGGTGGAACCCTGTGGCCTGGCAACAGGACTGAGGTTTGATGGTGGAATCCTGTGGCCTGGCAAGATGACTTTGGTTTGATTGTGGAACACTCTGGCCTGGGAATATGACTGACGTTTAATTCTGGAACCCTGTGGCCTGGGAATATGAGTGAGGCTTGATTCTGGAACCCTGTGGCCTTGGAACATGAATGGGGTTTTACTTTTGAATCCTGTGTCCAGGGAACATGACTGAGGTTTGATTCTGGAACCCTGTGTCCTGGGAACATGACTGAGGTTTGATTCTGGAACCATGTGGCCTGGGAATATGACTGAGGTTTGATTCTGGAAACCATTGGCCTGGGAACATGACTGATGTTAGATTGTGGAATCCTGTGGCCTGGGAACATGAAATCGTTTTGATTCTGGAAACCTGTGGCCTGGGAATTTGACTGAGGTTTGATGGTGGTACCCTATGGCCTGGCAACATGACTGAGGTTTGATTCTGGATCCCTGTGGCCTGGGAACATGACTGAGGCGTGATTCTGGAAACCTGTGGCCTGGGAACATGACATCTGTTTAGATTGTGGAATACTGTGCCCTGGGAACCCGACTGAGGCTTGGTTCTGGAACCCTGTGGACTGGGAATATGACTGAGGTTTTATTCTGGAACCCTGTAGACTGGGAACATAACTGAGGATTGATTCTGGAACCCTGTGGCCTGGGAACATGACATCGGTTGGATTCTGGAACCCTGTGGCATGGGAACATGACTGCGGTTTGATTGTGGAACCCACTGGCCTGGGAACATGACCGTGGTTTGATTCTGAAACCCTGTGGCCTGGGAACATGACTGAGGTTTGGTTCTGGAACCCTGTTCCCTGGGAACATGACTGAGGTTTGATTCTGGGCTCCTGTGTCCTGGGAACAAGAATGAGGTTTGAATGTGGAACCCTGTGGCCTGGGAACATGACTGAGGTTTGATTCTGGAACCATGTGTCCTGGGAATATGACTGAGGTTTGCTTCTGGATAACTGTGGCCTGGGAAAATAACTGAGGTTTCATTGTGGAAATATGAGGCCTGGGATCATGAGTGAGGTTGGATGGTGGAACACTCTGGCCTGGCAAAATGACTGAAGCTTGATTCTGGAACCCTGTAGCCTGGGAACTTGACTGAGGTTTGATGGCAGAAACCTGTGGAATGGCAACATGACTGAGGTTTGATTGTGGAACCCTGTGCCCTGGAAACATGACTGTGGCCTGCTACTGGAAACCCATGGCCTGGGAACTTGACATTGCTTTGATTCTGGAACCCTGTGTCCTGGGAACATGACTGAGGTTTGATTCTGGAAATCATTGGCCTGGGAACATGACTGACGTTAGATTGTGGAATCTTGTGGCCTGGGAACATGACTGAGGTTTGATGGAGGAACCCTGTGTCCTGGGAACATGACTGAGGTTTGTTTCTGGAACCATGTGGCATGGGAATATGACTGAGGTTTGATTCTGGAAACCATTGGCCTGGGAACATGACTGATGTTAGATTGTGGAATCCTGTGGCCTGGGAACATGACATCGGTTTGATTCTGGAAACCATTGGCCTGGGAACATGACTGATGTTAGATTGTGGAATCCTGTGGCCTGGGAACATGACATCGGTTTGGATTCTGAAAACCTGTGGTCTGGGAATATGACTGAGGTTTGATGGTCGTACCCTATGGCCTGGGAGCATGACTGAGGTTTGATTCTGGATCCCTGTGGCCTGGGAACATGACTGAGGCATGATTCTGGAAACCTGAGGCCTGGGAACATGACATCTGTTTAGATTGTGGAATACTGTGCCCTGGGAACCCGACTGAGCCTTGGTTCTGGAACCCTGTGGACTGGGAATATGACTGAGGTTTTATTCTGGAACCCTGTAGACTGGGAACATAACTGAGGATTGATTCTGGAACCCTGTGGCCTGGGAACATGACATCGGTTGGATTCTGGAACCCTGTGGCATGGGAACATGACTGCGGTTTGATTGTGGAACCCACTGGCCTGGGAACATGACCGTGGTTTGATTCTGAAACCCTGTGGCCTGGGAACATGACTGAGGTTTGGTTCTGGAACCCTGTTCCCTGGGAACATGACTGAGGTTTGATTCTGGGCTCCTGTGTCCTGGGAACAAGAATGAGGTTTGAATGTGGAACCCTGTGGCCTGGGAACATGACTGAGGTTTGATTCTGGAACCATGTGTCCTGGGAATATGACTGAGGTTTGCTTCTGGATAACTGTGGCCTGGAAAAATTACTGAGGTTTCATTGTGGAAATATGAGGCCTGGGATCATGAGTGAGGTTTGATGGGGGTACCCTGTGGCGTGGCAACATGACTGAGGCTTGATTCTGGAACCCTTTGGCCTGGGAAATTGACTCTGATTTGATCGCAGAAACCTGTGGACTGGCAACATGACTGAGGTTTGATGGTGGAACCATGTGGCCTGGCAAGATGACAGAGGTTTGATTGTGGAACCCTCAGGCTTGAGAACATGACTGAGGCTTGATGGTGGAACCCTGTGGCCTGGCAACAGGACTGAGGTTTGATTGTGGAACACTCTGGCCTGGGAATATGACTGACGTTTAATTCTGGAACCCTGTGGCCTGGGAATATGAGTGAGGCTTGATTCTGGAACCCTGTGGCCTTGGAACATGAATGGGGTTTTACTTTTGAATCCTGTGTCCAGGGAACATGACTGAGGTTTGATTCTGGAACCCTGTGTCCTGGGAACATGACTGAGGTTTGATTCTGGAACCATGTGGCCTGGGAATATGACTGAGGTTTGATTCTGGAAACCATTGGCCTGGGAACATGACTGATGTTAGATTGTGGAATCCTGTGGCCTGGGAACATGAAATCGTTTTGATTCTGGAAACCTGTGGCCTGGGAATATGACTGAGGTTTGATGGTGGTACCCTATGGCCTGGCAACATGACTGAGGTTTGATTCTGGATCCCTGTGGCCTGGGAACATGACTGAGGCGTGATTCTGGAAACCTGTGGCCTGGGAACATGACATCTGTTTAGATTGTGGAATACTGTGCCCTGGGAACCCGACTGAGGCTTGGTTCTGGAACCCTGTGGACTGGGAATATGACTGAGGTTTTATTCTGGAACCCTGTAGACTGGGAACATAACTGAGGATTGATTCTGGAACCCTGTGGCCTGGGAACATGACATCGGTTGGATTCTGGAACCCTGTGGCATGGGAACATGACTGCGGTTTGATTGTGGAACCCACTGGCCTGGGAACATGACCGTGGTTTGATTCTGAAACCCTGTGGCCTGGGAACATGACTGAGGTTTGGTTCTGGAACCCTGTTCCCTGGGAACATGACTGAGGTTTGATTCTGGGCTCCTGTGTCCTGGGAACAAGAATGAGGTTTGAATGTGGAACCCTGTGGCCTGGGAACATGACTGAGGTTTGATTCTGGAACCATGTGTCCTGGGAATATGACTGAGGTTTGCTTCTGGATAACTGTGGCCTGGGAAAATAACTGAGGTTTCATTGTGGAAATATGAGGCCTGGGATCATGAGTGAGGTTGGATGGTGGAACACTCTGGCCTGGCAAAATGACTGAAGCTTGATTCTGGAACCCTGTAGCCTGGGAACTTGACTGAGGTTTGATGGCAGAAACCTGTGGACTGGCAACATGACTGAGGTTTGATTGTGGAACCCTGTGCCCTGGAAACATGACTGTGGCCTGCTACTGGAAACCCATGGCCTGGGAACTTGACATTGCTTTGATTCTGGAACCCTGTGTCCTGGGAACATGACTGAGGTTTGATTCTGGAAATCATTGGCCTGGGAACATGACTGACGTTAGATTGTGGAATCTTGTGGCCTGGGAACATGACTGAGGTTTGATGGAGGAACCCTGTGTCCTGGGAACATGACTGAGGTTTGTTTCTGGAACCATGTGGCATGGGAATATGACTGAGGTTTGATTCTGGAAACCATTGGCCTGGGAACATGACTGATGTTAGATTGTGGAATCCTGTGGCCTGGGAACATGACATCGGTTTGATTCTGGAAACCATTGGCCTGGGAACATGACTGATGTTAGATTGTGGAATCCTGTGGCCTGGGAACATGACATCGGTTTGGATTCTGAAAACCTGTGGTCTGGGAATATGACTGAGGTTTGATGGTCGTACCCTATGGCCTGGGAGCATGACTTAGCTTTGATTCTGGATCCCTGTGGCCTGGGAACATGACTGAGGCATGATTCTGGAAACCTGAGGCCTGGGAACATGACATCTGTTTAGATTGTGGAATACTGTGCCCTGGGAACCCGACTGAGCCTTGGTTCGGGAAACCCTGTGGACTGGGAATATGACTGAGGTTTTATTCTGGAACCCTGTAGACTGGGAACATAACTGATGATTGATTCTGGAACCCTGTGGCCTGGGAACATGACATCGGTTGGATTCTGGAACCCTGTGGCATGGAAACATGACTGCGGTTTGATTGTGGAACCCACTGGCCTGGGAACATGACCGTGGTTTGATTCTGAAACCCTGTGGCCTGGGAACATGACTGAGGTTTGGTTCTGGAACCCTGTTCCCTGGGAACATGACTGAGGTTTGATTCTGGGCTCCTGTGTCCTGGGAACAAGAATGAGGTTTGAATGTGGAACCCTGTGGCCTGGGAACATGACTGAGGTTTGATTCTGGAACCATGTGTCCTGGGAATATGACTGAGGTTTGCTTCTGGATAACTGTGGCCTGGAAAAATAACTGAGGTTTCATTGTGGAAATATGAGGCCTGGGATCATGAGTGAGGTTTGATGGGGGTACCCTGTGGCGTGGCAACATGACTGAGGCTTGATTCTGGAACCCTTTGGCCTGGGAAATTGACTCTGATTTGATCGCAGAAACCTGTGGACTGGCAACATGACTGAGGTTTGATGGTGGAACCATGTGGCCTGGCAAGATGACAGAGGTTTGATTGTGGAACCCTCAGGCTTGAGAACATGACTGAGGCTTGATGGTGGAACCCTGTGGCCTGGCAACAGGACTGAGGTTTGATGGTGGAATCCTGTGGCCTGGCAACAGGACTGAGGTTTGATTGTGGAACACTCTGGCCTGGGAATATGACTGACGTTTAATTCTGGAACCCTGTGGCCTGGGAATATGAGTGAGGCTTGATTCTGGAACCCTGTGGCCTTGGAACATGAATGGGGTTTTACTTTTGAATCCTGTGTCCAGGGAACATGACTGAGGTTTGATTCTGGAACCCTGTGTCCTGGGAACATGACTGAGGTTTGATTCTGGAACCATGTGGCCTGGGAATATGACTGAGGTTTGATTCTGGAAACCATTGGCCTGGGAACATGACTGATGTTAGATTGTGGAATCCTGTGGCCTGGGAACATGAAATCGTTTTGATTCTGGAAACCTGTGGCCTGGGAATATGACTGAGGTTTCATGGTGGTACCCTATGGCCTGGCAACATGACTGAGGTTTGATTCTGGATCCCTGTGGCCTGGGAACATGACTGAGGCGTGATTCTGGAAACCTGTGGCCTGGGAACATGACATCTGTTTAGATTGTGGAATACTGTGCCCTGGGAACCCGACTGAGGCTTGGTTCTGGAACCCTGTGGACTGGGAATATGACTGAGGTTTTATTCTGGAACCCTGTAGAGTGGGAACATAACTGAGGATTGATTCTGGAACCCTGTGGCCTGGGAACATGACATCGGTTGGATTCTGGAACCCTGTGGCATGGGAACATGACTGCGGTTTGATTGTGGAACCCACTGGCCTGGGAACATGACCGTGGTTTGATTCTGAAACCCTGTGGCCTGGGAACATGACTGAGGTTTGGTTCTGGAACCCTGTTCCCTGGGAACATGACTGAGGTTTGATTCTGGGCTCCTGTGTCCTGGGAACAAGAATGAGGTTTGAATGTGGAACCCTGTGGCCTGGGAACATGACTGAGGTTTGATTCTGGAACCATGTGTCCTGGGAATATGACTGAGGTTTGCTTCTGGATAACTGTGGCCTGGGAAAATAACTGAGGTTTCATTGTGGAAATATGAGGCCTGGGATCATGAGTGAGGTTGGATGGTGGAACACTCTGGCCTGGCAAAATGACTGAAGCTTGATTCTGGAACCCTGTAGCCTGGGAACTTGACTGAGGTTTGATGGCAGAAACCTGTGGAATGGCAACATGACTGAGGTTTGATTGTGGAGCCCTGTGCCCTGGAAACATGACTGTGGCCTGCTACTGGAAACCCATGGCCTGGGAACTTGACATTGCTTTGATTCTGGAACCCTGTGTCCTGGGAACATGACTGAGGTTTGATTCTGGAAATCATTGGCCTGGGAACATGACTGACGTTAGATTGTGGAATCTTGTGGCCTGGGAACATGACTGAGGTTTGATGGAGGAACCCTGTGGCCTGGGAACATGACTGAGGTTTGATGGGGGTACCCTGTGGCGTGGAAACATGACTGAGGCTTGATTCTGGAACCCTGTGGCCTGGGAAATTGACTCTGATTTGATCGCAGAAACCTGTGGACTGGCAACATGACTGAGGTTTTATGGTGGAACCCTGTGCACTGGGAACTTGACTGAGGCCTGATACTGCAACCCCGTGGGCTGGGAATATGACATTGGTTTAATTAAGGAAACCTGTTTCCTGGGAACATGACTGAGGTTTGATGGTTGAACCCTGTGGCCTGGCAAGATGACAGAGGTTTGAATGTGGAACCCTCAGGCTTGAGAACATGACTGAGGCTTGATGGTGGAACCCTGTGGCCTGGCAACAGGACTGAGGTTTGATGGTGGAATCCTGTGGCCTGGCAAGATGACTTTGGTTTGATTGTGGAACACTCTGGCCTGGGAATATGACTGACGTTTAATTCTGGAACCCTGTGGCCTGGGAATATGAGTGAGGCTTGATTCTGGAACCCTGTGGCCTTGGAACATGAATGGGGTTTTACTTTTGAATCCTGTGTCCAGGGAACATGACTGAGGTTTGATTCTGGAACCCTGTGTCCTGGGAACATGACTGAGGTTTGATTCTGGAACCATGTGGCCTGGGAATATGACTGAGGTTTGATTCTGGAAACCATTGGCCTGGGAACATGACTGATGTTAGATTGTGGAATCCTGTGGCCTGGGAACATGAAATCGTTTTGATTCTGGAAACCTGTGGCCTGGGAATTTGACTGAGGTTTGATGGTGGTACCCTATGGCCTGGCAACATGACTGAGGTTTGATTCTGGATCCCTGTGGCCTGGGAACATGACTGAGGCGTGATTCTGGAAACCTGTGGCCTGGGAACATGACATCTGTTTAGATTGTGGAATACTGTGCCCTGGGAACCCGACTGAGGCTTGGTTCTGGAACCCTGTGGACTGGGAATATGACTGAGGTTTTATTCTGGAACCCTGTAGACTGGGAACATAACTGAGGATTGATTCTGGAACCCTGTGGCCTGGGAACATGACATCGGTTGGATTCTGGAACCCTGTGGCATGGGAACATGACTGCGGTTTGATTGTGGAACCCACTGGCCTGGGAACATGACCGTGGTTTGATTCTGAAACCCTGTGGCCTGGGAACATGACTGAGGTTTGGTTCTGGAACCCTGTTCCCTGGGAACATGACTGAGGTTTGATTCTGGGCTCCTGTGTCCTGGGAACAAGAATGAGGTTTGAATGTGGAACCCTGTGGCCTGGGAACATGACTGAGGTTTGATTCTGGAACCATGTGTCCTGGGAATATGACTGAGGTTTGCTTCTGGATAACTGTGGCCTGGGAAAATAACTGAGGTTTCATTGTGGAAATATGAGGCCTGGGATCATGAGTGAGGTTTGATGGTGGAACACTCTGGCCTGGCAAAATGACTGAAGCTTGATTCTGGAACCCTGTAGCCTGGGAACTTGACTGAGGTTTGATGGCAGAAACCTGTGGAATGGCAACATGACTGAGGTTTGATTGTGGAACCCTGTGCCCTGGAAACATGACTGTGGCCTGCTACTGGAAACCCATGGCCTGGGAACTTGACATTGCTTTGATTCTGGAACCCTGTGTCCTGGGAACATGACTGAGGTTTGATTCTGGAAATCATTGGCCTGGGAACATGACTGACGTTAGATTGTGGAATCTTGTGGCCTGGGAACATGACTGAGGTTTGATGGAGGAACCCTGTGTCCTGGGAACATGACTGAGGTTTGATTCTGGAACCATGTGGCATGGGAATATGACTGAGGTTTGATTCTGGAAACCATTGGCCTGGGAACATGACTGATGTTAGATTGTGGAATCCTGTGGCCTGGGAACATGACATCGGTTTGATTCTGGAAACCATTGGCCTGGGAACATGACTGATGTTAGATTGTGGAATCCTGTGGCCTGGGAACATGACATCGGTTTGGATTCTGAAAACCTGTGGTCTGGGAATATGACTGAGGTTTGATGGTCGTACCCTATGGCCTGGGAGCATGACTTAGCTTTGATTCTGGATCCCTGTGGCCTGGGAACATGACTGAGGCATGATTCTGGAAACCTGAGGCCTGGGAACATGACATCTGTTTAGATTGTGGAATACTGTGCCCTGGGAACCCGACTGAGGCTTGGTTCTGGAACCCTGTGGACTGGGAATATGACTGAGGTTTTATTCTGGAACCCTGTAGACTGGGAACATAACTGAGGATTGATTCTGGAACCCTGTGGCCTGGGAACATGACATCGGTTGGATTCTGGAACCCTGTGGCATGGGAACATGACTGCGGTTTGATTGTGGAACCCACTGGCCTGGGAACATGACCGTGGTTTGATTCTGAAACCCTGTGGCCTGGGAACATGACTGAGGTTTGGTTCTGGAACCCTGTTCCCTGGGAACATGACTGAGGTTTGATTCTGGGCTCCTGTGTCCTGGGAACAAGAATGAGGTTTGAATGTGGAACCCTGTGGCCTGGGAACATGACTGAGGTTTGATTCTGGAACCATGTGTCCTGGGAATATGACTGAGGTTTGCTTCTGGATAACTGTGGCCTGGAAAAATTACTGAGGTTTCATTGTGGAAATATGAGGCCTGGGATCATGAGTGAGGTTTGATGGGGGTACCCTGTGGCGTGGCAACATGACTGAGGCTTGATTCTGGAACCCTTTGGCCTGGGAAATTGACTCTGATTTGATCGCAGAAACCTGTGGACTGGCAACATGACTGAGGTTTGATGGTGGAACCATGTGGCCTGGCAAGATGACAGAGGTTTGATTGTGGAACCCTCAGGCTTGAGAACATGACTGAGGCTTGATGGTGGAACCCTGTGGCCTGGCAACAGGACTGAGGTTTGATTGTGGAACACTCTGGCCTGGGAATATGACTGACGTTTAATTCTGGAACCCTGTGGCCTGGGAATATGAGTGAGGCTTGATTCTGGAACCCTGTGGCCTTGGAACATGAATGGGGTTTTACTTTTGAATCCTGTGTCCAGGGAACATGACTGAGGTTTGATTCTGGAACCCTGTGTCCTGGGAACATGACTGAGGTTTGATTCTGGAACCATGTGGCCTGGGAATATGACTGAGGTTTGATTCTGGAAACCATTGGCCTGGGAACATGACTGATGTTAGATTGTGGAATCCTGTGGCCTGGGAACATGAAATCGTTTTGATTCTGGAAACCTGTGGCCTGGGAATATGACTGAGGTTTGATGGTGGTACCCTATGGCCTGGCAACATGACTGAGGTTTGATTCTGGATCCCTGTGGCCTGGGAACATGACTGAGGCGTGATTCTGGAAACCTGTGGCCTGGGAACATGACATCTGTTTAGATTGTGGAATACTGTGCCCTGGGAACCCGACTGAGGCTTGGTTCTGGAACCCTGTGGACTGGGAATATGACTGAGGTTTTATTCTGGAACCCTGTAGAGTGGGAACATAACTGAGGATTGATTCTGGAACCCTGTGGCCTGGGAACATGACATCGGTTGGATTCTGGAACCCTGTGGCATGGGAACATGACTGCGGTTTGATTGTGGAACCCACTGGCCTGGGAACATGACCGTGGTTTGATTCTGAAACCCTGTGGCCTGGGAACATGACTGAGGTTTGGTTCTGGAACCCTGTTCCCTGGGAACATGACTGAGGTTTGATTCTGGGCTCCTGTGTCCTGGGAACAAGAATGAGGTTTGAATGTGGAACCCTGTGGCCTAGGAACATGACTGAGGTTTGATTCTGGAACCATGTGTCCTGGGAATATGACTGAGGTTTGCTTCTGGATAACTGTGGCCTGGGAAAATAACTGAGGTTTCATTGTGGAAATATGAGGCCTGGGATCATGAGTGAGGTTGGATGGTGGAACACTCTGGCCTGGCAAAATGACTGAAGCTTGATTCTGGAACCCTGTAGCCTGGGAACTTGACTGAGGTTTGATGGCAGAAACCTGTGGACTGGCAACATGACTGAGGTTTGATTGTGGAACCCTGTGCCCTGGAAAGATGACTGTGGCCTGCTACTGGAAACCCATGGCCTGGGAACTTGACATTGCTTTGATTCTGGAACCCTGTGTCCTGGGAACATGACTGAGGTTTGATTCTGGAAATCATTGGCCAGGGAACATGACTGACGTTAGATTGTGGAATCTTGTGGCCTGGGAACATGACTGAGGTTTGATGGAGGAACCCTGTGGCCTGGGAACCTGACTGAGGTTTGATGGGGGTACCCTGTGGCGTGGCAACATGACTGAGGCTTGATTCTGGAACCCTGTGGCCTGGGAAATTGACTCTGATTTGATCGCAGAAACCTGTGGACTGGCAACATGACTGAGGTTTGATGGTGGAACCCTGTGCACTGGGAACTTGACTGAGGCCTGATACTGCAACCCCGTGGGCTGGGAATATGACATTGGTTTAATTAAGGAAACCTGTTTCCTGGGAACATGACTGAGGTTTGATGGTTGAACCCTGTGGCCTGGCAAGATGACAGAGGTTTGAATGTGGAACCCTCAGGCTTGAGAACATGACTGAGGCTTGATGGTGGAACCCTGTGGCCTGGCAACAGGACTGAGGTTTGATGGTGGAATCCTGTGGCCTGGCAAGATGACTTTGGTTTGATTGTGGAACACTCTGGCCTGGGAATATGACTGACGTTTAATTCTGGAACCCTGTGGCCTGGGAATATGAGTGAGGCTTCATTCTGGAACCCTGTGGCCTTGGAACATGAATGGGGTTTTACTTTTGAATCCTGTGTCCAGGGAACATGACTGAGGTTTGATTCTGGAACCCTGTGTCCTGGGAACATGACTGAGGTTTGATTCTGGAACCATGTGGCCTGGGAATATGACTGAGGTTTGATTCTGGAAACCATTGGCCTGGGAACATGACTGATGTTAGATTGTGGAATCCTGTGGCCTGGGAACATGAAATCGTTTTGATTCTGGAAACCTGTGGCCTGGGAATATGACTGAGGTTTGATGGTGGTACCCTATGGCCTGGCAACATGACTGAGGTTTGATTCTGGATCCCTGTGGCCTGGGAACATGACTGAGGCGTGATTCTGGAAACCTGTGGCCTGGGAACATGACATCTGTTTAGATTGTGGAATACTGTGCCCTGGGAACCCGACTGAGGCTTGGTTCTGGAACCCTGTGGACTGGGAATATGACTGAGGTTTTATTCTGGAACCCTGTAGACTGGGAACATAACTGAGGATTGATTCTGGAACCCTGTGGCCTGGGAACATGACATCGGTTGGATTCTGGAACCCTGTGGCATGGGAACATGACTGCGGTTTGATTGTGGAACCCACTGGCCTGGGAACATGACCGTGGTTTGATTCTGAAACCCTGTGGCCTGGGAACATGACTGAGGTTTGGTTCTGGAACCCTGTTCCCTGGGAACATGACTGAGGTTTGATTCTGGGCTCCTGTGTCCTGGGAACAAGAATGAGGATTGAATGTGGAACCCTGTGGCCTGGGAACATGACTGAGGTTTGATTCTGGAACCATGTGTCCTGGGAATATGACTGAGGTTTGCTTCTGGATAACTGTGGCCTGGGAAAATAACTGAGGTTTCATTGTGGAAATATGAGGCCTGGGATCATGAGTGAGGTTGGATGGTGGAACACTCTGGCCTGGCAAAATGACTGAAGCTTGATTCTGGAACCCTGTAGCCTGGGAACTTGACTGAGGTTTGATGGCAGAAACCTGTGGACTGGCAACATGACTGAGGTTTGATTGTGGAACCCTGTGCCCTGGAAACATGACTGTGGCCTGCTACTGGAAACCCATGGCCTGGGAACTTGACATTGCTTTGATTCTGGAACCCTGTGTCCTGGGAACATGACTGAGGTTTGATTCTGGAAATCATTGGCCTGGGAACATGACTGACGTTAGATTGTGGAATCTTGTGGCCTGGGAACATGACTGAGGTTTGATGGAGGAACCCTGTGTCCTGGGAACATGACTGAGGTTTGATTCTGGAACCATGTGGCATGGGAATATGACTGAGGTTTGATTCTGGAAACCATTGGCCTGGGAACATGACTGATGTTAGATTGTGGAATCCTGTGGCCTGGGAACATGACATCGGTTTGATTCTGGAAACCATTGGCCTGGGAACATGACTGATGTTAGATTGTGGAATCCTGTGGCCTGGGAACATGACATCGGTTTGGATTCTGAAAACCTGTGGTCTGGGAATATGACTGAGGTTTGATGGTCGTACCCTATGGCCTGGGAGCATGACTTAGCTTTGATTCTGGATCCCTGTGGCCTGGGAACATGACTGAGGCATGATTCTGGAAACCTGAGGCCTGGGAACATGACATCTGTTTAGATTGTGGAATACTGTGCCCTGGGAACCCGACTGAGGCTTGGTTCTGGAACCCTGTGGACTGGGAATATGACTGAGGTTTTATTCTGGAACCCTGTAGACTGGGAACATAACTGAGGATTGATTCTGGAACCCTGTGGCCTGGGAACATGACATCGGTTGGATTCTGGAACCCTGTGGCATGGGAACATGACTGCGGTTTGATTGTGGAACCCACTGGCCTGGGAACATGACCGTGGTTTGATTCTGAAACCCTGTGGCCTGGGAACATGACTGAGGTTTGGTTCTGGAACCCTGTTCCCTGGGAACATGACTGAGGTTTGATTCTGGGCTCCTGTGTCCTGGGAACAAGAATGAGGTTTGAATGTGGAACCCTGTGGCCTGGGAACATGACTGAGGTTTGATTCTGGAACCATGTGTCCTGGGAATATGACTGAGGTTTGCTTCTGGATAACTGTGGCCTGGAAAAATAACTGAGGTTTCATTGTGGAAATATGAGGCCTGGGATCATGAGTGAGGTTTGATGGGGGTACCCTGTGGCGTGGCAACATGACTGAGGCTTGATTCTGGAACCCTTTGGCCTGGGAAATTGACTCTGATTTGATCGCAGAAACCTGTGGACTGGCAACATGACTGAGGTTTGATGGTGGAACCATGTGGCCTGGCAAGATGACAGAGGTTTGATTGTGGAACCCTCAGGCTTGAGAACATGACTGAGGCTTGATGGTGGAACCCTGTGGCCTGGCAACAGGACTGAGGTTTGATGGTGGAATCCTGTGGCCTGGCAACAGGACTGAGGTTTGATGGTGGAACCCTGTGGCCTGGGAAATTGACTCTGATTTGATCGCAGAAACCTGTGGACTGGCAACATGACTGAGGTTTTATGGTGGAACCCTGTGCACTGGGAACTTGACTGAGGCCTGATACTGCAACCCCGTGGGCTGGGAATATGACATTGGTTTAATTAAGGAAACCTGTTTCCTGGGAACATGACTGAGGTTTGATGGTTGAACCCTGTGGCCTGGCAAGATGACAGAGGTTTGAATGTGGAACCCTCAGGCTTGAGAACATGACTGAGGCTTGATGGTGGAACCCTGTGGCCTGGCAACAGGACTGAGGTTTGATGGTGGAATCCTGTGGCCTGGCAAGATGACTTTGGTTTGATTGTGGAACACTCTGGCCTGGGAATATGACTGACGTTTAATTCTGGAACCCTGTGGCCTGGGAATATGAGTGAGGCTTCATTCTGGAACCCTGTGGCCTTGGAACATGAATGGGGTTTTACTTTTGAATCCTGTGTCCAGGGAACATGACTGAGGTTTGATTCTGGAACCCTGTGTCCTGGGAACATGACTGAGGTTTGATTCTGGAACCATGTGGCCTGGGAATATGACTGAGGTTTGATTCTGGAAACCATTGGCCTGGGAACATGACTGATGTTAGATTGTGGAATCCTGTGGCCTGGGAACATGACATCGGTTTGGATTCTGAAAACCTGTGGTCTGGGAATATGACTGAGGTTTGATGGTCGTACCCTATGGCCTGGGAGCATGACTTAGCTTTGATTCTGGATCCCTGTGGCCTGGGAACATGACTGAGGCGTGATTCTGGAAACCTGAGGCCTGGGAACATGACATCTGTTTAGATTGTGGAATACTGTGCCCTGGGAACCCGACTGAGGCTTGGTTCTGGAACCCTGTGGACTGGGAATATGACTGAGGTTTTATTCTGGAACCCTGTAGAGTGGGAACATAACTGAGGATTGATTCTGGAACCCTGTGTCCTGGGAACATGACATCGGTTGGATTCTGGAACCCTGTGGCATGGGAACATGACTGCGGTTTGATTGTGGAACCCACTGGCATGGGAACATGACCGTGGTTTGATTCTGAAACCCTGTGGCCTGGGAACATGACTGAGGTTTGGTTCTGGAACCCTGTTCCCTGGGAACATGACTGAGGTTTGATTCTGGGCTCCTGTGTCCTGGGAACAAGAATGAGGTTTGAATGTGGAACCCTGTGGCCTGGGAACATGACTGAGGTTTGATTCTGGAACCATGTGTCCTGGGAATATGACTGAGGTTTGCTTCTGGATAACTGTGGCCTGGAAAAATAACTGAGGTTTCATTGTGGAAATATGAGGCCTGGGATCATGAGTGAGGTTTGATGGGGGTACCCTGTGGCGTGGCAACATGACTGAGGCTTGATTCTGGAACCCTGTGGCCTGGGAAATTGACTCTGATTTGATCGCAGAAACCTGTGGACTGGCAACATGACTGAGGTTTGATGGTGGAACCATGTGGCCTGGCAAGATGACAGAGGTTTGATTGTGGAACCCTCAGGCTTGAGAACATGACTGAGGCTTGATGGTGGAACCCTGTGGCCTGGCAACAGGACTGAGGTTTGATGGTGGAATCCTGTGGCCTGGCAACAGGACTGAGGTTTGATGGTGGAACCCTGTGGCCTGGCAACAGGACTGAGGTTTGATGGTGGAATCCTGTGGCCTGGCAAGATGACTTTGGTTTGATTGTGGAACACTCTGGCCTGGGAATATGACTGACGTTTAATTCTGGAACCCTGTGGCCTGGGAATATGAGTGAGGCTTCATTCTGGAACCCTGTGGCCTTGGAACATGAATGGGGTTTTACTTTTGAATCCTGTGTCCAGGGAACATGACTGAGGTTTGATTCTGGAACCCTGTGTCCTGGGAACATGACTGAGGTTTGATTCTGGAACCATGTGGCCTGGGAATATGACTGAGGTTTGATTCTGGAAACCATTGGCCTGGGAACATGACTGATGTTAGATTGTGGAATCCTGTGGCCTGGGAACATGAAATCGTTTTGATTCTGGAAACCTGTGGCCTGGGAATATGACTGAGGTTTGATGGTGGTACCCTATGGCCTGGCAACATGACTGAGGTTTGATTCTGGATCCCTGTGGCCTGGGAACATGACTGAGGCGTGATTCTGGAAACCTGTGGCCTGGGAACATGACATCTGTTTAGATTGTGGAATACTGTGCCCTGGGAACCTGACTGAGGCTTGGTACTTGAACCCTGTGGACTGGCAACATGACTGAGGTTTTATTCTGGAACCCTGTAGCATGGGAACATAACTGAGGATTGATTCTGGAAACCTGTGGCCTGGGAACATGACATCGGTGGAATCTGGAAACCTGTGGCCTGGGAACATGAGAACGGTGTGATTCTGGAACCCTGAGGCCTGAGAACATGTCTGAGGTTTGATGGTGGAAACCTGTGGCCTGGCAACATGACTGAGGTTTGGTTCTGGATCCCTGTGGCCTGGGAACATGACTGAGGCGTGATTCTGGAAACCTGAGGCCTGGGAACATGACATCTGTTTAGATTGTGGAATACTGTGCCCTGGGAACCCGACTGAGGCTTGGTTCTGGAACCCTGTGGACTGGGAATATGACTGAGGTTTTATTCTGGAACCCTGTAGACTGGGAACATAACTGAGGATTGATTCTGGAACCCTGTGGCCTGGGAACATGACATCGGTTGGATTCTGGAACCCTGTGGCATGGGAACATGACTGCGGTTTGATTGTGGAACCCACTGGCCTGGGAACATGACCGTGGTTTGATTCTGAAACCCTGTGGCCTGGGAACATGACTGAGGTTTGGTTCTGGAACCCTGTTCCCTGGGAACATGACTGAGGTTTGATTCTGGGCTCCTGTGTCCTGGGAACAAGAATGAGGTTTGAATGTGGAACCCTGTGGCCTGGGAACATGACTGAGGTTTGATTCTGGAACCATGTGTCCTGGGAATATGACTGAGGTTTGCTTCTGGATAACTGTGGCCTGGGAAAATAACTGAGGTTTCATTGTGGAAATATGAGGCCTGGGATCATGAGTGAGGTTTGATGGTGGAACACTCTGGCCTGGCAAAATGACTGAAGCTTGATTCTGGAACCCTGTAGCCTGGGAACTTGACTGAGGTTTGATGGCAGAAACCTGTGGAATGGCAACATGACTGAGGTTTGATTGTGGAGCCCTGTGCCCTGGAAACATGACTGTGGCCTGCTACTGGAAACCCATGGCCTGGGAACTTGACATTGCTTTGATTCTGGAACCCTGTGTCCTGGGAACATGACTGAGGTTTGATTCTGGAAATCATTGGCCTGGGAACATGACTGACGTTAGATTGTGGAATCTTGTGGCCTGGGAACATGACTGAGGTTTGATGGAGGAACCCTGTGGCCTGGGAACATGACTGAGGTTTGATGGGGGTACCCTGTGGCGTGGAAACATGACTGAGGCTTGATTCTGGAACCCTGTGGCCTGGGAAATTGACTCTGATTTGATCGCAGAAACCTGTGGACTGGCAACATGACTGAGGTTTTATGGTGGAACCCTGTGCACTGGGAACTTGACTGAGGCCTGATACTGCAACCCCGTGGGCTGGGAATATGACATTGGTTTAATTAAGGAAACCTGTTTCCTGGGAACATGACTGAGGTTTGATGGTTGAACCCTGTGGCCTGGCAAGATGACAGAGGTTTGAATGTGGAACCCTCAGGCTTGAGAACATGACTGAGGCTTGATGGTGGAACCCTGTGGCCTGGCAACAGGACTGAGGTTTGATGGTGGAATCCTGTGGCCTGGCAAGATGACTTTGGTTTGATTGTGGAACACTCTGGCCTGGGAATATGACTGACGTTTAATTCTGGAACCCTGTGGCCTGGGAATATGAGTGAGGCTTCATTCTGGAACCCTGTGGCCTTGGAACATGAATGGGGTTTTACTCTTGAATCCTGTGTCCAGGGAACATGACTGAGGTTTGATTCTGGAACCCTGTGTCCTGGGAACATGACTGAGGTTTGATTCTGGAACCATGTGGCCTGGGAATATGACTGAGGTTTGATTCTGGAAACCATTGGCCTGGGAACATGACTGATGTTAGAGTGTGGAATCCTGTGGCCTGGGAACATGACATCGGTTTGGATTCTGAAAACCTGTGGTCTGGGAATATGACTGAGGTTTGATGGTCGTACCCTATGGCCTGGGAGCATGACTTAGCTTTGATTCTGGATCCCTGTGGCCTGGGAACATGACTGAGGCGTGATTCTGGAAACCTGAGGCCTGGGAACATGACATCTGTTTAGATTGTGGAATACTGTGCCCTGGGAACCCGACTGAGGCTTGGTTCTGGAACCCTGTGGACTGGGAATATGACTGAGGTTTTATTCTGGAACCCTGTAGAGTGGGAACATAACTGAGGATTGATTCTGGAACCCTGTGGCCTGGGAACATGACATCGGTTGGATTCTGGAACCCTGTGGCATGGGAACATGACTGCGGTTTGATTGTGGAACCCACTGGCATGGGAACATGACCGTGGTTTGATTCTGAAACCCTGTGGCCTGGGAACATGACTGAGGTTTGGTTATGGAACCCTGTTCCCTGGGAACATGACTGAGGTTTGATTCTGGGCTCCTGTGTCCTGGGAACAAGAATGAGGTTTGAATGTGGAACCCTGTGGCATGGGAACATGACTGAGGTTTGATTCTGGAACCATGTGTCCTGGGAATATGACTGAGGTTTGCTTCTGGATAACTGTGGCCTGGAAAAATTACTGAGGTTTCATTGTGGAAATATGAGGCCTGGGATCATGAGTGAGGTTTGATGGGGGTACCCTGTGGCGTGGCAACATGACTGAGGCTTGATTCTGGAACCCTTTGGCCTGGGAAATTGACTCTGATTTGATCGCAGAAACCTGTGGACTGGCAACATGACTGAGGTTTGATGGTGGAACCATGTGGCCTGGCAAGATGACAGAGGTTTGATTGTGGAACCCTCAGGCTTGAGAACATGACTGAGGCTTGATGGTGGAACCCTGTGGCCTGGCAACAGGACTGAGGTTTGATTGTGGAACACTCTGGCCTGGGAATATGACTGACGTTTAATTCTGGAACCCTGTGGCCTGGCAACAGGACTGAGGTTTGATGGTGGAATCCTGTGGCCTGGCAAGATGACTTTGGTTTGATTGTGGAACACTCTGGCCTGGGAATATGACTGACGTTTAATTCTGGAACCCTGTGGCCTGGGAATATGAGTGAGGCTTGATTCTGGAACCCTGTGGCCTTGGAACATGAATGGGGTTTTACTTTTGAATCCTGTGTCCAGGGAACATGACTGAGGTTTGATTCTGGAACCCTGTGTCCTGGGAACATGACTGAGGTTTGATTCTGGAACCATGTGGCCTGGGAATATGACTGAGGTTTGATTCTGGAAACCATTGGCCTGGGAACATGACTGATGTTAGATTGTGGAATCCTGTGGCCTGGGAACATGAAATCGTTTTGATTCTGGAAACCTGTGGCCTGGGAATATGACTGAGGTTTGATGGTGGTACCCTATGGCCTGGCAACATGACTGAGGTTTGATTCTGGATCCCTGTGGCCTGGGAACATGACTGAGGCGTGATTCTGGAAACCTGTGGCCTGGGAACATGACATCTGTTTAGATTGTGGAATACTGTGCCCTGGGAACCTGACTGAGGCTAGGTACTTGAACCCTGTGGACTGGCAACATGACTGAGGTTTTATTCTGGAACCCTGTAGCATGGGAACATAACTGAGGATTGATTCTGGAAACCTGTGGCCTGGGAACATGACATCGGTGGAATCTGGAAACCTGTGGCCTGGGAACATGAGAACGGTGTGATTCTGGAACCCTGAGGCCTGAGAACATGTCTGAGGTTTGATGGTGGAAACCTGTGGCCTGGCAACATGACTGAGGTTTGGTTCTGGAACCCTGTTCCCTGGGAACATGACTGAGGTTTGATTCTGGACACCTTTGTCCTGGGAACATGACTGAGGTTTGATTGTGGAACCCTGTGTCCTGGGAACATGACTGAGTTTTGATTCTGGAACCATGTGTCCTGGGAATATGACTGAGGTTTGATTCTGGATACCTGTGGCCTGGGAAAATGACTGAGGTTTCATTGTGGAAATATGTGGCCTGGGATCTTGAGTGAGGTTTGATGGTGGAACACTCTGGCCTGGCAAAATGACTGAAGCTTGATTCTGGAACCCTGTGGCCTGGGAACTTGACTGAGGTTTGAAGGCAGAAACCTGTGGACTGGCAACATGACTGAGGTTTGATTGTGGAACCCTGTGCCCTGGAAACATGACTGTGGCCTGGTACTGGAAACCCATGGCCTGGGAACTTGACGTTGGTTTGATTCTGGAACCCTGTGTCCTGGGAACATGATTGAGGTTTGATTCTGGAAACCATTGGTCTGGGAACATGACTGATGTTAGATTGTGGAATCCTGTGGCCTGGGAACATGACTGAGGTTTGATGGAGGAACCCTGTGGCCTGGGAACATGACTGAGGTTTGATGGTGGTACCCTGTGGACTGGCAACATGACTGAGGCTTGATTCTGGGACCCTGTGGCCTGGGAAATTGACTCTGATTTGATCGCAGAAACCTGTGGACTGGCAGCATGACTGAGGATTGATGGTGGAACCCTGGGCACTGGGAACATGACGAGATGCCTGACACTGTAACCCCGTGTCCTGAGAACATGACATTGTTTTGATTCTGGAAAGCTGTTTCCTGGGAACATGACTGAGGTTTGATGGTTGAACCCTGTGGACTGGCAACATGACTGACGTTTGATTGTGGCACCCTCAGGCTTGGGAACATTACTGAGGCTTGATGGTGGAACCCTGTGTCCTGGCACCAGGACTGAGGTTTGATGGTGGAACCCTGTGGCCTGGGAACATGACATCGTTTTGGATTCTGGTACCGTGTTGCCTGGGAACATGAAATCGTTTTGATTCTGGAAACCTGTGGCCTGGGAATATGACTGAGGTTTGATGGTGGTACCCTATGGCCTGGCAACATGACTGAGGTTTGATTCTGGATCCCTGTGGCCTGGGAACATGACTGAGGCGTGATTCTGGAAACCTGTGGCCTGGGAACATGACATCTGTTTAGATTGTGGAATACTGTGCCCTGGGAACCCGACTGAGGCTTGGTTCTGGAACCCTGTGGACTGGGAATATGACTGAGGTTTTATTCTGGAACCCTGTAGACTGGGAACATAACTGAGGATTGATTCTGGAACCCTGTGGCCTGGGAACATGACATCGGTTGGATTCTGGAACCCTGTGGCATGGGAACATGACTGCGGTTTGACTGTGGAACCCACTGGCCTGGGAACATGACCGTGGTTTGATTCTGAAACCCTGTGGCCTGGGAACATGACTGAGGTTTGGTTCTGGAACCCTGTTCCCTGGGAACATGACTGAGGTTTGATTCTGGGCTCCTGTGTCCTGGGAACAAGAATGAGGTTTGAATGTGGAACCCTGTGGCCTGGGAACATGACTGAGGTTTGATTCTGGAACCATGTGTCCTGGGAATATGACTGAGGTTTGCTTCTGGATAACTGTGGCCTGGGAAAATAACTGAGGTTTCATTGTGGAAATATGAGGCCTGGGATCATGAGTGAGGTTTGATGGTGGAACACTCTGGCCTGGCAAAATGACTGAAGCTTGATTCTGGAACCCTGTAGCCTGGGAACTTGACTGAGGTTTGATGGCAGAAACCTGTGGACTGGCAACATGACTGAGGTTTGATTGTGGAACCCTGTGCCCTGGAAACATGACTGTGGCCTGCTACTGGAAACCCATGGCCTGGGAACTTGACATTGCTTTGATTCTGGAACCCTGTGTCCTGGGAACATGACTGAGGTTTGATTCTGGAAATCATTGGCCTGGGAACATGACTGACGTTAGATTGTGGAATCTTGTGGCCTGGGAACATGACTGAGGTTTGAGGGAGGAACCCTGTGGCCTGGGAACATGACTGAGGTTTGATGGGGGTACCCTGTGGCGTGGAAACATGACTGAGGCTTGATTCTGGAACCCTGTGGCCTGGGAAATTGACTCTGATTTGATCGCAGAAACCTGTGGACTGGCAACATGACTGAGGTTTTATGGTGGAACCCTGTGCACTGGGAACTTGACTGAGGCCTGATACTGCAACCCCGTGGGCTGGGAATATGACATTGGTTTAATTAAGGAAACCTGTTTCCTGGGAACATGACTGAGGTTTGATGGTTGAACCCTGTGGCCTGGCAAGATGACAGAGGTTTGAATGTGGAACCCTCAGGCTTGAGAACATGACTGAGGCTTGATGGTGGAACCCTGTGGCCTGGCAACAGGACTGAGGTTTGATGGTGGAATCCTGTGGCCTGGCAAGATGACTTTGGTTTGATTGTGGAACACTCTGGCCTGGGAATATGACTGACGTTTAATTCTGGAACCCTGTGGCCTGGGAATATGAGTGAGGCTTGATTCTGGAACCCTGTGGCCTTGGAACATGAATGGGGTTTTACTTTTGAATCCTGTGTCCAGGGAACATGACTGAGGTTTGATTCTGGAACCCTGTGTCCTGGGAACATGACTGAGGTTTGATTCTGGAACCATGTGGCCTGGGAATATGACTGAGGTTTGATTCTGGAAACCATTGGCCTGGGAACATGACTGATGTTAGATTGTGGAATCCTGTGGCCTGGGAACATGACATCGGTTTGGATTCTGAAAACCTGTGGTCTGGGAATATGACTGAGGTTTGATGGTCGTACCCTATGGCCTGGGAGCATGACTTAGCTTTGATTCTGGATCCCTGTGGCCTGGGAACATGACTGAGGCGTGATTCTGGAAACCTGAGGCCTGGGAACATGACATCTGTTTAGATTGTGGAATACTGTGCCCTGGGAACCCGACTGAGGCTTGGTTCTGGAACCCTGTGGACTGGGAATATGACTGAGGTTTTATTCTGGAACCCTGTAGAGTGGGAACATAACTGAGGATTGATTCTGGAACCCTGTGTCCTGGGAACATGACATCGGTTGGATTCTGGAACCCTGTGGCATGGGAACATGACTGCGGTTTGATTGTGGAACCCACTGGCATGGGAACATGACCGTGGTTTGATTCTGAAACCCTGTGGCCTGGGAACATGACTGAGGTTTGGTTCTGGAACCCTGTTCCCTGGGAACATGACTGAGGTTTGATTCTGGGCTCCTGTGTCCTGGGAACAAGAATGAGGTTTGAATGTGGAACCCTGTGGCCTGGGAACATGACTGAGGTTTGATTCTGGAACCATGTGTCCTGGGAATATGACTGAGGTTTGCTTCTGGATAACTGTGGCCTGGAAAAATAACTGAGGTTTCATTGTGGAAATATGAGGCCTGGGATCATGAGTGAGGTTTGATGGGGGTACCCTGTGGCGTGGCAACATGACTGAGGCTTGATTCTGGAACCCTTTGGCCTGGGAAATTGACTCTGATTTGATCGCAGAAACCTGTGGACTGGCAACATGACTGAGGTTTGATGGTGGAACCATGTGGCCTGGCAAGATGACAGAGGTTTGATTGTGGAACCCTCAGGCTTGAGAACATGACTGAGGCTTGATGGTGGAACCCTGTGGCCTGGCAACAGGACTGAGGTTTGATGGTGGAATCCTGTGGCCTGGCAACAGGACTGAGGTTTGATGGTGGAACCCTGTGGCCTGGCAACAGGACTGAGGTTTGATGGTGGAATCCTGTGGCCTGGCAAGATGACTTTGGTTTGATTGTGGAACACTCTGGCCTGGGAATATGACTGACGTTTAATTCTGGAACCCTGTGGCCTGGGAATATGAGTGAGGCTTCATTCTGGAACCCTGTGGCCTTGGAACATGAATGGGGTTTTACTTTTGAATCCTGTGTCCAGGGAACATGACTGAGGTTTGATTCTGGAACCCTGTGTCCTGGGAACATGACTGAGGTTTGATTCTGGAACCATGTGGCCTGGGAATATGACTGAGGTTTGATTCTGGAAACCATTGGCCTGGGAACATGACTGATGTTAGATTGTGGAATCCTGTGGCCTGGGAACATGAAATCGTTTTGATTCTGGAAACCTGTGGCCTGGGAATATGACTGAGGTTTGATGGTGGTACCCTATGGCCTGGCAACATGACTGAGGTTTGATTCTGGATCCCTGTGGCCTGGGAACATGACTGAGGCGTGATTCTGGAAACCTGTGGCCTGGGAACATGACATCTGTTTAGATTGTGGAATACTGTGCCCTGGGAACCCGACTGAGGCTTGGTTCTGGAACCCTGTGGACTGGGAATATGACTGAGGTTTTATTCTGGAACCCTGTAGACTGGGAACATAACTGAGGATTGATTCTGGAACCCTGTGGCCTGGGAACATGACATCGGTTGGATTCTGGAACCCTGTGGCATGGGAACATGACTGCGGTTTGATTGTGGAACCCACTGGCCTGGGAACATGACCGTGGTTTGATTCTGAAACCCTGTGGCCTGGGAACATGACTGAGGTTTGGTTCTGGAACCCTGTTCCCTGGGAACATGACTGAGGTTTGATTCTGGGCTCCTGTGTCCTGGGAACAAGAATGAGGTTTGAATGTGGAACCCTGTGGCCTGGGAACATGACTGAGGTTTGATTCTGGAACCATGTGTCCTGGGAATATGACTGAGGTTTGCTTCTGGATAACTGTGGCCTGGGAAAATAACTGAGGTTTCATTGTGGAAATATGAGGCCTGGGATCATGAGTGAGGTTTGATGGTGGAACACTCTGGCCTGGCAAAATGACTGAAGCTTGATTCTGGAACCCTGTAGCCTGGGAACTTGACTGAGGTTTGATGGCAGAAACCTGTGGACTGGCAACATGACTGAGGTTTGATTGTGGAACCCTGTGCCCTGGAAAAATGACTGTGGCCTGCTACTGGAAACCCATGGCCTGGGAACTTGACATTGCTTTGATTCTGGAACCCTGTGTCCTGGGAACATGACTGAGGTTTGATTCTGGAAATCATTGGCCTGGGAACATGACTGACGTTAGATTGTGGAATCTTGTGGCCTGGGAACATGACTGAGGTTTGATGGAGGAACCCTGTGTCCTGGGAACATGACTGAGGTTTGATTCTGGAACCATGTGGCATGGGAATATGACTGAGGTTTGATTCTGGAAACCATTGGCCTGGGAACATGACTGATGTTAGATTGTGGAATCCTGTGGCCTGGGAACATGACATCGGTTTGATTCTGGAAACCATTGGCCTGGGAACATGACTGATGTTAGATTGTGGAATCCTGTGGCCTGGGAACATGACATCGGTTTGGATTCTGAAAACCTGTGGTCTGGGAATATGACTGAGGTTTGATGGTCGTACCCTATGGCCTGGGAGCATGACTTAGCTTTGATTCTGGATCCCTGTGGCCTGGGAACATGACTGAGGCATGATTCTGGAAACCTGAGGCCTGGGAACATGACATCTGTTTAGATTGTGGAATACTGTGCCCTGGGAACCCGACTGAGGCTTGGTTCTGGAACCCTGTGGACTGGGAATATGACTGAGGTTTTATTCTGGAACCCTGTAGACTGGGAACATAACTGAGGATTGATTCTGGAACCCTGTGGCCTGGGAACATGACATCGGTTGGATTCTGGAACCCTGTGGCATGGGAACATGACTGCGGTTTGATTGTGGAACCCACTGGCCTGGGAACATGACCGTGGTTTGATTCTGAAACCCTGTGGCCTGGGAACATGACTGAGGTTTGGTTCTGGAACCCTGTTCCCTGGGAACATGACTGAGGTTTGATTCTGGGCTCCTGTGTCCTGGGAACAAGAATGAGGTTTGAATGTGGAACCCTGTGGCCTGGGAACATGACTGAGGTTTGATTCTGGAACCATGTGTCCTGGGAATATGACTGAGGTTTGCTTCTGGATAACTGTGGCCTGGGAAAATAACTGAGGTTTCATTGTGGAAATATGAGGCCTGGGATCATGAGTGAGGTTTGATGGGGGTACCCTGTGGCGTGGCAACATGACTGAGGCTTGATTCTGGAACCCTTTGGCCTGGGAAATTGACTCTGATTTGATCGCAGAAACCTGTGGACTGGCAACATGACTGAGGTTTGATGGTGGAACCATGTGGCCTGGCAAGATGACAGAGGTTTGATTGTGGAACCCTCAGGCTTGAGAACATGACTGAGGCTTGATGGTGGAACCCTGTGGCCTGGCAACAGGACTGAGGTTTGATGGTGGAATCCTGTGGCCTGGCAACAGGACTGAGGTTTGATGGTGGAACCCTGTGGCCTGGCAACAGGACTGAGGTTTGATGGTGGAATCCTGTGGCCTGGCAAGATGACTTTGGTTTGATTGTGGAACACTCTGGCCTGGGAATATGACTGACGTTTAATTCTGGAACCCTGTGGCCTGGGAATATGAGTGAGGCTTCATTCTGGAACCCTGTGGCCTTGGAACATGAATGGGGTTTTACTTTTGAATCCTGTGTCCAGGGAACATGACTGAGGTTTGATTCTGGAACCCTGTGTCCTGGGAACATGACTGAGGTTTGATTCTGGAACCATGTGGCCTGGGAATATGACTGAGGTTTGATTCTGGAAACCATTGGCCTGGGAACATGACTGATGTTAGATTGTGGAATCCTGTGGCCTGGGAACATGAAATCGTTTTGATTCTGGAAACCTGTGGCCTGGGAATATGACTGAGGTTTGATGGTGGTACCCTATGGCCTGGCAACATGACTGAGGTTTGATTCTGGATCCCTGTGGCCTGGGAACATGACTGAGGCGTGATTCTGGAAACCTGTGGCCTGGGAACATGACATCTGTTTAGATTGTGGAATACTGTGCCCTGGGAACCTGACTGAGGCTTGGTACTTGAACCCTGTGGACTGGCAACATGACTGAGGTTTTATTCTGGAACCCTGTAGCATGGGAACATAACTGAGGATTGATTCTGGAAACCTGTGGCCTGGGAACATGACATCGGTGGAATCTGGAAACCTGTGGCCTGGGAACATGAGAACGGTGTGATTCTGGAACCCTGAGGCCTGAGAACATGTCTGAGGTTTGATGGTGGAAACCTGTGGCCTGGCAACATGACTGAGGTTTGGTTCTGGATCCCTGTGGCCTGGGAACATGACTGAGGCGTGATTCTGGAAACCTGTGGCCTGGGAACATGACATCTGTTTAGATTGTGGAATACTGTGCCCTGGGAACCCGACTGAGGCTTGGTTCTGGAACCCTGTGGACTGGGAATATGACTGAGGTTTTATTCTGGAACCCTGTAGACTGGGAACATAACTGAGGATTGATTCTGGAACCCTGTGGCCTGGGAACATGACATCGGTTGGATTCTGGAACCCTGTGGCATGGGAACATGACTGCGGTTTGATTGTGGAACCCACTGGCCTGGGAACATGACCGTGGTTTGATTCTGAAACCCTGTGGCCTGGGAACATGACTGAGGTTTGGTTCTGGAACCCTGTTCCCTGGGAACATGACTGAGGTTTGATTCTGGGCTCCTGTGTCCTGGGAACAAGAATGAGGTTTGAATGTGGAACCCTGTGGCCTGGGAACATGACTGAGGTTTGATTCTGGAACCATGTGTCCTGGGAATATGACTGAGGTTTGCTTCTGGATAACTGTGGCCTGGGAAAATAACTGAGGTTTCATTGTGGAAATATGAGGCCTGGGATCATGAGTGAGGTTTGATGGTGGAACACTCTGGCCTGGCAAAATGACTGAAGCTTGATTCTGGAACCCTGTAGCCTGGGAACTTGACTGAGGTTTGATGGCAGAAACCTGTGGAATGGCAACATGACTGAGGTTTGATTGTGGAGCCCTGTGCCCTGGAAACATGACTGTGGCCTGCTACTGGAAACCCATGGCCTGGGAACTTGACATTGCTTTGATTCTGGAACCCTGTGTCCTGGGAACATGACTGAGGTTTGATTCTGGAAATCATTGGCCTGGGAACATGACTGACGTTAGATTGTGGAATCTTGTGGCCTGGGAACATGACTGAGGTTTGATGGAGGAACCCTGTGGCCTGGGAACATGACTGAGGTTTGATGGGGGTACCCTGTGGCGTGGCAACATGACTGAGGCTTGATTCTGGAACCCTGTGGCCTGGGAAATTGACTCTGATTTGATCGCAGAAACCTGTGGACTGGCAACATGACTGAGGTTTTATGGTGGAACCCTGTGCACTGGGAACTTGACTGAGGCCTGATACTGCAACCCCGTGGGCTGGGAATATGACATTGGTTTAATTAAGGAAACCTGTTTCCTGGGAACATGACTGAGGTTTGATGGTTGAACCCTGTGGCCTGGCAAGATGACAGAGGTTTGAATGTGGAACCCTCAGGCTTGAGAACATGACTGAGGCTTGATGGTGGAACCCTGTGGCCTGGCAACAGGACTGAGGTTTGATGGTGGAATCCTGTGGCCTGGCAAGATGACTTTGGTTTGATTGTGGAACACTCTGGCCTGGGAATATGACTGACGTTTAATTCTGGAACCCTGTGGCCTGGGAATATGAGTGAGGCTTGATTCTGGAACCCTGTGGCCTTGGAACATGAATGGGGTTTTACTCTTGAATCCTGTGTCCAGGGAACATGACTGAGGTTTGATTCTGGAACCCTGTGTCCTGGGAACATGACTGAGGTTTGATTCTGGAACCATGTGGCCTGGGAATATGACTGAGGTTTGATTCTGGAAACCATTGGCCTGGGAACATGACTGATGTTAGATTGTGGAATCCTGTGGCCTGGGAACATGACATCGGTTTGGATTCTGAAAACCTGTGGTCTGGGAATATGACTGAGGTTTGATGGTCGTACCCTATGGCCTGGGAGCATGACTTAGCTTTGATTCTGGATCCCTGTGGCCTGGGAACATGACTGAGGCGTGATTCTGGAAACCTGAGGCCTGGGAACATGACATCTGTTTAGATTGTGGAATACTGTGCCCTGGGAACCTGACTGAGGCTTGGTACTTGAACCCTGTGGACTGGCAACATGACTGAGGTTTTATTCTGGAACCCTGTAGCATGGGAACATAACTGAGGATTGATTCTGGAAACCTGTGGCCTGGGAACATGACATCGGTGGAATCTGGAAACCTGTGGCCTGGGAACATGAGAACGGTGTGATTCTGGAACCCTGAGGCCTGAGAACATGTCTGAGGTTTGATGGTGGAAACCTGTGGCCTGGCAACATGACTGAGGTTTGGTTCTGGAACCCTGTGGCCTGGGAACTTGACTGAGGTTTGAAGGCAGAAACCTGTGGACTGGCAACATGACTGAGGTTTGATTGTGGAACCCTGTGCCCTGGAAACATGACTGTGGCCTGGTACTGGAAACCCATGGCCTGGGAACTTGACGTTGGTTTGATTCTGGAACCCTGTGTCCTGGGAACATGATTGAGGTTTGATTCTGGAAACCATTGGTCTGGGAACATGACTGATGTTAGATTGTGGAATCCTGTGGCCTGGGAACATGACTGAGGTTTGATGGAGGAACCCTGTGGCCTGGGAACATGACTGAGGTTTGATGGTGGTACCCTGTGGACTGGCAACATGACTGAGGCTTGATTCTGGGACCCTGTGGCCTGGGAAATTGACTCTGATTTGATCGCAGAAACCTGTGGACTGGCAGCATGACTGAGGATTGATGGTGGAACCCTGGGCACTGGGAACATGACGAGATGCCTGACACTGTAACCCCGTGTCCTGAGAACATGACATTGTTTTGATTCTGGAAAGCTGTTTCCTGGGAACATGACTGAGGTTTGATGGTTGAACCCTGTGGACTGGCAACATGACTGACGTTTGATTGTGGCACCCTCAGGCTTGGGAACATTACTGAGGCTTGATGGTGGAACCCTGTGTCCTGGCACCAGGACTGAGGTTTGATGGTGGAACCCTGTGGCCTGGGAACATGACATCGTTTTGGATTCTGGTACCGTGTTGCCTGGGAACATGAAATCGTTTTGATTCTGGAAACCTGTGGCCTGGGAATATGACTGAGGTTTCATGGTGGTACCCTATGGCCTGGCAACATGACTGAGGTTTGATTCTGGATCCCTGTGGCCTGGGAACATGACTGAGGCGTGATTCTGGAAACCTGTGGCCTGGGAACATGACATCTGTTTAGATTGTGGAATACTGTGCCCTGGGAACCCGACTGAGGCTTGGTTCTGGAACCCTGTGGACTGGGAATATGACTGAGGTTTTATTCTGGAACCCTGTAGACTGGGAACATAACTGAGGATTGATTCTGGAACCCTGTGGCCTGGGAACATGACATCGGTTGGATTCTGGAACCCTGTGGCATGGGAACATGACTGCGGTTTGACTGTGGAACCCACTGGCCTGGGAACATGACCGTGGTTTGATTCTGAAACCCTGTGGCCTGGGAACATGACTGAGGTTTGGTTCTGGAACCCTGTTCCCTGGGAACATGACTGAGGTTTGATTCTGGGCTCCTGTGTCCTGGGAACAAGAATGAGGTTTGAATGTGGAACCCTGTGGCCTGGGAACATGACTGAGGTTTGATTCTGGAACCATGTGTCCTGGGAATATGACTGAGGTTTGCTTCTGGATAACTGTGGCCTGGGAAAATAACTGAGGTTTCATTGTGGAAATATGAGGCCTGGGATCATGAGTGAGGTTTGATGGTGGAACACTCTGGCCTGGCAAAATGACTGAAGCTTGATTCTGGAACCCTGTAGCCTGGGAACTTGACTGAGGTTTGATGGCAGAAACCTGTGGACTGGCAACATGACTGAGGTTTGATTGTGGAACCCTGTGCCCTGGAAACATGACTGTGGCCTGCTACTGGAAACCCATGGCCTGGGAACTTGACATTGCTTTGATTCTGGAACCCTGTGTCCTGGGAACATGACTGAGGTTTGATTCTGGAAATCATTGGCCTGGGAACATGACTGACGTTAGATTGTGGAATCTTGTGGCCTGGGAACATGACTGAGGTTTGAGGGAGGAACCCTGTGGCCTGGGAACATGACTGAGGTTTGATGGGGGTACCCTGTGGCGTGGCAACATGACTGAGGCTTGATTCTGGAACCCTGTGACCTGGGAAATTGACTCTGATTTGATCGCAGAAACCTGTGGACTGGCAACATGACTGAGGTTTGATGGTGGAACCCTGTGCACTGGGAACTTGACTGAGGCCTGATACTGCAACCCCGTGGGCTGGGAATATGACATTGGTTTAATTAAGGAAACCTGTTTCCTGGGAACATGACTGAGGTTTGATGGTTGAACCCTGTGGCCTGGCAAGATGACAGAGGTTTGATTGTGGAACCCTCAGGCTTGAGAACATGACTGAGGCTTGATGGTGGAACCCTGTGGCCTGGCAACAGGACTGAGGTTTGATGGTGGAATCCTGTGGCCTGGCAAGATGACTTTGGTTTGATTGTGGAACACTCTGGCCTGGGAATATGACTGACGTTTAATTCTGGAACCCTGTGGCCTGGGAATATGAGTGAGGCTTGATTCTGGAACCCTGTGGCCTTGGAACATGAATGGGGTTTTACTTTTGAATCCTGTGTCCAGGGAACATGACTGAGGTTTGATTCTGGAACCCTGTGTCCTGGGAACATGACTGAGGTTTGATTCTGGAACCATGTGGCCTGGGAATATGACATCGGTTTGATTCTGGAAACCATTGGCCTGGGAACATGACTGATGTTAGATTGTGGAATCCTGTGGCCTGGGAACATGACATCGGTTTGGATTCTGAAAACCTGTGGTCTGGGAATATGACTGAGGTTTGATGGTCGTACCCTATGGCCTGGGAGCATGACTTAGCTTTGATTCTGGATCCCTGTGGCCTGGGAACATGACTGAGGCATGATTCTGGAAACCTGAGGCCTGGGAACATGACATCTGTTTAGATTGTGGAATACTGTGCCCTGGGAACCCGACTGAGGCTTGGTTCTGGAACCCTGTGGACTGGGAATATGACTGAGGTTTTATTCTGGAACCCTGTAGAGTGGGAACATAACTGAGGATTGATTCTGGAACCCTGTGGCCTGGGAACATGACATCGGTTGGATTCTGGAACCCTGTGGCATGGGAACATGACTGCGGTTTGATTGTGGAACCCACTGGCCTGGGAACATGACCGTGGTTTGATTCTGAAACCCTGTGGCCTGGGAACATGACTGAGGTTTGGTTCTGGAACCCTGTTCCCTGGGAACATGACTGAGGTTTGATTCTGGGCTCCTGTGTCCTGGGAACAAGAATGAGGTTTGAATGTGGAACCCTGTGGCCTGGGAACATGACTGAGGTTTGATTCTGGAACCATGTGTCCTGGGAATATGACTGAGGTTTGCTTCTGGATAACTGTGGCCTGGAAAAATTACTGAGGTTTCATTGTGGAAATATGAGGCCTGGGATCATGAGTGAGGTTTGATGGGGGTACCCTGTGGCGTGGCAACATGACTGAGGCTTGATTCTGGAACCCTTTGGCCTGGGAAATTGACTCTGATTTGATCGCAGAAACCTGTGGACTGGCAACATGACTGAGGTTTGATGGTGGAACCATGTGACCTGGCAAGATGACAGAGGTTTGATTGTGGAACCCTCAGGCTTGAGAATATGACTGAGGCTTGATGGTGGAACCCTGTGGCCTGGCAACAGGACTGAGGTTTGATGGTGGAATCCTGTGGCCTGGCAAGATGACTTTGGTTTGATTGTGGAACACTCTGGCCTGGGAATATGACTGACGTTTAATTCTGGAACCCTGTGGCCTGGGAATATGAGTGAGGCTTGATTCTGGAACCCTGTGGCCTTGGAACATGAATGGGGTTTTACTTTTGAATCCTGTGTCCAGGGAACATGACTGAGGTTTGATTCTGGAACCCTGTGTCCTGGGAACATGACTGAGGTTTGATTCTGGAACCATGTGGCCTGGGAATATGACTGAGGTTTGATTCTGGAAACCATTGGCCTGGGAACATGACTGATGTTAGATTGTGGAATCCTGTGGCCTGGGAACATGAAATCGTTTTGATTCTGGAAACCTGTGGCCTGGGAATATGACTGAGGTTTGATGGTCGTACCCTATGGCCTGGGAGCATGACTGAGGTTTGATTCTGGATCCCTGTGGCCTGGGAACATGACTGAGGCGTGATTCTGGAAAACTGAGGCCTGGGAACATGACATCTGTTTAGATTGTGGAATACTGTGCCCTGGGAACCCGACTGAGGCTTGGTTCTGGAACCCTGTGGACTGGGAATATGACTGAGGTTTTATTCTGGAACCCTGTAGACTGGGAACATAACTGAGGATTGATTCTGGAACCCTGTGGCCTGGGAACATGACATCGGTTGGATTCTGGAACCCTGTGGCATGGGAACATGACTGCGGTTTGATTGTGGAACCCACTGGCCTGGGAACATGACCGTGGTTTGATTCTGAAACCCTGTGGCCTGGGAACATGACTGAGGTTTGGTTCTGGAACCCTGTTCCCTGGGAACATGACTGAGGTTTGATTCTGGGCTCCTGTGTCCTGGGAACAAGAATGAGGTTTGAATGTGGAACCCTGTGGCCTAGGAACATGACTGAGGTTTGATTCTGGAACCATGTGTCCTGGGAATATGACTGAGGTTTGCTTCTGGATAACTGTGGCCTGGGAAAATAACTGAGGTTTCATTGTGGAAATATGAGGCCTGGGATCATGAGTGAGGTTTGATGGTGGAACACTCTGGCCTGGCAAAATGACTGAAGCTTGATTCTGGAACCCTGTGGCCTGGGAACTTAACTGAGGTTTGATGGCAGAAACCTGTGGACTGGCAACATGACTGAGGTTTGATTGTGGAACCCTGTGCCCTGGAAACATGATTGTGGCCTGGTACTGGAAACCCATGGCCTGGGAACTTGACATTGCTTTGATTCTGGAACCCTGTGTCCTGGGAACATGACTGAGGTTTGATTCTGGAAATCATTGGCCTGGGAACATGACTGACGTTAGATTGTGGAATCTTGTGGCCTGGGAACATGACTGAGGTTTGATGGAGGAACCCTGTGGCCTGGGAACATGACTGAGGTTTGATGGGGGTACCCTGTGGCGTGGCAACATGACTGAGGCTTGATTCTGGAACCCTGTGGCCTGGGAAATTGACTCTGATTTGATCGCAGAAACCTGTGGACTGGCAACATGACTGAGGTTTGATGGTGGAACCCTGTGGCCTGGCAAGATGACAGAGGTTTGATTGTGGAACCCTCAGGCTTGAGAACATGACTGAGGCTTGATGGTGGAACCCTGTGGCCTGGCAACAGGACTGAGGTTTGATGGTGGAATCCTGTGGCCTGGCAAGATGACTTTGGTTTGATTGTGGAACACTCTGGCCTGGGAATATGACTGACGTTTAATTCTGGAACCCTGTGTCCTGGGAATATGAGTGAGGCTTGATTCTGGAACCCTGTGGCCTTGGAACATGAATGGGGTTTTACTTTTGAATCCTGTGTCCAGGGAACATGACTGAGGTTTGATTCTGGAACCCTGTGTCCTGGGAACATGACTGAGGTTTGATTCTGGAACCATGTGGCCTGGGAATATGACTGAGGTTTGATTCTGGAAACCATTGGCCTGGGAACATGACTGATGTTAGATTGTGGAATCCTGTGGCCTGGGAACATGACATCGGTTTGGATTCTGAAAACCTGTGGTCTGGGAATATGACTGAGGTTTGATTGTCGTATCCTATGGCCTGGGAGCATGACTTAGCTTTGATTCTGGATCCCTGTGGCCTGGGAACATGACTGAGGCGTGATTCTGGAAACCTGAGGCCTGGGAACATGACATCTGTTTAGATTGTGGAATACTGTGCCCTGGGAACCCGACTGAGGCTTGGTTCTGGAACCCTGTGGACTGGGAATATGACTGAGGTTTTATTCTGGAACCCTGTAGACTGGGAACATAACTGAGGATTGATTCTGGAACCCTGTGGCCTGGGAACATGACATCGGTTGGATTCTGGAAACCTGTGGCATGGGAACATGACTGCGGTTTGATTGTGGAACCCACTGGCCTGGGAACATGACCGTGGTTTGATTCTGAAACCCTGTGGCCTGGGAACATGACTGAGGTTTGGTTCTGGAACCCTGTTCCCTGGGAACATGACTGAGGTTTGATTCTGGGCTCCTGTGTCCTGGGAACAAGAATGAGGTTTGAATGTGGAACCCTGTGGCCTGGGAACATGACTGAGGTTTGATTCTGGAACCATGTGTCCTGGGAATATGACTGAGGTTTGCTTCTGGATAACTGTGGCCTGGGAAAATAACTGAGGTTTCATTGTGGAAATATGAGGCCTGGGATCATGAGTGAGGTTTGATGGTGGAACACTCTGGCCTGGCAAAATGACTGAAGCTTGATTCTGGAACCCTGTAGCCTGGGAACTTGACTGAGGTTTGATGGCAGAAACCTGTGGACTGGCAACATGACTGAGGTTTGATTGTGGAACCCTGTGCCCTGGAAACATGACTGTGGCCTGCTACTGGAAACCCATGGCCTGGGAACTTGACATTGCTTTGATTCTGGAACCCTGTGTCCTGGGAACATGACTGAGGTTTGATTCTGGAAATCATTGGCCTGGGAACATGACTGACGTTAGATTGTGGAATCTTGTGGCCTGGGAACATGACTGAGGTTTGAGGGAGGAACCCTGTGGCCTGGGAACATGACTGAGGTTTGATGGGGGTACCCTGTGGCGTGGCAACATGACTGAGGCTTGATTCTGGAACCCTGTGGCCTGGGAAATTGACTCTGATTTGATCGCAGAAACCTGTGGACTGGCAACATGACTGAGGTTTGATGGTGGAACCCTGTGCACTGGGAACTTGACTGAGGCCTGATACTGCAACCCCGTGGGCTGGGAATATGACATTGGTTTAATTAAGGAAACCTGTTTCCTGGGAACATGACTGAGGTTTGATGGTTGAACCCTGTGGCCTGGCAAGATGACAGAGGTTTGAATGTGGAACCCTCAGGCTTGAGAACATGACTGAGGCTTGATGGTGGAACCCTGTGGCCTGGCAACAGGACTGAGGTTTGATGGTGGAATCCTGTGGCCTGGCAAGATGACTTTGGTTTGATTGTGGAACACTCTGGCCTGGGAATATGACTGACGTTTAATTCTGGAACCCTGTGGCCTGGGAATATGAGTGAGGCTTGATTCTGGAACCCTGTGGCCTTGGAACATGAATGGGGTTTTACTTTTGAATCCTGTGTCCAGGGAACATGACTGAGGTTTGATTCTGGAACCCTGTGTCCTGGGAACATGACTGAGGTTTGATTCTGGAACCATGTGGCCTGGGAATATGACTGAGGTTTGATTCTGGAAACCATTGGCCTGGGAACATGACTGATGTTAGATTGTGGAATCCTGTGGCCTGGGAACATGACATCGGTTTGGATTCTGAAAACCTGTGGTCTGGGAATATGACTGAGGTTTGATGGTCGTACCCTATGGCCTGGGAGCATGACTTAGCTTTGATTCTGGATCCCTGTGGCCTGGGAACATGACTGAGGCGTGATTCTGGAAACCTGAGGCCTGGGAACATGACATCTGTTTAGATTGTGGAATACTGTGCCCTGGGAACCCGACTGAGGCTTGGTTCTGGAACCCTGTGGACTGGGAATATGACTGAGGTTTTATTCTGGAACCCTGTAGAGTGGGAACATAACTGAGGATTGATTCTGGAACCCTGTGGCCTGGGAACATGACATCGGTTGGATTCTGGAACCCTGTGGCATGGGAACATGACTGCGGTTTGATTGTGGAACCCACTGGCATGGGAACATGACCGTGGTTTGATTCTGAAACCCTGTGGCCTGGGAACATGACTGAGGTTTGGTTCTGGAACCCTGTTCCCTGGGAACATGACTGAGGTTTGATTCTGGGCTCCTGTGTCCTGGGAACAAGAATGAGGTTTGAATGTGGAACCCTGTGGCCTGGGAACATGACTGAGGTTTGATTCTGGAACCATGTGTCCTGGGAATATGACTGAGGTTTGCTTCTGGATAACTGTGGCCTGGAAAAATAACTGAGGTTTCATTGTGGAAATATGAGGCCTGGGATCATGAGTGAGGTTTGATGGGGGTACCCTGTGGCGTGGCAACATGACTGAGGCTTGATTCTGGAACCCTTTGGCCTGGGAAATTGACTCTGATTTGATCGCAGAAACCTGTGGACTGGCAACATGACTGAGGTTTGATGGTGTAACCATGTGGCCTGGCAAGATGACAGAGGTTTGATTGTGGAACACTCTGGCCTGGGAATATGACTGACGTTTAATTCTGGAACCCTGTGGCCTGGGAATATGAGTGAGGCTTCATTCTGGAACCCTGTGGCCTTGGAACATGAATGGGGTTTTACTTTTGAATCCTGTGTCCAGGGAACATGACTGAGGTTTGATTCTGGAACCCTGTGTCCTGGGAACATGACTGAGGTTTGATTCTGGAACCATGTGGCCTGGGAATATGACTGAGGTTTGATTCTGGAAACCATTGGCCTGGGAACATGACTGATGTTAGATTGTGGAATCCTGTGGCCTGGGAACATGAAATCGTTTTGATTCTGGAAACCTGTGGCCTGGGAATATGACTGAGGTTTGATGGTGGTACCCTATGGCCTGGCAACATGACTGAGGTTTGATTCTGGATCCCTGTGGCCTGGGAACATGACTGAGGCGTGATTCTGGAAACCTGTGGCCTGGGAACATGACATCTGTTTAGATTGTGGAATACTGTGCCCTGGGAACCCGACTGAGGCTTGGTTCTGGAACCCTGTGGACTGGGAATATGACTGAGGTTTTATTCTGGAACCCTGTAGACTGGGAACATAACTGAGGATTGATTCTGGAACCCTGTGGCCTGGGAACATGACATCGGTTGGATTCTGGAACCCTGTGGCATGGGAACATGACTGCGGTTTGATTGTGGAACCCACTGGCCTGGGAACATGACCGTGGTTTGATTCTGAAACCCTGTGGCCTGGGAACATGACTGAGGTTTGGTTCTGGAACCCTGTTCCCTGGGAACATGACTGAGGTTTGATTCTGGGCTCCTGTGTCCTGGGAACAAGAATGAGGTTTGAATGTGGAACCCTGTGGCCTGGGAACATGACTGAGGTTTGATTCTGGAACCATGTGTCCTGGGAATATGACTGAGGTTTGCTTCTGGATAACTGTGGCCTGGGAAAATAACTGAGGTTTCATTGTGGAAATATGAGGCCTGGGATCATGAGTGAGGTTTGATGGTGGAACACTCTGGCCTGGCAAAATGACTGAAGCTTGATTCTGGAACCCTGTAGCCTGGGAACTTGACTGAGGTTTGATGGCAGAAACCTGTGGACTGGCAACATGACTGAGGTTTGATTGTGGAACCCTGTGCCCTGGAAACATGACTGTGGCCTGCTACTGGAAACCCATGGCCTGGGAACTTGACATTGCTTTGATTCTGGAACCCTGTGTCCTGGGAACATGACTGAGGTTTGATTCTGGAAATCATTGGCCTGGGAACATGACTGACGTTAGATTGTGGAATCTTGTGGCCTGGGAACATGACTGAGGTTTGATGGAGGAACCCTGTGTCCTGGGAACATGACTGAGGTTTGATTCTGGAACCATGTGGCATGGGAATATGACTGAGGTTTGATTCTGGAAACCATTGGCCTGGGAACATGACTGATGTTAGATTGTGGAATCCTGTGGCCTGGGAACATGACATCGGTTTGATTCTGGAAACCATTGGCCTGGGAACATGACTGATGTTAGATTGTGGAATCCTGTGGCCTGGGAACATGACATCGGTTTGGATTCTGAAAACCTGTGGTCTGGGAATATGACTGAGGTTTGATGGTCGTACCCTATGGCCTGGGAGCATGACTTAGCTTTGATTCTGGATCCCTGTGGCCTGGGAACATGACTGAGGCATGATTCTGGAAACCTGAGGCCTGGGAACATGACATCTGTTTAGATTGTGGAATACTGTGCCCTGGGAACCCGACTGAGGCTTGGTTCTGGAACCCTGTGGACTGGGAATATGACTGAGGTTTTATTCTGGAACCCTGTAGAGTGGGAACATAACTGAGGATTGATTCTGGAACCCTGTGGCCTGGGAACATGACATCGGTTGGATTCTGGAACCCTGTGGCATGGGAACATGACTGCGGTTTGATTGTGGAACCCACTGGCCTGGGAACATGACCGTGGTTTGATTCTGAAACCCTGTGGCCTGGGAACATGACTGAGGTTTGGTTCTGGAACCCTGTTCCCTGGGAACATGACTGAGGTTTGATTCTGGGCTCCTGTGTCCTGGGAACAAGAATGAGGTTTGAATGTGGAACCCTGTGGCCTGGGAACATGACTGAGGTTTGATTCTGGAACCATGTGTCCTGGGAATATGACTGAGGTTTGCTTCTGGATAACTGTGGCCTGGAAAAATTACTGAGGTTTCATTGTGGAAATATGAGGCCTGGGATCATGAGTGAGGTTTGATGGGGGTACCCTGTGGCGTGGCAACATGACTGAGGCTTGATTCTGGAACCCTTTGGCCTGGGAAATTGACTCTGATTTGATCGCAGAAACCTGTGGACTGGCAACATGACTGAGGTTTGATGGTGGAACCATGTGACCTGGCAAGATGACAGAGGTTTGATTGTGGAACCCTCAGGCTTGAGAATATGACTGAGGCTTGATGGTGGAACCCTGTGGCCTGGCAACAGGACTGAGGTTTGATGGTGGAATCCTGTGGCCTGGCAAGATGACTTTGGTTTGATTGTGGAACACTCTGGCCTGGGAATATGACTGACGTTTAATTCTGGAACCCTGTGGCCTGGGAATATGAGTGAGGCTTGATTCTGGAACCCTGTGGCCTTGGAACATGAATGGGGTTTTACTTTTGAATCCTGTGTCCAGGGAACATGACTGAGGTTTGATTCTGGAACCCTGTGTCCTGGGAACATGACTGAGGTTTGATTCTGGAACCATGTGGCCTGGGAATATGACTGAGGTTTGATTCTGGAAACCATTGGCCTGGGAACATGACTGATGTTAGATTGTGGAATCCTGTGGCCTGGGAACATGAAATCGTTTTGATTCTGGAAACCTGTGGCCTGGGAATATGACTGAGGTTTGATGGTCGTACCCTATGGCCTGGGAGCATGACTGAGGTTTGATTCTGGATCCCTGTGGCCTGGGAACATGACTGAGGCGTGATTCTGGAAAACTGAGGCCTGGGAACATGACATCTGTTTAGATTGTGGAATACTGTGCCCTGGGAACCCGACTGAGGCTTGGTTCTGGAACCCTGTGGACTGGGAATATGACTGAGGTTTTATTCTGGAACCCTGTAGACTGGGAACATAACTGAGGATTGATTCTGGAACCCTGTGGCCTGGGAACATGACATCGGTTGGATTCTGGAACCCTGTGGCATGGGAACATGACTGCGGTTTGATTGTGGAACCCACTGGCCTGGGAACATGACCGTGGTTTGATTCTGAAACCCTGTGGCCTGGGAACATGACTGAGGTTTGGTTCTGGAACCCTGTTCCCTGGGAACATGACTGAGGTTTGATTCTGGGCTCCTGTGTCCTGGGAACAAGAATGAGGTTTGAATGTGGAACCCTGTGGCCTAGGAACATGACTGAGGTTTGATTCTGGAACCATGTGTCCTGGGAATATGACTGAGGTTTGCTTCTGGATAACTGTGGCCTGGGAAAATAACTGAGGTTTCATTGTGGAAATATGAGGCCTGGGATCATGAGTGAGGTTTGATGGTGGAACACTCTGGCCTGGCAAAATGACTGAAGCTTGATTCTGGAACCCTGTGGCCTGGGAACTTAACTGAGGTTTGATGGCAGAAACCTGTGGACTGGCAACATGACTGAGGTTTGATTGTGGAACCCTGTGCCCTGGAAACATGACTGTGGCCTGGTACTGGAAACCCATGGCCTGGGAACTTGACATTGCTTTGATTCTGGAACCCTGTGTCCTGGGAACATGACTGAGGTTTGATTCTGGAAATCATTGGCCTGGGAACATGACTGACGTTAGATTGTGGAATCTTGTGGCCTGGGAACATGACTGAGGTTTGATGGAGGAACCCTGTGGCCTGGGAACATGACTGAGGTTTGATGGGGGTACCCTGTGGCGTGGCAACATGACTGAGGCTTGATTCTGGAACCCTGTGGCCTGGGAAATTGACTCTGATTTGATCGCAGAAACCTGTGGACTGGCAACATGACTGAGGTTTGATGGTGGAACCCTGTGGCCTGGCAAGATGACAGAGGTTTGATTGTGGAACCCTCAGGCTTGAGAACATGACTGAGGCTTGATGGTGGAACCCTGTGGCCTGGCAACAGGACTGAGGTTTGATGGTGGAATCCTGTGGCCTGGCAAGATGACTTTGGTTTGATTGTGGAACACTCTGGCCTGGGAATATGACTGACGTTTAATTCTGGAACCCTGTGTCCTGGGAATATGAGTGAGGCTTGATTCTGGAACCCTGTGGCCTTGGAACATGAATGGGGTTTTACTTTTGAATCCTGTGTCCAGGGAACATGACTGAGGTTTGATTCTGGAACCCTGTGTCCTGGGAACATGACTGAGGTTTGATTCTGGAACCATGTGGCCTGGGAATATGACTGAGGTTTGATTCTGGAAACCATTGGCCTGGGAACATGACTGATGTTAGATTGTGGAATCCTGTGGCCTGGGAACATGACATCGGTTTGGATTCTGAAAACCTGTGGTCTGGGAATATGACTGAGGTTTGATTGTCGTATCCTATGGCCTGGGAGCATGACTTAGCTTTGATTCTGGATCCCTGTGGCCTGGGAACATGACTGAGGCGTGATTCTGGAAACCTGAGGCCTGGGAACATGACATCTGTTTAGATTGTGGAATACTGTGCCCTGGGAACCCGACTGAGGCTTGGTTCTGGAACCCTGTGGACTGGGAATATGACTGAGGTTTTATTCTGGAACCCTGTAGACTGGGAACATAACTGAGGATTGATTCTGGAACCCTGTGGCCTGGGAACATGACATCGGTTGGATTCTGGAAACCTGTGGCATGGGAACATGACTGCGGTTTGATTGTGGAACCCACTGGCCTGGGAACATGACCGTGGTTTGATTCTGAAACCCTGTGGCCTGGGAACATGACTGAGGTTTGGTTCTGGAACCCTGTTCCCTGGGAACATGACTGAGGTTTGATTCTGGGCTCCTGTGTCCTGGGAACAAGAATGAGGTTTGAATGTGGAACCCTGTGGCCTGGGAACATGACTGAGGTTTGATTCTGGAACCATGTGTCCTGGGAATATGACTGAGGTTTGCTTCTGGATAACTGTGGCCTGGGAAAATAACTGAGGTTTCATTGTGGAAATATGAGGCCTGGGATCATGAGTGAGGTTTGATGGTGGAACACTCTGGCCTGGCAAAATGACTGAAGCTTGATTCTGGAACCCTGTAGCCTGGGAACTTGACTGAGGTTTGATGGCAGAAACCTGTGGACTGGCAACATGACTGAGGTTTGATTGTGGAACCCTGTGCCCTGGAAACATGACTGTGGCCTGCTACTGGAAACCCATGGCCTGGGAACTTGACATTGCTTTGATTCTGGAACCCTGTGTCCTGGGAACATGACTGAGGTTTGATTCTGGAAATCATTGGCCTGGGAACATGACTGACGTTAGATTGTGGAATCTTGTGGCCTGGGAACATGACTGAGGTTTGAGGGAGGAACCCTGTGGCCTGGGAACATGACTGAGGTTTGATGGGGGTACCCTGTGGCGTGGCAACATGACTGAGGCTTGATTCTGGAACCCTGTGGCCTGGGAAATTGACTCTGATTTGATCGCAGAAACCTGTGGACTGGCAACATGACTGAGGTTTGATGGTGGAACCCTGTGCACTGGGAACTTGACTGAGGCCTGATACTGCAACCCCGTGGGCTGGGAATATGACATTGGTTTAATTAAGGAAACCTGTTTCCTGGGAACATGACTGAGGTTTGATGGTTGAACCCTGTGGCCTGGCAAGATGACAGAGGTTTGAATGTGGAACCCTCAGGCTTGAGAACATGACTGAGGCTTGATGGTGGAACCCTGTGGCCTGGCAACAGGACTGAGGTTTGATGGTGGAATCCTGTGGCCTGGCAAGATGACTTTGGTTTGATTGTGGAACACTCTGGCCTGGGAATATGACTGACGTTTAATTCTGGAACCCTGTGGCCTGGGAATATGAGTGAGGCTTGATTCTGGAACCCTGTGGCCTTGGAACATGAATGGGGTTTTACTTTTGAATCCTGTGTCCAGGGAACATGACTGAGGTTTGATTCTGGAACCCTGTGTCCTGGGAACATGACTGAGGTTTGATTCTGGAACCATGTGGCCTGGGAATATGACTGAGGTTTGATTCTGGAAACCATTGGCCTGGGAACATGACTGATGTTAGATTGTGGAATCCTGTGGCCTGGGAACATGACATCGGTTTGGATTCTGAAAACCTGTGGTCTGGGAATATGACTGAGGTTTGATGGTCGTACCCTATGGCCTGGGAGCATGACTTAGCTTTGATTCTGGATCCCTGTGGCCTGGGAACATGACTGAGGCGTGATTCTGGAAACCTGAGGCCTGGGAACATGACATCTGTTTAGATTGTGGAATACTGTGCCCTGGGAACCCGACTGAGGCTTGGTTCTGGAACCCTGTGGACTGGGAATATGACTGAGGTTTTATTCTGGAACCCTGTAGAGTGGGAACATAACTGAGGATTGATTCTGGAACCCTGTGGCCTGGGAACATGACATCGGTTGGATTCTGGAACCCTGTGGCATGGGAACATGACTGCGGTTTGATTGTGGAACCCACTGGCATGGGAACATGACCGTGGTTTGATTCTGAAACCCTGTGGCCTGGGAACATGACTGAGGTTTGGTTCTGGAACCCTGTTCCCTGGGAACATGACTGAGGTTTGATTCTGGGCTCCTGTGTCCTGGGAACAAGAATGAGGTTTGAATGTGGAACCCTGTGGCCTGGGAACATGACTGAGGTTTGATTCTGGAACCATGTGTCCTGGGAATATGACTGAGGTTTGCTTCTGGATAACTGTGGCCTGGAAAAATAACTGAGGTTTCATTGTGGAAATATGAGGCCTGGGATCATGAGTGAGGTTTGATGGGGGTACCCTGTGGCGTGGCAACATGACTGAGGCTTGATTCTGGAACCCTTTGGCCTGGGAAATTGACTCTGATTTGATCGCAGAAACCTGTGGACTGGCAACATGACTGAGGTTTGATGGTGGAACCATGTGGCCTGGCAAGATGACAGAGGTTTGATTGTGGAACCCTCAGGCTTGAGAACATGACTGAGGCTTGATGGTGGAACCCTGTGGCCTGGCAACAGGACTGAGGTTTGATGGTGGAATCCTGTGGCCTGGCAACAGGACTGAGGTTTGATGGTGGAACCCTGTGGCCTGGCAACAGGACTGAGGTTTGATGGTGGAATCCTGTGGCCTGGCAAGATGACTTTGGTTTGATTGTGGAACACTCTGGCCTGGGAATATGACTGACGTTTAATTCTGGAACCCTGTGGCCTGGGAATATGAGTGAGGCTTGATTCTGGAACCCTGTGGCCTTGGAACATGAATGGGGTTTTACTTTTGAATCCTGTGTCCAGGGAACATGACTGAGGTTTGATTCTGGAACCCTGTGTCCTGGGAACATGACTGAGGTTTGATTCTGGAACCATGTGGCCTGGGAATATGACTGAGGTTTGATTCTGGAAACCATTGGCCTGGGAACATGACTGATGTTAGATTGTGGAATCCTTTGGCCTGGGAACATGAAATCGTTTTGATTCTGGAAACCTGTGGCCTGGGAATATGACTGAGGTTTGATGGTGGTACCCTATGGCCTGGCAACATGACTGAGGTTTGATTCTGGATCCCTGTGGCCTGGGAACATGACTGAGGCGTGATTCTGGAAACCTGTGGCCTGGGAACATGACATCTGTTTAGATTGTGGAATACTGTGCCCTGGGAACCCGACTGAGGCTTGGTTCTGGAACCCTGTGGACTGGGAATATGACTGAGGTTTTATTCTGGAACCCTGTAGACTGGGAACATAACTGAGGATTGATTCTGGAACCCTGTGGCCTGGGAACATGACATCGGTTGGATTCTGGAACCCTGTGGCATGGGAACATGACTGCGGTTTGATTGTGGAACCCACTGGCCGGGGAACATGACCGTGGTTTGATTCTGAAACCCTGTGGCCTGGGAACATGACTGAGGTTTGGTTCTGGAACCCTGTTCCCTGGGAACATGACTGAGGTTTGATTCTGGGCTCCTGTGTCCTGGGAACAAGAATGAGGTTTGAATGTGGAACCCTGTGGCCTGGGAACATGACTGAGGTTTGATTCTGGAACCATGTGTCCTGGGAATATGACTGAGGTTTGCTTCTGGATAACTGTGGCCTGGGAAAATAACTGAGGTTTCATTGTGGAAATATGAGGCCTGGGATCATGAGTGAGGTTTGATGGTGGAACACTCTGGCCTGGCAAAATGACTGAAGCTTGATTCTGGAACCCTGTAGCCTGGGAACTTGACTGAGGTTTGATGGCAGAAACCTGTGGACTGGCAACATGACTGAGGTTTGATTGTGCAACCCTGTGCCCTGGAAACATGACTGTGGCCTGCTACTGGAAACCCATGGCCTGGGAACTTGACATTGCTTTGATTCTGGAACCCTGTGTCCTGGGAACATGACTGAGGTTTGATTCTGGAAATCATTGGCCTGGGAACATGACTGACGTTAGATTGTGGAATCTTGTGGCCTGGGAACATGACTGAGGTTTGATGGAGGAACCCTGTGTCCTGGGAACATGACTGAGGTTTGATTCTGGAACCATGTGGCATGGGAATATGACTGAGGTTTGATTCTGGAAACCATTGGCCTGGGAACATGACTGATGTTAGATTGTGGAATCCTGTGGCCTGGGAACATGACATCGGTTTGATTCTGGAAACCATTGGCCTGGGAACATGACTGATGTTAGATTGTGGAATCCTGTGGCCTGGGAACATGACATCGGTTTGGATTCTGAAAACCTGTGGTCTGGGAATATGACTGAGGTTTGATGGTCGTACCCTATGGCCTGGGAGCATGACTTAGCTTTGATTCTGGATCCCTGTGGCCTGGGAACATGACTGAGGCATGATTCTGGAAACCTGAGGCCTGGGAACATGACATCTGTTTAGATTGTGGAATACTGTGCCCTGGGAACCCGACTGAGGCTTGGTTCTGGAACCCTGTGGACTGGGAATATGACTGAGGTTTTATTCTGGAACCCTGTAGACTGGGAACATAACTGAGGATTGATTCTGGAACCCTGTGGCCTGGGAACATGACATCGGTTGGATTCTGGAACCCTGTGGCATGGGAACATGACTGCGGTTTGATTGTGGAACCCACTGGCCTGGGAACATGACCGTGGTTTGATTCTGAAACCCTGTGGCCTGGGAACATGACTGAGGTTTGGTTCTGGAACCCTGTTCCCTGGGAACATGACTGAGGTTTGATTCTGGGCTCCTGTGTCCTGGGAACAAGAATGAGGTTTGAATGTGGAACCCTGTGGCCTGGGAACATGACTGAGGTTTGATTCTGGAACCATGTGTCCTGGGAATATGACTGAGGTTTGCTTCTGGATAACTGTGGCCTGGAAAAATTACTGAGGTTTCATTGTGGAAATATGAGGCCTGGGATCATGAGTGAGGTTTGATGGGGGTACCCTGTGGCGTGGCAACATGACTGAGGCTTGATTCTGGAACCCTTTGGCCTGGGAAATTGACTCTGATTTGATCGCAGAAACCTGTGGACTGGCAACATGACTGAGGTTTGATGGTGGAACCATGTGGCCTGGCAAGATGACAGAGGTTTGATTGTGGAACCCTCAGGCTTGAGAATATGACTGAGGCTTGATGGTGGAACCCTGTGGCCTGGCAACAGGACTGAGGTTTGATGGTGGAATCCTGTGGCCTGGCAAGATGACTTTGGTTTGATTGTGGAACACTCTGGCCTGGGAATATGACTGACGTTTAATTCTGGAACCCTGTGGCCTGGGAATATGAGTGAGGCTTGATTCTGGAACCCTGTGGCCTTGGAACATGAATGGGGTTTTACTTTTGAATCCTGTGTCCAGGGAACATGACTGAGGTTTGATTCTGGAACCCTGTGTCCTGGGAACATGACTGAGGTTTGATTCTGGAACCATGTGGCCTGGGAATATGACTGAGGTTTGATTCTGGAAACCATTGGCCTGGGAACATGACTGATGTTAGATTGTGGAATCCTGTGGCCTGGGAACATGAAATCGTTTTGATTCTGGAAACCTGTGGCCTGGGAATATGACTGAGGTTTGATGGTGGTACCCTATGGCCTGGCAACATGACTGAGGTTTGATTCTGGATCCCTGTGGCCTGGGAACATGACTGAGGCGTGATTCTGGAAACCTGTGGCCTGGGAACATGACATCTGTTTAGATTGTGGAATACTGTGCCCTGGGAACCCGACTGAGGCTTGGTTCTGGAACCCTGTGGACTGGGAATATGACTGAGGTTTTATTCTGGAACCCTGTAGACTGGGAACATAACTGAGGATTGATTCTGGAACCCTGTGGCCTGGGAACATGACATCGGTTGGATTCTGGAACCCTGTGGCATGGGAACATGACTGCGGTTTGATTGTGGAACCCACTGGCCTGGGAACATGACCGTGGTTTGATTCTGAAACCCTGTGGCCTGGGAACATGACTGAGGTTTGGTTCTGGAACCCTGTTCCCTGGGAACATGACTGAGGTTTGATTCTGGGCTCCTGTGTCCTGGGAACAAGAATGAGGTTTGAATGTGGAACCCTGTGGCCTAGGAACATGACTGAGGTTTGATTCTGGAACCATGTGTCCTGGGAATATGACTGAGGTTTGCTTCTGGATAACTGTGGCCTGGGAAAATAACTGAGGTTTCATTGTGGAAATATGAGGCCTGGGATCATGAGTGAGGTTTGATGGTGGAACACTCTGGCCTGGCAAAATGACTGAAGCTTGATTCTGGAACCCTGTGGCCTGGGAACTTGACTGAGGTTTGATGGCAGAAACCTGTGGACTGGCAACATGACTGAGGTTTGATTGTGGAACCCTGTGCCCTGGAAACATGACTGTGGCCTGGTACTGGAAACCCATGGCCTGGGAACTTGACATTGCTTTGATTCTGGAACCCTGTGTCCTGGGAACATGACTGAGGTTTGATTCTGGAAATCATTGGCCTGGGAACATGACTGACGTTAGATTGTGGAATCTTGTGGCCTGGGAACATGACTGAGGTTTGATGGAGGAACCCTGTGGCCTGGGAACATGACTGAGGTTTGATGGGGGTACCCTGTGGCGTGGCAACATGACTGAGGCTTGATTCTGGAACCCTGTGGCCTGGGAAATTGACTCTGATTTGATCGCAGAAACCTGTGGACTGGCAACATGACTGAGGTTTGATGGTGGAACCCTGTGGCCTGGCAACAGGACTGAGGTTTGATGGTGGAATCCTGTGGCCTGGCAAGATGACTTTGGTTTGATTGTGGAACACTCTGGCCTGGGAATATGACTGACGTTTAATTCTGGAACCCTGTGTCCTGGGAATATGAGTGAGGCTTGATTCTGGAACCCTGTGGCCTTGGAACATGAATGGGGTTTTACTTTTGAATCCTGTGTCCAGGGAACATGACTGAGGTTTGATTCTGGAACCCTGTGTCCTGGGAACATGACTGAGGTTTGATTCTGGAACCATGTGGCCTGGGAATATGACTGAGGTTTGATTCTGGAAACCATTGGCCTGGGAACATGACTGATGTTAGATTGTGGAATCCTGTGGCCTGGGAACATGACATCGGTTTGGATTCTGAAAACCTGTGGTCTGGGAATATGACTGAGGTTTGATGGTGGTACCCTATGGCCTGGGAGCATGACTTAGCTTTGATTCTGGATCCCTGTGGCCTGGGAACATGACTGAGGCGTGATTCTGGAAACCTGAGGCCTGGGAACATGACATCTGTTTAGATTGTGGAATACTGTGCCCTGGGAACCTGACTGAGGCTTGGTACTTGAACCCTGTGGACTGGCAACATGACTGAGGTTTTATTCTGGAACCCTGTAGCATGGGAACATAACTGAGGATTGATTCTGGAAACCTGTGGCCTGGGAACATGACATCGGTGGAATCTGGAACCCTGTGGCCTGGGAACATGAGAACGGTGTGATTCTGGAACCCTGTGGCCTGAGAACATGTCTGAGGTTTGATGGTGGAAACCTGTGGCCTGGCAACATGACTGAGGTTTGGTTCTGGAACCCTGTTCCCTGGGAACATGACTGAGGTTTGATTCTGGACACCTTTGTCCTGGGAACATGACTGAGGTTTGATTGTGGAACCCTGTGTCCTGGGAACATGACTGAGTTTTGATTCTGGAACCATGTGTCCTGGGAATATGACTGAGGTTTGATTCTGGATACCTGTGGCCTGGGAAAATGACTGAGGTTTCATTGTGGAAATATGTGGCCTGGGATCTTGAGTGAGGTTTGATGGTGGAACACTCTGGCCTGGCAAAATGACTGAAGCTTGATTCTGGAACCCTGTGGCCTGGGAACTTGACTGAGGTTTGATGGCAGAAACCTGTGGACTGGCAACATGACTGAGGTTTGATTGTGGAACCCTGTGCCCTGGAAACATGACTGTGGCCTGCTACTGGAAACCCATGGCCTGGGAACTTGACGTTGGTTTGATTCTGGAACCCTGTGTCCTGGGAACATGATTGAGGTTTGATTCTGGAAACCATTGGTCTGGGAACATGACTGATGTTAGATTGTGGAATCCTGTGGCCTGGGAACATGACTGAGGTTTGATGGAGGAACCCTGTGGCCTGGGAACATGACTGAGGTTTGATGGTGGTACCCTGTGGACTGGCAACATGACTGAGGCTTGATTCTGGGACCCTGTGGCCTGGGAAATTGACTCTGATTTGATCGCAGAAACCTGTGGACTGGCAGCATGACTGAGGATTGATGGTGGAACCCTGGGCACTGGGAACATGACGAGATGCCTGACACTGTAACCCCGTGTCCTGAGAACATGACATTGTTTTGATTCTGGAAAGCTGTTTCCTGGGAACATGACTGAGGTTTGATGGTTGAACCCTGTGGACTGGCAACATGACTGACGTTTGATTGTGGCACCCTCAGGCTTGGGAACATTACTGAGGCTTGATGGTGGAACCCTGTGTCCTGGCACCAGGACTGAGGTTTGATGGTGGAACCCTGTGGCCTGGGAACATGACATCGTTTTGGATTCTGGTACCGTGTTGCCTGGGAACATGAAATCGTTTTGATTCTGGAAACCTGTGGCCTGGGAATATGACTGAGGTTTGATGGTGGTACCCTATGGCCTGGCAACATGACTGAGGTTTGATTCTGGAACCCTGTGTCCTGGGAACATGACTGAGGTTTGATTCTGGAACCATGTGGCCTGGGAATATGACTGAGGTTTGATTCTGGAAACCATTGGCCTGGGAACATGACTGATGTTAGATTGTGGAACCCTATGGCCTGGGAACATGACATCGGTTTGATTCTGGAAACCATTGGCCTGGGAACATGACTGATGTTAGATTGTGGAATCCTGTGGCCTGGGAACATGACATCGGTTTGGATTCTGAAAACCTGTGGTCTGGGAATATGACTGAGGTTTGATTGTCGTATCCTATGGCCTGGGAGCATGACTTAGCTTTGATTCTGGATCCCTGTGGCCTGGGAACATGACTGAGGCGTGATTCTGGAAACCTGAGGCCTGGGAACATGACATCTGTTTAGATTGTGGAATACTGTGCCCTGGGAACCCGACTGAGGCTTGGTTCTGGAACCCTGTGGACTGGGAATATGACTGAGGTTTTATTCTGGAACCCTGTAGACTGGGAACATAACTGAGGATTGATTCTGGAACCCTGTGGCCTGGGAACATGACATCGGTTGGATTCTGGAACCCTGTGGCATGGGAACATGACTGCGGTTTGATTGTGGAACCCACTGGCCTGGGAACATGACCGTGGTTTGATTCTGAAACCCTGTGGCCTGGGAACATGACTGAGGTTTGGTTCTGGAACCCTGTTCCCTGGGAACATGACTGAGGTTTGATTCTGGGCTCCTGTGTCCTGGGAACAAGAATGAGGTTTGAATGTGGAACCCTGTGGCCTGGGAACATGACTGAGGTTTGATTCTGGAACCATGTGTCCTGGGAATATGACTGAGGTTTGCTTCTGGATAACTGTGGCCTGGAAAAATAACTGAGGTTTCATTGTGGAAATATGAGGCCTGGGATCATGAGTGAGGTTTGATGGGGGTACCCTGTGGCGTGGCAACATGACTGAGGCTTGATTCTGGAACCCTGTGGCCTGGGAAATTGACTCTGATTTAATCGCAGAAACCTGTGGACTGGCAACATGACTGAGGTTTGATGGTGGAACCCTGTGGCCTGGCAAGATGACAGAGGTTTGATTGTGGAACCCTCAGGCTTGAGAACATGACTGAGGCTTGATGGTGGAACCCTGTGGCCTGGCAACAGGACTGAGGTTTGATGGTGGAATCCTGTGGCCTGGCAAGATGACTTTGGTTTGATTGTGGAACACTCTGGCCTGGGAATATGACTGACGTTTAATTCTGGAACCCTGTGGCCTGGGAATATGAGTGAGGCTTGATTCTGGAACCCTGTGGCCTTGGAACATGAATGGGGTTTTACTTTTGAATCCTGTGTCCAGGGAACATGACTGAGGTTTGATTCTGGAACCCTGTGTCCTGGGAACATGACTGAGGTTTGCTTCTGGAACCATGTGGCCTGGGAATATGACTGAGGTTTGATTCTGGAAACCATTGGCCTGGGAACATGACTGATGTTAGATTGTGGAATCCTGTGGCCTGGGAACATGACATCGGTTTGATTCTGGAAACCATTGGCCTGGGAACATGACTGATGTTAGATTGTGGAATCCTGTGGCCTGGGAACATGACATCGGTTTGGATTCTGAAAACCTGTGGTCTGGGAATATGACTGAGGTTTGATGGTGGTACCCTATGGCCTGGGAGCATGACTTAGCTTTGATTCTGGATCCCTGTGGCCTGGGAACATGACTGAGGCGTGATTCTGGAAACCTGAGGCCTGGGAACATGACATCTGTTTAGATTGTGGAATACTGTGCCCTGGGAACCTGACTGAGGCTTGGTACTTGAACCCTGTGGACTGGCAACATGACTGAGGTTTTATTCTGGAACCCTGTAGCATGGGAACATAAATGAGGATTGATTCTGGAACCCTGTGGCCTGGGAACATGACATCGGTGGAATCTGGAACCCTGTGGCCTGGGAACATGAGAACGGTGTGATTCTGGAACCCTGTGGCCTGAGAACATGTCTGAGGTTTGATGGTGGAAACCTGTGGCCTGGCAACATGACTGAGGTTTGGTTCTGGAACCCTGTTCCCTGGGAACATGACTGAGGTTTGATTCTGGACACCTTTGTCCTGGGAACATGACTGAGGTTTGATTGTGGAACCCTGTGTCCTGGGAACATGACTGAGTTTTGATTCTGGAACCATGTGTCCTGGGAATATGACTGAGGTTTGATTCTGGATACCTGTGGCCTGGGAAAATGACTGAGGTTTCATTGTGGAAATATGTGGCCTGGGATCTTGAGTGAGGTTTGATGGTGGAACACTCTGGCCTGGCAAAATGACTGAAGCTTGATTCTGGAACCCTGTGGCCTGGGAACTTGACTGAGGTTTGATGGCAGAAACCTGTGGACTGGCAACATGACTGAGGTTTGATTGTGGAACCCTGTGCCCTGGAAACATGACTGTGGCCTGCTACTGGAAACCCATGGCCTGGGAACTTGACGTTGGTTTGATTCTGGAACCCTGTGTCCTGGGAACATGATTGAGGTTTGATTCTGGAAACCATTGGTCTGGGAACATGACTGATGTTAGATTGTGGAATCCTGTGGCCTGGGAACATGACTGAGGTTTGATGGAGGAACCCTGTGGCCTGGGAACATGACTGAGGTTTGATGGTGGTACCCTGTGGACTGGCAACATGACTGAGGCTTGATTCTGGGACCCTGTGGCCTGGGAAATTGACTCTGATTTGATCGCAGAAACCTGTGGACTGGCAGCATGACTGAGGATTGATGGTGGAACCCTGGGCACTGGGAACATGACGAGATGCCTGACACTGTAACCCCGTGTCCTGAGAACATGACATTGTTTTGATTCTGGAAAGCTGTTTCCTGGGAACATGACTGAGGTTTGATGGTTGAACCCTGTGGACTGGCAACATGACTGACGTTTGATTGTGGCACCCTCAGGCTTGGGAACATTACTGAGGCTTGATGGTGGAACCCTGTGTCCTGGCACCAGGACTGAGGTTTGATGGTGGAACCTTGTGGCCTGGGAACATGACATCGTTTTGGATTCTGGTACCGTGTTGCCTGGGAACATGAAATCGTTTTGATTCTGGAAACCTGTGGCCTGGGAATATGACTGAGGTTTGATGGTGGTACCCTATGGCCTGGCAACATGACTGAGGTTTGATTCTGGAACCCTGTGTCCTGGGAACATGACTGAGGTTTGATTCTGGAACCATGTGGCCTGGGAATATGACTGAGGTTTGATTCTGGAAACCATTGGCCTGGGAACATGACTGATGTTAGATTGTGGAACCCTATGGCCTGGGAACATGACATCGGTTTGATTCTGGAAACCATTGGCCTGGGAACATGACTGATGTTAGATTGTGGAATCCTGTGGCCTGGGAACATGACATCGGTTTGGATTCTGAAAACCTGTGGTCTGGGAATATGACTGAGGTTTGATTGTCGTATCCTATGGCCTGGGAGCATGACTTAGCTTTGATTCTGGATCCCTGTGGCCTGGGAACATGACTGAGGCGTGATTCTGGAAACCTGAGGCCTGGGAACATGACATCTGTTTAGATTGTGGAATACTGTGCCCTGGGAACCCGACTGAGGCTTGGTTCTGGAACCCTGTGGACTGGGAATATGACTGAGGTTTTATTCTGGAACCCTGTAGACTGGGAACATAACTGAGGATTGATTCTGGAACCCTGTGGCCTGGGAACATGACATCGGTTGGATTCTGGAACCCTGTGGCATGGGAACATGACTGCGGTTTGATTGTGGAACCCACTGGCCTGGGAACATGACCGTGGTTTGATTCTGAAACCCTGTGGCCAGGGAACATGACTGAGGTTTGGTTCTGGAACCCTGTTCCCTGGGAACATGACTGAGGTTTGATTCTGGGCTCCTGTGTCCTGGGAACAAGAATGAGGTTTGAATGTGGAACCCTGTGGCCTGGGAACATGACTGAGGTTTGATTCTGGAACCATGTGTCCTGGGAATATGACTGAGGTTTGCTTCTGGATAACTGTGGCCTGGAAAAATAACTGAGGTTTCATTGTGGAAATATGAGGCCTGGGATCAAGAGTGAGGTTTGATGGGGGTACCCTGTGGCGTGGCAACATGACTGAGGCTTGATTCTGGAACCCTGTGGCCTGGGAAATTGACTCTGATTTAATCGCAGAAACCTGTGGACTGGCAACATGACTGAGGTTTGATGGTGGAACCCTGTGGCCTGGCAAGATGACAGAGGTTTGATTGTGGAACCCTCAGGCTTGAGAACATGACTGAGGCTTAATGGTGGAACCCTGTGGCCTGGCAACAGGACTGAGGTTTGATGGTGGAATCCTGTGGCCTGGCAAGATGACTTTGGTTTGATTGTGGAACACTCTGGCCTGGGAATATGACTGACGTTTAATTCTGGAAACCTGTGGCCTGGGAATATGAGTGAGGCTTGATTCTGGAACCCTGTGGCCTTGGAACATGAATGGGGTTTTACTTTTGAATCCTGTGTCCAGGGAACATGACTGAGGTTTGATTCTGGAACCCTGTGTTCTGGGAACATGACTGAGGTTTGATTCTGGAACCATGTGGCCTGGGAATATGACTGAGGTTTGATTCTGGAAACCATTGGCCTGGGAACATGACTGATGTTAGATTGTGGAATCCTGTGGCCTGGGAACATGAAATCGTTTTGATTCTGGAAAACTGTGGCCTGGGAATATGACTGAGGTTTCATGGTGGTACCCTATGGCCTGGCAACATGACTGAGGTTTGATTCTGGATCCCTGTGGCCTGGGAACATGACTGAGGCGTGATTCTGGAAACCTGTGGCCTGGGAACATGACATCTGTTTAGATTGTGGAATACTGTGCCCTGGGAACCCGACTGAGGCTTGGTTCTGGAACCCTGTGGACTGGGAATATGACTGAGGTTTTATTCTGGAACCCTGTAGACTGGGAACATAACTGAGGATTGATTCTGGAACCCTGTGGCCTGGGAACATGACATCGGTTGGATTCTGGAACCCTGTGGCATGGGAACATGACTGAGGTTTGATTCTGGAACCATGTGTCCTGGGAATATGACTGAGGTTTGCTTCTGGATAACTGTGGCCTGGGAAAATAACTGAGGTTTCATTGTGGAAATAAGTGGCCTGGGATCATGAGTGAGGTTTGATGGTGGAACACTCTGTCCTGGCAAAATGACTGAAGCTTGATTCTGGAACCCTGTAGCCTGGGAACTTGACTGAGGTTTGATGGCAGAAACCTGTGGACTGGCAACATGACTGAGGTTTGATTGTGGAACCCTGTGCCCTGGAAACATGACTGTGGCCTGCTACTGGAAACCCATGGCCTGGGAACTTGACATTGCTTTGATTCTGGAACCCTGTGTCCTGGGAACATGACTGAGGTTTGATTGTGGAAATCATTGGCCTGGGAACATGACTGACGTTAGATTGTGGAATCTTGTGGCCTGGGAATATGACTGAGGTTTGATGGAGGAACCCTGTGGCCTGGGAACATGACTGAGGTTTGATGGGGGTACCCTGTGGCGTGGAAACATGACTGAGGCTTCATTCTGGAAACCTGGGGCCTGGGAAATTGACTCTGATTTGATCGCAGAAACCTGTGGACTGGCAACATGACTGAGGTTTGATGGTGGAACCCTGTGGCCTGGCAAGATGACAGAGGTTTGATTGTGGAACCCTCAGGCTTGAGAACATGACTGAGGCTTGATGGTGGAACCCTGTGGCCTGGCAACAGGACTGAGGTTTGATGGTGGAATCCTGTGGCCTGGCAAGATGACTTTGGTTTGATTGTGGAACACTCTGGCCTGGGAATATGACTGACGTTTAATTCTGGAACCCTGTGTCCTGGGAATATGAGTGAGGCTTGATTCTGGAACCCTGTGGCCTTGGAACATGAATGGGGTTTTACTTTTGAATCCTGTGTCCAGGGAACATGACTGAGGTTTGATTCTGGAACCCTGTGTCCTGGGAACATGACTGAGGTTTGATTCTGGAACCATGTGGCCTGGGAATATGACTGAGGTTTGATTCTGGAAACCATTGGCCTGGGAACATGACTGATGTTAGATTGTGGAATCCTGTGGCCTGGGAACATGACATCGGTTTGGATTCTGAAAACCTGTGGTCTGGGAATATGACTGAGGTTTGATGGTGGTACCCTATGGCCTGGGAGCATGACTTAGCTTTGATTCTGGATCCCTGTGGCCTGGGAACATGACTGAGGCGTGATTCTGGAAACCTGAGGCCTGGGAACATGACATCTGTTTAGATTGTGGAATACTGTGCCCTGGGAACCTGACTGAGGCTTGGTACTTGAACCCTGTGGACTGGCAACATGACTGAGGTTTTATTCTGGAACCCTGTAGCATGGGAACATAACTGAGGATTGATTCTGGAAACCTGTGGCCTGGGAACATGACATCGGTGGAATCTGGAACCCTGTGGCCTGGGAACATGAGAACGGTGTGATTCTGGAACCCTGTGGCCTGAGAACATGTCTGAGGTTTGATGGTGGAAACCTGTGGCCTGGCAACATGACTGAGGTTTGGTTCTGGAACCCTGTTCCCTGGGAACATGACTGAGGTTTGATTCTGGACACCTTTGTCCTGGGAACATGACTGAGGTTTGATTGTGGAACCCTGTGTCCTGGGAACATGACTGAGTTTTGATTCTGGAACCATGTGTCCTGGGAATATGACTGAGGTTTGATTCTGGAACCTGTGGCCCGGGAAAATGACTGAGGTTTCATTGTGGAAATATGTGGCCTGGGATCTTGAGTGAGGTTTGATGGTGGAACACTCTGGCCTGGCAAAATGACTGAAGCTTGATTCTGGAACCCTGTGGCCTGGGAACTTGACTGAGGTTTGATGGCAGAAACCTGTGGACTGGCAACATGACTGAGGTTTGATTGTGGAACCCTGTGCCCTGGAAACATGACTGTGGCCTGGTACTGGAAACCCATGGCCTGGGAACTTGACGTTGGTTTGATTCTGGAACCCTGTGTCCTGGGAACATGATTGAGGTTTGATTCTGGAAACCATTGGTCTGGGAACATGACTGATGTTAGATTGTGGAATCCTGTGGCCTGGGAACATGACTGAGGTTTGATGGAGGAACCCTGTGGCCTGGGAACATGACTGAGGTTTGATGGTGGTACCCTGTGGACTGGCAACATGACTGAGGCTTGATTCTGGGACCCTGTGGCCTGGGAAATTGACTCTGATTTGATCGCAGAAACCTGTGGACTGGCAGCATGACTGAGGATTGATGGTGGAACCCTGGGCACTGGGAACATGACGAGATGCCTGACACTGTAACCCCGTGTCCTGAGAACATGACATTGTTTTGATTCTGGAAAGCTGTTTCCTGGGAACATGACTGAGGTTTGATGGTTGAACCCTGTGGACTGGCAACATGACTGACGTTTGATTGTGGCACCCTCAGGCTTGGGAACATTACTGAGGCTTGATGGTGGAACCCTGTGTCCTGGCACCAGGACTGAGGTTTGATGGTGGAACCCTGTGGCCTGGGAACATGACATCGTTTTGGATTCTGGTACCGTGTTGCCTGGGAACATGAAATCGTTTTGATTCTGGAAACCTGTGGCCTGGGAATATGACTGAGGTTTGATGGTGGTACCCTATGGCCTGGCAACATGACTGAGGTTTGATTCTGGAACCCTGTGTCCTGGGAACATGACTGAGGTTTGATTCTGGAACCATGTGGCCTGGGAATATGACTGAGGTTTGATTCTGGAAACCATTGGCCTGGGAACATGACTGATGTTAGATTGTGGAACCCTATGGACTGGGAACATGACATCGGTTTGATTCTGGAAACCATTGGCCTGGGAACATGACTGATGTTAGATTGTGGAATCCTGTGGCCTGGGAACATGACATCGGTTTGGATTCTGAAAACCTGTGGTCTGGGAATATGACTGACGTTTGATTGTCGTACCCTATGGCCTGGGAGCATGACTTAGCTTTGATTCTGGATCCCTGTGGCCTGGGAACATGACTGAGGCGTGATTCTGGAAACCTGAGGCCTGGGAACATGACATCTGTTTAGATTGTGGAATACTGTGCCCTGGGAACCCGACTGCGGCTTGGTTCTGGAACCCTGTGGACTGGGAATATGACTGAGGTTTTATTCTGGAACCCTGTAGACTGGGAACATAACTGAGGATTGATTCTGGAACCCTGTGGCCTGGGAACATGACATCGGTTGGATTCTGGAAACCTGTGGCATGGGAACATGACTGCGGTTTGATTGTGGAACCCACTGGCATTGGAACATGACCGTGGTTTGATTCTGAAACCCTGTGGCCTGGGAACATGACTGAGGTTTGGTTCTGGAACCCTGTTCCCTGGGAACATGACTGAGGTTTGATTCTGGGCTCCTGTGTCCTGGGAACAAGAATGAGGTTTGAATGTGGAACCCTGTGGCCTGGGAACATGACTGAGGTTTGATTCTGGAACCATGTGTCCTGGGAATATGACTGAGGTTTGCTTCTGGATAACTGTGGCCTGGAAAAATAACTGAGGTTTCATTGTGGAAATATGAGGCCTGGGATCATGAGTGAGGTTTGATGGGGGTACCCTGTGGCGTGGCAACATGACTGAGGCTTGATTCTGGAACCCTGTGGCCTGGGAAATTGACTCTGATTTAATCGCAGAAACCTGTGGACTGGCAACATGACTGAGGTTTGATGGTGGAACCCTGTGGCCTGGCAAGATGACAGAGGTTTGATTGTGGAACCCTCAGGCTTGAGAACATGACTGAGGCTTGATGGTGGAACCCTGTGGCCTGGCAACAGGACTGAGGTTTGATGGTGGAATCCTGTGGCCTGGCAAGATGACTTTGGTTTGATTGTGGAACACTCTGGCCTGGGAATATGACTGACGTTTAATTCTGGAACCCTGTGGCCTGGGAATATGAGTGAGGCTTGATTCTGGAACCCTGTGGCCTTGGAACATGAATGGGGTTTTACTTTTGAATCCTGTGTCCAGGGAACATGACTGAGGTTTGATTCTGGAACCCTGTGTCCTGGGAACATGACTGAGGTTTGCTTCTGGAACCATGTGGCCTGGGAATATGACTGAGGTTTGATTCTGGAAACCATTGGCCTGGGAACATGACTGATGTTAGATTGTGGAATCCTGTGGCCTGGGAACATGACATCGGTTTGATTCTGGAAACCATTGGCCTGGGAACATGACTGATGTTAGATTGTGGAATCCTGTGGCCTGGGAACATGACATCGGTTTGGATTCTGAAAACCTGTGGTCTGGGAATATGACTGAGGTTTGATGGTGGTACCCTATGGCCTGGGAGCATGACTTAGCTTTGATTCTGGATCCCTGTGGCCTGGGAACATGACTGAGGCGTGATTCTGGAAACCTGAGGCCTGGGAACATGACATCTGTTTAGATTGTGGAATACTGTGCCCTGGGAACCTGACTGAGGCTTGGTACTTGAACCCTGTGGACTGGCAACATGACTGAGGTTTTATTCTGGAACCCTGTAGCATGGGAACATAAATGAGGATTGATTCTGGAACCCTGTGGCCTGGGAACATGACATCGGTGGAATCTGGAACCCTGTGGCCTGGGAACATGAGAACGGTGTGATTCTGGAACCCTGTGGCCTGAGAACATGTCTGAGGTTTGATGGTGGAAACCTGTGGCCTGGCAACATGACTGAGGTTTGGTTCTGGAACCCTGTTCCCTGGGAACATGACTGAGGTTTGATTCTGGACACCTTTGTCCTGGGAACATGACTGAGGTTTGATTGTGGAACCCTGTGTCCTGGGAACATGACTGAGTTTTGATTCTGGAACCATGTGTCCTGGGAATATGACTGAGGTTTGATTCTGGATACCTGTGGCCTGGGAAAATGACTGAGGTTTCATTGTGGAAATATGTGGCCTGGGATCTTGAGTGAGGTTTGATGGTGGAACACTCTGGCCTGGCAAAATGACTGAAGCTTGATTCTGGAACCCTGTGGCCTGGGAACTTGACTGAGGTTTGATGGCAGAAACCTGTGGACTGGCAACATGACTGAGGTTTGATTGTGGAACCCTGTGCCCTGGAAACATGACTGTGGCCTGCTACTGGAAACCCATGGCCTGGGAACTTGACGTTGGTTTGATTCTGGAACCCTGTGTCCTGGGAACATGATTGAGGTTTGATTCTGGAAACCATTGGTCTCGGAACATGACTGATGTTAGATTGTGGAATCCTGTGGCCTGGGAACATGACTGAGGTTTGATGGAGGAACCCTGTGGCCTGGGAACATGACTGAGGTTTGATGGTGGTACCCTGTGGACTGGCAACATGACTGAGGCTTGATTCTGGGACCCTGTGGCCTGGGAAATTGACTCTGATTTGATCGCAGAAACCTGTGGACTGGCAACATGACTGAGGATTGATGGTGGAACCCTGGGCACTGGGAACATGACGAGATGCCTGACACTGTAACCCCGTGTCCTGAGAACATGACATTGTTTTGATTCTGGAAAGCTGTTTCCTGGGAACATGACTGAGGTTTGATGGTTGAACCCTGTGGACTGGCAACATGACTGACGTTTGATTGTGGCACCCTCAGGCTTGGGAACATTACTGAGGCTTGATGGTGGAACCCTGTGTCCTGGCACCAGGACTGAGGTTTGATGGTGGAACCCTGTGGCCTGGGAACATGACATCGTTTTGGATTCTGGTACCGTGTTGCCTGGGAACATGAAATCGTTTTGATTCTGGAAACCTGTGGCCTGGGAATATGACTGAGGTTTGATGGTGGTACCCTATGGCCTGGCAACATGACTGAGGTTTGATTCTGGATCCCTGTGGCCTGGGAACATGACTGAGGCGTGATTCTGGAAACCTGTGGCCTGGGAACATGACATCTGTTTAGATTGTGGAATACTGTGCCCTGGGAACCCGACTGAGGCTTGGTTCTGGAACCCTGTGGACTGGGAATATGACTGAGGTTTTATTCTGGAACCCTGTAGACTGGGAACATAACTGAGGATTGATTCTGGAACCCTGTGGCCTGGGAACATGACATCGGTTGGATTCTGGAACCCTGTGGCATGGGAACATGACTGCGGTTTGATTGTGGAACCCACTGGCCTGGGAACATGACCGTGGTTTGATTCTGAAATCCTGTGGCCTGGGAACATGACTGAGGTTTGGTTCTGGAACCCTGTTCCCTGGGAACATGACTGAGGTTTGATTCTGGGCTCCTGTGTCCTGGGAACAAGAATGAGGTTTGAATGTGGAACCCTGTGGCCTGGGAACATGACTGAGGTTTGATTCTGGAACCATGTGTCCTGGGAATATGACTGAGGTTTGCTTCTGGATAACTGTGGCCTGGGAAAATAACTGAGGTTTCATTGTGGAAATATGAGGCCTGGGATCATGAGTGAGGTTTGATGGGTGTACCCTGTGGCGTGGCAACATGAGTGAGGCTTGATTCTGGAACCCTGTGGCCTGGGAAATTGACTCTGATTTAATCGCAGAAACCTGTGGACTGGCAACATGACTGAGGTTTGATGGTGGAACCCTGTGGCCTGGCAAGATGACAGAGGTTTGATTGTGGAACCCTCAGGCTTGAGAACATGACTGAGGCTTGATGGTGGAACCCTGTGGCCTGGCAACAGGACTGAGGTTTGATAGTGGAATCCTGTGGCCTGGCAAGATGACTTTGGTTTGATTGTGGAACACTCTGGCCTGGGAATATGACTGACGTTTAATTCTGGAACCCTGTGGCCTTGGAATATGAATGGGGTTTTACTTTTGAATCCTGTGTCCAGGGAACATGACTGAGGTTTGATTCTGGAACCCTGTGTCCTGGGAACATGACTGAGGTTTGATTCTGGAACCATGTGGCCTGGGAATATGACTGAGGTTTGATTCTGGAAACCATTGGCCTGGGAACATGACTGATGTTAGATTGTGGAATCCTGTTGCCTGGGAACATGAAATCGTTTTGATTCTGGAAAACTGTGGCCTGGGAATATGACTGAGGTTTCATGGTGGTACCCTATGGCCTGGCAACATGACTGAGGTTTGATTCTGGATCCCTGTGGCCTGGGAACATGACTGAGGCGTGATTCTGGAAACCTGAGGCCTGGGAACATGACATCTGTTTAGATTGTGGAATACTGTGCCCTGGGAACCTGACTGAGGCTTGGTACTTGAACCCTGTGGACTGGCAACATGACTGAGGTTTTATTCTGGAACCCTGTAGCATGGGAACATAACTGAGCATTGATTCTGGAAACCTGTGGCCTGGGAACATGACATCGGTGGAATCTGGAACCCTGTGGCCTGGGAACATGAGAACGGTGTGATTCTGGAACCCTGTGGCCTGAGAACATGTCTGAGGTTTGATGGTGGAAACCTGTGGCCTGGCAACATGACTGAGGTTTGGTTCTGGAACCCTGTTCCCTGGGAACATGACTGAGGTTTGATTCTGGACACCTTTGTCCTGGGAACATGACTGAGGTTTGATTGTGGAACCCTGTGTCCTGGGAACATGACTGAGTTTTGATTCTGGAACCATGTGTCCTGGGAATATGACTGAGGTTTGATTCTGGATACCTGTGGCCTGGGAAAATGACTGAGGTTTCATTGTGGAAATATGTGGCCTGGGATCTTGAGTGAGGTTTGATGGTGGAACACTCTGGCCTGGCAAAATGACTGAAGCTTGATTCTGGAACCCTGTGGCCTGGGAACTTGACTGAGGTTTGATGGCAGAAACCTGTGGACTGGCAACATGACTGAGGTTTGATTGTGGAACCCTGTGCCCTGGAAACATGACTGTGGCCTGGTACTGGAAACCCATGGCCTGGGAACTTGACGTTGGTTTGATTCTGGAACCCTGTGTCCTGGGAACATGATTGAGGTTTGATTCTGGAAACCATTGGTCTGGGAACCTGACTGATGTTAGATTGTGGAATCCTGTGGCCTGGGAACATGACTGAGGTTTGATGGAGGAACCCTGTGGCCTGGGAACATGACTGAGGTTTGATGGTGGTGCCCTGTGGACTGGCAACATGACTGAGGCTTGATTCTGGGACCCTGTGGCCTGGGAAATTGACTCTGATTTGATCGCAGAAACCTGTGGACTGGCAACATGACTGAGGATTGATGGTGGAACCCTGGGCACTGGGAACATGACCAGATGCCTGACACTGTAACCCCGTGTCCTGAAAACATGACATTGTTTTGATTCTGGAAAGCTGTTTCCTGGGAACATGACTGAGGTTTGATGGTTGAACCCTGTGGACTGGCAACATGACTGACGTTTGATTGTGGCACCCTCAGGCTTGGGAACATTACTGAGGCTTGATGGTGGAACCCTGTGTCCTGGCACCAGGACTGAGGTTTGATGGTGGAACCCTGTGGCCTGGGAACATGACATCGTTTTGGATTCTGGTACCGTGTTGCCTGGGAACATGAAATCGTTTTGATTCTGGAAACCTGTGGCCTGGGAATATGACTGAGGTTTGATTGTCGTACCCTATGGCCTGGGAGCATGACTTAGCTTTGATTCTGGATCCCTGTGGCCTGGGAACATGACTGAGGCGTGATTCTGGAAACCTGAGGCCTGGGAACATGACATCTGTTTAGATTGTGGAATACTGTGCCCTGGGAACCCGACTGAGGCTTGGTTCTGGAACCCTGTGGACTGGGAATATGACTGAGGTTTTATTCTGGAACCCTGTAGACTGGGAACATAACTGAGGATTGATTCTGGAACCCTGTGGCCTGGGAACATGACATCGGTTGGATTCTGGAACCCTGTGGCATGGGAACATGACTGAGGTTTGATTCTGGGCTCCTGTGTCCTGGGAACAAGAATGAGGTTAGAATGTGGAACCCTGTGGCCTGGGAACATGACTGAGGTTTGATTCTGGAACCATGTGTCCTGGGAATATGACTGAGGTTTGCTTCTGGATAACTGTGGCCTGGGAAAATAACTGAGGTTTCATTGTGGAAATATGAGGCCTGGGATCATGAGTGAGGTTTGATGGTGGAACACTCTGGCCTGGCAAAATGACTGAAGCTTGATTCTGGAACCCTGTAGCCTGGGAACTTGACTGAGGTTTGATGGCAGAAACCTGTGGACTGGCAACATGACTGAGGTTTGATTGTGGAACCCTGTGCCCTGGAAACATGACTGTGGCCTGCTACTGGAATCCCATGGCCTGGGAACTTGACATTGGTTTGATTCTGGAACCCTGTGTCCTGGGAACATGACTGAGGTTTGATTCTGGAAATCATTGGCCTGGGAACATGACTGACGTTAGATTGTGGAATCTTGTGGCCTGGGAACATGACTGAGGTTTGATGGAGGAGCCCTGTGGCCTGGGAACATGACTGAGGTTTGATGGGGGTACCCTGTGGCGTGGAAACATGACTGAGGCTTGATTCTGGAACCCTGGGGCCTGGGAAATTGACTCTGATTTGATCGCAGAAACCTGTGGACTGGCAACATGACTGAGGTTTGATGGTGGAACCCTGTGGCGTGGCAAGATGGCATAGGTTTGATTGTGGAACCCTCAGGCTTGAGAACATGACTGAGGCTTGATGGTGGAACCCTGTGGCCTGGCAACAGGACTGAGGTTTGATGGTGGAATCCTGTGGCCTGGCAAGATGACTTTGGTTTGATTGTGGAACACTCTGGCCTGGGAATATGACTGACGTTTAATTCTGGAACCCTGTGGCCTGGGAATATGAGTGAGGCTTGATTCTGGAACCCTGTGGCCTTGGAACATGAATGGGGTTTTACTTTTGAATCCTGTGTCCAGGGAACATGACTGAGGTTTGATTCTGGAACCCTGTGTCCTGGGAACATGACTGAGGTTTGATTCTGGAACCATGTGGCCTGGGAATATGACTGAGGTTTGATTCTGGAAACCATTGGCCTGGGAACATGACTGATGTTAGATTGTGGAATCCTGTGGCCTGGGAACATGACATCGGTTTGGATTCTGAAAACCTGTGGTCTGGGAATATGACTGAGGTTTGATGGTGGTACCCTATGGCCTGGGAGCATGACTTAGCTTTGATTCTGGATCCCTGTGGCCTGGGAACATGACTGAGGCGTGATTCTGGAAACCTGAGGCCTGGGAACATGACATCTGTTTAGATTGTGGAATACTGTGCCCTGGGAACCTGACTGAGGCTTGGTACTTGAACCCTGTGGACTGGCAACATGACTGAGGTTTTATTCTGGAACCCTGTAGCATGGGAACATAACTGAGGATTGATTCTGGAAACCTGTGGCCTGGGAACATGACATCGGTGGAATCTGGAACCCTGTGGCCTGGGAACATGAGAACGGTGTGATTCTGGAACCCTGTGGCCTGAGAACATGTCTGAGGTTTGATGGTGGAAACCTGTGGCCTGGCAACATGACTGAGGTTTGGTTCTGGAACCCTGTTCCCTGGGAACATGACTGAGGTTTGATTCTGGACACCTTTGTCCTGGGAACATGACTGAGGTTTGATTGTGGAACCCTGTGTCCTGGGAACATGACTGAGTTTTGATTCTGGAACCATGTGTCCTGGGAATATGACTGAGGTTTGATTCTGGATACCTGTGGCCTGGGAAAATGACTGAGGTTTCATTGTGGAAATATGTGGCCTGGGATCTTGAGTGAGGTTTGATGGTGGAACACTCTGGCCTGGCAAAATGACTGAAGCTTGATTCTGGAACCCTGTGGCCTGGGAACTTGACTGAGGTTTGATGGCAGAAACCTGTGGACTGGCAACATGACTGAGGTTTGATTGTGGAACCCTGTGCCCTGGAAACATGACTGTGGCCTGCTACTGGAAACCCATGGCCTGGGAACTTGACGTTGGTTTGATTCTGGAACCCTGTGTCCTGGGAACATGATTGAGGTTTGATTCTGGAAACCATTGGTCTGGGAACATGACTGATGTTAGATTGTGGAATCCTGTGGCCTGGGAACATGACTGAGGTTTGATGGAGGAACCCTGTGGCCTGGGAACATGACTGAGGTTTGATGGTGGTACCCTGTGGACTGGCAACATGACTGAGGCTTGATTCTGGGACCCTGTGGCCTGGGAAATTGACTCTGATTTGATCGCAGAAACCTGTGGACTGGCAGCATGACTGAGGATTGATGGTGGAACCCTGGGCACTGGGAACATGACGAGATGCCTGACACTGTAACCCCGTGTCCTGAGAACATGACATTGTTTTGATTCTGGAAAGCTGTTTCCTGGGAACATGACTGAGGTTTGATGGTTGAACCCTGTGGACTGGCAACATGACTGACGTTTGATTGTGGCACCCTCAGGCTTGGGAACATTACTGAGGCTTGATGGTGGAACCCTGTGTCCTGGCACCAGGACTGAGGTTTGATGGTGGAACCCTGTGGCCTGGGAACATGACATCGTTTTGGATTCTGGTACCGTGTTGCCTGGGAACATGAAATCGTTTTGATTCTGGAAACCTGTGGCCTGGGAATATGACTGAGGTTTGATGGTGGTACCCTATGGCCTGGCAACATGACTGAGGTTTGATTCTGGAACCCTGTGTCCTGGGAACATGACTGAGGTTTGATTCTGGAACCATGTGGCCTGGGAATATGACTGAGGTTTGATTCTGGAAACCATTGGCCTGGGAACATGACTGATGTTAGATTGTGGAACCCTATGGCCTGGGAACATGACATCGGTTTGATTCTGGAAACCATTGGCCTGGGAACATGACTGATGTTAGATTGTGGAATCCTGTGGCCTGGGAACATGACATCGGTTTGGACTCTGAAAACCTGTGGTCTGGGAATATGACTGAGGTTTGATTGTCGTATCCTATGGCCTGGGAGCATGACTTAGCTTTGATTCTGGATCCCTGTGGCCTGGGAACATGACTGAGGCGTGATTCTGGAAACCTGAGGCCTGGGAACATGACATCTGTTTAGATTGTGGAATACTGTGCCCTGGGAACCCGACTGAGGCTTGGTTCTGGAACCCTGTGGACTGGGAATATGACTGAGGTTTTATTCTGGAACCCTGTAGACTGGGAACATAACTGAGGATTGATTCTGGAACCCTGTGGCCTGGGAACATGACATCGGTTGGATTCTGGAACCCTGTGGCATGGGAACATGACTGCGGTTTGATTGTGGAACCCACTGGCCTGGGAACATGACCGTGGTTTGATTCTGAAACCCTGTGGCCTGGGAACATGACTGAGGTTTGGTTCTGGAACCCTGTTCCCTGGGAACATGACTGAGGTTTGATTCTGGGCTCCTGTGTCCTGGGAACAAGAATGAGGTTTGAATGTGGAACCCTGTGGCCTGGGAACATGACTGAGGTTTGATTCTGGAACCATGTGTCCTGGGAATATGACTGAGGTTTGCTTCTGGATAACTGTGGCCTGGAAAAATAACTGAGGTTTCATTGTGGAAATATGAGGCCTGGGATCATGAGTGAGGTTTGATGGGGGTACCCTGTGGCGTGGCAACATGAGTGAGGCTTGATTCTGGAACCCTGTGGCCTGGGAAATTGACTCTGATTTAATCGCAGAAACCTGTGGACTGGCAACATGACTGAGGTTTGATGGTGGAACCCTGTGGCCTGGCAAGATGACAGAGGTTTGATTGTGGAACCCTCAGGCTTGAGAACATGACTGAGGCTTGATGGTGGAACCCTGTGGCCTGGCAACAGGACTGAGGTTTGATAGTGGAATCCTGTGGCCTGGCAAGATGACTTTGGTTTGATTGTGGAACACTCTGGCCTGGGAATATGACTGACGTTTAATTCTGGAAACCTGTGGCCTGGGAATATGAGTGAGGCTTGATTCTGGAACCCTGTGGCCTTGGAACATGAATGGGGTTTTACTTTTGAATCCTGTGTCCAGGGAACATGACTGAGGTTTGATTCTGGAACCCTGTGTCCTGGGAACATGACTGAGGTTTGATTCTGGAACCATGTGGCCTGGGAATATGACTGAGGTTTGATTCTGGAAACCATTGGCCTGGGAACATGACTGATGTTAGATTGTGGAATCCTGTGGCCTGGGAACATGAAATCGTTTTGATTCTGGAAAACTGTGGCCTGGGAATATGACTGAGGTTTCATGGTGGTACCCTATGGCCTGGCAACATGACTGAGGTTTGATTCTGGATCCCTGTGGCCTGGGAACATGACTGAGGCGTGATTCTGGAAACCTGAGGCCTGGGAACATGACATCTGTTTAGATTGTGGAATACTGTGCCCTGGGAACCTGACTGAGGCTTGGTACTTGAACCCTGTGGACTGGCAACATGACTGAGGTTTTATTCTGGAACCCTGTAGCATGGGAACATAACTGAGGATTGATTCTGGAAACCTGTGGCCTGGGAACATGACATCGGTGGAATCTGGAACCCTGTGGCCTGGGAACATGAGAACGGTGTGATTCTGGAACCCTGTGGCCTGAGAACATGTCTGAGGTTTGATGGTGGAAACCTGTGGCCTGGCAACATGACTGAGGTTTGGTTCTGGAACCCTGTTCCCTGGGAACATGACTGAGGTTTGATTCTGGACACCTTTGTCCTGGGAACATGACTGAGGTTTGATTGTGGAACCCTGTGTCCTGGGAACATGACTGAGTTTTGATTCTGGAACCATGTGTCCTGGGAATATGACTGAGGTTTGATTCTGGATACCTGTGGCCTGGGAAAATGACTGAGGTTTCATTGTGGAAATATGTGGCCTGGGATCTTGAGTGAGGTTTGATGGTGGAACACTCTGGCCTGGCAAAATGACTGAAGCTTGATTCTGGAACCCTGTGGCCTGGGAACTTGACTGAGGTTTGATGGCAGAAACCTGTGGACTGGCAACATGACTGAGGTTTGATTGTGGAACCCTGTGCCCTGGAAACATGACTGTGGCCTGGTACTGGAAACCCATGGCCTGGGAACTTGACGTTGGTTTGATTCTGGAACCCTGTGTCCTGGGAACATGATTGAGGTTTGATTCTGGAAACCATTGGTCTGGGAACCTGACTGATGTTAGATTGTGGAATCCTGTGGCCTGGGAACATGACTGAGGTTTGATGGAGGAACCCTGTGGCCTGGGAACATGACTGAGGTTTGATGGTGGTACCCTGTGGACTGGCAACATGACTGAGGCTTGATTCTGGGACCCTGTGGCCTGGGAAATTGACTCTGATTTGATCGCAGAAACCTGTGGACTGGCAACATGACTGAGGATTGATGGTGGAACCCTGGGCACTGGGAACATGACGAGATGCCTGACACTGTAACCCCGTGTCCTGAGAACATGACATTGTTTTGATTCTGGAAAGCTGTTTCCTGGGAACATGACTGAGGTTTGATGGTTGAACCCTGTGGACTGGCAACATGACTGACGTTTGATTGTGGCACCCTCAGGCTTGGGAACATTACTGAGGCTTGATGGTGGAACCCTGTGTCCTGGCACCAGGACTGAGGTTTGATGGTGGAACCCTGTGGCCTGGGAACATGACATCGTTTTGGATTCTGGTACCGTGTTGCCTGGGAACATGAAATCGTTTTGATTCTGGAAACCTGTGGCCTGGGAATATGACTGAGGTTTGATGGTGGTACCCTATGGCCTGGCAACATGACTGAGGTTTGATTCTGGAACCCTGTGTCCTGGGAACATGACTGAGGTTTGATTCTGGAACCATGTGGCCTGGGAATATGACTGAGGTTTGATTCTGAAAACCATTGGCCTGGGAACATGACTGATGTTAGATTGTGGAACCCTGTGGCCTGGGAACATGACATCGGTTTGATTCTGAAAACCATTGGCCTGGGAACATGACTGATGTTAGATTGTGGAATCCTGTGGCCTGGGAACATGACATCGGTTTGGATTCTGAAAACCTGTGGTCTGGGAATATGACTGAGGTTTGATTGTCGTACCCTATGGCCTGGGAGCATGACTTAGCTTTGATTCTGGATCCCTGTGGCCTGGGAACATGACTGAGGCGTGATTCTGGAAACCTGAGGCCTGGGAACATGACATCTGTTTAGATTGTGGAATACTGTGCCCTGGGAACCCGACTGAGGCTTGGTTCTGGAACCCTGTGGACTGGGAATATGACTGAGGTTTTATTCTGGAACCCTGTAGACTGGGAACATAACTGAGGATTGATTCTGGAACCCTGTGGCCTGGGAACATGACATCGGTTGGATTCTGGAACCCTGTGGCATGGGAACATGACTGAGGTTTGATTCTGGGCTCCTGTGTCCTGGGAACAAGAATGAGGTTTGAATGTGGAACCCTGTGGCCTGGGAACATGACTGAGGTTTGATTCTGGAACCATGTGTCCTGGGAATATGACTGAGGTTTGCTTCTGGATAACTGTGGCCTGGGAAAATAACTGAGGTTTCATTGTGGAAATATGAGGCCTGGGATCATGAGTGAGGTTTGATGGTGGAACACTCTGGCCTGGCAAAATGACTGAAGCTTGATTCTGGAACCCTGTAGCCTGGGAACTTGACTGAGGTTTGATGGCAGAAACCTGTGGACTGGCAACATGACTGAGGTTTGATTGTGGAACCCTGTGCCCTGGAAACATGACTGTGGCCTGCTACTGGAATCCCATGGCCTGGGAACTTGACATTGGTTTGATTCTGGAACCCTGTGTCCTGGGAACATGACTGAGGTTTGATTCTGGAAATCATTGGCCTGGGAACATGACTGACGTTAGATTGTGGAATCTTGTGGCCTGGGAACATGACTGAGGTTTGATGGAGGAGCCCTGTGGCCTGGGAACATGACTGAGGTTTGATGGGGGTACCCTGTGGCGTGGAAACATGACTGAGGCTTGATTCTGGAACCCTGGGGCCTGGGAAATTGACTCTGATTTGATCGCAGAAACCTGTGGACTGGCAACATGACTGAGGTTTGATGGTGGAACCCTGTGGCGTGGCAAGATGGCATAGGTTTGATTGTGGAACCCTCAGGCTTGAGAACATGACTGAGGCTTGATGGTGGAACCCTGTGGCCTGGCAACAGGACTGAGGTTTGATGGTGGAATCCTGTGGCCTGGCAAGATGACTTTGGTTTGATTGTGGAACACTCTGGCCTGGGAATATGACTGACGTTTAATTCTGGAACCCTGTGGCCTGGGAATATGAGTGAGGCTTGATTCTGGAACCCTGTGGCCTTGGAACATGAATGGGGTTTTACTTTTGAATCCTGTGTCCAGGGAACATGACTGAGGTTTGATTCTGGAACCCTGTGTCCTGGGAACATGACTGAGGTTTGATTCTGGAACCATGTGGCCTGGGAATATGACTGAGGTTTGATTCTGGAAACCATTGGCCTGGGAACATGACTGATGTTAGATTGTGGAATCCTGTGGCCTGGGAACATGACATCGGTTTGGATTCTGAAAACCTGTGGTCTGGGAATATGACTGAGGTTTGATGGTGGTACCCTATGGCCTGGGAGCATGACTTAGCTTTGATTCTGGATCCCTGTGGCCTGGGAACATGACTGAGGCGTGATTCTGGAAACCTGAGGCCTGGGAACATGACATCTGTTTAGATTGTGGAATACTGTGCCCTGGGAACCTGACTGAGGCTTGGTACTTGAACCCTGTGGACTGGCAACATGACTGAGGTTTTATTCTGGAACCCTGTAGCATGGGAACATAACTGAGGATTGATTCTGGAAACCTGTGGCCTGGGAACATGACATCGGTGGAATCTGGAACCCTGTGGCCTGGGAACATGAGAACGGTGTGATTCTGGAACCCTGTGGCCTGAGAACATGTCTGAGGTTTGATGGTGGAAACCTGTGGCCTGGCAACATGACTGAGGTTTGGTTCTGGAACCCTGTTCCCTGGGAACATGACTGAGGTTTGATTCTGGACACCTTTGTCCTGGGAACATGACTGAGGTTTGATTGTGGAACCCTGTGTCCTGGGAACATGACTGAGTTTTGATTCTGGAACCATGTGTCCTGGGAATATGACTGAGGTTTGATTCTGGATACCTGTGGCCTGGGAAAATGACTGAGGTTTCATTGTGGAAATATGTGGCCTGGGATCTTGAGTGAGGTTTGATGGTGGAACACTCTGGCCTGGCAAAATGACTGAAGCTTGATTCTGGAACCCTGTGGCCTGGGAACTTGACTGAGGTTTGATGGCAGAAACCTGTGGACTGGCAACATGACTGAGGTTTGATTGTGGAACCCTGTGCCCTGGAAACATGACTGTGGCCTGCTACTGGAAACCCATGGCCTGGGAACTTGACGTTGGTTTGATTCTGGAACCCTGTGTCCTGGGAACATGATTGAGGTTTGATTCTGGAAACCATTGGTCTGGGAACATGACTGATGTTAGATTGTGGAATCCTGTGGCCTGGGAACATGACTGAGGTTTGATGGAGGAACCCTGTGGCCTGGGAACATGACTGAGGTTTGATGGTGGTACCCTGTGGACTGGCAACATGACTGAGGCTTGATTCTGGGACCCTGTGGCCTGGGAAATTGACTCTGATTTGATCGCAGAAACCTGTGGACTGGCAGCATGACTGAGGATTGATGGTGGAACCCTGGGCACTGGGAACATGACGAGATGCCTGACACTGTAACCCCGTGTCCTGAGAACATGACATTGTTTTGATTCTGGAAAGCTGTTTCCTGGGAACATGACTGAGGTTTGATGGTTGAACCCTGTGGACTGGCAACATGACTGACGTTTGATTGTGGCACCCTCAGGCTTGGGAACATTACTGAGGCTTGATGGTGGAACCCTGTGTCCTGGCACCAGGACTGAGGTTTGATGGTGGAACCCTGTGGCCTGGGAACATGACATCGTTTTGGATTCTGGTACCGTGTTGCCTGGGAACATGAAATCGTTTTGATTCTGGAAACCTGTGGCCTGGGAATATGACTGAGGTTTGATGGTGGTACCCTATGGCCTGGCAACATGACTGAGGTTTGATTCTGGAACCCTGTGTCCTGGGAACATGACTGAGGTTTGATTCTGGAACCATGTGGCCTGGGAATATGACTGAGGTTTGATTCTGGAAACCATTGGCCTGGGAACATGACTGATGTTAGATTGTGGAACCCTATGGCCTGGGAACATGACATCGGTTTGATTCTGGAAACCATTGGCCTGGGAACATGACTGATGTTAGATTGTGGAATCCTGTGGCCTGGGAACATGACATCGGTTTGGACTCTGAAAACCTGTGGTCTGGGAATATGACTGAGGTTTGATTGTCGTATCCTATGGCCTGGGAGCATGACTTAGCTTTGATTCTGGATCCCTGTGGCCTGGGAACATGACTGAGGCGTGATTCTGGAAACCTGAGGCCTGGGAACATGACATCTGTTTAGATTGTGGAATACTGTGCCCTGGGAACCCGACTGAGGCTTGGTTCTGGAACCCTGTGGACTGGGAATATGACTGAGGTTTTATTCTGGAACCCTGTAGACTGGGAACATAACTGAGGATTGATTCTGGAACCCTGTGGCCTGGGAACATGACATCGGTTGGATTCTGGAACCCTGTGGCATGGGAACATGACTGCGGTTTGATTGTGGAACCCACTGGCCTGGGAACATGACCGTGGTTTGATTCTGAAACCCTGTGGCCTGGGAACATGACTGAGGTTTGGTTCTGGAACCCTGTTCCCTGGGAACATGACTGAGGTTTGATTCTGGGCTCCTGTGTCCTGGGAACAAGAATGAGGTTTGAATGTGGAACCCTGTGGCCTGGGAACATGACTGAGGTTTGATTCTGGAACCATGTGTCCTGGGAATATGACTGAGGTTTGCTTCTGGATAACTGTGGCCTGGAAAAATAACTGAGGTTTCATTGTGGAAATATGAGGCCTGGGATCATGAGTGAGGTTTGATGGGGGTACCCTGTGGCGTGGCAACATGAGTGAGGCTTGATTCTGGAACCCTGTGGCCTGGGAAATTGACTCTGATTTAATCGCAGAAACCTGTGGACTGGCAACATGACTGAGGTTTGATGGTGGAACCCTGTGGCCTGGCAAGATGACAGAGGTTTGATTGTGGAACCCTCAGGCTTGAGAACATGACTGAGGCTTGATGGTGGAACCCTGTGGCCTGGCAACAGGACTGAGGTTTGATAGTGGAATCCTGTGGCCTGGCAAGATGACTTTGGTTTGATTGTGGAACACTCTGGCCTGGGAATATGACTGACGTTTAATTCTGGAAACCTGTGGCCTGGGAATATGAGTGAGGCTTGATTCTGGAACCCTGTGGCCTTGGAACATGAATGGGGTTTTACTTTTGAATCCTGTGTCCAGGGAACATGACTGAGGTTTGATTCTGGAACCCTGTGTCCTGGGAACATGACTGAGGTTTGATTCTGGAACCATGTGGCCTGGGAATATGACTGAGGTTTGATTCTGGAAACCATTGGCCTGGGAACATGACTGATGTTAGATTGTGGAATCCTGTGGCCTGGGAACATGAAATCGTTTTGATTCTGGAAAACTGTGGCCTGGGAATATGACTGAGGTTTCATGGTGGTACCCTATGGCCTGGCAACATGACTGAGGTTTGATTCTGGATCCCTGTGGCCTGGGAACATGACTGAGGCGTGATTCTGGAAACCTGAGGCCTGGGAACATGACATCTGTTTAGATTGTGGAATACTGTGCCCTGGGAACCTGACTGAGGCTTGGTACTTGAACCCTGTGGACTGGCAACATGACTGAGGTTTTATTCTGGAACCCTATAGCATGGGAACATAACTGAGGATTGATTCTGGAAACCTGTGGCCTGGGAACATGACATCGGTGGAATCTGGAACCCTGTGGCCTGGGAACATGAGAACGGTGTGATTCTGGAACCCTGTGGCCTGAGAACATGTCTGAGGTTTGATGGTGGAAACCTGTGGCCTGGCAACATGACTGAGGTTTGGTTCTGGAACCCTGTTCCCTGGGAACATGACTGAGGTTTGATTCTGGACACCTTTGTCCTGGGAACATGACTGAGGTTTGATTGTGGAACCCTGTGTCCTGGGAACATGACTGAGTTTTGATTCTGGAACCATGTGTCCTGGGAATATGACTGAGGTTTGATTCTGGATACCTGTGGCCTGGGAAAATGACTGAGGTTTCATTGTGGAAATATGTGGCCTGGGATCTTGAGTGAGGTTTGATGGTGGAACACTCTGGCCTGGCAAAATGACTGAAGCTTGATTCTGGAACCCTGTGGCCTGGGAACTTGACTGAGGTTTGATGGCAGAAACCTGTGGACTGGCAACATGACTGAGGTTTGATTGTGGAACCCTGTGCCCTGGAAACATGACTGTGGCCTGGTACTGGAAACCCATGGCCTGGGAACTTGACGTTGGTTTGATTCTGGAACCCTGTGTCCTGGGAACATGATTGAGGTTTGATTCTGGAAACCATTGGTCTGGGAACCTGACTGATGTTAGATTGTGGAATCCTGTGGCCTGGGAACATGACTGAGGTTTGATGGAGGAACCCTGTGGCCTGGGAACATGACTGAGGTTTGATGGTGGTACCCTGTGGACTGGCAACATGACTGAGGCTTGATTCTGGGACCCTGTGGCCTGGGAAATTGACTCTGATTTGATCGCAGAAACCTGTGGACTGGCAACATGACTGAGGATTGATGGTGGAACCCTGGGCACTGGGAACATGACGAGATGCCTGACACTGTAACCCCGTGTCCTGAGAACATGACATTGTTTTGATTCTGGAAAGCTGTTTCCTGGGAACATGACTGAGGTTTGATGGTTGAACCCTGTGGACTGGCAACATGACTGACGTTTGATTGTGGCACCCTCAGGCTTGGGAACATTACTGAGGCTTGATGGTGGAACCCTGTGTCCTGGCACCAGGACTGAGGTTTGATGGTGGAACCCTGTGGCCTGGGAACATGACATCGTTTTGGATTCTGGTACCGTGTTGCCTGGGAACATGAAATCGTTTTGATTCTGGAAACCTGTGGCCTGGGAATATGACTGAGGTTTGATGGTGGTACCCTATGGCCTGGCAACATGACTGAGGTTTGATTCTGGAACCCTGTGTCCTGGGAACATGACTGAGGTTTGATTCTGGAACCATGTGGCCTGGGAATATGACTGAGGTTTGATTCTGAAAACCATTGGCCTGGGAACATGACTGATGTTAGATTGTGGAACCCTGTGGCCTGGGAACATGACATCGGTTTGATTCTGAAAACCATTGGCCTGGGAACATGACTGATGTTAGATTGTGGAATCCTGTGGCCTGGGAACATGACATCGGTTTGGATTCTGAAAACCTGTGGTCTGGGAATATGACTGAGGTTTGATTGTCGTACCCTATGGCCTGGGAGCATGACTTAGCTTTGATTCTGGATCCCTGTGGCCTGGGAACATGACTGAGGCGTGATTCTGGAAACCTGAGGCCTGGGAACATGACATCTGTTTAGATTGTGGAATACTGTGCCCTGGGAACCCGACTGAGGCTTGGTTCTGGAACCCTGTGGACTGGGAATATGACTGAGGTTTTATTCTGGAACCCTGTAGACTGGGAACATAACTGAGGATTGATTCTGGAACCCTGTGGCCTGGGAACATGACATCGGTTGGATTCTGGAACCCTGTGGCATGGGAACATGACTGAGGTTTGATTCTGGGCTCCTGTGTCCTGGGAACAAGAATGAGGTTTGAATGTGGAACCCTGTGGCCTGGGAACATGACTGAGGTTTGATTCTGGAACCATGTGTCCTGGGAATATGACTGAGGTTTGCTTCTGGATAACTGTGGCCTGGGAAAATAACTGAGGTTTCATTGTGGAAATATGAGGCCTGGGATCATGAGTGAGGTTTGATGGTGGAACACTCTGGCCTGGCAAAATGACTGAAGCTTGATTCTGGAACCCTGTAGCCTGGGAACTTGACTGAGGTTTGATGGCAGAAACCTGTGGACTGGCAACATGACTGAGGTTTGATTGTGGAACCCTGTGCCCTGGAAACATGACTGTGGCCTGCTACTGGAAACCCATGGCCTGGGAACTTGACATTGGTTTGATTCTGGAACCCTGTGTCCTGGGAACATGACTGAGGTTTGATTCTGGAAATCATTGGCCTGGGAACATGACTGACGTTAGATTGTGGAATCTTGTGGCCTGGGAACATGACTGAGGTTTGATGGAGGAGCCCTGTGGCCTGGGAACATGACTGAGGTTTGATGGGGGTACCCTGTGGCGTGGAAACATGACTGAGGCTTGATTCTGGAACCCTGGGGCCTGGGAAATTGACTCTGATTTGATCGCAGAAACCTGTGGACTGGCAACATGACTGAGGTTTGATGGTGGAACCCTGTGGCCTGGCAAGATGACAGAGGTTTGATTGTGGAACCCTCAGGCTTGAGAACATGACTGAGGCTTGATGGTGGAACCCTGTGGCCTGGAAACAGGACTGAGGTTTGATGGTGGAATCCTGTGGCCTGGCAAGATGACTTTGGTTTGATTGTGGAACACTCTGGCCTGGGAATATGACTGACGTTTAATTCTGGAACCCTGTGTCCTGGGAATATGAGTGAGGCTTGATTCTGGAACCCTGTGGCCTTGGAACATGAATGGGGTTTTACTTTTGAATCCTGTGTCCAGGGAACATGACTGAGGTTTGATTCTGGAACCCTGTGTCCTGGGAACATGACTGAGGTTTGATTCTGGAACCATGTGGCCTGGGAATATGACTGAGGTTTGATTCTGGAAACCATTGGCCTGGGAACATGACTGATGTTAGATTGTGGAATCCTGTGGCCTGGGAACATGACATCGGTTTGGATTCTGAAAACCTGTGGTCTGGGAATATGACTGAGGTTTGATGGTGGTACCCTATGGCCTGGGAGCATGACTTAGCTTTGATTCTGGATCCCTGTGGCCTGGGAACATGACTGAGGCGTGATTCTGGAAACCTGAGGCCTGGGAACATGACATCTGTTTAGATTGTGGAATACTGTGCCCTGGGAACCTGACTGAGGCTTGGTACTTGAACCCTGTGGACTGGCAACATGACTGAGGTTTTATTCTGGAACCCTGTAGCATGGGAACATAACTGAGGATTGATTCTGGAAACCTGTGGCCTGGGAACATGACATCGGTGGAATCTGGAACCCTGTGGCCTGGGAACATGAGAACGGTGTGATTCTGGAACCCTGTGGCCTGAGAACATGTCTGAGGTTTGATGGTGGAAACCTGTGGCCTGGCAACATGACTGAGGTTTGGTTCTGGAACCCTGTTCCCTGGGAACATGAGTGAGGTTTGATTCTGGACACCTTTGTCCTGGGAACATGACTGAGGTTTGATTGTGGAACCCTGTGTCCTGGGAACATGACTGAGTTTTGATTCTGGAACCATGTGTCCTGGGAATATGACTGAGGTTTGATTCTGGATACCTGTGGCCTGGGAACATGACTGAGGTTTGATTCTGGAACCATGTGGCCTGGGAATATGACTGAGGTTTGATTCTGGAAACCATTGGCCTGGGAACATGACTGATATTAGATTGTGGAATCCTGTGGCCTGGGAACATGACATCGGTTTGGATTCTGAAAACCTGTGGTCTGGGAATATGACTGAGGTTTGATGGTGGTACCCTATGGCCTGGGAGCATGACTTAGCTTTGATTCTGGATCCCTGTGGCCTGGGAACATGACTGAGGCGTGATTCTGGAAACCTGAGGCCTGGGAACATGACATCTGTTCAGATTGTGGAATACTGTGCCCTGGGAACCTGACTGAGGCTTGGTACTTGAACCCTGTGGACTGGCAACATGACTGAGGTTTTATTCTGGAACCCTGTAGCATGGGAACATAACTGAGGATTGATTCTGGAAACCTGTGGCCTGGGAACATGACATCGGTGGAATCTGGAACCCTGTGGCCTGGGAACATGAGAACGGTGTGATTCTGGAACCCTGTGGCCTGAGAACATGTCTGAGGTTTGATGGTGGAAACCTGTGGCCTGGCAACATGACTGAGGTTTGGTTCTGGAACCCTGTTCCCTGGGAACATGACTGAGGTTTGATTCTGGACACCTTTGTCCTGGGAACATGACTGAGGTTTGATTGTGGAACCCTGTGTCCTGGGAACATGACTGAGTTTTGATTCTGGAACCATGTGTCCTGGGAATATGACTGAGGTTTGATTCTGGATACCTGTGGCCTGGGAAAATGACTGAGGTTTCATTGTGGAAATATGTGGCCTGGGATCTTGAGTGAGGTTTGATGGTGGAACACTCTGGCCTGGCAAAATGACTGAAGCTTGATTCTGGAACCCTGTGGCCTGGGAACTTGACTGAGGTTTGATGGCAGAAACCTGTGGACTGGCAACATGACTGAGGTTTGATTGTGGAACCCTGTGCCCTGGAAACATGACTGTGGCCTGGTACTGGAAACCCATGGCCTGGGAACTTGACGTTGGTTTGATTCTGGAACCCTGTGTCCTGGGAACATGATTGAGGTTTGATTCTGGAAACCATTGGTCTGGGAACATGACTGATGTTAGATTGTGGAATCCTGTGGCCTGGGAACATGACTGAGGTTTGATGGAGGAACCCTGTGGCCTGGGAACATGACTGAGGTTTGATGGTGGTACCCTGTGGACTGGCAACATGACTGAGGCTTGATTCTGGGACCCTGTGGCCTGGGAAATTGACTCTGATTTGATCGCAGAAACCTGTGGACTGGCAGCATGACTGAGGATTGATGGTGGAACCCTGGGCACTGGGAACATGACGAGATGCCTGACACTGTAACCCCGTGTCCTGAGAACATGACATTGTTTTGATTCTGGAAAGCTGTTTCCTGGGAACATGACTGAGGTTTGATGGTTGAACCCTGTGGACTGGCAACATGACTGACGTTTGATTGTGGCACCCTCAGGCTTGGGAACATTACTGAGGCTTGATGGTGGAACCCTGTGTCCTGGCACCAGGACTGAGGTTTGATGGTGGAACCCTGTGGCCTGGGAACATGACATCGTTTTGGATTCTGGTACCGTGTTGCCTGGGAACATGAAATCGTTTTGATTCTGGAAACCTGTGGCCTGGGAATATGACTGAGGTTTGATGGTGGTACCCTATGGCCTGGCAACATGACTGAGGTTTGATTCTGGAACCCTGTGTCCTGGGAACATGACTGAGGTTTGATTCTGGAACCATGTGGCCTGGGAATATGACTGAGGTTTGATTCTGGAAACCATTGGCCTGGGAACATGACTGATGTTAGATTGTGGAACCCTATGGCCTGGGAACATGACATCGGTTTGATTCTGGAAACCATTGGCCTGGGAACATGACTGATGTTAGATTGTGGAATCCTGTGGCCTGGGAACATGACATCGGTTTGGACTCTGAAAACCTGTGGTCTGGGAATATGACTGAGGTTTGATTGTCGTATCCTATGGCCTGGGAGCATGACTTAGCTTTGATTCTGGATCCCTGTGGCCTGGGAACATGACTGAGGCGTGATTCTGGAAACCTGAGGCCTGGGAACATGACATCTGTTTAGATTGTGGAATACTGTGCCCTGGGAACCCGACTGAGGCTTGGTTCTGGAACCCTGTGGACTGGGAATATGACTGAGGTTTTATTCTGGAACCCTGTAGACTGGGAACATAACTGAGGATTGATTCTGGAACCCTGTGGCCTGGGAACATGACATCGGTTGGATTCTGGAACCCTGTGGCATGGGAACATGACTGCGGTTTGATTGTGGAACCCACTGGCCTGGGAACATGACCGTGGTTTGATTCTGAAACCCTGTGGCCTGGGAACATGACTGAGGTTTGGTTCTGGAACCCTGTTCCCTGGGAACATGACTGAGGTTTGATTCTGGGCTCCTGTGTCCTGGGAACAAGAATGAGGTTTGAATGTGGAACCCTGTGGCCTGGGAACATGACTGAGGTTTGATTCTGGAACCATGTGTCCTGGGAATATGACTGAGGTTTGCTTCTGGATAACTGTGGCCTGGAAAAATAACTGAGGTTTCATTGTGGAAATATGAGGCCTGGGATCATGAGTGAGGTTTGATGGGGGTACCCTGTGGCGTGGCAACATGACTGAGGCTTGATTCTGGAACCCTGTGGCCTGGGAAATTGACTCTGATTTAATCGCAGAAACCTGTGGACTGGCAACATGACTGAGGTTTGATGGTGGAACCCTGTGGCCTGGCAAGATGACAGAGGTTTGATTGTGGAACCCTCAGGCTTGAGAACATGACTGAGGCTTGATGGTGGAACCCTGTGGCCTGGCAACAGGACTGAGGTTTGATAGTGGAATCCTGTGGCCTGGCAAGATGACTTTGGTTTGATTGTGGAACACTCTGGCCTGGGAATATGACTGACGTTTAATTCTGGAAACCTGTGGCCTGGGAATATGAGTGAGGCTTGATTCTGGAACCCTGTGGCCTTGGAACATGAATGGGGTTTTACTTTTGAATCCTGTGTCCAGGGAACATGACTGAGGTTTGATTCTGGAACCCTGTGTCCTGGGAACATGACTGAGGTTTGATTCTGGAACCATGTGGCCTGGGAATATGACTGAGGTTTGATTCTGGAAACCATTGGCCTGGGAACATGACTGCTGTTAGATTGTGGAATCCTGTGGCCTGGGAACATGAAATCGTTTTGATTCTGGAAAACTGTGGCCTGGGAATATGACTGAGGTTTCAGGGTGGTACCCTATGGCCTGGCAACATGACTGAGGTTTGATTCTGGATCCCTGTGTCCTGGGAACATGACTGAGTCGTGATTCTGGAAACCTGAGGCCTGGGAACATGACATCTGTTTAGATTGTGGAATACTGTGCCCTGGGAACCTGACTGAGGCTTGGTACTTGAACCCTGTGGACTGGCAACATGACTGAGGTTTTATTCTGGAACCCTGTAGCATGGGAACATAACTGAGGATTGATTCTGGAAACCTGTGGCCTGGGAACATGACATCGGTGGAATCTGGAACCCTGTGGCCTGGGAACATGAGAACGGTGTGATTCTGGAACCCTGTGGCCTGAGAACATGTCTGAGGTTTGATGGTGGAAACCTGTGGCCTGGCAACATGACTGAGGTTTGGTTCTGGAACCCTGTTCCCTGGGAACATGACTGAGGTTTGATTCTGGACACCTTTGTCCTGGGAACATGACTGAGGTTTGATTGTGGAACCCTGTGTCCTGGGAACATGACTGAGTTTTGATTCTGGAACCATGTGTCCTGGGAATATGACTGAGGTTTGATTCTGGATACCTGTGGCCTGGGAAAATGACTGAGGTTTCATTGTGGAAATATGTGGCCTGGGATCTTGAGTGAGGTTTGATGGTGGAACACTCTGGCCTGGCAAAATGACTGAAGCTTGATTCTGGAACCCTGTGGCCTGGGAACTTGACTGAGGTTTGATGGCAGAAACCTGTGGACTGGCAACATGACTGAGGTTTGATTGTGGAACCCTGTGCCCTGGAAACATGACTGTGGCCTGGTACTGGAAACCCATGGCCTGGGAACTTGACGTTGGTTTGATTCTGGAACCCTGTGTCCTGGGAACATGATTGAGGTTTGATTCTGGAAACCATTGGTCTGGGAACATGACTGATGTTAGATTGTGGAATCCTGTGGCCTGGGAACATGACTGAGGTTTGATGGAGGAACCCTGTGGCCTGGGAACATGACTGAGGTTTGATGGTGGTACCCTGTGGACTGGCAACATGACTGAGGCTTGATTCTGGGACCCTGTGGCCTGGGAAATTGACTCTGATTTGATCGCAGAAACCTGTGGACTGGCAACATGACTGAGGATTGATGGTGGAACCCTGGGCACTGGGAACATGACGAGATGCCTGACACTGTAACCCCGTGTCCTGAGAACATGACATTGTTTTGATTCTGGAAAGCTGTTTCCTGGGAACATGACTGAGGTTTGATGGTTGAACCCTGTGGACTGGCAACATGACTGACGTTTGATTGTGGCACCCTCAGGCTTGGGAACATTACTGAGGCTTGATGGTGGAACCCTGTGTCCTGGCACCAGGACTGAGGTTTGATGGTGGAACCCTGTGGCCTGGGAACATGACATCGTTTTGGATTCTGGTACCGTGTTGCCTGGGAACATGAAATCGTTTTGATTCTGGAAACCTGTGGCCTGGGAATATGACTGAGGTTTGATGGTGGTACCCTATGGCCTGGCAACATGACTGAGGTTTGATTCTGGAACCCTGTGTCCTGGGAACATGACTGAGGTTTGATTCTGGAACCATGTGGCCTGGGAATATGACTGAGGTTTGATTCTGGAAACCATTGGCCTGGGAACATGACTGATGTTAGATTGTGGAACCCTGTGGCCTGGGAACATGACATCGGTTTGATTCTGAAAACCATTGGCCTGGGAACATGACTGATGTTAGATTGTGGAATCCTGTGGCCTGGGAACATGACATCGGTTTGGATTCTGAAAACCTGTGGTCTGGGAATATGACTGAGGTTTGATTGTCGTACCCTATGGCCTGGGAGCATGACTTAGCTTTGATTCTGGATCCCTGTGGCCTGGGAACATGACTGAGGCGTGATTCTGGAAACCTGAGGCCTGGGAACATGACATCTGTTTAGATTGTGGAATACTGTGCCCTGGGAACCCGACTGAGGCTTGGTTCTGGAACCCTGTGGACTGGGAATATGACTGAGGTTTTATTCTGGAACCCTGTAGACTGGGAACATAACTGAGGATTGATTCTGGAACCCTGTGGCCTGGGAACATGACATCGGTTGGATTCTGGAACCCTGTGGCATGGGAACATGACTGAGGTTTGATTCTGGGCTCCTGTGTCCTGGGAACAAGAATGAGGTTTGAATGTGGAACCCTGTGGCCTGGGAACATGACTGAGGTTTGATTCTGGAACCATGTGTCCTGGGAATATGACTGAGGTTTGCTTCTGGATAACTGTGGCCTGGGAAAATAACTGAGGTTTCATTGTGGAAATATGAGGCCTGGGATCATGAGTGAGGTTTGATGGTGGAACACTCTGTCCTGGCAAAATGACTGAAGCTTGATTCTGGAACCCTGTAGCCTGGGAACTTGACTGAGGTTTGATGGCAGAAACCTGTGGACTGGCAACATGACTGAGGTTTGATTGTGGAACCCTGTGCCCTGGAAACATGACTGTGGCCTGCTACTGGAAACCCATGGCCTGGGAACTTGACATTGCTTTGATTCTGGAACCCTGTGTCCTGGGAACATGACTGAGGTTTGATTCTGGAAATCATTGGCCTGGGAACATGACTGACGTTAGATTGTGGAATCTTGTGGCCTGGGAACATGACTGAGGTTTGATGGAGGAGCCCTGTGGCCTGGGAACATGACTGAGGTTTGATGGGGGTACCCTGTGGCGTGGAAACATGACTGAGGCTTGATTCTGGAACCCTGGGGCCTGGGAAATTGACTCTGATTTGATCGCAGAAACCTGTGGACTGGCAACATGACTGAGGTTTGATGGTGGAACCCTGTGGCCTGGCAAGATGACAGAGGTTTGATTGTGGAACCCTCAGGCTTGAGAACATGACTGAGGCTTGATGGTGGAACCCTGTGGCCTGGCAACAGGACTGAGGTTTGATGGTGGAATCCTGTGGCCTGGCAAGATGACTTTGGTTTGATTGTGGAACACTCTGGCCTGGGAATATGACTGACGTTTAATTCTGGAACCCTGTGGCCTGGGAATATGAGTGAGGCTTGATTCTGGAACCCTGTGGCCTTGGAACATGAATGGGGTTTTACTTTTGAATCCTGTGTCCAGGGAACATGACTGAGGTTTGATTCTGGAACCCTGTGTCCTGGGAACATGACTGAGGTTTGATTCTGGAACCATGTGGCCTGGGAATATGACTGAGGTTTGATTCTGGAAACCATTGGCCTGGGAACATGACTGATGTTAGATTGTGGAATCCTGTGGCCTGGGAACATGACATCGGTTTGGATTCTGAAAACCTGTGGTCTGGGAATATGACTGAGGTTTGATGGTGGTACCCTATGGCCTGGGAGCATGACTTAGCTTTGATTCTGGATCCCTGTGGCCTGGGAACATGACTGAGGCGTGATTCTGGAAACCTGAGGCCTGGGAACATGACATCTGTTTAGATTGTGGAATACTGTGCCCTGGGAACCTGACTGAGGCTTGGTACTTGAACCCTGTGGACTGGCAACATGACTGAGGTTTTATTCTGGAACCCTGTAGCATGGGAACATAACTGAGGATTGATTCTGGAAACCTGTGGCCTGGGAACATGACATCGGTGGAATCTGGAACCCTGTGGCCTGGGAACATGAGAACGGTGTGATTCTGGAACCCTGTGGCCTGAGAACATGTCTGAGGTTTGATGGTGGAAACCTGTGGCCTGGCAACATGACTGAGGTTTGGTTCTGGAACCCTGTTCCCTGGGAACATGACTGAGGTTTGATTCTGGACACCTTTGTCCTGGGAACATGACTGAGGTTTGATTGTGGAACCCTGTGTCCTGGGAACATGACTGAGTTTTGATTCTGGAACCATGTGTCCTGGGAATATGACTGAGGTTTGATTCTGGATACCTGTGGCCTGGGAAAATGACTGAGGTTTCATTGTGGAAATATGTGGCCTGGGATCTTGAGTGAGGTTTGATGGTGGAACACTCTGGCCTGGCAAAATGACTGAAGCTTGATTCTGGAACCCTGTGGCCTGGGAACTTGACTGAGGTTTGATGGCAGAAACCTGTGGACTGGCAACATGACTCAGGTTTGATTGTGGAACCCTGTGCCCTGGAAACATGACTGTGGCCTGGTACTGGAAACCCATGGCCTGGGAACTTGACGTTGGTTTGATTCTGGAACCCTGTGTCCTGGGAACATGATTGAGGTTTGATTCTGGAAACCATTGGTCTGGGAACATGACTGATGTTAGATTGTGGAATCCTGTGGCCTGGGAACATGACTGAGGTTTGATGGAGGAACCCTGTGGCCTGGGAACATGACTGAGGTTTGATGGTGGTACCCTGTGGACTGGCAACATGACTGAGGCTTGATTCTGGGACCCTGTGGCCTGGGAAATTGACTCTGATTTGATCGCAGAAACCTGTGGACTGGCAGCATGACTGAGGATTGATGGTGGAACCCTGGGCACTGGGAACATGACGAGATGCCTGACACTGTAACCCCGTGTCCTGAGAACATGACATTGTTTTGATTCTGGAAAGCTGTTTCCTGGGAACATGACTGAGGTTTGATGGTTGAACCCTGTGGACTGGCAACATGACTGACGTTTGATTGTGGCACCCTCAGGCTTGGGAACATTACTGAGGCTTGATGGTGGAACCCTGTGTCCTGGCACCAGGACTGAGGTTTGATGGTGGAACCCTGTGGCCTGGGAACATGACATCGTTTTGGATTCTGGTACCGTGTTGCCTGGGAACATGAAATCGTTTTGATTCTGGAAACCTGTGGCCTGGGAATATGACTGAGGTTTGATGGTGGTACCCTATGGCCTGGCAACATGACTGAGGTTTGATTCTGGAACCCTGTGTCCTGGGAACATGACTGAGGTTTGATTCTGGAACCATGTGGCCTGGGAATATGACTGAGGTTTGATTCTGGAAACGATTGGCCTGGGAACATGACTGATGTTAGATTGTGGAACCCTATGGCCTGGGAACATGACATCGGTTTGATTCTGGAAACCATTGGCCTGGGAACATGACTGATGTTAGATTGTGGAATCCTGTGGCCTGGGAACATGACATCGGTTTGGACTCTGAAAACCTGTGGTCTGGGAATATGACTGAGGTTTGATTGTCGTATCCTATGGCCTGGGAGCATGACTTAGCTTTGATTCTGGATCCCTGTGGCCTGGGAACATGACTGAGGCGTGATTCTGGAAACCTGAGGCCTGGGAACATGACATCTGTTTAGATTGTGGAATACTGTGCCCTGGGAACCCGACTGAGGCTTGGTTCTGGAACCCTGTGGACTGGGAATATGACTGAGGTTTTATTCTGGAACCCTGTAGACTGGGAACATAACTGAGGATTGATTCTGGAACCCTGTGGCCTGGGAACATGACATCGGTTGGATTCTGGAACCCTGTGGCATGGGAACATGACTGCGGTTTGATTGTGGAACCCACTGGCCTGGGAACATGACCGTGGTTTGATTCTGAAACCCTGTGGCCTGGGAACATGACTGAGGTTTGGTTCTGGAACCCTGTTCCCTGGGAACATGACTGAGGTTTGATTCTGGGCTCCTGTGTCCTGGGAACAAGAATGAGGTTTGAATGTGGAACCCTGTGGCCTGGGAACATGACTGAGGTTTGATTCTGGAACCATGTGGCCTGGGAATATGACTGAGGTTTGATTCTGGAAACCATTGGCCTGGGAACATGACTGATGTTAGATTGTGGAATCCTGTGGCCTGGGAACATGACATCGGTTTGGATTCTGAAAACCTGTGGTCTGGGAATATGACTGAGGTTTGATGGTGGTACCCTATGGCCTGGGAGCATGACTTAGCTTTGATTCTGGATCCCTGTGGCCTGGGAACATGACTGAGGCGTGATTCTGGAAACCTGAGGCCTGGGAACATGACATCTGTTTAGATTGTGGAATACTGTGCCCTGGGAACCTGACTGAGGCTTGGTACTTGAACCCTGTGGACTGGCAACATGACTGAGGTTTTATTCTGGAACCCTGTAGCATGGGAACATAACTGAGGATTGATTCTGGAAACCTGTGGCCTGGGAACATGACATCGGTGGAATCTGGAACCCTGTGGCCTGGGAACATGAGAACGGTGTGATTCTGGAACCCTGTGGCCTGAGAACATGTCTGAGGTTTGATGGTGGAAACCTGTGGCCTGGCAACATGACTGAGGTTTGGTTCTGGAACCCTGTTCCCTGGGAACATGACTGAGGTTTGATTCTGGACACCTTTGTCCTGGGAACATGACTGAGGTTTGATTGTGGAACCCTGTGTCCTGGGAACATGACTGAGTTTTGATTCTGGAACCATGTGTCCTGGGAATATGACTGAGGTTTGATTCTGGATACCTGTGGCCTGGGAAAATGACTGAGGTTTCATTGTGGAAATATGTGGCCTGGGATCTTGAGTGAGGTTTGATGGTGGAACACTCTGGCCTGGCAAAATGACTGAAGCTTGATTCTGGAACCCTGTGGCCTGGGAACTTGACTGAGGTTTGATGGCAGAAACCTGTGGACTGGCAACATGACTGAGGTTTGATTGTGGAACCCTGTGCCCTGGAAACATGACTGTGGCCTGGTACTGGAAACCCATGGCCTGGGAACTTGACGTTGGTTTGATTCTGGAACCCTGTGTCCTGGGAACATGATTGAGGTTTGATTCTGGAAACCATTGGTCTGGGAACATGACTGATGTTAGATTGTGGAATCCTGTGGCCTGGGAACATGACTGAGGTTTGATGGAGGAACCCTGTGGCCTGGGAACATGACTGAGGTTTGATGGTGGTGCCCTGTGGACTGGCAACATGACTGAGGCTTGATTCTGGGACCCTGTGGCCTGGGAAATTGACTCTGATTTGATCGCAGAAACCTGTGGACTGGCAGCATGACTGAGGATTGATGGTGGAACCCTGGGCACTGGGAACATGACGAGATGCCTGACACTGTAACCCCGTGTCCTGAGAACATGACATTGTTTTGATTCTGGAAAGCTGTTTCCTGGGAACATGACTGAGGTTTGATGGTTGAACCCTGTGGACTGGCAACATGACTGACGTTTGATTGTGGCACCCTCAGGCTTGGGAACATTACTGAGGCTTGATGGTGGAACCCTGTGTCCTGGCACCAGGACTGAGGTTTGATGGTGGAACCCTGTGGCCTGGGAACATGACATCGTTTTGGATTCTGGTACCGTGTTGCCTGGGAACATGAAATCGTTTTGATTCTGGAAACCTGTGGCCTGGGAATATGACTGAGGTTTGATGGTGGTACCCTATGGCCTGGCAACATGACTGAGGTTTGATTCTGGAACCCTGTGTCCTGGGAACATGACTGAGGTTTGATTCTGGAACCATGTGGCCTGGGAATATGACTGAGGTTTGATTCTGGAAACCATTGGCCTGGGAACATGACTGATGTTAGATTGTGGAACCCTATGGCCTGGGAACATGACATCGGTTTGATTCTGGAAACCATTGGCCTGGGAACATGACTGATGTTAGATTGTGGAATCCTGTGGCCTGGGAACATGACATCGGTTTGGACTCTGAAAACCTGTGGTCTGGGAATATGACTGAGGTTTGATTGTCGTATCCTATGGCCTGGGAGCATGACTTAGCTTTGATTCTGGATCCCTGTGGCCTGGGAACATGACTGAGGCGTGATTCTGGAAACCTGAGGCCTGGGAACATGACATCTGTTTAGATTGTGGAATACTGTGCCCTGGGAACCCGACTGAGGCTTGGTTCTGGAACCCTGTGGACTGGGAATATGACTGAGGTTTTATTCTGGAACCCTGTAGACTGGGAACATAACTGAGGATTGATTCTGGAACCCTGTGGCCTGGGAACATGACATCGGTTGGATTCTGGAACCCTGTGGCATGGGAACATGACTGCGGTTTGATTGTGGAACCCACTGGCCTGGGAACATGACCGTGGTTTGATTCTGAAACCCTGTGGCCTGGGAACATGACTGAGGTTTGGTTCTGGAACCCTGTTCCCTGGGAACATGACTGAGGTTTGATTCTGGGCTCCTGTGTCCTGGGAACAAGAATGAGGTTTGAATGTGGAACCCTGTGGCCTGGGAACATGACTGAGGTTTGATTCTGGAACCATGTGTCCTGGGAATATGACTGAGGTTTGCTTCTGGATAACTGTGGCCTGGAAAAATAACTGAGGTTTCATTGTGGAAATATGAGGCCTGGGATCATGAGTGAGGTTTGATGGGGGTACCCTGTGGCGTGGCAACATGAGTGAGGCTTGATTCTGGAACCCTGTGGCCTGGGAAATTGACTCTGATTTAATCGCAGAAACCTGTGGACTGGCAACATGACTGAGGTTTGATGGTGGAACCCTGTGGCCTGGCAAGATGACAGAGGTTTGATTGTGGAACCCTCAGGCTTGAGAACATGACTGAGGCTTGATGGTGGAACCCTGTGGCCTGGCAACAGGACTGAGGTTTGATAGTGGAATCCTGTGGCCTGGCAAGATGACTTTGGTTTGATTGTGGAACACTCTGGCCTGGGAATATGACTGACGTTTAATTCTGGAAACCTGTGGCCTGGGAATATGAGTGAGGCTTGATTCTGGAACCCTGTGGCCTTGGAACATGAATGGGGTTTTACTTTTGAATCCTGTGTCCAGGGAACATGACTGAGGTTTGATTCTGGAACCCTGTGTCCTGGGAACATGACTGAGGTTTGATTCTGGAACCATGTGGCCTGGGAATATGACTGAGGTTTGATTCTGGAAACCATTGGCCTGGGAACATGACTGATGTTAGATTGTGGAATCCTGTGGCCTGGGAACATGAAATCGTTTTGATTCTGGAAAACTGTGGCCTGGGAATATGACTGAGGTTTCATGGTGGTACCCTATGGCCTGGCAACATGACTGAGGTTTGATTCTGGATCCCTGTGGCCTGGGAACATGACTGAGGCGTGATTCTGGAAACCTGAGGCCTGGGAACATGACATCTGTTTAGATTGTGGAATACTGTGCCCTGGGAACCTGACTGAGGCTTGGTACTTGAACCCTGTGGACTGGCAACATGACTGAGGTTTTATTCTGGAACCCTGTAGCATGGGAACATAACTGAGGATTGATTCTGGAAACCTGTGGCCTGGGAACATGACATCGGTGGAATCTGGAACCCTGTGGCCTGGGAACATGAGAACGGTGTGATTCTGGAACCCTGTGGCCTGAGAACATGTCTGAGGTTTGATGGTGGAAACCTGTGGCCTGGCAACATGACTGAGGTTTGGTTCTGGAACCCTGTTCCCTGGGAACATGACTGAGGTTTGATTCTGGACACCTTTGTCCTGGGAACATGACTGAGGTTTGATTGTGGAACCCTGTGTCCTGGGAACATGACTGAGTTTTGATTCTGGAACCATGTGTCCTGGGAATATGACTGAGGTTTGATTCTGGATACCTGTGGCCTGGGAAAATGACTGAGGTTTCATTGTGGAAATATGTGGCCTGGGATCTTGAGTGAGGTTTGATGGTGGAACACTCTGGCCTGGCAAAATGACTGAAGCTTGATTCTGGAACCCTGTGGCCTGGGAACTTGACTGAGGTTTGATGGCAGAAACCTGTGGACTGGCAACATGACTGAGGTTTGATTGTGGAACCCTGTGCCCTGGAAACATGACTGTGGCCTGCTACTGGAAACCCATGGCCTGGGAACTTGACGTTGGTTTGATTCTGGAACCCTGTGTCCTGGGAACATGATTGAGGTTTGATTCTGGAAACCATTGGTCTGGGAACATGACTGATGTTAGATTGTGGAATCCTGTGGCCTGGGAACATGACTGAGGTTTGATGGAGGAACCCTGTGGCCTGGGAACATGACTGAGGTTTGATGGTGGTACCCTGTGGACTGGCAACATGACTGAGGCTTGATTCTGGGACCCTGTGGCCTGGGAAATTGACTCTGATTTGATCGCAGAAACCTGTGGACTGGCAGCATGACTGAGGATTGATGGTGGAACCCTGGGCACTGGGAACATGACGAGATGCCTGACACTGTAACCCCGTGTCCTGAGAACATGACATTGTTTTGATTCTGGAAAGCTGTTTCCTGGGAACATGACTGAGGTTTGATGGTTGAACCCTGTGGACTGGCAACATGACTGACGTTTGATTGTGGCACCCTCAGGCTTGGGAACATTACTGAGGCTTGATGGTGGAACCCTGTGTCCTGGCACCAGGACTGAGGTTTGATGGTGGAACCCTGTGGCCTGGGAACATGACATCGTTTTGGATTCTGGTACCGTGTTGCCTGGGAACATGAAATCGTTTTGATTCTGGAAACCTGTGGCCTGGGAATATGACTGAGGTTTGATGGTGGTACCCTATGGCCTGGCAACATGACTGAGGTTTGATTCTGGAACCCTGTGTCCTGGGAACATGACTGAGGTTTGATTCTGGAACCATGTGGCCTGGGAATATGACTGAGGTTTGATTCTGGAAACCATTGGCCTGGGAACATGACTGATGTTAGATTGTGGAACCCTATGGGCTGGGAACATGACATCGGTTTGATTCTGGAAACCATTGGCCTGGGAACATGACTGATGTTAGATTGTGGAATCCTGTGGCCTGGGAACATGACATCGGTTTGGACTCTGAAAACCTGTGGTCTGGGAATATGACTGAGGTTTGATTGTCGTATCCTATGGCCTGGGAGCATGACTTAGCTTTGATTCTGGATCCCTGTGGCCTGGGAACATGACTGAGGCGTGATTCTGGAAACCTGAGGCCTGGGAACATGACATCTGTTTAGATTGTGGAATACTGTGCCCTGGGAACCCGACTGAGGCTTGGTTCTGGAACCCTGTGGACTGGGAATATGACTGAGGTTTTATTCTGGAACCCTGTAGACTGGGAACATAACTGAGGATTGATTCTGGAACCCTGTGGCCTGGGAACATGACATCGGTTGGATTCTGGAACCCTGTGGCATGGGAACATGACTGCGGTTTGATTGTGGAACCCACTGGCCTGGGAACATGACCGTGGTTTGATTCTGAAACCCTGTGGCCTGGGAACATGACTGAGGTTTGGTTCTGGAACCCTGTTCCCTGGGAACATGACTGAGGTTTGATTCTGGGCTCCTGTGTCCTGGGAACAAGAATGAGGTTTGAATGTGGAACCCTGTGGCCTGGGAACATGACTGAGGTTTGATTCTGGAACCATGTGTCCTGGGAATATGACTGAGGTTTGCTTCTGGATAACTGTGGCCTGGAAAAATAACTGAGGTTTCATTGTGGAAATATGAGGCCTGGGATCATGAGTGAGGTTTGATGGGGGTACCCTGTGGCTTGGCAACATGAGTGAGGCTTGATTCTGGAACCCTGTGGCCTGGGAAATTGACTCTGATTTAATCGCAGAAACCTGTGGACTGGCAACATGACTGAGGTTTGATGGTGGAACCCTGTGGCCTGGCAAGATGACAGAGGTTTGATTGTGGAACCCTCAGGCTTGAGAACATGACTGAGGCTTGATGGTGGAACCCTGTGGCCTGGAAACAGGACTGAGGTTTGATAGTGGAATCCTGTGGCCTGGCAAGATGACTTTGGTTTGATTGTGGAACACTCTGGCCTGGGAATATGACTGACGTTTAATTCTGGAACCCTGTGGCCTGGGAATATGAGTGAGGCTTGATTCTGGAACCCTGTGGCCTTGGAACATGAATGGGGTTTTACTTTTGAATCCTGTGTCCAGGGAACATGACTGAGGTTTGATTCTGGAACCCTGTGTCCTGGGAACATGACTGAGGTTTGATTCTGGAACCATGTGGCCTGGGAATATGACTGAGGTTTGATTCTGGAAACCATTGGCCTGGGAACATGACTGATGTTAGATTGTGGAATCCTGTGGCCTGGGAACATGAAATCGTTTTGATTCTGGAAAACTGTGGCCTGGGAATATGACTGAGGTTTCATGGTGGTACCCTATGGCCTGGCAACATGACTGAGGTTTGATTCTGGATCCCTGTGGCCTGGGAACATGACTGAGGCGTGATTCTGGAAACCTGAGGCCTGGGAACATGACATCTGTTTAGATTGTGGAATACTGTGCCCTGGGAACCTGACTGAGGCTTGGTACTTGAACCCTGTGGACTGGCAACATGACTGAGGTTTTATTCTGGAACCCTGTAGCATGGGAACATAACTGAGGATTGATTCTGGAAACCTGTGGCCTGGGAACATGACATCGGTGGAATCTGGAACCCTGTGGCCTGGGAACATGAGAACGGTGTGATTCTGGAACCCTGTGGCCTGAGAACATGTCTGAGGTTTGATGGTGGAAACCTGTGGCCTGGCAACATGACTGAGGTTTGGTTCTGGAACCCTGTTCCCTGGGAACATGACTGAGGTTTGATTCTGGACACCTTTGTCCTGGGAACATGACTGAGGTTTGATTGTGGAACCCTGTGTCCTGGGAATATGACTGAGTTTTGATTCTGGAACCATGTGTCCTGGGAATATGACTGAGGTTTGATTCTGGATACCTGTGGCCTGGGAAAATGACTGAGGTTTCATTGTGGAAATATGTGGCCTGGGATCTTGAGTGAGGTTTGATGGTGGAACACTCTGGCCTGGCAAAATGACTGAAGCTTGATTCTGGAACCCTGTGGCCTGGGAACTTGACTGAGGTTTGATGGCAGAAACCTGTGGACTGGCAACATGACTGAGGTTTGATTGTGGAACCCTGTGCCCTGGAAACATGACTGTGGCCTGGTACTGGAAACCCATGGCCTGGGAACTTGACGTTGGTTTGATTCTGGAACCCTGTGTCCTGGGAACATGATTGAGGTTTGATTCTGGAAACCATTGGTCTGGGAACCTGACTGATGTTAGATTGTGGAATCCTGTGGCCTGGGAACATGACTGAGGTTTGATGGAGGAACCCTGTGGCCTGGGAACATGACTGAGGTTTGATGGTGGTACCCTGTGGACTGGCAACATGACTGAGGCTTGATTCTGGGACCCTGTGGCCTGGGAAATTGACTCTGATTTGATCGCAGAAACCTGTGGACTGGCAACATGACTGAGGATTGATGGTGGAACCCTGGGCACTGGGAACATGACGAGATGCCTGACACTGTAACCCCGTGTCCTGAGAACATGACATTGTTTTGATTCTGGAAAGCTGTTTCCTGGGAACATGACTGAGGTTTGATGGTTGAACCCTGTGGACTGGCAACATGACTGACGTTTGATTGTGGCACCCTCAGGCTTGGGAACATTACTGAGGCTTGATGGTGGAACCCTGTGTCCTGGCACCAGGACTGAGGTTTGATGGTGGAACCCTGTGGCCTGGGAACATGACATCGTTTTGGATTCTGGTACCGTGTTGCCTGGGAACATGAAATCGTTTTGATTCTGGAAACCTGTGGCCTGGGAATATGACTGAGGTTTGATGGTGGTACCCTATGGCCTGGCAACATGACTGAGGTTTGATTCTGGAACCCTGTGTCCTGGGAACATGACTGAGGTTTGATTCTGGAACCATGTGGCCTGGGAATATGACTGAGGTTTGATTCTGGAAACCATTGGCCTGGGAACATGACTGATGTTAGATTGTGGAACCCTGTGGCCTGGGAACATGACATCGGTTTGATTCTGAAAACCATTGGCCTGGGAACATGACTGATGTTAGATTGTGGAATCCTGTGGCCTGGGAACATGACATCGGTTTGGATTCTGAAAACCTGTGGTCTGGGAATATGACTGAGGTTTGATTGTCGTACCCTATGGCCTGGGAGCATGACTTAGCTTTGATTCTGGATCCCTGTGGCCTGGGAACATGACTGAGGCGTGATTCTGGAAACCTGAGGCCTGGGAACATGACATCTGTTTAGATTGTGGAATACTGTGCCCTGGGAACCCGACTGAGGCTTGGTTCTGGAACCCTGTGGACTGGGAATATGACTGAGGTTTTATTCTGGAACCCTGTAGACTGGGAACATAACTGAGGATTGATTCTGGAACCCTGTGGCCTGGGAACATGACATCGGTTGGATTCTGGAACCCTGTGGCATGGGAACATGACTGCGGTTTGATTGTGGAACCCACTGGCCTGGGAACATGACCGTGGTATGATTCTGAAACCCTGTGGCCTGGGAACATGACTGAGGTTTGGTTCTGGAACCCTGTTCCCTGGGAACATGACTGAGGTTTGATTCTGGGCTCCTGTGTCCTGGGAACAAGAATGAGGTTTGAATGTGGAACCCTGTGGCCTGGGAACATGACTGAGGTTTGATTCTGGAACCATGTGTCCTGGGAATATGACTGAGGTTTGATTCTGGATAACTGTGGCCTGGAAAAATAACTGAGGTTTCATTGTGGAAATATGAGGCCTGGGAACATGACTGAGGTTTGATGGGGGTACCCTGTGGACTGGCAACATGACTGAGGCTTGATTCTGGGACCCTGTGGCCTGGGAAATTGACTCTGATTTAATCGCAGAAACCTGTGGACTGGCAACATGACTGAGGTTTGATGGTGGAACCCTGTGGCCTGGCAAGATGACAGAGGTTTGATTGTGGAACCCTCAGGCTTGAGAACATGACTGAGGCTTGATGGTGGAACCCTGTGGCCTGGCAACAGGACTGAGGTTTGATGGTGGAATCCTGTGGCCTGGCAAGATGACTTTGGTTTGATTGTGGAACACTCTGGCCTGGGAATATGACTGACGTTTAATTCTGGAAACCTGTGGCCTGGGAATATGAGTGAGGCTTGATTCTGGAACCCTGTGGCCTTGGAACATGAATGGGGTTTTACTTTTGAATCCTGTGTCCAGGGAACATGACTGAGGTTTGATTCTGGAACCCTGTGTCCTGGGAACATGACTGAGGTTTCATTCTGGAACCATGTGGCCTGGGAATATGACTGAGGTTTGATTCTGGAAACCATTGGCCTGGGAACATGACTGATGTTAGATTGTGGAATCCTGTGGCCTGGGAACATGAAATCGTTTTGATTCTGGATCCCTGTGGCCTGGGAACATGACTGAGGCGTGATTCTGGAAACCTGTGGCCTGGGAACATGACATCTGTTTAGATTGTGGAATACTGTGCCCTGGGAACCCGACTGAGGCTTGGTTCTGGAACCCTGTGGACTGGCAACATGACTGAGGTTTTATTCTGGAACCCTGTAAACTGGGAACATAACTGACGATTGATTCTGGAACCCTGTGGCCTGGGAACATGACATCGGTTGGATTCTGGAACCCTGTGGCATGGGAACATGACTGCGGTTTGATTGTGGAACCCACTGGCCTGGGAACATGACCGTGGTTTGATTCTGAAACCCTGTGGCCTGGGAACATGACTGAGGTTTGGTTCTGGGCTCCTGTGTCCTGGGAACAAGAATGAGGTTTGAATGTGGAACCCTGTGGCCTGGGAACATGACTGAGGTTTGATTCTGGAACCATGTGTCCTGGGAATATGACTGAGGTTTGCTTCTGGATAACTGTGGCCTGGGAAAATAACTGAGGTTTCATTGTGGAAATATGAGGCCTGGGATCATGAGTGCGGTTTGATGGTGGAACACTCTGGCCTGGCAAAATGACTGAAGCTTGATTCTGGAACCCTGTAGCCTGGGAACTTGACTGAGGTTTGATGGCAGAAACCTGTGGACTGGCAACATGACTGAGGTTTGATTGTGCAACCCTGTGCCCTGGAAACATGACTGTGGCCTGCTACTGGAAACCCATGGCCTGGGAACTTGACATTGCTTTGATTCTGGAACCCTGTGTCCTGGGAACATGACTGAGGTTTGATTCTGGAAATCATTGGCCTGGGAACATGACTGACGTTAGATTGTGGAATCTTGTGGCCTGGGAACATGACTGAGGTTTGATGGAGGAACCCTGTGGCCTGGGAACATGACTGAGGTTTGATGGGGGTACCCTGTGGCGTGGCAACATGACTGAGGCTTGATTCTGGAACCCTGTGGCCTGGGAAATTGACTCTGATTTGATCGCAGAAACCTGTGGACTGGCAACATGACTGAGGTTTGATGGTGGAACCCTGTGGCCTGGCAAGATGACAGAGGTTTGATTGTGGAACCCTCAGGCTTGAGAACATGACTGAGGCTTGATGGTGGAACCCTGTGGCCTGGCAACAGGACTGAGGTTTGATGGTGGAATCCTGTGGCCTGGCAAGATGACTTTGGTTTGATTGTGGAACACTCTGGCCTGGGAATATGACTGACGTTTAATTCTGGAACCCTGTGGCCTGGGAATATGAGTGAGGCTTGATTCTGGAACCCTGTGGCCTTGGAACATGAATGGGGTTTTACTTTTGAATCCTGTGTCCAGGGAACATGACTGAGGTTTGATTCTGGAACCCTGTGTCCTGGGAACATGACTGAGGTTTGATTCTGGAACCATGTGGCCTGGGAATATGACTGAGGTTTGATTCTGGAAACCATTGGCCTGGGAACATGACTGATGTTAGATTGTGGAATCCTGTGGCCTGGGAACATGACATCGGTTTGGATTCTGAAAACCTGTGGTCTGGGAATATGACTGAGGTTTGATGGTGGTACCCTATGGCCTGGGAGCATGACTTAGCTTTGATTCTGGATCCCTGTGGCCTGGGAACATGACTGAGGCGTGATTCTGGAAACCTGAGGCCTGGGAACATGACATCTGTTTAGATTGTGGAATACTGTGCCCTGGGAACCTGACTGAGGCTTGGTACTTGAACCCTGTGGACTGGCAACATGACTGAGGTTTTATTCTGGAACCCTGTAGCATGGGAACATAACTGAGGATTGATTCTGGAAACCTGTGGCCTGGGAACATGACATCGGTGGAATCTGGAACCCTGTGGCCTGGGAACATGAGAACGGTGTGATTCTGGAACCCTGTGGCCTGAGAACATGTCTGAGGTTTGATGGTGGAAACCTGTGGCCTGGCAACATGACTGAGGTTTGGTTCTGGAACCCTGTTCCCTGGGAACATGACTGAGGTTTGATTCTGGACACCTTTGTCCTGGGAACATGACTGAGGTTTGATTGTGGAACCCTGTGTCCTGGGAACATGACTGAGTTTTGATTCTGGAACCATGTGTCCTGGGAATATGACTGAGGTTTGATTCTGGATACCTGTGGCCTGGGAAAATGACTGAGGTTTCATTGTGGAAATATGTGGCCTGGGATCTTGAGTGAGGTTTGATGGTGGAACACTCTGGCCTGGCAAAATGACTGAAGCTTGATTCTGGAACCCTGTGGCCTGGGAACTTGACTGAGGTTTGATGGCAGAAACCTGTGGACTGGCAACATGACTGAGGTTTGATTGTGGAACCCTGTGCCCTGGAAACATGACTGTGGCCTGGTACTGGAAACCCATGGCCTGGGAACTTGACGTTGGTTTGATTCTGGAACCCTGTGTCCTGGGAACATGATTGAGGTTTGATTCTGGAAACCATTGGTCTGGGAACCTGACTGATGTTAGATTGTGGAATCCTGTGGCCTGGGAACATGACTGAGGTTTGATGGAGGAACCCTGTGGCCTGGGAACATGACTGAGGTTTGATGGTGGTGCCCTGTGGACTGGCAACATGACTGAGGCTTGATTCTCGGACCCTGTGGCCTGGGAAATTGACTCTGATTTGATCGCAGAAACCTGTGGACTGGCAACATGACTGAGGATTGATGGTGGAACCCTGGGCACTGGGAACATGACGAGATGCCTGACACTGTAACCCGGTGTCCTGAAAACATGACATTGTTTTGATTCTGGAAAGCTGTTTCCTGGGAACATGACTGAGGTTTGATGGTTGAACCCTGTGGACTGGCAACATGACTGACGTTTGATTGTGGCACCCTCAGGCTTGGGAACATTACTGAGGCTTGATGGTGGAACCCTGTGTCCTGGCACCAGGACTGAGGTTTGATGGTGGAACCCTGTGGCCTGGGAACATGACATCGTTTTGGATTCTGGTACCGTGTTGCCTGGGAACATGAAATCGTTTTGATTCTGGAAACCTGTGGCCTGGGAATATGACTGATGTTTGATGGTGGTACCCTATGGCCTGGCAACATGACTGAGGTTTGATTCTGGATCCCTGTGGCCTGGGAACATGACTGAGGCGTGATTCTGGAAACCTGTGGCCTGGGAACATGACATCTGTTTAGATTGTGGAATACTGTGCCCTGGGAACCCGACTGAGGCTTGGTTCTGGAACCCTGTGGACTGGGAATATGACTGAGGTTTTATTCTGGAACCCTGTAGACTGGGAACATAACTGAGGATTGATTCTGGAACCCTGTGGCCTGGGCACATGACATCGGTTGGATTCTGGAACCCTGTGGCATGGGAACATGACTGCGGTTTGATTGTGGAACCCACTGGCCTGGGAACATGACCGTGGTTTGATTCTGAAACCCTGTGGCCTGGGAACATGACTGAGGTTTGGTTCTGGAACCCTGTTCCCTGGGAACATGACTGAGGTTTGATTCTGGGCTCCTGTGTCCTGGGAACAAGAATGAGGTTTGAATGTGGAACCCTGTGGCCTGGGAACATGACTGAGGTTTGATTCTGGAACCATGTGTCCTGGGAATATGACTGAGGTTTGCTTCTGGATAACTGTGGCCTGGGAAAATAACTGAGGTTTCATTGTGGAAATATGAGGCCTGGGATCATGAGTGAGGTTTGATGGTAGAACACTCTGGCCTGGCAAAATGACTGAAGCTTGATTCTGGAACCCTGTAGCCTGGGAACTTGACTGAGGTTTGATGGCAGAAACCTGTGGACTGGCAACATGACTGAGGTTTGATTGTGGAACCCTGTGCCCTGGAAACATGACTGTGGCCTGCTACTGGAAACCCATGGCCTGGGAACTTGACATTGGTTTGATTCTGGAACCCTGTGTCCTGGGAACATGACTGAGGTTTGATTCTGGAAATCATTGGCCTGGGAACATGACTGACGTTAGATTGTGGAATCTTGTGGCCTGGGAACATGACTGAGGTTTGATGGAGGAACCCTGTGGCCTGGGAACATGACTGAGGTTTGATGGGGGTACCCTGTGGCGTGGCAACATGACTGAGGCTTGATTCTGGAACCCTGTGGCCTGGGAAATTGACTCTGATTTGATCGCAGAAACCTGTGGACTGGCAACATGACTGAGGTTTGATGGTGGAACCCTGTGCACTGGGAACTTGACTGAGGCCTGATACTGCAACCCCGTGGCCTGGGAACATGACATTGGTTTAATTAAGGAACCCTGTTTCCTGGGAACATGACTGAGGTTTGATGGTTGAACCCTGTGGCCTGGCAAGATGACTTTGGTTTGATTGTGGAACACTCTGGCCTGGGAATATGACTGACGTTTAATTCTGGAACCCTGTGGCCTGGGAATATGAGTGAGGCTTGATTCTGGAACCCTGTGGCCTTGGAACATGAATGGGGTTTTACTTTTGAATCCTGTGTCCAGGGAACATGACTGAGGTTTGATTCTGGAACCCTGTGTCCTGGGAACATGACTGAGGTTTGATTCTGGAACCATGTGGCCTGGGAATATGACTGAGGTTTGATTCTGGAAACCATTGGCCTGGGAACATGACTGATGTTAGATTGTGGAATCCTGTGGCCTGGGAACATGACATCGGTTTGGATTCTGAAAACCTGTGGTCTGGGAATATGACTGAGGTTTGATGGTGGTACCGTATGGCCTGGGAGCATGACTTAGCTTTGATTCTGGATCCCTGTGGCCTGGGAACATGACTGAGGCGTGATTCTGGAAACCTGAGGCCTGGGAACATGACATCTGTTTAGATTGTGGAATACTGTGCCCTGGGAACCTGACTGAGGCTTGGTACTTGAACCCTGTGGACTGGCAACATGACTGAGGTTTTATTCTGGAACCCTGTAGCATGGGAACATAACTGAGGATTGATTCTGGAAACCTGTGGCCTGGGAACATGACATCGGTGGAATCTGGAACCCTGTGGCCTGGGAACATGAGAACGGTGTGATTCGGGAACCCTGTGGCCTGAGAACATGTCTGAGGTTTGATGGTGGAAACCTGTGGCCTGGCAACATGACTGAGGTTTGGTTCTGGAACCCTGTTCCCTGGGAACATGACTGAGGTTTGATTCTAGACACCTTTGTCCTGGGAACATGACTGAGGTTTGATTGTGGAACCCTGTGTCCTGGGAACATGACTGAGTTTTGATTCTGGAACCATGTGTCCTGGGAATATGACTGAGGTTTGATTCTGGATACCTGTGGCCTGGGAAAATGACTGAGGTTTCATTGTGGAAATATGTGGCCTGGGATCTTGAGTGAGGTTTGATGGTGGAACACTCTGGCCTGGCAAAATGACTGAAGCTTGATTCTGGAACCCTGTGGCCTGGGAACTTGACTGAGGTTTGATGGCAGAAACCTGTGGACTGGCAACATGACTGAGGTTTGATTGTGGAACCCTGTGCCCTGGAAACATGACTGTGGCCTGGTACTGGAAACCCATGGCCTGGGAACTTGACGTTGGTTTGATTCTGGAACCCTGTGTCCTGGGAACATGATTGAGGTTTGATTCTGGAAACCATTGGTCTGGGAACCTGACTGATGTTAGATTGTGGAATCCTGTGGCCTGGGAACATGACTGAGGTTTGATGGAGGAACCCTGTGGCCTGGGAACATGACTGAGGTTTGATGGTGGTGCCCTGTGGACTGGCAACATGACTGAGGCTTGATTCTGGGACCCTGTGGCCTGGGAAATTGACTCTGATTTGATCGCCGAAACCTGTGGACTGGCAACATGACTGAAGATTGATGGTGGAACCCTGGGCACTGGGAACATGACGAGATGCCTGACACTGTAACCCCGTGTCCTGAAAACATGACATTGTTTTGATTCTGGAAAGCTGTTTCCTGGGAACATGACTGAGGTTTGATGGTTGAACCCTGTGGACTGGCAACATGACTGACGTTTGATTGTGGCACCCTCAGGCTTGGGAACATTACTGAGGCTTGATGGTGGAACCCTGTGTCCTGGCACCAGGACTGAGGTTTGATGGTGGAACCCTGTGGCCTGGGAACATGACATCGTTTTGGATTCTGGTACCGTGTTGCCTGGGAACATGAAATCGTTTTGATTCTGGAAACCTGTGGCCTGGGAATATGACTGAGGTTTGATGGTGGTACCCTATGGCCTGGCAACATGACTGAGGTTTGATTCTGGATCCCTGTGGCCTGGGAACATGACTGAGGCGTGATTCTGGAAACCTGTGGCCTGGGAACATGACATCTGTTTAGATTGTGGAATACTGTGCCCTGGGAACCCGACTGAGGCTTGGTTCTGGAACCCTGTGGACTGGGAATAAGACTGAGGTTTTATTCTGGAACCCTGTAGACTGGGAACATAACTGAGGATTGATTCTGGAACCCTGTGGCCTGGGAACATGACATCGGTTGGATTCTGGAACCCTGTGGCATGGGAACATGACTGCGGTTTGATTGTGGAACCCACTGGCCTGGGAACATGACCGTGGTTTGATTCTGAAACCCTGTGGCCTGGGAACATGACTGAGGTTTGGTTCTGGAACCCTGTTCCCTGGGAACATGACTGAGGTTTGATTCTGGGCTCCTGTGTCCTGGGAACAAGAATGAGGTTTGAATGTGGAACCCTGTGGCCTGGGAACATGACTGAGGTTTGATTCTGGAACCATGTGTCCTGGGAATATGACTGAGGTTTGCTTCTGGATAACTGTGGCCTGGAAAAATAACTGAGGTTTCATTGTGGAAATATGAGGCCTGGGATCATTAGTGAGGTTTGATGGGGGTACCCTGTGGCGTGGCAACATGACTGAGGCTTGATTCTGGAACCCTTTGGCCTGGGAAATTGACTCTGATTTGATCGCAGAAACCTGTGGACTGGCAACATGACTGAGGTTTGATGGTGGAACCATGTGGCCTGGCAAGATGACAGAGGTTTGATTGTGGAACCCTCAGGCTTGAGAACATGACTGAGGCTTGATGGTGGAACCCTGTGGCCTGGCAACAGGACTGAGGTTTGATTGTGGAACACTCTGGCCTGGGAATATGACTGACGTTTAATTCTGGAACCCTGTGGCCTGGGAATATGAGTGAGGCTTGATTCTGGAACCCTGTGGCCTTGGAACATGAATGGGGTTTTACTTTTGAATCCTGTGTCCAGGGAACATGACTGAGGTTTGATTCTGGAACCCTGTGTCCTGGGAACATGACTGAGGTTTGATTCTGGAACCATGTGGCCTGGGAATATGACTGAGGTTTCATGGTGGTACCCTATGGCCTGGCAACTTGACTGAGGTTTGATTCTGGATCCCTGTGGCCTGGGAACATGACTGAGGCGTGATTCTGGAAACCTGTGGCCTGGGAACATGACATCTGTTTAGATTGTGGAATACTGTGCCCTGGGAACCCGACTGAGGCTTGGTTCTGGAACCCTGTGGACTGGGAATATGACTGCGGTTTTATTCTGGAACCCTGTAGACTGGGAACATAACTGAGGATTGATTCTGGAACCCTGTGGCCTGGGAACATGACATCGGTTGGATTCTGGAACCCTGTGGCATGGGAACATGACTGCGGTTTGATTGTGGAACCCACTGGCCTGGGAACATGACCGTGGTTTGATTCTGAAACCCTGTGGCCTGGGAACATGACTGAGGTTTGGTTCTGGAACCCTGTTCCCTGGGAACATGACTGAGGTTTGATTCTGGGCTCCTGTGTCCTGGGAACAAGAATGAGGTTTGAATGTGGAACCCTGTGGCCTGGGAACATGACTGAGGTTTGATTCTGGAACCATGTGTCCTGGGAATATGACTGAGGTTTGCTTCTGGATAACTGTGGCCTGGGAAAATAACTGAGGTTTCATTGTGGAAATATGAGGCCTGGGATCATGAGTGCGGTTTGATGGTGGAACACTCTGGCCTGGCAAAATGACTGAAGCTTGATTCTGGAACCCTGTAGCCTGGGAACTTGACTGAGGTTTGATGGCAGAAACCTGTGGACTGGCAACATGACTGAGGTTTGATTGTGGAACCCTGTGCCCTGGAAACATGACTGTGGCCTGCTACTGGAAACCCATGGCCTGGGAACTTGACATTGCTTTGATTCTGGAACCCTGTGTCCTGGGAACATGACTGAGGTTTGATTCTGGAAATCATTGGCCTGGGAACATGACTGACGTTAGATTGTGGAATCTTGTGGCCTGGGAACATGACTGAGGTTTGATGGAGGAACCCTGTGGCCTGGGAACATGACTGAGGTTTGATGGGGGTACCCTGTGGCGTGGCAACATGACTGAGGCTTGATTCTGGAACCCTGTGGCCTGGGAAATTGACTCTGATTTGATCGCAGAAACCTGTGGACTGGCAACATGACTGAGGTTTGATGGTGGAACCCTGTGGCCTGGCAAGATGACAGAGGTTTGATTGTGGAACCCTCAGGCTTGAGAACATGACTGAGGCTTGATGGTGGAACCCTGTGGCCTGGCAACAGGACTGAGGTTTGATGGTGGAATCCTGTGGCCTGGCAAGATGACTTTGGTTTGATTGTGGAACACTCTGGCCTGGGAATATGACTGACGTTTAATTCTGGAACCCTGTGGCCTGGGAATATGAGTGAGGCTTGATTCTGGAACCCTGTGGCCTTGGAACATGAATGGGGTTTTACTTTTGAATCCTGTGTCCAGGGAACATGACTGAGGTTTGATTCTGGAACCCTGTGTCCTGGGAACATGACTGAGGTTTGATTCTGGAACCATGTGGCCTGGGAATATGACTGAGGTTTGATTCTGGAAACCATTGGCCTGGGAACATGACTGATGTTAGATTGTGGAATCCTGTGGCCTGGGAACATGACATCGGTTTGGATTCTGAAAACCTGTGGTCTGGGAATATGACTGAGGTTTGATGGTGGTACCCTATGGCCTGGGAGCATGACTTAGCTTTGATTCTGGATCCCTGTGGCCTGGGAACATGACTGAGGCGTGATTCTGGAAACCTGAGGCCTGGGAACATGACATCTGTTTAGATTGTGGAATACTGTGCCCTGGGAACCTGACTGAGGCTTGGTACTTGAACCCTGTGGACTGGCAACATGACTGAGGTTTTATTCTGGAACCCTGTAGCATGGGAACATAACTGAGGATTGATTCTGGAAACCTGTGGCCTGGGAACATGACATCGGTGGAATCTGGAACCCTGTGGCCTGGGAACATGAGAACGGTGTGATTCTGGAACCCTGTGGCCTGAGAACATGTCTGAGGTTTGATGGTGGAAACCTGTGGCCTGGCAACATGACTGAGGTTTGGTTCTGGAACCCTGTTCCCTGGGAACATGACTGAGGTTTGATTCTGGACACCTTTGTCCTGGGAACATGACTGAGGTTTGATTGTGGAACCCTGTGTCCTGGGAACATGACTGAGTTTTGATTCTGGAACCATGTGTCCTGGGAATATGACTGAGGTTTGATTCTGGATACCTGTGGCCTGGGAAAATGACTGAGGTTTCATTGTGGAAATATGTGGCCTGGGATCTTGAGTGAGGTTTGATGGTGGAACACTCTGGCCTGGCAAAATGACTGAAGCTTGATTCTGGAACCCTGTGGCCTGGGAACTTGACTGAGGTTTGATGGCAGAAACCTGTGGACTGGCAACATGACTGAGGTTTGATTGTGGAACCCTGTGCCCTGGAAACATGACTGTGGCCTGGTACTGGAAACCCATGGCCTGGGAACTTGACGTTGGTTTGATTCTGGAACCCTGTGTCCTGGGAACATGATTGAGGTTTGATTCTGGAAACCATTGGTCTGGGAACATGACTGATGTTAGATTGTGGAATCCTGTGGCCTGGGAACATGACTGAGGTTTGATGGAGGAACCCTGTGGCCTGGGAACATGACTGAGGTTTGATGGTGGTACCCTGTGGACTGGCAACATGACTGAGGCTTGATTCTGGGACCCTGTGGCCTGGGAAATTGACTCTGATTTGATCGCAGAAACCTGTGGACTGGCAGCATGACTGAGGATTGATGGTGGAACCCTGGGCACTGGGAACATGACGAGATGCCTGACACTGTAACCCCGTGTCCTGAGAACATGACATTGTTTTGATTCTGGAAAGCTGTTTCCTGGGAACATGACTGAGGTTTGATGGTTGAACCCTGTGGACTGGCAACATGACTGACGTTTGATTGTGGCACCCTCAGGCTTGGGAACATTACTGAGGCTTGATGGTGGAACCCTGTGTCCTGGCACCAGGACTGAGGTTTGATGGTGGAACCCTGTGGCCTGGGAACATGACATCGTTTTGGATTCTGGTACCGTGTTGCCTGGGAACATGAAATCGTTTTGATTCTGGAAACCTGTGGCCTGGGAATATGACTGAGGTTTGATGGTGGTACCCTATGGCCTGGCAACATGACTGAGGTTTGATTCTGGATCCCTGTGGCCTGGGAACATGACTGAGGCGTGATTCTGGAAACCTGTGGCCTGGGAACATGACATCTGTTTAGATTGTGGAATACTGTGCCCTGGGAACCCGACTGAGGCTTGGTTCTGGAACCCTGTGGACTGGGAATATGACTGAGGTTTTATTCTGGAACCCTGTAGACTGGGAACATAACTGAGGATTGATTCTGGAACCCTGTGGCCTGGGAACATGACATCGGTTGGATTCTGGAACCCTGTGGCATGGGAACATGACTGCGGTTTGATTGTGGAACCCACTGGCCTGGGAACATGACCGTGGTTTGATTCTGAAATCCTGTGGCCTGGGAACATGACTGAGGTTTGGTTCTGGAACCCTGTTCCCTGGGAACATGACTGAGGTTTGATTCTGGGCTCCTGTGTCCTGGGAACAAGAATGAGGTTTGAATGTGGAACCCTGTGGCCTGGGAACATGACTGAGGTTTGATTCTGGAACCATGTGTCCTGGGAATATGACTGAGGTTTGCTTCTGGATAACTGTGGCCTGGGAAAATAACTGAGGTTTCATTGTGGAAATATGAGGCCTGGGATCATGAGTGAGGTTTGATGGTGGAACACTCTGGCCTGGCAAAATGACTGAAGCTTGATTCTGGAACCCTGTAGCCTGGGAACTTGACTGAGGTTTGATGGCAGAAACCTGTGGACTGGCAACATGACTGAGGTTTGATTGTGGAACCCTGTGCCCTGGAAACATGACTGTGGCCTGCTACTGGAAACCCATGGCCTGGGAACTTGACATTGCTTTGATTCTGGAACCCTGTGTCCTGGGAACATGACTGAGGTTTGATTCTGGAAATCATTGGCCTGGGAACATGACTGACGTTAGATTGTGGAATCTTGTGGCCTGGGAACATGACTGAGGTTTGATGGAGGAACCCTGTGGCCTGGGAACATGACTGAGGTTTGATGGTGGTGCCCTGTGGACTGGCAACATGACTGAGGCTTGATTCTGGGACCCTGTGGCCTGGGAAATTGACTCTGATTTGATCGCCGAAACCTGTGGACTGGCAACATGACTGAAGATTGATGGTGGAACCCTGGGCACTGGGAACATGACGAGATGCCTGACACTGTAACCCCGTGTCCTGAAAACATGACATTGTTTTGATTCTGGAAAGCTGTTTCCTGGGAACATGACTGAGGTTTGATGGTTGAACCCTGTGGACTGGCAACATGACTGACGTTTGATTGTGGCACCCTCAGGCTTGGGAACATTACTGAGGCTTGATGGTGGAACCCTGTGTCCTGGCACCAGGACTGAGGTTTGATGGTGGAACCCTGTGGCCTGGGAACATGACATCGTTTTGGATTCTGGTACCGTGTTGCCTGGGAACATGAAATCGTTTTGATTCTGGAAACCTGTGGCCTGGGAATATGACTGAGGTTTGATGGTGGTACCCTATGGCCTGGCAACATGACTGAGGTTTGATTCTGGATCCCTGTGGCCTGGGAACATGACTGAGGCGTGATTCTGGAAACCTGTGGCCTGGGAACATGACATCTGTTTAGATTGTGGAATACTGTGCCCTGGGAACCCGACTGAGGCTTGGTTCTGGAACCCTGTGGACTGGGAATAAGACTGAGGTTTTATTCTGGAACCCTGTAGACTGGGAACATAACTGAGGATTGATTCTGGAACCCTGTGGCCTGGGAACATGACATCGGTTGGATTCTGGAACCCTGTGGCATGGGAACATGACTGCGGTTTGATTGTGGAACCCACTGGCCTGGGAACATGACCGTGGTTTGATTCTGAAACCCTGTGGCCTGGGAACATGACTGAGGTTTGGTTCTGGAACCCTGTTCCCTGGGAACATGACTGAGGTTTGATTCTGGGCTCCTGTGTCCTGGGAACAAGAATGAGGTTTGAATGTGGAACCCTGTGGCCTGGGAACATGACTGAGGTTTGATTCTGGAACCATGTGTCCTGGGAATATGACTGAGGTTTGCTTCTGGATAACTGTGGCCTGGAAAAATAACTGAGGTTTCATTGTGGAAATATGAGGCCTGGGATCATTAGTGAGGTTTGATGGGGGTACCCTGTGGCGTGGCAACATGACTGAGGCTTGATTCTGGAACCCTTTGGCCTGGGAAATTGACTCTGATTTGATCGCAGAAACCTGTGGACTGGCAACATGACTGAGGTTTGATGGTGGAACCATGTGGCCTGGCAAGATGACAGAGGTTTGATTGTGGAACCCTCAGGCTTGAGAACATGACTGAGGCTTGATGGTGGAACCCTGTGGCCTGGCAACAGGACTGAGGTTTGATTGTGGAACACTCTGGCCTGGGAATATGACTGACGTTTAATTCTGGAACCCTGTGGCCTGGGAATATGAGTGAGGCTTGATTCTGGAACCCTGTGGCCTTGGAACATGAATGGGGTTTTACTTTTGAATCCTGTGTCCAGGGAACATGACTGAGGTTTGATTCTGGAACCCTGTGTCCTGGGAACATGACTGAGGTTTGATTCTGGAACCATGTGGCCTGGGAATATGACTGAGGTTTCATGGTGGTACCCTATGGCCTGGCAACTTGACTGAGGTTTGATTCTGGATCCCTGTGGCCTGGGAACATGACTGAGGCGTGATTCTGGAAACCTGTGGCCTGGGAACATGACATCTGTTTAGATTGTGGAATACTGTGCCCTGGGAACCCGACTGAGGCTTGGTTCTGGAACCCTGTGGACTGGGAATATGACTGCGGTTTTATTCTGGAACCCTGTAGACTGGGAACATAACTGAGGATTGATTCTGGAACCCTGTGGCCTGGGAACATGACATCGGTTGGATTCTGGAACCCTGTGGCATGGGAACATGACTGCGGTTTGATTGTGGAACCCACTGGCCTGGGAACATGACCGTGGTTTGATTCTGAAACCCTGTGGCCTGGGAACATGACTGAGGTTTGGTTCTGGAACCCTGTTCCCTGGGAACATGACTGAGGTTTGATTCTGGGCTCCTGTGTCCTGGGAACAAGAATGAGGTTTGAATGTGGAACCCTGTGGCCTGGGAACATGACTGAGGTTTGATTCTGGAACCATGTGTCCTGGGAATATGACTGAGGTTTGCTTCTGGATAACTGTGGCCTGGGAAAATAACTGAGGTTTCATTGTGGAAATATGAGGCCTGGGATCATGAGTGCGGTTTGATGGTGGAACACTCTGGCCTGGCAAAATGACTGAAGCTTGATTCTGGAACCCTGTAGCCTGGGAACTTGACTGAGGTTTGATGGCAGAAACCTGTGGACTGGCAACATGACTGAGGTTTGATTGTGGAACCCTGTGCCCTGGAAACATGACTGTGGCCTGCTACTGGAAACCCATGGCCTGGGAACTTGACATTGCTTTGATTCTGGAACCCTGTGTCCTGGGAACATGACTGAGGTTTGATTCTGGAAATCATTGGCCTGGGAACATGACTGACGTTAGATTGTGGAATCTTGTGGCCTGGGAACATGACTGAGGTTTGATGGAGGAACCCTGTGGCCTGGGAACATGACTGAGGTTTGATGGGGGTACCCTGTGGCGTGGCAACATGACTGAGGCTTGATTCTGGAACCCTGTGGCCTGGGAAATTGACTCTGATTTGATCGCAGAAACCTGTGGACTGGCAACATGACTGAGGTTTGATGGTGGAACCCTGTGGCCTGGCAAGATGACAGAGGTTTGATTGTGGAACCCTCAGGCTTGAGAACATGACTGAGGCTTGATGGTGGAACCCTGTGGCCTGGCAACAGGACTGAGGTTTGATGGTGGAATCCTGTGGCCTGGCAAGATGACTTTGGTTTGATTGTGGAACACTCTGGCCTGGGAATATGACTGACGTTTAATTCTGGAACCCTGTGGCCTGGGAATATGAGTGAGGCTTGATTCTGGAACCCTGTGGCCTTGGAACATGAATGGGGTTTTACTTTTGAATCCTGTGTCCAGGGAACATGACTGAGGTTTGATTCTGGAACCCTGTGTCCTGGGAACATGACTGAGGTTTGATTCTGGAACCATGTGGCCTGGGAATATGACTGAGGTTTGATTCTGGAAACCATTGGCCTGGGAACATGACTGATGTTAGATTGTGGAATCCTGTGGCCTGGGAACATGACATCGGTTTGGATTCTGAAAACCTGTGGTCTGGGAATATGACTGAGGTTTGATGGTGGTACCCTATGGCCTGGGAGCATGACTTAGCTTTGATTCTGGATCCCTGTGGCCTGGGAACATGACTGAGGCGTGATTCTGGAAACCTGAGGCCTGGGAACATGACATCTGTTTAGATTGTGGAATACTGTGCCCTGGGAACCTGACTGAGGCTTGGTACTTGAACCCTGTGGACTGGCAACATGACTGAGGTTTTATTCTGGAACCCTGTAGCATGGGAACATAACTGAGGATTGATTCTGGAAACCTGTGGCCTGGGAACATGACATCGGTGGAATCTGGAACCCTGTGGCCTGGGAACATGAGAACGGTGTGATTCTGGAACCCTGTGGCCTGAGAACATGTCTGAGGTTTGATGGTGGAAACCTGTGGCCTGGCAACATGACTGAGGTTTGGTTCTGGAACCCTGTTCCCTGGGAACATGACTGAGGTTTGATTCTGGACACCTTTGTCCTGGGAACATGACTGAGGTTTGATTGTGGAACCCTGTGTCCTGGGAACATGACTGAGTTTTGATTCTGGAACCATGTGTCCTGGGAATATGACTGAGGTTTGATTCTGGATACCTGTGGCCTGGGAAAATGACTGAGGTTTCATTGTGGAAATATGTGGCCTGGGATCTTGAGTGAGGTTTGATGGTGGAACACTCTGGCCTGGCAAAATGACTGAAGCTTGATTCTGGAACCCTGTGGCCTGGGAACTTGACTGAGGTTTGATGGCAGAAACCTGTGGACTGGCAACATGACTGAGGTTTGATTGTGGAACCCTGTGCCCTGGAAACATGACTGTGGCCTGGTACTGGAAACCCATGGCCTGGGAACTTGACGTTGGTTTGATTCTGGAACCCTGTGTCCTGGGAACATGATTGAGGTTTGATTCTGGAAACCATTGGTCTGGGAACATGACTGATGTTAGATTGTGGAATCCTGTGGCCTGGGAACATGACTGAGGTTTGATGGAGGAACCCTGTGGCCTGGGAACATGACTGAGGTTTGATGGTGGTACCCTGTGGACTGGCAACATGACTGAGGCTTGATTCTGGGACCCTGTGGCCTGGGAAATTGACTCTGATTTGATCGCAGAAACCTGTGGACTGGCAGCATGACTGAGGATTGATGGTGGAACCCTGGGCACTGGGAACATGACGAGATGCCTGACACTGTAACCCCGTGTCCTGAGAACATGACATTGTTTTGATTCTGGAAAGCTGTTTCCTGGGAACATGACTGAGGTTTGATGGTTGAACCCTGTGGACTGGCAACATGACTGACGTTTGATTGTGGCACCCTCAGGCTTGGGAACATTACTGAGGCTTGATGGTGGAACCCTGTGTCCTGGCACCAGGACTGAGGTTTGATGGTGGAACCCTGTGGCCTGGGAACATGACATCGTTTTGGATTCTGGTACCGTGTTGCCTGGGAACATGAAATCGTTTTGATTCTGGAAACCTGTGGCCTGGGAATATGACTGAGGTTTGATGGTGGTACCCTATGGCCTGGCAACATGACTGAGGTTTGATTCTGGATCCCTGTGGCCTGGGAACATGACTGAGGCGTGATTCTGGAAACCTGTGGCCTGGGAACATGACATCTGTTTAGATTGTGGAATACTGTGCCCTGGGAACCCGACTGAGGCTTGGTTCTGGAACCCTGTGGACTGGGAATATGACTGAGGTTTTATTCTGGAACCCTGTAGACTGGGAACATAACTGAGGATTGATTCTGGAACCCTGTGGCCTGGGAACATGACATCGGTTGGATTCTGGAACCCTGTGGCATGGGAACATGACTGCGGTTTGATTGTGGAACCCACTGGCCTGGGAACATGACCGTGGTTTGATTCTGAAATCCTGTGGCCTGGGAACATGACTGAGGTTTGGTTCTGGAACCCTGTTCCCTGGGAACATGACTGAGGTTTGATTCTGGGCTCCTGTGTCCTGGGAACAAGAATGAGGTTTGAATGTGGAACCCTGTGGCCTGGGAACATGACTGAGGTTTGATTCTGGAACCATGTGTCCTGGGAATATGACTGAGGTTTGCTTCTGGATAACTGTGGCCTGGGAAAATAACTGAGGTTTCATTGTGGAAATATGAGGCCTGGGATCATGAGTGAGGTTTGATGGTGGAACACTCTGGCCTGGCAAAATGACTGAAGCTTGATTCTGGAACCCTGTAGCCTGGGAACTTGACTGAGGTTTGATGGCAGAAACCTGTGGACTGGCAACATGACTGAGGTTTGATTGTGGAACCCTGTGCCCTGGAAACATGACTGTGGCCTGCTACTGGAAACCCATGGCCTGGGAACTTGACATTGCTTTGATTCTGGAACCCTGTGTCCTGGGAACATGACTGAGGTTTGATTCTGGAAATCATTGGCCTGGGAACATGACTGACGTTAGATTGTGGAATCTTGTGGCCTGGGAACATGACTGAGGTTTGATGGAGGAACCCTGTGGCCTGGGAACATGACTGAGGTTTGATGGGGGTACCCTGTGGCGTGGCAACATGACTGAGGCTTGATTCTGGAACCCTGTGGCCTGGGAAATTGACTCTGATTTGATCGCAGAAACCTGTGGACTGGCAACATGACTGAGGTTTGATGGTGGAACCCTGTGCACTGGGAACTTGACTGAGGCCTGATACTGCAACCCCGTGGCCTGGGAACATGACATTGGTTTAATTAAGGAACCCTGTTTCCTGGGAATATGACTGAGCTTTGATGGTTGAACCCTGTGGCCTGGCAAGATGACAGAGGTTTGATTGTGGAACCCTCAGGCTTGAGAACATGACTGAGGCTTGATGGTGGAACCCTGTGGCCTGGCAACAGGACTGAGGTTTGATGGTGGAATCCTGTGGCCTGGCAAGATGACTTTGGTTTGATTGTGGAACACTCTGGCCTGGGAATATGACTGACGTTTAATTCTGGAACCCTGTGGCCTGGGAATATGAGTGAGGCTTGATTCTGGAACCCTGTGGCCTTGGAACATGAATGGGGTTTTACTTTTGAATCCTGTGTCCAGGGAACATGACTGAGGTTTGATTCTGGAACCCTGTGTCCTGGGAACATGACTGAGGTTTGATTCTGGAACCATGTGGCCTGGGAATATGACTGAGGTTTGATTCTGGAAACCATTGGCCTGGGAACATGACTGATGTTAGATTGTGGAATCCTGTGGCCTGGGAACATGACATCGGTTTGGATTCTGAAAACCTGTGGTCTGGGAATATGACTGAGGTTTGATGGTGGTACCCTATGGCCTGGGAGCATGACTTAGCTTTGATTCTGGATCCCTGTGGCCTGGGAACATGACTGAGGCGTGATTCTGGAAACCTGAGGCCTGGGAACATGACATCTGTTTAGATTGTGGAATACTGTGCCCTGGGAACCTGACTGAGGCTTGGTACTTGAACCCTGTGGACTGGCAACATGACTGAGGTTTTATTCTGGAACCCTGTAGCATGGGAACATAACTGAGGATTGATTCTGGAAACCTGTGGCCTGGGAACATGACATCGGTGGAATCTGGAACCCTGTGGCCTGGGAACATGAGAACGGTGTGATTCTGGAACCCTGTGGCCTGAGAACATGTCTGAGGTTTGATGGTGGAAACCTGTGGCCTGGCAACATGACTGAGGTTTGGTTCTGGAACCCTGTTCCCTGGGAACATGACTGAGGTTTGATTCTGGACACCTTTGTCCTGGGAACATGACTGAGGTTTGATTGTGGAACCCTGTGTCCTGGGAACATGACTGAGTTTTGATTCTGGAACCATGTGTCCTGGGAATATGACTGAGGTTTGATTCTGGATACCTGTGGCCTGGGAAAATGACTGAGGTTTCATTGTGGAAATATGTGGCCTGGGATCTTGAGTGAGGTTTGATGGTGGAACACTCTGGCCTGGCAAAATGACTGAAGCTTGATTCTGGAACCCTGTGGCCTGGGAACTTGACTGAGGTTTGATGGCAGAAACCTGTGGACTGGCAACATGACTGAGGTTTGATTGTGGAACCCTGTGCCCTGGAAACATGACTGTGGCCTGGTACTGGAAACCCATGGCCTGGGAACTTGACGTTGGTTTGATTCTGGAACCCTGTGTCCTGGGAACATGATTGAGGTTTGATTCTGGAAACCATTGGTCTGGGAACATGACTGATGTTAGATTGTGGAATCCTGTGGCCTGGGAACATGACTGAGGTTTGATGGAGGAACCCTGTGGCCTGGGAACATGACTGAGGTTTGATGGTGGTACCCTGTGGACTGGCAACATGACTGAGGCTTGATTCTGGGACCCTGTGGCCTGGGAAATTGACTCTGATTTGATCGCAGAAACCTGTGGACTGGCAGCATGACTGAGGATTGATGGTGGAACCCTGGGCACTGGGAACATGACGAGATGCCTGACACTGTAACCCCGTGTCCTGAGAACATGACATTGTTTTGATTCTGGAAAGCTGTTTCCTGGGAACATGACTGAGGTTTGATGGTTGAACCCTGTGGACTGGCAACATGACTGACGTTTGATTGTGGCACCCTCAGGCTTGGGAACATTACTGAGGCTTGATGGTGGAACCCTGTGTCCTGGCACCAGGACTGAGGTTTGATGGTGGAACCCTGTGGCCTGGGAACATGACATCGTTTTGGATTCTGGTACCGTGTTGCCTGGGAACATGAAATCGTTTTGATTCTGGAAACCTGTGGCCTGGGAATATGACTGAGGTTTGATGGTGGTACCCTATGGCCTGGCAACATGACTGAGGTTTGATTCTGGATCCCTGTGGCCTGGGAACATGACTGAGGCGTGATTCTGGAAACCTGTGGCCTGGGAACATGACATCTGTTTAGATTGTGGAATACTGTGCCCTGGGAACCCGACTGAGGCTTGGTTCTGGAACCCTGTGGACTGGGAATATGACTGAGGTTTTATTCTGGAACCCTGTAGACTGGGAACATAACTGAGGATTGATTCTGGAACCCTGTGGCCTGGGAACATGACATCGGTTGGATTCTGGAACCCTGTGGCATGGGAACATGACTGCGGTTTGATTGTGGAACCCACTGGCCTGGGAACATGACCGTGGTTTGATTCTGAAATCCTGTGGCCTGGGAACATGACTGAGGTTTGGTTCTGGAACCCTGTTCCCTGGGAACATGACTGAGGTTTGATTCTGGGCTCCTGTGTCCTGGGAACAAGAATGAGGTTTGAATGTGGAACCCTGTGGCCTGGGAACATGACTGAGGTTTGATTCTGGAACCATGTGTCCTGGGAATATGACTGAGGTTTGCTTCTGGATAACTGTGGCCTGGGAAAATAACTGAGGTTTCATTGTGGAAATATGAGGCCTGGGATCATGAGTGAGGTTTGATGGTGGAACACTCTGGCCTGGCAAAATGACTGAAGCTTGATTCTGGAACCCTGTAGCCTGGGAACTTGACTGAGGTTTGATGGCAGAAACCTGTGGACTGGCAACATGACTGAGGTTTGATTGTGGAACCCTGTGCCCTGGAAACATGACTGTGGCCTGCTACTGGAAACCCATGGCCTGGGAACTTGACATTGCTTTGATTCTGGAACCCTGTGTCCTGGGAACATGACTGAGGTTTGATTCTGGAAATCATTGGCCTGGGAACATGACTGACGTTAGATTGTGGAATCTTGTGGCCTGGGAACATGACTGAGGTTTGATGGAGGAACCCTGTGGCCTGGGAACATGACTGAGGTTTGATGGGGGTACCCTGTGGCGTGGCAACATGACTGAGGCTTGATTCTGGAACCCTGTGGCCTGGGAAATTGACTCTGATTTGATCGCAGAAACCTGTGGACTGGCAACATGACTGAGGTTTGATGGTGGAACCCTGTGCACTGGGAACTTGACTGAGGCCTGATACTGCAACCCCGTGGCCTGGGAACATGACATTGGTTTAATTAAGGAACCCTGTTTCCTGGGAATATGACTGAGCTTTGATGGTTGAACCCTGTGGCCTGGCAAGATGACAGAGGTTTGATTGTGGAACCCTCAGGCTTGAGAACATGACTGAGGCTTGATGGTGGAACCCTGTGGCCTGGCAACAGGACTGAGGTTTGATGGTGGAATCCTGTGGCCTGGCAAGATGACTTTGGTTTGATTGTGGAACACTCTGGCCTGGGAATATGACTGACGTTTAATTCTGGAACCCTGTGGCCTGGGAATATGAGTGAGGCTTGATTCTGGAACCCTGTGGCCTTGGAACATGAATGGGGTTTTACTTTTGAATCCTGTGTCCAGGGAACATGACTGAGGTTTGATTCTGGAACCCTGTGTCCTGGGAACATGACTGAGGTTTGATTCTGGAACCATGTGGCCTGGGAATATGACTGAGGTTTGATTCTGGAAACCATTGGCCTGGGAACATGACTGATGTTAGATTGTGGAATCCTGTGGCCTGGGAACATGACATCGGTTTGGATTCTGAAAACCTGTGGTCTGGGAATATGACTGAGGTTTGATGGTGGTACCCTATGGCCTGGGAGCATGACTTAGCTTTGATTCTGGATCCCTGTGGCCTGGGAACATGACTGAGGCGTTATTCTGGAAACCTGAGGCCTGGGAACATGACATCTGTTTAGATTGTGGAATACTGTGCCCTGGGAACCTGACTGAGGCTTGGTACTTGAACCCTGTGGACTGGCAACATGACTGAGGTTTTATTCTGGAACCCTGTAGCATGGGAACATAACTGAGGATTGATTCTGGAAACCTGTGGCCTGGGAACATGACATCGGTGGAATCTGGAACCCTGTGGCCTGGGAACATGAGAACGGTGTGATTCTGGAACCCTGTGGCCTGAGAACATGTCTGAGGTTTGATGGTGGAAACCTGTGGCCTGGCAACATGACTGAGGTTTGGTTCTGGAACCCTGTTCCCTGGGAACATGACTGAGGTTTGATTCTGGACACCTTTGTCCTGGGAACATGACTGAGGTTTGATTGTGGAACCCTGTGTCCTGGGAACATGACTGAGTTTTGATTCTGGAACCATGTGTCCTGGGAATATGACTGAGGTTTGATTCTGGATACCTGTGGCCTGGGAAAATGACTGAGGTTTCATTGTGGAAATATGTGGCCTGGGATCTTGAGTGAGGTTTGATGGTGGAACACTCTGGCCTGGCAAAATGACTGAAGCTTGATTCTGGAACCCTGTGGCCTGGGAACTTGACTGAGGTTTGATGGCAGAAACCTGTGGACTGGCAACATGACTGAGGTTTGATTGTGGAACCCTGTGCCCTGGAAACATGACTGTGGCCTGGTACTGGAAACCCATGGCCTGGGAACTTGACGTTGGTTTGATTCTGGAACCCTGTGTCCTGGGAACATGATTGAGGTTTGATTCTGGAAACCATTGGTCTGGGAACATGACTGATGTTAGATTGTGGAATCCTGTGGCCTGGGAACATGACTGAGGTTTGATGGAGGAACCCTGTGGCCTGGGAACATGACTGAGGTTTGATGGTGGTACCCTGTGGACTGGCAACATGACTGAGGCTTGATTCTGGGACCCTGTGGCCTGGGAAATTGACTCTGATTTGATCGCAGAAACCTGTGGACTGGCAGCATGACTGAGGATTGATGGTGGAACCCTGGGCACTGGGAACATGACGAGATGCCTGACACTGTAACCCCGTGTCCTGAGAACATGACATTGTTTTGATTCTGGAAAGCTGTTTCCTGGGAACATGACTGAGGTTTGATGGTTGAACCCTGTGGACTGGCAACATGACTGACGTTTGATTGTGGCACCCTCAGGCTTGGGAACATTACTGAGGCTTGATGGTGGAACCCTGTGTCCTGGCACCAGGACTGAGGTTTGATGGTGGAACCCTGTGGCCTGGGAACATGACATCGTTTTGGATTCTGGTACCGTGTTGCCTGGGAACATGAAATCGTTTTGATTCTGGAACCCTGTGGCATGGGAACATGACTGCGGTTTGATTGTGGAACCCACTGGCCTGGGAACATGACCGTGGTTTGATTCTGAAACCCTGTGGCCTGGGAACATGACTGAGGTTTAGTTCTGGAACCCTGTTCCCTGGGAACATGACTGAGGTTTGATTCTGGGCTCCTGTGTCCTGGGAACAAGAATGAGGTTTGAATGTGGAACCCTGTGGCCTGGGAACATGACTGAGGTTTGATTCTGGAACCATGTGTCCTGGGAATATGACTGAGGTTTGCTTCTGGATAACTGTGGCCTGGGAAAATAACTGAGGTTTCATTGTGGAAATATGAGGCCTGGGATCATGAGTGCGGTTTGATGGTGGAACACTCTGGCCTGGCAAAATGACTGAAGCTTGATTCTGGAACCCTGTAGCCTGGGAACTTGACTGAGGTTTGATGGCAGAAACCTGTGGACTGGCAACATGACTGAGGTTTGATTGTGGAACCCTGTGCCCTGGAAACATGACTGTGGCCTGCTACTGGAAACCCATGGCCTGGGAACTTGACATTGCTTTGATTCTGGAACCCTGTGTCCTGGGAACATGACTGAGGTTTGATTCTGGAAATCATTGGCCTGGGAACATGACTGACGTTAGATTGTGGAATCTTGTGGCCTGGGAACATGACTGAGGTTTGATGGAGGAACCCTGTGGCCTGGGAACATGACTGAGGTTTGATGGGGGTACCCTGTGGCGTGGCAACATGACTGAGGCTTGATTCTGGAACCCTGTGGCCTGGGAAATTGACTCTGATTTGATCGCAGAAACCTGTGGACTGGCAACATGACTGAGGTTTGATGGTGGAACCCTGTGGCCTGGCAAGATGACAGAGGTTTGATTGTGGAACCCTCAGGCTTGAGAACATGACTGAGGCTTGATGGTGGAACCCTGTGGCCTGGCAACAGGACTGAGGTTTGATGGTGGAATCCTGTGGCCTGGCAAGATGACTTTGGTTTGATTGTGGAACACTCTGGCCTGGGAATATGACTGACGTTTAATTCTGGAACCCTGTGGCCTGGGAATATGAGTGAGGCTTGATTCTGGAACCCTGTGGCCTTGGAACATGAATGGGGTTTTACTTTTGAATCCTGTGTCCAGGGAACATGACTGAGGTTTGATTCTGGAACCCTGTGTCCTGGGAACATGACTGAGGTTTGATTCTGGAACCATGTGGCCTGGGAATATGACTGAGGTTTGATTCTGGAAACCATTGGCCTGGGAACATGACTGATGTTAGATTGTGGAATCCTGTGGCCTGGGAACATGACATCGGTTTGGATTCTGAAAACCTGTGGTCTGGGAATATGACTGAGGTTTGATGGTGGTACCCTATGGCCTGGGAGCATGACTTAGCTTTGATTCTGGATCCCTGTGGCCTGGGAACATGACTGAGGCGTGATTCTGGAAACCTGAGGCCTGGGAACATGACATCTGTTTAGATTGTGGAATACTGTGCCCTGGGAACCTGACTGAGGCTTGGTACTTGAACCCTGTGGACTGGCAACATGACTGAGGTTTTATTCTGGAACCCTGTAGCATGGGAACATAACTGAGGATTGATTCTGGAAACCTGTGGCCTGGGAACATGACATCGGTGGAATCTGGAACCCTGTGGCCTGGGAACATGAGAACGGTGTGATTCTGGAACCCTGTGGCCTGAGAACATGTCTGAGGTTTGATGGTGGAAACCTGTGGCCTGGCAACATGACTGAGGTTTGGTTCTGGAACCCTGTTCCCTGGGAACATGACTGAGGTTTGATTCTGGACACCTTTGTCCTGGGAACATGACTGAGGTTTGATTGTGGAACCCTGTGTCCTGGGAACATGACTGAGTTTTGATTCTGGAACCATGTGTCCTGGGAATATGACTGAGGTTTGATTCTGGATACCTGTGGCCTGGGAAAATGACTGAGGTTTCATTGTGGAAATATGTGGCCTGGGATCTTGAGTGAGGTTTGATGGTGGAACACTCTGGCCTGGCAAAATGACTGAAGCTTGATTCTGGAACCCTGTGGCCTGGGAACTTGACTGAGGTTTGATGGCAGAAACCTGTGGACTGGCAACATGACTGAGGTTTGATTGTGGAACCCTGTGCCCTGGAAACATGACTGTGGCCTGCTACTGGAAACCCATGGCCTGGGAACTTGACGTTGGTTTGATTCTGGAACCCTGTGTCCTGGGAACATGATTGAGGTTTGATTCTGGAAACCATTGGTCTGGGAACCTGACTGATGTTAGATTGTGGAATCCTGTGGCCTGGGAACATGACTGAGGTTTGATGGAGGAACCCTGTGGCCTGGGAACATGACTGAGGTTTGATGGTGGTGCCCTGTGGACTGGCAACATGACTGAGGCTTGATTCTGGGACCCTGTGGCCTGGGAAATTGACTCTGATTTGATCGCAGAAACCTGTGGACTGGCAACATGACTGAAGATTGATGGTGGAACCCTGGGCACTGGGAACATGACGAGATGCCTGACACTGTAACCCCGTGTCCTGAAAACATGACATTGTTTTGATTCTGGAAAGCTGTTTCCTGGGAACATGACTGAGGTTTGATGGTTGAACCCTGTGGACTGGCAACATGACTGACGTTTGATTGTGGCACCCTCAGGCTTGGGAACATTACTGAGGCTTGATGGTGGAACCCTGTGTCCTGGCACCAGGACTGAGGTTTGATGGTGGAACCCTGTGGCCTGGGAACATGACATCGTTTTGGATTCTGGTACCGTGTTGCCTGGGAACATGAAATCGTTTTGATTCTGGAAACCTGTGGCCTGGGAATATGACTGAGGTTTGATGGTGGTACCCTATGGCCTGGCAACATGACTGAGGTTTGATTCTGGATCCCTGTGGCCTGGGAACATGACTGAGGCGTGATTCTGGAAACCTGTGGCCTGGGAACATGACATCTGTTTAGATTGTGGAATACTGTGCCCTGGGAACCCGACTGAGGCTTGGTTCTGGAACCCTGTGGACTGGGAATATGACTGAGGTTTTATTCTGGAACCCTGTAGACTGGGAACATAACTGAGGATTGATTCTGGAACCCTGTGGCCTGGGAACATGACATCGGTTGGATTCTGGAACCCTGTGGCATGGGAACATGACTGCGGTTTGATTGTGGAACCCACTGGCCTGGGAACATGACCGTGGTTTGATTCTGAAACCCTGTGGCCTGGGAACATGACTGAGGTTTGGTTCTGGAACCCTGTTCCCTGGGAACATGACTGAGGTTTGATTCTGGGCTCCTGTGTCCTGGGAACAAGAATGAGGTTTGAATGTGGAACCCTGTGGCCTGGGAACATGACTGAGGTTTGATTCTGGAACCATGTGTCCTGGGAATATGACTGAGGTTTGATTCTGGATACCTGTGGCCTGGGAAAATGACTGAGGTTTCATTGTGGAAATATGTGGCCTGGGATCTTGAGTGAGGTTTGATGGTGGAACACTCTGGCCTGGCAAAATGACTGAAGCTTGATTCTGGAACCCTGTAGCCTGGGAACTTGACTGAGGTTTGATGGCAGAAACCTGTGGACTGGCAACATGACTGAGGTTTGATTGTGGAACCCTGTGCCCTGGAAACATGACTGTGGCCTGCTACTGGAAACCCATGGCCTGGGAACTTGACATTGCTTTGATTCTGGAACCCTGTGTCCTGGGAACATGACTGAGGTTTGATTCTGGAAATCATTGGCCTGGGAACATGACTGACGTTAGATTGTGGAATCTTGTGGCCTGGGAACATGACTGAGGTTTGATGGAGGAACCCTGTGGCCTGGGAACATGACTGAGGTTTGATGGGGGTACCCTGTGGCGTGGCAACATGACTGAGGCTTGATTCTGGAACCCTGTGGCCTGGGAAATTGACTCTGATTTGATCGCAGAAACCTGTGGACTGGCAACATGACTGAGGTTTGATGGTGGAACCCTGTGGCCTGGCAAGATGACAGAGGTTTGATTGTGGAACCCTCAGGCTTGAGAACATGACTGAGGCTTGATGGTGGAACCCTGTGGCCTGGCAACAGGACTGAGGTTTGATGGTGGAATCCTGTGGCCTGGCAAGATGACTTTGGTTTGATTGTGGAACACTCTGGCCTGGGAATATGACTGACGTTTAATTCTGGAACCCTGTGGCCTGGGAATATGAGTGAGGCTTGATTCTGGAACCCTGTGGCCTTGGAACATGAATGGGGTTTTACTTTTGAATCCTGTGTCCAGGGAACATGACTGAGGTTTGATTCTGGAACCCTGTGTCCTGGGAACATGACTGAGGTTTGATTCTGGAACCATGTGGCCTGGGAATATGACTGAGGTTTGATTCTGGAAACCATTGGCCTGGGAACATGACTGATGTTAGATTGTGGAATCCTGTGGCCTGGGAACATGACATCGGTTTGGATTCTGAAAACCTGTGGTCTGGGAATATGACTGAGGTTTGATGGTGGTACCCTATGGCCTGGGAGCATGACTTAGCTTTGATTCTGGATCCCTGTGGCCTGGGAACATGACTGAGGCGTGATTCTGGAAACCTGAGGCCTGGGAACATGACATCTGTTTAGATTGTGGAATACTGTGCCCTGGGAACCTGACTGAGGCTTGGTACTTGAACCCTGTGGACTGGCAACATGACTGAGGTTTTATTCTGGAACCCTGTAGCATGGGAACATAACTGAGGATTGATTCTGGAAACCTGTGGCCTGGGAACATGACATCGGTGGAATCTGGAACCCTGTGGCCTGGGAACATGAGAACGGTGTGATTCTGGAACCCTGTGGCCTGAGAACATGTCTGAGGTTTGATGGTGGAAACCTGTGGCCTGGCAACATGACTGAGGTTTGGTTCTGGAACCCTGTTCCCTGGGAACATGACTGAGGTTTGATTCTGGACACCTTTGTCCTGGGAACATGACTGAGGTTTGATTGTGGAACCCTGTGTCCTGGGAACATGACTGAGTTTTGATTCTGGAACCATGTGTCCTGGGAATATGACTGAGGTTTGATTCTGGATACCTGTGGCCTGGGAAAATGACTGAGGTTTCATTGTGGAAATATGTGGCCTGGGATCTTGAGTGAGGTTTGATGGTGGAACACTCTGGCCTGGCAAAATGACTGAAGCTTGATTCTGGAACCCTGTGGCCTGGGAACTTGACTGAGGTTTGATGGCAGAAACCTGTGGACTGGCAACATGACTGAGGTTTGATTGTGGAACCCTGTGCCCTGGAAACATGACTGTGGCCTGGTACTGGAAACCCATGGCCTGGGAACTTGACGTTGGTTTGATTCTGGAACCCTGTGTCCTGGGAACATGATTGAGGTTTGATTCTGGAAACCATTGGTCTGGGAACATGACTGATGTTAGATTGTGGAATCCTGTGGCCTGGGAACATGACTGAGGTTTGATGGAGGAACCCTGTGGCCTGGGAACATGACTGAGGTTTGATGGTGGTACCCTGTGGACTGGCAACATGACTGAGGCTTGATTCTGGGACCCTGTGGCCTGGGAAATTGACTCTGATTTGATCGCAGAAACCTGTGGACTGGCAGCATGACTGAGGATTGATGGTGGAACCCTGGGCACTGGGAACATGACGAGATGCCTGACACTGTAACCCCGTGTCCTGAGAACATGACATTGTTTTGATTCTGGAAAGCTGTTTCCTGGGAACATGACTGAGGTTTGATGGTTGAACCCTGTGGACTGGCAACATGACTGACGTTTGATTGTGGCACCCTCAGGCTTGGGAACATTACTGAGGCTTGATGGTGGAACCCTGTGTCCTGGCACCAGGACTGAGGTTTGATGGTGGAACCCTGTGGCCTGGGAACATGACATCGTTTTGGATTCTGGTACCGTGTTGCCTGGGAACATGAAATCGTTTTGATTCTGGAAACCTGTGGCCTGGGAATATGACTGAGGTTTGATGGTGGTACCCTATGGCCTGGCAACATGACTGAGGTTTGATTCTGGATCCCTGTGGCCTGGGAACATGACTGAGGCGTGATTCTGGAAACCTGTGGCCTGGGAACATGACATCTGTTTAGATTGTGGAATACTGTGCCCTGGGAACCCGACTGAGGCTTGGTTCTGGAACCCTGTGGACTGGGAATATGACTGAGGTTTTATTCTGGAACCCTGTAGACTGGGAACATAACTGAGGATTGATTCTGGAACCCTGTGGCCTGGGAACATGACATCGGTTGGATTCTGGAACCCTGTGGCATGGGAACATGACTGCGGTTTGATTGTGGAACCCACTGGCCTGGGAACATGACCGTGGTTTGATTCTGAAATCCTGTGGCCTGGGAACATGACTGAGGTTTGGTTCTGGAACCCTGTTCCCTGGGAACATGACTGAGGTTTGATTCTGGGCTCCTGTGTCCTGGGAACAAGAATGAGGTTTGAATGTGGAACCCTGTGGCCTGGGAACATGACTGAGGTTTGATTCTGGAACCATGTGTCCTGGGAATATGACTGAGGTTTGCTTCTGGATAACTGTGGCCTGGGAAAATAACTGAGGTTTCATTGTGGAAATATGAGGCCTGGGATCATGAGTGAGGTTTGATGGTGGAACACTCTGGCCTGGCAAAATGACTGAAGCTTGATTCTGGAACCCTGTAGCCTGGGAACTTGACTGAGGTTTGATGGCAGAAACCTGTGGACTGGCAACATGACTGAGGTTTGATTGTGGAACCCTGTGCCCTGGAAACATGACTGTGGCCTGCTACTGGAAACCCATGGCCTGGGAACTTGACATTGCTTTGATTCTGGAACCCTGTGTCCTGGGAACATGACTGAGGTTTGATTCTGGAAATCATTGGCCTGGGAACATGACTGACGTTAGATTGTGGAATCTTGTGGCCTGGGAACATGACTGAGGTTTGATGGAGGAACCCTGTGGCCTGGGAACATGACTGAGGTTTGATGGGGGTACCCTGTGGCGTGGCAACATGACTGAGGCTTGATTCTGGAACCCTGTGGCCTGGGAAATTGACTCTGATTTGATCGCAGAAACCTGTGGACTGGCAACATGACTGAGGTTTGATGGTGGAACCCTGTGCACTGGGAACTTGACTGAGGCCTGATACTGCAACCCCGTGGCCTGGGAACATGACATTGGTTTAATTAAGGAACCCTGTTTCCTGGGAATATGACTGAGCTTTGATGGTTGAACCCTGTGGCCTGGCAAGATGACAGAGGTTTGATTGTGGAACCCTCAGGCTTGAGAACATGACTGAGGCTTGATGGTGGAACCCTGTGGCCTGGCAACAGGACTGAGGTTTGATGGTGGAATCCTGTGGCCTGGCAAGATGACTTTGGTTTGATTGTGGAACACTCTGGCCTGGGAATATGACTGACGTTTAATTCTGGAACCCTGTGGCCTGGGAATATGAGTGAGGCTTGATTCTGGAACCCTGTGGCCTTGGAACATGAATGGGGTTTTACTTTTGAATCCTGTGTCCAGGGAACATGACTGAGGTTTGATTCTGGAACCCTGTGTCCTGGGAACATGACTGAGGTTTGATTCTGGAACCATGTGGCCTGGGAATATGACTGAGGTTTGATTCTGGAAACCATTGGCCTGGGAACATGACTGATGTTAGATTGTGGAATCCTGTGGCCTGGGAACATGACATCGGTTTGGATTCTGAAAACCTGTGGTCTGGGAATATGACTGAGGTTTGATGGTGGTACCCTATGGCCTGGGAGCATGACTTAGCTTTGATTCTGGATCCCTGTGGCCTGGGAACATGACTGAGGCGTGATTCTGGAAACCTGAGGCCTGGGAACATGACATCTGTTTAGATTGTGGAATACTGTGCCCTGGGAACCTGACTGAGGCTTGGTACTTGAACCCTGTGGACTGGCAACATGACTGAGGTTTTATTCTGGAACCCTGTAGCATGGGAACATAACTGAGGATTGATTCTGGAAACCTGTGGCCTGGGAACATGACATCGGTGGAATCTGGAACCCTGTGGCCTGGGAACATGAGAACGGTGTGATTCTGGAACCCTGTGGCCTGAGAACATGTCTGAGGTTTGATGGTGGAAACCTGTGGCCTGGCAACATGACTGAGGTTTGGTTCTGGAACCCTGTTCCCTGGGAACATGACTGAGGTTTGATTCTGGACACCTTTGTCCTGGGAACATGACTGAGGTTTGATTGTGGAACCCTGTGTCCTGGGAACATGACTGAGTTTTGATTCTGGAACCATGTGTCCTGGGAATATGACTGAGGTTTGATTCTGGATACCTGTGGCCTGGGAAAATGACTGAGGTTTCATTGTGGAAATATGTGGCCTGGGATCTTGAGTGAGGTTTGATGGTGGAACACTCTGGCCTGGCAAAATGACTGAAGCTTGATTCTGGAACCCTGTGGCCTGGGAACTTGACTGAGGTTTGATGGCAGAAACCTGTGGACTGGCAACATGACTGAGGTTTGATTGTGGAACCCTGTGCCCTGGAAACATGACTGTGGCCTGGTACTGGAAACCCATGGCCTGGGAACTTGACGTTGGTTTGATTCTGGAACCCTGTGTCCTGGGAACATGATTGAGGTTTGATTCTGGAAACCATTGGTCTGGGAACATGACTGATGTTAGATTGTGGAATCCTGTGGCCTGGGAACATGACTGAGGTTTGATGGAGGAACCCTGTGGCCTGGGAACATGACTGAGGTTTGATGGTGGTACCCTGTGGACTGGCAACATGACTGAGGCTTGATTCTGGGACCCTGTGGCCTGGGAAATTGACTCTGATTTGATCGCAGAAACCTGTGGACTGGCAGCATGACTGAGGATTGATGGTGGAACCCTGGGCACTGGGAACATGACGAGATGCCTGACACTGTAACCCCGTGTCCTGAGAACATGACATTGTTTTGATTCTGGAAAGCTGTTTCCTGGGAACATGACTGAGGTTTGATGGTTGAACCCTGTGGACTGGCAACATGACTGACGTTTGATTGTGGCACCCTCAGGCTTGGGAACATTACTGAGGCTTGATGGTGGAACCCTGTGTCCTGGCACCAGGACTGAGGTTTGATGGTGGAACCCTGTGGCCTGGGAACATGACATCGTTTTGGATTCTGGTACCGTGTTGCCTGGGAACATGAAATCGTTTTGATTCTGGAACCCTGTGGCATGGGAACATGACTGCGGTTTGATTGTGGAACCCACTGGCCTGGGAACATGACCGTGGTTTGATTCTGAAACCCTGTGGCCTGGGAACATGACTGAGGTTTAGTTCTGGAACCCTGTTCCCTGGGAACATGACTGAGGTTTGATTCTGGGCTCCTGTGTCCTGGGAACAAGAATGAGGTTTGAATGTGGAACCCTGTGGCCTGGGAACATGACTGAGGTTTGATTCTGGAACCATGTGTCCTGGGAATATGACTGAGGTTTGCTTCTGGATAACTGTGGCCTGGGAAAATAACTGAGGTTTCATTGTGGAAATATGAGGCCTGGGATCATGAGTGAGGTTTGATGGTGGAACACTCTGGCCTGGCAAAATGACTGAAGCTTGATTCTGGAACCCTGTAGCCTGGGAACTTGACTGAGGTTTGATGGCAGAAACCTGTGGACTGGCAACATGACTGAGGTTTGATTGTGGAACCCTGTGCCCTGGAAACATGACTGTGGCCTGCTACTGGAAACCCATGGCCTGGGAACTTGACATTGCTTTGATTCTGGAACCCTGTGTCCTGGGAACATGACTGAGGTTTGATTCTGGAAATCATTGGCCTGGGAACATGACTGACGTTAGATTGTGGAATCTTGTGGCCTGGGAACATGACTGAGGTTTGATGGAGGAACCCTGTGCCCTGGGAACATGACTGAGGTTTGATGGGGGTACCCTGTGGCGTGGCAACATGACTGAGGCTTGATTCTGGAACCCTGTGGCCTGGGAAATTGACTCTGATTTGATCGCAGAAACCTGTGGACTGGCAACATGACTGAGGTTTGATGGTGGAACCCTGTGGCCTGGCAAGATGACAGAGGTTTGATTGTGGAACCCTCAGGCTTGAGAACATGACTGAGGCTTGATGGTGGAACCCTGTGGCCTGGCAACAGGACTGAGGTTTGATGGTGGAATCCTGTGGCCTGGCAAGATGACTTTGGTTTGATTGTGGAACACTCTGGCCTGGGAATATGACTGACGTTTAATTCTGGAACCCTGTGGCCTGGGAATATGAGTGAGGCTTGATTCTGGAACCCTGTGGCCTTGGAACATGAATGGGGTTTTACTTTTGAATCCTGTGTCCAGGGAACATGACTGAGGTTTGATTCTGGAACCCTGTGTCCTGGGAACATGACTGAGGTTTGATTCTGGAACCATGTGGCCTGGGAATATGACTGAGGTTTGATTCTGGAAACCATTGGCCTGGGAACATGACTGATGTTAGATTGTGGAATCCTGTGGCCTGGGAACATGACATCGGTTTGGATTCTGAAAACCTGTGGTCTGGGAATATGACTGAGGTTTGATGGTGGTACCCTATGGCCTGGGAGCATGACTTAGCTTTGATTCTGGATCCCTGTGGCCTGGGAACATGACTGAGGCGTGATTCTGGAAACCTGAGGCCTGGGAACATGACATCTGTTTAGATTGTGGAATACTGTGCCCTGGGAACCTGACTGAGGCTTGGTACTTGAACCCTGTGGACTGGCAACATGACTGAGGTTTTATTCTGGAACCCTGTAGCATGGGAACATAACTGAGGATTGATTCTGGAAACCTGTGGCCTGGGAACATGACATCGGTGGAATCTGGAACCCTGTGGCCTGGGAACATGAGAACGGTGTGATTCTGGAACCCTGTGGCCTGAGAACATGTCTGAGGTTTGATGGTGGAAACCTGTGGCCTGGCAACATGACTGAGGTTTGGTTCTGGAACCCTGTTCCCTGGGAACATGACTGAGGTTTGATTCTGGACACCTTTGTCCTGGGAACATGACTGAGGTTTGATTGTGGAACCCTGTGTCCTGGGAACATGACTGAGTTTTGATTCTGGAACCATGTGTCCTGGGAATATGACTGAGGTTTGATTCTGGATACCTGTGGCCTGGGAAAATGACTGAGGTTTCATTGTGGAAATATGTGGCCTGGGATCTTGAGTGAGGTTTGATGGTGGAACACTCTGGCCTGGCAAAATGACTGAAGCTTGATTCTGGAACCCTGTGGCCTGGGAACTTGACTGAGGTTTGATGGCAGAAACCTGTGGACTGGCAACATGACTGAGGTTTGATTGTGGAACCCTGTGCCCTGGAAAGATGACTGTGGCCTGGTACTGGAAACCCATGGCCTGGGAACTTGACGTTGGTTTGATTCTGGAACCCTGTGTCCTGGGAACATGATTGAGGTTTGATTCTGGAAACCATTGGTCTGGGAACCTGACTGATGTTAGATTGTGGAATCCTGTGGCCTGGGAACATGACTGAGGTTTGATGGAGGAACCCTGTGGCCTGGGAACATGACTGAGGTTTGATGGTGGTGCCCTGTGGACTGGCAACATGACTGAGGCTTGATTCTGGGACCCTGTGGCCTGGGAAATTGACTCTGATTTGATCGCAGAAACCTGTGGACTGGCAACATGACTGAAGATTGATGGTGGAACCCTGGGCACTGGGAACATGACGAGATGCCTGACACTGTAACCCCGTGTCCTGAAAACATGACATTGTTTTGATTCTGGAAAGCTGTTTCCTGGGAACATGACTGAGGTTTGATGGTTGAACCCTGTGGACTGGCAACATGACTGACGTTTGATTGTGGCACCCTCAGGCTTGGGAACATTACTGAGGCTTGATGGTGGAACCCTGTGTCCTGGCACCAGGACTGAGGTTTGATGGTGGAACCCTGTGGCCTGGGAACATGACATCGTTTTGGATTCTGGTACCGTGTTGCCTGGGAACATGAAATCGTTTTGATTCTGGAAACCTGTGGCCTGGGAATATGACTGAGGTTTGATGGTGGTACCCTATGGCCTGGCAACATGACTGAGGTTTGATTCTGGATCCCTGTGGCCTGGGAACATGACTGAGGCGTGATTCTGGAAACCTGTGGCCTGGGAACATGACATCTGTTTAGATTGTGGAATACTGTGCCCTGGGAACCCGACTGAGGCTTGGTTCTGGAACCCTGTGGACTGGAAATATGACTGAGGTTTTATTCTGGAACCCTGTAGACTGGGAACATAACTGAGGATTGATTCTGGAACCCTGTGGCCTGGGAACATGACATCGGTTGGATTCTGGAACCCTGTGGCATGGGAACATGACTGCGGTTTGATTGTGGAACCCACTGGCCTGGGAACATGACCGTGGTTTGATTCTGAAACCCTGTGGCCTGGGAACATGACTGAGGTTTGGTTCTGGAACCCTGTTCCCTGGGAACATGACTGAGGTTTGATTCTGGGCTCCTGTGTCCTGGGAACAAGAATGAGGTTTGAATGTGGAACCCTGTGGCCTGGGAACATGACTGAGGTTTGATTCTGGAACCATGTGTCCTGGGAATATGACTGAGGTTTGCTTCTGGATAACTGTGGCCTGGGAAAATAACTGAGGTTTCATTGTGGAAATATGAGGCCTGGGATCATGAGTGAGGTTTGATGGTGGAACACTCTGGCCTGGCAAAATGACTGAAGCTTGATTCTGGAACCCTGTAGCCTGGGAACTTGACTGAGGTTTGATGGCAGAAACCTGTGGACTGGCAACATGACTGAGGTTTGATTGTGGAACCCTGTGCCCTGGAAACATGACTGTGGCCTGCTACTGGAAACCCATGGCCTGGGAACTTGACATTGCTTTGATTCTGGAACCCTGTGTCCTGGGAACATGACTGAGGTTTGATTCTGGAAATCATTGGCCTGGGAACATGACTGACGTTAGATTGTGGAATCTTGTGGCCTGGGAACATGACTGAGGTTTGATGGAGGAACCCTGTGGCCTGGGAACATGACTGAGGTTTGATGGGGGTACCCTGTGGCGTGGCAACATGACTGAGGCTTGATTCTGGAACCCTGTGGCCTGGGAAATTGACTCTGATTTGATCGCAGAAACCTGTGGACTGGCAACATGACTGAGGTTTGATGGTGGAACCCTGTGCACTGGGAACTTGACTGAGGCCTGATACTGCAACCCCGTGGCCTGGGAACATGACATTGGTTTAATTATGGAACCCTGTTTCCTGGGAACATGACTGAGGTTTGATGGTTGAACCCTGTGGCCTGGCAAGATGCCAGAGGTTTGAATGTGGAACCCTCAGGCTTGAGAACATGACTGAGGCTTGATGGTGGAACTCTGTGGCCTGGCAACAGGACTGAGGTTTGATGGTGGAATCCTGTGGCCTGGCAAGATGACTTTGGTTTGATTGTGGAACACTCTGGCCTGGGAATATGACTGACGTTTAATTCTGGAACCCTGTGGCCTGGGAATATGAGTGAGGCTTGATTCTGGAACCCTGTGGCCTTGGAACATGAATGGGGTTTTACTTTTGAATCCTGTGTCCAGGGAACATGACTGAGGTTTGATTCTGGAACCCTGTGTCCTGGGAACATGACTGAGGTTTGATTCTGGAACCATGTGGCCTGGGAATATGACTGAGGTTTGATTCTGGAAACCATTGGCCTGGGAACATGACTGATGTTAGATTGTGGAATCCTGTGGCCTGGGAACATGACATCGGTTTGGATTCTGAAAACCTGTGGTCTGGGAATATGACTGAGGTTTGATGGTGGTACCCTATGGCCTGGGAGCATGACTTAGCTTTGATTCTGGATCCCTGTGGCCTGGGAACATGACTGAGGCGTGATTCTGGAAACCTGAGGCCTGGGAACATGACATCTGTTTAGATTGTGGAATACTGTGCCCTGGGAACCTGACTGAGGCTTGGTACTTGAACCCTGTGGACTGGCAACATGACTGAGGTTTTATTCTGGAACCCTGTAGCATGGGAACATAACTGAGGATTGATTCTGGAAACCTGTGGCCTGGGAACATGACATCGGTGGAATCTGGAACCCTGTGGCCTGGGAACATGAGAACGGTGTGATTCTGGAACCCTGTGGCCTGAGAACATGTCTGAGGTTTGATGGTGGAAACCTGTGGCCTGGCAACATGACTGAGGTTTGGTTCTGGAACCCTGTTCCCTGGGAACATGACTGAGGTTTGATTCTGGACACCTTTGTCCTGGGAACATGACTGAGGTTTGATTGTGGAACCCTGTGTCCTGGGAACATGACTGAGTTTTGATTCTGGAACCATGTGTCCTGGGAATATGACTGAGGTTTGATTCTGGATACCTGTGGCCTGGGAAAATGACTGAGGTTTCATTGTGGAAATATGTGGCCTGGGATCTTGAGTGAGGTTTGATGGTGGAACACTCTGGCCTGGCAAAATGACTGAAGCTTGATTCTGGAACCCTGTGGCCTGGGAACTTGACTGAGGTTTGATGGCAGAAACCTGTGGACTGGCAACATGACTGAGGTTTGATTGTGGAACCCTGTGCCCTGGAAAGATGACTGTGGCCTGGTACTGGAAACCCATGGCCTGGGAACTTGACGTTGGTTTGATTCTGGAACCCTGTGTCCTGGGAACATGATTGAGGTTTGATTCTGGAAACCATTGGTCTGGGAACCTGACTGATGTTAGATTGTGGAATCCTGTGGCCTGGGAACATGACTGAGGTTTGATGGAGGAACCCTGTGGCCTGGGAACATGACTGAGGTTTGATGGTGGTGCCCTGTGGACTGGCAACATGACTGAGGCTTGATTCTCGGACCCTGTGGCCTGGGAAATTGACTCTGATTTGATCGCAGAAACCTGTGGACTGGCAACATGACTGAAGATTGATGGTGGAACCCTGGGCACTGGGAACATGACGAGATGCCTGACACTGTAACCCCGTGTCCTGAAAACATGACATTGTTTTGATTCTGGAAAGCTGTTTCCTGGGAACATGACTGAGGTTTGATGGTTGAACCCTGTGGACTGGCAACATGACTGACGTTTGATTGTGGCACCCTCAGGCTTGGGAACATTACTGAGGCTTGATGGTGGAACCCTGTGTCCTGGCACCAGGACTGAGGTTTGATGGTGGAACCCTGTGGCCTGGGAACATGACATCGTTTTGGATTCTGGTACCGTGTTGCCTGGGAACATGAAATCGTTTTGATTCTGGAAACCTGTGGCCTGGGAATATGACTGAGGTTTGATGGTGGTACCCTATGGCCTGGCAACATGACTGAGGTTTGATTCTGGATCCCTGTGGCCTGGGAACATGACTGAGGCGTGATTCTGGAAACCTGTGGCCTGGGAACATGACATCTGTTTAGATTGTGGAATACTGTGCCCTGGGAACCCGACTGAGGCTTGGTTCTGGAACCCTGTGGACTGGGAATATGACTGAGGTTTTATTCTGGAACCCTGTAGACTGGGAACATAACTGAGGATTGATTCTGGAACCCTGTGGCCTGGGAACATGACATCGGTTGGATTCTGGAACCCTGTGGCATGGGAACATGACTGCGGTTTGATTGTGGAACCCACTGGCCTGGGAACATGACCGTGGTTTGATTCTGAAACCCTGTGGCCTGGGAACATGACTGAGGTTTGGTTCTGGAACCCTGTTCCCTGGGAACATGACTGAGGTTTGATTCTGGGCTCCTGTGTCCTGGGAACAAGAATGAGGTTTGAATGTGGAACCCTGTGGCCTGGGAACATGACTGAGGTTTGATTCTGGAACCATGTGTCCTGGGAATATGACTGAGGTTTGCTTCTGGATAACTGTGGCCTGGGAAAATAACTGAGGTTTCATTGTGGAAATATGAGGCCTGGGATCATGAGTGAGGTTTGATGGTGGAACACTCTGGCCTGGCAAAATGACTGAAGCTTGATTCTGGAACCCTGTAGCCTGGGAACTTGACTGAGGTTTGATGGCAGAAACCTGTGGACTGGCAACATGACTGAGGTTTGATTGTGGAACCCTGTGCCCTGGAAACATGACTGTGGCCTGCTACTGGAAACCCATGGCCTGGGAACTTGACATTGCTTTGATTCTGGAACCCTGTGTCCTGGGAACATGACTGAGGTTTGATTCTGGAAATCATTGGCCTGGGAACATGACTGACGTTAGATTGTGGAATCTTGTGGCCTGGGAACATGACTGAGGTTTGATGGAGGAACCCTGTGGCCTGGGAACATGACTGAGGTTTGATGGGGGTACCCTGTGGCGTGGCAACATGACTGAGGCTTGATTCTGGAACCCTGTGGCCTGGGAAATTGACTCTGATTTGATCGCAGAAACCTGTGGACTGGCAACATGACTGAGGTTTGATGGTGGAACCCTGTGCACTGGGAACTTGACTGAGGCCTGATACTGCAACCCCGTGGCCTGGGAACATGACATTGGTTTAATTATGGAACCCTGTTTCCTGGGAACATGACTGAGGTTTGATGGTTGAACCCTGTGGCCTGGCAAGATGACAGAGGTTTGAATGTGGAACCCTCAGGCTTGAGAACATGACTGAGGCTTGATGGTGGAACTCTGTGGCCTGGCAACAGGACTGAGGTTTGATGGTGGAATCCAGTGGCCTGGCAAGATGACTTTGGTTTGATTGTGGAACACTCTGGCCTGGGAATATGACTGACGTTTAATTCTGGAACCCTGTGGCCTGGGAATATGAGTGAGGCTTGATTCTGGAACCTTGTGGCCTTGGAACATGAATGGGGTTTTACTTTTGAATCCTGTGTCCAGGGAACATGACTGAGGTTTGATTCTGGAACCCTGTGTCCTGGGAACATGACTGAGGTTTGATTCTGGAACCATGTGGCCTGGGAATATGACTGAGGTTTGATTCTGGAAACCATTGGCCTGGGAACATGACTGATGTTAGATTGTGGAATCCTGTGGCCTGGGAACATGACATCGGTTTGGATTCTGAAAACCTGTGGTCTGGGAATATGACTGAGGTTTGATGGTGGTACCCTATGGCCTGGGAGCATGACTTAGCTTTGATTCTGGATCCCTGTGGCCTGGGAACATGACTGAGGCGTGATTCTGGAAACCTGAGGCCTGGGAACATGACATCTGTTTAGATTGTGGAATACTGTGCCCTGGGAACCTGACTGAGGCTTGGTACTTGAACCCTGTGGACTGGCAACATGACTGAGGTTTTATTCTGGAACCCTGTAGCATGGGAACATAACTGAGGATTGATTCTGGAAACCTGTGGCCTGGGAACATGACATCGGTGGAATCTGGAACCCTGTGGCCTGGGAACATGAGAACGGTGTGATTCTGGAACCCTGTGGCCTGAGAACATGTCTGAGGTTTGATGGTGGAAACCTGTGGCCTGGCAACATGACTGAGGTTTGGTTCTGGAACCCTGTTCCCTGGGAACATGACTGAGGTTTGATTCTGGACACCTTTGTCCTGGGAACATGACTGAGGTTTGATTGTGGAACCCTGTGTCCTGGGAACATGACTGAGGTTTGATTCTGGAACCATGTGTCCTGGGAATATGACTGAGGTTTGATTCTGGATACCTGTGGCCTGGGAAAATGACTGAGGTTTCATTGTGGAAATATGTGGCCTGGGATCTTGAGTGAGGTTTGATGGTGGAACACTCTGGCCTGGCAAAATGACTGAAGCTTGATTCTGGAACCCTGTGGCCTGGGAACTTGACTGAGGTTTGAAGGCAGAAACCTGTGGACTGGCAACATGACTCAGGTTTGATTGTGGAACCCTGTGCCCTGGAAACATGACTGTGGCCTGCTACTGGAAACCCATGGCCTGGGAACTTGACGTTGGTTTGATTCTGGAACCCTGTGTCCTGGGAACATGATTGAGGTTTGATTCTGGAAACCATTGGTCTGGGAACATGACTGATGTTAGATTGTGGAATCCTGTGGCCTGGGAACATGACTGAGGTTTGATGGAGGAACCCTGTGGCCTGGGAACATGACTGAGGTTTGATGGTGGTACCCTGTGGACTGGCAACATGACTGAGGCTTGATTCTGGGACCCTGTGGCCTGGGAAATTGACTCTGATTTGATCGCAGAAACCTGTGGACTGGCAGCATGACTGAGGATTGATGGTGGAACCCTGGGCACTGGGAACATGACGAGATGCCTGACACTGTAACCCCGTGTCCTGAGAACATGACATTGTTTTGATTCTGGAAAGCTGTTTCCTGGGAACATGACTGAGGTTTGATGGTTGAACCCTGTGGACTGGCAACATGACTGACGTTTGATTGTGGCACCCTCAGGCTTGGGAACATTACTGAGGCTTGATGGTGGAACCCTGTGTCCTGGCACCAGGACTGAGGTTTGATGGTGGAACCCTGTGGCCTGGGAACATGACATCGTTTTGGATTCTGGTACCGTGTTGCCTGGGAACATGAAATCGTTTTGATTCTGGAAACCTGTGGCCTGGGAATATGACTGAGGTTTGATGGTGGTACCCTATGGCCTGGCAACATGACTGAGGTTTGATTCTGGATCCCTGTGGCCTGGGAACATGACTGAGGCGTGATTCTGGAAACCTGTGGCCTGGGAACATGACATCTGTTTAGATTGTGGAATACTGTGCCCTGGGAACCCGACTGAGGCTTGGTTCTGGAACCCTGTGGACTGGGAATATGACTGAGGTTTTATTCTGGAACCCTGTAGACTGGGAACATAACTGAGGATTGATTCTGGAACCCTGTGGCCTGGGAACATGACATCGGTTGGATTCTGGAACCCTGTGGCATGGGAACATGACTGCGGTTTGATTGTGGAACCCACTGGCCTGGGAACATGACCGTGGTTTGATTCTGAAACCCTGTGGCCTGGGAACATGACTGAGGTTTGGTTCTGGAACCCTGTTCCCTGGGAACATGACTGAGGTTTGATTCTGGGCTCCTGTGTCCTGGGAACAAGAATGAGGTTTGAATGTGGAACCCTGTGGCCTGGGAACATGACTGAGGTTTGATTCTGGAACCATGTGTCCTGGGAATATGACTGAGGTTTGCTTCTGGATAACTGTGGCCTGGGAAAATAACTGAGGTTTCATTGTGGAAATATGAGGCCTGGGATCATGAGTGAGGTTTGATGGTGGAACACTCTGGCCTGGCAAAATGACTGAAGCTTGATTCTGGAACCCTGTAGCCTGGGAACTTGACTGAGGTTTGATGGCAGAAACCTGTGGAATGGCAACATGACTGAGGTTTGATTGTGGAGCCCTGTGCCCTGGAAACATGACTGTGGCCTGCTACTGGAAACCCATGGCCTGGGAACTTGACATTGCTTTGATTCTGGAACCCTGTGTCCTGGGAACATGACTGAGGTTTGATTCTGGAAATCATTGGCCTGGGAACATGACTGACGTTAGATTGTGGAATCTTGTGGCCTGGGAACATGACTGAGGTTTGATGGAGGAACCCTGTGGCCTGGGAACATGACTGAGGTTTGATGGGGGTACCCTGTGGCGTGGAAACATGACTGAGGCTTGATTCTGGAACCCTGTGGCCTGGGAAATTGACTCTGATTTGATCGCAGAAACCTGTGGACTGGCAACATGACTGAGGTTTGATGGTGGAACCCTGTGCACTGGGAACTTGACTGAGGCCTGATACTGCAACCCCGTGGCCTGGGAACATGACATTGGTTTAATTATGGAACCCTGTTTCCTGGGAACATGACTGAGGTTTGATGGTTGAACCCTGTGGCCTGGCAATATGACAGAGGTTTGAATGTGGAACCCTCAGGCTTGAGAACATGACTGAGGCTTGATGGTGGAACCCTGTGGCCTGGCAACAGGACTGAGGTTTGATGGTGGAATCCTGTGGCCTGGCAAGATGACTTTGGTTTGATTGTGGAACACTCTGGCCTGGGAATATGACTGACGTTTAATTCTGGAACCCTGTGGCCTGGGAATATGAGTGAGGCTTGATTCTGGAACCTTGTGGCCTTGGAACATGAATGGGGTTTTACTTTTGAATCCTGTGTCCAGGGAACATGACTGAGGTTTGATTCTGGAACCCTGTGTCCTGGGAACATGACTGAGGTTTGATTCTGGAACCATGTGGCCTGGGAATATGACTGAGGTTTGATTCTGGAAACCATTGGCCTGGGAACATGACTGATGTTAGATTGTGGAATCCTGTGGCCTGGGAACATGACATCGGTTTGGATTCTGAAAACCTGTGGTCTGGGAATATGACTGAGGTTTGATGGTGGTACCCTATGGCCTGGGAGCATGACTTAGGTTTGATTCTGGATCCCTGTGGCCTGGGAACATGACTGAGGCGTGATTCTGGAAACCTGAGGCCTGGGAACATGACATCTGTTTAGATTGTGGAATACTGTGCCCTGGGAACCTGACTGAGGCTTGGTACTTGAACCCTGTGGACTGGCAACATGACTGAGGTTTTATTCTGGAACCCTGTAGCATGGGAACATAACTGAGGATTGATTCTGGAAACCTGTGGCCTGGGAACATGACATCGGTGGAATCTGGAACCCTGTGGCCTGGGAACATGAGAACGGTGTGATTCTGGAACCCTGTGGCCTGAGAACATGTCTGAGGTTTGATGGTGGAAACCTGTGGCCTGGCAACATGACTGAGGTTTGGTTCTGGAACCCTGTTCCCTGGGAACATGACTGAGGTTTGATTCTGGACACCTTTGTCCTGGGAACATGACTGAGGTTTGATTGTGGAACCCTGTGTCCTGGGAACATGACTGAGGTTTGATTCTGGAACCATGTGTCCTGGGAATATGACTGAGGTTTGATTCTGGATACCTGTGGCCTGGGAAAATGACTGAGGTTTCATTGTGGAAATATGTGGCCTGGGATCTTGAGTGAGGTTTGATGGTGGAACACTCTGGCCTGGCAAAATGACTGAAGCTTGATTCTGGAACCCTGTGGCCTGGGAACTTGACTGAGGTTTGAAGGCAGAAACCTGTGGACTGGCAACATGACTGAGGTTTGATTGTGGAACCCTGTGCCCTGGAAACATGACTGTGGCCTGCTACTGGAAACCCATGGCCTGGGAACTTGACGTTGGTTTGATTCTGGAACCCTGTGTCCTGGGAACATGATTGAGGTTTGATTCTGGAAACCATTGGTCTGGGAACATGACTGATGTTAGATTGTGGAATCCTGTGGCCTGGGAACATGACTGAGGTTTGATGGAGGAACCCTGTGGCCTGGGAACATGACTGAGGTTTGATGGTGGTACCCTGTGGACTGGCAACATGACTGAGGCTTGATTCTGGGACCCTGTGGCCTGGGAAATTGACTCTGATTTGATCGCAGAAACCTGTGGACTGGCAGCATGACTGAGGATTGATGGTGGAACCCTGGGCACTGGGAACATGACGAGATGCCTGACACTGTAACCCCGTGTCCTGAGAACATGACATTGTTTTGATTCTGGAAAGCTGTTTCCTGGGAACATGACTGAGGTTTGATGGTTGAACCCTGTGGACTGGCAACATGACTGACGTTTGATTGTGGCACCCTCAGGCTTGGGAACATTACTGAGGCTTGATGGTGGAACCCTGTGTCCTGGCACCAGGACTGAGGTTTGATGGTGGAACCCTGTGGCCTGGGAACATGACATCGTTTTGGATTCTGGTACCGTGTTGCCTGGGAACATGAAATCGTTTTGATTCTGGAAACCTGTGGCCTGGGAATATGACTGAGGTTTGATGGTGGTACCCTATGGCCTGGCAACATGACTGAGGTTTGATTCTGGATCCCTGTGGCCTGGGAACATGACTGAGGCGTGATTCTGGAAACCTGTGGCCTGGGAACATGACATCTGTTTAGATTGTGGAATACTGTGCCCTGGGAACCCGACTGAGGCTTGGTTCTGGAACCCTGTGGACTGGGAATATGACTGAGGTTTTATTCTGGAACCCTGTAGACTGGGAACATAACTGAGGATTGATTCTGGAACCCTGTGGCCTGGGAACATGACATCGGTTGGATTCTGGAACCCTGTGGCATGGGAACATGACTGCGGTTTGATTGTGGAACCCACTGGCCTGGGAACATGACCGTGGTTTGATTCTGAAACCCTGTGGCCTGGGAACATGACTGAGGTTTGGTTCTGGAACCCTGTTCCCTGGGAACATGACTGAGGTTTGATTCTGGGCTCCTGTGTCCTGGGAACAAGAATGAGGTTTGAATGTGGAACCCTGTGGCCTGGGAACATGACTGAGGTTTGATTCTGGAACCATGTGTCCTGGGAATATGACTGAGGTTTGCTTCTGGATAACTGTGGCCTGGGAAAATAACTGAGGTTTCATTGTGGAAATATGAGGCCTGGGATCATGAGTGAGGTTTGATGGTGGAACACTCTGGCCTGGCAAAATGACTGAAGCTTGATTCTGGAACCCTGTAGCCTGGGAACTTGACTGAGGTTTGATGGCAGAAACCTGTGGACTGGCAACATGACTGAGGTTTGATTGTGGAACCCTGTGCCCTGGAAACATGACTGTGGCCTGCTACTGGAAACCCATGGCCTGGGAACTTGACATTGCTTTGATTCTGGAACCCTGTGTCCTGGGAACATGACTGAGGTTTGATTCTGGAAATCATTGGCCTGGGAACATGACTGACGTTAGATTGTGGAATCTTGTGGCCTGGGAACATGACTGAGGTTTGATGGAGGAACCCTGTGGCCTGGGAACATGACTGAGGTTTGATGGGGGTACCCTGTGGCGTGGCAACATGACTGAGGCTTGATTCTGGAACCCTGTGGCCTGGGAAATTGACTCTGATTTGATCGCAGAAACCTGTGGACTGGCAACATGACTGAGGTTTGATGGTGGAACCCTGTGCACTGGGAACTTGACATTGGTTTAATCAAGGAACCCTGTTTCCTGGGAATATGACTGAGCTTTGATGGTTGAACCCTGTGGCCTGGCAAGATGACAGAGGTTTGATTGTGGAACCCTCAGGCTTGAGAACATGACTGAGGCTTGATGGTGGAACCCTGTGGCCTGGCAACAGGACTGAGGTTTGATGGTGGAATCCTGTGGCCTGGCAAGATGACTTTGGTTTGATTGTGGAACACTCTGGCCTGGGAATATGACTGACGTTTAATTCTGGAACCCTGTGGCCTGGGAATATGAGTGAGGCTTGATTCTGGAACCCTGTGGCCTTGGAACATGAATGGGGTTTTACTTTTGAATCCTGTGTCCAGGGAACATGACTGAGGTTTGATTCTGGAACCCTGTGTCCTGGGAACATGACTGAGGTTTGATTCTGGAACCATGTGGCCTGGGAATATGACTGAGGTTTGATTCTGGAAACCATTGGCCTGGGAACATGACTGATGTTAGATTGTGGAATCCTGTGGCCTGGGAACATGACATCGGTTTGGATTCTGAAAACCTGTGGTCTGGGAATATGACTGAGGTTTGATGGTGGTACCCTATGGCCTGGGAGCATGACTTAGCTTTGATTCTGGATCCCTGTGGCCTGGGAACATGACTGAGGCGTGATTCTGGAAACCTGAGGCCTGGGAACATGACATCTGTTTAGATTGTGGAATACTGTGCCCTGGGAACCTGACTGAGGCTTGGTACTTGAACCCTGTGGACTGGCAACATGACTGAGGTTTTATTCTGGAACCCTGTAGCATGGGAACATAACTGAGGATTGATTCTGGAAACCTGTGGCCTGGGAACATGACATCGGTGGAATCTGGAACCCTGTGGCCTGGGAACATGAGAACGGTGTGATTCTGGAACCCTGTGGCCTGAGAACATGTCTGAGGTTTGATGGTGGAAACCTGTGGCCTGGCAACATGACTGAGGTTTGGTTCTGGAACCCTGTTCCCTGGGAACATGACTGAGGTTTGATTCTGGACACCTTTGTCCTGGGAACATGACTGAGGTTTGATTCTGGAACCATGTGTCCTGGGAATATGACTGAGGTTTGATTCTGGATACCTGTGGCCTGGGAAAATGACTGAGGTTTCATTGTGGAAATATGTGGCCTGGGATCTTGAGTGAGGTTTGATGGTGGAACACTCTGGCCTGGCAAAATGACTGAAGCTTGATTCTGGAACCCTGTGGCCTGGGAACTTGACTGAGGTTTGAAGGCAGAAACCTGTGGACTGGCAACATGACTGAGGTTTGATTGTGGAACCCTGTGCCCTGGAAACATGACTGTGGCCTGGTACTGGAAACCCATGGCCTGGGAACTTGATGTTGGTTTGATTCTGGAACCCTGTGTCCTGGGAACATGATTGAGGTTTGATTCTGGAAACCATTGGTCTGGGAACATGACTGATGTTAGATTGTGGAATCCTGTGGCCTGGGAACATGACTGAGGTTTGATGGAGGAACCCTGTGGCCTGGGAACATGACTGAGGTTTGATGGTGGTACCCTGTGGACTGGCAACATGACTGAGGCTTGATTCTGGGACCCTGTGGCCTGGGAAATTGACTCTGATTTGATCGCAGAAACCTGTGGACTGGCAACATGACTGAGGATTGATGGTGGAACCCTGGGCACTGGGAACATGACGAGATGCCTGACACTGTAACCCCGTGTCCTGAGAACATGACATTGTTTTGATTCTGGAAAGCTGTTTCCTGGGAACATGACTGAGGTTTGATGGTTGAACCCTGTGGACTGGCAACATGACTGACGTTTGATTGTGGCACCCTCAGGCTTGGGAACATTACTGAGGCTTGATGGTGGAACCCTGTGTCCTGGCACCAGGACTGAGGTTTGATGGTGGAACCCTGTGGCCTGGGAACATGACATCGTTTTGGATTCTGGTACCGTGTTGCCTGGGAACATGAAATCGTTTTGATTCTGGAAACCTGTGGCCTGGGAATATGACTGAGGTTTGATGGTGGTACCCTATGGCCTGGCAACATGACTGAGGTTTGATTCTGGATCCCTGTGGCCTGGGAACATGACTGAGGCGTGATTCTGGAAACCTGTGGCCTGGGAACATGACATCTGTTTAGATTGTGGAATACTGTGCCCTGGGAACCCGACTGAGGCTTGGTTCTGGAACCCTGTGGACTGGGAATATGACTGCGGTTTTATTCTGGAACCCTGTAGACTGGGAACATAACTGAGGATTGATTCTGGAACCCTGTGGCCTGGGAACATGACATCGGTTGGATTCTGGAACCCTGTGGCATGGAAACATGACTGAGGTTTGGTTCTGGAACCCTGTTCCCTGGGAACATGACTGAGGTTTGATTCTGGGCTCCTGTGTCCTGGGAACAAGAATGAGGTTTGAATGTGGAACCCTGTGGCCTGGGAACATGACTGAGGTTTGATTCTGGAACCATGTGTCCTGGGAATATGACTGAGGTTTGCTTCTGGATAACTGTGGCCTGGGAAAATAACTGAGGTTTCATTGTGGAAATATGAGGCCTGGGATCATGAGTGAGGTTTGATGGTGGAACACTCTGGCCTGGCAAAATGACTGAAGCTTGATTCTGGAACCCTGTAGCCTGGGAACTTGACTGAGGTTTGATGGCAGAAACCTGTGGACTGGCAACATGACTGAGTTTTGATTGTGGAACCCTGTGCCCTGGAAACATGACTGTGGCCTGCTACTGGAAACCCATGGCCTGGGAACTTGACATTGCTTTGATTCTGGAACCCTGTGTCCTGGGAACATGACTGAGGTTTGATTCTGGAAATCATTGGCCTGGGAACATGACTGACGTTAGATTGTGGAATCTTGTGGCCTGGGAACATGACTGAGGTTTGATGGAGGAACCCTGTGGCCTGGGAACATGACTGAGGTTTGCTGGGGGTACCCTGTGGCGTGGCAACATGACTGAGGCTTGATTCTGGAACCCTGTGGCCTGGGAAATTGACTCTGATTTGATCGCAGAAACCTGTGGACTGGCAACATGACTGAGGTTTGATGGTGGAACCCTGTGGCCTGGCAAGATGACAGAGGTTTGATTGTGGAACCCTCAGGCTTGAGAACATGACTGAGGCTTGATGGTGGAACCCTGTGGCCTGGCAACAGGACTGAGGTTTGATGGTGGAATCCTGTGGCCTGGCAAGATGACTTTGGTTTGATTGTGGAACACTCTGGCCTGGGAATATGACTGACGTTTAATTCTGGAACCCTGTGGCCTGGGAATATGAGTGAGGCTTGATTCTGGAACCCTGTGGCCTTGGAACATGAATGGGGTTTTACTTTTGAATCCTGTGTCCAGGGAACATGACTGAGGTTTGATTCTGGAACCCTGTGTCCTAGGAACATGACTGAGGTTTGATTCTGGAACCATGTGGCCTGGGAATATGACTGAGGTTTGATTCTGGAAACCATTGGCCTGGGAACATGACTGATGTTAGATTGTGGAATCCTGTGGCCTGGGAACATGACATCGGTTTGGATTCTGAAAACCTGTGGTCTGGGAATATGATTGAGGTTTGATGGTGGTACCCTATGGCCTGGGAGCATGACTTAGCTTTGATTCTGGATCCCTGTGGCCTGGGAACATGACTGAGGCGTGATTCTGGAAACCTGAGGCCTGGGAACATGACATCTGTTTAGATTGTGGAATACTGTGCCCTGGGAACCTGACTGAGGCTTGGTACTTGAACCCTGTGGACTGGCAACATGACTGAGGTTTTATTCTGGAACCCTGTAGCATGGGAACATAACTGAGGATTGATTCTGGAAACCTGTGGCCTGGGAACATGACATCGGTGGAATCTGGAACCCTGTGGCCTGGGAACATGAGAACGGTGTGATTCGGGAACCCTGTGGCCTGAGAACATGTCTGAGGTTTGATGGTGGAAACCTGTGGCCTGGCAACATGACTGAGGTTTGGTTCTGGAACCCTGTTCCCTGGGAACATGACTGAGGTTTGATTCTGGACACCTTTGTCCTGGGAACATGACTGAGGTTTGATTGTGGAACCCTGTGTCCTGGGAACATGACTGAGTTTTGATTCTGGAACCATGTGTCCTGGGAATATGACTGAGGTTTGATTCTGGATACCTGTGGCCTGGGAAAATGACTGAGGTTTCATTGTGGAAATATGTGGCCTGGGATCTTGAGTGAGGTTTGATGGTGGAACACTCTGGCCTGGCAAAATGACTGAAGCTTGATTCTGGAACCCTGTGGCCTGGGAACTTGACTGAGGTTTGATGGCAGAAACCTGTGGACTGGCAACATGACTGAGGTTTGATTGTGGAACCCTGTGCCCTGGAAAGATGACTGTGGCCTGGTACTGGAAACCCATGGCCTGGGAACTTGACGTTGGTTTGATTCTGGAACCCTGTGTCCTGGGAACATGATTGAGGTTTGATTCTGGAAACCATTGGTCTGGGAACCTGACTGATGTTAGATTGTGGAATCCTGTGGCCTGGGAACATGACTGAGGTTTGATGGAGGAACCCTGTGGCCTGGGAACATGACTGAGGTTTGATGGTGGTGCCCTGTGGACTGGCAACATGACTGAGGCTTGATTCTGGGACCCTGTGGCCTGGGAAATTGACTCTGATTTGATCGCAGAAACCTGTGGACTGGCAACATGACTGAGGATTGATGGTGGAACCCTGGGCACTGGGAACATGACCAGATGCCTGACACTGTAACCCCGTGTCCTGAAAACATGACATTGTTTTGATTCTGGAAAGCTGTTTCCTGGGAACATGACTGAGGTTTGATGGTTGAACCCTGTGGACTGGCAACATGACTGACGTTTGATTGTGGCACCCTCAGGCTTGGGAACATTACTGAGGCTTGATGGTGGAACCCTGTGTCCTGGCACCAGGACTGAGGTTTGATGGTGGAACCCTGTGGCCTGGGAACATGACATCGTTTTGGATTCTGGTACCGTGTTGCCTGGGAACATGAAATCGTTTTGATTCTGGAAACCTGTGGCCTGGGAATATGACTGAGGTTTGATGGTGGTACCCTATGGCCTGGCAACATGACTGAGGTTTGATTCTGGATCCCTGTGGCCTGGGAACATGACTGAGGCGTGATTCTGGAAACCTGTGGCCTGGGAACATGACATCTGTTTAGATTGTGGAATACTGTGCCCTGGGAACCCGACTGAGGCTTGGTTCTGGAACCCTGTGGACTGGGAATATGACTGAGGTTTTATTCTGGAACCCTGTAGACTGGGAACATAACTGAGGATTGATTCTGGAACCCTGTGGCCTGGGAACATGACATCGGTTGGATTCTGGAACCCTGTGGCATGGGAACATGACTGCGGTTTGATTGTGGAACCCACTGGCCTGGGAACATGACCGTGGTTTGATTCTGAAACCCTGTGGCCTGGGAACATGACTGAGGTTTGGTTCTGGAACCCTGTTCCCTGGGAACATGACTGAGGTTTGATTCTGGGCTCCTATGTCCTGGGAACAAGAATGAGGTTTGAATGTGGAACCCTGTGGCCTGGGAACATGACTGAGGTTTGATTCTGGAACCATGTGTCCTGGGAATATGACTGAGGTTTGCTTCTGGATAACTGTGGCCTGGGAAAATAACTGAGGTTTCATTGTGGAAATATGAGGCCTGGGATCATGAGTGAGGTTTGATGGTGGAACACTCTGGCCTGGCAAAATGACTGAAGCTTGATTCTGGAACCCTGTAGCCTGGGAACTTGACTGAGGTTTGATGGCAGAAACCTGTGGACTGGCAACATGACTGAGGTTTGATTGTGGAACCCTGTGCCCTGGAAACATGACTGTGGCCTGCTACTGGAAACCCATGGCCTGGGAACTTGACATTGCTTTGATTCTGGAACCCTGTGTCCTGGGAACATGACTGAGGTTTGATTCTGGAAATCATTGGCCTGGGAACATGACTGACGTTAGATTGTGGAATCTTGTGGCCTGGGAACATGACTGAGGTTTGATGGAGGAACCCTGTGGCCTGGGAACATGACTGAGGTTTGATGGGGGTACCCTGTGGCGTGGCAACATGACTGAGGCTTGATTCTGGAACCCTGTGGCCTGGGAAATTGACTCTGATTTGATCGCAGAAACCTGTGGACTGGCAACATGACTGAGGTTTGATGGTGGAACCCTGTGCACTGGGAACTTGACTGAGGCCTGATACTGCAACCCCGTGGCCTGGGAACATGACATTGGTTTAATTAAGGAACCCTGTTTCCTGGGAACATGACTGAGCTTTGATGGTTGAACCCTGTGGCCTGGCAAGATGACAGAGGTTTGATTGTGGAACCCTCAGGCTTGAGAACATGACTGAGGCTTGATGGTGGAACCCTGTGGCCTGGCAACAGGACTGAGGTTTGATGGTGGAATCCTGTGGCCTGGCAAGATGACTTTGGTTTGATTGTGGAACACTCTGGCCTGGGAATATGACTGACGTTTAATTCTGGAACCCTGTGGCCTGGGAATATGAGTGAGGCTTGATTCTGGAACCCTGTGGCCTTGGAACATGAATGCGGTTTTACTTTTGAATCCTGTGTCCAGGGAACATGACTGAGGTTTGATTCTGGAACCCTGTGTCCTGGGAACATGACTGAGGTTTGATTCTGGAACCATGTGGCCTGGGAATATGACTGAGGTTTGATTCTGGAAACCATTGGCCTGGGAACATGACTGATGTTAGATTGTGGAATCCTGTGGCCTGGGAACATGACATCGGTTTGGATTCTGAAAACCTGTGGTCTGGGAATATGACTGAGGTTTGATGGTGGTACCCTATGGCCTGGGAGCATGACTTAGCTTTGATTCTGGATCCCTGTGGCCTGGGAACATGACTGAGGCGTGATTCTGGAAACCTGAGGCCTGGGAACATGACATCTGTTTAGATTGTGGAATACTGTGCCCTGGGAACCTGACTGAGGCTTGGTACTTGAACCCTGTGGACTGGCAACATGACTGAGGTTTTATTCTGGAACCCTGTAGCATGGGAACATAACTGAGGATTGATTCTGGAAACCTGTGGCCTGGGAACATGACATCGGTGGAATCTGGAACCCTGTGGCCTGGGAACATGAGAACGGTGTGATTCTGGAACCCTGTGGCCTGAGAACATGTCTGAGGTTTGATGGTGGAAACCTGTGGCTTGGCAACATGACTGAGGTTTGGTTCTGGAACCCTGTTCCCTGGGAACATGACTGAGGTTTGATTCTGGACACCTTTGTCCTGGGAACATGACTGAGGTTTGATTGTGGAACCCTGTGTCCTGGGAACATGACTGAGTTTTGATTCTGGAACCATGTGTCCTGGGAATATGACTGAGGTTTGATTCTGGATACCTGTGGCCTGGGAAAATGACTGAGGTTTCATTGTGGAAATATGTGGCCTGGGATCTTGAGTGAGGTTTGATGGTGGAACACTCTGGCCTGGCAAAATGACTGAAGCTTGATTCTGGAACCCTGTGGCCTGGGAACTTGACTGAGGTTTGAAGGCAGAAACCTGTGGACTGGCAACATGACTGAGGTTTGATTGTGGAACCCTGTGCCCTGGAAAGATGACTGTGGCCTGGTACTGGAAACCCATGGCCTGGGAACTTGACGTTGGTTTGATTCTGGAACCTTGTGTCCTGGGAACATGATTGAGGTTTGATTCTGGAAACCATTGGTCTGGGAACATGACTGATGTTAGATTGTGGAATCCTGTGGCCTGGGAACATGACTGAGGTTTGATGGAGGAACCCTGTGGCCTGGGAACATGACTGAGGTTTGATGGTGGTACCCTGTGGACTGGCAACATGACTGAGGCTTGATTCTGGGACCCTGTGGCCTGGGAAATTGACTCTGATTTGATCGCAGAAACCTGTGGACTGGCAACATGACTGAGGATTGATGGTGGAACCCTGGGCACTGGGAACATGACGAGATGCCTGACACTGTAACCCCGTGTCCTGAGAACATGACATTGTTTTGATTCTGGAAAGCTGTTTCCTGGGAACATGACTGAGGTTTGATGGTTGAACCCTGTGGACTGGCAACATGACTGACGTTTGATTGTGGCACCCTCAGGCTTGGGAACATTACTGAGGCTTGATGGTGGAACCCTGTGTCCTGGCACCAGGACTGAGGTTTGATGGTGGAACCCTGTGGCCTGGGAACATGACATCGTTTTGGATTCTGGTACCGTGTTGCCTGGGAACATGAAATCGTTTTGATTCTGGAAACCTGTGGCCTGGGAATATGACTGAGGTTTGATGGTGGTACCCTATGGCCTGGCAACATGACTGAGGTTTGATTCTGGATCCCTGTGGCCTGGGAACATGACTGAGGCGTGATTCTGGAAACCTGTGGCCTGGGAACATGACATCTGTTTAGATTGTGGAATACTGTGCCCTGGGAACCCGACTGAGGCTTGGTTCTGGAACCCTGTGGACTGGGAATATGACTGAGGTTTTATTCTGGAACCCTGTAGACTGGGAACATAACTGAGGATTGATTCTGGAACCCTGTGGCCTGGGAACATGACATCGGTTGGATTCTGGAACCCTGTGGCATGGGAACATGACTGCGGTTTGATTGTGGAACCCACTGGCCTGGGAACATGACCGTGGTTTGATTCTGAAACCCTGTGGCCTGGGAACATGACTGAGGTTTGGTTCTGGAACCCTGTTCCCTGGGAACATGACTGAGGTTTGATTCTGGGCTCCTATGTCCTGGGAACAAGAATGAGGTTTGAATGTGGAACCCTGTGGCCTGGGAACATGACTGAGGTTTGATTCTGGAACCATGTGTCCTGGGAATATGACTGAGGTTTGCTTCTGGATAACTGTGGCCTGGGAAAATAACTGAGGTTTCATTGTGGAAATATGAGGCCTGGGATCATGAGTGAGGTTTGATGGTGGAACACTCTGGCCTGGCAAAATGACTCAAGCTTGATTCTGGAACCCTGTAGCCTGGGAACTTGACTGAGGTTTGATGGCAGAAACCTGTGGACTGGCAACATGACTGAGGTTTGATTGTGGAACCCTGTGCCCTGGAAACATGACTGTGGCCTGCTACTGGAAACCCATGGCCTGGGAACTTGACATTGCTTTGATTCTGGAACCCTGTGTCCTGGGAACATGACTGAGGTTTGATTCTGGAAACCATTGGCCTGGGAACATGACTGACGTTAGATTGTGGAATCCTGTGGCCTGGGAACATGACTGAGGTTTGATGGAGGAACCCTGTGGCCTGGGAACATGACTGAGGTTTGATGGGGGTACCCTGTGGCGTGGCAACATGACTGAGGCTTGATTCTGGAACCCTGTGGCCTGGGAAATTGACTCTGATTTGATCGCAGAAACCTGTGGACTGGCAACATGACTGAGGTTTGATGGTGGAACCCTGTGCACTGGGAACTTGACTGAGGCCTGATACTGCAACCCCGTGGCCTGGGAACATGACATTGGTTTAATTAAGGAACCCTGTTTCCTGGGAACATGACTGAGCTTTGATGGTTGAACCCTGTGGCCTGGCAAGATGACGGAGGTTTGATTGTGGAACCCTCAGGCTTGAGAACATGACTGAGGCTTGATGGTGGAACCCTGTGGCCTGGAAACAGGAGTGAGGTTTGATGGTGGAATCCTGTGGCCTGGCAAGATGACTTTGGTTTGATTGTGGAACACTCTGGCCTGGGAATATGACTGACGTTTAATTCTGGAACCCTGTGGCCTGGGAATATGAGTGAGGCTTGATTCTGGAACCCTGTGGCCTTGGAACATGAATGGGGTTTTACTTTTGAATCCTGTGTCCAGGGAACATGACTGAGGTTTGATTCTGGAACCCTGTGTCCTGGGAACATGACTGAGGTTTGATTCTGGAACCATGTGGCCTGGGAATATGACTGAGGTTTGATTCTGGAAACCATTGGCCTGGGAACATGACTGATGTTAGATTGTGGAATCCTGTGGCCTGGGAACATGACATCGGTTTGGATTCTGAAAACCTGTGGTCTGGGAATATGACTGAGGTTTGATGGTGGTACCCTATGGCCTGGGAGCATGACTTAGCTTTGATTCTGGATCCCTGTGGCCTGGGAACATGACTGAGGCGTGATTCTGGAAACCTGAGGCCTGGGAACATGACATCTGTTTAGATTGTGGAATACTGTGCCCTGGGAACCTGACTGAGGCTTGGTACTTGAACCCTGTGGACTGGCAACATGACTGAGGTTTTATTCTGGAACCCTGTAGCATGGGAACATAACTGAGGATTGATTCTGGAAACCTGTGGCCTGGGAACATGACATCGGTGGAATCTGGAACCCTGTGGCCTGGGAACATGAGAACGGTGTGATTCGGGAACCCTGTGGCCTGAGAACATGTCTGAGGTTTGATGGTGGAAACCTGTGGCCTGGCAACATGACTGAGGTTTGGTTCTGGAACCCTGTTCCCTGGGAACATGACTGAGGTTTGATTCTGGACACCTTTGTCCTGGGAATATGACTGAGGTTTGATTGTGGAACCCTGTGTCCTGGGAACATGACTGAGTTTTGATTCTGGAACCATGTGTCCTGGGAATATGACTGAGGTTTGATTCTGGATACCTGTGGCCTGGGAAAATGACTGAGGTTTCATTGTGGAAATATGTGGCCTGGGATCTTGAGTGAGGTTTGATGGTGGAACACTCTGGCCTGGCAAAATGACTGAAGCTTGATTCTGGAACCCTGTAGCCTGGGAACTTGACTGAGGTTTGAAGGCAGAAACCTGTGGACTGGCAACATGACTGAGGTTGGATTGTGGAACCCTGTGCCCTGGAAACATGACTGTGGCCTGCTACTGGAAACCCATGGCCTGGGTACTTGACGTTGGTTTGATTCTGGAACCCTGTGTCCTGGGAACATGATTGAGGTTTGATTCTGGAAACCATTGGTCTGGGAACATGACTGATGTTAGATTGTGGAATCCTGTGGCCTGGGAACATGACTGAGGTCTGATGGAGGAACCCTGTGGCCTGGGAACATGACTGACGTTTGATGGTGGTACCCTGTGGACTGGCAACATGACTGAGGCTTGATTCTGGGACCCTGTGGCCTGGGAACTTGACTCTGATTTGATCGCAGAAACCTGTGGACTGGCAGCATGACTGAGGATTGATGGTGGAACCCTGGGCACTGGGAACATGACGAGATGCCTGACACTGTAACCCCGTGTCCTGAGAACATGACATTGTTTTGATTCTGGAAAGCTGTTTCCTGGGAACATGACTGAGGTTTGATGGTTGAACCCTGTGGACTGGCAACATGACTGAGGTTTGATTGTGGCACCCTCAGGCTTGGGAACATTACTGAGGCTTGATGGTGGAACCCTGTATCCTGGCACCAGGACTGAGGTTTGATGGTGGAACCCTGTGTCCTGGCACCAGGACTGAGGTTTGATGGTGGAACCCTGTGGCCTGGGAACATGACATCGTTTTGGATTCTGGTACCGTGTTGCCTGGGAACATGAAATCGTTTTGATTCTGGAAACCTGTGGCCTGGGAATATGACTGAGGTTTGATGGTGGTACCCTATGGCCTGGCAACATGACTGAGGTTTGATTCTGGATCCCTGTGGCTTGGGAACATGACTGAGGCGTGATTCTGGAAACCTGTGGCCTGGGAACATGACATCTGTTTAGATTGTGGAATACTGTGCCCTGGGAACCCGACTGAGGCTTGGTTCTGGAACCCTGTGGACTGGGAATATGACTGAGGTTTTATTCTGGAACCCTGTAGACTGGGAACATAACTGAGGATTGATTCTGGAACCCTGTGGCCTGGGAACATGACATCGGTTGGATTCTGGAACCCTGTGGCATGGGAACATGACTGCGGTTTGATTGTGGAACCCACTGGCCTGGGAACATGACCGTGGTTTGATTCTGAAACCCTGTGGCCTGGGAACATGACTGAGGTTTGGTTCTGGAACCCTGTTCCCTGGGAACATGACTGAGGTTTGATTCTGGGCTCCTGTGTCCTGGGAACAAGAATGAGGTTTGAATGTGGAACCCTGTGGCCTGGGAACATGACTGAGGTTTGATTCTGGAACCATGTGTCCTGGGAATATGACTGAGGTTTGCTTCTGGATAACTGTGGCCTGGGAAAATAACTGAGGTTTCATTGTGGAAATATGAGGCCTGGGATCATGAGTGAGGTTTGATGGTGGAACACTCTGGCCTGGCAAAATGACTGAAGCTTGATTCTGGAACCCTGTAGCCTGGGAACTTGACTGAGGTTTGATGGCAGAAACCTGTGGACTGGCAACATGACTGAGGTTTGATTGTGGAACCCTGTGCCCTGGAAACATGACTGTGGCCTGCTACTGGAAACCCATGGCCTGGGAACTTGACATTGCTTTGATTCTGGAACCCTGTGTCCTGGGAACATGACTGAGGTTTGATTCTGGAAATCATTGGCCTGGGAACATGACTGACGTTAGATTGTGGAATCTTGTGGCCTGGGAACATGACTGAGGTTTGATGGAGGAACCCTGTGGCCTGGGAACATGACTGAGGTTTGATGGGGGTACCCTGTGGCGTGGCAACATGACTGAGGCTTGATTCTGGAACCCTGTGGCCTGGGAAATTGACTCTGATTTGATCGCAGAAACCTGTGGACTGGCAACATGACTGAGGTTTGATGGTGGAACCCTGTGCACTGGGAACTTGACTGAGGCCTGATACTGCAACCCCGTGGCCTGGGAACATGACATTGGTTTAATTAAGGAACCCTGTTTCCTGGGAACATGACTGAGCTTTGATGGTTGAACCCTGTGGCCTGGCAAGATGACAGAGGTTTGATTGTGGAACCCTCAGGCTTGAGAACATGACTGAGGCTTGATGGTGGAACCCTGTGGCCTGGCAACAGGACTGAGGTTTGATGGTGGAATCCAGTGGCCTGGCAAGATGACTTTGGTTTGATTGTGGAACACTCTGGCCTGGGAATATGACTGACGTTAAATTCTGGAACCCTGTGGCCTGGGAATATGAGTGAGGCTTGATTCTGGAACCCTGTGGCCTTGGAACATGAATGGGGTTTTACTTTTGAATCCTGTGTCCAGGGAACATGACTGAGGTTTGATTCTGGAACCCTGTGTCCTGGGAACATGACTGAGGTTTGATTCTGGAACCATGTGGCCTGGGAATATGACTGAGGTTTGATTCTGGAAACCATTGGCCTGGGAACATGACTGATGTTAGATTGTGGAATCCTGTGGCCTGGGAACATGACATCGGTTTGGATTCTGAAAACCTGTGGTCTGGGAATATGACTGAGGTTTGATGGTGGTACCCTATGGCCTGGGAGCATGACTTAGCTTTGATTCTGGATCCCTGTGGCCTGGGAACATGACTGAGGCGTGATTCTGGAAACCTGAGGCCTGGGAACATGACATCTGTTTAGATTGTGGAATACTGTGCCCTGGGAACCTGACTGAGGCTTGGTACTTGAACCCTGTGGACTGGCAACATGACTGAGGTTTTATTCTGGAACCCTGTAGCATGGGAACATAACTGAGGATTGATTCTGGAAACCTGTGGCCTGGGAACATGACATCGGTGGAATCTGGAACCCTGTGGCCTGGGAACATGAGAACGGTGTGATTCTGGAACCCTGTGGCCTGAGAACATGTCTGAGGTTTGATGGTGGAAACCTGTGGCTTGGCAACATGACTGAGGTTTGGTTCTGGAACCCTGTTCCCTGGGAACATGACTGAGGTTTGATTCTGGACACCTTTGTCCTGGGAACATGACTGAGGTTTGATTGTGGAACCCTGTGTCCTGGGAACATGACTGAGTTTTGATTCTGGAACCATGTGTCCTGGGAATATGACTGAGGTTTGATTCTGGATACCTGTGGCCTGGGAAAATGACTGAGGTTTCATTGTGGAAATATGTGGCCTGGGATCTTGAGTGAGGTTTGATGGTGGAACACTCTGGCCTGGCAAAATGACTGAAGCTTGATTCTGGAACCCTGTGGCCTGGGAACTTGACTGAGGTTTGAAGGCAGAAACCTGTGGACTGGCAACATGACTGAGGTTTGATTGTGGAACCCTGTGCCCTGGAAACATGACTGTGGCCTGGTACTGGAAACCCATGGCCTGGGAACTTGACGTTGGTTTGATTCTGGAACCTTGTGTCCTGGGAACATGATTGAGGTTTGATTCTGGAAACCATTGGTCTGGGAACATGACTGATGTTAGATTGTGGAATCCTGTGGCCTGGGAACATGACTGAGGTTTGATGGAGGAACCCTGTGGCCTGGGAACATGACTGAGGTTTGATGGTGGTACCCTGTGGACTGGCAACATGACTGAGGCTTGATTCTGGGACCCTGTGGCCTGGGAAATTGACTCTGATTTGATCGCAGAAACCTGTGGACTGGCAACATGACTGAGGATTGATGGTGGAACCCTGGGCACTGGGAACATGACGAGATGCCTGACACTGTAACCCCGTGTCCTGAGAACATGACATTGTTTTGATTCTGGAAAGCTGTTTCCTGGGAACATGACTGAGGTTTGATGGTTGAACCCTGTGGACTGGCAACATGACTGAGGTTTGATTGTGGCACCCTCAGGCTTGGGAACATTACTGAGGCTTGATGGTGGAACCCTGTGTCCTGGCACCAGGACTGAGGTTTGATGGTGGAACCCTGTGGCCTGGGAACATGACATCGTTTTGGATTCTGGTACCGTGTTGCCTGGGAACATGAAATCGTTTTGATTCTGGAAACCTGTGGCCTGGGAATATGACTGAGGTTTGATGGTGGTACCCTATGGCCTGGCAACATGACTGAGGTTTGATTCTGGATCCCTGTGGCCTGGGAACATGACTGAGGCGTGATTCTGGAAACCTGTGGCCTGGGAACATGACATCTGTTTAGATTGTGGAATACTGTGCCCTGGTAACCCGACTGAGGCTTGGTTCTGGAACCCTGTGGACTGGGAATATGACTGAGGTTTTATTCTGGAACCCTGTAGACTGGGAACATAACTGAGGATTGATTCTGGAACCCTGTGGCCTGGGAACATGACATCGGTTGGATTCTGGAACCCTGTGGCATGGGAACATGACTGCGGTTTGATTGTGGAACCCACTGGCCTGGGAACATGACCGTGGTTTGATTCTGAAACCCTGTGGCCTGGGAACATGACTGAGGTTTGGTTCTGGAACCCTGTTCCCTGGGAACATGACTGAGGTTTGATTCTGGGCTCCTGTGTCCTGGGAACAAGAATGAGGTTTGAATGTGGAACCCTGTGGCCTGGGAACATGACTGAGGTTTGATTCTGGAACCATGTGTCCTGGGAATATGACTGAGGTTTGCTTCTGGATAACTGTGGCCTGGGAAAATAACTGAGGTTTCATTGTGGAAATATGAGGCCTGGGATCATGAGTGAGGTTTGATGGTGGAACACTCTGGCCTGGCAAAATGACTGAAGCTTGATTCTGGAACCCTGTAGCCTGGGAACTTGACTGAGGTTTGATGGCAGAAACCTGTGGACTGGCAACATGACTGAGGTTTGATTGTGGAACCCTGTGCCCTGGAAACATGACTGTGGCCTGCTACTGGAAACCCATGGCCTGGGAACTTGACATTGCTTTGATTCTGGAACCCTGTGTCCTGGGAACATGACTGAGGTTTGATTCTGGAAATCATTGGCCTGGGAACATGACTGACGTTAGATTGTGGAATCTTGTGGCCTGGGAACATGACTGAGGTTTGATGGAGGAACCCTGTGGCCTGGGAACATGACTGAGGTTTGATGGGGGTACCCTGTGGCGTGGCAACATGACTGAGGCTTGATTCTGGAACCCTGTGGCCTGGGAAATTGACTCTGATTTGATCGCAGAAACCTGTGGACTGGCAACATGACTGAGGTTTGATGGTGGAACCCTGTGCACTGGGAACTTGACTGAGGCCTGATACTGCAACCCCGTGGCCTGGGAACATGACATTGGTTTAATTAAGGAACCCTGTTTCCTGGGAACATGACTGAGCTTTGATGGTTGAACCCTGTGGCCTGGCAAGATGACGGAGGTTTGATTGTGGAACCCTCAGGCTTGAGAACATGACTGAGGCTTGATGGTGGAACCCTGTGGCCTGGAAACAGGAGTGAGGTTTGATGGTGGAATCCTGTGGCCTGGCAAGATGACTTTGGTTTGATTGTGGAACACTCTGGCCTGGGAATATGACTGACGTTTAATTCTGGAACCCTGTGGCCTGGGAATATGAGTGAGGCTTGATTCTGGAACCCTGTGGCCTTGGAACATGAATGGGGTTTTACTTTTGAATCCTGTGTCCAGGGAACATGACTGAGGTTTGATTCTGGAACCCTGTGTCCTGGGAACATGACTGAGGTTTGATTCTGGAACCATGTGGCCTGGGAATATGACTGAGGTTTGATTCTGGAAACCATTGGCCTGGGAACATGACTGCTGTTAGATTGTGGAATCCTGTGGCCTGGGAACATGACATCGGTTTGGATTCTGAAAACCTGTGGTCTGGGAATATGACTGAGGTTTGATGGTGGTACCCTATGGCCTGGGAGCATGACTTAGCTTTGATTCTGGATCCCTGTGGCCTGGGAACATGACTGAGGCGTGATTCTGGAAACCTGAGGCCTGGGAACATGACATCTGTTTAGATTGTGGAATACTGTGCCCTGGGAACCTGACTGAGGCTTGGTACTTGAACCCTGTGGACTGGCAACATGACTGAGGTTTTATTCTGGAACCCTGTAGCATGGGAACATAACTGAGGATTGATTCTGGAAACCTGTGGCCTGGGAACATGACATCGGTGGAATCTGGAAACCTGTGGCCTGGGAACATGAGAACGGTGTGATTCGGGAACCCTGTGGCCTGAGAACATGTCTGAGGTTTGATGGTGGAAACCTGTGGCCTGGCAACATGACTGAGGTTTGGTTCTGGAACCCTGTTCCCTGGGAACATGACTGAGGTTTGATTCTGGACACCTTTGTCCTGGGAACATGACTGAGGTTTGATTGTGGAACCCTGTGTCCTGGGAACATGACTGAGTTTTGATTCTGGAACCATGTGTCCTGGGAATATGACTGAGGTTTGATTCTGGATACCTGTGGCCTGGGAAAATGACTGAGGTTTCATTGTGGAAATATGTGGCCTGGGATCTTGAGTGAGGTTTGATGGTGGAACACTCTGGCCTGGCAAAATGACTGAAGCTTGATTCTGGAACCCTGTAGCCTGGGAACTTGACTGAGGTTTGAAGGCAGAAACCTGTGGACTGGCAACATGACTGAGGTTTGATTGTGGAACCCTGTGCCCTGGAAACATGACTGTGGCCTGCTACTGGAAACCCATGGCCTGGGTACTTGACGTTGGTTTGATTCTGGAACCCTGTGTCCTGGGAACATGATTGAGGTTTGATTCTGGAAACCATTGGTCTGGGAACATGACTGATGTTAGATTGTGGAATCCTGTGGCCTGGGAACATGACTGAGGTCGGATGGAGGAACCCTGTGGCCTGGGAACATGACTGACGTTTGATGGTGGTACCCTGTGGACTGGCAACATGACTGAGGCTTGATTCTGGGACCCTGTGGCCTGGGAACTTGACTCTGATTTGATCGCAGAAACCTGTGGACTGGCAGCATGACTGAGGATTGATGGTGGAACCCTGGGCACTGGGAACATGACGAGATGCCTGACACTGTAACCCCGTGTCCTGAGAACATGACATTGTTTTGATTCTGGAAAGCTGTTTCCTGGGAACATGACTGAGGTTTGATGGTTGAACCCTGTGGACTGGCAACATGACTGAGGTTTGATTGTGGCACCCTCAGGCTTGGGAACATTACTGAGGCTTGATGGTGGAACCCTGTGTCCTGGCACCAGGACTGAGGTTTGATGGTGGAACCCTGTGGCCTGGGAACATGACATCGTTTTGGATTCTGGTACCGTGTTGCCTGGGAACATGAAATCGTTTTGATTCTGGAAACCTGTGGCCTGGGAATATGACTGAGGTTTGATGGTGGTACCCTATGGCCTGGCAACATGACTGAGGTTTGATTCTGGATCCCTGTGGCCTGGGAACATGACTGAGGCGTGATTCTGGAAACCTGTGGCCTGGGAACATGACATCTGTTTAGATTGTGGAATACTGTGCCCTGGGAACCCGACTGAGGCTTGGTTCTGGAACCCTGTGGACTGGGAATATGACTGAGGTTTTATTCTGGAACCCTGTAGACTGGGAACATAACTGAGGATTGATTCTGGAACCCTGTGGCCTGGGAACATGACATCGGTTGGATTCTGGAACCCTGTGGCATGGGAACATGACTGCGGTTTGATTGTGGAACCCACTGGCCTGGGAACATGACCGTGGTTTGATTCTGAAACCCTGTGGCCTGGGAACATGACTGAGGTTTGGTTCTGGAACCCTGTTCCCTGGGAACATGACTGAGGTTTGATTCTGGGCTCCTGTGTCCTGGGAACAAGAATGAGGTTTGAATGTGGAACCCTGTGGCCTGGGAACATGACTGAGGTTTGATTCTGGAACCATGTGTCCTGGGAATATGACTGAGGTTTGCTTCTGGATAACTGTGGCCTGGGAAAATAACTGAGGTTTCATTGTGGAAATATGAGGCCTGGGATCATGAGTGAGGTTTGATGGTGGAACACTCTGGCCTGGCAAAATGACTGAAGCTTGATTCTGGAACCCTGTAGCCTGGGAACTTGACTGAGGTTTGATGGCAGAAACCTGTGGACTGGCAACATGACTGAGGTTTGATTGTGGAACCCTGTGCCCTGGAAACATGACTGTGGCCTGCTACTGGAAACCCATGGCCTGGGAACTTGACATTGCTTTGATTCTGGAACCCTGTGTCCTGGGAACATGACTGAGGTTTGATTCTGGAAATCATTGGCCTGGGAACATGACTGACGTTAGATTGTGGAATCTTGTGGCCTGGGAACATGACTGAGGTTTGATGGAGGAACCCTGTGGCCTGGGAACATGACTGAGGTTTGATGGGGGTACCCTGTGGCGTGGCAACATGACTGAGGCTTGATTCTGGAACCCTGTGGCCTGGGAAATTGACTCTGATTTGATCGCAGAAACCTGTGGACTGGCAACATGACTGAGGTTTGATGGTGGAACCCTGTGCACTGGGAACTTGACTGAGGCCTGATACTGCAACCCCGTGGCCTGGGAACATGACATTGGTTTAATTAAGGAACCCTGTTTCCTGGGAACATGACTGAGCTTTGATGGTTGAACCCTGTGGCCTGGCAAGATGACGGAGGTTTGATTGTGGAACCCTCAGGCTTGAGAACATGACTGAGGCTTGATGGTGGAACCCTGTGGCCTGGAAACAGGAGTGAGGTTTGATGGTGGAATCCTGTGGCCTGGCAAGATGACTTTGGTTTGATTGTGGAACACTCTGGCCTGGGAATATGACTGACGTTTAATTCTGGAACCCTGTGGCCTGGGAATATGAGTGAGGCTTGATTCTGGAACCCTGTGGCCTTGGAACATGAATGGGGTTTTACTTTTGAATCCTGTGTCCAGGGAACATGACTGAGGTTTGATTCTGGAACCCTGTGTCCTGGGAACATGACTGAGGTTTGATTCTGGAACCATGTGGCCTGGGAATATGACTGAGGTTTGATTCTGGAAACCATTGGCCTGGGAACATGACTGATGTTAGATTGTGGAATCCTGTGGCCTGGGAACATGACATCGGTTTGGATTCTGAAAACCTGTGGTCTGGGAATATGACTGAGGTTTGATGGTGGTACCCTATGGCCTGGGAGCATGACTTAGCTTTGATTCTGGATCCCTGTGGCCTGGGAACATGACTGAGGCGTGATTCTGGAAACCTGAGGCCTGGGAACATGACATCTGTTTAGATTGTGGAATACTGTGCCCTGGGAACCTGACTGAGGCTTGGTACTTGAACCCTGTGGACTGGCAACATGACTGAGGTTTTATTCTGGAACCCTGTAGCATGGGAACATAACTGAGGATTGATTCTGGAAACCTGTGGCCTGGGAACATGACATCGGTGGAATCTGGAACCCTGTGGCCTGGGAACATGAGAACGGTGTGATTCGGGAACCCTGTGGCCTGAGAACATGTCTGAGGTTTGATGGTGGAAACCTGTGGCCTGGCAACATGACTGAGGTTTGGTTCTGGAACCCTGTTCCCTGGGAACATGACTGAGGTTTGATTCTGGACACCTTTGTCCTGGGAACATGACTGAGGTTTGATTGTGGAACCCTGTGTCCTGGGAACATGACTGAGTTTTGATTCTGGAACCATGTGTCCTGGGAATATGACTGAGGTTTGATTCTGGATACCTGTGGCCTGGGAAAATGACTGAGGTTTCATTGTGGAAATATGTGGCCTGGGATCTTGAGTGAGGTTTGATGGTGGAACACTCTGGCCTGGCAAAATGACTGAAGCTTGATTCTGGAACCCTGTAGCCTGGGAACTTGACTGAGGTTTGAAGGCAGAAACCTGTGGACTGGCAACATGACTGAGGTTTGATTGTGGAACCCTGTGCCCTGGAAACATGACTGTGGCCTGCTACTGGAAACCCATGGCCTGGGTACTTGACGTTGGTTTGATTCTGGAACCCTGTGTCCTGGGAACATGATTGAGGTTTGATTCTGGAAACCATTGGTCTGGGAACATGACTGATGTTAGATTGTGGAATCCTGTGGCCTGGGAACATGACTGAGGTCTGATGGAGGAACCCTGTGGCCTGGGAACATGACTGACGTTTGATGGTGGTACCCTGTGGACTGGCAACATGACTGAGGCTTGATTCTGGGACCCTGTGGCCTGGGAAATTGACTCTGATTTGATCGCAGAAACCTGTGGACTGGCAGCATGACTGAGGATTGATGGTGGAACCCTGGGCACTGGGAACATGACGAGATGCCTGACACTGTAACCCCGTGTCCTGAGAACATGACATTGTTTTGATTCTGGAAAGCTGTTTCCTGGGAACATGACTGAGGTTTGATGGTTGAACCCTGTGGACTGGCAACATGACTGAGGTTTGATTGTGGCACCCTCAGGCTTGGGAACATTACTGAGGCTTGATGGTGGAACCCTGTGTCCTGGCACCAGGACTGAGGTTTGATGGTGGAACCCTGTGGCCTGGGAACATGACATCGTTTTGGATTCTGGTACCGTGTTGCCTGGGAACATGAAATCGTTTTGATTCTGGAAACCTGTGGCCTGGGAATATGACTGAGGTTTGATGGTGGTACCCTATGGCCTGGCAACATGACTGAGGTTTGATTCTGGATCCCTGTGGCCTGGGAACATGACTGAGGCGTGATTCTGGAAACCTGTGGCCTGGGAACATGACATCTGTTTAGATTGTGGAATACTGTGCCCTGGGAACCCGACTGAGGCTTGGTTCTGGAACCCTGTGGACTGGGAATATGACTGAGGTTTTATTCTGGAACCCTGTAGACTGGGAACATAACTGAGGATTGATTCTGGAACCCTGTGGCCTGGGAACATGACATCGGTTGGATTCTGGAACCCTGTGGCATGGGAACATGACTGCGGTTTGATTGTGGAACCCACTGGCCTGGGAACATGACCGTGGTTTGATTCTGAAACCCTGTGGCCTGGGAACATGACTGAGGTTTGGTTCTGGAACCCTGTTCCCTGGGAACATGACTGAGGTTTGATTCTGGGCTCCTGTGTCCTGGGAACAAGAATGAGGTTTGAATGTGGAACCCTGTGGCCTGGGAACATGACTGAGGTTTGATTCTGGAACCATGTGTCCTGGGAATATGACTGAGGTTTGCTTCTGGATAACTGTGGCCTGGGAAAATAACTGAGGTTTCATTGTGGAAATATGAGGCCTGGGATCATGAGTGAGGTTTGATGGTGGAACACTCTGGCCTGGCAAAATGACTGAAGCTTGATTCTGGAACCCTGTAGCCTGGGAACTTGACTGAGGTTTGATGGCAGAAACCTGTGGACTGGCAACATGACTGAGGTTTGATTGTGGAACCCTGTGCCCTGGAAACATGACTGTGGCCTGCTACTGGAAACCCATGGCCTGGGAACTTGACATTGCTTTGATTCTGGAACCCTGTGTCCTGGGAACATGACTGAGGTTTGATTCTGGAAATCATTGGCCTGGGAACATGACTGACGTTAGATTGTGGAATCTTGTGGCCTGGGAACATGACTGAGGTTTGATGGAGGAACCCTGTGGCCTGGGAACATGACTGAGGTTTGATGGGGGTACCCTGTGGCGTGGCAACATGACTGAGGCTTGATTCTGGAACCCTGTGGCCTGGGAAATTGACTCTGATTTGATCGCAGAAACCTGTGGACTGGCAACATGACTGAGGTTTGATGGTGGAACCCTGTGGCCTGGCAACAGGACTGAGGTTTGATGGTGGAATCCTGTGGCCTGGCAAGATGACTTTGGTTTGATTGTGGAACACTCTGGCCTGGGAATATGACTGACGTTTAATTCTGGAACCCTGTGGCCTGGGAATATGAGTGAGGCTTGATTCTGGAACCCTGTGGCCTTGGAACATGAATGGGGTTTTACTTTTGAATCCTGTGTCCAGGGAACATGACTGAGGTTTGATTCTGGAACCCTGTGTCCTGGGAACATGACTGAGGTTTGATTCTGGAACCATGTGGCCTGGGAATATGACTGAGGTTTGATTCTGGAAACCATTGGCCTGGGAACATGACTGCTGTTAGATTGTGGAATCCTGTGGCCTGGGAACATGACATCGGTTTGGATTCTGAAAACCTGTGGTCTGGGAATATGACTGAGGTTTGATGGTGGTACCCTATGGCCTGGGAGCATGACTTAGCTTTGATTCTGGATCCCTGTGGCCTGGGAACATGACTGAGGCGTGATTCTGGAAACCTGAGGCCTGGGAACATGACATCTGTTTAGATTGTGGAATACTGTGCCCTGGGAACCTGACTGAGGCTTGGTACTTGAACCCTGTGGACTGGCAACATGACTGAGGTTTTATTCTGGAACCCTGTAGCATGGGAACATAACTGAGGATTGATTCTGGAAACCTGTGGCCTGGGAACATGACATCGGTGGAATCTGGAACCCTGTGGCCTGGGAACATGAGAACGGTGTGATTCTGGAACCCTGTGGCCTGAGAACATGTCTGAGGTTTGATGGTGGAAACCTGTGGCCTGGCAACATGACTGAGGTTTGGTTCTGGAACCCTGTTCCCTGGGAACATGACTGAGGTTTGATTCTGGACACCTTTGTCCTGGGAACATGACTGAGGTTTGATTGTGGAACCCTGTGTCCTGGGAACATGACTGAGTTTTGATTCTGGAACCATGTGTCCTGGGAATATGACTGAGGTTTGATTCTGGATACCTGTGGCCTGGGAAAATGACTGAGGTTTCATTGTGGAAATATGTGGCCTGGGATCTTGAGTGAGGTTTGATGGTGGAACACTCTGGCCTGGCAAAATGACTGAAGCTTGATTCTGGAACCCTGTGGCCTGGGAACTTGACTGAGGTTTGAAGGCAGAAACCTGTGGACTGGCAACATGACTGAGGTTTGATTGTGGAACCCTGTGCCCTGGAAACATGACTGTGGCCTGCTACTGGAAACCCATGGCCTGGGAACTTGACGTTGGTTTGATTCTGGAACCCTGTGTCCTGGGAACATGATTGAGGTTTGATTCTGGAAACCATTGGTCTGGGAACATGACTGATGTTAGATTGTGGAATCCTGTGGCCTGGGAACATGACTGAGGTTTGATGGAGGAACCCTGTGGCCTGGGAACATGACTGAGGTTTGATGGTGGTACCCTGTGGACTGGCAACATGACTGAGGCTTGATTCTGGGACCCTGTGGCCTGGGAAATTGACTCTGATTTGATCGCAGAAACCTGTGGACTGGCAGCATGACTGAGGATTGATGGTGGAACCCTGGGCACTGGGAACATGACGAGATGCCTGACACTGTAACCCCGTGTCCTGAGAACATGACATTGTTTTGATTCTGGAAAGCTGTTTCCTGGGAACATGACTGAGGTTTGATGGTTGAACCCTGTGGACTGGCAACATGACTGACGTTTGATTGTGGCACCCTCAGGCTTGGGAACATTACTGAGGCTTGATGGTGGAACCCTGTGTCCTGGCACCAGGACTGAGGTTTGATGGTGGAACCCTGTGGCCTGGGAACATGACATCGTTTTGGATTCTGGTACCGTGTTGCCTGGGAACATGAAATCGTTTTGATTCTGGAAACCTGTGGCCTGGGAATATGACTGAGGTTTGATGGTGGTACCCTATGGCCTGGCAACATGACTGAGGTTTGATTCTGGATCCCTGTGGCCTGGGAACATGACTGAGGCGTGATTCTGGAAACCTGTGGCCTGGGAACATGACATCTGTTTAGATTGTGGAATACTGTGCCCTGGGAACCCGACTGAGGCTTGGTTCTGGAACCCTGTGGACTGGGAATATGACTGAGGTTTTATTCTGGAACCCTGTAGACTGGGAACATAACTGAGGATTGATTCTGGAACCCTGTGGCCTGGGAACATGACATCGGTTGGATTCTGGAACCCTGTGGCATGGGAACATGACTGCGGTTTGATTGTGGAACCCACTGGCCTGGGAACATGACCGTGGTTTGATTCTGAAACCCTGTGGCCTGGGAACATGACTGAGGTTTGGTTCTGGAACCCTGTTCCCTGGGAACATGACTGAGGTTTGATTCTGGGCTCCTGTGTCCTGGGAACAAGAATGAGGTTTGAATGTGGAACCCTGTGGCCTGGGAAAATGACTGAGGTTTGATTCTGGAACCATGTGTCCTGGGAATATGACTGAGGTTTGCTTCTGGATAACTGTGGCCTGGGAAAATAACTGAGGATTCATTGTGGAAATATGAGGCCTGGGATCATGAGTGAGGTTTGATGGTGGAACACTCTGGCCTGGCAAAATGACTGAAGCTTGATTCTGGAACCCTGTAGCCTGGGAACTTGACTGAGGTTTGATGGCAGAAACCTGTGGACTGGCAACATGACTGAGGTTTGATTGTGGAACCCTGTGCCCTGGAAACATGACTGTGGCCTGCTACTGGAAACCCATGGCCTGGGAACTTGACATTGCTTTGATTCTGGAACCCTGTGTCCTGGGAACATGACTGAGGTTTGATTCTGGAAATCATTGGCCTGGGAACATGACTGACGTTAGATTGTGGAATCTTGTGGCCTGGGAACATGACTGAGGTTTGATGGAGGAACCCTGTGGCCTGGGAACATGACTGAGGTTTGATGGGGGTACCCTGTGGCGTGGCAACATGACTGAGGCTTGATTCTGGAACCCTGTGGCCTGGGAAATTGACTCTGATTTGATCGCAGAAACCTGTGGACTGGCAACATGACTGAGGTTTGATGGTGGAACCCTGTGCACTGGGAACTTGACTGAGGCCTGATACTGCAACCCCGTGGCCTGGGAACATGACATTGGTTTAATTAAGGAACCCTGTTTCCAGGGAACATGACTGAGCTTTGATGGTTGAACCCTGTGGCCTGGCAAGATGACAGAGGTTTGATTGTGGAACCCTCAGGCTTGAGAACATGACTGAGGCTTGATGGTGGAACCCTGTGGCCTGGCAACAGGACTGAGGTTTGATGGTGGAAACCTGTGGCCTGGCAAGATGACTTTGGTTTGATTGTGGAACACTCTGGCCTGGGAATATGACTGACGTTTAATTCTGGAACCCTGTGGCCTGGGAATATGAGTGAGGCTTGATTCTGGAACCCTGTGGCCTTGGAACATGAATGGGGTTTTACTTTTGAATCCTGTGTCCAGGGAACATGACTGAGGTTTGATTCTGGAACCCTGTGTCCTGGGAACATGACTGAGGTTTGATTCTGGAACCATGTGGCCTGGGAATATGACTGAGGTTTGATTCTGGAAACCATTGGCCTGGGAACATGACTGATGTTAGATTGTGGAATCCTGTGGCCTGGGAACATGACATCGGTTTGGATTCTGAAAACCTGTGGTCTGGGAATATGACTGAGGTTTGATGGTGGTACCCTATGGCCTGGGAGCATGACTTAGCTTTGATTCTGGATCCCTGTGGCCTGGGAACATGACTGAGGCGTGATTCTGGAAACCTGAGGCCTGGGAACATGACATCTGTTTAGATTGTGGAATACTGTGCCCTGGGAACCTGACTGAGGCTTGGTACTTGAACCCTGTGGACTGGCAACATGACTGAGGTTTTATTCTGGAACCCTGTAGCATGGGAACATAACTGAGGATTGATTCTGGAAACCTGTGGCCTGGGAACATGACATCGGTGGAATCTGGAACCCTGTGGCCTGGGAACATGAGAACGGTGTGATTCTGGAACCCTGTGGCCTGAGAACATGTCTGAGGTTTGATGGTGGAAACCTGTGGCCTGGCAACATGACTGAGGTTTGGTTCTGGAACCCTGTTCCCTGGGAACATGACTGAGGTTTGATTCTGGACACCTTTGTCCTGGGAACATGACTGAGGTTTGATTGTGGAACCCTGTGTCCTGGGAACATGACTGAGTTTTGATTCTGGAACCATGTGTCCTGGGAATATGACTGAGGTTTGATTCTGGATACCTGTGGCCTGGGAAAATGACTGAGGTTTCATTGTGGAAATATGTGGCCTGGGATCTTGAGTGAGGTTTGATGGTGGAACACTCTGGCCTGGCAAAATGACTGAAGCTTGATTCTGGAACCCTGTGGCCTGGGAACTTGACTGAGGTTTGAAGGCAGAAACCTGTGGACTGGCAACATGACTCAGGTTTGATTGTGGAACCCTGTGCCCTGGAAACATGACTGTGGCCTGGTACTGGAAACCCATGGCCTGGGAACTTGACGTTGGTTTGATTCTGGAACCCTGTGTCCTGGGAACATGATTGAGGTTTGATTCTGGAAACCATTGGTCTGGGAACATGACTGATGTTAGATTGTGGAATCCTGTGGCCTGGGAACATGACTGAGGTTTGATGGAGGAACCCTGTGGCCTGGGAACATGACTGAGGTTTGATGGTGGTACCCTGTGGACTGGCAACATGACTGAGGCTTGATTCTGGGACCCTGTGGCCTGGGAAATTGACTCTGATTTGATCGCAGAAACCTGTGGACTGGCAGCATGACTGAGGATTGATGGTGGAACCCTGGGCACTGGGAACATGACGAGATGCCTGACACTGTAACCCCGTGTCCTGAGAACATGACATTGTTTTGATTCTGGAAAGCTGTTTCCTGGGAACATGACTGAGGTTTGATGGTTGAACCCTGTGGACTGGCAACATGACTGAGGTTTGATTGTGGCACCCTCAGGCTTGGGAACATTACTGAGGCTTGATGGTGGAACCCTGTGTCCTGGCACCAGGACTGAGGTTTGATGGTGGAACCCTGGGCACTGGGAACATGACATCGTTTTGGATTCTGGTACCGTGTTGCCTGGGAACATGAAATCGTTTTGATTCTGGAAACCTGTGGCCTGGGAATATGACTGAGGTTTGATGGTGGTACCCTATGGCCTGGCAACATGACTGAGGTTTGATTCTGGATCCCTGTGGCCTGGGAACATGACTGAGGCGTGATTCTGGAAACCTGTGGCCTGGGAACATGACATCTGTTTAGATTGTGGAATACTGTGCCCTGGGAACCCGACTGAGGCTTGGTTCTGGAACCCTGTGGACTGGGAATATGACTGAGGTTTTATTCTGGAACCCTGTAGACTGGGAACATAACTGAGGATTGATTCTGGAACCCTGTGGCCTGGGAACATGACATCGGTTGGATTCTGGAACCCTGTGGCATGGGAACATGACTGCGGTTTGATTGTGGAACCCACTGGCCTGGGAACATGACCATGGTTTGATTCTGAAACCCTGTGGCCTGGGAACATGACTGAGGTTTGGTTCTGGAACCCTGTTCCCTGGGAACATGACTGAGGTTTGATTCTGGGCTCCTGTGTCCTGGGAACAAGAATGAGGTTTGAATGTGGAACCCTGTGGCCTGGGAACATGACTGAGGTTTGATTCTGGAACCATGTGTCCTGGGAATATGACTGAGGTTTGCTTCTGGATAACTGTGGCCTGGGAAAATAACTGAGGTTTCATTGTGGAAATATGAGGCCTGGGATCATGAGTGAGGTTTGATGGTGGAACACTCTGGCCTGGCAAAATGACTGAAGCTTGATTCTGGAACCCTGTAGCCTGGGAACTTGACTGAGGTTTGATGGCAGAAACCTGTGGACTGGCAACATGACTGAGGTTTGATTGTGGAACCCTGTGCCCTGGAAACATGACTGTGGCCTGCTACTGGAAACCCATGGCCTGGGAACTTGACATTGCTTTGATTCTGGAACCCTGTGTCCTGGGAACATGACTGAGGTTTGATTCTGGAAATCATTGGCCTGGGAACATGACTGACGTTAGATTGTGGAATCTTGTGGCCTGGGAACATGACTGAGGTTTGATGGAGGAACCCTGTGGCCTGGGAACATGACTGAGGTTTGATGGGGGTACCCTGTGGCGTGGCAACATGACTGAGGCTTGATTCTGGAACCCTGTGGCCTGGGAAATTGACTCTGATTTGATCGCAGAAACCTGTGGACTGGCAACATGACTGAGGTTTGATGGTGGAACCCTGTGCACTGGGAACTTGACTGAGGCCTGATACTGCAACCCCGTGGCCTGGGAACATGACATTGGTTTAATTAAGGAACCCTGTTTCCTGGGAACATGACTGAGCTTTGATGGTTGAACCCTGTGGCCTGGCAAGATGACAGAGGTTTGATTGTGGAACCCTCAGGCTTGAGAACATGACTGAGGCTTGATGGTGGAACCCTGTGGCCTGGCAACAGGACTGAGGTTTGATGGTGGAATCCTGTGGCCTGGCAAGATGACTTTGGTTTGATTGTGGAACACTCTGGCCTGGGAATATGACTGACGTTTAATTCTGGAACCCTGTGGCCTGGGAATATGAGTGAGGCTTGATTCTGGAACCCTGTGGCCTTGGAACATGAATGGGGTTTTACTTTTGAATCCTGTGTCCAGGGAACATGACTGAGGTTTGATTCTGGAACCCTGTGTCCTGGGAACATGACTGAGGTTTGATTCTGGAACCATGTGGCCTGGGAATATGACTGAGGTTTGATTCTGGAAACCATTGGCCTGGGAACATGACTGCTGTTAGATTGTGGAATCCTGTGGCCTGGGAACATGACATCGGTTTGGATTCTGAAAACCTGTGGTCTGGGAATATGACTGAGGTTTGATGGTGGTACCCTATGGCCTGGGAGCATGACTTAGCTTTGATTCTGGATCCCTGTGGCCTGGGAACATGACTGAGGCGTGATTCTGGAAACCTGAGGCCTGGGAACATGACATCTGTTTAGATTGTGGAATACTGTGCCCTGGGAACCTGACTGAGGCTTGGTACTTGAACCCTGTGGACTGGCAACATGACTGAGGTTTTATTCTGGAACCCTGTAGCATGGGAACATAACTGAGGATTGATTCTGGAAACCTGTGGCCTGGGAACATGACATCGGTGGAATCTGGAACCCTGTGGCCTGGGAACATGAGAACGGTGTGATTCTGGAACCCTGTGGCCTGAGAACATGTCTGAGGTTTGATGGTGGAAACCTGTGGCCTGGCAACATGACTGAGGTTTGGTTCTGGAACCCTGTTCCCTGGGAACATGACTGAGGTTTGATTCTGGACACCTTTGTCCTGGGAACATGACTGAGGTTTGATTGTGGAACCCTGTGTCCTGGGAACATGACTGAGGTTTGATTCTGGAACCATGTGTCCTGGGAATATGACTGAGGTTTGATTCTGGATACCTGTGGCCTGGGAAAATGACTGAGGTTTCATTGTGGAAATATGTGGCCTGGGATCTTGAGTGAGGTTTGATGGTGGAACACTCTGGCCTGGCAAAATGACTGAAGCTTGATTCTGGAACCCTGTGGCCTGGGAACTTGACTGAGGTTTGAAGGCAGAAACCTGTGGACTGGCAACATGACTGAGGTTTGATTGTGGAACCCTGTGCCCTGGAAACATGACTGTGGCCTGCTACTGGAAACCCATGGCCTGGGAACTTGACGTTGGTTTGATTCTGGAACCCTGTGTCCTGGGAACATGATTGAGGTTTGATTCTGGAAACCATTGGTCTGGGAACATGACTGATGTTAGATTGTGGAATCCTGTGGCCTGGGAACATGACTGAGGTTTGATGGAGGAACCCTGTGGCCTGGGAACATGACTGAGGTTTGATGGTGGTACCCTGTGGACTGGCAACATGACTGAGGCTTGATTCTGGGACCCTGTGGCCTGGGAAATTGACTCTGATTTGATCGCAGAAACCTGTGGACTGGCAGCATGACTGAGGATTGATGGTGGAACCCTGGGCACTGGGAACATGACGAGATGCCTGACACTGTAACCCCGTGTCCTGAGAACATGACATTGTTTTGATTCTGGAAAGCTGTTTCCTGGGAACATGACTGAGGTTTGATGGTTGAACCCTGTGGACTGGCAACATGACTGACGTTTGATTGTGGCACCCTCAGGCTTGGGAACATTACTGAGGCTTGATGGTGGAACCCTGTGTCCTGGCACCAGGACTGAGGTTTGATGGTGGAACCCTGTGGCCTGGGAACATGACATCGTTTTGGATTCTGGTACCGTGTTGCCTGGGAACATGAAATCGTTTTGATTCTGGAAACCTGTGGCCTGGGAATATGACTGAGGTTTGATGGTGGTACCCTATGGCCTGGCAACATGACTGAGGTTTGATTCTGGAACCCTGTGTCCTGGGAACATGACTGAGGTTTGATTCTGGAACCATGTGGCCTGGGAATATGACTGAGGTTTGATTCTGGAAACCATTGGCCTGGCAACATGACTGAGGTTTGATTCTGGATCCCTGTGGCCTGGGAACATGACTGAGGCGTGATTCTGGAAACCTGTGGCCTGGGAACATGACATCTGTTTAGATTGTGGAATACTGTGCCCTGGGAACCCGACTGAGGCTTGGTTCTGGAACCCTGTGGACTGGCAACATGACTGAGGTTTTATTCTGGAACCCTGTAGACTGGGAACATAACTGAGGATTGATTCTGGAACCCTGTGGCCTGGGAACATGACATCGGTTGGATTCTGGAACCCTGTGGCATGGGAACATGACTGCGGTTTGATTGTGGAACCCACTGGCCTGGGAACATGACCGTGGTTTGATTCTGAAACCCTGTGGCCTGGGAACATGACTGAGGTTTGGTTCTGGAACCCTGTTCCCTGGGAACATGACTGAGGTTTGATTCTGGGCTCCTGTGTCCTGGGAACAAGAATGAGGTTTGAATGTGGAACCCTGTGGCCTGGGAACATGACTGAGGTTTGATTCTGGAACCATGTGTCCTGGGAATATGACTGAGGTTTGCTTCTGGATAACTGTGGCCTGGGAAAATAACTGAGGTTTCATTGTGGAAATATGAGGCCTGGGATCATGAGTGAGGTTTGATGGTGGAACACTCTGGCCTGGCAAAATGACTGAAGCTTGATTCTGGAACCCTGTAGCCTGGGAACTTGACTGAGGTTTGATGGCAGAAACCTGTGGACTGGCAACATGACTGAGGTTTGATTGTGGAACCCTGTGCCCTGGAAACATGACTGTGGCCTGCTACTGGAAACCCATGGCCTGGGAACTTGACATTGCTTTGATTCTGGAACCCTGTGTCCTGGGAACATGACTGAGGTTTGATTCTGGAAATCATTGGCCTGGGAACATGACTGACGTTAGATTGTGGAATCTTGTGGCCTGGGAACATGACTGAGGTTTGATGGAGGAACCCTGTGTCCTGGGAACATGACTGAGTTTTGATTCTGGAACCATGTGTCCTGGGAATATGACTGAGGTTTGATTCTGGATTCCTGTGGCCTGGGAAAATGACTGAGGTTTCATTGTGGAAATATGTGGCCTGGGATCTTGAGTGAGGTTTGATGGTGGAACACTCTGGCCTGGCAAAATGACTGAAGCTTGATTCTGGAACCCTGTGGCCTGGGAACTTGACTGAGGTTTGAAGGCAGAAACCTGTGGACTGGCAACATGACTGAGGTTTGATTGTGGAACCCTGTGCCCTGGAAACATGACTGTGGCCTGGTACTGGAAACCCATGGCCTGGGAACTTGACGTTGGTTTGATTCTGGAACCCTGTGTCCTGGGAACATGATTGAGGTTTGATTCTGGAAACCATTGGTCTGGGAACATGACTGATGTTAGATTGTGGAATCCTGTGGCCTGGGAACATGACTGAGGTCTGATGGAGGAACCCTGTGGCCTGGGAACATGACTGAGGTTTGATGGTGGTACCCTGTGGACTGGCAACATGACTGAGGCTTGATTCTGGGACCCTGTGGCCTGGGAAATTGACTCTGATTTGATCGCAGAAACCTGTGTACTGGCAGCATGACTGAGGATTGATGGTGGAACCCTGGGCACTGGGAACATGACGAGATGCCTGACACTGTAACCCCGTGTCCTGAGAACATGACATTGTTTTGATTCTGGAAAGCTGTTTCCTGGGAACATGACTGAGGTTTGATGGTTGAACCCTGTGGACTGGCAACATGACTGAGGTTTGATTGTGGCACCCTCAGGCTTGGGAACATTACTGAGGCTTGATGGTGGAACCCTGTGTCCTGGCACCAGGACTGAGGTTTGATGGTGGAACCCTGTGGCCTGGGAACATGACATCGTTTTGGATTCTGGTACCGTGTTGCCTGGGAACATGAAATCGTTTTGATTCTGGAAACCTGTGGCCTGGGAATATGACTGAGGTTTGATGGTGGTACCCTATGGCCTGGCAACATGACTGAGGTTTGATTCTGGATCCCTGTGGCCTGGGAACATGACTGAGGCGTGATTCTGGAAACCTGTGGCCTGGGAACATGACATCTGTTTAGATTGTGGAATACTGTGCCCTGGGAACCCGACTGAGGCTTGGTTCTGGAACCCTGTGGACTGGGAATATGACTGAGGTTTTATTCTGGAACCCTGTAGACTGGGAACATAACTGAGGATTGATTCTGGAACCCTGTGGCCTGGGAACATGACATCGGTTGGATTCTGGAACCCTGTGGCATGGGAACATGACTGCGGTTTGATTGTGGAACCCACTGGCCTGGGAACATGACCGTGGTTTGATTCTGAAACCCTGTGGCCTGGGAACATGACTGAGGTTTGGTTCTGGAACCCTGTTCCCTGGGAACATGACTGAGGTTTGATTCTGGGCTCCTGTGTCCTGGGAACAAGAATGAGGTTTGAATGTGGAACCCTGTGGCCTGGGAACATGACTGAGGTTTGATTCTGGAACCATGTGTCCTGGGAATATGACTGAGGTTTGCTTCTGGATAACTGTGGCCTGGGAAAATAACTGAGGTTTCATTGTGGAAATATGAGGCCTGGGATCATGAGTGAGGTTTGATGGTGGAACACTCTGGCCTGGCAAAATGACTGAAGCTTGATTCTGGAACCCTGTAGCCTGGGAACTTGACTGAGGTTTGATGGCAGAAACCTGTGGACTGGCAACATGACTGAGGTTTGATTGTGGAACCCTGTGCCCTGGAAACATGACTGTGGCCTGCTACTGGAAACCCATGGCCTGGGAACTTGACATTGCTTTGATTCTGGAACCCTGTGTCCTGGGAACATGACTGAGGTTTGATTCTGGAAATCATTGGCCTGGGAACATGACTGACGTTAGATTGTGGAATCTTGTGGCCTGGGAACATGACTGAGGTTTGATGGAGGAACCCTGTGGCCTGGGAACATGACTGAGGTTTGATGGGGGTACTCTGTGGCGTGGCAACATGACTGAGGCTTGATTCTGGAACCCTGTGGCCTGGGAAATTGACTCTGATTTGATCGCAGAAACCTGTGGACTGGCAACATGACTGAGGTTTGATGGTGGAACCCTGTGCACTGGGAACTTGACTGAGGCCTGATACTGCAACCCCATGGCCTGGGAACATGACATTGGTTTAATTAAGGAACCCTGTTTCCTGGGAACATGACTGAGCTTTGATGGTTGAACCCTGTGGCCTGGCAAGATGACAGAGGTTTGATTGTGGAACCCTCAGGCTTGAGAACATGACTGAGGCTTGATGGTGGAACCCTGTGGCCTGGCAACAGGACTGAGGTTTGATGGTGGAATCCTGTGGCCTGGCAAGATGACTTTGGTTTGATTGTGGAACACTCTGGCCTGGGAATATGACTGACGTTTAATTCTGGAACCCTGTGGCCTGGGAATATGAGTGAGGCTTGATTCTGGAACCCTGTGGCCTTGGAACATGAATGGGGTTTTACTTTTGAATCCTGTGTCCAGGGAACATGACTGAGGTTTGATTCTGGAACCCTGTGGCCTTGGAACATGAATGGGGTTTTACTTTTGAATCCTGTGTCCAGGGAACATAACTGAGGATTGATTCTGGAAACCTGTGGCCTGGGAACATGACATCGGTGGAATCTGGAACCCTGTGGCCTGGGAACATGAGAACGGTGTGATTCTGGAACCCTGTGGCCTGAGAACATGTCTGAGGTTTGATGGTGGAAACCTGTGGCCTGGCAACATGACTGAGGTTTGGTTCTGGAACCCTGTTCCCTGGGAACATGACTGAGGTTTGATTCTGGACACCTTTGTCCTGGGAACATGACTGAGGTTTGATTGTGGAACCCTGTGTCCTGGGAACATGACTGAGTTTTGATTCTGGAACCATGTGTCCTGGGAATATGACTGAGGTTTGATTCTGGATACCTGTGGCCTGGGAAAATGACTGAGGTTTCATTGTGGAAATATGTGGCCTGGGATCTTGAGTGAGGTTTGATGGTGGAACACTCTGGCCTGGCAAAATGACTGAAGCTTGATTCTGGAACCCTGTGGCCTGGGAACTTGACTGAGGTTTGAAGGCAGAAACCTGTGGACTGGCAACATGACTGAGGTTTGATTGTGGAACCCTGTGCCCTGGAAACATGACTGTGGCCTGCTACTGGAAACCCATGGCCTGGGAACTTGACATTGGTTTGATTCTGGAACCCTGTGTCCTGGGAACATGACTGAGGTTTGATTCTGGAAATCATTGGCCTGGGAACATGACTGACGTTAGATTGTGGAATCTTGTGGCCTGGGAACATGACTGAGGTTTGATGGAGGAACCCTGTGTCCTGGGAACATGACTGAGTTTTGATTCTGGAACCATGTGTCCTGGGAATATGACTGAGGTTTGATTCTGGATTCCTGTGGCCTGTGAAAATGACTGAGGTTTCATTGTGGAAATATGTGGCCTGGGATCTTGAGTGAGGTTTGATGGTGGGACACTCTGGCCTGGCAAAATGACTGAAGCTTGATTCTGGAACCCTGTGGCCTGGGAACTTGACTGAGGTTTGAAGGCAGAAACCTGTGGACTGGCAACATGACTGAGGTTTGATTGTGGAACCCTGTGCCCTGGAAACATGACTGTGGCCTGCTACTGGAAACCCATGGCCTGGGAACTTGACGTTGGTTTGATTCTGGAACCCTGTGTCCTGGGAACATGATTGAGGTTTGATTCTGGAAACCATTGGTCTGGGAACATGACTGATGTTAGATTGTGGAATCCTGTGGCCTGGGAACATGACTGAGGTCTGATGGAGGAACCCTGTGGCCTGGGAACATGACTGAGGTTTGATGGTGGTACCCTGTGGACTGGCAACATGACTGAGGCTTGATTCTGGGACCCTGTGGCCTGGGAAATTGACTCTGATTTGATCGCAGAAACCTGTGGACTGGCAGCATGACTGAGGATTGATGGTGGAACCCTGGGCACTGGGAACATGACGAGATGCCTGACACTGTAACCCCGTGTCCTGAGAACATGACATTGTTTTGATTCTGGAAAGCTGTTTCCTGGGAACATGACTGAGGTTTGATGGTTGAACCCTGTGGACTGGCAACATGACTGAGGTTTGATTGTGGCACCCTCAGGCTTGGGAACATTACTGAGGCTTGATGGTGGAACCCTGTGTCCTGGCACCAGGACTGAGGTTTGATGGTGGAACCCTGTGGCCTGGGAACATGACATCGTTTTGGATTCTGGTACCGTGTTGCCTGGGAACATGAAATCGTTTTGATTCTGGAAACCTGTGGCCTGGGAATATGACTGAGGTTTGATGGTGGTACCCTATGGCCTGGCAACATGACTGAGGTTTGATTCTGGATCCCTGTGGCCTGGGAACATGACTGAGGCGTGATTCTGGAAACCTGTGGCCTGGGAACATGACATCTGTTTAGATTGTGGAATACTGTGCCCTGGGAACCCGACTGAGGCTTGGTTCTGGAACCCTGTGGACTGGGAATATGACTGAGGTTTTATTCTGGAACCCTGTAGACTGGGAACATAACTGAGGATTGATTCTGGAACCCTGTGGCCTGGGAACATGACATCGGTTGGATTCTGGAACCCTGTGGCATGGGAACATGACTGCGGTTTGATTGTGGAACCCACTGGCCTGGGAACATGACCGTGGTTTGATTCTGAAACCCTGTGGCCTGGGAACATGACTGAGGTTTGGTTCTGGAACCCTGTTCCCTGGGAACATGACTGAGGTTTGATTCTGGGCTCCTGTGTCCTGGGAACAAGAATGAGGTTTGAATGTGGAACCCTGTGGCCTGGGAACATGACTGAGGTTTGATTCTGGAACCATGTGTCCTGGGAATATGACTGAGGTTTGCTTCTGGATAACTGTGGCCTGGGAAAATAACTGAGGTTTCATTGTGGAAATATGAGGCCTGGGATCATGAGTGAGGTTTGATGGTGGAACACTCTGGCCTGGCAAAATGACTGAAGCTTGATTCTGGAACCCTGTAGCCTGGGAACTTGACTGAGGTTTGATGGCAGAAACCTGTGGACTGGCAACATGACTGAGGTTTGATTGTGGAACCCTGTGCCCTGGAAACATGACTGTGGCCTGCTACTGGAAACCCATGGCCTGGGAACTTGACATTGCTTTGATTCTGGAACCCTGTGTCCTGGGAACATGACTGAGGTTTGATTCTGGAAATCATTGGCCTGGGAACATGACTGACGTTAGATTGTGGAATCTTGTGGCCTGGGAACATGACTGAGGTTTGATGGAGGAACCCTGTGGCCTGGGAACATGACTGAGGTTTGATGGGGGTACTCTGTGGCGTGGCAACATGACTGAGGCTTGATTCTGGAACCCTGTGGCCTGGGAAATTGACTCTGATTTGATCGCAGAAACCTGTGGACTGGCAACATGACTGAGGTTTGATGGTGGAACCCTGTGCACTGGGAACTTGACTGAGGCCTGATACTGCAACCCCATGGCCTGGGAACATGACATTGGTTTAATTAAGGAACCCTGTTTCCTGGGAACATGACTGAGCTTTGATGGTTGAACCCTGTGGCCTGGCAAGATGACAGAGGTTTGATTGTGGAACCCTCAGGCTTGAGAACATGACTGAGGCTTGATGGTGGAACCCTGTGGCCTGGCAACAGGACTGAGGTTTGATGGTGGAATCCTGTGGCCTGGCAAGATGACTTTGGTTTGATTGTGGAACACTCTGGCCTGGGAATATGACTGACGTTTAATTCTGGAACCCTGTGGCCTGGGAATATGAGTGAGGCTTGATTCTGGAACCCTGTGGCCTTGGAACATGAATGGGGTTTTACTTTTGAATCCTGTGTCCAGGGAACATGACTGAGGTTTGATTCTGGAACCCTGTGGCCTTGGAACATGAATGGGGTTTTACTTTTGAATCCTGTGTCCAGGGAACATAACTGAGGATTGATTCTGGAAACCTGTGGCCTGGGAACATGACATCGGTGGAATCTGGAACCCTGTGGCCTGGGAACATGAGAACGGTGTGATTCTGGAACCCTGTGGCCTGAGAACATGTCTGAGGTTTGATGGTGGAAACCTGTGGCCTGGCAACATGACTGAGGTTTGGTTCTGGAACCCTGTTCCCTGGGAACATGACTGAGGTTTGATTCTGGACACCTTTGTCCTGGGAACATGACTGAGGTTTGATTGTGGAACCCTGTGTCCTGGGAACATGACTGAGTTTTGATTCTGGAACCATGTGTCCTGGGAATATGACTGAGGTTTGATTCTGGATACCTGTGGCCTGGGAAAATGACTGAGGTTTCATTGTGGAAATATGTGGCCTGGGATCTTGAGTGAGGTTTGATGGTGGAACACTCTGGCCTGGCAAAATGACTGAAGCTTGATTCTGGAACCCTGTGGCCTGGGAACTTGACTGAGGTTTGAAGGCAGAAACCTGTGGACTGGCAACATGACTGAGGTTTGATTGTGGAACCCTGTGCCCTGGAAACATGACTGTGGCCTGCTACTGGAAACCCATGGCCTGGGAACTTGACATTGGTTTGATTCTGGAACCCTGTGTCCTGGGAACATGACTGAGGTTTGATTCTGGAAATCATTGGCCTGGGAACATGACTGACGTTAGATTGTGGAATCTTGTGGCCTGGGAACATGACTGAGGTTTGATGGAGGAACCCTGTGTCCTGGGAACATGACTGAGTTTTGATTCTGGAACCATGTGTCCTGGGAATATGACTGAGGTTTGATTCTGGATTCCTGTGGCCTGTGAAAATGACTGAGGTTTCATTGTGGAAATATGTGGCCTGGGATCTTGAGTGAGGTTTGATGGTGGGACACTCTGGCCTGGCAAAATGACTGAAGCTTGATTCTGGAACCCTGTGGCCTGGGAACTTGACTGAGGTTTGAAGGCAGAAACCTGTGGACTGGCAACATGACTGAGGTTTGATTGTGGAACCCTGTGCCCTGGAAACATGACTGTGGCCTGCTACTGGAAACCCATGGCCTGGGAACTTGACGTTGGTTTGATTCTGGAACCCTGTGTCCTGGGAACATGATTGAGGTTTGATTCTGGAAACCATTGGTCTGGGAACATGACTGATGTTAGATTGTGGAATCCTGTGGCCTGGGAACATGACTGAGGTCTGATGGAGGAACCCTGTGGCCTGGGAACATGACTGAGGTTTGATGGTGGTACCCTGTGGACTGGCAACATGACTGAGGCTTGATTCTGGGACCCTGTGGCCTGGGAAATTGACTCTGATTTGATCGCAGAAACCTGTGGACTGGCAGCATGACTGAGGATTGATGGTGGAACCCTGGGCACTGGGAACATGACGAGATGCCTGACACTGTAACCCCGTGTCCTGAGAACATGACATTGTTTTGATTCTGGAAAGCTGTTTCCTGGGAACATGACTGAGGTTTGATGGTTGAACCCTGTGGACTGGCAACATGACTGAGGTTTGATTGTGGCACCCTCAGGCTTGGGAACATTACTGAGGCTTGATGGTGGAACCCTGTGTCCTGGCACCAGGACTGAGGTTTGATGGTGGAACCCTGTGGCCTGGGAACATGACATCGTTTTGGATTCTGGTACCGTGTTGCCTGGGAACATGAAATCGTTTTGATTCTGGAAACCTGTGGCCTGGGAATATGACTGAGGTTTGATGGTGGTACCCTATGGCCTGGCAACATGACTGAGGTTTGATTCTGGATCCCTGTGGCCTGGGAACATGACTGAGGCGTGATTCTGGAAACCTGTGGCCTGGGAACATGACATCTGTTTAGATTGTGGAATACTGTGCCCTGGGAACCCGACTGAGGCTTGGTTCTGGAACCCTGTGGACTGGGAATATGACTGAGGTTTTATTCTGGAACCCTGTAGACTGGGAACATAACTGAGGATTGATTCTGGAACCCTGTGGCCTGGGAACATGACATCGGTTGGATTCTGGAACCCTGTGGCATGGGAACATGACTGCGGTTTGATTGTGGAACCCACTGGCCTGGGAACATGACCGTGGTTTGATTCTGAAACCCTGTGGCCTGGGAACATGACTGAGGTTTGGTTCTGGAACCCTGTTCCCTGGGAACATGACTGAGGTTTGATTCTGGGCTCCTGTGTCCTGGGAACAAGAATGAGGTTTGAATGTGGAACCCTGTGGCCTGGGAACATGACTGAGGTTTGATTCTGGAACCATGTGTCCTGGGAATATGACTGAGGTTTGCTTCTGGATAACTGTGGCCTGGGAAAATAACTGAGGTTTCATTGTGGAAATATGAGGCCTGGGATCATGAGTGAGGTTTGATGGTGGAACACTCTGGCCTGGCAAAATGACTGAAGCTTGATTCTGGAACCCTGTAGCCTGGGAACTTGACTGAGGTTTGATGGCAGAAACCTGTGGACTGGCAACATGACTGAGGTTTGATTGTGGAACCCTGTGCCCTGGAAACATGACTGTGGCCTGCTACTGGAAACCCATGGCCTGGGAACTTGACATTGCTTTGATTCTGGAACCCTGTGTCCTGGGAACATGACTGAGGTTTGATTCTGGAAATCATTGGCCTGGGAACATGACTGACGTTAGATTGTGGAATCTTGTGGCCTGGGAACATGACTGAGGTTTGATGGAGGAACCCTGTGGCCTGGGAACATGACTGAGGTTTGATGGGGGTACCCTGTGGCGTGGCAACATGACTGAGGCTTGATTCTGGAACCCTGTGGCCTGGGAAATTGACTCTGATTTGATCGCAGAAACCTGTGGACTGGCAACATGACTGAGGTTTGATGGTGGAACCCTGTGCACTGGGAACTTGACTGAGGCCTGATACTGCAACCCCGTGGCCTGGGAACATGACATTGGTTTAATTAAGGAACCCTGTTTCCTGGGAACATGACTGAGCTTTGATGGTTGAACCCTGTGGCCTGGCAAGATGACAGAGGTTTGAATGTGGAACCCTCAGGCTTGAGAACATGACTGAGGCTTGATGGTGGAACCCTGTGGCCTGGCAACAGGACTGAGGTTTGATGGTGGAATCCTGTGGCCTGGCAAGATGACTTTGGTTTGATTGTGGAACACTCTGGCCTGGGAATATGACTGACGTTTAATTCTGGAACCCTGTGGCCTGGGAATATGAGTGAGGCTTGATTCTGGAACCCTGTGGCCTTGGAACATGAATGGGGTTTTACTTTTGAATCCTGTGTCCAGGGAACATGACTGAGGTTTGATTCTGGAACCCTGTGTCCTGGGAACATGACTGAGGTTTGATTCTGGAACCATGTGGCCTGGGAATATGACTGAGGTTTGATTCTGGAAACCATTGGCCTGGGAACATGACTGATGTTAGATTGTGGAATCCTGTGGCCTGGGAACATGACATCGGTTTGGATTCTGAAAACCTGTGGTCTGGGAATATGACTGAGGTTTGATGGTGGTACCCTATGGCCTGGGAGCATGACTTAGCTTTGATTCTGGATCCCTGTGGCCTGGGAACATGACTGAGGCGTGATTCTGGAAACCTGAGGCCTGGGAACATGACATCTGTTTAGATTGTGGAATACTGTGCCCTGGGAACCTGACTGAGGCTTGGTACTTGAACCCTGTGGACTGGCAACATGACTGAGGTTTTATTCTGGAACCCTGTAGCATGGGAACATAACTGAGGATTGATTCTGGAAACCTGTGGCCTGGGAACATGACATCGGTGGAATCTGGAAACCTGTGGCCTGGGAACATGAGAACGGTGTGATTCTGGAACCCTGTGGCCTGAGAACATGTCTGAGGTTTGATGGTGGAAACCTGTGGCCTGGCAACATGACTGAGGTTTGGTTCTGGAACCCTGTTCCCTGGGAACATGACTGAGGTTTGATTCTGGACACCTTTGTCCTGGGAACATGACTGAGGTTTGATTGTGGAACCCTGTGTACTGGGAACATGACTGAGGTTTGATTCTGGAACCATGTGTCCTGGGAATATGACTGAGGTTTGATTCTGGATACCTGTGGCCTGGGAAAATGACTGAGGTTTCATTGTGGAAATATGTGGCCTGGGATCTTGAGTGAGGTTTGATGGTGGAACACTCTGGCCTGGCAAAATGACTGAAGCTTGATTCTGGAACCCTGTGGCCTGGGAACTTGACTGAGGTTTGAAGGCAGAAACCTGTGGACTGGCAACATGACTCAGGTTTGATTGTGGAACCCTGTGCCCTGGAAACATGACTGTGGCCTGGTACTGGAAACCCATGGCCTGGGAACTTGACGTTGGTTTGATTCTGGAACCCTGTGTCCTGGGAACATGATTGAGGTTTGATTCTGGAAACCATTGGTCTGGGAACATGACTGATGTTAGATTGTGGAATCCTGTGGCCTGGGAACATGACTGAGGTTTGATGGAGGAACCCTGTGGCCTGGGAACATGACTGAGGTTTGATGGTGGTACCCTGTGGACTGGCAACATGACTGAGGCTTGATTCTGGGACCCTGTGGCCTGGGAAATTGACTCTGATTTGATCGCAGAAACCTGTGGACTGGCAGCATGACTGAGGATTGATGGTGGAACCCTGGGCACTGGGAACATGACGAGATGCCTGACACTGTAACCCCGTGTCCTGAGAACATGACATTGTTTTGATTCTGGAAAGCTGTTTCCTGGGAACATGACTGAGGTTTGATGGTTGAACCCTGTGGACTGGCAACATGACTGAGGTTTGATTGTGGCACCCTCAGGCTTGGGAACATTACTGAGGCTTGATGGTGGAACCCTGTGTCCTGGCACCAGGACTGAGGTTTGATGGTGGAACCCTGTGGCCTGGGAACATGACATCGTTTTGGATTCTGGTACCGTGTTGCCTGGGAACATGAAATCGTTTTGATTCTGGAAACCTGTGGCCTGGGAATATGACTGAGGTTTGATGGTGGTACCCTATGGCCTGGCAACATGACTGAGGTTTGATTCTGGATCCCTGTGGCCTGGGAACATGACTGAGGCGTGATTCTGGAAACCTGTGGCCTGGGAACATGACATCTGTTTAGATTGTGGAATACTGTGCCCTGGGAACCCGACTGAGGCTTGGTTCTGGAACCCTGTGGACTGGGAATATGACTGAGGTTTTATTCTGGAACCCTGTAGACTGGGAACATAACTGAGGATTGATTCTGGAACCCTGTGGCCTGGGAACATGACATCGGTTGGATTCTGGAACCCTGTGGCATGGGAACATGACTGCGGTTTGATTGTGGAACCCACTGGCCTGGGAACATGACCGTGGTTTGATTCTGAAACCCTGTGGCCTGGGAACATGACTGAGGTTTGGTTCTGGAACCCTGTTCCCTGGGAACATGACTGAGGTTTGATTCTGGGCTCCTGTGTCCTGGGAACAAGAATGAGGTTTGAATGTGGAACCCTGTGGCCTGGGAAAATGACTGAGGTTTGATTCTGGAACCATGTGTCCTGGGAATATGACTGAGGTTTGCTTCTGGATAACTGTGGCCTGGGAAAATAACTGAGGATTCATTGTGGAAATATGAGGCCTGGGATCATGAGTGAGGTTTGATGGTGGAACACTCTGGCCTGGCAAAATGACTGAAGCTTGATTCTGGAACCCTGTAGCCTGGGAACTTGACTGAGGTTTGATGGCAGAAACCTGTGGACTGGCAACATGACTGAGGTTTGATTGTGGAACCCTGTGCCCTGGAAACATGACTGTGGCCTGCTACTGGAAACCCATGGCCTGGGAACTTGACATTGCTTTGATTCTGGAACCCTGTGTCCTGGGAACATGACTGAGGTTTGATTCTGGAAATCATTGGCCTGGGAACATGACTGACTTTAGATTGTGGAATCTTGTGGCCTGGGAACATGACTGAGGTTTGATGGAGGAACCCTGTGGCCTGGGAACATGACTGAGGTTTGATGGGGGTACCCTGTGGCGTGGCAACATGACTGAGGCTTGATTCTGGAACCCTGTGGCCTGGGAAATTGACTCTGATTTGATCGCAGAAACCTGTGGACTGGCAACATGACTGAGGTTTGATGGTGGAACCCTGTGCACTGGGAACTTGACTGAGGCCTGATACTGCAACCCCGTGGCCTGGGAACATGACATTGGTTTAATTAAGGAACCCTGTTTCCAGGGAACATGACTGAGCTTTGATGGTTGAACCCTGTGGCCTGGCAAGATGACAGAGGTTTGATTGTGGAACCCTCAGGCTTGAGAACATGACTGAGGCTTGATGGTGGAACCCTGTGGCCTGGCAACAGGACTGAGGTTTGATGGTGGAAACCTGTGGCCTGGCAAGATGACTTTGGTTTGATTGTGGAACACTCTGGCCTGGGAATATGACTGACGTTTAATTCTGGAACCCTGTGGCCTGGGAATATGAGTGAGGCTTGATTCTGGAACCCTGTGGCCTTGGAACATGAATGGGGTTTTACTTTTGAATCCTGTGTCCAGGGAACATGACTGAGGTTTGATTCTGGAACCCTGTGTCCTGGGAACATGACTGAGGTTTGATTCTGGAACCATGTGGCCTGGGAATATGACTGAGGTTTGATTCTGGAAACCATTGGCCTGGGAACATGACTGATGTTAGATTGTGGAATCCTGTGGCCTGGGAACATGACATCGGTTTGGATTCTGAAAACCTGTGGTCTGGGAATATGACTGAGGTTTGATGGTGGTACCCTATGGCCTGGGAGCATGACTTAGCTTTGATTCTGGATCCCTGTGGCCTGGGAACATGACTGAGGCGTGATTCTGGAAACCTGAGGCCTGGGAACATGACATCTGTTTAGATTGTGGAATACTGTGCCCTGGGAACCTGACTGAGGCTTGGTACTTGAACCCTGTGGACTGGCAACATGACTGAGGTTTTATTCTGGAACCCTGTAGCATGGGAACATAACTGAGGATTGATTCTGGAAACCTGTGGCCTGGGAACATGACATCGGTGGAATCTGGAACCCTGTGGCCTGGGAACATGAGAACGGTGTGATTCTGGAACCCTGTGGCCTGAGAACATGTCTGAGGTTTGATGGTGGAAACCTGTGGCCTGGCAACATGACTGAGGTTTGGTTCTGGAACCCTGTTCCCTGGGAACATGACTGAGGTTTGATTCTGGACACCTTTGTCCTGGGAACATGACTGAGGTTTGATTGTGGAACCCTGTGTCCTGGGAACATGACTGAGTTTTGATTCTGGAACCATGTGTCCTGGGAATATGACTGAGGTTTGATTCTGGATACCTGTGGCCTGGGAAAATGACTGAGGTTTCATTGTGGAAATATGTGGCCTGGGATCTTGAGTGAGGTTTGATGGTGGAACACTCTGGCCTGGCAAAATGACTGAAGCTTGATTCTGGAACCCTGTGGCCTGGGAACTTGACTGAGGTTTGAAGGCAGAAACCTGTGGACTGGCAACATGACTGAGGTTTGATTGTGGAACCCTGTGCCCTGGAAACATGACTGTGGCCTGGTACTGGAAACCCATGGCCTGGGAACTTGATGTTGGTTTGATTCTGGAACCCTGTGTCCTGGGAACATGATTGAGGTTTGATTCTGGAAACCATTGGTCTGGGAACATGACTGATGTTAGATTGTGGAATCCTGTGGCCTGGGAACATGACTGAGGTTTGATGGAGGAACCCTGTGGCCTGGGAACATGACTGAGGTTTGATGGTGGTACCCTGTGGACTGGCAACATGACTGAGGCTTGATTCTGGGACCCTGTGGCCTGGGAAATTGACTCTGATTTGATCGCAGAAACCTGTGGACTGGCAGCATGACTGAGGATTGATGGTGGAACCCTGGGCACTGGGAACATGACGAGATGCCTGACACTGTAACCCCGTGTCCTGAGAACATGACATTGTTTTGATTCTGGAAAGCTGTTTCCTGGGAACATGACTGAGGTTTGATGGTTGAACCCTGTGGACTGGCAACATGACTGACGTTTGATTGTGGCACCCTCAGGCTTGGGAACATTACTGAGGCTTGATGGTGGAACCCTGTGTCCTGGCACCAGGACTGAGGTTTGATGGTGGAACCCTGTGGCCTGGGAACATGACATCGTTTTGGATTCTGGTACCGTGTTGCCTGGGAACATGAAATCGTTTTGATTCTGGAAACCTGTGGCCTGGGAATATGACTGAGGTTTGATGGTGGTACCCTATGGCCTGGCAACATGACTGAGGTTTGATTCTGGATCCCTGTGGCCTGGGAACATGACTGAGGCGTGATTCTGGAAACCTGTGGCCTGGGAACATGACATCTGTTTAGATTGTGGAATACTGTGCCCTGGGAACCCGACTGAGGCTTGGTTCTGGAACCCTGTGGACTGGGAATATGACTGAGGTTTTATTCTGGAACCCTGTAGACTGGGAACATAACTGAGGATTGATTCTGGAACCCTGTGGCCTGGGAACATGACATCGGTTGGATTCTGGAACCCTGTGGCATGGGAACATGACTGCGGTTTGATTGTGGAACCCACTGGCCTGGGAACATGACCGTGGTTTGATTCTGAAACCCTGTGGCCTGGGAACATGACTGAGGTTTGGTTCTGGAACCCTGTTCCCTGGGAACATGACTGAGGTTTGATTCTGGGCTCCTGTGTCCTGGGAACAAGAATGAGGTTTGAATGTGGAACCCTGTGGCCTGGGAACATGACTGAGGTTTGATTCTGGAACCATGTGTCCTGGGAATATGACTGAGGTTTGCTTCTGGATAACTGTGGCCTGGGAAAATAACTGAGGTTTCATTGTGGAAATATGAGGCCTGGGATCATGAGTGAGGTTTGATGGTGGAACACTCTGGCCTGGCAAAATGACTGAAGCTTGATTCTGGAACCCTGTAGCCTGGGAACTTGACTGAGGTTTGATGGCAGAAACCTGTGGACTGGCAACATGACTGAGGTTTGATTGTGGAACCCTGTGCCCTGGAAACATGACTGTGGCCTGCTACTGGAAACCCATGGCCTGGGAACTTGACATTGCTTTGATTCTGGAACCCTGTGTCCTGGGAACATGACTGAGGTTTGATTCTGGAAATCATTGGCCTGGGAACATGACTGACGTTAGATTGTGGAATCTTGTGGCCTGGGAACATGACTGAGGTTTGATGGAGGAACCCTGTGGCCTGGGAACATGACTGAGGTTTGATGGGGGTACCCTGTGGCGTGGCAACATGACTGAGGCTTGATTCTGGAACCCTGTGGCCTGGGAAATTGACTCTGATTTGATCGCAGAAACCTGTGGACTGGCAACATGACTGAGGTTTGATGGTGGAACCCTGTGCACTGGGAACTTGACTGAGGCCTGATACTGCAACCCCGTGGCCTGGGAACATGACATTGGTTTAATTAAGGAACCCTGTTTCCTGGGAACATGACTGAGCTTTGATGGTTGAACCCTGTGGCCTGGCAAGATGACAGAGGTTTGAATGTGGAACCCTCAGGCTTGAGAACATGACTGAGGCTTGATGGTGGAACCCTGTGGCCTGGCAACAGGACTGAGGTTTGATGGTGGAATCCTGTGGCCTGGCAAGATGACTTTGGTTTGATTGTGGAACACTCTGGCCTGGGAATATGACTGACGTTTAATTCTGGAACCCTGTGGCCTGGGAATATGAGTGAGGCTTGATTCTGGAACCCTGTGGCCTTGGAACATGAATGGGGTTTTACTTTTGAATCCTGTGTCCAGGGAACATGACTGAGGTTTGATTCTGGAACCCTGTGTCCTGGGAACATGACTGAGGTTTGATTCTGGAACCATGTGGCCTGGGAATATGACTGAGGTTTGATTCTGGAAACCATTGGCCTGGGAACATGACTGATGTTAGATTGTGGAATCCTGTGGCCTGGGAACATGACATCGGTTTGGATTCTGAAAACCTGTGGTCTGGGAATATGACTGAGGTTTGATGGTGGTACCCTATGGCCTGGGAGCATGACTTAGCTTTGATTCTGGATCCCTGTGGCCTGGGAACATGACTGAGGCGTGATTCTGGAAACCTGAGGCCTGGGAACATGACATCTGTTTAGATTGTGGAATACTGTGCCCTGGGAACCTGACTGAGGCTTGGTACTTGAACCCTGTGGACTGGCAACATGACTGAGGTTTTATTCTGGAACCCTGTAGCATGGGAACATAACTGAGGATTGATTCTGGAAACCTGTGGCCTGGGAACATGACATCGGTGGAATCTGGAAACCTGTGGCCTGGGAACATGAGAACGGTGTGATTCTGGAACCCTGTGGCCTGAGAACATGTCTGAGGTTTGATGGTGGAAACCTGTGGCCTGGCAACATGACTGAGGTTTGGTTCTGGAACCCTGTTCCCTGGGAACATGACTGAGGTTTGATTCTGGACACCTTTGTCCTGGGAACATGACTGAGGTTTGATTGTGGAACCCTGTGTACTGGGAACATGACTGAGGTTTGATTCTGGAACCATGTGTCCTGGGAATATGACTGAGGTTTGATTCTGGATACCTGTGGCCTGGGAAAATGACTGAGGTTTCATTGTGGAAATATGTGGCCTGGGATCTTGAGTGAGGTTTGATGGTGGAACACTCTGGCCTGGCAAAATGACTGAAGCTTGATTCTGGAACCCTGTGGCCTGGGAACTTGACTGAGGTTTGAAGGCAGAAACCTGTGGACTGGCAACATGACTCAGGTTTGATTGTGGAACCCTGTGCCCTGGAAACATGACTGTGGCCTGGTACTGGAAACCCATGGCCTGGGAACTTGACGTTGGTTTGATTCTGGAACCCTGTGTCCTGGGAACATGATTGAGGTTTGATTCTGGAAACCATTGGTCTGGGAACATGACTGATGTTAGATTGTGGAATCCTGTGGCCTGGGAACATGACTGAGGTTTGATGGAGGAACCCTGTGGCCTGGGAACATGACTGAGGTTTGATGGTGGTACCCTGTGGACTGGCAACATGACTGAGGCTTGATTCTGGGACCCTGTGGCCTGGGAAATTGACTCTGATTTGATCGCAGAAACCTGTGGACTGGCAGCATGACTGAGGATTGATGGTGGAACCCTGGGCACTGGGAACATGACGAGATGCCTGACACTGTAACCCCGTGTCCTGAGAACATGACATTGTTTTGATTCTGGAAAGCTGTTTCCTGGGAACATGACTGAGGTTTGATGGTTGAACCCTGTGGACTGGCAACATGACTGAGGTTTGATTGTGGCACCCTCAGGCTTGGGAACATTACTGAGGCTTGATGGTGGAACCCTGTGTCCTGGCACCAGGACTGAGGTTTGATGGTGGAACCCTGTGGCCTGGGAACATGACATCGTTTTGGATTCTGGTACCGTGTTGCCTGGGAACATGAAATCGTTTTGATTCTGGAAACCTGTGGCCTGGGAATATGACTGAGGTTTGATGGTGGTACCCTATGGCCTGGCAACATGACTGAGGTTTGATTCTGGATCCCTGTGGCCTGGGAACATGACTGAGGCGTGATTCTGGAAACCTGTGGCCTGGGAACATGACATCTGTTTAGATTGTGGAATACTGTGCCCTGGGAACCCGACTGAGGCTTGGTTCTGGAACCCTGTGGACTGGGAATATGACTGAGGTTTTATTCTGGAACCCTGTAGACTGGGAACATAACTGAGGATTGATTCTGGAACCCTGTGGCCTGGGAACATGACATCGGTTGGATTCTGGAACCCTGTGGCATGGGAACATGACTGCGGTTTGATTGTGGAACCCACTGGCCTGGGAACATGACCGTGGTTTGATTCTGAAACCCTGTGGCCTGGGAACATGACTGAGGTTTGGTTCTGGAACCCTGTTCCCTGGGAACATGACTGAGGTTTGATTCTGGGCTCCTGTGTCCTGGGAACAAGAATGAGGTTTGAATGTGGAACCCTGTGGCCTGGGAAAATGACTGAGGTTTGATTCTGGAACCATGTGTCCTGGGAATATGACTGAGGTTTGCTTCTGGATAACTGTGGCCTGGGAAAATAACTGAGGATTCATTGTGGAAATATGAGGCCTGGGATCATGAGTGAGGTTTGATGGTGGAACACTCTGGCCTGGCAAAATGACTGAAGCTTGATTCTGGAACCCTGTAGCCTGGGAACTTGACTGAGGTTTGATGGCAGAAACCTGTGGACTGGCAACATGACTGAGGTTTGATTGTGGAACCCTGTGCCCTGGAAACATGACTGTGGCCTGCTACTGGAAACCCATGGCCTGGGAACTTGACATTGCTTTGATTCTGGAACCCTGTGTCCTGGGAACATGACTGAGGTTTGATTCTGGAAATCATTGGCCTGGGAACATGACTGACTTTAGATTGTGGAATCTTGTGGCCTGGGAACATGACTGAGGTTTGATGGAGGAACCCTGTGGCCTGGGAACATGACTGAGGTTTGATGGGGGTACCCTGTGGCGTGGCAACATGACTGAGGCTTGATTCTGGAACCCTGTGGCCTGGGAAATTGACTCTGATTTGATCGCAGAAACCTGTGGACTGGCAACATGACTGAGGTTTGATGGTGGAACCCTGTGCACTGGGAACTTGACTGAGGCCTGATACTGCAACCCCGTGGCCTGGGAACATGACATTGGTTTAATTAAGGAACCCTGTTTCCAGGGAACATGACTGAGCTTTGATGGTTGAACCCTGTGGCCTGGCAAGATGACAGAGGTTTGATTGTGGAACCCTCAGGCTTGAGAACATGACTGAGGCTTGATGGTGGAACCCTGTGGCCTGGCAACAGGACTGAGGTTTGATGGTGGAAACCTGTGGCCTGGCAAGATGACTTTGGTTTGATTGTGGAACACTCTGGCCTGGGAATATGACTGACGTTTAATTCTGGAACCCTGTGGCCTGGGAATATGAGTGAGGCTTGATTCTGGAACCCTGTGGCCTTGGAACATGAATGGGGTTTTACTTTTGAATCCTGTGTCCAGGGAACATGACTGAGGTTTGATTCTGGAACCCTGTGTCCTGGGAACATGACTGAGGTTTGATTCTGGAACCATGTGGCCTGGGAATATGACTGAGGTTTGATTCTGGAAACCATTGGCCTGGGAACATGACTGATGTTAGATTGTGGAATCCTGTGGCCTGGGAACATGACATCGGTTTGGATTCTGAAAACCTGTGGTCTGGGAATATGACTGAGGTTTGATGGTGGTACCCTATGGCCTGGGAGCATGACTTAGCTTTGATTCTGGATCCCTGTGGCCTGGGAACATGACTGAGGCGTGATTCTGGAAACCTGAGGCCTGGGAACATGACATCTGTTTAGATTGTGGAATACTGTGCCCTGGGAACCTGACTGAGGCTTGGTACTTGAACCCTGTGGACTGGCAACATGACTGAGGTTTTATTCTGGAACCCTGTAGCATGGGAACATAACTGAGGATTGATTCTGGAAACCTGTGGCCTGGGAACATGACATCGGTGGAATCTGGAACCCTGTGGCCTGGGAACATGAGAACGGTGTGATTCTGGAACCCTGTGGCCTGAGAACATGTCTGAGGTTTGATGGTGGAAACCTGTGGCCTGGCAACATGACTGAGGTTTGGTTCTGGAACCCTGTTCCCTGGGAACATGACTGAGGTTTGATTCTGGACACCTTTGTCCTGGGAACATGACTGAGGTTTGATTGTGGAACCCTGTGTCCTGGGAACATGACTGAGTTTTGATTCTGGAACCATGTGTCCTGGGAATATGACTGAGGTTTGATTCTGGATACCTGTGGCCTGGGAAAATGACTGAGGTTTCATTGTGGAAATATGTGGCCTGGGATCTTGAGTGAGGTTTGATGGTGGAACACTCTGGCCTGGCAAAATGACTGAAGCTTGATTCTGGAACCCTGTGGCCTGGGAACTTGACTGAGGTTTGAAGGCAGAAACCTGTGGACTGGCAACATGACTGAGGTTTGATTGTGGAACCCTGTGCCCTGGAAACATGACTGTGGCCTGGTACTGGAAACCCATGGCCTGGGAACTTGATGTTGGTTTGATTCTGGAACCCTGTGTCCTGGGAACATGATTGAGGTTTGATTCTGGAAACCATTGGTCTGGGAACATGACTGATGTTAGATTGTGGAATCCTGTGGCCTGGGAACATGACTGAGGTTTGATGGAGGAACCCTGTGGCCTGGGAACATGACTGAGGTTTGATGGTGGTACCCTGTGGACTGGCAACATGACTGAGGCTTGATTCTGGGACCCTGTGGCCTGGGAAATTGACTCTGATTTGATCGCAGAAACCTGTGGACTGGCAGCATGACTGAGGATTGATGGTGGAACCCTGGGCACTGGGAACATGACGAGATGCCTGACACTGTAACCCCGTGTCCTGAGAACATGACATTGTTTTGATTCTGGAAAGCTGTTTCCTGGGAACATGACTGAGGTTTGATGGTTGAACCCTGTGGACTGGCAACATGACTGACGTTTGATTGTGGCACCCTCAGGCTTGGGAACATTACTGAGGCTTGATGGTGGAACCCTGTGTCCTGGCACCAGGACTGAGGTTTGATGGTGGAACCCTGTGGCCTGGGAACATGACATCGTTTTGGATTCTGGTACCGTGTTGCCTGGGAACATGAAATCGTTTTGATTCTGGAAACCTGTGGCCTGGGAATATGACTGAGGTTTGATGGTGGTACCCTATGGCCTGGCAACATGACTGAGGTTTGATTCTGGATCCCTGTGGCCTGGGAACATGACTGAGGCGTGATTCTGGAAACCTGTGGCCTGGGAACATGACATCTGTTTAGATTGTGGAATACTGTGCCCTGGGAACCCGACTGAGGCTTGGTTCTGGAACCCTGTGGACTGGGAATATGACTGAGGTTTTATTCTGGAACCCTGTAGACTGGGAACATAACTGAGGATTGATTCTGGAACCCTGTGGCCTGGGAACATGACATCGGTTGGATTCTGGAACCCTGTGGCATGGGAACATGACTGCGGTTTGATTGTGGAACCCACTGGCCTGGGAACATGACCGTGGTTTGATTCTGAAACCCTGTGGCCTGGGAACATGACTGAGGTTTGGTTCTGGAACCCTGTTCCCTGGGAACATGACTGAGGTTTGATTCTGGGCTCCTGTGTCCTGGGAACAAGAATGAGGTTTGAATGTGGAACCCTGTGGCCTGGGAACATGACTGAGGTTTGATTCTGGAACCATGTGTCCTGGGAATATGACTGAGGTTTGCTTCTGGATAACTGTGGCCTGGGAAAATAACTGAGGTTTCATTGTGGAAATATGAGGCCTGGGATCATGAGTGAGGTTTGATGGTGGAACACTCTGGCCTGGCAAAATGACTGAAGCTTGATTCTGGAACCCTGTAGCCTGGGAACTTGACTGAGGTTTGATGGCAGAAACCTGTGGACTGGCAACATGACTGAGGTTTGATTGTGGAACCCTGTGCCCTGGAAACATGACTGTGGCCTGCTACTGGAAACCCATGGCCTGGGAACTTGACATTGCTTTGATTCTGGAACCCTGTGTCCTGGGAACATGACTGAGGTTTGATTCTGGAAATCATTGGCCTGGGAACATGACTGACGTTAGATTGTGGAATCTTGTGGCCTGGGAACATGACTGAGGTTTGATGGAGGAACCCTGTGGCCTGGGAACATGACTGAGGTTTGATGGGGGTACCCTGTGGCGTGGCAACATGACTGAGGCTTGATTCTGGAACCCTGTGGCCTGGGAAATTGACTCTGATTTGATCGCAGAAACATGTGGACTGGCAACATGACTGAGGTTTGATGGTGGAACCCTGTGCACTGGGAACTTGACTGAGGCCTGATACTGCAACCCCGTGGCCTGGGAACATGACATTGGTTTAATTAAGGAACCCTGTTTCCTGGGAACATGACTGAGCTTTGATGGTTGAACCCTGTGGCCTGGCAAGATGACAGAGGTTTGAATGTGGAACCCTCAGGCTTGAGAACATGACTGAGGCTTGATGGTGGAACCCTGTGGCCTGGCAACAGGACTGAGGTTTGATGGTGGAATCCTGTGGCCTGGCAAGATGACTTTGGTTTGATTGTGGAACACTCTGGCCTGGGAATATGACTGACGTTTAATTCTGGAACCCTGTGGCCTGGGAATATGAGTGAGGCTTGATTCTGGAACCCTGTGGCCTTGGAACATGAATGGGGTTTTACTTTTGAATCCTGTGTCCAGGGAACATGACTGAGGTTTGATTCTGGAACCCTGTGTCCTGGGAACATGACTGAGGTTTGATTCTGGAACCATGTGGCCTGGGAATATGACTGAGGTTTGATTCTGGAAACCATTGGCCTGGGAACATGACTGCTGTTAGATTGTGGAATCCTGTGGCCTGGGAACATGACATCGGTTTGGATTCTGAAAACCTGTGGTCTGGGAATATGACTGAGGTTTGATGGTGGTACCCTATGGCCTGGGAGCATGACTTAGCTTTGATTCTGGATCCCTGTGGCCTGGGAACATGACTGAGGCGTGATTCTGGAAACCTGAGGCCTGGGAACATGACATCTGTTTAGATTGTGGAATACTGTGCCCTGGGAACCTGACTGAGGCTTGGTACTTGAACCCTGTGGACTGGCAACATGACTGAGGTTTTATTCTGGAACCCTGTAGCATGGGAACATAACTGAGGATTGATTCTGGAAACCTGTGGCCTGGGAACATGACATCGGTGGAATCTGGAAACCTGTGGCCTGGGAACATGAGAACGGTGTGATTCTGGAACCCTGTGGCCTGAGAACATGTCTGAGGTTTGATGGTGGAAACCTGTGGCCTGGCAACATGACTGAGGTTTGGTTCTGGAACCCTGTTCCCTGGGAACATGACTGAGGTTTGATTCTGGACACCTTTGTCCTGGGAACATGACTGAGGTTTGATTGTGGAACCCTGTGTCCTGGGAACATGACTGAGGTTTGATTCTGGAACCATGTGTCCTGGGAATATGACTGAGGTTTGATTCTGGATACCTGTGGCCTGGGAAAATGACTGAGGTTTCATTGTGGAAATATGTGGCCTGGGATCTTGAGTGAGGTTTGATGGTGGAACACTCTGGCCTGGCAAAATGACTGAAGCTTGATTCTGGAACCCTGTGGCCTGGGAACTTGACTGAGGTTTGAAGGCAGAAACCTGTGGACTGGCAACATGACTCAGGTTTGATTGTGGAACCCTGTGCCCTGGAAACATGACTGTGGCCTGGTACTGGAAACCCATGGCCTGGGAACTTGACGTTGGTTTGATTCTGGAACCCTGTGTCCTGGGAACATGATTGAGGTTTGATTCTGGAAACCATTGGTCTGGGAACATGACTGATGTTAGATTGTGGAATCCTGTGGCCTGGGAACATGACTGAGGTTTGATGGAGGAACCCTGTGGCCTGGGAACATGACTGAGGTTTGATGGTGGTACCCTGTGGACTGGCAACATGACTGAGGCTTGATTCTGGGACCCTGTGGCCTGGGAAATTGACTCTGATTTGATCGCAGAAACCTGTGGACTGGCAGCATGACTGAGGATTGATGGTGGAACCCTGGGCACTGGGAACATGACGAGATGCCTGACACTGTAACCCCGTGTCCTGAGAACATGACATTGTTTTGATTCTGGAAAGCTGTTTCCTGGGAACATGACTGAGGTTTGATGGTTGAACCCTGTGGACTGGCAACATGACTGAGGTTTGATTGTGGCACCCTCAGGCTTGGGAACATTACTGAGGCTTGATGGTGGAACCCTGTGTCCTGGCACCAGGACTGAGGTTTGATGGTGGAACCCTGGGCACTGGGAACATGACATCGTTTTGGATTCTGGTACCGTGTTGCCTGGGAACATGAAATCGTTTTGATTCTGGAAACCTGTGGCCTGGGAATATGACTGAGGTTTGATGGTGGTACCCTATGGCCTGGCAACATGACTGAGGTTTGATTCTGGATCCCTGTGGCCTGGGAACATGACTGAGGCGTGATTCTGGAAACCTGTGGCCTGGGAACATGACATCTGTTTAGATTGTGGAATACTGTGCCCTGGGAACCCGACTGAGGCTTGGTTCTGGAACCCTGTGGACTGGGAATATGACTGAGGTTTTATTCTGGAACCCTTTAGACTGGGAACATAACTGAGGATTGATTCTGGAACCCTGTGGCCTGGGAACATGACATCGGTTGGATTCTGGAACCCTGTGGCATGGGAACATGACTGCGGTTTGATTGTGGAACCCACTGGCCTGGGAACATGACCATGGTTTGATTCTGAAACCCTGTGGCCTGGGAACATGACTGAGGTTTGGTTCTGGAACCCTGTTCCCTGGGAACATGACTGAGGTTTGATTCTGGGCTCCTGTGTCCTGGGAACAAGAATGAGGTTTGAATGTGGAACCCTGTGGCCTGGGAACATGACTGAGGTTTGATTCTGGAACCATGTGTCCTGGGAATATGACTGAGGTTTGCTTCTGGATAACTGTGGCCTGGGAAAATAACTGAGGTTTCATTGTGGAAATATGAGGCCTGGGATCATGAGTGAGGTTTGATGGTGGAACACTCTGGCCTGGCAAAATGACTGAAGCTTGATTCTGGAACCCTGTAGCCTGGGAACTTGACTGAGGTTTGATGGCAGAAACCTGTGGACTGGCAACATGACTGAGGTTTGATTGTGGAACCCTGTGCCCTGGAAACATGACTGTGGCCTGCTACTGGAAACCCATGGCCTGGGAACTTGACATTGCTTTGATTCTGGAACCCTGTGTCCTGGGAACATGACTGAGGTTTGATTCTGGAAATCATTGGCCTGGGAACATGACTGACGTTAGATTGTGGAATCTTGTGGCCTGGGAACATGACTGAGGTTTGATGGAGGAACCCTGTGGCCTGGGAACATGACTGAGGTTTGATGGGGGTACCCTGTGGCGTGGCAACATGACTGAGGCTTGATTCTGGAACCCTGTGGCCTGGGAAATTGACTCTGATTTGATCGCAGAAACCTGTGGACTGGCAACATGACTGAGGTTTGATGGTGGAACCCTGTGCACTGGGAACTTGACTGAGGCCTGATACTGCAACCCCGTGGCCTGGGAACATGACATTGGTTTAATTAAGGAACCCTGTTTCCTGGGAACATGACTGAGCTTTGATGGTTGAACCCTGTGGCCTGGCAAGATGACAGAGGTTTGATTGTGGAACCCTCAGGCTTGAGAACATGACTGAGGCTTGATGGTGGAACCCTGTGGCCTGGCAACAGGACTGAGGTTTGATGGTGGAATCCTGTGGCCTGGCAAGATGACTTTGGTTTGATTGTGGAACACTCTGGCCTGGGAATATGACTGACGTTTAATTCTGGAACCCTGTGGCCTGGGAATATGAGTGAGGCTTGATTCTGGAACCCTGTGGCCTTGGAACATGAATGGGGTTTTACTTTTGAATCCTGTGTCCAGGGAACATGACTGAGGTTTGATTCTGGAACCCTGTGTCCTGGGAACATGACTGAGGTTTGATTCTGGAACCATGTGGCCTGGGAATATGACTGAGGTTTGATTCTGGAAACCATTGGCCTGGGAACATGACTGCTGTTAGATTGTGGAATCCTGTGGCCTGGGAACATGACATCGGTTTGGATTCTGAAAACCTGTGGTCTGGGAATATGACTGAGGTTTGATGGTGGTACCCTATGGCCTGGGAGCATGACTTAGCTTTGATTCTGGATCCCTGTGGCCTGGGAACATGACTGAGGCGTGATTCTGGAAACCTGAGGCCTGGGAACATGACATCTGTTTAGATTGTGGAATACTGTGCCCTGGGAACCTGACTGAGGCTTGGTACTTGAACCCTGTGGACTGGCAACATGACTGAGGTTTTATTCTGGAACCCTGTAGCATGGGAACATAACTGAGGATTGATTCTGGAAACCTGTGGCCTGGGAACATGACATCGGTGGAATCTGGAAACCTGTGGCCTGGGAACATGAGAACGGTGTGATTCTGGAACCCTGTGGCCTGAGAACATGTCTGAGGTTTGATGGTGGAAACCTGTGGCCTGGCAACATGACTGAGGTTTGGTTCTGGAACCCTGTTCCCTGGGAACATGACTGAGGTTTGATTCTGGACACCTTTGTCCTGGGAACATGACTGAGGTTTGATTGTGGAACCCTGTGTCCTGGGAACATGACTGAGGTTTGATTCTGGAACCATGTGTCCTGGGAATATGACTGAGGTTTGATTCTGGATACCTGTGGCCTGGGAAAATGACTGAGGTTTCATTGTGGAAATATGTGGCCTGGGATCTTGAGTGAGGTTTGATGGTGGAACACTCTGGCCTGGCAAAATGACTGAAGCTTGATTCTGGAACCCTGTGGCCTGGGAACTTGACTGAGGTTTGAAGGCAGAAACCTGTGGACTGGCAACATGACTGAGGTTTGATTGTGGAACCCTGTGCCCTGGAAACATGACTGTGGCCTGCTACTGGAAACCCATGGCCTGGGAACTTGACGTTGGTTTGATTCTGGAACCCTGTGTCCTGGGAACATGATTGAGGTTTGATTCTGGAAACCATTGGTCTGGGAACATGACTGATGTTAGATTGTGGAATCCTGTGGCCTGGGAACATGACTGAGGTTTGATGGAGGAACCCTGTGGCCTGGGAACATGACTGAGGTTTGATGGTGGTACCCTGTGGACTGGCAACATGACTGAGGCTTGATTCTGGGACCCTGTGGCCTGGGAAATTGACTCTGATTTGATCGCAGAAACCTGTGGACTGGCAGCATGACTGAGGATTGATGGTGGAACCCTGGGCACTGGGAACATGACGAGATGCCTGACACTGTAACCCCGTGTCCTGAGAACATGACATTGTTTTGATTCTGGAAAGCTGTTTCCTGGGAACATGACTGAGGTTTGATGGTTGAACCCTGTGGACTGGCAACATGACTGACGTTTGATTGTGGCACCCTCAGGCTTGGGAACATTACTGAGGCTTGATGGTGGAACCCTGTGTCCTGGCACCAGGACTGAGGTTTGATGGTGGAACCCTGTGGCCTGGGAACATGACATCGTTTTGGATTCTGCTACCGTGTTGCCTGGGAACATGAAATCGTTTTGATTCTGGAAACCTGTGGCCTGGGAATATGACTGAGGTTTGATGGTGGTACCCTATGGCCTGGCAACATGACTGAGGTTTGATTCTGGAACCCTGTGTCCTGGGAACATGACTGAGGTTTGATTCTGGAACCATGTGGCCTGGGAATATGACTGAGGTTTGATTCTGGAAACCATTGGCCTGGCAACATGACTGAGGTTTGATTCTGGATCCCTGTGGCCTGGGAACATGACTGAGGCGTGATTCTGGAAACCTGTGGCCTGGGAACATGACATCTGTTTAGATTGTGGAATACTGTGCCCTGGGAACCCGACTGAGGCTTGGTTCTGGAACCCTGTGGACTGGCAACATGACTGAGGTTTTATTCTGGAACCCTGTAGACTGGGAACATAACTGAGGATTGATTCTGGAACCCTGTGGCCTGGGAACATGACATCGGTTGGATTCTGGAACCCTGTGGCATGGGAACATGACTGCGGTTTGATTGTGGAACCCACTGGCCTGGGAACATGACCGTGGTTTGATTCTGAAACCCTGTGGCCTGGGAACATGACTGAGGTTTGGTTCTGGAACCCTGTTCCCTGGGAACATGACTGAGGTTTGATTCTGGGCTCCTGTGTCCTGGGAACAAGAATGAGGTTTGAATGTGGAACCCTGTGGCCTGGGAACATGACTGAGGTTTGATTCTGGAACCATGTGTCCTGGGAATATGACTGAGGTTTGCTTCTGGATAACTGTGGCCTGGGAAAATAACTGAGGTTTCATTGTGGAAATATGAGGCCTGGGATCATGAGTGAGGTTTGATGGTGGAACACTCTGGCCTGGCAAAATGACTGAAGCTTGATTCTGGAACCCTGTAGCCTGGGAACTTGACTGAGGTTTGATGGCAGAAACCTGTGGACTGGCAACATGACTGAGGTTTGATTGTGGAACCCTGTGCCCTGGAAACATGACTGTGGCCTGGTACTGGAAACCCATGGCCTGGGAACTTGACGTTGGTTTGATTCTGGAACCCTGTGTCCTGGGAACATGATTGAGGTTTGATTCTGGAAACCATTGGTCTGGGAACATGACTGATGTTAGATTGTGGAATCCTGTGGCCTGGGAACATGACTGAGGTCTGATGGAGGAACCCTGTGGCCTGGGAACATGACTGAGGTTTGATGGTGGTACCCTGTGGACTGGCAACATGACTGAGGCTTGATTCTGGGACCCTGTGGCCTGGGAAATTGACTCTGATTTGATCGCAGAAACCTGTGGACTGGCAGCATGACTGAGGATTGATGGTGGAACCCTGGGCACTGGGAACATGACGAGATGCCTGACACTGTAACCCCGTGTCCTGAGAACATGACATTGTTTTGATTCTGGAAAGCTGTTTCCTGGGAACATGACTGAGGTTTGATGGTTGAACCCTGTGGACTGGCAACATGACTGACGTTTGATTGTGGCACCCTCAGGCTTGGGAACATTACTGAGGCTTGATGGTGGAACCCTGTGTCCTGGCACCAGGACTGAGGTTTGATGGTGGAACCCTGTGGCCTGGGAACATGACATCGTTTTGGATTCTGGTACCGTGTTGCCTGGGAACATGAAATCGTTTTGATTCTGGAAACCTGTGGCCTGGGAATATGACTGAGGTTTGATGGTGGTACCCTATGGCCTGGCAACATGACTGAGGTTTGATTCTGGATCCCTGTGGCCTGGGAACATGACTGAGGCGTGATTCTGGAAACCTGTGGCCTGGGAACATGACATCTGTTTAGATTGTGGAATACTGTGCCCTGGGAACCCGACTGAGGCTTGGTTCTGGAACCCTGTGGACTGGGAATATGACTGAGGTTTTATTCTGGAACCCTGTAGACTGGGAACATAACTGAGGATTGATTCTGGAACCCTGTGGCCTGGGAACATGACATCGGTTGGATTCTGGAACCCTGTGGCATGGGAACATGACTGCGGTTTGATTGTGGAACCCACTGGCCTGGGAACATGACCGTGGTTTGATTCTGAAACCCTGTGGCCTGGGAACATGACTGAGGTTTGGTTCTGGAACCCTGTTCCCTGGGAACATGACTGAGGTTTGATTCTGGGCTCCTGTGTCCTGGGAACAAGAATGAGGTTTGAATGTGGAACCCTGTGGCCTGGGAACATGACTGAGGTTTGATTCTGGAACCATGTGTCCTGGGAATATGACTGAGGTTTGCTTCTGGATAACTGTGGCCTGGGAAAATAACTGAGGTTTCATTGTGGAAATATGAGGCCTGGGATCATGAGTGAGGTTTGATGGTGGAACACTCTGGCCTGGCAAAATGACTGAAGCTTGATTCTGGAACCCTGTAGCCTGGGAACTTGACTGAGGTTTGATGGCAGAAACCTGTGGACTGGCAACATGACTGAGGTTTGATTGTGGAACCCTGTGCCCTGGAAACATGACTGTGGCCTGCTACTGGAAACCCATGGCCTGGGAACTTGACATTGCTTTGATTCTGGAACCCTGTGTCCTGGGAACATGACTGAGGTTTGATTCTGGAAATCATTGGCCTGGGAACATGACTGACGTTAGATTGTGGAATCTTGTGGCCTGGGAACATGACTGAGGTTTGATGGAGGAACCCTGTGGCCTGGGAACATGACTGAGGTTTGATGGGGGTACTCTGTGGCGTGGCAACATGACTGAGGCTTGATTCTGGAACCCTGTGGCCTGGGAAATTGACTCTGATTTGATCGCAGAAACCTGTGGACTAGCAACATGACTGAGGTTTGATGGTGGAACCCTGTGCACTGGGAACTTGACTGAGGCCTGATACTGCAACCCCATGGCCTGGGAACATGACATTGGTTTAATTAAGGAACCCTGTTTCCTGGGAACATGACTGAGCTTTGATGGTTGAACCCTGTGGCCTGGCAAGATGACAGAGGTTTGATTGTGGAACCCTCAGGCTTGAGAACATGACTGAGGCTTGATGGTGGAACCCTGTGGCCTGGCAACAGGACTGAGGTTTGATGGTGGAATCCTGTGGCCTGGCAAGATGACTTTGGTTTGATTGTGGAACACTCTGGCCTGGGAATATGACTGACGTTTAATTCTGGAACCCTGTGGCCTGGGAATATGAGTGAGGCTTGATTCTGGAACCCTGTGGCCTTGGAACATGAATGGGGTTTTACTTTTGAATCCTGTGTCCAGGGAACATGACTGAGGTTTGATTCTGGAACCCTGTGTCCTGGGAACATGACTGAGGTTTGATTCTGGAACCATGTGGCCTGGGAATATGACTGAGGTTTGATTCTGGAAACCATTGGCCTGGGAACATGACTGATGTTAGATTGTGGAATCCTGTGGCCTGGGAACATGACATCGGTTTGGATTCTGAAAACCTGTGGTCTGGGAATATGACTGAGGTTTGATGGTGGTACCCTATGGCCTGGGAGCATGACTTAGCTTTGATTCTGGATCCCTGTGGCCTGGGAACATGACTGAGGCGTGATTCTGGAAACCTGAGGCCTGGGAACATGACATCTGTTTAGATTGTGGAATACTGTGCCCTGGGAACCTGACTGAGGCTTGGTACTTGAACCCTGTGGACTGGCAACATGACTGAGGTTTTATTCTGGAAGCCTGTAGCATGGGAACATAACTGAGGATTGATTCTGGAAACCTGTGGCCTGGGAACATGACATCGGTGGAATCTGGAACCCTGTGGCCTGGGAACATGAGAACGGTGTGATTCTGGAACCCTGTGGCCTGAGAACATGTCTGAGGTTTGATGATGGAAACCTGTGGCCTGGCAACATGACTGAGGTTTGGTTCTGGAACCCTGTTCCCTGGGAACATGACTGAGGTTTGATTCTGGACACCTTTGTCCTGGGAACATGACTGAGGTTTGATTGTGGAACCCTGTGTCCTGGGAACATGACTGAGTTTTGATTCTGGAACCATGTGTCCTGGGAATATGACTGAGGTTTGATTCTGGATACCTGTGGCCTGGGAAAATGACTGAGGTTTCATTGTGGAAATATGTGGCCTGGGATCTTGAGTGAGGTTTGATGGTGGAACACTCTGGCCTGGCAAAATGACTGAAGCTTGATTCTGGAACCCTGTGGCCTGGGAACTTGACTGAGGTTTGAAGGCAGAAACCTGTGGACTGGCAACATGACTGAGGTTTGATTGTGGAACCCTGTGCCCTGGAAACATGACTGTGGCCTGCTACTGGAAACCCATGGCCTGAGAACTTGACATTGGTTTGATTCTGGAACCCTGTGTCCTGGGAACATGACTGAGGTTTGATTCTGGAAATCATTGGCCTGGGAACATGACTGACGTTAGATTGTGGAATCTTGTGGCCTGGGAACATGACTGAGGTTTGATGGAGGAACCCTGTGTCCTGGGAACATGACTGAGTTTTGATTCTGGAACCATGTGTCCTGGGAATATGACTGAGGTTTGATTCTGGATTCCTGTGGCCTGTGAAAATGACTGAGGTTTCATTGTGGAAATATGTGGCCTGGGATCTTGAGTGAGGTTTGATGGTGGGACACTCTGGCCTGGCAAAATGACTGAAGCTTGATTCTGGAACCCTGTGGCCTGGGAACTTGACTGAGGTTTGAAGGCAGAAACCTGTGGACTGGCAACATGACTGAGGTTTGATTGTGGAACCCTGTGCCCTGGAAACATGACTGTGGCCTGCTACTGGAAACCCATGGCCTGGGAACTTGACGTTGGTTTGATTCTGGAACCCTGTGTCCTGGGAACATGATTGAGGTTTGATTCTGGAAACCATTGGTCTGGGAACATGACTGATGTTAGATTGTGGAATCCTGTGGCCTGGGAACATGACTGAGGTCTGATGGAGGAACCCTGTGGCCTGGGAACATGACTGAGGTTTGATGGTGGTACCCTGTGGACTGGCAACATGACTGAGGCTTGATTCTGGGACCCTGTGGCCTGGGAAATTGACTCTGATTTGATCGCAGAAACCTGTGGACTGGCAGCATGACTGAGGATTGATGGTGGAACCCTGGGCACTGGGAACATGACGAGATGCCTGACACTGTAACCCCGTGTCCTGAGAACATGACATTGTTTTGATTCTGGAAAGCTGTTTCCTGGGAACATGACTGAGGTTTGATGGTTGAACCCTGTGGACTGGCAACATGACTGAGGTTTGATTGTGGCACCCTCAGGCTTGGGAACATTACTGAGGCTTGATGGTGGAACCCTGTGTCCTGGCACCAGGACTGAGGTTTGATGGTGGAACCCTGTGGCCTGGGAACATGACATCGTTTTGGATTCTGGTACCGTGTTGCCTGGGAACATGAAATCGTTTTGATTCTGGAAACCTGTGGCCTGGGAATATGACTGAGGTTTGATGGTGGTACCCTATGGCCTGGCAACATGACTGAGGTTTGATTCTGGATCCCTGTGGCCTGGGAACATGACTGAGGCGTGATTATGGAAACCTGTGGCCTGGGAACATGACATCTGTTTAGATTGTGGAATACTGTGCCCTGGGAACCCGACTGAGGCTTGGTTCTGGAACCCTGTGGACTGGGAATATGACTGAGGTTTTATTCTGGAACCCTGTAGACTGGGAACATAACTGAGGATTGATTCTGGAACCCTGTGGCCTGGGAACATGACATCGGTTGGATTCTGGAACCCTGTGGCATGGGAACATGACTGCGGTTTGATTGTGGAACCCACTGGCCTGGGAACATGACCGTGGTTTGATTCTGAAACCCTGTGGCCTGGGAACATGACTGAGGTTTGGTTCTGGAACCCTGTTCCCTGGGAACATGACTGAGGTTTGATTCTGGGCTCCTGTGTCCTGGGAACAAGAATGAGGTTTGAATGTGGAACCCTGTGGCCTGGGAACATGACTGAGGTTTGATTCTGGAACCATGTGTCCTGGGAATATGACTGAGGTTTGCTTCTGGATAACTGTGGCCTGGGAAAATAACTGAGGTTTCATTGTGGAAATATGAGGCCTGGGATCATGAGTGAGGTTTGATGGTGGAACACTCTGGCCTGGCAAAATGACTGAAGCTTGATTCTGGAACCCTGTAGCCTGGGAACTTGACTGAGGTTTGATGGCAGAAACCTGTGGACTGGCAACATGACTGAGGTTTGATTGTGGAACCCTGTGCCCTGGAAACATGACTGTGGCCTGCTACTGGAAACCCATGGCCTGGGAACTTGACATTGCTTTGATTCTGGAACCCTGTGTCCTGGGAACATGACTGAGGTTTGATTCTGGAAATCATTGGCCTGGGAACATGACTGACGTTAGATTGTGGAATCTTGTGGCCTGGGAACATGACTGAGGTTTGATGGAGGAACCCTGTGGCCTGGGAACATGACTGAGGTTTGATGGGGGTACTCTGTGGCGTGGCAACATGACTGAGGCTTGATTCTGGAACCCTGTGGCCTGGGAAATTGACTCTGATTTGATCGCAGAAACCTGTGGACTGGCAACATGACTGAGGTTTGATGGTGGAACCCTGTGCACTGGGAACTTGACTGAGGCCTGATACTGCAACCCCATGGCCTGGGAACATGACATTGGTTTAATTAAGGAACCCTGTTTCCTGGGAACATGACTGAGCTTTGATGGTTGAACCCTGTGGCCTGGCAAGATGACAGAGGTTTGATTGTGGAACCCTCAGGCTTGAGAACATGACTGAGGCTTGATGGTGGAACCCTGTGGCCTGGCAACTGGACTGAGGTTTGATGGTGGAATCCTGTGGCCTGGCAAGATGACTTTGGTTTGATTGTGGAACACTCTGGCCTGGGAATATGACTGACGTTTAATTCTGGAACCCTGTGGCCTGGGAATATGAGTGAGGCTTGATTCTGGAACCCTGTGGCCTTGGAACATGAATGGGGTTTTACTTTTGAATCCTGTGTCCAGGGAACATGACTGAGGTTTGATTCTGGAACCCTGTGTCCTGGGAACATGACTGAGGTTTGATTCTGGAACCATGTGGCCTGGGAATATGACTGAGGTTTGATTCTGGAAACCATTGGCCTGGGAACATGACTGATGTTAGATTGTGGAATCCTGTGGCCTGGGAACATGACATCGGTTTGGATTCTGAAAACCTGTGGTCTGGGAATATGACTGAGGTTTGATGGTGGTACCCTATGGCCTGGGAGCATGACTTAGCTTTGATTCTGGATCCCTGTGGCCTGGGAACATGACTGAGGCGTGATTCTGGAAACCTGAGGCCTGGGAACATGACATCTGTTTAGATTGTGGAATACTGTGCCCTGGGAACCTGACTGAGGCTTGGTACTTGAACCCTGTGGACTGGCAACATGACTGAGGTTTTATTCTGGAACCCTGTAGCATGGGAACATAACTGAGGATTGATTCTGGAAACCTGTGGCCTGGGAACATGACATCGGTGGAATCTGGAACCCTGTGGCCTGGGAACATGAGAACGGTGTGATTCTGGAACCCTGTGGCCTGAGAACATGTCTGAGGTTTGATGGTGGAAACCTGTGGCCTGGCAACATGACTGAGGTTTGGTTCTGGAACCCTGTTCCCTGGGAACATGACTGAGGTTTGATTCTGGACACCTTTGTCCTGGGAACATGACTGAGGTTTGATTGTGGAACCCTGTGTCCTGGGAACATGACTGAGTTTTGATTCTGGAACCATGTGTCCTGGGAATATGACTGAGGTTTGATTCTGGATACCTGTGGCCTGGGAAAATGACTGAGGTTTCATTGTGGAAATATGTGGCCTGGGATCTTGAGTGAGGTTTGATGGTGGAACACTCTGGCCTGGCAAAATGACTGAAGCTTGATTCTGGAACCCTGTGGCCTGGGAACTTGACTGAGGTTTGAAGGCAGAAACCTGTGGACTGGCAACATGACTGAGGTTTGATTGTGGAACCCTGTGCCCTGGAAACATGACTGTGGCCTGCTACTGGAAACCCATGGCCTGGGAACTTGACGTTGGTTTGATTCTGGAACCCTGTGTCCTGGGAACATGATTGAGGTTTGATTCTGGAAACCATTGGTCTGGGAACATGACTGATGTTAGATTGTGGAATCCTGTGGCCTGGGAACATGACTGAGGTCTGATGGAGGAACCCTGTGGCCTGGGAACATGACTGAGGTTTGATGGTGGTACCCTGTGGACTGGCAACATGACTGAGGCTTGATTCTGGGACCCTGTGGCCTGGGAAATTGACTCTGATTTGATCGCAGAAACCTGTGGACTGGCAGCATGACTGAGGATTGATGGTGGAACCCTGGGCACTGGGAACATGACGAGATGCCTGACACTGTAACCCCGTGTCCTGAGAACATGACATTGTTTTGATTCTGGAAAGCTGTTTCCTGGGAACATGACTGAGGTTTGATGGTTGAACCCTGTGGACTGGCAACATGACTGAGGTTTGATTGTGGCACCCTCAGGCTTGGGAACATTACTGAGGCTTGATGGTGGAACCCTGTGTCCTGGCACCAGGACTGAGGTTTGATGGTGGAACCCTGTGGCCTGGGAACATGACATCGTTTTGGATTCTGGTACCGTGTTGCCTGGGAACATGAAATCGTTTTGATTCTGGAAACCTGTGGCCTGGGAATATGACTGAGGTTTGATGGTGGTACCCTATGGCCTGGCAACATGACTGAGGTTTGATTCTGGATCCCTGTGGCCTGGGAACATGACTGAGGCGTGATTCTGGAAACCTGTGGCCTGGGAACATGACATCTGTTTAGATTGTGGAATACTGTGCCCTGGGAACCCGACTGAGGCTTGGTTCTGGAACCCTGTGGACTGGGAATATGACTGAGGTTTTATTCTGGAACCCTGTAGACTGGGAACATAACTGAGGATTGATTCTGGAACCCTGTGGCCTGGGAACATGACATCGGTTGGATTCTGGAACCCTGTGGCATGGGAACATGACTGCGGTTTGATTGTGGAACCCACTGGCCTGGGAACATGACCGTGGTTTGATTCTGAAACCCTGTGGCCTGGGAACATGACTGAGGTTTGGTTCTGGAACCCTGTTCCCTGGGAACATGACTGAGGTTTGATTCTGGGCTCCTGTGTCCTGGGAACAAGAATGAGGTTTGAATGTGGAACCCTGTGGCCTGGGAACATGACTGAGGTTTGATTCTGGAACCATGTGTCCTGGGAATATGACTGAGGTTTGCTTCTGGATAACTGTGGCCTGGGAAAATAACTGAGGTTTCATTGTGGAAATATGAGGCCTGGGATCATGAGTGAGGTTTGATGGTGGAACACTCTGGCCTGGCAAAATGACTGAAGCTTGATTCTGGAACCCTGTAGCCTGGGAACTTGACTGAGGTTTGATGGCAGAAACCTGTGGACTGGCAACATGACTGAGGTTTGATTGTGGAACCCTGTGCCCTGGAAACATGACTGTGGCCTGCTACTGGAAACCCATGGCCTGGGAACTTGACATTGCTTTGATTCTGGAACCCTGTGTCCTGGGAACATGACTGAGGTTTGATTCTGGAAATCATTGGCCTGGGAACATGACTGACGTTAGATTGTGGAATCTTGTGGCCTGGGAACATGACTGAGGTTTGATGGAGGAACCCTGTGGCCTGGGAACATGACTGAGGTTTGATGGGGGTACCCTGTGGCGTGGCAACATGACTGAGGCTTGATTCTGGAACCCTGTGGCCTGGGAAATTGACTCTGATTTGATCGCAGAAACCTGTGGACTGGCAACATGACTGAGGTTTGATGGTGGAACCCTGTGCACTGGGAACTTGACTGAGGCCTGATACTGCAACCCCGTAGCCTGGGAACATGACATTGGTTTAATTAAGGAACCCTGTTTCCTGGGAACATGACTGAGCTTTGATGGTTGAACCCTGTGGCCTGGCAAGATGACAGAGGTTTGATTGTGGAACCCTCAGGCTTGAGAACATGACTGAGGCTTGATGGTGGAACCCTGTGGCCTGGCAACAGGACTGAGGTTTGATGGTGGAATCCTGTGGCCTGGCAAGATGACTTTGGTTTGATTGTGGAACACTCTGGCCTGGGAATATGACTGACGTTAAATTCTGGAACCCTGTGGCCTGGGAATATGAGTGAGGCTTGATTCTGGAACCCTGTGGCCTTGGAACATGAATGGGGTTTTACTTTTGAATCCTGTGTCCAGGGAACATGACTGAGGTTTGATTCTGGAACCCTGTGTCCTGGGAACATGACTGAGGTTTGATTCTGGAACCATGTGGCCTGGGAATATGACTGAGGTTTGATTCTGGAAACCATTGGCCTGGGAACATGACTGATGTTAGATTGTGGAATCCTGTGGCCTGGGAACATGACATCGGTTTGGATTCTGAAAACCTGTGGTCTGGGAATATGACTGAGGTTTGATGGTGGTACCCTATGGCCTGGGAGCATGACTTAGCTTTGATTCTGGATCCCTGTGGCCTGGGAACATGACTGAGGCGTGATTCTGGAAACCTGAGGCCTGGGAACATGACATCTGTTTAGATTGTGGAATACTGTGCCCTGGGAACCTGACTGAGGCTTGGTACTTGAACCCTGTGGACTGGCAACATGACTGAGGTTTTATTCTGGAAGCCTGTAGCATGGGAACATAACTGAGGATTGATTCTGGAAACCTGTGGCCTGGGAACATGACATCGGTGGAATCTGGAACCCTGTGGCCTGGGAACATGAGAACGGTGTGATTCTGGAACCCTGTGGCCTGAGAACATGTCTGAGGTTTGATGGTGGAAACCTGTGGCCTGGCAACATGACTGAGGTTTGGTTCTGGAACCCTGTTCCCTGGGAACATGACTGAGGTTTGATTCTGGACACCTTTGTCCTGGGAACATGACTGAGGTTTGATTGTGGAACCCTGTGTCCTGGGAACATGACTGAGTTTTGATTCTGGAACCATGTGTCCTGGGAATATGACTGAGGTTTGATTCTGGATACCTGTGGCCTGGGAAAATGACTGAGGTTTCATTGTGGAAATATGTGGCCTGGGATCTTGAGTGAGGTTTGATGGTGGAACACTCTGGCCTGGCAAAATGACTGAAGCTTGATTCTGGAACCCTGTGGCCTGGGAACTTGACTGAGGTTTGAAGGCAGAAACCTGTGGACTGGCAACATGACTGAGGTTTGATTGTGGAACCCTGTGCCCTGGAAACATGACTGTGGCCTGGTACTGGAAACCCATGGCCTGGGAACTTGACGTTGGTTTGATTCTGGAACCCTGTGTCCTGGGAACATGATTGAGGTTTGATTCTGGAAACCATTGGTCTGGGAACATGACTGATGTTAGATTGTGGAATCCTGTGGCCTGGGAACATGACTGAGGTTTGATGGAGGAACCCTGTGGCCTGGGAACATGACTGAGGTTTGATGGTGGTACCCTGTGGACTGGCAACATGACTGAGGCTTGATTCTGGGACCCTGTGGCCTGGGAAATTGACTCTGATTTGATCGCAGAAACCTGTGGACTGGCAGCATGACTGAGGATTGATGGTGGAACCCTGGGCACTGGGAACATGACGAGATGCCTGACACTGTAACCCCGTGTCCTGAGAACATGACATTGTTTTGATTCTGGAAAGCTGTTTCCTGGGAACATGACTGAGGTTTGATGGTTGAACCCTGTGGACTGGCAACATGACTGAGGTTTGATTGTGGCACCCTCAGGCTTGGGAACATTACTGAGGCTTGATGGTGGAACCCTGTGTCCTGGCACCAGGACTGAGGTTTGATGGTGGAACCCTGTGGCCTGGGAACATGACATCGTTTTGGATTCTGGTACCGTGTTGCCTGGGAACATGAAATCGTTTTGATTCTGGAAACCTGTGGCCTGGGAATATGACTGAGGTTTGATGGTGGTACCCTATGGCCTGGCAACATGACTGAGGTTTGATTCTGGATCCCTGTGGCCTGGGAACATGACTGAGGCGTGATTCTGGAAACCTGTGGCCTGGGAACATGACATCTGTTTAGATTGTGGAATACTGTGCCCTGGGAACCCGACTGAGGCTTGGTTCTGGAACCCTGTGGACTGGGAATATGACTGAGGTTTTATTCTGGAACCCTGTAGACTGGGAACATAACTGAGGATTGATTCTGGAACCCTGTGGCCTGGGAACATGACATCGGTTGGATTCTGGAACCCTGTGGCATGGGAACATGACTGCGGTTTGATTGTGGAACCCACTGGCCTGGGAACATGACCGTGGTTTGATTCTGAAACCCTGTGGCCTGGGAACATGACTGAGGTTTGGTTCTGGAACCCTGTTCCCTGGGAACATGACTGAGGTTTGATTCTGGGCTCCTGTGTCCTGGGAACAAGAATGAGGTTTGAATGTGGAACCCTGTGGCCTGGGAACATGACTGAGGTTTGATTCTGGAACCATGTGTCCTGGGAATATGACTGAGGTTTGCTTCTGGATAACTGTGGCCTGGGAAAATAACTGAGGTTTCATTGTGGAAATATGAGGCCTGGGATCATGAGTGAGGTTTGATGGTGGAACACTCTGGCCTGGCAAAATGACTGAAGCTTGATTCTGGAACCCTGTAGCCTGGGAACTTGACTGAGGTTTGATGGCAGAAACCTGTGGACTGGCAACATGACTGAGGTTTGATTGTGGAACCCTGTGCCCTGGAAACATGACTGTGGCCTGCTACTGGAAACCCATGGCCTGGGAACTTGACATTGCTTTGATTCTGGAACCCTGTGTCCTGGGAACATGACTGAGGTTTGATTCTGGAAATCATTGGCCTGGGAACATGACTGACGTTAGATTGTGGAATCTTGTGGCCTGGGAACATGACTGAGGTTTGATGGAGGAACCCTGTGGCCTGGGAACATGACTGAGGTTTGATGGGGGTACTCTGTGGCGTGGCAACATGACTGAGGCTTGATTCTGGAACCCTGTGGCCTGGGAAATTGACTCTGATTTGATCGCAGAAACCTGTGGACTGGCAACATGACTGAGGTTTGATGGTGGAACCCTGTGCACTGGGAACTTGACTGAGGCCTGATACTGCAACCCCATGGCCTGGGAACATGACATTGGTTTAATTAAGGAACCCTGTTTCCTGGGAACATGACTGAGCTTTGATGGTTGAACCCTGTGGCCTGGCAAGATGACAGAGGTTTGATTGTGGAACCCTCAGGCTTGAGAACATGACTGAGGCTTGATGGTGGAACCCTGTGGCCTGGCAACAGGACTGAGGTTTGATGGTGGAATCCTGTGGCCTGGCAAGATGACTTTGGTTTGATTGTGGAACACTCTGGCCTGGGAATATGACTGACGTTTAATTCTGGAACCCTGTGGCCTGGGAATATGAGTGAGGCTTGATTCTGGAACCCTGTGGCCTTGGAACATGAATGGGGTTTTACTTTTGAATCCTGTGTCCAGGGAACATGACTGAGGTTTGATTCTGGAACCCTGTGGCCTTGGAACATGAATGGGGTTTTACTTTTGAATCCTGTGTCCAGGGAACATAACTGAGGATTGATTCTGGAAACCTGTGGCCTGGGAACATGACATCGGTGGAATCTGGAACCCTGTGGCCTGGGAACATGAGAACGGTGTGATTCTGGAACCCTGTGGCCTGAGAACATGTCTGAGGTTTGATGGTGGAAACCTGTGGCCTGGCAACATGACTGAGGTTTGGTTCTGGAACCCTGTTCCCTGGGAACATGACTGAGGTTTGATTCTGGACACCTTTGTCCTGGGAACATGACTGAGGTTTGATTGTGGAACCCTGTGTCCTGGGAACATGACTGAGTTTTGATTCTGGAACCATGTGTCCTGGGAATATGACTGAGGTTTGATTCTGGATACCTGTGGCCTGGGAAAATGACTGAGGTTTCATTGTGGAAATATGTGGCCTGGGATCTTGAGTGAGGTTTGATGGTGGAACACTCTGGCCTGGCAAAATGACTGAAGCTTGATTCTGGAACCCTGTGGCCTGGGAACTTGACTGAGGTTTGAAGGCAGAAACCTGTGGACTGGCAACATGACTGAGGTTTGATTGTGGAACCCTGTGCCCTGGAAACATGACTGTGGCCTGCTACTGGAAACCCATGGCCTGGGAACTTGACATTGGTTTGATTCTGGAACCCTGTGTCCTGGGAACATGACTGAGGTTTGATTCTGGAAATCATTGGCCTGGGAACATGACTGACGTTAGATTGTGGAATCTTGTGGCCTGGGAACATGACTGAGGTTTGATGGAGGAACCCTGTGTCCTGGGAACATGACTGAGTTTTGATTCTGGAACCATGTGTCCTGGGAATATGACTGAGGTTTGATTCTGGATTCCTGTGGCCTGTGAAAATGACTGAGGTTTCATTGTGGAAATATGTGGCCTGGGATCTTGAGTGAGGTTTGATGGTGGGACACTCTGGCCTGGCAAAATGACTGAAGCTTGATTCTGGAACCCTGTGGCCTGGGAACTTGACTGAGGTTTGAAGGCAGAAACCTGTGGACTGGCAACATGACTGAGGTTTGATTGTGGAACCCTGTGCCCTGGAAACATGACTGTGGCCTGCTACTGGAAACCCATGGCCTGGGAACTTGACGTTGGTTTGATTCTGGAACCCTGTGTCCTGGGAACATGATTGAGGTTTGATTCTGGAAACCATTGGTCTGGGAACATGACTGATGTTAGATTGTGGAATCCTGTGGCCTGGGAACATGACTGAGGTCTGATGGAGGAACCCTGTGGCCTGGGAACATGACTGAGGTTTGATGGTGGTACCCTGTGGACTGGCAACATGACTGAGGCTTGATTCTGGGACCCTGTGGCCTGGGAAATTGACTCTGATTTGATCGCAGAAACCTGTGGACTGGCAGCATGACTGAGGATTGATGGTGGAACCCTGGGCACTGGGAACATGACGAGATGCCTGACACTGTAACCCCGTGTCCTGAGAACATGACATTGTTTTGATTCTGGAAAGCTGTTTCCTGGGAACATGACTGAGGTTTGATGGTTGAACCCTGTGGACTGGCAACATGACTGAGGTTTGATTGTGGCACCCTCAGGCTTGGGAACATTACTGAGGCTTGATGGTGGAACCCTGTGTCCTGGCACCAGGACTGAGGTTTGATGGTGGAACCCTGTGGCCTGGGAACATGACATCGTTTTGGATTCTGGTACCGTGTTGCCTGGGAACATGAAATCGTTTTGATTCTGGAAACCTGTGGCCTGGGAATATGACTGAGGTTTGATGGTGGTACCCTATGGCCTGGCAACATGACTGAGGTTTGATTCTGGATCCCTGTGGCCTGGGAACATGACTGAGGCGTGATTCTGGAAACCTGTGGCCTGGGAACATGACATCTGTTTAGATTGTGGAATACTGTGCCCTGGGAACCCGACTGAGGCTTGGTTCTGGAACCCTGTGGACTGGGAATATGACTGAGGTTTTATTCTGGAACCCTGTAGACTGGGAACATAACTGAGGATTGATTCTGGAACCCTGTGGCCTGGGAACATGACATCGGTTGGATTCTGGAACCCTGTGGCATGGGAACATGACTGCGGTTTGATTGTGGAACCCACTGGCCTGGGAACATGACCGTGGTTTGATTCTGAAACCCTGTGGCCTGGGAACATGACTGAGGTTTGGTTCTGGAACCCTGTTCCCTGGGAACATGACTGAGGTTTGATTCTGGGCTCCTGTGTCCTGGGAACAAGAATGAGGTTTGAATGTGGAACCCTGTGGCCTGGGAACATGACTGAGGTTTGATTCTGGAACCATGTGTCCTGGGAATATGACTGAGGTTTGCTTCTGGATAACTGTGGCCTGGGAAAATAACTGAGGTTTCATTGTGGAAATATGAGGCCTGGGATCATGAGTGAGGTTTGATGGTGGAACACTCTGGCCTGGCAAAATGACTGAAGCTTGATTCTGGAACCCTGTAGCCTGGGAACTTGACTGAGGTTTGATGGCAGAAACCTGTGGACTGGCAACATGACTGAGGTTTGATTGTGGAACCCTGTGCCCTGGAAACATGACTGTGGCCTGCTACTGGAAACCCATGGCCTGGGAACTTGACATTGCTTTGATTCTGGAACCCTGTGTCCTGGGAACATGACTGAGGTTTGATTCTGGAAATCATTGGCCTGGGAACATGACTGACGTTAGATTGTGGAATCTTGTGGCCTGGGAACATGACTGAGGTTTGATGGAGGAACCCTGTGGCCTGGGAACATGACTGAGGTTTGATGGGGGTACTCTGTGGCGTGGCAACATGACTGAGGCTTGATTCTGGAACCCTGTGGCCTGGGAAATTGACTCTGATTTGATCGCAGAAACCTGTGGACTGGCAACATGACTGAGGTTTGATGGTGGAACCCTGTGCACTGGGAACTTGACTGAGGCCTGATACTGCAACCCCATGGCCTGGGAACATGACATTGGTTTAATTAAGGAACCCTGTTTCCTGGGAACATGACTGAGCTTTGATGGTTGAACCCTGTGGCCTGGCAAGATGACAGAGGTTTGATTGTGGAACCCTCAGGCTTGAGAACATGACTGAGGCTTGATGGTGGAACCCTGTGGCCTGGCAACAGGACTGAGGTTTGATGGTGGAATCCTGTGGCCTGGCAAGATGACTTTGGTTTGATTGTGGAACACTCTGGCCTGGGAATATGACTGACGTTTAATTCTGGAACCCTGTGGCCTGGGAATATGAGTGAGGCTTGATTCTGGAACCCTGTGGCCTTGGAACATGAATGGGGTTTTACTTTTGAATCCTGTGTCCAGGGAACATGACTGAGGTTTGATTCTGGAACCCTGTGGCCTTGGAACATGAATGGGGTTTTACTTTTGAATCCTGTGTCCAGGGAACATAACTGAGGATTGATTCTGGAAACCTGTGGCCTGGGAACATGACATCGGTGGAATCTGGAACCCTGTGGCCTGGGAACATGAGAACGGTGTGATTCTGGAACCCTGTGGCCTGAGAACATGTCTGAGGTTTGATGGTGGAAACCTGTGGCCTGGCAACATGACTGAGGTTTGGTTCTGGAACCCTGTTCCCTGGGAACATGACTGAGGTTTGATTCTGGACACCTTTGTCCTGGGAACATGACTGAGGTTTGATTGTGGAACCCTGTGTCCTGGGAACATGACTGAGTTTTGATTCTGGAACCATGTGTCCTGGGAATATGACTGAGGTTTGATTCTGGATACCTGTGGCCTGGGAAAATGACTGAGGTTTCATTGTGGAAATATGTGGCCTGGGATCTTGAGTGAGGTTTGATGGTGGAACACTCTGGCCTGGCAAAATGACTGAAGCTTGATTCTGGAACCCTGTGGCCTGGGAACTTGACTGAGGTTTGAAGGCAGAAACCTGTGGACTGGCAACATGACTGAGGTTTGATTGTGGAACCCTGTGCCCTGGAAACATGACTGTGGCCTGCTACTGGAAACCCATGGCCTGGGAACTTGACATTGGTTTGATTCTGGAACCCTGTGTCCTGGGAACATGACTGAGGTTTGATTCTGGAAATCATTGGCCTGGGAACATGACTGACGTTAGATTGTGGAATCTTGTGGCCTGGGAACATGACTGAGGTTTGATGGAGGAACCCTGTGTCCTGGGAACATGACTGAGTTTTGATTCTGGAACCATGTGTCCTGGGAATATGACTGAGGTTTGATTCTGGATTCCTGTGGCCTGTGAAAATGACTGAGGTTTCATTGTGGAAATATGTGGCCTGGGATCTTGAGTGAGGTTTGATGGTGGGACACTCTGGCCTGGCAAAATGACTGAAGCTTGATTCTGGAACCCTGTGGCCTGGGAACTTGACTGAGGTTTGAAGGCAGAAACCTGTGGACTGGCAACATGACTGAGGTTTGATTGTGGAACCCTGTGCCCTGGAAACATGACTGTGGCCTGCTACTGGAAACCCATGGCCTGGGAACTTGACGTTGGTTTGATTCTGGAACCCTGTGTCCTGGGAACATGATTGAGGTTTGATTCTGGAAACCATTGGTCTGGGAACATGACTGATGTTAGATTGTGGAATCCTGTGGCCTGGGAACATGACTGAGGTCTGATGGAGGAACCCTGTGGCCTGGGAACATGACTGAGGTTTGATGGTGGTACCCTGTGGACTGGCAACATGACTGAGGCTTGATTCTGGGACCCTGTGGCCTGGGAAATTGACTCTGATTTGATCGCAGAAACCTGTGGACTGGCAGCATGACTGAGGATTGATGGTGGAACCCTGGGCACTGGGAACATGACGAGATGCCTGACACTGTAACCCCGTGTCCTGAGAACATGACATTGTTTTGATTCTGGAAAGCTGTTTCCTGGGAACATGACTGAGGTTTGATGGTTGAACCCTGTGGACTGGCAACATGACTGAGGTTTGATTGTGGCACCCTCAGGCTTGGGAACATTACTGAGGCTTGATGGTGGAACCCTGTGTCCTGGCACCAGGACTGAGGTTTGATGGTGGAACCCTGTGGCCTGGGAACATGACATCGTTTTGGATTCTGGTACCGTGTTGCCTGGGAACATGAAATCGTTTTGATTCTGGAAACCTGTGGCCTGGGAATATGACTGAGGTTTGATGGTGGTACCCTATGGCCTGGCAACATGACTGAGGTTTGATTCTGGATCCCTGTGGCCTGGGAACATGACTGAGGCGTGATTCTGGAAACCTGTGGCCTGGGAACATGACATCTGTTTAGATTGTGGAATACTGTGCCCTGGGAACCCGACTGAGGCTTGGTTCTGGAACCCTGTGGACTGGGAATATGACTGAGGTTTTATTCTGGAACCCTGTAGACTGGGAACATAACTGAGGATTGATTCTGGAACCCTGTGGCCTGGGAACATGACATCGGTTGGATTCTGGAACCCTGTGGCATGGGAACATGACTGCGGTTTGATTGTGGAACCCACTGGCCTGGGAACATGACCGTGGTTTGATTCTGAAACCCTGTGGCCTGGGAACATGACTGAGGTTTGGTTCTGGAACCCTGTTCCCTGGGAACATGACTGAGGTTTGATTCTGGGCTCCTGTGTCCTGGGAACAAGAATGAGGTTTGAATGTGGAACCCTGTGGCCTGGGAACATGACTGAGGTTTGATTCTGGAACCATGTGTCCTGGGAATATGACTGAGGTTTGCTTCTGGATAACTGTGGCCTGGGAAAATAACTGAGGTTTCATTGTGGAAATATGAGGCCTGGGATCATGAGTGAGGTTTGATGGTGGAACACTCTGGCCTGGCAAAATGACTGAAGCTTGATTCTGGAACCCTGTAGCCTGGGAACTTGACTGAGGTTTGATGGCAGAAACCTGTGGACTGGCAACATGACTGAGGTTTGATTGTGGAACCCTGTGCCCTGGAAACATGACTGTGGCCTGCTACTGGAAACCCATGGCCTGGGAACTTGACATTGCTTTGATTCTGGAACCCTGTGTCCTGGGAACATGACTGAGGTTTGATTCTGGAAATCATTGGCCTGGGAACATGACTGACGTTAGATTGTGGAATCTTGTGGCCTGGGAACATGACTGAGGTTTGATGGAGGAACCCTGTGGCCTGGGAACATGACTGAGGTTTGATGGGGGTACCCTGTGGCGTGGCAACATGACTGAGGCTTGATTCTGGAACCCTGTGGCCTGGGAAATTGACTCTGATTTGATCGCAGAAACCTGTGGACTGGCAACATGACTGAGGTTTGATGGTGGAACCCTGTGCACTGGGAACTTGACTGAGGCCTGATACTGCAACCCCGTGGCCTGGGAACATGACATTGGTTTAATTAAGGAACCCTGTTTCCTGGGAACATGACTGAGCTTTGATGGTTGAACCCTGTGGCCTGGCAAGATGACAGAGGTTTGAATGTGGAACCCTCAGGCTTGAGAACATGACTGAGGCTTGATGGTGGAACCCTGTGGCCTGGCAACAGGACTGAGGTTTGATGGTGGAATCCTGTGGCCTGGCAAGATGACTTTGGTTTGATTGTGGAACACTCTGGCCTGGGAATATGACTGACGTTTAATTCTGGAACCCTGTGGCCTGGGAATATGAGTGAGGCTTGATTCTGGAACCCTGTGGCCTTGGAACATGAATGGGGTTTTACTTTTGAATCCTGTGTCCAGGGAACATGACTGAGGTTTGATTCTGGAACCCTGTGTCCTGGGAACATGACTGAGGTTTGATTCTGGAACCATGTGGCCTGGGAATATGACTGAGGTTTGATTCTGGAAACCATTGGCCTGGGAACATGACTGATGTTAGATTGTGGAATCCTGTGGCCTGGGAACATGACATCGGTTTGGATTCTGAAAACCTGTGGTCTGGGAATATGACTGAGGTTTGATGGTGGTACCCTATGGCCTGGGAGCATGACTTAGCTTTGATTCTGGATCCCTGTGGCCTGGGAACATGACTGAGGCGTGATTCTGGAAACCTGAGGCCTGGGAACATGACATCTGTTTAGATTGTGGAATACTGTGCCCTGGGAACCTGACTGAGGCTTGGTACTTGAACCCTGTGGACTGGCAACATGACTGAGGTTTTATTCTGGAACCCTGTAGCATGGGAACATAACTGAGGATTGATTCTGGAAACCTGTGGCCTGGGAACATGACATCGGTGGAATCTGGAAACCTGTGGCCTGGGAACATGAGAACGGTGTGATTCTGGAACCCTGTGGCCTGAGAACATGTCTGAGGTTTGATGGTGGAAACCTGTGGCCTGGCAACATGACTGAGGTTTGGTTCTGGAACCCTGTTCCCTGGGAACATGACTGAGGTTTGATTCTGGACACCTTTGTCCTGGGAACATGACTGAGGTTTGATTGTGGAACCCTGTGTACTGGGAACATGACTGAGGTTTGATTCTGGAACCATGTGTCCTGGGAATATGACTGAGGTTTGATTCTGGATACCTGTGGCCTGGGAAAATGACTGAGGTTTCATTGTGGAAATATGTGGCCTGGGATCTTGAGTGAGGTTTGATGGTGGAACACTCTGGCCTGGCAAAATGACTGAAGCTTGATTCTGGAACCCTGTGGCCTGGGAACTTGACTGAGGTTTGAAGGCAGAAACCTGTGGACTGGCAACATGACTCAGGTTTGATTGTGGAACCCTGTGCCCTGGAAACATGACTGTGGCCTGGTACTGGAAACCCATGGCCTGGGAACTTGACGTTGGTTTGATTCTGGAACCCTGTGTCCTGGGAACATGATTGAGGTTTGATTCTGGAAACCATTGGTCTGGGAACATGACTGATGTTAGATTGTGGAATCCTGTGGCCTGGGAACATGACTGAGGTTTGATGGAGGAACCCTGTGGCCTGGGAACATGACTGAGGTTTGATGGTGGTACCCTGTGGACTGGCAACATGACTGAGGCTTGATTCTGGGACCCTGTGGCCTGGGAAATTGACTCTGATTTGATCGCAGAAACCTGTGGACTGGCAGCATGACTGAGGATTGATGGTGGAACCCTGGGCACTGGGAACATGACGAGATGCCTGACACTGTAACCCCGTGTCCTGAGAACATGACATTGTTTTGATTCTGGAAAGCTGTTTCCTGGGAACATGACTGAGGTTTGATGGTTGAACCCTGTGGACTGGCAACATGACTGAGGTTTGATTGTGGCACCCTCAGGCTTGGGAACATTACTGAGGCTTGATGGTGGAACCCTGTGTCCTGGCACCAGGACTGAGGTTTGATGGTGGAACCCTGTGGCCTGGGAACATGACATCGTTTTGGATTCTGGTACCGTGTTGCCTGGGAACATGAAATCGTTTTGATTCTGGAAACCTGTGGCCTGGGAATATGACTGAGGTTTGATGGTGGTACCCTATGGCCTGGCAACATGACTGAGGTTTGATTCTGGATCCCTGTGGCCTGGGAACATGACTGAGGCGTGATTCTGGAAACCTGTGGCCTGGGAACATGACATCTGTTTAGATTGTGGAATACTGTGCCCTGGGAACCCGACTGAGGCTTGGTTCTGGAACCCTGTGGACTGGGAATATGACTGAGGTTTTATTCTGGAACCCTGTAGACTGGGAACATAACTGAGGATTGATTCTGGAACCCTGTGGCCTGGGAACATGACATCGGTTGGATTCTGGAACCCTGTGGCATGGGAACATGACTGCGGTTTGATTGTGGAACCCACTGGCCTGGGAACATGACCGTGGTTTGATTCTGAAACCCTGTGGCCTGGGAACATGACTGAGGTTTGGTTCTGGAACCCTGTTCCCTGGGAACATGACTGAGGTTTGATTCTGGGCTCCTGTGTCCTGGGAACAAGAATGAGGTTTGAATGTGGAACCCTGTGGCCTGGGAAAATGACTGAGGTTTGATTCTGGAACCATGTGTCCTGGGAATATGACTGAGGTTTGCTTCTGGATAACTGTGGCCTGGGAAAATAACTGAGGATTCATTGTGGAAATATGAGGCCTGGGATCATGAGTGAGGTTTGATGGTGGAACACTCTGGCCTGGCAAAATGACTGAAGCTTGATTCTGGAACCCTGTAGCCTGGGAACTTGACTGAGGTTTGATGGCAGAAACCTGTGGACTGGCAACATGACTGAGGTTTGATTGTGGAACCCTGTGCCCTGGAAACATGACTGTGGCCTGCTACTGGAAACCCATGGCCTGGGAACTTGACATTGCTTTGATTCTGGAACCCTGTGTCCTGGGAACATGACTGAGGTTTGATTCTGGAAATCATTGGCCTGGGAACATGACTGACTTTAGATTGTGGAATCTTGTGGCCTGGGAACATGACTGAGGTTTGATGGAGGAACCCTGTGGCCTGGGAACATGACTGAGGTTTGATGGGGGTACCCTGTGGCGTGGCAACATGACTGAGGCTTGATTCTGGAACCCTGTGGCCTGGGAAATTGACTCTGATTTGATCGCAGAAACCTGTGGACTGGCAACATGACTGAGGTTTGATGGTGGAACCCTGTGCACTGGGAACTTGACTGAGGCCTGATACTGCAACCCCGTGGCCTGGGAACATGACATTGGTTTAATTAAGGAACCCTGTTTCCAGGGAACATGACTGAGCTTTGATGGTTGAACCCTGTGGCCTGGCAAGATGACAGAGGTTTGATTGTGGAACCCTCAGGCTTGAGAACATGACTGAGGCTTGATGGTGGAACCCTGTGGCCTGGCAACAGGACTGAGGTTTGATGGTGGAAACCTGTGGCCTGGCAAGATGACTTTGGTTTGATTGTGGAACACTCTGGCCTGGGAATATGACTGACGTTTAATTCTGGAACCCTGTGGCCTGGGAATATGAGTGAGGCTTGATTCTGGAACCCTGTGGCCTTGGAACATGAATGGGGTTTTACTTTTGAATCCTGTGTCCAGGGAACATGACTGAGGTTTGATTCTGGAACCCTGTGTCCTGGGAACATGACTGAGGTTTGATTCTGGAACCATGTGGCCTGGGAATATGACTGAGGTTTGATTCTGGAAACCATTGGCCTGGGAACATGACTGATGTTAGATTGTGGAATCCTGTGGCCTGGGAACATGACATCGGTTTGGATTCTGAAAACCTGTGGTCTGGGAATATGACTGAGGTTTGATGGTGGTACCCTATGGCCTGGGAGCATGACTTAGCTTTGATTCTGGATCCCTGTGGCCTGGGAACATGACTGAGGCGTGATTCTGGAAACCTGAGGCCTGGGAACATGACATCTGTTTAGATTGTGGAATACTGTGCCCTGGGAACCTGACTGAGGCTTGGTACTTGAACCCTGTGGACTGGCAACATGACTGAGGTTTTATTCTGGAACCCTGTAGCATGGGAACATAACTGAGGATTGATTCTGGAAACCTGTGGCCTGGGAACATGACATCGGTGGAATCTGGAACCCTGTGGCCTGGGAACATGAGAACGGTGTGATTCTGGAACCCTGTGGCCTGAGAACATGTCTGAGGTTTGATGGTGGAAACCTGTGGCCTGGCAACATGACTGAGGTTTGGTTCTGGAACCCTGTTCCCTGGGAACATGACTGAGGTTTGATTCTGGACACCTTTGTCCTGGGAACATGACTGAGGTTTGATTGTGGAACCCTGTGTCCTGGGAACATGACTGAGTTTTGATTCTGGAACCATGTGTCCTGGGAATATGACTGAGGTTTGATTCTGGATACCTGTGGCCTGGGAAAATGACTGAGGTTTCATTGTGGAAATATGTGGCCTGGGATCTTGAGTGAGGTTTGATGGTGGAACACTCTGGCCTGGCAAAATGACTGAAGCTTGATTCTGGAACCCTGTGGCCTGGGAACTTGACTGAGGTTTGAAGGCAGAAACCTGTGGACTGGCAACATGACTGAGGTTTGATTGTGGAACCCTGTGCCCTGGAAACATGACTGTGGCCTGGTACTGGAAACCCATGGCCTGGGAACTTGATGTTGGTTTGATTCTGGAACCCTGTGTCCTGGGAACATGATTGAGGTTTGATTCTGGAAACCATTGGTCTGGGAACATGACTGATGTTAGATTGTGGAATCCTGTGGCCTGGGAACATGACTGAGGTTTGATGGAGGAACCCTGTGGCCTGGGAACATGACTGAGGTTTGATGGTGGTACCCTGTGGACTGGCAACATGACTGAGGCTTGATTCTGGGACCCTGTGGCCTGGGAAATTGACTCTGATTTGATCGCAGAAACCTGTGGACTGGCAGCATGACTGAGGATTGATGGTGGAACCCTGGGCACTGGGAACATGACGAGATGCCTGACACTGTAACCCCGTGTCCTGAGAACATGACATTGTTTTGATTCTGGAAAGCTGTTTCCTGGGAACATGACTGAGGTTTGATGGTTGAACCCTGTGGACTGGCAACATGACTGACGTTTGATTGTGGCACCCTCAGGCTTGGGAACATTACTGAGGCTTGATGGTGGAACCCTGTGTCCTGGCACCAGGACTGAGGTTTGATGGTGGAACCCTGTGGCCTGGGAACATGACATCGTTTTGGATTCTGGTACCGTGTTGCCTGGGAACATGAAATCGTTTTGATTCTGGAAACCTGTGGCCTGGGAATATGACTGAGGTTTGATGGTGGTACCCTATGGCCTGGCAACATGACTGAGGTTTGATTCTGGATCCCTGTGGCCTGGGAACATGACTGAGGCGTGATTCTGGAAACCTGTGGCCTGGGAACATGACATCTGTTTAGATTGTGGAATACTGTGCCCTGGGAACCCGACTGAGGCTTGGTTCTGGAACCCTGTGGACTGGGAATATGACTGAGGTTTTATTCTGGAACCCTGTAGACTGGGAACATAACTGAGGATTGATTCTGGAACCCTGTGGCCTGGGAACATGACATCGGTTGGATTCTGGAACCCTGTGGCATGGGAACATGACTGCGGTTTGATTGTGGAACCCACTGGCCTGGGAACATGACCGTGGTTTGATTCTGAAACCCTGTGGCCTGGGAACATGACTGAGGTTTGGTTCTGGAACCCTGTTCCCTGGGAACATGACTGAGGTTTGATTCTGGGCTCCTGTGTCCTGGGAACAAGAATGAGGTTTGAATGTGGAACCCTGTGGCCTGGGAACATGACTGAGGTTTGATTCTGGAACCATGTGTCCTGGGAATATGACTGAGGTTTGCTTCTGGATAACTGTGGCCTGGGAAAATAACTGAGGTTTCATTGTGGAAATATGAGGCCTGGGATCATGAGTGAGGTTTGATGGTGGAACACTCTGGCCTGGCAAAATGACTGAAGCTTGATTCTGGAACCCTGTAGCCTGGGAACTTGACTGAGGTTTGATGGCAGAAACCTGTGGACTGGCAACATGACTGAGGTTTGATTGTGGAACCCTGTGCCCTGGAAACATGACTGTGGCCTGCTACTGGAAACCCATGGCCTGGGAACTTGACATTGCTTTGATTCTGGAACCCTGTGTCCTGGGAACATGACTGAGGTTTGATTCTGGAAATCATTGGCCTGGGAACATGACTGACGTTAGATTGTGGAATCTTGTGGCCTGGGAACATGACTGAGGTTTGATGGAGGAACCCTGTGGCCTGGGAACATGACTGAGGTTTGATGGGGGTACCCTGTGGCGTGGCAACATGACTGAGGCTTGATTCTGGAACCCTGTGGCCTGGGAAATTGACTCTGATTTGATCGCAGAAACCTGTGGACTGGCAACATGACTGAGGTTTGATGGTGGAACCCTGTGCACTGGGAACTTGACTGAGGCCTGATACTGCAACCCCGTGGCCTGGGAACATGACATTGGTTTAATTAAGGAACCCTGTTTCCTGGGAACATGACTGAGCTTTGATGGTTGAACCCTGTGGCCTGGCAAGATGACAGAGGTTTGAATGTGGAACCCTCAGGCTTGAGAACATGACTGAGGCTTGATGGTGGAACCCTGTGGCCTGGCAACAGGACTGAGGTTTGATGGTGGAATCCTGTGGCCTGGCAAGATGACTTTGGTTTGATTGTGGAACACTCTGGCCTGGGAATATGACTGACGTTTAATTCTGGAACCCTGTGGCCTGGGAATATGAGTGAGGCTTGATTCTGGAACCCTGTGGCCTTGGAACATGAATGGGGTTTTACTTTTGAATCCTGTGTCCAGGGAACATGACTGAGGTTTGATTCTGGAACCCTGTGTCCTGGGAACATGACTGAGGTTTGATTCTGGAACCATGTGGCCTGGGAATATGACTGAGGTTTGATTCTGGAAACCATTGGCCTGGGAACATGACTGATGTTAGATTGTGGAATCCTGTGGCCTGGGAACATGACATCGGTTTGGATTCTGAAAACCTGTGGTCTGGGAATATGACTGAGGTTTGATGGTGGTACCCTATGGCCTGGGAGCATGACTTAGCTTTGATTCTGGATCCCTGTGGCCTGGGAACATGACTGAGGCGTGATTCTGGAAACCTGAGGCCTGGGAACATGACATCTGTTTAGATTGTGGAATACTGTGCCCTGGGAACCTGACTGAGGCTTGGTACTTGAACCCTGTGGACTGGCAACATGACTGAGGTTTTATTCTGGAACCCTGTAGCATGGGAACATAACTGAGGATTGATTCTGGAAACCTGTGGCCTGGGAACATGACATCGGTGGAATCTGGAAACCTGTGGCCTGGGAACATGAGAACGGTGTGATTCTGGAACCCTGTGGCCTGAGAACATGTCTGAGGTTTGATGGTGGAAACCTGTGGCCTGGCAACATGACTGAGGTTTGGTTCTGGAACCCTGTTCCCTGGGAACATGACTGAGGTTTGATTCTGGACACCTTTGTCCTGGGAACATGACTGAGGTTTGATTGTGGAACCCTGTGTACTGGGAACATGACTGAGGTTTGATTCTGGAACCATGTGTCCTGGGAATATGACTGAGGTTTGATTCTGGATACCTGTGGCCTGGGAAAATGACTGAGGTTTCATTGTGGAAATATGTGGCCTGGGATCTTGAGTGAGGTTTGATGGTGGAACACTCTGGCCTGGCAAAATGACTGAAGCTTGATTCTGGAACCCTGTGGCCTGGGAACTTGACTGAGGTTTGAAGGCAGAAACCTGTGGACTGGCAACATGACTCAGGTTTGATTGTGGAACCCTGTGCCCTGGAAACATGACTGTGGCCTGGTACTGGAAACCCATGGCCTGGGAACTTGACGTTGGTTTGATTCTGGAACCCTGTGTCCTGGGAACATGATTGAGGTTTGATTCTGGAAACCATTGGTCTGGGAACATGACTGATGTTAGATTGTGGAATCCTGTGGCCTGGGAACATGACTGAGGTTTGATGGAGGAACCCTGTGGCCTGGGAACATGACTGAGGTTTGATGGTGGTACCCTGTGGACTGGCAACATGACTGAGGCTTGATTCTGGGACCCTGTGGCCTGGGAAATTGACTCTGATTTGATCGCAGAAACCTGTGGACTGGCAGCATGACTGAGGATTGATGGTGGAACCCTGGGCACTGGGAACATGACGAGATGCCTGACACTGTAACCCCGTGTCCTGAGAACATGACATTGTTTTGATTCTGGAAAGCTGTTTCCTGGGAACATGACTGAGGTTTGATGGTTGAACCCTGTGGACTGGCAACATGACTGAGGTTTGATTGTGGCACCCTCAGGCTTGGGAACATTACTGAGGCTTGATGGTGGAACCCTGTGTCCTGGCACCAGGACTGAGGTTTGATGGTGGAACCCTGTGGCCTGGGAACATGACATCGTTTTGGATTCTGGTACCGTGTTGCCTGGGAACATGAAATCGTTTTGATTCTGGAAACCTGTGGCCTGGGAATATGACTGAGGTTTGATGGTGGTACCCTATGGCCTGGCAACATGACTGAGGTTTGATTCTGGATCCCTGTGGCCTGGGAACATGACTGAGGCGTGATTCTGGAAACCTGTGGCCTGGGAACATGACATCTGTTTAGATTGTGGAATACTGTGCCCTGGGAACCCGACTGAGGCTTGGTTCTGGAACCCTGTGGACTGGGAATATGACTGAGGTTTTATTCTGGAACCCTGTAGACTGGGAACATAACTGAGGATTGATTCTGGAACCCTGTGGCCTGGGAACATGACATCGGTTGGATTCTGGAACCCTGTGGCATGGGAACATGACTGCGGTTTGATTGTGGAACCCACTGGCCTGGGAACATGACCGTGGTTTGATTCTGAAACCCTGTGGCCTGGGAACATGACTGAGGTTTGGTTCTGGAACCCTGTTCCCTGGGAACATGACTGAGGTTTGATTCTGGGCTCCTGTGTCCTGGGAACAAGAATGAGGTTTGAATGTGGAACCCTGTGGCCTGGGAAAATGACTGAGGTTTGATTCTGGAACCATGTGTCCTGGGAATATGACTGAGGTTTGCTTCTGGATAACTGTGGCCTGGGAAAATAACTGAGGATTCATTGTGGAAATATGAGGCCTGGGATCATGAGTGAGGTTTGATGGTGGAACACTCTGGCCTGGCAAAATGACTGAAGCTTGATTCTGGAACCCTGTAGCCTGGGAACTTGACTGAGGTTTGATGGCAGAAACCTGTGGACTGGCAACATGACTGAGGTTTGATTGTGGAACCCTGTGCCCTGGAAACATGACTGTGGCCTGCTACTGGAAACCCATGGCCTGGGAACTTGACATTGCTTTGATTCTGGAACCCTGTGTCCTGGGAACATGACTGAGGTTTGATTCTGGAAATCATTGGCCTGGGAACATGACTGACTTTAGATTGTGGAATCTTGTGGCCTGGGAACATGACTGAGGTTTGATGGAGGAACCCTGTGGCCTGGGAACATGACTGAGGTTTGATGGGGGTACCCTGTGGCGTGGCAACATGACTGAGGCTTGATTCTGGAACCCTGTGGCCTGGGAAATTGACTCTGATTTGATCGCAGAAACCTGTGGACTGGCAACATGACTGAGGTTTGATGGTGGAACCCTGTGCACTGGGAACTTGACTGAGGCCTGATACTGCAACCCCGTGGCCTGGGAACATGACATTGGTTTAATTAAGGAACCCTGTTTCCAGGGAACATGACTGAGCTTTGATGGTTGAACCCTGTGGCCTGGCAAGATGACAGAGGTTTGATTGTGGAACCCTCAGGCTTGAGAACATGACTGAGGCTTGATGGTGGAACCCTGTGGCCTGGCAACAGGACTGAGGTTTGATGGTGGAAACCTGTGGCCTGGCAAGATGACTTTGGTTTGATTGTGGAACACTCTGGCCTGGGAATATGACTGACGTTTAATTCTGGAACCCTGTGGCCTGGGAATATGAGTGAGGCTTGATTCTGGAACCCTGTGGCCTTGGAACATGAATGGGGTTTTACTTTTGAATCCTGTGTCCAGGGAACATGACTGAGGTTTGATTCTGGAACCCTGTGTCCTGGGAACATGACTGAGGTTTGATTCTGGAACCATGTGGCCTGGGAATATGACTGAGGTTTGATTCTGGAAACCATTGGCCTGGGAACATGACTGATGTTAGATTGTGGAATCCTGTGGCCTGGGAACATGACATCGGTTTGGATTCTGAAAACCTGTGGTCTGGGAATATGACTGAGGTTTGATGGTGGTACCCTATGGCCTGGGAGCATGACTTAGCTTTGATTCTGGATCCCTGTGGCCTGGGAACATGACTGAGGCGTGATTCTGGAAACCTGAGGCCTGGGAACATGACATCTGTTTAGATTGTGGAATACTGTGCCCTGGGAACCTGACTGAGGCTTGGTACTTGAACCCTGTGGACTGGCAACATGACTGAGGTTTTATTCTGGAACCCTGTAGCATGGGAACATAACTGAGGATTGATTCTGGAAACCTGTGGCCTGGGAACATGACATCGGTGGAATCTGGAACCCTGTGGCCTGGGAACATGAGAACGGTGTGATTCTGGAACCCTGTGGCCTGAGAACATGTCTGAGGTTTGATGGTGGAAACCTGTGGCCTGGCAACATGACTGAGGTTTGGTTCTGGAACCCTGTTCCCTGGGAACATGACTGAGGTTTGATTCTGGACACCTTTGTCCTGGGAACATGACTGAGGTTTGATTGTGGAACCCTGTGTCCTGGGAACATGACTGAGTTTTGATTCTGGAACCATGTGTCCTGGGAATATGACTGAGGTTTGATTCTGGATACCTGTGGCCTGGGAAAATGACTGAGGTTTCATTGTGGAAATATGTGGCCTGGGATCTTGAGTGAGGTTTGATGGTGGAACACTCTGGCCTGGCAAAATGACTGAAGCTTGATTCTGGAACCCTGTGGCCTGGGAACTTGACTGAGGTTTGAAGGCAGAAACCTGTGGACTGGCAACATGACTGAGGTTTGATTGTGGAACCCTGTGCCCTGGAAACATGACTGTGGCCTGGTACTGGAAACCCATGGCCTGGGAACTTGATGTTGGTTTGATTCTGGAACCCTGTGTCCTGGGAACATGATTGAGGTTTGATTCTGGAAACCATTGGTCTGGGAACATGACTGATGTTAGATTGTGGAATCCTGTGGCCTGGGAACATGACTGAGGTTTGATGGAGGAACCCTGTGGCCTGGGAACATGACTGAGGTTTGATGGTGGTACCCTGTGGACTGGCAACATGACTGAGGCTTGATTCTGGGACCCTGTGGCCTGGGAAATTGACTCTGATTTGATCGCAGAAACCTGTGGACTGGCAGCATGACTGAGGATTGATGGTGGAACCCTGGGCACTGGGAACATGACGAGATGCCTGACACTGTAACCCCGTGTCCTGAGAACATGACATTGTTTTGATTCTGGAAAGCTGTTTCCTGGGAACATGACTGAGGTTTGATGGTTGAACCCTGTGGACTGGCAACATGACTGACGTTTGATTGTGGCACCCTCAGGCTTGGGAACATTACTGAGGCTTGATGGTGGAACCCTGTGTCCTGGCACCAGGACTGAGGTTTGATGGTGGAACCCTGTGGCCTGGGAACATGACATCGTTTTGGATTCTGGTACCGTGTTGCCTGGGAACATGAAATCGTTTTGATTCTGGAAACCTGTGGCCTGGGAATATGACTGAGGTTTGATGGTGGTACCCTATGGCCTGGCAACATGACTGAGGTTTGATTCTGGATCCCTGTGGCCTGGGAACATGACTGAGGCGTGATTCTGGAAACCTGTGGCCTGGGAACATGACATCTGTTTAGATTGTGGAATACTGTGCCCTGGGAACCCGACTGAGGCTTGGTTCTGGAACCCTGTGGACTGGGAATATGACTGAGGTTTTATTCTGGAACCCTGTAGACTGGGAACATAACTGAGGATTGATTCTGGAACCCTGTGGCCTGGGAACATGACATCGGTTGGATTCTGGAACCCTGTGGCATGGGAACATGACTGCGGTTTGATTGTGGAACCCACTGGCCTGGGAACATGACCGTGGTTTGATTCTGAAACCCTGTGGCCTGGGAACATGACTGAGGTTTGGTTCTGGAACCCTGTTCCCTGGGAACATGACTGAGGTTTGATTCTGGGCTCCTGTGTCCTGGGAACAAGAATGAGGTTTGAATGTGGAACCCTGTGGCCTGGGAACATGACTGAGGTTTGATTCTGGAACCATGTGTCCTGGGAATATGACTGAGGTTTGCTTCTGGATAACTGTGGCCTGGGAAAATAACTGAGGTTTCATTGTGGAAATATGAGGCCTGGGATCATGAGTGAGGTTTGATGGTGGAACACTCTGGCCTGGCAAAATGACTGAAGCTTGATTCTGGAACCCTGTAGCCTGGGAACTTGACTGAGGTTTGATGGCAGAAACCTGTGGACTGGCAACATGACTGAGGTTTGATTGTGGAACCCTGTGCCCTGGAAACATGACTGTGGCCTGCTACTGGAAACCCATGGCCTGGGAACTTGACATTGCTTTGATTCTGGAACCCTGTGTCCTGGGAACATGACTGAGGTTTGATTCTGGAAATCATTGGCCTGGGAACATGACTGACGTTAGATTGTGGAATCTTGTGGCCTGGGAACATGACTGAGGTTTGATGGAGGAACCCTGTGGCCTGGGAACATGACTGAGGTTTGATGGGGGTACCCTGTGGCGTGGCAACATGACTGAGGCTTGATTCTGGAACCCTGTGGCCTGGGAAATTGACTCTGATTTGATCGCAGAAACATGTGGACTGGCAACATGACTGAGGTTTGATGGTGGAACCCTGTGCACTGGGAACTTGACTGAGGCCTGATACTGCAACCCCGTGGCCTGGGAACATGACATTGGTTTAATTAAGGAACCCTGTTTCCTGGGAACATGACTGAGCTTTGATGGTTGAACCCTGTGGCCTGGCAAGATGACAGAGGTTTGAATGTGGAACCCTCAGGCTTGAGAACATGACTGAGGCTTGATGGTGGAACCCTGTGGCCTGGCAACAGGACTGAGGTTTGATGGTGGAATCCTGTGGCCTGGCAAGATGACTTTGGTTTGATTGTGGAACACTCTGGCCTGGGAATATGACTGACGTTTAATTCTGGAACCCTGTGGCCTGGGAATATGAGTGAGGCTTGATTCTGGAACCCTGTGGCCTTGGAACATGAATGGGGTTTTACTTTTGAATCCTGTGTCCAGGGAACATGACTGAGGTTTGATTCTGGAACCCTGTGTCCTGGGAACATGACTGAGGTTTGATTCTGGAACCATGTGGCCTGGGAATATGACTGAGGTTTGATTCTGGAAACCATTGGCCTGGGAACATGACTGCTGTTAGATTGTGGAATCCTGTGGCCTGGGAACATGACATCGGTTTGGATTCTGAAAACCTGTGGTCTGGGAATATGACTGAGGTTTGATGGTGGTACCCTATGGCCTGGGAGCATGACTTAGCTTTGATTCTGGATCCCTGTGGCCTGGGAACATGACTGAGGCGTGATTCTGGAAACCTGAGGCCTGGGAACATGACATCTGTTTAGATTGTGGAATACTGTGCCCTGGGAACCTGACTGAGGCTTGGTACTTGAACCCTGTGGACTGGCAACATGACTGAGGTTTTATTCTGGAACCCTGTAGCATGGGAACATAACTGAGGATTGATTCTGGAAACCTGTGGCCTGGGAACATGACATCGGTGGAATCTGGAAACCTGTGGCCTGGGAACATGAGAACGGTGTGATTCTGGAACCCTGTGGCCTGAGAACATGTCTGAGGTTTGATGGTGGAAACCTGTGGCCTGGCAACATGACTGAGGTTTGGTTCTGGAACCCTGTTCCCTGGGAACATGACTGAGGTTTGATTCTGGACACCTTTGTCCTGGGAACATGACTGAGGTTTGATTGTGGAACCCTGTGTCCTGGGAACATGACTGAGGTTTGATTCTGGAACCATGTGTCCTGGGAATATGACTGAGGTTTGATTCTGGATACCTGTGGCCTGGGAAAATGACTGAGGTTTCATTGTGGAAATATGTGGCCTGGGATCTTGAGTGAGGTTTGATGGTGGAACACTCTGGCCTGGCAAAATGACTGAAGCTTGATTCTGGAACCCTGTGGCCTGGGAACTTGACTGAGGTTTGAAGGCAGAAACCTGTGGACTGGCAACATGACTCAGGTTTGATTGTGGAACCCTGTGCCCTGGAAACATGACTGTGGCCTGGTACTGGAAACCCATGGCCTGGGAACTTGACGTTGGTTTGATTCTGGAACCCTGTGTCCTGGGAACATGATTGAGGTTTGATTCTGGAAACCATTGGTCTGGGAACATGACTGATGTTAGATTGTGGAATCCTGTGGCCTGGGAACATGACTGAGGTTTGATGGAGGAACCCTGTGGCCTGGGAACATGACTGAGGTTTGATGGTGGTACCCTGTGGACTGGCAACATGACTGAGGCTTGATTCTGGGACCCTGTGGCCTGGGAAATTGACTCTGATTTGATCGCAGAAACCTGTGGACTGGCAGCATGACTGAGGATTGATGGTGGAACCCTGGGCACTGGGAACATGACGAGATGCCTGACACTGTAACCCCGTGTCCTGAGAACATGACATTGTTTTGATTCTGGAAAGCTGTTTCCTGGGAACATGACTGAGGTTTGATGGTTGAACCCTGTGGACTGGCAACATGACTGAGGTTTGATTGTGGCACCCTCAGGCTTGGGAACATTACTGAGGCTTGATGGTGGAACCCTGTGTCCTGGCACCAGGACTGAGGTTTGATGGTGGAACCCTGGGCACTGGGAACATGACATCGTTTTGGATTCTGGTACCGTGTTGCCTGGGAACATGAAATCGTTTTGATTCTGGAAACCTGTGGCCTGGGAATATGACTGAGGTTTGATGGTGGTACCCTATGGCCTGGCAACATGACTGAGGTTTGATTCTGGATCCCTGTGGCCTGGGAACATGACTGAGGCGTGATTCTGGAAACCTGTGGCCTGGGAACATGACATCTGTTTAGATTGTGGAATACTGTGCCCTGGGAACCCGACTGAGGCTTGGTTCTGGAACCCTGTGGACTGGGAATATGACTGAGGTTTTATTCTGGAACCCTTTAGACTGGGAACATAACTGAGGATTGATTCTGGAACCCTGTGGCCTGGGAACATGACATCGGTTGGATTCTGGAACCCTGTGGCATGGGAACATGACTGCGGTTTGATTGTGGAACCCACTGGCCTGGGAACATGACCATGGTTTGATTCTGAAACCCTGTGGCCTGGGAACATGACTGAGGTTTGGTTCTGGAACCCTGTTCCCTGGGAACATGACTGAGGTTTGATTCTGGGCTCCTGTGTCCTGGGAACAAGAATGAGGTTTGAATGTGGAACCCTGTGGCCTGGGAACATGACTGAGGTTTGATTCTGGAACCATGTGTCCTGGGAATATGACTGAGGTTTGCTTCTGGATAACTGTGGCCTGGGAAAATAACTGAGGTTTCATTGTGGAAATATGAGGCCTGGGATCATGAGTGAGGTTTGATGGTGGAACACTCTGGCCTGGCAAAATGACTGAAGCTTGATTCTGGAACCCTGTAGCCTGGGAACTTGACTGAGGTTTGATGGCAGAAACCTGTGGACTGGCAACATGACTGAGGTTTGATTGTGGAACCCTGTGCCCTGGAAACATGACTGTGGCCTGCTACTGGAAACCCATGGCCTGGGAACTTGACATTGCTTTGATTCTGGAACCCTGTGTCCTGGGAACATGACTGAGGTTTGATTCTGGAAATCATTGGCCTGGGAACATGACTGACGTTAGATTGTGGAATCTTGTGGCCTGGGAACATGACTGAGGTTTGATGGAGGAACCCTGTGGCCTGGGAACATGACTGAGGTTTGATGGGGGTACCCTGTGGCGTGGCAACATGACTGAGGCTTGATTCTGGAACCCTGTGGCCTGGGAAATTGACTCTGATTTGATCGCAGAAACCTGTGGACTGGCAACATGACTGAGGTTTGATGGTGGAACCCTGTGCACTGGGAACTTGACTGAGGCCTGATACTGCAACCCCGTGGCCTGGGAACATGACATTGGTTTAATTAAGGAACCCTGTTTCCTGGGAACATGACTGAGCTTTGATGGTTGAACCCTGTGGCCTGGCAAGATGACAGAGGTTTGATTGTGGAACCCTCAGGCTTGAGAACATGACTGAGGCTTGATGGTGGAACCCTGTGGCCTGGCAACAGGACTGAGGTTTGATGGTGGAATCCTGTGGCCTGGCAAGATGACTTTGGTTTGATTGTGGAACACTCTGGCCTGGGAATATGACTGACGTTTAATTCTGGAACCCTGTGGCCTGGGAATATGAGTGAGGCTTGATTCTGGAACCCTGTGGCCTTGGAACATGAATGGGGTTTTACTTTTGAATCCTGTGTCCAGGGAACATGACTGAGGTTTGATTCTGGAACCCTGTGTCCTGGGAACATGACTGAGGTTTGATTCTGGAACCATGTGGCCTGGGAATATGACTGAGGTTTGATTCTGGAAACCATTGGCCTGGGAACATGACTGCTGTTAGATTGTGGAATCCTGTGGCCTGGGAACATGACATCGGTTTGGATTCTGAAAACCTGTGGTCTGGGAATATGACTGAGGTTTGATGGTGGTACCCTATGGCCTGGGAGCATGACTTAGCTTTGATTCTGGATCCCTGTGGCCTGGGAACATGACTGAGGCGTGATTCTGGAAACCTGAGGCCTGGGAACATGACATCTGTTTAGATTGTGGAATACTGTGCCCTGGGAACCTGACTGAGGCTTGGTACTTGAACCCTGTGGACTGGCAACATGACTGAGGTTTTATTCTGGAACCCTGTAGCATGGGAACATAACTGAGGATTGATTCTGGAAACCTGTGGCCTGGGAACATGACATCGGTGGAATCTGGAAACCTGTGGCCTGGGAACATGAGAACGGTGTGATTCTGGAACCCTGTGGCCTGAGAACATGTCTGAGGTTTGATGGTGGAAACCTGTGGCCTGGCAACATGACTGAGGTTTGGTTCTGGAACCCTGTTCCCTGGGAACATGACTGAGGTTTGATTCTGGACACCTTTGTCCTGGGAACATGACTGAGGTTTGATTGTGGAACCCTGTGTCCTGGGAACATGACTGAGGTTTGATTCTGGAACCATGTGTCCTGGGAATATGACTGAGGTTTGATTCTGGATACCTGTGGCCTGGGAAAATGACTGAGGTTTCATTGTGGAAATATGTGGCCTGGGATCTTGAGTGAGGTTTGATGGTGGAACACTCTGGCCTGGCAAAATGACTGAAGCTTGATTCTGGAACCCTGTGGCCTGGGAACTTGACTGAGGTTTGAAGGCAGAAACCTGTGGACTGGCAACATGACTGAGGTTTGATTGTGGAACCCTGTGCCCTGGAAACATGACTGTGGCCTGCTACTGGAAACCCATGGCCTGGGAACTTGACGTTGGTTTGATTCTGGAACCCTGTGTCCTGGGAACATGATTGAGGTTTGATTCTGGAAACCATTGGTCTGGGAACATGACTGATGTTAGATTGTGGAATCCTGTGGCCTGGGAACATGACTGAGGTTTGATGGAGGAACCCTGTGGCCTGGGAACATGACTGAGGTTTGATGGTGGTACCCTGTGGACTGGCAACATGACTGAGGCTTGATTCTGGGACCCTGTGGCCTGGGAAATTGACTCTGATTTGATCGCAGAAACCTGTGGACTGGCAGCATGACTGAGGATTGATGGTGGAACCCTGGGCACTGGGAACATGACGAGATGCCTGACACTGTAACCCCGTGTCCTGAGAACATGACATTGTTTTGATTCTGGAAAGCTGTTTCCTGGGAACATGACTGAGGTTTGATGGTTGAACCCTGTGGACTGGCAACATGACTGACGTTTGATTGTGGCACCCTCAGGCTTGGGAACATTACTGAGGCTTGATGGTGGAACCCTGTGTCCTGGCACCAGGACTGAGGTTTGATGGTGGAACCCTGTGGCCTGGGAACATGACATCGTTTTGGATTCTGCTACCGTGTTGCCTGGGAACATGAAATCGTTTTGATTCTGGAAACCTGTGGCCTGGGAATATGACTGAGGTTTGATGGTGGTACCCTATGGCCTGGCAACATGACTGAGGTTTGATTCTGGAACCCTGTGTCCTGGGAACATGACTGAGGTTTGATTCTGGAACCATGTGGCCTGGGAATATGACTGAGGTTTGATTCTGGAAACCATTGGCCTGGCAACATGACTGAGGTTTGATTCTGGATCCCTGTGGCCTGGGAACATGACTGAGGCGTGATTCTGGAAACCTGTGGCCTGGGAACATGACATCTGTTTAGATTGTGGAATACTGTGCCCTGGGAACCCGACTGAGGCTTGGTTCTGGAACCCTGTGGACTGGCAACATGACTGAGGTTTTATTCTGGAACCCTGTAGACTGGGAACATAACTGAGGATTGATTCTGGAACCCTGTGGCCTGGGAACATGACATCGGTTGGATTCTGGAACCCTGTGGCATGGGAACATGACTGCGGTTTGATTGTGGAACCCACTGGCCTGGGAACATGACCGTGGTTTGATTCTGAAACCCTGTGGCCTGGGAACATGACTGAGGTTTGGTTCTGGAACCCTGTTCCCTGGGAACATGACTGAGGTTTGATTCTGGGCTCCTGTGTCCTGGGAACAAGAATGAGGTTTGAATGTGGAACCCTGTGGCCTGGGAACATGACTGAGGTTTGATTCTGGAACCATGTGTCCTGGGAATATGACTGAGGTTTGCTTCTGGATAACTGTGGCCTGGGAAAATAACTGAGGTTTCATTGTGGAAATATGAGGCCTGGGATCATGAGTGAGGTTTGATGGTGGAACACTCTGGCCTGGCAAAATGACTGAAGCTTGATTCTGGAACCCTGTAGCCTGGGAACTTGACTGAGGTTTGATGGCAGAAACCTGTGGACTGGCAACATGACTGAGGTTTGATTGTGGAACCCTGTGCCCTGGAAACATGACTGTGGCCTGGTACTGGAAACCCATGGCCTGGGAACTTGACGTTGGTTTGATTCTGGAACCCTGTGTCCTGGGAACATGATTGAGGTTTGATTCTGGAAACCATTGGTCTGGGAACATGACTGATGTTAGATTGTGGAATCCTGTGGCCTGGGAACATGACTGAGGTCTGATGGAGGAACCCTGTGGCCTGGGAACATGACTGAGGTTTGATGGTGGTACCCTGTGGACTGGCAACATGACTGAGGCTTGATTCTGGGACCCTGTGGCCTGGGAAATTGACTCTGATTTGATCGCAGAAACCTGTGGACTGGCAGCATGACTGAGGATTGATGGTGGAACCCTGGGCACTGGGAACATGACGAGATGCCTGACACTGTAACCCCGTGTCCTGAGAACATGACATTGTTTTGATTCTGGAAAGCTGTTTCCTGGGAACATGACTGAGGTTTGATGGTTGAACCCTGTGGACTGGCAACATGACTGACGTTTGATTGTGGCACCCTCAGGCTTGGGAACATTACTGAGGCTTGATGGTGGAACCCTGTGTCCTGGCACCAGGACTGAGGTTTGATGGTGGAACCCTGTGGCCTGGGAACATGACATCGTTTTGGATTCTGGTACCGTGTTGCCTGGGAACATGAAATCGTTTTGATTCTGGAAACCTGTGGCCTGGGAATATGACTGAGGTTTGATGGTGGTACCCTATGGCCTGGCAACATGACTGAGGTTTGATTCTGGATCCCTGTGGCCTGGGAACATGACTGAGGCGTGATTCTGGAAACCTGTGGCCTGGGAACATGACATCTGTTTAGATTGTGGAATACTGTGCCCTGGGAACCCGACTGAGGCTTGGTTCTGGAACCCTGTGGACTGGGAATATGACTGAGGTTTTATTCTGGAACCCTGTAGACTGGGAACATAACTGAGGATTGATTCTGGAACCCTGTGGCCTGGGAACATGACATCGGTTGGATTCTGGAACCCTGTGGCATGGGAACATGACTGCGGTTTGATTGTGGAACCCACTGGCCTGGGAACATGACCGTGGTTTGATTCTGAAACCCTGTGGCCTGGGAACATGACTGAGGTTTGGTTCTGGAACCCTGTTCCCTGGGAACATGACTGAGGTTTGATTCTGGGCTCCTGTGTCCTGGGAACAAGAATGAGGTTTGAATGTGGAACCCTGTGGCCTGGGAACATGACTGAGGTTTGATTCTGGAACCATGTGTCCTGGGAATATGACTGAGGTTTGCTTCTGGATAACTGTGGCCTGGGAAAATAACTGAGGTTTCATTGTGGAAATATGAGGCCTGGGATCATGAGTGAGGTTTGATGGTGGAACACTCTGGCCTGGCAAAATGACTGAAGCTTGATTCTGGAACCCTGTAGCCTGGGAACTTGACTGAGGTTTGATGGCAGAAACCTGTGGACTGGCAACATGACTGAGGTTTGATTGTGGAACCCTGTGCCCTGGAAACATGACTGTGGCCTGCTACTGGAAACCCATGGCCTGGGAACTTGACATTGCTTTGATTCTGGAACCCTGTGTCCTGGGAACATGACTGAGGTTTGATTCTGGAAATCATTGGCCTGGGAACATGACTGACGTTAGATTGTGGAATCTTGTGGCCTGGGAACATGACTGAGGTTTGATGGAGGAACCCTGTGGCCTGGGAACATGACTGAGGTTTGATGGGGGTACTCTGTGGCGTGGCAACATGACTGAGGCTTGATTCTGGAACCCTGTGGCCTGGGAAATTGACTCTGATTTGATCGCAGAAACCTGTGGACTGGCAACATGACTGAGGTTTGATGGTGGAACCCTGTGCACTGGGAACTTGACTGAGGCCTGATACTGCAACCCCATGGCCTGGGAACATGACATTGGTTTAATTAAGGAACCCTGTTTCCTGGGAACATGACTGAGCTTTGATGGTTGAACCCTGTGGCCTGGCAAGATGACAGAGGTTTGATTGTGGAACCCTCAGGCTTGAGAACATGACTGAGGCTTGATGGTGGAACCCTGTGGCCTGGCAACTGGACTGAGGTTTGATGGTGGAATCCTGTGGCCTGGCAAGATGACTTTGGTTTGATTGTGGAACACTCTGGCCTGGGAATATGACTGACGTTTAATTCTGGAACCCTGTGGCCTGGGAATATGAGTGAGGCTTGATTCTGGAACCCTGTGGCCTTGGAACATGAATGGGGTTTTACTTTTGAATCCTGTGTCCAGGGAACATGACTGAGGTTTGATTCTGGAACCCTGTGTCCTGGGAACATGACTGAGGTTTGATTCTGGAACCATGTGGCCTGGGAATATGACTGAGGTTTGATTCTGGAAACCATTGGCCTGGGAACATGACTGATGTTAGATTGTGGAATCCTGTGGCCTGGGAACATGACATCGGTTTGGATTCTGAAAACCTGTGGTCTGGGAATATGACTGAGGTTTGATGGTGGTACCCTATGGCCTGGGAGCATGACTTAGCTTTGATTCTGGATCCCTGTGGCCTGGGAACATGACTGAGGCGTGATTCTGGAAACCTGAGGCCTGGGAACATGACATCTGTTTAGATTGTGGAATACTGTGCCCTGGGAACCTGACTGAGGCTTGGTACTTGAACCCTGTGGACTGGCAACATGACTGAGGTTTTATTCTGGAACCCTGTAGCATGGGAACATAACTGAGGATTGATTCTGGAAACCTGTGGCCTGGGAACATGACATCGGTGGAATCTGGAACCCTGTGGCCTGGGAACATGAGAACGGTGTGATTCTGGAACCCTGTGGCCTGAGAACATGTCTGAGGTTTGATGGTGGAAACCTGTGGCCTGGCAACATGACTGAGGTTTGGTTCTGGAACCCTGTTCCCTGGGAACATGACTGAGGTTTGATTCTGGACACCTTTGTCCTGGGAACATGACTGAGGTTTGATTGTGGAACCCTGTGTCCTGGGAACATGACTGAGTTTTGATTCTGGAACCATGTGTCCTGGGAATATGACTGAGGTTTGATTCTGGATACCTGTGGCCTGGGAAAATGACTGAGGTTTCATTGTGGAAATATGTGGCCTGGGATCTTGAGTGAGGTTTGATGGTGGAACACTCTGGCCTGGCAAAATGACTGAAGCTTGATTCTGGAACCCTGTGGCCTGGGAACTTGACTGAGGTTTGAAGGCAGAAACCTGTGGACTGGCAACATGACTGAGGTTTGATTGTGGAACCCTGTGCCCTGGAAACATGACTGTGGCCTGCTACTGGAAACCCATGGCCTGGGAACTTGACGTTGGTTTGATTCTGGAACCCTGTGTCCTGGGAACATGATTGAGGTTTGATTCTGGAAACCATTGGTCTGGGAACATGACTGATGTTAGATTGTGGAATCCTGTGGCCTGGGAACATGACTGAGGTCTGATGGAGGAACCCTGTGGCCTGGGAACATGACTGAGGTTTGATGGTGGTACCCTGTGGACTGGCAACATGACTGAGGCTTGATTCTGGGACCCTGTGGCCTGGGAAATTGACTCTGATTTGATCGCAGAAACCTGTGGACTGGCAGCATGACTGAGGATTGATGGTGGAACCCTGGGCACTGGGAACATGACGAGATGCCTGACACTGTAACCCCGTGTCCTGAGAACATGACATTGTTTTGATTCTGGAAAGCTGTTTCCTGGGAACATGACTGAGGTTTGATGGTTGAACCCTGTGGACTGGCAACATGACTGAGGTTTGATTGTGGCACCCTCAGGCTTGGGAACATTACTGAGGCTTGATGGTGGAACCCTGTGTCCTGGCACCAGGACTGAGGTTTGATGGTGGAACCCTGTGGCCTGGGAACATGACATCGTTTTGGATTCTGGTACCGTGTTGCCTGGGAACATGAAATCGTTTTGATTCTGGAAACCTGTGGCCTGGGAATATGACTGAGGTTTGATGGTGGTACCCTATGGCCTGGCAACATGACTGAGGTTTGATTCTGGATCCCTGTGGCCTGGGAACATGACTGAGGCGTGATTCTGGAAACCTGTGGCCTGGGAACATGACATCTGTTTAGATTGTGGAATACTGTGCCCTGGGAACCCGACTGAGGCTTGGTTCTGGAACCCTGTGGACTGGGAATATGACTGAGGTTTTATTCTGGAACCCTGTAGACTGGGAACATAACTGAGGATTGATTCTGGAACCCTGTGGCCTGGGAACATGACATCGGTTGGATTCTGGAACCCTGTGGCATGGGAACATGACTGCGGTTTGATTGTGGAACCCACTGGCCTGGGAACATGACCGTGGTTTGATTCTGAAACCCTGTGGCCTGGGAACATGACTGAGGTTTGGTTCTGGAACCCTGTTCCCTGGGAACATGACTGAGGTTTGATTCTGGGCTCCTGTGTCCTGGGAACAAGAATGAGGTTTGAATGTGGAACCCTGTGGCCTGGGAACATGACTGAGGTTTGATTCTGGAACCATGTGTCCTGGGAATATGACTGAGGTTTGCTTCTGGATAACTGTGGCCTGGGAAAATAACTGAGGTTTCATTGTGGAAATATGAGGCCTGGGATCATGAGTGAGGTTTGATGGTGGAACACTCTGGCCTGGCAAAATGACTGAAGCTTGATTCTGGAACCCTGTAGCCTGGGAACTTGACTGAGGTTTGATGGCAGAAACCTGTGGACTGGCAACATGACTGAGGTTTGATTGTGGAACCCTGTGCCCTGGAAACATGACTGTGGCCTGCTACTGGAAACCCATGGCCTGGGAACTTGACATTGCTTTGATTCTGGAACCCTGTGTCCTGGGAACATGACTGAGGTTTGATTCTGGAAATCATTGGCCTGGGAACATGACTGACGTTAGATTGTGGAATCTTGTGGCCTGGGAACATGACTGAGGTTTGATGGAGGAACCCTGTGGCCTGGGAACATGACTGAGGTTTGATGGGGGTACCCTGTGGCGTGGCAACATGACTGAGGCTTGATTCTGGAACCCTGTGGCCTGGGAAATTGACTCTGATTTGATCGCAGAAACCTGTGGACTGGCAACATGACTGAGGTTTGATGGTGGAACCCTGTGCACTGGGAACTTGACTGAGGCCTGATACTGCAACCCCGTAGCCTGGGAACATGACATTGGTTTAATTAAGGAACCCTGTTTCCTGGGAACATGACTGAGCTTTGATGGTTGAACCCTGTGGCCTGGCAAGATGACAGAGGTTTGATTGTGGAACCCTCAGGCTTGAGAACATGACTGAGGCTTGATGGTGGAACCCTGTGGCCTGGCAACAGGACTGAGGTTTGATGGTGGAATCCTGTGGCCTGGCAAGATGACTTTGGTTTGATTGTGGAACACTCTGGCCTGGGAATATGACTGACGTTAAATTCTGGAACCCTGTGGCCTGGGAATATGAGTGAGGCTTGATTCTGGAACCCTGTGGCCTTGGAACATGAATGGGGTTTTACTTTTGAATCCTGTGTCCAGGGAACATGACTGAGGTTTGATTCTGGAACCCTGTGTCCTGGGAACATGACTGAGGTTTGATTCTGGAACCATGTGGCCTGGGAATATGACTGAGGTTTGATTCTGGAAACCATTGGCCTGGGAACATGACTGATGTTAGATTGTGGAATCCTGTGGCCTGGGAACATGACATCGGTTTGGATTCTGAAAACCTGTGGTCTGGGAATATGACTGAGGTTTGATGGTGGTACCCTATGGCCTGGGAGCATGACTTAGCTTTGATTCTGGATCCCTGTGGCCTGGGAACATGACTGAGGCGTGATTCTGGAAACCTGAGGCCTGGGAACATGACATCTGTTTAGATTGTGGAATACTGTGCCCTGGGAACCTGACTGAGGCTTGGTACTTGAACCCTGTGGACTGGCAACATGACTGAGGTTTTATTCTGGAAGCCTGTAGCATGGGAACATAACTGAGGATTGATTCTGGAAACCTGTGGCCTGGGAACATGACATCGGTGGAATCTGGAACCCTGTGGCCTGGGAACATGAGAACGGTGTGATTCTGGAACCCTGTGGCCTGAGAACATGTCTGAGGTTTGATGGTGGAAACCTGTGGCCTGGCAACATGACTGAGGTTTGGTTCTGGAACCCTGTTCCCTGGGAACATGACTGAGGTTTGATTCTGGACACCTTTGTCCTGGGAACATGACTGAGGTTTGATTGTGGAACCCTGTGTCCTGGGAACATGACTGAGTTTTGATTCTGGAACCATGTGTCCTGGGAATATGACTGAGGTTTGATTCTGGATACCTGTGGCCTGGGAAAATGACTGAGGTTTCATTGTGGAAATATGTGGCCTGGGATCTTGAGTGAGGTTTGATGGTGGAACACTCTGGCCTGGCAAAATGACTGAAGCTTGATTCTGGAACCCTGTGGCCTGGGAACTTGACTGAGGTTTGAAGGCAGAAACCTGTGGACTGGCAACATGACTGAGGTTTGATTGTGGAACCCTGTGCCCTGGAAACATGACTGTGGCCTGGTACTGGAAACCCATGGCCTGGGAACTTGACGTTGGTTTGATTCTGGAACCCTGTGTCCTGGGAACATGATTGAGGTTTGATTCTGGAAACCATTGGTCTGGGAACATGACTGATGTTAGATTGTGGAATCCTGTGGCCTGGGAACATGACTGAGGTTTGATGGAGGAACCCTGTGGCCTGGGAACATGACTGAGGTTTGATGGTGGTACCCTGTGGACTGGCAACATGACTGAGGCTTGATTCTGGGACCCTGTGGCCTGGGAAATTGACTCTGATTTGATCGCAGAAACCTGTGGACTGGCAGCATGACTGAGGATTGATGGTGGAACCCTGGGCACTGGGAACATGACGAGATGCCTGACACTGTAACCCCGTGTCCTGAGAACATGACATTGTTTTGATTCTGGAAAGCTGTTTCCTGGGAACATGACTGAGGTTTGATGGTTGAACCCTGTGGACTGGCAACATGACTGAGGTTTGATTGTGGCACCCTCAGGCTTGGGAACATTACTGAGGCTTGATGGTGGAACCCTGTGTCCTGGCACCAGGACTGAGGTTTGATGGTGGAACCCTGTGGCCTGGGAACATGACATCGTTTTGGATTCTGGTACCGTGTTGCCTGGGAACATGAAATCGTTTTGATTCTGGAAACCTGTGGCCTGGGAATATGACTGAGGTTTGATGGTGGTACCCTATGGCCTGGCAACATGACTGAGGTTTGATTCTGGATCCCTGTGGCCTGGGAACATGACTGAGGCGTGATTCTGGAAACCTGTGGCCTGGGAACATGACATCTGTTTAGATTGTGGAATACTGTGCCCTGGGAACCCGACTGAGGCTTGGTTCTGGAACCCTGTGGACTGGGAATATGACTGAGGTTTTATTCTGGAACCCTGTAGACTGGGAACATAACTGAGGATTGATTCTGGAACCCTGTGGCCTGGGAACATGACATCGGTTGGATTCTGGAACCCTGTGGCATGGGAACATGACTGCGGTTTGATTGTGGAACCCACTGGCCTGGGAACATGACCGTGGTTTGATTCTGAAACCCTGTGGCCTGGGAACATGACTGAGGTTTGGTTCTGGAACCCTGTTCCCTGGGAACATGACTGAGGTTTGATTCTGGGCTCCTGTGTCCTGGGAACAAGAATGAGGTTTGAATGTGGAACCCTGTGGCCTGGGAACATGACTGAGGTTTGATTCTGGAACCATGTGTCCTGGGAATATGACTGAGGTTTGCTTCTGGATAACTGTGGCCTGGGAAAATAACTGAGGTTTCATTGTGGAAATATGAGGCCTGGGATCATGAGTGAGGTTTGATGGTGGAACACTCTGGCCTGGCAAAATGACTGAAGCTTGATTCTGGAACCCTGTAGCCTGGGAACTTGACTGAGGTTTGATGGCAGAAACCTGTGGACTGGCAACATGACTGAGGTTTGATTGTGGAACCCTGTGCCCTGGAAACATGACTGTGGCCTGCTACTGGAAACCCATGGCCTGGGAACTTGACATTGCTTTGATTCTGGAACCCTGTGTCCTGGGAACATGACTGAGGTTTGATTCTGGAAATCATTGGCCTGGGAACATGACTGACGTTAGATTGTGGAATCTTGTGGCCTGGGAACATGACTGAGGTTTGATGGAGGAACCCTGTGGCCTGGGAACATGACTGAGGTTTGATGGGGGTACCCTGTGGCGTGGCAACATGACTGAGGCTTGATTCTGGAACCCTGTGGCCTGGGAAATTGACTCTGATTTGATCGCAGAAACCTGTGGACTGGCAACATGACTGAGGTTTGATGGTGGAACCCTGTGCACTGGGAACTTGACTGAGGCCTGATACTGCAACCCCATGGCCTGGGAACATGACATTGGTTTAATTAAGGAACCCTGTTTCCTGGGAACATGACTGAGCTTTGATGGTTGAACCCTGTGGCCTGGCAAGATGACAGAGGTTTGATTGTGGAACCCTCAGGCTTGAGAACATGACTGAGGCTTGATGGTGGAACCCTGTGGCCTGGCAACAGGACTGAGGTTTGATGGTGGAATCCTGTGGCCTGGCAAGATGACTTTGGTTTGATTGTGGAACACTCTGGCCTGGGAATATGACTGACGTTAAATTCTGGAACCCTGTGGCCTGGGAATATGAGTGAGGCTTGATTCTGGAACCCTGTGGCCTTGGAACATGAATGGGGTTTTACTTTTGAATCCTGTGTCCAGGGAACATGACTGAGGTTTGATTCTGGAACCCTGTGTCCTGGGAACATGACTGAGGTTTGATTCTGGAACCATGTGGCCTGGGAATATGACTGAGGTTTGATTCTGGAAACCATTGGCCTGGGAACATGACTGATGTTAGATTGTGGAATCCTGTGGCCTGGGAACATGACATCGGTTTGGATTCTGAAAACCTGTGGTCTGGGAATATGACTGAGGTTTGATGGTCGTACCCTATGGCCTGGGAGCATGACTTAGCTTTGATTCTGGATCCCTGTGGCCTGGGAACATGACTGAGGCGTGATTCTGGAAACCTGAGGCCTGGGAACATGACATCTGTTTAGATTGTGGAATACTGTGCCCTGGGAACCTGACTGAGGCTTGGTACTTGAACCCTGTGGACTGGCAACATGACTGAGGTTTTATTCTGGAAGCCTGTAGCATGGGAACATAACTGAGGATTGATTCTGGAAACCTGTGGCCTGGGAACATGACATCGGTGGAATCTGGAACCCTGTGGCCTGGGAACATGAGAACGGTGTGATTCTGGAACCCTGTGGCCTGAGAACATGTCTGAGGTTTGATGGTGGAAACCTGTGGCCTGGCAACATGACTGAGGTTTGGTTCTGGAACCCTGTTCCCTGGGAACATGACTGAGGTTTGATTCTGGACACCTTTGTCCTGGGAACATGACTGAGGTTTGATTGTGGAACCCTGTGTCCTGGGAACATGACTGAGTTTTGATTCTGGAACCATGTGTCCTGGGAATATGACTGAGGTTTGATTCTGGATACCTGTGGCCTGGGAAAATGACTGAGGTTTCATTGTGGAAATATGTGGCCTGGGATCTTGAGTGAGGTTTGATGGTGGAACACTCTGGCCTGGCAAAATGACTGAAGCTTGATTCTGGAACCCTGTGGCCTGGGAACTTGACTGAGGTTTGAAGGCAGAAACCTGTGGACTGGCAACATGACTGAGGTTTGATTGTGGAACCCTGTGCCTTGGAAACATGACTGTGGCCTGGTACTGGAAACCCATGGCCTGGGAACTTGACGTTGGTTTGATTCTGGAACCCTGTGTCCTGGGAACATGATTGAGGTTTGATTCTGGAAACCATTGGTCTGGGAACATGACTGATGTTAGATTGTGGAATCCTGTGGCCTGGGAACATGACTGAGGTTTGATGGAGGAACCCTGTGGCCTGGGAACATGACTGAGGTTTGATGGTGGTACCCTGTGGACTGGCAACATGACTGAGGCTTGATTCTGGGACCCTGTGGCCTGGGAAATTGACTCTGATTTGATCGCAGAAACCTGTGGACTGGCAGCATGACTGAGGATTGATGGTGGAACCCTGGGCACTGGGAACATGACGAGATGCCTGACACTGTAACCCCGTGTCCTGAGAACATGACATTGTTTTGATTCTGGAAAGCTGTTTCCTGGGAACATGACTGAGGTTTGATGGTTGAACCCTGTGGACTGGCAACATGACTGAGGTTTGATTGTGGCACCCTCAGGCTTGGGAACATTACTGAGGCTTGATGGTGGAATCCTGTGTCCTGGCACCAGGACTGAGGTTTGATGGTGGAACCCTGTGGCCTGGGAACATGACATCGTTTTGGATTCTGGTACCGTGTTGCCTGGGAACATGAAATCGTTTTGATTCTGGAAACCTGTGGCCTGGGAATATGACTGAGGTTTGATGGTGGTACCCTATGGCCTGGCAGCATGACTGAGGTTTGATTCTGGATCCCTGTGGCCTGGGAACATGACTGAGGCGTGATTCTGGAAACCTGTGGCCTGGGAACATGACATCTGTTTAGATTGTGGAATACTGTGCCCTGGGAACCCGACTGAGGCTTGGTTCTGGAACCCTGTGGACTGGGAATATGACTGAGGTTTTATTCTGGAACCCTGTAGACTGGGAACATAACTGAGGATTGATTCTGGAACCCTGTGGCCTGGGAACATGACATCGGTTGGATTCTGGAACCCTGTGGCATGGGAACATGACTGCGGTTTGATTGTGGAACCCACTGGCCTGGGAACATGACCGTGGTTTGATTCTGAAACCCTGTGGCCTGGGAACATGACTGAGGTTTGGTTCTGGAACCCTGTTCCCTGGGAACATGACTGAGGTTTGATTCTGGGCTCCTGTGTCCTGGGAACAAGAATGAGGTTTGAATGTGGAACCCTGTGGCCTGGGAACATGACTGAGGTTTGATTCTGGAACCATGTGTCCTGGGAATATGACTGAGGTTTGCTTCTGGATAACTGTGGCCTGGGAAAATAACTGAGGTTTCATTGTGGAAATATGAGGCCTGGGATCATGAGTGAGGTTTGATGGTGGAACACTCTGGCCTGGCAAAATGACTCAAGCTTGATTCTGGAACCCTGTAGCCTGGGAACTTGACTGAGGTTTGATGGCAGAAACCTGTGGACTGGCAACATGACTGAGGTTTGATTGTGGAACCCTGTGCCCTGGAAACATGACTGTGGCCTGCTACTGGAAACCCATGGCCTGGGAACTTGACATTGCTTTGATTCTGGAACCCTGTGTCCTGGGAACATGACTGAGGTTTGATTCTGGAAATCATTGGCCTGGGAACATGACTGACGTTAGATTGTGGAATCTTGTGGCCTGGGAACATGACTGAGGTTTGATGGAGGAACCCTGTGGCCTGGGAACATGACTGAGGTTTGATGGGGGTACCCTGTGGCGTGGCAACATGACTGAGGCTTGATTCTGGAACCCTGTGGCCTGGGAAATTGACTCTGATTTGATCGCAGAAACCTGTGGACTGGCAACATGACTGAGGTTTGATGGTGGAACCCTGTGCACTGGGAACTTGACTGAGGCCTGATACTGCAACCCCATGGCCTGGGAACATGACATTGGTTTAATTAAGGAACCCTGTTTCCTGGGAACATGACTGAGCTTTGATGGTTGAACCCTGTGGCCTGGCAAGATGACAGAGGTTTGATTGTGGAACCCTCAGGCTTGAGAACATGACTGAGGCTTGATGGTGGAACCCTGTGGCCTGGCAACAGGACTGAGGTTTGATGGTGGAATCCTGTGGCCTGGCAAGATGACTTTGGTTTGATTGTGGAACACTCTGGCCTGGGAATATGACTGACGTTTAATTCTGGAACCCTGTGGCCTGGGAATATGAGTGAGGCTTGATTCTGGAACCCTGTGGCCTTGGAACATGAATGGGGTTTTACTTTTGAATCCTGTGTCCAGGGAACATGACTGAGGTTTGATTCTGGAACCCTGTGTCCTGGGAACATGACTGAGGTTTGATTCTGGAACCATGTGGCCTGGGAATATGACTGAGGTTTGATTCTGGAAACCATTGGCCTGGGAACATGACTGATGTTAGATTGTGGAATCCTGTGGCCTGGGAACATGACATCGGTTTGGATTCTGAAAACCTGTGGTCTGGGAATATGACTGAGGTTTGATGGTCGTACCCTATGGCCTGGGAGCATGACTTAGCTTTGATTCTGGATCCCTGTGGCCTGGGAACATGACTGAGGCGTGATTCTGGAAACCTGAGGCCTGGGAACATGACATCTGTTTAGATTGTGGAATACTGTGCCCTGGGAACCTGACTGAGGCTTGGTACTTGAACCCTGTGGACTGGCAACATGACTGAGGTTTTATTCTGGAAGCCTGTAGCATGGGAACATAACTGAGGATTGATTCTGGAAACCTGTGGCCTGGGAACATGACATCGGTGGAATCTGGAACCCTGTGGCCTGGGAACATGAGAACGGTGTGATTCTGGAACCCTGTGGCCTGAGAACATGTCTGAGGTTTGATGGTGGAAACCTGTGGCCTGGCAACATGACTGAGGTTTGGTTCTGGAACCCTGTTCCCTGGGAACATGACTGAGGTTTGATTCTGGACACCTTTGTCCTGGGAACATGACTGAGGTTTGATTGTGGAACCCTGTGTCCTGGGAACATGACTGAGTTTTGATTCCGGAACCATGTGTCCTGGGAATATGACTGAGGTTTGATTCTGGATACCTGTGGCCTGGGAAAATGACTGAGGTTTCATTGTGGAAATATGTGGCCTGGGATCTTGAGTGAGGTTTGATGGTGGAACACTCTGGCCTGGCAAAATGACTGAAGCTTGATTCTGGAACCCTGTGGCCTGGGAACTTGACTGAGGTTTGAAGGCAGAAACCTGTGGACTGGCAACATGACTGAGGTTTGATTGTGGAACCCTGTGCCTTGGAAACATGACTGTGGCCTGGTACTGGAAACCCATGGCCTGGGAACTTGACGTTGGTTTGATTCTGGAACCCTGTGTCCTGGGAACATGATTGAGGTTTGATTCTGGAAACCATTGGTCTGGGAACATGACTGATGTTAGATTGTGGAATCCTGTGGCCTGGGAACATGACTGAGGTTTGATGGAGGAACCCTGTGGCCTGGGAACATGACTGAGGTTTGATGGTGGTACCCTGTGGACTGGCAACATGACTGAGGCTTGATTCTGGGACCCTGTGGCCTGGGAAATTGACTCTGATTTGATCGCAGAAACCTGTGGACTGGCAGCATGACTGAGGATTGATGGTGGAACCCTGGGCACTGGGAACATGACGAGATGCCTGACACTGTAACCCCGTGTCCTGAGAACATGACATTGTTTTGATTCTGGAAAGCTGTTTCCTGGGAACATGACTGAGGTTTGATGGTTGAACCCTGTGGACTGGCAACATGACTGAGGTTTGATTGTGGCACCCTCAGGCTTGGGAACATTACTGAGGCTTGATGGTGGAATCCTGTGTCCTGGCACCAGGACTGAGGTTTGATGGTGGAACCCTGTGGCCTGGGAACATGACATCGTTTTGGATTCTGGTACCGTGTTGCCTGGGAACATGAAATCGTTTTGATTCTGGAAACCTGTGGCCTGGGAATATGACTGAGGTTTGATGGTGGTACCCTATGGCCTGGCAACATGACTGAGGTTTGATTCTGGATCCCTGTGGCCTGGGAACATGACTGAGGCGTGATTCTGGAAACCTGTGGCCTGGGAACATGACATCTGTTTAGATTGTGGAATACTGTGCCCTGGGAACCCGACTGAGGCTTGGTTCTGGAACCCTGTGGACTGGGAATATGACTGAGGTTTTATTCTGGAACCCTGTAGACTGGGAACATAACTGAGGATTGATTCTGGAACCCTGTGGCCTGGGAACATGACATCGGTTGGATTCTGGAACCCTGTGGCATGGGAACATGACTGCGGTTTGATTGTGGAACCCACTGGCCTGGGAACATGACCGTGGTTTGATTCTGAAACCCTGTGGCCTGGGAACATGACTGAGGTTTGGTTCTGGAACCCTGTTCCCTGGGAACATGACTGAGGTTTGATTCTGGGCTCCTGTGTCCTGGGAACAAGAATGAGGTTTGAATGTGGAACCCTGTGGCCTGGGAACATGACTGAGGTTTGATTCTGGAACCATGTGTCCTGGGAATATGACTGAGGTTTGCTTCTGGATAACTGTGGCCTGGGAAAATAACTGAGGTTTCATTGTGGAAATATGAGGCCTGGGATCATGAGTGAGGTTTGATGGTGGAACACTCTGGCCTGGCAAAATGACTCAAGCTTGATTCTGGAACCCTGTAGCCTGGGAACTTGACTGAGGTTTGATGGCAGAAACCTGTGGACTGGCAACATGACTGAGGTTTGATTGTGGAACCCTGTGCCCTGGAAACATGACTGTGGCCTGCTACTGGAAACCCATGGCCTGGGAACTTGACATTGCTTTGATTCTGGAACCCTGTGTCCTGGGAACATGACTGAGGTTTGATTCTGGAAATCATTGGCCTGGGAACATGACTGACGTTAGATTGTGGAATCTTGTGGCCTGGGAACATGACTGAGGTTTGATGGAGGAACCGTGTGGCCTGGGAACATGACTGAGGTTTGATGGGGGTACCCTGTGGCGTGGCAACATGACTGAGGCTTGATTCTGGAACCCTGTGGCCTGGGAAATTGACTCTGATTTGATCGCAGAAACCTGTGGACTGGCAACATGACTGAGGTTTGATGGTGGAACCCTGTGCACTGGGAACTTGACTGAGGCCTGATACTGCAACCCCATGGCCTGGGAACATGACATTGGTTTAATTAAGGAACCCTGTTTCCTGGGAACATGACTGAGCTTTGATGGTTGAACCCTGTGGCCTGGCAAGATGACAGAGGTTTGATTGTGGAACCCTCAGGCTTGAGAACATGACTGAGGCTTGATGGTGGAACCCTGTGGCCTGGCAACAGGACTGAGGTTTGATGGTGGAATCCTGTGGCCTGGCAAGATGACTTTGGTTTGATTGTGGAACACTCTGGCCTGGGAATATGACTGACGTTTAATTCTGGAACCCTGTGGCCTGGGAATATGAGTGAGGCTTGATTCTGGAACCCTGTGGCCTTGGAACATGAATGGGGTTTTACTTTTGAATCCTGTGTCCAGGGAACATGACTGAGGTTTGATTCTGGAACCCTGTGTCCTGGGAACATGACTGAGGTTTGATTCTGGAACCATGTGGCCTGGGAATATGACTGAGGTTTGATTCTGGAAACCATTGGCCTGGGAACATGACTGATGTTAGACTGTGGAATCCTGTGGCCTGGGAACATGACATCTGTTTAGATTGTGGAATACTGTGCCCTGGGAACCTGACTGAGGCTTGGTACTTGAACCCTGTGGACTGGCAACATGACTGAGGTTTTATTCTGGAACCCTGTAGCATGGGAACATAACTGAGGATTGATTCTGGAAACCTGTGGCCTGGGAACATGACATCGGTGGAATCTGGAACCCTGTGGCCTGGGAACATGAGAACGGTGTGATTCTGGAACCCTGTGGCCTGAGAACATGTCTGAGGTTTGATGGTGGAAACCTGTGGCCTGGCAACATGACTGAGGTTTGGTTCTGGAACCCTGTTCCCTGGGAACATGACTGAGGTTTGATTCTGGACACCTTTGTCCTGGGAACATGACTGAGGTTTGATTGTGGAACCCTGTGTCCTGGGAACATGACTGAGTTTTGATTCTGGAACCATGTGTCCTGGGAATATGACTGAGGTTTGATTCTGGATACCTGTGGCCTGGGAAAATGACTGAGGTTTCATTGTGGAAATATGTGGCCTGGGATCTTGAGTGAGGTTTGATGGTGGAACACTCTGGCCTGGCAAAATGACTGAAGCTTGATTCTGGAACCCTGTGGCCTGGGAACTTGACTGAGGTTTGATGGCAGAAACCTGTGGACTGGCAACATGACTGAGGTTTGATTGTGGAACCCTGTGCCCTGGAAACATGACTGTGGCCTGGTACTGGAAACCCATGGCCTGGGAACTTGACGTTGGTTTGATTCTGGAACCCTGTGTCCTGGGAACATGATTGAGGTTTGATTCTGGAAACCATTGGTCTGGGAACATGACTGATGTTAGATTGTGGAATCCTGTGGCCTGGGAACATGACTGAGGTTTGATGGAGGAACCCTGTGGCCTGGGAACATGACTGAGGTTTGATGGTGGTACCCTGTGGACTGGCAACATGACTGAGGCTTGATTCTGGGACCCTGTGGCCTGGGAAATTGACTCTGATTTGATCGCAGAAACCTGTGGACTGGCAGCATGACTGAGGATTGATGGTGGAACCCTGGGCACTGGGAACATGACGAGATGCCTGACACTGTAACCCCGTGTCCTGAGAACATGACATTGTTTTGATTCTGGAAAGCTGTTTCCTGGGAACATGACTGAGGTTTGATGGTTGAACCCTGTGGACTGGCAACATGACTGAGGTTTGATTGTGGCACCCTCAGGCTTGGGAACATTACTGAGGCTTGATGGTGGAACCCTGTGTCCTGGCACCAGGACTGAGGTTTGATGGTGGAACCCTGTGGCCTGGGAACATGACATCGTTTTGGATTCTGGTACCGTGTTGCCTGGGAACATGAAATCGTTTTGATTCTGGAAACCTGTGGCCTGGGAATATGACTGAGGTTTGATGGTGGTACCCTATGGCCTGGCAACATGACTGAGGTTTGATTCTGGATCCCTGTGGCCTGGGAACATGACTGAGGCGTGATTCTGGAAACCTGTGGCCTGGGAACATGACATCTGTTTAGATTGTGGAATACTGTGCCCTGGGAACCCGACTGAGGCTTGGTTCTGGAACCCTGTGGACTGGGAATATGACTGAGGTTTTATTCTGGAACCCTGTAGACTGGGAACATAACTGAGGATTGATTCTGGAACCCTGTGGCCTGGGAACATGACATCGGTTGGATTCTGGAACCCTGTGGCATGGGAACATGACTGCGGTTTGATTGTGGAACCCACTGGCCTGGGAACATGACCGTGGTTTGATTCTGAAACCCTGTGGCCTGGGAACATGACTGAGGTTTGGTTCTGGAACCCTGTTCCCTGGGAACATGACTGAGGTTTGATTCTGGGCTCCTGTGTCCTGGGAACAAGAATGAGGTTTGAATGTGGAACCCTGTGGCCTGGGAACATGACTGAGGTTTGATTCTGGAACCATGTGTCCTGGGAATATGACTGAGGTTTGCTTCTGGATAACTGTGGCCTGGGAAAATAACTGAGGTTTCATTGTGGAAATATGAGGCCTGGGATCATGAGTGAGGTTTGATGGTGGAACACTCTGGCCTGGCAAAATGACTCAAGCTTGATTCTGGAACCCTGTAGCCTGGGAACTTGACTGAGGTTTGATGGCAGAAACCTGTGGACTGGCAACATGACTGAGGTTTGATTGTGGAACCCTGTGCCCTGGAAACATGACTGTGGCCTGCTACTGGAAACCCATGGCCTGGGAACTTGACATTGCTTTGATTCTGGAACCCTGTGTCCTGGGAACATGACTGAGGTTTGATTCTGGAAATCATTGGCCTGGGAACATGACTGACGTTAGATTGTGGAATCTTGTGGCCTGGGAACATGACTGAGGTTTGATGGAGGAACCCTGTGGCCTGGGAACATGACTGAGGTTTGATGGGGGTACCCTGTGGCGTGGCAACATGACTGAGGCTTGATTCTGGAACCCTGTGGCCTGGGAAATTGACTCTGATTTGATCGCAGAAACCTGTGGACTGGCAACATGACTGAGGTTTGATGGTGGAACCCTGTGCACTGGGAACTTGACTGAGGCCTGATACTGCAACCCCGTAGCCTGGGAACATGACATTGGTTTAATTAAGGAACCCTGTTTCCTGGGAACATGACTGAGCTTTGATGGTTGAACCCTGTGGCCTGGCAAGATGACAGAGGTTTGATTGTGGAACCCTCAGGCTTGAGAACATGACTGAGGCTTGATGGTGGAACCCTGTGGCCTGGCAACAGGACTGAGGTTTGATGGTGGAATCCTGTGGCCTGGCAAGATGACTTTGGTTTGATTGTGGAACACTCTGGCCTGGGAATATGACTGACGTTTAATTCTGGAACCCTGTGGCCTGGGAATATGAGTGAGGCTTGATTCTGGAACCCTGTGGCCTTGGAACATGAATGGGGTTTTACTTTTGAATCCTGTGTCCAGGGAACATGACTGAGGTTTGATTCTGGAACCCTGTGTCCTGGGAACATGACTGAGGTTTGATTCTGGAACCATGTGGCCTGGGAATATGACTGAGGTTTGATTCTGGAAACCATTGGCCTGGGAACATGACTGATGTTAGATTGTGGAATCCTGTGGCCTGGGAACATGACATCGGTTTGGATTCTGAAAACCTGTGGTCTGGGAATATGACTGAGGTTTGATGGTGGTACCCTATGGCCTGGGAGCATGACTTAGCTTTGATTCTGGATCCCTGTGGCCTGGGAACATGACTGAGGCGTGATTCTGGAAACCTGAGGCCTGGGAACATGACATCTGTTTAGATTGTGGAATACTGTGCCCTGGGAACCTGACTGAGGCTTGGTACTTGAACCCTGTGGACTGGCAACATGACTGAGGTTTTATTCTGGAACCCTGTAGCATGGGAACATAACTGAGGATTGATTCTGGAAACCTGTGGCCTGGGAACATGACATCGGTGGAATCTGGAAACCTGTGGCCTGGGAACATGAGAACGGTGTGATTCTGGAACCCTGTGGCCTGAGAACATGTCTGAGGTTTGATGGTGGAAACCTGTGGCCTGGCAACATGACTGAGGTTTGGTTCTGGAACCCTGTTCCCTGGGAACATGACTGAGGTTTGATTCTGGACACCTTTGTCCTGGGAACATGACTGAGGTTTGATTGTGGAACCCTGTGTCCTGGGAACATGACTGAGTTTTGATTCTGGAACCATGTGTCCTGGGAATATGACTGAGGTTTGATTCTGGATACCTGTGGCCTGGGAAAATGACTGAGGTTTCACTGTGGAAATATGTGGCCTGGGATCTTGAGTGAGGTTTGATGGTGGAACACTCTGGCCTGGCAAAATGACTGAAGCTTGATTCTGGAACCCTGTGGCCTGGGAACTTGACTGAGGTTTGAAGGCAGAAACCTGTGGACTGGCAACATGACTGAGGTTTGATTGTGGAACCCTGTGCCCTGGAAACATGACTGTGGCCTGGTACTGGAAACCCATGGCCTGGGAACTTGACGTTGGTTTGATTCTGGAACCCTGTGTCCTGGGAACATGATTGAGGTTTGATTCTGGAAACCATTGGTCTGGGAACATGACTGATGTTAGATTGTGGAATCCTGTGGCCTGGGAACATGACTGAGGTTTGATGGAGGAACCCTGTGGCCTGGGAACATGACTGAGGTTTGATGGTGGTACCCTGTGGACTGGCAACATGACTGAGGCTTGATTCTGGGACCCTGTGGCCTGGGAAATTGACTCTGATTTGATCGCAGAAACCTGTGGACTGGCAGCATGACTGAGGATTGATGGTGGAACCCTGGGCACTGGGAACATGACGAGATGCCTGACACTGTAACCCCGTGTCCTGAGAACATGACATTGTTTTGATTCTGGAAAGCTGTTTCCTGGGAACATGACTGAGGTTTGATGGTTGAACCCTGTGGACTGGCAACATGACTGAGGTTTGATTGTGGCACCCTCAGGCTTGGGAACATTACTGAGGCTTGATGGTGGAACCCTGTGTCCTGGTACCAGGACTGAGGTTTGATGGTGGAACCCTGTGCCCTGGGAACATGACATCGTTTTGGATTCTGGTACCGTGTTGCCTGGGAACATGAAATCGTTTTGATTCTGGAAATCTGTGGCCTGGGAATATGACTGAGGTTTGATGGTGGTACCCTATGGCCTGGCAACATGACTGAGGTTTGATTCTGGATCCCTGTGGCCTGGGAACATGACTGAGGCGTGATTCTGGAAACCTGTGGCCTGGGAACATGACATCTGTTTAGATTGTGGAATACTGTGCCCTGGGAACCCGACTGAGGCTTGGTTCTGGAACCCTGTGGACTGGGAATATGACTGAGGTTTTATTCTGGAACCCTGTAGACTGGGAACATAACTGAGGATTGATTCTGGAACCCTGTGGCCTGGGAACATGACATCGGTTGGATTCTGGAACCCTGTGGCATGGGAACATGACTGCGGTTTGATTGTGGAACCCACTGGCCTGGGAACATGACCGTGGTTTGATTCTGAAACCCTGTGGCCTGGGAACATGACTGAGGTTTGGTTCTGGAACCCTGTTCCCTGGGAACATGACTGAGGTTTGATTCTGGGCTCCTGTGTCCTGGGAACAAGAATGAGGTTTGAATGTGGAACCCTGTGGCCTGGGAACATGACTGAGGTTTGATTCTGGAACCATGTGTCCTGGGAATATGACTGAGGTTTGCTTCTGGATAACTGTGGCCTGGGAAAATAACTGAGGTTTCATTGTGGAAATATGAGGCCTGGGATCATGAGTGAGGTTTGATGGTGGAACACTCTGGCCTGGCAAAATGACTGAAGCTTGATTCTGGAACCCTGTAGCCTGGGAACTTGACTGAGGTTTGATGGCAGAAACCTGTGGACTGGCAACATGACTGAGGTTTGATTGTGGAACCCTGTGCCCTGGAAACATGACTGTGGCCTGGTACTGGAAACCCATGGCCTGGGAACTTGACATTGCTTTGATTCCGGAACCCTGTGTCCTGGGAACATGACTGAGGTTTGATTCTGGAAATCATTGGCCTGGGAACATGACTGACGTTAGATTGTGGAATCTTGTGGCCTGGGAACATGACTGAGGTTTGATGGAGGAACCCTGTGGCCTGGGAACATGACTGAGGTTTGATGGGGGTACCCTGTGGCGTGGCAACATGACTGAGGCTTGATTCTGGAACCCTGTGGCCTGGGAAATTGACTCTGATTTGATCGCAGAAACCTGTGGACTGGCAACATGACTGAGGTTTGATGGTGGAACCCTGTGGCCTGGCAAGATGACAGAGGTTTGATTGTGGAACCCTCAGGCTTGAGAACATGACTGAGGCTTGATGGTGGAACCCTGTGGCCTGGCAACAGGACTGAGGTTTGATGGTGGAATCCTGTGGCCTGGCAAGATGACTTTGGTTTGATTGTGGAACACTCTGGCCTGGGAATATGACTGACGTTTAATTCTGGAACCCTGTGGCCTGGGAATATGAGTGAGGCTTGATTCTGGAACCCTGTGGCCTTGGAACATGAATGGGGTTTTACTTTTGAATCCTGTGTCCAGGAAACATGACTGAGGTTTGATTCTGGAACCCTGTGTCCTGGGAACATGACTGAGGTTTGATTCTGGAACCATGTGGCCTGGGAATATGACTGAGGTTTGATTCTGGAAACCATTGGCCTGGGAACATGACTGATGTTAGATTGTGGAATCCTGTGGCCTGGGAACATGAAATCGTTTTGATTCTGGAAACCTGTGGCCTGGGAATATGACTGAGGTTTGATGGTGGTACCCTATGGCCTGGCAACATGACTGAGGTTTGATTCTGGATCCCTGTGGCCTGGGAACATGACTGAGGCGTGATTCTGGAAACCTGTGGCCTGGGAACATGACATCTGTTTAGATTGTGGAATACTGTGCCCTGGGAACCCGACTGAGGCTTGGTTCTGGAACCCTGTGGACTGGGAATATGACTGAGGTTTTATTCTGGAACCCTGTAGACTGGGAACATAACTGAGGATTGATTCTGGAACCCTGTGGCCTGGGAACATGACATCGGTTGGATTCTGGAACCCTGTGGCATGGGAACATGACTGCGGTTTGATTGTGGAACCCACTGGCCTGGGAACATGACCGTGGTTTGATTCTGAAACCCTGTGGCCTGGGAACATGACTGAGGTTTGGTTCTGGAACCCTGTTCCCTGGGAACATGACTGAGGTTTGATTCTGGGCTCCTGTGTCCTGGGAACAAGAATGAGGTTTGAATGTGGAACCCTGTGGCCTGGGAACATGACTGAGGTTTGATTCTGGAACCATGTGTCCTGGGAATATGACTGAGGTTTGCTTCTGGATAACTGTGGCCTGGGAAAATAACTGAGGTTTCATTGTGGAAATATGAGGCCTGGGATCATGAGTGAGGTTTGATGGTGGAACACTCTGGCCTGGCAAAATGACTGAAGCTTGATTCTGGAACCCTGTAGCCTGGGAACTTGACTGAGGTTTGATGGCAGAAACCTGTGGACTGGCAACATGACTGAGGTTTGATTGTGGAACCCTGTGCCCTGGAAACATGACTGTGGCCTGGTACTGGAAACCCATGGCCTGGGAACTTGACATTGCTTTGATTCCGGAACCCTGTGTCCTGGGAACATGACTGAGGTTTGATTCTGGAAATCATTGGCCTGGGAACATGACTGACGTTAGATTGTGGAATCTTGTGGCCTGGGAACATGACTGAGGTTTGATGGAGGAACCCTGTGGCCTGGGAACATGACTGAGGTTTGATGGGGGTACCCTGTGGCGTGGCAACATGACTGAGGCTTGATTCTGGAACCCTGTGGCCTGGGAAATTGACTCTGATTTGATCGCAGAAACCTGTGGACTGGCAACATGACTGAGGTTTGATGGTGGAACCCTGTGCACTGGGAACTTGACTGAGGCCTGATACTGCAACCCCGTAGCCTGGGAACATGACATTGGTTTAATTAAGGAACCCTGTTTCCTGGGAACATGACTGAGCTTTGATGGTTGAACCCTGTGGCCTGGCAAGATGACAGAGGTTTGATTGTGGCACCCTCAGGCTTGAGAACATGACTGAGGCTTGATGGTGGAACCCTGTGGCCTGGCAACAGGACTGAGGTTTGATGGTGGAATCCTGTGTCCTGGCAAGATGACTTTGGTTTGATTGTGGAACACTCTGGCCTGGGAATATGACTGACGTTTAATTCTGGAAACCTGTGGCCTGGGAATATGAGTGAGGCTTGATTCTGGAACCCTGTGGCCTTGGAACATGAATGGGGTTTTACTTTTGAATCCTGTGTCCAGGGAACATGACTGAGGTTTGATTCTGGAACCATGTGGCCTGGGAATATGACTGAGGTTTGATTCTGGAAACCATTGGCCTGGGAACATGACTGATGTTAGATTGTGGAATCCTGTGGCCTGGGAACATGAAATCGTTTTGATTCTGGAAACCTGTGGCCTGGGAATATGACTGAGGTTTGATGGTGGTACCCTATGGCCTGGCAACATGACTGAGGTTTGATTCTGGATCTCTGTGGCCTGGGAACATGACTGAGGCGTGATTCTGGAAACCTGTGGCCTGGGAACATGACATCTGTTTAGATTGTGGAATACTGTGCCCTGGGAACCCGACTGAGGCTTGGTTCTGGAACCCTGTGGACTGGGAATATGACTGAGGTTTTATTCTGGAACCCTGTAGACGGGGAACATAACTGAGGATTGATTCTGGAACCCTGTGGCCTGGGAACATGACATCGGTTGGATTCTGGAACCCTGTGGCATGGGAACATGACTGCGGTTTGATTGTGGAAACCACTGGCCTGGGAACATGACCGTGGTTTGATTCTGAAACCCTGTGGCCTGGGAACATAACTGAGGTTTGGTTCTGGAACCCTGTTCCCTGGGAACATGACTGAGGTTTGATTCTGGGCTCCTGTGTCCTGGGAACAAGAATGAGGTTTGAATGTGGAACCCTGTGGCCTGGGAACATGACTGAGGTTTGATTCTGGAACCATGTGTCCTGGGAATATGACTGAGGTTTGCTTCTGGATAACTGTGGCCTGGGAAAATAACTGAGGTTTCATTGTGGAAATATGAGGCCTGGGATCATGAGTGAGGTTTGATGGTGGAACACTCTGGCCTGGCAAAATGACTGAAGCTTGATTCTGGAACCCTGTAGCCTGGGAACTTGACTGAGGTTTGATGGCAGAAACCTGTGGACTGGCAACATGACTGAGGTTTGATTGTGGAACCCTGTGCCCTGGAAACATGACTGTGGCCTGCTACTGGAAACCCATGGCCTGGGAACTTGACATTGCTTTGATTCTGGAACCCTGTGTCCTGGGAACATGACTGAGGTTTGATTCTGGAAATCATTGGCCTGGGAACATGACTGACGTTAGATTGTGGAATCTTGTGGCCTGGGAACATGACTGAGGTTTGATGGAGGAACCCTGTGGCCTGGGAACATGACTGAGGTTTGATGGGGGTACCCTGTGGCGTGGCAACATGACTGAGGCTTGATTCTGGAACCCTGTGGCCTGGGAAATTGACTCTGATTTGATCGCAGAAACCTGTGGACTGGCAACATGACTGCGGTTTGATGGTGGAACCCTGTGGCCTGGCAACAGGACTGAGGTTTGATGGTGGAATCCTGTGGCCTGGCAAGATGACTTTGGTTTGATTGTGGAACACTCTGGCCTGGGAATATGACTGACGTTTAATTCTGGAACCCTGTGGCCTGGGAATATGAGTGAGGCTTGATTCTGGAACCCTGTGGCCTTGGAACATGAATGGGGTTTTACTTTTGAATCCTGTGTCCAGGGAACATGACTGAGGTTTGATTCTGGAACCCTGTGTCCTGGGAACATGACTGAGGTTTGATTCTGGAACCATGTGGCCTGGGAATATGACTGAGGTTTGATTCTGGAAACCATTGGCCTGGGAACATGACTGATGTTAGACTGTGGAATCCTGTGGCCTGGGAACATGACATCGGTTTGGATTCTGAAAACCTGTGGTCTGGGAATATGACTGAGGTTTGATGGTCGTACCCTATGGCCTGGGAGCATGACTTAGCTTTGATTCTGGATCCCTGTGGCCTGGGAACATGACTGAGGCGTGATTCTGGAAACCTGAGGCCTGGGAACATGACATCTGTTTAGATTGTGGAATACTGTGCCCTGGGAACCTGACTGAGGCTTGGTACTTGAACCCTGTGGACTGGCAACATGACTGAGGTTTTATTCTGGAACCCTGTAGCATGGGAACATAACTGAGGATTGATTCTGGAATCCTGTGGCCTGGGAACATGACATCGGTGGAATCTGGAACCCTGTGGCCTGGGAACATGAGAACGGTGTGATTCTGGAACCCTGTGGCCTGAGAACATGTCTCAGGTTTGATGGTGGAAACCTGTGGCCTGGCAACATGACTGAGGTTTGTTTCTGGAACCCTGTTCCCTGGGAACATGACTGAGTTTTGATTCTGGAACCCTGTGTCCTGGGAACATGACTGAGGTTTGATTCTGGAACCATGTGGCCTGGGAATATGACTGAGGTTTGATTCTGGAAACTATTGGCCTGGGAACATGACTGATGTTAGATTGTGGAATCCTGTGGCCTGGGAACATGAAATCGTTTTGATTCTTGAAACCTGTGGCCTGGGAATATGACTGAGGTTTGATGGTGGTACCCTATGGCCTGGCAACATGACTGAGGTTTGATTCTGGATCCCTGTGGCCTGGGAACATGACTGAGGCGTGATTCTGGAAACCTGAGGCCTGGGAACATGACATCTGTTTAGATTGTGGAATACTGTGCCCTGGGAACCCGACTGAGGCTTGGTTCTGGAACCCTGTGGACTGGGAATATGACTGAGGTTTTATTCTGGAACCCTGTAGACTGGGAACATAACTGAGGATTGATTCTGGAACCCTGTGGCCTGGGAACATGACATCGGTTGGATTCTGGAACCCTGTGGCATGGGAACATGACTGCGGTTTGATTGTGGAACCCACTGGCCTGGGAACATGACCGTGGTTTGATTCTGAAACCCTGTGGCCTGGGAACATGACTGAGGTTTGGTTCTGGAACCCTGTTCCCTGGGAACATGACTGAGGTTTGATTCTGGGCTCCTGTGTCCTGGGAACAAGAATGAGGTTTGAATGTGGAACCCTGTGGCCTGGGAACATGACTGAGGTTTGATTCTGGAACCATGTGTCCTGGGAATATGACTGAGGTTTGCTTCTGGATAACTGTGGCCTGGGAAAATAACTGAGGTTTCATTGTGGAAATATGAGGCCTGGGATCATGAGTGAGGTTTGATGGTGGAACACTCTGGCCTGGCAAAATGACTGAAGCTTGATTCTGGAACCCTGTAGCCTGGGAACTTGACTGAGGTTTGATGGCAGAAACCTGTGGACTGGCAACATGACTGAGGTTTGATTGTGGAACCCTGTGCCCTGGAAACATGACTGTGGCCTGGTACTGGAAACCCATGGCCTGGGAACTTGACATTGCTTTGATTCCGGAACCCTGTGTCCTGGGAACATGACTGAGGTTTGATTCTGGAAATCATTGGCCTGGGAACATGACTGACGTTAGATTGTGGAATCTTGTGGCCTGGGAACATGACTGAGGTTTGATGGAGGAACCCTGTGGCCTGGGAACATGACTGAGGTTTGATGGGGGTACCCTGTGGCGTGGCAACATGACTGAGGCTTGATTCTGGAACCCTGTGGCCTGGGAAATTGACTCTGATTTGATCGCAGAAACCTGTGGACTGGCAACATGACTGAGGTTTGATGGTGGAACCCTGTGGCCTGGCAAGATGACAGAGGTTTGATTGTGGAACCCTCAGGCTTGAGAACATGACTGAGGCTTGATGGTGGAACCCTGTGGCCTGGCAACAGGACTGAGGTTTGATGGTGGAATCCTGTGGCCTGGCAAGATGACTTTGGTTTGATTGTGGAACACTCTGGCCTGGGAATATGACTGACGTTTAATTCTGGAACCCTGTGGCCTGGGAATATGAGTGAGGCTTGATTCTGGAACCCTGTGGCCTTGGAACATGAATGGGGTTTTACTTTTGAATCCTGTGTCCAGGAAACATGACTGAGGTTTGATTCTGGAACCCTGTGTCCTGGGAACATGACTGAGGTTTGATTCTGGAACCATGTGGCCTGGGAATATGACTGAGGTTTGATTCTGGAAACCATTGGCCTGGGAACATGACTGATGTTAGATTGTGGAATCCTGTGGCCTGGGAACATGAAATCGTTTTGATTCTGGAAACCTGTGGCCTGGGAATATGACTGAGGTTTGATGGTGGTACCCTATGGCCTGGCAACATGACTGAGGTTTGATTCTGGATCCCTGTGGCCTGGGAACATGACTGAGGCGTGATTCTGGAAACCTGTGGCCTGGGAACATGACATCTGTTTAGATTGTGGAATACTGTGCCCTGGGAACCCGACTGAGGCTTGGTTCTGGAACCCTGTGGACTGGGAATATGACTGAGGTTTTATTCTGGAACCCTGTAGACTGGGAACATAACTGAGGATTGATTCTGGAACCCTGTGGCCTGGGAACATGACATCGGTTGGATTCTGGAACCCTGTGGCATGGGAACATGACTGCGGTTTGATTGTGGAACCCACTGGCCTGGGAACATGACCGTGGTTTGATTCTGAAACCCTGTGGCCTGGGAACATGACTGAGGTTTGGTTCTGGAACCCTGTTCCCTGGGAACATGACTGAGGTTTGATTCTGGGCTCCTGTGTCCTGGGAACAAGAATGAGGTTTGAATGTGGAACCCTGTGGCCTGGGAACATGACTGAGGTTTGATTCTGGAACCATGTGTCCTGGGAATATGACTGAGGTTTGCTTCTGGATAACTGTGGCCTGGGAAAATAACTGAGGTTTCATTGTGGAAATATGAGGCCTGGGATCATGAGTGAGGTTTGATGGTGGAACACTCTGGCCTGGCAAAATGACTGAAGCTTGATTCTGGAACCCTGTAGCCTGGGAACTTGACTGAGGTTTGATGGCAGAAACCTGTGGACTGGCAACATGACTGAGGTTTGATTGTGGAACCCTGTGCCCTGGAAACATGACTGTGGCCTGGTACTGGAAACCCATGGCCTGGGAACTTGACATTGCTTTGATTCCGGAACCCTGTGTCCTGGGAACATGACTGAGGTTTGATTCTGGAAATCATTGGCCTGGGAACATGACTGACGTTAGATTGTGGAATCTTGTGGCCTGGGAACATGACTGAGGTTTGATGGAGGAACCCTGTGGCCTGGGAACATGACTGAGGTTTGATGGGGGTACCCTGTGGCGTGGCAACATGACTGAGGCTTGATTCTGGAACCCTGTGGCCTGGGAAATTGACTCTGATTTGATCGCAGAAACCTGTGGACTGGCAACATGACTGAGGTTTGATGGTGGAACCCTGTGCACTGGGAACTTGACTGAGGCCTGATACTGCAACCCCGTAGCCTGGGAACATGACATTGGTTTAATTAAGGAACCCTGTTTCCTGGGAACATGACTGAGCTTTGATGGTTGAACCCTGTGGCCTGGCAAGATGACAGAGGTTTGATTGTGGCACCCTCAGGCTTGAGAACATGACTGAGGCTTGATGGTGGAACCCTGTGGCCTGGCAACAGGACTGAGGTTTGATGGTGGAATCCTGTGTCCTGGCAAGATGACTTTGGTTTGATTGTGGAACACTCTGGCCTGGGAATATGACTGACGTTTAATTCTGGAAACCTGTGGCCTGGGAATATGAGTGAGGCTTGATTCTGGAACCCTGTGGCCTTGGAACATGAATGGGGTTTTACTTTTGAATCCTGTGTCCAGGGAACATGACTGAGGTTTGATTCTGGAACCATGTGGCCTGGGAATATGACTGAGGTTTGATTCTGGAAACCATTGGCCTGGGAACATGACTGATGTTAGATTGTGGAATCCTGTGGCCTGGGAACATGAAATCGTTTTGATTCTGGAAACCTGTGGCCTGGGAATATGACTGAGGTTTGATGGTGGTACCCTATGGCCTGGCAACATGACTGAGGTTTGATTCTGGATCTCTGTGGCCTGGGAACATGACTGAGGCGTGATTCTGGAAACCTGTGGCCTGGGAACATGACATCTGTTTAGATTGTGGAATACTGTGCCCTGGGAACCCGACTGAGGCTTGGTTCTGGAACCCTGTGGACTGGGAATATGACTGAGGTTTTATTCTGGAACCCTGTAGACGGGGAACATAACTGAGGATTGATTCTGGAACCCTGTGGCCTGGGAACATGACATCGGTTGGATTCTGGAACCCTGTGGCATGGGAACATGACTGCGGTTTGATTGTGGAAACCACTGGCCTGGGAACATGACCGTGGTTTGATTCTGAAACCCTGTGGCCTGGGAACATAACTGAGGTTTGGTTCTGGAACCCTGTTCCCTGGGAACATGACTGAGGTTTGATTCTGGGCTCCTGTGTCCTGGGAACAAGAATGAGGTTTGAATGTGGAACCCTGTGGCCTGGGAACATGACTGAGGTTTGATTCTGGAACCATGTGTCCTGGGAATATGACTGAGGTTTGCTTCTGGATAACTGTGGCCTGGGAAAATAACTGAGGTTTCATTGTGGAAATATGAGGCCTGGGATCATGAGTGAGGTTTGATGGTGGAACACTCTGGCCTGGCAAAATGACTGAAGCTTGATTCTGGAACCCTGTAGCCTGGGAACTTGACTGAGGTTTGATGGCAGAAACCTGTGGACTGGCAACATGACTGAGGTTTGATTGTGGAACCCTGTGCCCTGGAAACATGACTGTGGCCTGCTACTGGAAACCCATGGCCTGGGAACTTGACATTGCTTTGATTCTGGAACCCTGTGTCCTGGGAACATGACTGAGGTTTGATTCTGGAAATCATTGGCCTGGGAACATGACTGACGTTAGATTGTGGAATCTTGTGGCCTGGGAACATGACTGAGGTTTGATGGAGGAACCCTGTGGCCTGGGAACATGACTGAGGTTTGATGGGGGTACCCTGTGGCGTGGCAACATGACTGAGGCTTGATTCTGGAACCCTGTGGCCTGGGAAATTGACTCTGATTTGATCGCAGAAACCTGTGGACTGGCAACATGACTGCGGTTTGATGGTGGAACCCTGTGGCCTGGCAACAGGACTGAGGTTTGATGGTGGAATCCTGTGGCCTGGCAAGATGACTTTGGTTTGATTGTGGAACACTCTGGCCTGGGAATATGACTGACGTTTAATTCTGGAACCCTGTGGCCTGGGAATATGAGTGAGGCTTGATTCTGGAACCCTGTGGCCTTGGAACATGAATGGGGTTTTACTTTTGAATCCTGTGTCCAGGGAACATGACTGAGGTTTGATTCTGGAACCCTGTGTCCTGGGAACATGACTGAGGTTTGATTCTGGAACCATGTGGCCTGGGAATATGACTGAGGTTTGATTCTGGAAACCATTGGCCTGGGAACATGACTGATGTTAGACTGTGGAATCCTGTGGCCTGGGAACATGACATCGGTTTGGATTCTGAAAACCTGTGGTCTGGGAATATGACTGAGGTTTGATGGTCGTACCCTATGGCCTGGGAGCATGACTTAGCTTTGATTCTGGATCCCTGTGGCCTGGGAACATGACTGAGGCGTGATTCTGGAAACCTGAGGCCTGGGAACATGACATCTGTTTAGATTGTGGAATACTGTGCCCTGGGAACCTGACTGAGGCTTGGTACTTGAACCCTGTGGACTGGCAACATGACTGAGGTTTTATTCTGGAACCCTGTAGCATGGGAACATAACTGAGGATTGATTCTGGAATCCTGTGGCCTGGGAACATGACATCGGTGGAATCTGGAACCCTGTGGCCTGGGAACATGAGAACGGTGTGATTCTGGAACCCTGTGGCCTGAGAACATGTCTCAGGTTTGATGGTGGAAACCTGTGGCCTGGCAACATGACTGAGGTTTGTTTCTGGAACCCTGTTCCCTGGGAACATGACTGAGTTTTGATTCTGGAACCCTGTGTCCTGGGAACATGACTGAGGTTTGATTCTGGAACCATGTGGCCTGGGAATATGACTGAGGTTTGATTCTGGAAACTATTGGCCTGGGAACATGACTGATGTTAGATTGTGGAATCCTGTGGCCTGGGAACATGAAATCGTTTTGATTCTTGAAACCTGTGGCCTGGGAATATGACTGAGGTTTGATGGTGGTACCCTATGGCCTGGCAACATGACTGAGGTTTGATTCTGGATCCCTGTGGCCTGGGAACATGACTGAGGCGTGATTCTGGAAACCTGAGGCCTGGGAACATGACATCTGTTTAGATTGTGGAATACTGTGCCCTGGGAACCCGACTGAGGCTTGGTTCTGGAACCCTGTGGACTGGGAATATGACTGAGGTTTTATTCTGGAACCCTGTAGACTGGGAACATAACTGAGGATTGATTCTGGAACCCTGTGGCCTGGGAACATGACATCGGTTGGATTCTGGAACCCTGTGGCATGGGAACATGACTGCGGTTTGATTGTGGAACCCACTGGCCTGGGAACATGACCGTGGTTTGATTCTGAAACCCTGTGGCCTGGGAACATGACTGAGGTTTGGTTCTGGAACCCTGTTCCCTGGGAACATGACTGAGGTTTGATTCTGGACACCTTTGTCCTGGGAACTTGACTGAGGTTTGATTGTAGAACCCTGTGTCCTGGGAACATGACTGAGTTTTGATTCTGGAACCATGTGTCCTGGGAATATGACTGAGGTTTGCTTCTGGATACCTGTGGCCTGAGAAAATGACTGAGGTTTCATTGTGGAAATATGTGGCCTGGGATCTTGAGTGAGGTTTGATGGTGGAACACTCTGGCCTGGCAAAATGACTGAAGCTTGATTCTGGAACCCTGTAGCCTGGGAACTTGACTGAGGTTTGATGGCAGAAACCTGTGGACTGGCAACATGACTGAGGTTTGATTGTGGAACCCTGTGCCCTGGAAACATGACTGTGGCCTGGTACTGGAAACCCATGGCCGGGGAACTTGACGTTGGTTTGATTCTGGAACCCTGTGTCCTGGGAACATGATTGAGGTTTGATTCTGGAAACCATTGGTCTGGGAACATGACTGATGTTAGATTGTGGAATCCTGTGGCCTGGGAACATGACTGAGGTTTGATGGAGGAACCCTGTGGCCTGGGAACATGACTGAGGTTTGATTCTGGAAACCATTGGCCTGGGAACATGACTGATGTTAGATTGTGGAATCCTGTGGCCTGGGAACATGAAATCGTTTTGATTCTGGAAACCTGTGGCCTGGGAATATGACTGAGGTTTGATGGTGGTACCCTATGGCCTGGCCACATGACTGAGGTTTGATTCTGGATCCCTGTGGCCTGGGAACATGACTGAGGCGTGATTCTGGAAACCTGTGGCCTGGGAACATGACATCTGTTTAGATTGTGGAATACTGTGCCCTGGGAACCCGACTGAGGCTTGGTTCTGGAACCCTGTGGACTGGGAATATGACTGAGGTTTTATTCTGGAACCCTGTAGACTGGGAACATAACTGAGGATTGATTCTGGAACCCTGTGGCCTGGGAACATGACTGCGGTTTGATTGTGGAACCCACTGGCCTGGGAACATGACCGTGGTTTGATTCTGAAACCCTGTGGCCTGGGAACATGACTGAGGTTTGGTTCTGGAACCCTGTTCCCTGGGAACATGACTGAGGTTTGATTCTGGGCTCCTGTGTCCTGGGAACAAGAATGAGGTTTGAATGTGGAACCCTGTGGCCTGGGAACATGACTGAGGTTTGATTCTGGAACCATGTGTCCTGGGAATATGACTGAGGTTTGCTTCTGGATAACTGTGGCCTGGGAAAATAACTGAGGTTTCATTGTGGAAATATGAGGCCTGGGATCATGAGTGAGGTTTGATGGTGGAACACTCTGGCCTGGCAAAATGACTGAAGCTTGATTCTGGAACCCTGTAGCCTGGGAACTTGACTGAGGTTTGATGGCAGAAACCTGTGGACTGGCAACATGACTGAGGTTTGATTGTGGAACCCTGTGCCCTGGAAACATGACTGTGGCCTGCTACTGGAAACCCATGGCCTGGGAACTTGACATTGCTTTGATTCTGGAACCCTGTGTCCTGGGAACATGACTGAGGTTTGATTCTGGAAATCATTGGCCTGGGAACATGACTGATGTTAGATTGTGGAATCTTGTGGCTTGGGAACATGACTGAGGTTTGATGGAGGAACCCTGTGGCCTGGGAACATGACTGAGGTTTGATGGGGGTACCCTGTGGCATGGCAACATGACTGAGGCTTGATTCTGGAACCCTGTGGCCTGGGAAATTGACTCTGATTTGATCGCAGAAACCTGTGGACTGGCAACATGACTGAGGTTTGATGGAGGAACCCTGTGGCCTGGGAACATGACTGAGGTTTGATGGTGGTATCCTGTGGACTGGCAACATGACTGAGGCTTTTTTCTGGGACCCTGTGGCCTGGGAAATTGACTCTGATTTGATCGCAGAAACCTGTGGACTGGCAACATGACTGAGGATTGATGGTGGAACCCTGGGCACTGGGAACATGACGAGATGCCTGACACTGTAACCCCGTGTCCTGAGAACATGACATTGTTTTGATTCTGGAAAGCTGTTTCCTGGGAACATGACTGAGGTTTGATGTTTGAATCCTGTGGACTGGCAGCATGACTGAGGTTTGATTGTGGCACCCTCAGGCTTGGGAACATTACTGAGGCTTAATTGTGGAACCCTGTGGCTTGGCACCAGGACTGAGGTTTGATGGTGGAACCCTGTGGCCTGGGAACATGACATCGTTTTGGATTCTGGTACCGTGTTGCCTGGGAACATGAAATCGTTATGATTCTGGAAACCTGTGGCCTGGGAACATGACTGAGGTTTGATGGGGGTACCCTGTGGCGTGGCAACATGACTGAGGCTTGTTTCTGGAACCCTGCGGCCTGGGAAATTGACTCTGATTTGATCGCAGAAACCTGTGGACTGGCAACATGACTGAGGTTTGATGGTGGAACCCTGTGCACTGGGAACTTGACTGAGGCCTGATACTGCAACCCCGTGGCCTGGGAACATGATATTGGTTTAATTAAGGAACCCTGTTTCCTGGGAACATGACTGAAGTTTGATGGTGGAACCCTGTGGCCTGGCAAGATGACAGAGGTTTGATTGTGGAACCCTCAGGCTTGAGAACATGACTGAGGCTTGATGGTGGAACCCTGTGGCCTGGCAACAGGACTGAGGTTTGATGGTGGAATCCTGTGGCCTGGCAAGATGACTTTGGTTTGATTGTGGAACACTCTGGCCTGGGAATATGACTGACGTTTAATTCTGGAACCTTGTGGCCTGGGAATATGAGTGAGGCTTGATTCTGGAACCCTGTGGCCTTGGAACATGAATGGGGTTTTACTTTTGAAACCTGTGTCCAGGCAACATGACTGAGGTTTGATTCTGGAACCCTGTGTCCTGGGAACATGACTGAGGTTTGATTCTGGAAACCATTGGCCTGGGAACATGACTGATGTTAGACTGTGGAATCCTGTGGCCTGGGAACATGACATTGGTTTGGATTCTGAAAACCTGTGGTCTGGGAATATGACTGAGGTTTGATGGTGGTACCCTATGGCCTGGGAGCATGACTTAGCTTTGATTCTGGATCCCTGTGGCCTGGGAACATGACTGAGGCGTGATTCTGGAAACCTGAGGCCTTGGAACATGACATCTGTTTAGATTGTGGAATACTGTGCCCTAGGAACCTGACTGAGGCTTGATACTTGAACACTGTGGACTGGCAACATGACTGAGGTTTTATTCTGGAACCCTGTAGCATGGGAACATAACTGAGGATTGATTCTGGAACCCTGTGGCCTGGGAACATGAGAACGGGTTGATTCTGGAACCCTGTGGCCTGAGAACATGTCTGAGGTTTGATGGTGGAAACCTGTGGCCTGGCAACATGACTGAGGTTTGTTTCTGGAACCCTGTTCCCTGGGAACATGACTGAGGTTTGATTCTGGAAACCTTTGTCCTGGGAACATGACTGAGGTTTGATTGTGGAACCCTGTGTCCTGGGAACTTGACTGAGGTTTGATTCTGATACCATGTGTCCTGGGAATATGACGGAGGTTTGATTCTGGATACCTGTGGCCTGGGAAAATGACTGAGGTTTCTTTGTGGAAATATGTGGCCTGGGATCTTGAGTGAGGTTTGATGGTGGAACACTCTGGCCTGGCAAAATGACTGAAGCTTGATTCTGGAACCCTGTGGCCTGGGAACATGACATCGTTTTGGATTCTGGTACCGTGTTGCCTGGGAACATGAAATCGTTTTGATTCTGGAAACCTGTGGCCTGGGAACATGACATCGTTTTGGATTCTGGTACCGTGTTGCCTGGGAACATGAAATCGTTTTGATTCTGGAAACCTGTGGCCTGGGAATATGACTGAGGTTTGATGGTGGTACCCTATGGCCTGGCAACATGACTGAGGTTTGATTCTGGATCCCTGTGGCCTGGGAACATGACTGAGGCGTGATTCTGGAAACCTGAGGCCTGGGAACATGACATCTGTTTAGATTGTGGAATACTGTGCCCTGGGAACCCGACTGAGGCTTGGTTCTGGAACCCTGTGGACTGGGAATATGACTGAGGTTTTATTCTGGAACCCTGTAGACTGGGAACATAACTGAGGATTGATTCTGGAACCCTGTGGCCTGGGAACATGACATCGGTTGGATTCTGGAACCCTGTGGCATGGGAACATGACTGCGGTTTGATTGTGGAACCCACTGGCCTGGGAACATGACCGTGGTTTGATTCTGAAACCCTGTGGCCTGGGAACATGACTGAGGTTTGGTTCTGGAACCCTGTTCCCTGGGAACATGACTGAGGTTTGATTCTGGACACCTTTGTCCTGGGAACTTGACTGAGGTTTGAATGTGGAAACCTGTGTCCTGGGAAAAGGATTTAAGTTTAATGGTGGAATTCTGTGGCCTGGCAAGATGACTTAGGTTTGATTGTGGAACCCTCTGGCCTGGGAATATGACTGAGGTTTAATTGTGGAACCCTATGTCCTAGGAATATGAGTGAGGCTTGATTCTGGAACCCTGTGGCCTGGGAACATGACTGGGGTTTTATTTAGGAAACCTCTATCCAGGGAACATGACTGAGGTTTTATTCTGGAAACTTGTGTCCTGGGAACATGACTGAGGTTTGATTCTGGAACCATGTGGCCTGGGAATATGACTGAAGTTTGATTCTGGAAACCATTGGCCTGAGAATATGACTGATGTTAGACTGTGGGATCCTGTGGTCTGAGAACATGACATCGGTTTGGATTCTGGTACCCTGTTGCCTGGGAATATGAAATCGGTGTGCTTCTGGAACCCTGTGGCCTAGGAACTTGACATCGTTTCGATTCTGGAACCCTGTTGCATGGGAACATGACTGAGGTTTGATTGTAGAACCCTCTGGCCTGGCAACATGACTGAGGTTGGATTCTGGAACCCTGTGCCCTGGAAACATGACTGTGGCCTGGTACTGGAAACCCATGGCCTGGGAGCTTGACATTGGTTTGATTCTGGAACCCTGTGTCCTAGGAACATGATTGAGGTTTGATTCTGGAAACCATTCGGGTGGGAACATGACTGATGTTAGACTGTGGAATCCTGTGGCCTGGGAACATGACTGAGGTTTGATGAAGGAACCCTGTGGCCTGGGAGTATGACTGAGGTTTGATGGTGGTACCCTGTGGCCTGGCAACATGACTGAAGCTTGATTCTGGAACCCTGTGGCCTGGGAACCTGACTCTGATTTGATCGCAGAAACCTGTGGACTGGCAACATGACTGAGGTTTGATGGTGAAACCCTGAGCACTGGGAACATGACTGAGGCCTGATACTGGAACCCCGTCGCCTGGAAACATGACATTGGATTGATTCTGGAACCCAGTTTACTGGGAACAGGACTGAGGTTTGATAGTTGAACCCTGTTTCCTAGCAACATGACAGAGGTTTGATTGTGGAACCCTCAGGCTTGGGAATATGACTGAGACTTGATGGTGGAACCCTCTGTCCTGGGAACTTGACTGAGGTTTGATGGCAGAAACCTGTGGACTGGCAACATGACTGAGGTTTGATTATGGAACCCTGTGCCCTGGAAACAAGACTGAGGTTTGATTCTGGACACCTGTGTCCTGGGAACATGACTGAGGTTTTATTCTGGAACGCAGTAGCCTGGGAACATAACTAAGGATTGATTCTTGAAACCTGTGGCCTGAGAATATGACATCAGTTGGATTCTGGAACCCTGTGGCATGGGAACATGACTGAGGTTTGATTGTGGAACCCTCTGGCCTGGGAATATGACTGTGGTTTGACTCTGAAACCTTGTGGCCTGGGAACATGACTGAGGTTTGGTTCTGGAACCCTGTTCCCTGGGAACATGACTGAGGTTTGATTCTGGATACCTGTCGCCTGGGAAAATGACTGAGCTTTCACTGTGGAAATATGTGGCCTGGGATCATGAGTGAGGTTTGATGGTGGAACACTCTGGCCTGGCAGAATGACTGAGGCTTGATTCTGGAACCCTGTGGCCTGGGAACTTGACTGAGGTTTGATGGCAGAAACCTGTGGACTGGCAACATGACTGAGGTTGGATTGTGGAACCCTGTGCCCTGGAAACATGACTGTGGCTTGGTACTGGAAACCCATGACCTGGGAGCTTGACGTTGGTTTGATACTGGAACCCTGTGTCCGGGGAACATGATTGAGGTTTGATTCTGGAAACCATTGGTGTGGGAACATGACTGACGTTAGATTGTGGATTCCTGTGGCCTGGGACCATGACTGAGGTTTGATGGAGGAACCCTGTGGCCTGGGAATATGACTGAGGCTTGATTCTGGAAACCTGTGGCCTGGGAACTTGACTCTGATTTGATCACAGAAACCTGTGGACTGGCAACATGACTGAGGTTTGATGGTGGAACCCTGTGCCCTGGGAACATGACTGAGGCCTGATACTGGAAACCCGTGGCCTGGGAACATGACATTGGTTTGATTCTGGAACCGTGTTTCCTGGGAACATGACTGAGGTTTGACGGTTGAACCCTGTGGCCTGGCAACGTGACTGACGCTTGATTCTGGAACCCTGTGGCCTGGGAACATGATTGAGGTTTGATTCTGGAAACCATTGGTCTGGGAACATGACTGATGTTAGATTGTGGAATCCTGTGGCCTGGGAACATGACTGAGGTTTGATGGAGGAACCCTGTGGCCTGGGAACATAACTGAGGCTTGATTCTGAAACCCTGTGGCCTGGGAACTTGACTCTGATTTGATCGCAGAAACCTGTGGACTGGCAACATGACTGAGGTTTGATGGTGGAACCCTGTGCACTGGGAACTTGACTGCGGCCTGATACTGGAACCCCGTGTCCTGGGAACATGACATTAGTTTGATTCTGGAAACCTGTTTCCTGGGAACATGACTGAGGTTTGATGGTTGAAACCTGTGGCCTGGGAATGTGACATCGGTTTGGATTCTGGTACTGTGTTGCCTGGGAACATGAAATCGGTTTACTTCTGGAAACCTGTGGCCTGGGAACATGACTGAGGTTTGATGCTGGTACCCTGTGGCCTGGTAACAAGACTGAGGCTTAATTCTGGAACCCTGTGGCCTGGGAACATGATTGAGGTTTAATTGTGGAACCCTGTGTCCTGGGAATATGAGTGAGGCTTGATTCTGGAACGCTGTGGCCTGGGAACATGACTGGGGTTTTATTTTTGAAACCTCTGTCCAGGGAACATGACAGAGGTTTTATTCTGGAAACCTGTGTCCTGGGAACATGACTGAGGTTTGATTCTGGAACCATGTGGCCTGGGAATATGACTGACGTTTGATTCTGGAAACCATTGGCCTGGGAACATGACTGATGTTAGATTGTGGGATACTGTGGCCTGGGAACATGACATCGGTTTGGATTCTGGTACCCTGTTGCCTGGGAGCGTGAAATCGGTTTGCTTCTGGAACCCTGTGGCCTGGGAAGATGACTGAGGTTTGGTACTGGAACCCTGTTCCCTGGGAACATGACTGAGGTTTCATTTGGACACCTGTGTCTTGGGACCATGACTAAGGTTTGAATGCGGAAGCCTATGGCCTAGGAACATGACTGATGTTTGATTCTGGATACCTGTGGCCTGGGAAAATGACTGAGGTTTCATTGTGGAAATATGTGGCCTGGGATCATGAGTGAGGTTTGATGGTGGAACACTCTGGCCTGGCAAAATGACTGAGGCTTGATTTTGGAAACCTGTGGCCTGGGAACTTGACTGAGGTTCGATTCTGGAACGCTGTTGCATGGGAACATGACTGAGGTTTGATTGTGGAACCCTCTGGCCTGGGAACATGACTGTGGTTTGATTCTGAAACCCTGTGGCCTGGGAAGATGACTGAGGTTTGGTACTGGAACCCTGTTCCCTGGGAACATGACTGAGGTTTCATTCTGGACACCTGTGTCTTGGGACCATGACTATGGTTTGAATGTGGAAGCCTATGGCCTGGGAACATGACTGATGTTTGATTCTGGATACCTCTGGCCTGGGAAAATGACTGAGGTTTCATTGTGGAAATATGGGGCCTGGGATCATGAGTGAGGTTTGATGGTGGAACACTCTGGCCTGGCAGAATGACTGAGGCTTGATTCTGGAACCCTGTGGCCTGGGAACTAGACTGAGGTTTGATGGCAGAAACCTGTGGACTGGCAACATGACTGAGGTTTGATTCTGGATCCCTGTGGCCTGGGAACATGACTGAGGCGTGATTCTGGAAACCTGTGGCCTGGGAACATGACATCTGTTTAGATTGTGGAATACAGTGCCCTGGGAACCCGACTGAGGCTTGGTTCTGGAACCCTGTGGACTGGGAATATGACTGGGGTTTTATTCTGGAACCCTGTAGACTGGGAACATAACTGAGGATTGATTCTGTAACCCTGTGGCCTGGGAACATGACATCGGTTGGATTCTGGAACCCTGTGGCATGGGAACATGACTGAGGTTTGATTGTGGAACCCACTGGCCTGGGAACATGACCGTGGTTTGATTCTGAAACCCTGTGGCCTGGGAACATGACTGAGGTTTGGTTCTGGAACCCTGTTCCCTGGGAACATGACTGAGGTTTGATTCTGGGCTCCTGTGTCCTGGGAACAAGAATGAGGTTTGAATGTGGAACCCTGTGGCCTGGGAACATGACTGAGGTTTGATTCTGGAACCATGTGTCCTGGGAATATGACTGAGGTTTGCTTCTGGATAACTGTGGCCTGGGAAAATAACTGAGGTTTCATTGTGGAAATATGAGGCCTGGGATCATGAGTGAGGTTTGATGGTGGAACACTCTGGCCTGGCAAAATGACTGAAGCTTGATTCTGGAACCCTGTAGCCTGGGAACTTGACTGAGGTTTGATGGCAGAAACCTGTGGACTGGCAACATGACTGAGGTTTGATTGTGGAACCCTGTGCCCTGGAAACATGACTGTGGCCTGCTACTGGAAACCCATGGCCTGGGAACTTGACATTGCTTTGATTCTGGAACCCTGTGTCCTGGGAACATGACTGAGGTTTGATTCTGGAAATCATTGGCCTGGGAACATGACTGATGTTAGATTGTGGAATCTTGTGGCTTGGGAACATGACTGAGGTTTGATGGAGGAACCCTGTGGCCTGGGAACATGACTGAGGTTTGATGGGGGTACCCTGTGGCATGGCAACATGACTGAGGCTTGATTCTGGAACCCTGTGGCCTGGGAAATTGACTCTGATTTGATCGCAGAAACCTGTGGACTGGCAACATGACTGAGGTTTGATGGAGGAACCCTGTGGCCTGGGAACATGACTGAGGTTTGATGGTGGTATCCTGTGGACTGGCAACATGACTGAGGCTTTTTTCTGGGACCCTGTGGCCTGGGAAATTGACTCTGATTTGATCGCAGAAACCTGTGGACTGGCAACATGACTGAGGATTGATGGTGGAACCCTGGGCACTGGGAACATGACGAGATGCCTGACACTGTAACCCCGTGTCCTGAGAACATGACATTGTTTTGATTCTGGAAAGCTGTTTCCTGGGAACATGACTGAGGTTTGATGTTTGAATCCTGTGGACTGGCAGCATGACTGAGGTTTGATTGTGGCACCCTCAGGCTTGGGAACATTACTGAGGCTTAATTGTGGAACCCTGTGGCTTGGCACCAGGACTGAGGTTTGATGGTGGAACCCTGTGGCCTGGGAACATGACATCGTTTTGGATTCTGGTACCGTGTTGCCTGGGAACATGAAATCGTTATGATTCTGGAAACCTGTGGCCTGGGAACATGACTGAGGTTTGATGGGGGTACCCTGTGGCGTGGCAACATGACTGAGGCTTGTTTCTGGAACCCTGTGGCCTGGGAAATTGACTCTGATTTGATCGCAGAAACCTGTGGACTGGCAACATGATTGAGGTTTGATGGTGGAACCCTGTGCACTGGGAACTTGACTGAGGCCTGATACTGCAACCCCGTGGCCTGGGAACATGATATTGGTTTAATTAAGGAACCCTGTTTCCTGGGAACATGACTGAAGTTTGATGGTGGAACCCTGTGGCCTGGCAAGATGACAGAGGTTTGATTGTGGAACCCTCAGGCTTGAGAACATGACTGAGGCTTGATGGTGGAACCCTGTGGCCTGGCAACAGGACTGAGGTTTGATGGTGGAATCCTGTGGCCTGGCAAGATGACTTTGGTTTGATTGTGGAACACTCTGGCCTGGGAATATGACTGACGTTTAATTCTGGAACCTTGTGGCCTGGGAATATGAGTGAGGCTTGATTCTGGAACCCTGTGGCCTTGGAACATGAATGGGGTTTTACTTTTGAAACCTGTGTCCAGGCAACATGACTGAGGTTTGATTCTGGAACCCTGTGTCCTGGGAACATGACTGAGGTTTGATTCTGGAACCATGTGGCCTGGGAATATGACTGAGGTTTGATTCTGGAAACCATTGGCCTGGGAACATGACTGATGTTAGACTGTGGAATCCTGTGGCCTGGGAACATGACATCGGTTTGGATTCTGAAAACCTGTGGTCTGGGAATATGACTGAGGTTTGATGGTGGTACCCTATGGCCTGGGAGCATGACTTAGCTTTGATTCTGGATCCCTGTGGCCTGGGAACATGACTGAGGCGTGATTCTGGAAACCTGAGGCCTGGGAACATGACATCTGTTTAGATTGTGGAATACTGTGCCCTAGGAACCTGACTGAGGCTTGATACTTGAACACTGTGGACTGGCAACATGACTGAGGTTTTATTCTGGAACCCTGTAGCATGGGAACATAACTGAGGATTGATTCTGGAACCCTGTGGCCTGGGAACATGAGAACGGGTTGATTCTGGAACCCTGTGGCCTGAGAACATGTCTGAGGTTTGATGGTGGAAACCTGTGGCCTGGCAACATGACTGAGGTTTGTTTCTGGAACCCTGTTCCCTGGGAACATGACTGAGGTTTGATTGTGGAACCCTGTGTCCTGGGAACATGACTGAGGTTTGATTGTGGAACCCTGTGTCCTGGGAACATGACTGAGGTTTGATTCTGGTACCATGTGTCCTGGGAATATGACGGAGGTTTGATTCTGGATACCTGTGGCCTGGGAAAATGACTGAGGTTTCATTGTGGAAATATGTGGCCTGGGATCTTGAGTGAGGTTTGATGGTGGAACACTCTGGCCTGGCAAAATGACTGAAGCTTGATTCTGGAACCCTGTGGCCTGGGAACATGACATCGTTTTGGATTCTGGTACCGTGTTGCCTGGGAACATGAAATCGTTTTGATTCTGGAAACCTGTGGCCTGGGAACATGACATCGTTTTGGATTCTGGTACCGTGTTGCCTGGGAACATGAAATCGTTTTGATTCTGGAAACCTGTGGCCTGGGAATATGACTGAGGTTTGATGGTGGTACCCTATGGCCTGGCAACATGACTGAGGTTTGATTCTGGATCCCTGTGGCCTGGGAACATGACTGAGGCGTGATTCTGGAAACCTGTGGCCTGGGAACATGACATCTGTTTAGATTGTGGAATACTGTGCCCTGGGAACCCGACTGAGGCTTGGTTCTGGAACCCTGTGGACTGGGAATATGACTGAGGTTTTATTCTGGAACCCTGTAGACTGGGAACATAACTGAGGATTGATTCTGGAACCCTGTGGCCTGGGAACATGACATCGGTTGGATTCTGGAACCCTGTGGCATGGGAACATGACTGCGGTTTGATTGTGGAACCCACTGGCCTGGGAACATGACCGTGGTTTGATTCTGAAACCCTGTGGCCTGGGAACATGACTGAGGTTTGGTTCTGGAACCCTGTTCCCTGGGAACATGACTGAGGTTTGATTCTGGGCTCCTGTGTCCTGGGAACAAGAATGAGGTTTGAATGTGGAACCCTGTGGCCTGGGAACATGACTGAGGTTTGATTCTGGAACCATGTGTCCTGGGAATATGACTGAGGTTTGCTTCTGGATAACTGTGGCCTGGGAAAATAACTGAGGTTTCATTGTGGAAATATGAGGCCTGGGATCATGAGTGAGGTTTGATGGTGGAACACTCTGGCCTGGCAAAATGACTGAAGCTTGATTCTGGAACCCTGTAGCCTGGGAACTTGACTGAGGTTTGATGGCAGAAACCTGTGGACTGGCAACATGACTGAGGTTTGATTGTGGAACCCTGTGCCCTGGAAACATGACTGTGGCCTGCTACTGGAAACCCATGGCCTGGGAACTTGACATTGCTTTGATTCTGGAACCCTGTGTCCTGGGAACATGACTGAGGTTTGATTCTGGAAATCATTGGCCTGGGAACATGACTGACGTTAGATTGTGGAATCTTGTGGCCTGGGAACATGACTGAGGTTTGATGAAGGAACCCTGTGGCCTGGGAGTATGACTGAGGTTTGATGGTGGTACCCTGTGGCCTGGCAACATGACTGAAGCTTGATTCTGGAACCCTGTGGCCTGGGAACCTGACTCTGATTTGATCGCAGAAACCTGTGGACTGGCAACATGACTGAGGTTTGATGGTAAAACCCTGAGCACTGGGAACATGACTGAGGCCTGATACTGGAACCCCGTCGCCTGGAAACATGACATTGGATTGATTCTGGAACCCAGTTTACTGGGAACAGGACTGAGGTTTGATAGTTGAACCCTGTTTCCTAGCAACATGACAGAGGTTTGATTGTGGAACCCTCAGGCTTGGGAATATGACTGAGACTTGATGGTGGAACCCTCTGTCCTGGGAACTTGACTGAGGTTTGATGGCAGAAACCTGTGGACTGGCAACATGACTGAGGTTTGATTATGGAACCCTGTGCCCTGGAAACAAGACTGAGGTTTGATTCTGGACACCTGTGTCCTGGGAACATGACTGAGGTTTTATTCTGGAACGCAGTAGCCTGGGAACATAACTAAGGATTGATTCTTGAAACCTGTGGCCTGAGAATATGACATCAGTTGGATTCTGGAACCCTGTGGCATGGGAACATGACTGAGGTTTGATTGTGGAACCCTCTGGCCTGGGAATATGACTGTGGTTTGACTCTGAAACCTTGTGGCCTGGGAACATGACTGAGGTTTGGTTCTGGAACCCTGTTCCCTGGGAACATGACTGAGGTTTGATTCTGGATACCTGTCGCCTGGGAAAATGACTGAGCTTTCACTGTGGAAATATGTGGCCTGGGATCATGAGTGAGGTTTGATGGTGGAACACTCTGGCCTGGCAGAATGACTGAGGCTTGATTCTGGAACCCTGTGGCCTGGGAACTTGACTGAGGTTTGATGGCAGAAACCTGTGGACTGGCAACATGACTGAGGTTGGATTGTGGAACCCTGTGCCCTGGAAACATGACTGTGGCTTGGTACTGGAAACCCATGACCTGGGAGCTTGACGTTGGTTTGATACTGGAACCCTGTGTCCGGGGAACATGATTGAGGTTTGATTCTGGAAACCATTGGTGTGGGAACATGACTGACGTTAGATTGTGGATTCCTGTGGCCTGGGACCATGACTGAGGTTTGATGGAGGAACCCTGTGGCCTGGGAATATGACTGAGGCTTGATTCTGGAAACCTGTGGCCTGGGAACTTGACTCTGATTTGATCACAGAAACCTGTGGACTGGCAACATGACTGAGGTTTGATGGTGGAACCCTGTGCCCTGGGAACATGACTGAGGCCTGATACTGGAAACCCGTGGCCTGGGAACATGACATTGGTTTGATTCTGGAACCGTGTTTCCTGGGAACATGACTGAGGTTTGACGGTTGAACCCTGTGGCCTGGCAACGTGACTGACGCTTGATTCTGGAACCCTGTGGCCTGGGAACATGATTGAGGTTTGATTCTGGAAACCATTGGTCTGGGAACATGACTGATGTTAGATTGTGGAATCCTGTGGCCTGGGAACATGACTGAGGTTTGATGGAGGAACCCTGTGGCCTGGGAACATAACTGAGGCTTGATTCTGAAACCCTGTGGCCTGGGAACTTGACTCTGATTTGATCGCAGAAACCTGTGGACTGGCAACATGACTGAGGTTTGATGGTGGAACCCTGTGCACTGGGAACTTGACTGCGGCCTGATACTGGAACCCCGTGTCCTGGGAACATGACATTAGTTTGATTCTGGAAACCTGTTTCCTGGGAACATGACTGAGGTTTGATGGTTGAAACCTGTGGCCTGGGAATGTGACATCGGTTTGGATTCTGGTACTGTGTTGCCTGGGAACATGAAATCGGTTTACTTCTGGAAACCTGTGGCCTGGGAACATGACTGAGGTTTGATGCTGGTACCCTGTGGCCTGGTAACAAGACTGAGGCTTAATTCTGGAACCCTGCGGCCTGGGAACATGATTGAGGTTTAATTGTGGAACCCTGTGTCCTGGGAATATGAGTGAGGCTTGATTCTGGAACGCTGTGGCCTGGGAACATGACTGGGGTTTTATTTTTGAAACCTCTGTCCAGGGAACATGACAGAGGTTTTATTCTGGAAACCTGTGTCCTGGGAACATGACTGAGGTTTGATTCTGGAACCATGTGGCCTGGGAATATGACTGACGTTTGATTCTGGAAACCATTGGCCTGGGAACATAACTGATGTTAGATTGTGGGATACTGTGGCCTGGGAACATGACATCGGTTTGGATTCTGGTACCCTGTTGCCTGGGAGCGTGAAATCGGTTTGCTTCTGGAACCCTGTGGCCTGGGAAGATGACTGAGGTTTGGTACTGGAACCCTGTTCCCTGGGAACATGACTGAGGTTTCATTTGGACACCTGTGTCTTGGGACCATGACTAAGGTTTGAATGCGGAAGCCTATGGCCTAGGAACATGACTGATGTTTGATTCTGGATACCTGTGGCCTGGGAAAATGACTGAGGTTTCATTGTGGAAATATGTGGCCTGGGATCATGAGTGAGGTTTGATGGTGGAACACTCTGGCCTGGCAAAATGACTGAGGCTTGATTTTGGAAACCTGTGGCCTGGGAACTTGACTGAGGTTCGATTCTGGAACGCTGTTGCATGGGAACATGACTGAGGTTTGATTGTGGAACCCTCTGGCCTGGGAACATGACTGTGGTTTGATTCTGAAACCCTGTGGCCTGGGAAGATGACTGAGGTTTGGTACTGGAACCCTGTTCCCTGGGAACATGACTGAGGTTTCATTCTGGACACCTGTGTCTTGGGACCATGACTATGGTTTGAATGTGGAAGCCTATGGCCTGGGAACATGACTGATGTTTGATTCTGGATACCTCTGGCCTGGGAAAATGACTGAGGTTTCATTGTGGAAATATGTGGCCTGGGATCATGAGTGAGGTTTGATGGTGGAACACTCTGGCCTGGCAAAATGACTGAGGCTTGATTCTGGAAACATGTGGCCTGGGAACGTGACTGAGGTTTCATGGCAGAAACCTGTGGACTGGCAACATGACTGAGGTTTGATTATGGACACCTTTGTCCTGGGAACATGACTGAGGTTTTATTCTGGAAACCAGTAGCCTGGGAACATAACTAAGGATTGATTCTTGAAACCTGTTGCCTGGGAATGTGACCTCAGTTGGATTCTGGAACCCTGTGGCATGGGAACATGACTGAGGTTTGATTGTGGAACCCTCTGGCCTGGGAATATGACTGTGGTGTGATTCTGAAACCTTGTGGCCTGGGAACATGACTGAGGTTTGGTTCTGGAACCCTGTTCCCTGGGAACATGACTGAGGTTTGATTCTGGATACCTGTCGCCTGGGAAAATGACTGAGCTTTCCTTGTGGAAATATGGGGCCTGGGATCATGAGTGAGGTTTGATGGTGGAACACTCTGGCCTGGCAGAATGACTGAGGCTTGATTCTGGAACCCTGTGGCCTGGGAACTAGACTGAGGTTTGATGGCAGAAACCTGTGGACTGGCAACATGACTGAGGTTTGATTGTGGAACCCTGTGCCCTGGAAACATGACTGTGGCCTGGTACTGGAAACCCATGGCCTGAGAATTGACATTGGTTTGATTCTGGAACCCTGTGTCCTGGGAACATGATTGAGGTTTGATTCTAGAAACCATTGGTCTGGGAACATGACTGATGTTAGATTGTGGAATCCTGTGGCCTGGGAACATGACTGAGGTTTGATGGAGGAACCCTGTGGCCTGGGAACATGACTGAGGTTTGATGGTGGTACCCTGTGGCCTGGTAACATGACTGAGGCTTGATTCTGGAACCCTGTGGCCTGGGAACATGACATCTCTTTAGATTGTGGAATACTGTGCCCTTGGAGCCTGACTGAGGCTTTGTTCTGGAACCCTGTGGACTGGAAAAATCACTGAGGTTTTATTCTGGAACCCTGTTCCCAGGGAACATGACTGAAGTTTGATTCTGGACACCAGTGTCCTGGGAACATGAATGGGGTTTTAATGTGGAACCCTGTGGCCTGAGAACATGACTGAGGTTTGATTCTGGAACCATGTGTCCTGGGAATATGACTGAGGTTTGATTCTGGATACCTGTGGCCTGGGAAAATGACTGAGGTTTTATTGTGGAAATATTAGGCCTGGGATCATGATTGAGGTTTGATGGTGGAACACTCCGGCCTGGCAGAATGACTGAGGCTTGATTCTGGAACCCTGTGGCCTGGGAACTAGACTGAGGTTCGATGGCAGAAACCTGTGGACTGAAAACATGACTGAGTTTTGATTGTGGAAACCTGTGCCCGGGAAACATGACTGTGGCCTGGTACTGGAAACCCATGGCCTGGGAATTGACATTGGTTTGATTCTGGAACCCTGTTTCCTGGGAACATGACTGAGGTTTGATTCTGGAACCCTGTGGCCTGGGAACATGATTGAGGTTTGATTCTGGAAACCATTGGTCTGGGACCATGACTGATGTTAGATTGTGGAATCCTGTGGCCTGGAAACATGACTGAGTTTGATGGAGGAACCCTGTGGTCTGGGAACATGACTGAGGTTTGATGGTGGTACCCTGTGGCCTGGCAACATGACTGAGGCTTGATTCTGGAAACCTGTGGCCTGGGAACATGACTGGGGTTTTATTTTTGAAACCTGTGTCCTGGGAACATGACTGAGGTTTTATTCTGGAAACCTGTGTCCTGGGAACATGACTGAGGTTTGATTCTGGAACCATGTGGCCTGGGAATATGACTGACGTTTGATTCTGGAAACCATTGGCCTGGGAACATGACTGATGTTAGATTGTGGAATCCTGTGGCCTGGGAACATGACATCGGTTTGGATTCTGGTGCCCTGTTGCCTGGGAACATGAAATCGGTTTGATTCTGGAAACCTGTGGTCTGGGAATATGACTGAGATTTGATGGTGGTACCCTATGGCCTGGCAACATGACTGAGGTTTGATTCTGGATCCCTGTGACCTGGGAACATGACTGCGGCGTGATTCTGGAAACCTGTGGCCTGGGAACATAACATCTGTTTACATTGTGGAATACTGTGCAGGGGGAACCTGACTGAGGCTTGGTTCTGGTACCCTGTGGACTAGGAACATGACTGAGGTTTTATTCTGGAAACCTGTAGCCTGGGAGCAAAACTGGGGATTGATTCTGGAACCCTTTGGCCTGGGAACATAACATTGTTTTGATTCTGGAACCGTGTATACTGGGAACATGACTGAGGTTTAATGGTTGAATCCTGTGGCCTGGCAACATGACAGAGGTGTGATTGTGGAACCCTCAGGCTTGGGAACATGACTGAGGCTTGATGGTGGAATCCTGTGGCCTGGCAACAGGACTGAGGTTTGATTGTGGAACCCTCTCGCCTGGGAATATGACTGAGGTTTAATTGTGGAACCCTGTGTCCTGGGAATATGAGTGAGGCTTGATTCTGGAACCCTGTGGCCTGCGAACATGACTGGGGTTTTATTTTTGAAACCTCTGTCCAGGGAACATGACTGAGGTTTTATTCTGGAAACCTGTGTCCTTGGAACATGACTGTGGTTTGATTCTGAAAACCTGTGTCCTGGGAAGATGACTGAGGTTTGGTTCTGGAACCCTGTTCCCTGGGAACATGACTGAGGTTTGGTTCTGGACACCTGTGTCTTTGGAACATGACTGAGGTTTGAATGTGGAACCCTGTGGCCTGGGAACATGACTGAGGTTTGATTCTGGAACCATGTGGCCTGGGAATATGACTGAGGTTTGATTCTGGATACCTGTGGCCTGGGAAAATGACTGAGGTTTGATGGCAGAGACCTGTGGACTGGCAACATGACTGAGGTTGGATTGTGGAACCCTGTGCCCTGGAAACATGACTGTGGCCTGGTACTGGAAACCCATGGCCGGGAGCTTGACATTGGTTTGATTCTGGAACCCTTTTTCCTGGGAACATGATTGAGGTTTGATTCTGGAAACCATTGGTGTGGGAACATGACTGATGTTAGATTGTGGAATCCTGTGGCCTGGGAACATGACTGAGGTTTGATGGAGGAACCCTGTGGCCTGGGAATATGACTGAGGTTTGATGGTGGTACCCTGTGGCCTGGCAACATGACTGAGGCTTGATTCTGGAACCCTGTGGCCTGGGAATTTGACTCAGATTTGATCGCAGAAACCTGTGGACTGGCAACATGACAGGTTTGGTGGTGGAACCCTGTGAACTGGGAACATGACTGAGGCCTGATACTGGAACCCTGTGGCCTGGGAACATGACATTGGTTTGATGGTTGAACCCTGTGTCCTGGCAACATGCCTGAGGTATGATTGTGGAACCCTCAGGCTTGGAACATGACTGAGGCTTGATGGTGGAACCCTGTGGCCTGGCAACAGGACTGAGGTTTGATGGTGGAATCCTGTGGCCTGGCAACATGCCTGAGGTATGATTGTGGAACCCTCAGGCTTGGAACATGACTGAGGCTTGATGGTGGAACCCTGTGGCCTGGCAACAGGACTGAGGTTTGATGGTGGAATCCTGTGGCCTGGCAAGATGACTTAGGTTTGATTGTGGAACACTCTGGCCTGGGCACATGACTGAGGCTTGATGGTGGAACCGTGGCCTGGCAACAGGACTGAGGTTTGATTCTGGAACACTCTGGCCTGGGAATATGACTGAGGTTTAATTGTGGAACCCTGTGGCCTGGGAATATGAGTGAGGCTTGATTCTGGAATCCTGTGGCTTGGGAACATGACTGGGGTTGTATTTTTGAAACCTGTGTCATGGAACATGACTGAGGTTTTATTCTGTTAACCCTGTGTCCTGGGAACATGTCATCGGTTTGATTCTGGAACCATATGGCCTGGGAATATGACTGAGCTTTGATTCTGGAAACCATTGGCCTGGGAACATGACTGATGTTAGATTGTTGAATCCTGTGGCCTGGGAACAAGACATTGGTTTGATTCTGGAACCCTGTTTCCTGGGAACATGACTGAGGTTTGATGGTTGAACCCTGTGGCCTGGCAAGATGACAGAGGTTTGATTGTGGAAACCTCAGGCTTGGGAACCTGAGAACGCTTTGATTCTGGAAACCGTTGGCCTGGGTACATGTCTGAGGTTTGATGGTGGAAATCTGTGGCCTGGCAACATGACTGAGGTTTGTTTCTGGAACTCTGTTCCCTGGGAACATGACTGAGGTTTGATTCTGGACAGCTTTGTCCTGGGAAAATGACTGAGGTTTGATTGTTGAACCCTGTGGCCTGCGAACATGACTGAGGTTTGATTCTGGAACCATGTGGCCTGGGAATATGACTGAGGTTTGATTCTGGAGAACTGTGGCCTGGGAACTTGACTGAGGTTTGATGGCAGAAACCTGTGGACTGGCAACATGACTGAGGTTTGATTATGGACACCTTTGTCCTGGGAACATGACTGAGGTTTTATTCTGGAAACCAGTAGCCTGGGAACATAACTAAGGATTGATTCTTGAAACCTGTGGCCTGGGAATATGACATCAGTTGGATTCTGGAACCCTGTGGCATGGGAACATGACTGAGGTTTGATTGTGGAACCCTCTGGCCTGGGAATATGACTGTGGTGTGATTCTGAAAACTTGTGGCCTGGGAACATGACTGAGGTTTGGTTCTGGAACCCTGTTCCCTGGGAACATGACTGAGGTTTGATTCTGGATACCTGTCGCCTGGGAAAATGACTGAGCTTTCATTGTGAAAATATGGGGCCTGGGATCATGAGTGAGGTTTGATGGTGGAACACTCTGGCCTGGCAGAATGACTGAGGCTTGATTCTGGAACCCTGTGGCCTGGGAACTAGACTGAGGTTTGATGGCAGAAACCTGTGGACTGGCAACATGACTGAGGTTTGATTGTGGAACCCTGTGCCCTGGAAACATGACTGTGGCCTGGTACTGGAAACCCATGGCCTGAGAATTGACATTGGTTTGATTCTGGAACCCTGTGTCCTGGGAACATGATTGAGGTTTGATTCTAGAAACCATTGGTCTGGGAACATGACTGATGTTAGATTGTGGAATCCTGTGGCCTGGGAACATGACTGAGGTTTGATGGAGGAACCCTGTGGCCTGGCAACATGACAGGTTTGATGGTGGAACCCTGTGAACTGGGAACATGACTGAGGCCTGATACTGGAACCCTGTGGCCTGGGAACATGACATTGGTTTGATGGTTGAACCCTGTGTCCTGGCAACATGCCTGTGGTATGATTGTGGAACCCTCAGGCTTGGAACATGACTGAGGCTTGATGGTGGAACCCTGTGGCCTGGCAACAGGACTGAGGTTTGATGGTGGAATCCTGTGGCCTGGCAAGATGACTTAGGTTTGATTGTGGAACACTCTGGCCTGGGCACATGACTGAGGCTTGATGGTGGAACCGTGGCCTGGCAACAGGACTGAGGTTTGATTCTGGAACACTCTGGCCTGGGAATATGACTGAGGTTTAATTGTGGAACCCTGTGGCCTGGGAATATGAGTGAGGCTTGATTCTGGAATCCTGTGGCTTGGGAACATGACTGGGGTTGTATTTTTGAAACCTGTGTCATGGAACATGACTGAGGTTTTATTCTGTTAACCCTGTGTCCTGGGAACATGTCATCGGTTTGATTCTGGAACCATATGGCCTGGGAATATGACTGAGCTTTGATTCTGGAAACCATTGGCCTGGGAACATGACTGATGTTAGATTGTTGAATCCTGTGGCCTGGGAACAAGACATTGGTTTGATTCTGGAACCCTGTTTCCTGGGAACATGACTGAGGTTTGATGGTTGAACCCTGTGGCCTGGCAAGATGACAGAGGTTTGATTGTGGAAACCTCAGGCTTGGGAACCTGAGAACGCTTTGATTCTGGAAACCGTTGGCCTGGGTACATGTCTGAGGTTTGATGGTGGAAATCTGTGGCCTGGCAACATGACTGAGGTTTGTTTCTGGAACTCTGTTCCCTGGGAACATGACTGAGGTTTGATTCTGGACAGCTTTGTCCTGGGAAAATGACTGAGGTTTGATTGTTGAACCCTGTGGCCTGCGAACATGACTGAGGTTTGATTCTGGAACCATGTGGCCTGGGAATATGACTGAGGTTTGATTCTGGAGAACTGTGGCCTGGGAACTTGACTGAGGTTTGATGGCAGAAACCTGTGGACTGGCAACATGACTGAGGTTTGATTATGGACACCTTTGTCCTGGGAACATGACTGAGGTTTTATTCTGGAAACCAGTAGCCTGGGAACATAACTAAGGATTGATTCTTGAAACCTGTGGCCTGGGAATATGACATCAGTTGGATTCTGGAACCCTGTGGCATGGGAACATGACTGAGGTTTGATTGTGGAACCCTCTGGCCTGGGAATATGACTGTGGTGTGATTCTGAAAACTTGTGGCCTGGGAACATGACTGAGGTTTGATGGTGGTACCCTGTGGCCTGGTAACATGACTGAGGCTTGATTCTGGAACCCTGTGGCCTGGGAACATGACATCTCTTTAGATTGTGGAATACTGTGCCCTTGGAGCCTGACTGAGGCTTTGTTCTGGAACCCTGTGGACTGGAAAAATGACTGAGGTTTTATTCTTTAACCCTGTTCCCAGGGAACATGACTGAAGTTTGATTCTGGACACCAGTGTCCTGGGAACATGAATGGGGTTTTAATGTGGAACCCCGTGGCCTGAGAACATGACTGAGGTTTGATTCTGGAACCATGTGTCCTGGGAATATGACTGAGGTTTGATTCTGGATACCTGTGGCCTGGGAAAATGACTGAGGTTTTATTGTGGAAATATTAGGCCTGGGATCATGATTGAGGTTTGATGGTGGAACACTCCGGCCTGGCAGAATGACTGAGGCTTGATTCTGGAACCCTGTGGCCTGGGAACTAGACTGAGGTTCGATGGCAGAAACCTGTGGACTGAAAACATGACTGAGGTTTGATTGTGGAAACCTGTGCCCGGGAAACATGACTGTGGCCTGGTACTGGAAACCCATGGCCTGGGAATTGACATTGGTTTGATTCTGGAACCCTGTTTCCTGGGAACATGACTGAGGTTTGATTCTGGAACCCTGTGGCCTGGGAACATGATTGAGGTTTGATTCTGGAAACCATTGGTCTGGGACCATGACTGATGTTAGATTGTGGAATCCTGTGGCCTGGAAACATGACTGAGTTTGATGGAGGAACCCTGTGGTCTGGGAACATGACTGAGGTTTGATGGTGGTACCCTGTGGCCTGGCAACATGACTGAGGCTTGATTCTGGAAACCTGTGGCCTGGGAACATGACTGGGGTTTTATTTTTGAAACCTGTGTCCTGGGAACATGACTGAGGTTTTATTCTGGAAACCTGTGTCCTGGGAACATGACTGAGGTTTGATTCTGGAACCATGTGGCCTGGGAATATGACTGACGTTTGATTCTGGAAACCATTGGCCTGGGAACATGACTGATGTTAGATTGTGGAATCCTGTGGCCTGGGAACATGACATCGGTTTGGATTCTGGTGCCCTGTTGCCTGGGAACATGAAATCGGTTTGATTCTGGAAACCTGTGGTCTGGGAATATGACTGAGATTTGATGGTGGTACCCTATGGCCTGGCAACATGACTGAGGTTTGATTCTGGATCCCTGTGACCTGGGAACATGACTGCGGCGTGATTCTGGAAACCTGTGGCCTGGGAACATAACATCTGTTTACATTGTGGAATACTGTGCAGGGGGAACCTGACTGAGGCTTGGTTCTGGTACCCTGTGGACTAGGAACATGACTGAGGTTTTATTCTGGAAACCTGTAGCCTGGGAGCAAAACTGAGGATTGATTCTGGAACCCTTTGGCCTGGGAACATAACATTGTTTTGATTCTGGAACCGTGTATACTGGGAACATGACTGAGGTTTAATGGTTGAATCCTGTGGCCTGGCAACATGACAGAGGTGTGATTGTGGAACCCTCAGGCTTGGGAACATGACTGAGGCTTGATGGTGGAATCCTGTGGCCTGGCAACAGGACTGAGGTTTGATTGTGGAACCCTCTCGCCTGGGAATATGACTGAGGTTTAATTGTGGAACCCTGTGTCCTGGGAATATGAGTGAGGCTTGATTCTGGAACCCTGTGGCCTGCGAACATGACTGGGGTTTTATTTTTGAAACCTCTGTCCAGGGAACATGACTGAGGTTTTATTCTGGAAACCTGTGTCCTTGGAACATGACTGTGGTTTGATTCTGAAAACCTGTGTCCTGGGAAGATGACTGAGGTTTGGTTCTGGAACCCTGTTCCCTGGGAACATGACTGAGGTTTGGTTCTGGACACCTGTGTCTTTGGAACATGACTGAGGTTTGAATGTGGAACCCTGTGGCCTGGGAACATGACTGAGGTTTGATTCTGGAACCATGTGGCCTGGGAATATGACTGAGGTTTGATTCTGGATACCTGTGGCCTGGGAAAATGACTGAGGTTTGATGGCAGAGACCTGTGGACTGGCAACATGACTGAGGTTGGATTGTGGAACCCTGTGCCCTGGAAACATGACTGTGGCCTGGTACTGGAAACCCATGGCCGGGAGCTTGACATTGGTTTGATTCTGGAACCCTTTTTCCTGGGAACATGATTGAGGTTTGATTCTGGAAACCATTGGTGTGGGAACATGACTGATGTTAGATTGTGGAATCCTGTGGCCTGGGAACATGACTGAGGTTTGATGGAGGAACCCTGTGGCCTGGGAATATGACTGAGGTTTGATGGTGGTACCCTGTGGCCTGGCAACATGACTGAGGCTTGATTCTGGAACCCTGTGGCCTGGGAATTTGACTCAGATTTGATCGCAGAAACCTGTGGACTGGCAACATGACAGGTTTGATGGTGGAACCCTGTGAACTGGGAACATGACTGAGGCCTGATACTGGAACCCTGTGGCCTGGGAACATGACATTGGTTTGATGGTTGAACCCTGTGTCCTGGCAACATGCCTGTGGTATGATTGTGGAACCCTCAGGCTTGGAACATGACTGAGGCTTGATGGTGGAACCCTGTGGCCTGGCAACAGGACTGAGGTTTGATGGTGGAATCCTGTGGCCTGGCAAGATGACTTAGGTTTGATTGTGGAACACTCTGGCCTGGGCACATGACTGAGGCTTGATGGTGGAACCGTGGCCTGGCAGCAGGACTGAGGTTTGATTCTGGAACACTCTGGCCTGGGAATATGACTGAGGTTTAATTGTGGAACCCTGTGGCCTGGGAATATGAGTGAGGCTTGATTCTGGAATCCTGTGGCTTGGGAACATGACTGGGGTTGTATTTTTGAAACCTGTGTCATGGAACATGACTGAGGTTTTATTCTGTTAACCCTGTGTCCTGGGAACATGTCATCGGTTTGATTCTGGAACCATATGGCCTGGGAATATGACTGAGCTTTGATTCTGGAAACCATTGGCCTGGGAACATGACTGATGTTAGATTGTTGAATCCTGTGGCCTGGGAACAAGACATTGGTTTGATTCTGGAACCCTGTTTCCTGGGAACATGACTGAGGTTTGATGGTTGAACCCTGTGGCCTGGCAAGATGACAGAGGTTTGATTGTGGAAACCTCAGGCTTGGGAACCTGAGAACGCTTTGATTCTGGAAACCGTTGGCCTGGGTACATGTCTGAGGTTTGATGGTGGAAATCTGTGGCCTGGCAACATGACTGAGGTTTGTTTCTGGAACTCTGTTCCCTGGGAACATGACTGAGGTTTGATTCTGGACAGCTTTGTCCTGGGAAAATGACTGAGGTTTGATTGTTGAACCCTGTGGCCTGCGAACATGACTGAGGTTTGATTCTGGAACCATGTGGCCTGGGAACTTGACTGAGGTTTGATGGCAGAAACCTGTGGACTGGCAACATGACTGAGGTTTGATTATGGACACCTTTGTCCTGGGAACATGACTGAGGTTTTATTCTGGAAACCAGTAGCCTGGGAACATAACTAAGGATTGATTCTTGAAACCTGTGGCCTGGGAATATGACATCAGTTGGATTCTGGAACCCTGTGGCATGGGAACATGACTGAGGTTTGATTGTGGAACCCTCTGGCCTGGGAATATGACTGTGGTGTGATTCTGAAACCTTGTGGCCTGGGAACATGACTGAGGTTTGGTTCTGGAACCCTGTTCCCTGGGAACATGACTGAGGTTTGATTCTGGATACCTGTCGCCTGGGAAAATGACTGAGCTTTCCTTGTGGAAATATGGGGCCTGGGATCATGAGTGAGGTTTGATGGTGGAACACTCTGGCCTGGCAGAATGACTGAGGCTTGATTCTGGAACCCTGTGGCCTGGGAACTAGACTGAGGTTTGATGGCAGAAACCTGTGGACTGGCAACATGACTGAGGTTTTATTCTGGAAACCTGTGTCCTTGGAACATGACTGTGGTTTGATTCTGAAAACCTGTGTCCTGGGAAGATGACTGAGGTTTGGTTCTGGAACCCTGTTCCCTGGGAACATGACTGAGGTTTGGTTCTGGACACCTGTGTCTTTGGAACATGACTGAGGTTTGAATGTGGAACCCTGTGGCCTGGGAACATGACTGAGGTTTGATTCTGGAACCATGTGGCCTGGGAATATGACTGAGGTTTGATTCTGGATACCTGTGGCCTGGGAAAATGACTGAGGTTTGATGGCAGAGACCTGTGGACTGGCAACATGACTGAGGTTGGATTGTGGAACCCTGTGCCCTGGAAACATGACTGTGGCCTGGTACTGGAAACCCATGGCCGGGAGCTTGACATTGGTTTGATTCTGGAACCCTTTTTCCTGGGAACATGATTGAGGTTTGATTCTGGAAACCATTGGTGTGGGAACATGACTGATGTTAGATTGTGGAATCCTGTGGCCTGGGAACATGACTGAGGTTTGATGGAGGAACCCTGTGGCCTGGGAATATGACTGAGGTTTGATGGTGGTACCCTGTGGCCTGGCAACATGACTGAGGCTTGATTCTGGAACCCTGTGGCCTGGGAATTTGACTCAGATTTGATCGCAGAAACCTGTGGACTGGCAACATGACAGGTTTGGTGGTGGAACCCTGTGAACTGGGAACATGACTGAGGCCTGATACTGGAACCCTGTGGCCTGGGAACATGACATTGGTTTGATGGTTGAACCCTGTGTCCTGGCAACATGCCTGAGGTATGATTGTGGAACCCTCAGGCTTGGAACATGACTGAGGCTTGATGGTGGAACCCTGTGGCCTGGCAACAGGACTGAGGTTTGATGGTGGAATCCTGTGGCCTGGCAACATGCCTGAGGTATGATTGTGGAACCCTCAGGCTTGGAACATGACTGAGGCTTGATGGTGGAACCCTGTGGCCTGGCAACAGGACTGAGGTTTGATGGTGGAATCCTGTGGCCTGGCAAGATGACTTAGGTTTGATTGTGGAACACTCTGGCCTGGGCACATGACTGAGGCTTGATGGTGGAACCGTGGCCTGGCAACAGGACTGAGGTTTGATTCTGGAACACTCTGGCCTGGGAATATGACTGAGGTTTAATTGTGGAACCCTGTGGCCTGGGAATATGAGTGAGGCTTGATTCTGGAATCCTGTGGCTTGGGAACATGACTGGGGTTGTATTTTTGAAACCTGTGTCATGGAACATGACTGAGGTTTTATTCTGTTAACCCTGTGTCCTGGGAACATGTCATCGGTTTGATTCTGGAACCATATGGCCTGGGAATATGACTGAGCTTTGATTCTGGAAACCATTGGCCTGGGAACATGACTGATGTTAGATTGTTGAATCCTGTGGCCTGGGAACAAGACATTGGTTTGATTCTGGAACCCTGTTTCCTGGGAACATGACTGAGGTTTGATGGTTGAACCCTGTGGCCTGGCAAGATGACAGAGGTTTGATTGTGGAAACCTCAGGCTTGGGAACCTGAGAACGCTTTGATTCTGGAAACCGTTGGCCTGGGTACATGTCTGAGGTTTGATGGTGGAAATCTGTGGCCTGGCAACATGACTGAGGTTTGTTTCTGGAACTCTGTTCCCTGGGAACATGACTGAGGTTTGATTCTGGACAGCTTTGTCCTGGGAAAATGACTGAGGTTTGATTGTTGAACCCTGTGGCCTGCGAACATGACTGAGGTTTGATTCTGGAACCATGTGGCCTGGGAATATGACTGAGGTTTGATTCTGGAGAACTGTGGCCTGGGAACTTGACTGAGGTTTGATGGCAGAAACCTGTGGACTGGCAACATGACTGAGGTTTGATTATGGACACCTTTGTCCTGGGAACATGACTGAGGTTTTATTCTGGAAACCAGTAGCCTGGGAACATAACTAAGGATTGATTCTTGAAACCTGTGGCCTGGGAATATGACATCAGTTGGATTCTGGAACCCTGTGGCATGGGAACATGACTGAGGTTTGATTGTGGAACCCTCTGGCCTGGGAATATGACTGTGGTGTGATTCTGAAAACTTGTGGCCTGGGAACATGACTGAGGTTTGGTTCTGGAACCCTGTTCCCTGGGAACATGACTGAGGTTTGATTCTGGATACCTGTCGCCTGGGAAAATGACTGAGCTTTCATTGTGAAAATATGGGGCCTGGGATCATGAGTGAGGTTTGATGGTGGAACACTCTGGCCTGGCAGAATGACTGAGGCTTGATTCTGGAACCCTGTGGCCTGGGAACTAGACTGAGGTTTGATGGCAGAAACCTGTGGACTGGCAACATGACTGAGGTTTGATTGTGGAACCCTGTGCCCTGGAAACATGACTGTGGCCTGGTACTGGAAACCCATGGCCTGAGAATTGACATTGGTTTGATTCTGGAACCCTGTGTCCTGGGAACATGATTGAGGTTTGATTCTAGAAACCATTGGTCTGGGAACATGACTGATGTTAGATTGTGGAATCCTGTGGCCTGGGAACATGACTGAGGTTTGATGGAGGAACCCTGTGGCCTGGCAACATGACAGGTTTGATGGTGGAACCCTGTGAACTGGGAACATGACTGAGGCCTGATACTGGAACCCTGTGGCCTGGGAACATGACATTGGTTTGATGGTTGAACCCTGTGTCCTGGCAACATGCCTGTGGTATGATTGTGGAACCCTCAGGCTTGGAACATGACTGAGGCTTGATGGTGGAACCCTGTGGCCTGGCAACAGGACTGAGGTTTGATGGTGGAATCCTGTGGCCTGGCAAGATGACTTAGGTTTGATTGTGGAACACTCTGGCCTGGGCACATGACTGAGGCTTGATGGTGGAACCGTGGCCTGGCAACAGGACTGAGGTTTGATTCTGGAACACTCTGGCCTGGGAATATGACTGAGGTTTAATTGTGGAACCCTGTGGCCTGGGAATATGAGTGAGGCTTGATTCTGGAATCCTGTGGCTTGGGAACATGACTGGGGTTGTATTTTTGAAACCTGTGTCATGGAACATGACTGAGGTTTTATTCTGTTAACCCTGTGTCCTGGGAACATGTCATCGGTTTGATTCTGGAACCATATGGCCTGGGAATATGACTGAGCTTTGATTCTGGAAACCATTGGCCTGGGAACATGACTGATGTTAGATTGTTGAATCCTGTGGCCTGGGAACAAGACATTGGTTTGATTCTGGAACCCTGTTTCCTGGGAACATGACTGAGGTTTGATGGTTGAACCCTGTGGCCTGGCAAGATGACAGAGGTTTGATTGTGGAAACCTCAGGCTTGGGAACCTGAGAACGCTTTGATTCTGGAAACCGTTGGCCTGGGTACATGTCTGAGGTTTGATGGTGGAAATCTGTGGCCTGGCAACATGACTGAGGTTTGTTTCTGGAACTCTGTTCCCTGGGAACATGACTGAGGTTTGATTCTGGACAGCTTTGTCCTGGGAAAATGACTGAGGTTTGATTGTTGAACCCTGTGGCCTGCGAACATGACTGAGGTTTGATTCTGGAACCATGTGGCCTGGGAATATGACTGAGGTTTGATTCTGGAGAACTGTGGCCTGGGAACTTGACTGAGGTTTGATGGCAGAAACCTGTGGACTGGCAACATGACTGAGGTTTGATTATGGACACCTTTGTCCTGGGAACATGACTGAGGTTTTATTCTGGAAACCAGTAGCCTGGGAACATAACTAAGGATTGATTCTTGAAACCTGTGGCCTGGGAATATGACATCAGTTGGATTCTGGAACCCTGTGGCATGGGAACATGACTGAGGTTTGATTGTGGAACCCTCTGGCCTGGGAATATGACTGTGGTGTGATTCTGAAAACTTGTGGCCTGGGAACATGACTGAGGTTTGATGGTGGTACCCTGTGGCCTGGTAACATGACTGAGGCTTGATTCTGGAACCCTGTGGCCTGGGAACATGACATCTCTTTAGATTGTGGAATACTGTGCCCTTGGAGCCTGACTGAGGCTTTGTTCTGGAACCCTGTGGACTGGAAAAATGACTGAGGTTTTATTCTTTAACCCTGTTCCCAGGGAACATGACTGAAGTTTGATTCTGGACACCAGTGTCCTGGGAACATGAATGGGGTTTTAATGTGGAACCCCGTGGCCTGAGAACATGACTGAGGTTTGATTCTGGAACCATGTGTCCTGGGAATATGACTGAGGTTTGATTCTGGATACCTGTGGCCTGGGAAAATGACTGAGGTTTTATTGTGGAAATATTAGGCCTGGGATCATGATTGAGGTTTGATGGTGGAACACTCCGGCCTGGCAGAATGACTGAGGCTTGATTCTGGAACCCTGTGGCCTGGGAACTAGACTGAGGTTCGATGGCAGAAACCTGTGGACTGAAAACATGACTGAGGTTTGATTGTGGAAACCTGTGCCCGGGAAACATGACTGTGGCCTGGTACTGGAAACCCATGGCCTGGGAATTGACATTGGTTTGATTCTGGAACCCTGTTTCCTGGGAACATGACTGAGGTTTGATTCTGGAACCCTGTGGCCTGGGAACATGATTGAGGTTTGATTCTGGAAACCATTGGTCTGGGACCATGACTGATGTTAGATTGTGGAATCCTGTGGCCTGGAAACATGACTGAGTTTGATGGAGGAACCCTGTGGTCTGGGAACATGACTGAGGTTTGATGGTGGTACCCTGTGGCCTGGCAACATGACTGAGGCTTGATTCTGGAAACCTGTGGCCTGGGAACATGACTGGGGTTTTATTTTTGAAACCTGTGTCCTGGGAACATGACTGAGGTTTTATTCTGGAAACCTGTGTCCTGGGAACATGACTGAGGTTTGATTCTGGAACCATGTGGCCTGGGAATATGACTGACGTTTGATTCTGGAAACCATTGGCCTGGGAACATGACTGATGTTAGATTGTGGAATCCTGTGGCCTGGGAACATGACATCGGTTTGGATTCTGGTGCCCTGTTGCCTGGGAACATGAAATCGGTTTGATTCTGGAAACCTGTGGTCTGGGAATATGACTGAGATTTGATGGTGGTACCCTATGGCCTGGCAACATGACTGAGGTTTGATTCTGGATCCCTGTGACCTGGGAACATGACTGCGGCGTGATTCTGGAAACCTGTGGCCTGGGAACATAACATCTGTTTACATTGTGGAATACTGTGCAGGGGGAACCTGACTGAGGCTTGGTTCTGGTACCCTGTGGACTAGGAACATGACTGAGGTTTTATTCTGGAAACCTGTAGCCTGGGAGCAAAACTGAGGATTGATTCTGGAACCCTTTGGCCTGGGAACATAACATTGTTTTGATTCTGGAACCGTGTATACTGGGAACATGACTGAGGTTTAATGGTTGAATCCTGTGGCCTGGCAACATGACAGAGGTGTGATTGTGGAACCCTCAGGCTTGGGAACATGACTGAGGCTTGATGGTGGAATCCTGTGGCCTGGCAACAGGACTGAGGTTTGATTGTGGAACCCTCTCGCCTGGGAATATGACTGAGGTTTAATTGTGGAACCCTGTGTCCTGGGAATATGAGTGAGGCTTGATTCTGGAACCCTGTGGCCTGCGAACATGACTGGGGTTTTATTTTTGAAACCTCTGTCCAGGGAACATGACTGAGGTTTTATTCTGGAAACCTGTGTCCTTGGAACATGACTGTGGTTTGATTCTGAAAACCTGTGTCCTGGGAAGATGACTGAGGTTTGGTTCTGGAACCCTGTTCCCTGGGAACATGACTGAGGTTTGGTTCTGGACACCTGTGTCTTTGGAACATGACTGAGGTTTGAATGTGGAACCCTGTGGCCTGGGAACATGACTGAGGTTTGATTCTGGAACCATGTGGCCTGGGAATATGACTGAGGTTTGATTCTGGATACCTGTGGCCTGGGAAAATGACTGAGGTTTGATGGCAGAGACCTGTGGACTGGCAACATGACTGAGGTTGGATTGTGGAACCCTGTGCCCTGGAAACATGACTGTGGCCTGGTACTGGAAACCCATGGCCGGGAGCTTGACATTGGTTTGATTCTGGAACCCTTTTTCCTGGGAACATGATTGAGGTTTGATTCTGGAAACCATTGGTGTGGGAACATGACTGATGTTAGATTGTGGAATCCTGTGGCCTGGGAACATGACTGAGGTTTGATGGAGGAACCCTGTGGCCTGGGAATATGACTGAGGTTTGATGGTGGTACCCTGTGGCCTGGCAACATGACTGAGGCTTGATTCTGGAACCCTGTGGCCTGGGAATTTGACTCAGATTTGATCGCAGAAACCTGTGGACTGGCAACATGACAGGTTTGATGGTGGAACCCTGTGAACTGGGAACATGACTGAGGCCTGATACTGGAACCCTGTGGCCTGGGAACATGACATTGGTTTGATGGTTGAACCCTGTGTCCTGGCAACATGCCTGTGGTATGATTGTGGAACCCTCAGGCTTGGAACATGACTGAGGCTTGATGGTGGAACCCTGTGGCCTGGCAACAGGACTGAGGTTTGATGGTGGAATCCTGTGGCCTGGCAAGATGACTTAGGTTTGATTGTGGAACACTCTGGCCTGGGCACATGACTGAGGCTTGATGGTGGAACCGTGGCCTGGCAGCAGGACTGAGGTTTGATTCTGGAACACTCTGGCCTGGGAATATGACTGAGGTTTAATTGTGGAACCCTGTGGCCTGGGAATATGAGTGAGGCTTGATTCTGGAATCCTGTGGCTTGGGAACATGACTGGGGTTGTATTTTTGAAACCTGTGTCATGGAACATGACTGAGGTTTTATTCTGTTAACCCTGTGTCCTGGGAACATGTCATCGGTTTGATTCTGGAACCATATGGCCTGGGAATATGACTGAGCTTTGATTCTGGAAACCATTGGCCTGGGAACATGACTGATGTTAGATTGTTGAATCCTGTGGCCTGGGAACAAGACATTGGTTTGATTCTGGAACCCTGTTTCCTGGGAACATGACTGAGGTTTGATGGTTGAACCCTGTGGCCTGGCAAGATGACAGAGGTTTGATTGTGGAAACCTCAGGCTTGGGAACCTGAGAACGCTTTGATTCTGGAAACCGTTGGCCTGGGTACATGTCTGAGGTTTGATGGTGGAAATCTGTGGCCTGGCAACATGACTGAGGTTTGTTTCTGGAACTCTGTTCCCTGGGAACATGACTGAGGTTTGATTCTGGACAGCTTTGTCCTGGGAAAATGACTGAGGTTTGATTGTTGAACCCTGTGGCCTGCGAACATGACTGAGGTTTGATTCTGGAACCATGTGGCCTGGGAACTTGACTGAGGTTTGATGGCAGAAACCTGTGGACTGGCAACATGACTGAGGTTTGATTATGGACACCTTTGTCCTGGGAACATGACTGAGGTTTTATTCTGGAAACCAGTAGCCTGGGAACATAACTAAGGATTGATTCTTGAAACCTGTGGCCTGGGAATATGACATCAGTTGGATTCTGGAACCCTGTGGCATGGGAACATGACTGAGGTTTGATTGTGGAACCCTCTGGCCTGGGAATATGACTGTGGTGTGATTCTGAAACCTTGTGGCCTGGGAACATGACTGAGGTTTGGTTCTGGAACCCTGTTCCCTGGGAACATGACTGAGGTTTGATTCTGGATACCTGTCGCCTGGGAAAATGACTGAGCTTTCCTTGTGGAAATATGGGGCCTGGGATCATGAGTGAGGTTTGATGGTGGAACACTCTGGCCTGGCAGAATGACTGAGGCTTGATTCTGGAACCCTGTGGCCTGGGAACTAGACTGAGGTTTGATGGCAGAAACCTGTGGACTGGCAACATGACTGAGGTTTGATTGTGGAACCCTGTGCCCTGGAAACATGACTGTGGCCTGGTACTGGAAACCCATGGCCTGAGAATTGACATTGGTTTGATTCTGGAACCCTGTGTCCTGGGAACATGATTGAGGTTTGATTCTAGAAACCATTGGTCTGGGAACATGACTGATGTTAGATTGTGGAATCCTGTGGCCTGGGAACATGACTGAGGTTTGATGGAGGAACCCTGTGGCCTGGGAACATGACTGAGGTTTGATGGTGGTACCCTGTGGCCTGGTAACATGACTGAGGCTTGATTCTGGAACCCTGTGGCCTGGGAACATGACATCTCTTTAGATTGTGGAATACTGTGCCCTTGGAGCCTGACTGAGGCTTTGTTCTGGAACCCTGTGGACTGGAAAAATCACTGAGGTTTTATTCTGGAACCCTGTTCCCAGGGAACATGACTGAAGTTTGATTCTGGACACCAGTGTCCTGGGAACATGAATGGGGTTTTAATGTGGAACCCTGTGGCCTGAGAACATGACTGAGGTTTGATTCTGGAACCATGTGTCCTGGGAATATGACTGAGGTTTGATTCTGGATACCTGTGGCCTGGGAAAATGACTGAGGTTTTATTGTGGAAATATTAGGCCTGGGATCATGATTGAGGTTTGATGGTGGAACACTCCGGCCTGGCAGAATGACTGAGGCTTGATTCTGGAACCCTGTGGCCTGGGAACTAGACTGAGGTTCGATGGCAGAAACCTGTGGACTGAAAACATGACTGAGGTTTGATTGTGGAAACCTGTGCCCGGGAAACATGACTGTGGCCTGGTACTGGAAACCCATGGCCTGGGAATTGACATTGGTTTGATTCTGGAACCCTGTTTCCTGGGAACATGACTGAGGTTTGATTCTGGAACCCTGTGGCCTGGGAACATGATTGAGGTTTGATTCTGGAAACCATTGGTCTGGGACCATGACTGATGTTAGATTGTGGAATCCTGTGGCCTGGAAACATGACTGAGTTTGATGGAGGAACCCTGTGGTCTGGGAACATGACTGAGGTTTGATGGTGGTACCCTGTGGCCTGGCAACATGACTGAGGCTTGATTCTGGAAACCTGTGGCCTGGGAACATGACTGGGGTTTTATTTTTGAAACCTGTGTCCTGGGAACATGACTGAGGTTTTATTCTGGAAACCTGTGTCCTGGGAACATGACTGAGGTTTGATTCTGGAACCATGTGGCCTGGGAATATGACTGACGTTTGATTCTGGAAACCATTGGCCTGGGAACATGACTGATGTTAGATTGTGGAATCCTGTGGCCTGGGAACATGACATCGGTTTGGATTCTGGTGCCCTGTTGCCTGGGAACATGAAATCGGTTTGATTCTGGAAACCTGTGGTCTGGGAATATGACTGAGATTTGATGGTGGTACCCTATGGCCTGGCAACATGACTGAGGTTTGATTCTGGATCCCTGTGACCTGGGAACATGACTGCGGCGTGATTCTGGAAACCTGTGGCCTGGGAACATAACATCTGTTTACATTGTGGAATACTGTGCAGGGGGAACCTGACTGAGGCTTGGTTCTGGTACCCTGTGGACTAGGAACATGACTGAGGTTTTATTCTGGAAACCTGTAGCCTGGGAGCAAAACTGAGGATTGATTCTGGAACCCTTTGGCCTGGGAACATAACATTGTTTTGATTCTGGAACCGTGTATACTGGGAACATGACTGAGGTTTAATGGTTGAATCCTGTGGCCTGGCAACATGACAGAGGTGTGATTGTGGAACCCTCAGGCTTGGGAACATGACTGAGGCTTGATGGTGGAATCCTGTGGCCTGGCAACAGGACTGAGGTTTGATTGTGGAACCCTCTCGCCTGGGAATATGACTGAGGTTTAATTGTGGAACCCTGTGTCCTGGGAATATGAGTGAGGCTTGATTCTGGAACCCTGTGGCCTGCGAACATGACTGGGGTTTTATTTTTGAAACCTCTGTCCAGGGAACATGACTGAGGTTTTATTCTGGAAACCTGTGTCCTTGGAACATGACTGTGGTTTGATTCTGAAAACCTGTGTCCTGGGAAGATGACTGAGGTTTGGTTCTGGAACCCTGTTCCCTGGGAACATGACTGAGGTTTGGTTCTGGACACCTGTGTCTTTGGAACATGACTGAGGTTTGAATGTGGAACCCTGTGGCCTGGGAACATGACTGAGGTTTGATTCTGGAACCATGTGGCCTGGGAATATGACTGAGGTTTGATTCTGGATACCTGTGGCCTGGGAAAATGACTGAGGTTTGATGGCAGAGACCTGTGGACTGGCAACATGACTGAGGTTGGATTGTGGAACCCTGTGCCCTGGAAACATGACTGTGGCCTGGTACTGGAAACCCATGGCCGGGAGCTTGACATTGGTTTGATTCTGGAACCCTTTTTCCTGGGAACATGATTGAGGTTTGATTCTGGAAACCATTGGTGTGGGAACATGACTGATGTTAGATTGTGGAACCCTGTGGCCTGGGAATATGACTGAGGTTTGATGGTGGTACCCTGTGGCCTGGCAACATGACTGAGGCTTGATTCTGGAACCCTGTGGCCTGGGAATTTGACTCAGATTTGATCGCAGAAACCTGTGGACTGGCAACATGACAGGTTTGATGGTGGAACCCTGTGAACTGGGAACATGACTGAGGCCTGATACTGGAACCCTGTGGCCTGGGAACATGACATTGGTTTGATGGTTGAACCCTGTGTCCTGGCAACATGCCTGAGGTATGATTGTGGAACCCTCAGGCTTGGAACATGACTGAGGCTTGATGGTGGAACCCTGTGGCCTGGCAACAGGACTGAGGTTTGATGGTGGAATCCTGTGGCCTGGCAAGATGACTTAGGTTTGATTGTGGAACACTCTGGCCTGGGCACATGACTGAGGCTTGATGGTGGAACCGTGGCCTGGCAACAGGACTGAGGTTTGATTCTGGAACACTCTGGCCTGGGAATATGACTGAGGTTTAATTGTGGAACCCTGTGGCCTGGGAATATGAGTGAGGCTTGATTCTGGAATCCTGTGGCTTGGGAACATGACTGGGGTTTTATTTTTGAAACCTGTGTCATGGAACATGACTGAGGTTTTATTCTGTTAACCCTGTGTCCTGGGAACATGTCATCGGTTTGATTCTGGAACCATATGGCCTGGGAATATGACTGAGCTTTGATTCTGGAAACCATTGGCCTGGGAACATGACTGATGTTAGATTGTTGAATCCTGTGGCCTGGGAACAAGACATTGGTTTGATTCTGGAACCCTGTTTCCTGGGAACATGACTGAGGTTTGATGGTTGAACCCTGTGGCCTGGCAAGATGACAGAGGTTTGATTGTGGAAACCTCAGGCTTGGGAACCTGAGAACGCTTTGATTCTGGAAACCGTTGGCCTGGGTACATGTCTGAGGTTTGATGGTGGAAATCTGTGGCCTGGCAACATGACTGAGGTTTGTTTCTGGAACTCTGTTCCCTGGGAACATGACTGAGGTTTGATTCTGGACAGCTTTGTCCTGGGAAAATGACTGAGGTTTGATTGTTGAACCCTGTGGCCTGCGAACATGACTGAGGTTTGATTCTGGAACCATGTGGCCTGGGAATATGACTGAGGTTTGATTCTGGAGAACTGTGGCCTGGGAACTTGACTGAGGTTTGATGGCAGAAACCTGTGGACTGGCAACATGACTGAGGTTTGATTATGGACACCTTTGTCCTGGGAACATGACTGAGGTTTTATTCTGGAAACCAGTAGCCTGGGAACATAACTAAGGATTGATTCTTGAAACCTGTGGCCTGGGAATATGACATCAGTTGGATTCTGGAACCCTGTGGCATGGGAACATGACTGAGGTTTGATTGTGGAACCCTCTGGCCTGGGAATATGACTGTGGTGTGATTCTGAAAACTTGTGGCCTGGGAACATGACTGAGGTTTGATGGTGGTACCCTGTGGCCTGGTAACATGACTGAGGCTTGATTCTGGAACCCTGTGGCCTGGGAACATGACATCTCTTTAGATTGTGGAATACTGTGCCCTTGGAGCCTGACTGAGGCTTTGTTCTGGAACCCTGTGGACTGGAAAAATGACTGAGGTTTTATTCTTTAACCCTGTTCCCAGGGAACATGACTGAAGTTTGATTCTGGACACCAGTGTCCTGGGAACATGAATGGGGTTTTAATGTGGAACCCCGTGGCCTGAGAACATGACTGAGGTTTGATTCTGGAACCATGTGTCCTGGGAATATGACTGAGGTTTGATTCTGGATACCTGTGGCCTGGGAAAATGACTGAGGTTTTATTGTGGAAATATTAGGCCTGGGATCATGATTGAGGTTTGATGGTGGAACACTCCGGCCTGGCAGAATGACTGAGGCTTGATTCTGGAACCCTGTGGCCTGGGAACTAGACTGAGGTTCGATGGCAGAAACCTGTGGACTGAAAACATGACTGAGGTTTGATTGTGGAAACCTGTGCCCGGGAAACATGACTGTGGCCTGGTACTGGAAACCCATGGCCTGGGAATTGACATTGGTTTGATTCTGGAACCCTGTTTCCTGGGAACATGACTGAGGTTTGATTCTGGAACCCTGTGGCCTGGGAACATGATTGAGGTTTGATTCTGGAAACCATTGGTCTGGGACCATGACTGATGTTAGATTGTGGAATCCTGTGGCCTGGAAACATGACTGAGTTTGATGGAGGAACCCTGTGGTCTGGGAACATGACTGAGGTTTGATGGTGGTACCCTGTGGCCTGGCAACATGACTGAGGCTTGATTCTGGAAACCTGTGGCCTGGGAACATGACTGGGGTTTTATTTTTGAAACCTGTGTCCTGGGAACATGACTGAGGTTTTATTCTGGAAACCTGTGTCCTGGGAACATGACTGAGGTTTGATTCTGGAACCATGTGGCCTGGGAATATGACTGACGTTTGATTCTGGAAACCATTGGCCTGGGAACATGACTGATGTTAGATTGTGGAATCCTGTGGCCTGGGAACATGACATCGGTTTGGATTCTGGTGCCCTGTTGCCTGGGAACATGAAATCGGTTTGATTCTGGAAACCTGTGGTCTGGGAATATGACTGAGATTTGATGGTGGTACCCTATGGCCTGGCAACATGACTGAGGTTTGATTCTGGATCCCTGTGACCTGGGAACATGACTGCGGCGTGATTCTGGAAACCTGTGGCCTGGGAACATAACATCTGTTTACATTGTGGAATACTGTGCAGGGGGAACCTGACTGAGGCTTGGTTCTGGTACCCTGTGGACTAGGAACATGACTGAGGTTTTATTCTGGAAACCTGTAGCCTGGGAGCAAAACTGGGGATTGATTCTGGAACCCTTTGGCCTGGGAACATAACATTGTTTTGATTCTGGAACCGTGTATACTGGGAACATGACTGAGGTTTAATGGTTGAATCCTGTGGCCTGGCAACATGACAGAGGTGTGATTGTGGAACCCTCAGGCTTGGGAACATGACTGAGGCTTGATGGTGGAATCCTGTGGCCTGGCAACAGGACTGAGGTTTGATTGTGGAACCCTCTCGCCTGGGAATATGACTGAGGTTTAATTGTGGAACCCTGTGTCCTGGGAATATGAGTGAGGCTTGATTCTGGAACCCTGTGGCCTGCGAACATGACTGGGGTTTTATTTTTGAAACCTCTGTCCAGGGAACATGACTGAGGTTTTATTCTGGAAACCTGTGTCCTTGGAACATGACTGTGGTTTGATTCTGAAAACCTGTGTCCTGGGAAGATGACTGAGGTTTGGTTCTGGAACCCTGTTCCCTGGGAACATGACTGAGGTTTGGTTCTGGACACCTGTGTCTTTGGAACATGACTGAGGTTTGAATGTGGAACCCTGTGGCCTGGGAACATGACTGAGGTTTGATTCTGGAACCATGTGGCCTGGGAATATGACTGAGGTTTGATTCTGGATACCTGTGGCCTGGGAAAATGACTGAGGTTTGATGGCAGAGACCTGTGGACTGGCAACATGACTGAGGTTGGATTGTGGAACCCTGTGCCCTGGAAACATGACTGTGGCCTGGTACTGGAAACCCATGGCCGGGAGCTTGACATTGGTTTGATTCTGGAACCCTTTTTCCTGGGAACATGATTGAGGTTTGATTCTGGAAACCATTGGTGTGGGAACATGACTGATGTTAGATTGTGGAATCCTGTGGCCTGGGAACATGACTGAGGTTTGATGGAGGAACCCTGTGGCCTGGGAATATGACTGAGGTTTGATGGTGGTACCCTGTGGCCTGGCAACATGACTGAGGCTTGATTCTGGAACCCTGTGGCCTGGGAATTTGACTCAGATTTGATCGCAGAAACCTGTGGACTGGCAACATGACAGGTTTGATGGTGGAACCCTGTGAACTGGGAACATGACTGAGGCCTGATACTGGAACCCTGTGGCCTGGGAACATGACATTGGTTTGATGGTTGAACCCTGTGTCCTGGCAACATGCCTGTGGTATGATTGTGGAACCCTCAGGCTTGGAACATGACTGAGGCTTGATGGTGGAACCCTGTGGCCTGGCAACAGGACTGAGGTTTGATGGTGGAATCCTGTGGCCTGGCAAGATGACTTAGGTTTGATTGTGGAACACTCTGGCCTGGGCACATGACTGAGGCTTGATGGTGGAACCGTGGCCTGGCAACAGGACTGAGGTTTGATTCTGGAACACTCTGGCCTGGGAATATGACTGAGGTTTAATTGTGGAACCCTGTGGCCTGGGAATATGAGTGAGGCTTGATTCTGGAATCCTGTGGCTTGGGAACATGACTGGGGTTGTATTTTTGAAACCTGTGTCATGGAACATGACTGAGGTTTTATTCTGTTAACCCTGTGTCCTGGGAACATGTCATCGGTTTGATTCTGGAACCATATGGCCTGGGAATATGACTGAGCTTTGATTCTGGAAACCATTGGCCTGGGAACATGACTGATGTTAGATTGTTGAATCCTGTGGCCTGGGAACAAGACATTGGTTTGATTCTGGAACCCTGTTTCCTGGGAACATGACTGAGGTTTGATGGTTGAACCCTGTGGCCTGGCAAGATGACAGAGGTTTGATTGTGGAAACCTCAGGCTTGGGAACCTGAGAACGCTTTGATTCTGGAAACCGTTGGCCTGGGTACATGTCTGAGGTTTGATGGTGGAAATCTGTGGCCTGGCAACATGACTGAGGTTTGTTTCTGGAACTCTGTTCCCTGGGAACATGACTGAGGTTTGATTCTGGACAGCTTTGTCCTGGGAAAATGACTGAGGTTTGATTGTTGAACCCTGTGGCCTGCGAACATGACTGAGGTTTGATTCTGGAACCATGTGGCCTGGGAATATGACTGAGGTTTGATTCTGGAGAACTGTGGCCTGGGAACTTGACTGAGGTTTGATGGCAGAAACCTGTGGACTGGCAACATGACTGAGGTTTGATTATGGACACCTTTGTCCTGGGAACATGACTGAGGTTTTATTCTGGAAACCAGTAGCCTGGGAACATAACTAAGGATTGATTCTTGAAACCTGTGGCCTGGGAATATGACATCAGTTGGATTCTGGAACCCTGTGGCATGGGAACATGACTGAGGTTTGATTGTGGAACCCTCTGGCCTGGGAATATGACTGTGGTGTGATTCTGAAACCTTGTGGCCTGGGAACATGACTGAGGTTTGGTTCTGGAACCCTGTTCCCTGGGAACATGACTGAGGTTTGATTCTGGATACCTGTCGCCTGGGAAAATGACTGAGCTTTCCTTGTGGAAATATGGGGCCTGGGATCATGAGTGAGGTTTGATGGTGGAACACTCTGGCCTGGCAGAATGACTGAGGCTTGATTCTGGAACCCTGTGGCCTGGGAACTAGACTGAGGTTTGATGGCAGAAACCTGTGGACTGGCAACATGACTGAGGTTTGATTGTGGAACCCTGTGCCCTGGAAACATGACTGTGGCCTGGTACTGGAAACCCATGGCCTGAGAATTGACATTGGTTTGATTCTGGAACCCTGTGTCCTGGGAACATGATTGAGGTTTGATTCTAGAAACCATTGGTCTGGGAACATGACTGATGTTAGATTGTGGAATCCTGTGGCCTGGGAACATGACTGAGGTTTGATGGAGGAACCCTGTGGCCTGGGAACATGACTGAGGTTTGATGGTGGTACCCTGTGGCCTGGTAACATGACTGAGGCTTGATTCTGGAACCCTGTGGCCTGGGAACATGACATCTCTTTAGATTGTGGAATACTGTGCCCTTGGAGCCTGACTGAGGCTTTGTTCTGGAACCCTGTGGACTGGAAAAATCACTGAGGTTTTATTCTGGAACCCTGTTCCCAGGGAACATGACTGAAGTTTGATTCTGGACACCAGTGTCCTGGGAACATGAATGGGGTTTTAATGTGGAACCCTGTGGCCTGAGAACATGACTGAGGTTTGATTCTGGAACCATGTGTCCTGGGAATATGACTGAGGTTTGATTCTGGATACCTGTGGCCTGGGAAAATGACTGAGGTTTTATTGTGGAAATATTAGGCCTGGGATCATGATTGAGGTTTGATGGTGGAACACTCCGGCCTGGCAGAATGACTGAGGCTTGATTCTGGAACCCTGTGGCCTGGGAACTAGACTGAGGTTCGATGGCAGAAACCTGTGGACTGAAAACATGACTGAGGTTTGATTGTGGAAACCTGTGCCCGGGAAACATGACTGTGGCCTGGTACTGGAAACCCATGGCCTGGGAATTGACATTGGTTTGATTCTGGAACCCTGTTTCCTGGGAACATGACTGAGGTTTGATTCTGGAACCCTGTGGCCTGGGAACATGATTGAGGTTTGATTCTGGAAACCATTGGTCTGGGACCATGACTGATGTTAGATTGTGGAATCCTGTGGCCTGGAAACATGACTGAGTTTGATGGAGGAACCCTGTGGTCTGGGAACATGACTGAGGTTTGATGGTGGTACCCTGTGGCCTGGCAACATGACTGAGGCTTGATTCTGGAAACCTGTGGCCTGGGAACATGACTGGGGTTTTATTTTTGAAACCTCTGTCCAGGGAACATGACTGAGGTTTTATTCTGGAAACCTGTGTCCTGGGAACATGACTGAGGTTTGATTCTGGAACCATGTGGCCTGGGAATATGACTGACGTTTGATTCTGGAAACCATTGGCCTGGGAACATGACTGATGTTAGATTGTGGAATCCTGTGGCCTGGGAACATGACATCGGTTTGGATTCTGGTGCCCTGTTGCCTGGGAACATGAAATCGGTTTGATTCTGGAAACCTGTGGTCTGGGAATATGACTGAGATTTGATGGTGGTACCCTTTGGCCTGGCAACATGACTGAGGTTTGATTCTGGATCCCTGTGACCTGGGAACATGACTGCGGCGTGATTCTGGAAACCTGTGGCCTGGGAACATAACATCTGTTTACATTGTGGAATACTGTGCAGGGGGAACCTGACTGAGGCTTGGTTCTGGTACCCTGTGGACTAGGAACATGACTGAGGTTTTATTCTGGAAACCTGTAGCCTGGGAGCAAAACTGAGGATTGATTCTGGAACCCTTTGGCCTGGGAACATAACATTGTTTTGATTCTGGAACCGTGTATACTGGGAACATGACTGAGGTTTAATGGTTGAATCCTCTGGCCTGGCAACATGACAGAGGTGTGATTGTGGAACCCTCAGGCTTGGGAACATGACTGAGGCTTGATGGTGGAATCCTGTGGCCTGGCAACAGGACTGAGGTTTGATTGTGGAACCCTCTCGCCTGGGAATATGACTGAGGTTTAATTGTGGAACCCTGTGTCCTGGGAATATGAGTGAGGCTTGATTCTGGAACCCTGTGGCCTGCGAACATGACTGGGGTTTTATTTTTGAAACCTCTGTCCAGGGAACATGACTGAGGTTTTATTCTGGAAACCTGTGTCCTTGGAACATGACTGTGGTTTGATTCTGAAAACCTGTGTCCTGGGAAGATGACTGAGGTTTGGTTCTGGAACCCTGTTCCCTGGGAACATGACTGAGGTTTGGTTCTGGACACCTGTGTCTTTGGAACATGACTGAGGTTTGAATGTGGAACCCTGTGGCCTGGGAACATGACTGAGGTTTGGTTCTGGACACCTGTGTCTTTGGAACATGACTGAGGTTTGAATGTGGAACCCTGTGGCCTGGGAACATGACTAAGGTTTGATTCTGGAACCATGTGGCCTGGGAATATGACTGAGGTTTGATTCTGGATACCTGTGGCCTGGGAAAATGACTGAGGTTTGATGGCAGAGACCTGTGGACTGGCAACATGACTGAGGTTGGATTGTGGAACCCTGTGCCCTGGAAACATGACTGTGGCCTGGTACTGGAAACCCATGGCCGGGAGCTTGACATTGGTTTGATTCTGGAACCCTTTTTCCTGGGAACATGATTGAGGTTTGATTCTGGAAACCATTGGTGTGGGAACATGACTGATGTTAGATTGTGGAATCCTGTGGCCTGGGAACATGACTGAGGTTTGATGGAGGAACCCTGTGGCCTGGGAATATGACTGAGGTTTGATGGTGGTACCCTGTGGCCTGGCAACATGACTGAGGCTTGATTCTGGAACCCTGTGGCCTGGGAATTTGACTCAGATTTGATCGCAGAAACCTGTGGACTGGCAACATGACAGGTTTGATGGTGGAACCCTGTGAACTGGGAACATGACTGAGGCCTGATACTGGAACCCTGTGGCCTGGGAACATGACATTGGTTTGATGGTTGAACCCTGTGTCCTGGCAACATGCCTGAGGTATGATTGTGGAACCCTCAGGCTTGGAACATGACTGAGGCTTGATGGTGGAACCCTGTGGCCTGGCAACAGGACTGAGGTTTGATGGTGGAATCCTGTGGCCTGGCAAGATGACTTAGGTTTGATTGTGGAACACTCTGGCCTGGGCACATGACTGAGGCTTGATGGTGGAACCGTGGCCTGGCAACAGGACTGAGGTTTGATTCTGGAACACTCTGGCCTGGGAATATGACTGAGGTTTAATTGTGGAACCCTGTGGCCTGGGAATATGAGTGAGGCTTGATTCTGGAATCCTGTGGCTTGGGAACATGACTGGGGTTTTATTTTTGAAACCTGTGTCATGGAACATGACTGAGGTTTTATTCTGTTAACCCTGTGTCCTGGGAACATGTCATCGGTTTGATTCTGGAACCATATGGCCTGGGAATATGACTGAGCTTTGATTCTGGAAACCATTGGCCTGGGAACATGACTGATGTTAGATTGTTGAATCCTGTGGCCTGGGAACAAGACATTGGTTTGATTCTGGAACCCTGTTTCCTGGGAACATGACTGAGGTTTGATGGTTGAACCCTGTGGCCTGGCAAGATGACAGAGGTTTGATTGTGGAAACCTCAGGCTTGGGAACCTGAGAACGCTTTGATTCTGGAAACCGTTGGCCTGGGTACATGTCTGAGGTTTGATGGTGGAAATCTGTGGCCTGGCAACATGACTGAGGTTTGTTTCTGGAACTCTGTTCCCTGGGAACATGACTGAGGTTTGATTCTGGACAGCTTTGTCCTGGGAAAATGACTGAGGTTTGATTGTTGAACCCTGTGGCCTGCGAACATGACTGAGGTTTGATTCTGGAACCATGTGGCCTGGGAATATGACTGAGGTTTGATTCTGGAGAACTGTGGCCTGGGAACTTGACTGAGGTTTGATGGCAGAAACCTGTGGACTGGCAACATGACTGAGGTTTGATTATGGACACCTTTGTCCTGGGAACATGACTGAGGTTTTATTCTGGAAACCAGTAGCCTGGGAACATAACTAAGGATTGATTCTTGAAACCTGTGGCCTGGGAATATGACATCAGTTGGATTCTGGAACCCTGTGGCATGGGAACATGACTGAGGTTTGATTGTGGAACCCTCTGGCCTGGGAATATGACTGTGGTGTGATTCTGAAACCTTGTGGCCTGGGAACATGACTGAGGTTTGGTTCTGGAACCCTGTGGCCTGGGAACATGACTGAGGCGTGATTCTGGAAACCTGTGGCCTGGGAACATGACATCTCTTTAGATTGTGGAATACTGTGCCCTGGGAACCTGCCTGAGGCTTGGTTCTAGATCCCTTTGGACTGGGAACATGAATGAGGTTTGATTGTGGAATCCTCTGGCCTGGGAACATGACTGTGGTTCGATTCTGAAACGCTGTGTCCTGGGAAGATGACTGAGGTTTGGTTCTGGAACCCTGTTCCCTGGGAACATGACTGAGGTTTGATTCTGGACACCTGTGTCTTGGGACCATGACTGAGGTTTGAATGCGGAACCCTGTGGCCTGGGAACATGACTGAGGTTTGATTCGTGAAACATGAGTCCTGGGAATATGACTGAGGTTTGATTCTGGATACCTGTGGCCTGGGAAAATGACTGAGGTTTCATTGTGGAAATATGTGGCCTGGGATCATGAGAGAGCTTTGATGGTGGAACACTCTGGCCTGGCAAAATGACTGAGGCTTGATTCTGGAACCCTGTGGCCTGGGAACATGACTGAGGCTTGATGGAGGAACCGTGGCCTGGCAACAGGACTGAGGTTTGATTGTGGAACCCTCTGGCCTGGGAATATGACTGAGGTTTAATTGTGGAACCCTGTGTTCTGGGAGTATGAGTGAGGCTTGATTCTGTAACCCTGTGGCCTGGGAACATGACTGAGGCGTGATTCTGGAAACCTGTGCGCTGGGAACATGACATCTGTTTAGATTGTGGAATACTCTGCCCTGGGAACCTGACTGAGGCTTGGTTCTGGAACCCTGTGGATTGGGAACATGACTGAGGTTTGATTGTGGAACCCTCTGGCCTGGGAACATGACTGTGGTTTGATTCTGGAACCATGTGTCCTGGGAAGATGACTGAGTTTTGATTCTGGATACCTGTTGTCTGGGAAAATGACCTAGGTTTCATTGTGGAAATATGTGGCCTGGGATCATGAGTGACGTTTGATGGTGGAACACTCTGGCCTGGCAGAATGACTGAGGCTTGATTCTGGAACCCTGTGGCCTGGGAACTAGACTGAGGTTTGATGGCAGAAACCTGTGGACTGGCAACATGACTGAGGTTGGATTGTGGAACCCTGTGCCCTGGAAACATGACTGTGGCCTGGTACTGGAAACCCATGGCCTGGGAGCTTGACATTGGTTTGATTCTGGAACCCCGTGTCCTGGGAACATGATTGAGGTTTGATTCTGGAAACCATTGGTGTGGGAACATGACTGACGTTAGATTGTGGAATCCTGTGGCCTGGGAACATGACTGAGGTTTGATGGAGGAACCCTGTGGCCTGGGAATATGACTGAGGTTTGATGGTGGTACCCTGTGGCCTGGCAACAGGACTGAGGTTTGATGGTGGAATCCTGTGGCCTGTCAAGATGACTTAGGTTTGCTTGTGGGACACTCTGGCCTGGGAACTTGACTGAGACTTGATGGTGGAACCGTGGCCTGGCAAATGTACTGAGGTTTGCTTGTGGAACCCTCAGGCTTGGAAATATGACTGAGGCTTGATGGTGGAACCCTGTGTCCTGGGAACTTGACTGAGATTTGGTGGCAGAAACCTGTGGACTGGCAACATGACTGAGGTTTGATTATGGAACCCTCTGCCCTGGAAATAAGACTGAGGTTTGATTCTGGACACCTGTGTCCTGGGAACATTATATAATTACAAAAAGTCTACCCAAGGAGAGGACATAACATTGTAAATATATATGCACTTATTATAGGAGCACTTAAATTTATAAAGCAAATATTAACAGACTTAAAGGGAGAAATTGTCAGTAATTCAACAGCAGTAAGGACTTTACACCACACTTACATCAATAGATAGATCATCTAGACAGAAAATCAATAAAGAAACTGTGACCTTAAATGACACATAGGACCTGATGGATTTAATAGATATCTACAGGACATTGCATCCAAAAACAGCTAAATACACATTCTTTTCAAGTGGACATGGAATGTTCTCCAGGATAGATCATGTACTATGTGGCAAAACAAATCTCAATTAATTTAAGAAGAAATTATATCAAGCATTCCTTCCATCTACAATGCTATGATATTAAAAACCAATTACAGGAAGAAAAATGGAAAAAAAAACCCAAATACGTGGATAATTGCTACTAAGAAAACAATGGACCAATGAAAAAATCAAAGAGGAAATCAGAAAGTATCCCAAGACAAATGAAAATTAAAACACAATTTTCAGGCGGATTAACCAAGATGGTGGAGTGGAAGGAAGCGCTCTCACTCCCTCTTGCGAGAGCACCAGAATCACAACTGGCTGCTGGACAATCATCGACAGGAAGACACTGGACTTCACCAAGGAGGATACCCCACGTCCAAGGACAGAGGAGAAGCCACAGTGAGACAGTAGGAGGGGCGCAATCAGAGTAAAATCAAATCCCATAACTGCTGGGTGGGAGACTCACAGACTGGCAGACACTTATACCACAGAAGTCCACCCACTGGAGTGAAGGTTCTGAGCCCCACGTCAGGCTTCCCAACCCGGGGGTCCGGCAACGGGAGGAGGAATTCCTAGAGAATCAGACTTTGAAGCCTAGTGGGAATTGATTGCAGGACTTCGACAGGACTGGGGGAAACAGAGACCCCACTCTTGGAGAGCACATACAAAGTAGTGTGTGCATTGGGACCCAGGGGAAGGAGCAGTGACCCTGGGGGAGACTGAACCAGACCTACCTGCTGGTGTTGGGGGGTCTCCTGCAGAGGTGGGGGGTGGCTCTGTTTCACCATGGGGACAAGGACACTGGCAGCGGAGGTTCTGGGAAGTTCTCCTTGCCGTGAGCCCTCCCAGAGTCTGTCATTAACCACACCAAAGAGCCCAGGTAGGCTCCAGTGTTGGGTTGCCTCAGGCAAAACAACCAACAGGGAGGGAACCCAGCCCCACCCATCAACAGTCAAGTGGATTAAAGTTTTACGGAGCTCTGACCACCACAGCAACAGTCAGCTCTACCCACCAACAGAGCCTCCCATTAAGCCTCTTAGATAGCCTCAACCACCAGAGGGCAGACAGCAGAAGCAAGAAAAACTACAATCCTGCAGCCTGTGGACCAAAAACCGCAGTTACAGAAAGATAGACAAGATGAAAAGGCAGAGGGCTATATACCAGATGAAGGAACAAGAAAAAAACCCAGAAAAACAAATAAATGAAGTGGAGATAGGCAACCTTCCAGAAAAAGAATTCAGAATAATGATAGTGAAGATGATCCAGGACCTCAGAATAAGAATGGAGGCAAAGACTGAGAAGATGCAAGAAATGATTAACAAAGACCTAGAAGAATTAAAGAACAAACAAACAGAGATGACCAATACAATAACTGAAATGAAAACTACACTAGAAGGAATCAATAGCAGAATAACTGAGGCAGAAGAACGGATAAGTGACCTGGAAGACAGAATGGTGGAATTCACTGCTGTGGAACAGAATAAAGAAAAAAGAATGAAAAGAAATGAAGACAGCCTAAGAGACCTCTGGGACAACATTAAATGCAACAACATTCGCATTATAGGGGTCCCAGAAGGAGAAGAGAGAGAGAAAGGACCAGAGAAAATATTTGAAGAGATTATAGTTGAAAACTTCCCTAACATGGGAAAGGAAATAGCCACCCAAGTCCAGGAAGCGCAGAGAGTCCCATACAGGATAAACCCAAGGAGAAACACGTCGAGACACATAGTAATCAAAGTGGCAAAAATTAAAGACAAAGAAAAATTATTGAAAGAAGCAAGGGAAAAATGACAAATAACATACAAGGGAACTCCGATAAGGTTAACAGCTGATTTCTCAGCAGAAACTCTACAAGCCAGAAAGGAGTGGCATGATATACTTAACGTGATGAAAGGGAAGAACCTACAACCAAGATTACTCTACCTGGCAAGGATCTCATTTAGATTTGATGGAGAAATCAAAAGCTTTACAGACAAGCAAAAGCTAAGAGAATTCAGCACCACCAAACCAGCTCTACAACAAATGCTAAAGGAACTTCTCTAACTGGGAAACACAAGAGAAGAAAAGGACCTACAAAAACACACCCAAAACAATTAAGAAAATTGTCATAGGAACATACATATCAATAATTACCTTAAACGTGAATGGATTAAATGCTCCAACCAAAAGACACAGGCTTGCTGAATGGATACAAAAACAAGACCCATATATATGCTGTCTACAAGAGACCCACTTTAGACCTAGGGACACATACAGACTGAAAGTGAGGGGATAGAAAAAGATATTCCATGCAAATGGAAATCAAAAGAAAGCTGGAGTAGCTATACTCATATCAGATAAAATAGACTTTAAAATAAAGAATGTTACAAGAGACAAGGAAGGACACTACATAATGATCAAGGGATCAATCCAAGAAGAAGATATAACAATTATAAATATATATGCACCCAACATAGGAGCACCTCAATACATAAGGCAACTGCTAACAGCTATAAAGGAGGAAATTGACAGTAAGACAATAATAGTGGGAGACTTTAACACCTCACTTACACCAATGGACAGATCATCCAAAATGAAAATAAATAAGGAAACAGAAGCTTTAAATGACACAATAGACCAGATAGATTTAATTGATATTTATAGGACATTCCATCCAAAAACAGCAGATTACACATTCTTCTCAAGTGCGCACGGAACATTCTCCAGGATAGATGGCATCTTGGGTCACAAATCAAGCCTCAGTAAATTTAAGAAAATTGAAATCATATCAAGCATCTTTTCTGACCATAACGCTATGAGATTAGAAATGAATTACAGGGAAAAAAACGTAAAAAAGACAAACACATGGAGGTTAAACAATACATTACTAAATAACCAAGAGATCACTGAAGAAATCAAAGAGGAAATCAAAAAATACCTAGAGACAAATGACAATGAAAACACGACGACCCAAAACCTATGGGATGCAGCAAAAGAAGTTCTAAGAGGGAAGTTTATAGCTATACAAGCCTACCTCAAGAAACAAGAAAAATCTCAAGTAAACAATCTAACCTTACACCTAAAGAAACTAAAGAAAGAAGAACAAACAAAACCCAAAGTTAGCAGAAGGAAAGAAATCATAAAGATCAGAGCAGAAATAAATGAAATAGAAACAAAGAAAACAATAGCAAAGATCAATAAAACTAAAAGCTGGTTCTTTGAGAAGATAAACAAAATTGATAAGCCATTAGCCAGACTCACTAAGAAAAAGAGGGAGAGGACTCAAATCAATAAAATCAGAAATGAAAAAGGAGAAGTTACAACAGACACCACAGAAATACAAAGCATCCTAAGAGACTACTACAAGCAACTTTATGCCAATAAAATGGACAACCTGGAAGAAATGGACAAATTCTTAGAAAGCTATAACCTTCCAAGACTGAACCAGGAAGAAACAGAAAATATGAACAGACCAATAACAAGTAATGAAATTGAAACTGTGATTAAAAATCTTCCAACAAACAAAAGTCCAGGACCAGATGGCTTCACAGGTGAACTCTATCAAACATTTAGAGAAGAGCTAACACCTATCCTTCTCAAACTCTTCCAAAAAATTGCAGAGGAAGGAAGACTCCCAAACTCATTCTATGAGGCCACCATCACCCTGATACCAAAACCAGACAAAGACACTACAAAAAAAGAAAATTACAGACAATATCACTAATGAATATAGATTCAAAAATCCTCAACAAAATACTAGCAAACAGAATGCAACGACACATTAAAAGGATCATACACCACGATCAAGTGGGATTTATCCCAGGGATGCAAGGATTCTTCAATATACGCAAATCAATCAATGTCATATACCATATTAACAAATTGAAGAATAAAAAGCGTATGATTATCTCAGTAGATGCAGAAAAAGCTTTTGACAAAATTCAACACCTATTTCTGATAAAAACTCTCCAGAAAGTGGGCATAGAGGGAACCTACCTCAACATAATAAAGGCCATATATAACAAACCCACAGCAAACATCATTCTCAATGGTGAAAAACTGAAAGCATTTCCTCTAAGATCAGGAACAAGACAAGGATGTCCACTCTCACCACTATTATTCAACATGGTTCTGGAAGTCCTAGCCATGGCAATCAGAGAAGAAAAAGAAATAAAAGGAATACAAATTGGAAAAGAAGAAGTAAAACTGTCACTGTTTGCGGATGACATGATACTATACATAGAGAATCCTAAAACTGCCACCAGAAAACTGCTAGAGCTAATTAATGAATATGGTAAAGTTGCAGGATACAAAATTAATGCACAGAAATCTCTTGCATTCCTATACACTAATGATGAAAAATCTAAAGAGAAATTATGGAAACACTCCCATTTACCATTGCAACAAAAAGAATAAAATACCTAGGAATAAACCTACCTAGGGAGACAAAAGACCTGTATGCAGAAAATTATAAGACACTGATGAAAGAAATTAAAGATGATACCAACAGATGGAGAGATATACCATGTTCTTGGATTGGAAGAATCAACATTGTGAAAATGAGTATACTACCCAAAGCAATCTACAGATTCAATGCAATCCCTATCAAATTACCAATGGCATTTTTTACAGAGCTAGAACAAATCATCTTAAAATTTGTATGGAGACACAATAGACCCCGAATAGCCAAAGCAGTCTTGAGGGAAAAAAACGGAGCTGGAGGAATCAGACTCCCTGACTTCAGACTATACTACAAAGCTACAGTAATCAAGACAATATGGTACTGGCACAAAAACAGAAATATAGATCAATGGAACAGGATAGAAAGCCCAGAGATAAACCCACGCACCTATGGCCAACTAATCTATGACAAAGGAGGCAAAGATATACAATGGAGAAAAGACAGTCTCTTCAATAAGTGGTGCTGGGAAAACTGGACCGCTACATGTAACAGAATGAAATTAGAATACTACCTAACACCATACACAAAAATAAACTCAAAATGGATTAGAGACCTAAATGTAAGACCGGACACTATCAAACTCTTAGAGGAAAACATAGGAAGAACACTCTTTGACATAAATCACAGCAAGATCTTTTTTGATCCACCTCCTAGAGTAATGGAAATAAAAACAAAAATAAACAAATGGGACCTAATGAAACTTCAAAGCTTTTGCACAGCAAAGGAATCCATAAATAAGACAAAAAGACAACCCTCAGAATGGGAGAAAATATTAGCAAACGAATCAACAGACAAAGGATTAATCTCCAAAATATATAAACAGCTCATTCAGCTCAATATTAAAAAAACAAACACCCCAATCCAAAAATGGGCAGAAGACCTAAATAGACATTTCTCCAAAGAAGACGTACAGACGGCCACGAAGCGCATGAAAAGGTGCTCAACATCACTAATTATTAGAGAAATGCAAATCAAAACTACAATGAGGTATCACCTCACACCAGTTAGAATGGGCATCATCAGAAAATCTACAAACAACAAATGCTGGAGAGGGTGTGGAGAAAAGGGAACCCTCTTGCACTGTTGGTGGGAATGTAACTTGATACAGCCACTATGGAGAACAATATGGAGGTTCCTTAAAAAACTAAAAATAGACTTACCATATGACCTAGCAATCCCACTACTGGGCATATACCCAGAGAAAACCGTAATTCAAAAAGACACATGCACCGAATGTTCATTGCAGCACTATTTACAATAGCCAGGTCATGGAAGCAACCTAAATGCCCATCAACAGACGAATGGATAAAGAAGTTGTGGTACATATATACAATGGAATATTACTCAGCCATAAAAAGGAACGAAATTGAGTCATTTGTTGAGACGTGGATGGATCTAGAGACTGTCATACAGAGTGAAGTAAGTCAGAAAGAGAAAAACAAATATCATATATTAACGCATGTATGTGGAACCTAGAAAAATGGTACAGATGAGCCGGTTTGCAGGGCAGAAGTTGAGACACAGATGTAGAGAACGGACATATGGACACCAAGGGGGGAAAACTGCGGTGGGATGGGGATGGTGGTGTGCTGAATTGGGCGATTGGGATTGACATGTATACACTGATGTGTGTAAAATTGATGCCTAATAAGAAACTGCAGTATGAAAAAACAAACAAACAAAACAACTAATACTAAACTTTCATTAGGTTATTTGTATGGAAATATGTTAATATAAATGTTTTAGACATTACATGAAATTTCTAAAAATCTTATATGTTCTGGTATAATGTTATAAGTCATAATCCTAGTTACTACTTTAAAATGTATATCTCAGAAATAACTAGTTTTCTTGTCAACTGCATTATTATGAACTTTCATCAAATCTTTAACTGTGGTCATTCTTAAGTCTTTTGTCATTTACAGACAGTTCTGGGTGTACTCTGATGCTTTTGCAAATATGTTCCTATAAAAGGGTTTCATCTTCAAGAAATTCATGGAAAAGACTCTGACAAGTACAGGTTTCTGGTAACTGACTGTACTGCTGAACTGAATGAATAAGCATTTTCAGAACTCTAATGAAAAACTGATGAACTCATAAAAGTGCTAACAAAAGATCAAGATGAAAAAAAAATTAATTACATGGCACTGAGTGAACTGATGAGGATGAGTATAATTTTTGTGACTTTCTGTCTGAATTAAAAAAAAAAAAGCCCACAAGGACTCAGAGGCAAAGAATATACAAATCAATTTTCACTGCAAAGTAAAGGAGCTGTTACAGTGGAGGATTACTGGACTGAATGTCAATATTATGACATAGTATGAGTGTGTTTCATGTTTGGTAATTGCAATCATTGTTGCTTTTGTTGTGGTCATCCATGTACAATGCTTGGTGTCAGTCTATTCATCTCTTGTAAAAATAAAATACAGTGTGTGTGTGTGAAAAAAAAAAAAAACAAAAAACACAATTTTCCAAAATATTTGGGACATAGCAAAAACAGATGTAAGAGGGAAGTTTTTAACAATATGGGGCTATCTCGAGGAAGAAGAAAAATCTCAGATAAGCAGCATAACTTCTCATCTAAAAGAATAAGAAAAGAAGAAAAAACAAAACCCAAATTCAGCAGTAGAAAGGAAATATTAAAGATCAGAGCAGAAATAAATAAAATAAAGACCAAAAAATTAGAGAAAATCAATGAAACTACCTTTAAAGTAAACAATATTTTTAAAACTTTAGCCAGACTCATTATGAAAAAAATAGAGGGCCCACATAAACAAAAGTAGAACTAAAAAAAAAAGTACAAGTGATATCACATAATGCAAATAATCTTAAGAGAATACTGTGAACTGCTATACACCAAGAAATTGAACAACCTAGAATAAATGGATAAATTTTTAGAAACATACAATCTTCCACAACTAAATCAGGAAGAAATAGAATATCTGAGCAGACCACTATTAAAATGTAATTAGTAACAAAAAACTCACAACAAACAAAAGCTCAGGACAGGACAGCTTCACAGGAGAATTCTACCACACATATAGAGAATAGTTAATACCTAACTTTCTCAAACTATTCTCAAAAATTGAAGAAAAGAAGCACTTACAAACTTGTTCTATGTAGCCAGCATTACCATGTCCATTACAAAAATAGAGAAAAATACTACAAAAAAGAAAATTACAGTCCAATACCCCTGCTGAACCTAGATGCAAAAATGCTCATTAAAACATTAGCAAACCAAATTCAGCAATAGATAAATAAAATGATACACCTTGAAGAAGAGGAATTTATTCCAGGGATACAGGGATGGTTCAATATCTACAATCAATGGGATACACCACATAAACAAAATAGAGGATAGAATTCACATGATTATCTTAACAGGTGTAGAAAAATATTTAAAAAAATTCAACATCCATTTGTGATAAAAACTTCAACAAAGTTGATATAGAGGGAAAATACCTCAACATACTAAAGGCCATTTATAACAAACCCACAGTTAACAACACACTCAATGGTGAAAAGCTCAAAGCTTTTCCTTCAAGATCAGAAACAAGGATGCACACTCTCACTATTTCTACTTAACATAGTATTGGAAGTCCTAGACACAGCAATCAGAAAAGAAAAAGAAATAAAAGGCATACAATTTGGAAGGGAAAAGTAAAACTGTTGCTATTTGCAAATGGCATAATACTATATATGGTAAACCCTAAAGTATCCACCAACAAACTAGGAGAACTAATACATGAATTCAGTAAAGTTGCAGGATAAAAGATTAACATACAGAACTCTGTTGCTTTTCTATACACTAATAATTTCTCTCTTTTTTTTAAACATCTTTTTTGGAGTATAGTTGCTTTACAACGGTGTGTTAGTTTCTGCTGTATAACAAATTGAATCAGCTATACATATACATACATCCCCATATCTCCTCCCTCTTGCGTCTCCCTCCCACCCTCCCTATCCCACCCCTCTAGGTGGACACAAAGCACCAAGCTGATCTCCCTGTGCTATGCGGCTGCTTCTCACTAGCTATCTATTTTACATTTGGTTACACTAATAATTTCTATCAGAAACAGAAGTCAAGAAAGCAATCGAACTTATAATCACATCAAAAAGAATAAAATTCTTAGGAATAAAATTAACCAAGGAGGTGAAAGACCTGTACTCTGAAAACTATAAGACTTTGATGATGAAAATTGTAGACTATACATTTAAATGGAAAGATATATCGCTTTTATGGATTAGAAGAATTAATATTTTTAAATGTTCAAATTACCCATAGCAATCTACAGATTTAATGCAAGCCCCATCAAAATACCCATGACATTTTTCATAGAACTAGAAAAAAATAATCCTAAAGAATGTGTGGAATCACAAAAGACCTCGAATAGCTAAAGCAATCTTGAGAAATAAGAATAAACTTGGAGGTATCATGTTCCCTGACTTCAGACTATACTACAAAGCTAAATAATCAAAACAGTATGGTACTAGCACAAGAAAGACACACGGATCCATGGAACAAAATAGAAAGCCCAGAAATAAACCCACACACATACCTTCAATCCATCTATGTCAAAGGATGCAAGAATATATAATGGGAAAAAGATAGTCTCCTCAATAAGTGCTGTTGGGGAACTGGACAGATACATGCAAAAAAATGAAAGTAGAACATTTTCTTATACGATATACAAAAATAAACTCAAAATAGATTAAAGACCTAAATGTAAGACCAGAAACCATAAAACTCCTAGAAGAAAACATAGGCAGTACACTCTTTGACATAAATCTTAGCAATATTTATATGGATCTGTCTCCTCAGACAGGAGAAACAAAAGCAGAAATAAACTAATGCAACCTAATCAAACTTAAAAGTTTTTGCACAGTATAGGAAACAATCAACAAAGAAAAGGCAACCTGCTGAATGAGAGAAGATATTTGCAAATGATATGTCTGTTAAGAAGTTAATATACTAAATATATAAAGACCTCATACAACTCAATATAAAACAGCAACAACAACAACAAAGTACCCAATTTAAAAATGGGCAGAAGACCTGGATAGGAATTTCTGAAGTCATACACTTGACCAACAGGCACATGAAAAGTTGCTCAACATCAGTAATCTTCAGGGAAATGCAAATCAAAACCACAGTGAGATATCACCTCACACCTGCCGAGAGGCTATCATCAAAATAAAAACAAATAACAAGTGTTGCCAAGAAAGGGGAGAAAGGGAACCTTAGTACACTGTTGGTGGGACTTTGAATTGGTACAGCTACTATGGAAAAAGTATGGAAGTTCCTCAAAAAAACTAAAAATAGAACTACCATATGATCCAGCAATTCCACTCCTGAGTGTATTTCCAAAAAAACCCCAAAATTAATCATTAGAAAAGATACATACACTCCAATTTTCATAGCAGCATTATTTTAGGTAGCCAAGATATGGAAGCAACCTAAGTGTCCATCAATGGATGAATGGATAAAGAAGATGTGGTGTATATATACAATGGAGTATTAGTCATAAAAATGAACAAAACTTTGCCATTTGCAATAACATGAATGGACCTGGAGGATATTATCTTCAGTGAAGTAAGTCAGACAAAAGAAGACAAATACTGCATGTTTTCACTTATATGTGGAATCTAAAAAATGAAACAAATTAACTGGTATAACAAAGCTGAAACAGACTTGTAGATACAGAGAATAAACTAATGGTTACCAATACAGAGAGTGGTGTGGGGAGGGGCAATATAGGTGAAGGGGATTAAGAGATACACACTACCAGGTATAAATAAATCAGATACAGAGATGTAATGTGCACTACAGGGCTATAACCAATAATTTATAATATTTTTATATGAAGTATAATCTATAAAATTATTGAATCACTATGTTGTACTCCTAAAACTAATTTAATATTTTAAGTGAACTATACTTTAAAAAGTGCCTTTACTTTATCTTACCTTGTCCATGTAGAATCAACTGATTGCCAATAACAGTCTCTGCATAAATGAGCCAAGATTCTCAACTTTTCAGGTAAGAGCTAAATTGCTACATGGCAAGTAAACCAAGGGCAATATTGATCAAGGTGGTAATGGATTTCATCAATGACTAGAGATGGAATTTCATTAAGTTTCATGACAGTAAGCATGAACATATTAACTTAGAATGTCAATGGTTTTACAATTCAAAAAATCACATGTTGAGATAATTAGAAAAAATTTCAGAAATAGCAAACACTAGGAGTTAGAAGGGAGATAATCAGAAAGCACAAAGTAATGCATAATTTACCTTTGTTCATATTTTATTACAAAAACTAAAGCAAAAGAAGATCTTGAAAGGAGATTTAATTTTCCTCCCTGTCTTTCAATTTCTTGTTTAGAATTTTTTTGCATTGCTTCATTTCTATAATCATAAGGGATGGAGTTTTATCATCTAAGCACCATTCTGGCCTCTTTGTCTGAATTATTTTCATCTGCCTATATATTTTTCATGGATGCCAGAAAGGGAGCAAGAAAACATTCCCTTTAAACTTGGAAAATAACTGTTCCAGGGATTCAAACTGCAACCTCATGCAGTGTTTTGCTATATGGCTCCATCTCTTATTCTAATAATCAGGGAAATTTATAAAACCCAACATTTTCCTCTAACTTCCTGCTTCAGAGGGATTCATGAGCTATCACTTCACTAAATTAAGAAGAGGCACCAGGGAAAAAAAACATATTAGCTTCTTGCCTCCAAATTTCCAGCTCTGAGATAATTTCGACTGTAGATCCAGTAAATATTCTCTTACCAGGACAGTCTTTAAACTCTGAAAATAAGCTTTGTCTCTCTGGGCCTTCAGTTCATTTATAGAGATTTCCCAGAATGTCCCTAAGGGCCTTTCCAGTTCTAACATTTCAGGATTTACAAGAAAAGATACAACTAGCATTGCACTAGAGATAATTAAGTGACAATACCCCTAATGATTTGTAGAAATAAAGAAGAATCAAACCAAGTGTTGTTGACTTTTAAATACCAAGTGTTTTCTCATTCATTTCTTCATTGGTAAGGTACAAAACTTTAACACAGAACTCTTTAAAATGCCCTAGATCTTAGCTTATTTTTCCAATTCCTACTTGAAATATACTGCCTTTTAACAACTGAATGAGTTGTCAAATCCACTTCTTCATTTTTGTTTATTTTTAATACAGTTAATTGAACTTGGCTGCATTTTATCTACAAGATCTGTGGGGGCTTTCTGCTCTCAAGTGCTTTCTTTGTACAGTAAGTATATCTTTTGGTCTAGATGTTACCCAGAGTGCATGTCATAAAACCATTTTTTATAAAGTATGTAAATTTGCAGAGGAAATGGCAAATCTCCTGTTTTTCACTCACCTGCAAGAGCAGTTTGCTCAGGAAAGAAATGGGAAATTCTAGTCTCACACTGTGTGAGCCACAGGGAAATCTGGCCTTACATGTTTTAAACAAAAACTTTTCATCTTTGCAGATGTCTCTCTGGCTCTGTACTCAAAATGGGTCTGTTCCAAAATATTTACTTATCATCAGATCTCCTCATGCTCCTCCAAGGTGACAATGCCTTAAACACAGCTCCAAAGACTTATTGTTTCAAATATAGTTGCTTTCTTTCTTTTTCTTGTCCTTTTCCCCCCTTATTTTCACAGACACCCAGCATAATCAAAGTAAATGCCCTCTCTGCAATCTTTTTTTTTTTTCCGAAGAAAGAAAGAAGTGGGACACAGGGTGAATTTGTTTTACTTAAGTGTTCCTGTTTTTCTTAGTGGAACAACTGGACTTAAAATATTTTTTGTGTCTCTCGCTGTACTCTTTTAGATTTCCAGAAATAAAAGTGTGGATTCTAAACCCCATTCCTCTCTCTTCTTTTATCTCACCCTCACTCACATGCCAAGGTTTATAAGGGTCATGTGTCTTTATTCCTCAACATTTTCTTATATTCCTTTTGTCTATTGTTCTCTGTTTCTCATTTACTTCACCAACAGAACATTAGCTGTAGTCTCAGCTGTTTCTCTGAACTCCCACTAATGAAAAACCTCATTGCAATACTTTCTCAGATCTTTGGTTCTGAGAGTCAGAAGAGCTGAAAGTGGGCCTCTGTGTACCTGTTCAGTTCTGGTGGCTTAGACAAAACATATCTCCTGTTTTTCACTCACCTGCAAGAGCAGCTTGCTCAGGAAAAATAAGAGATAGGGAATGGGGAGCATCTCACGGAATGAATAAAAAGGGAGAAACCTGGAAGAAGTTTTAGAAAAAATTTATAAAAGAGAGCTTTAGCACAGACCCTGGATTCCTCCAAAAATGTCCTAAAAGATCCCCCTGCCTCTAGGCTTACACCTTCCTTATCTTCATCACAGTCCTAACCAGAGTCATCTCTCTAAATGTCAATACAAATTGGTATATAGCTATTTACATTTTTCCACACCTCTCCCCGCCAAACCTCCAGGATAATGTCTTGGCCTTTAACATGGCATGATCTGGACATTCCTAGTTCTCCAGTCCCACCTCTTCCCTCCCAGCTCCTTCCCCTACCTCCAACTTGAAGCCTATGCTCCATTCACACCCTGCAGGTCACTGAATGCATCTTGCTCAAATATATCCCTCTGCCCAGAATAGCTTTTCTTGAATTATCCCACCCCTGGATATCTCTTTATTTTTAAAAACTCAACTCATGTTATAAAGCCAGTTCTTGACCACTGTCTTGAAGGAAAATTGAAAACTCTTTTTAAATAATAGATTTATCTTACATAGACATCTATCGGAATATGAACAACATTTCTTGGACTTACAACAAAGAGCCTCTTCTCTTTCCAAGGAAACTGTATGTTTTCTAAGGGCAAGAACATGTCTGCCCTGTTTATTTCTGACTCTCCAAAGTCTAACACAGAGCCTGCAATATAATAAGTGCTCAGTAAATGTTAAACAAATGAACAACTTAAAGCATTATTTTCCTTCCTAAAAAACTATCAATGAACAGCTTAACTTTTGGACATTTTATCCAAAGGACCATAGGATCCTTGGAGAAACACTAGGTTAACTGTGACGTGTACTATGTTATTTTAAAAAAATTATGTAAATAGCCATCTGTTCAGATATGGTTTGGGATTCATTTAATGTGTATGGTTTAGGATAAGGGGGAAACTAGGAAAACAGTGTCCCACTTTGGACTCATAAAAATCTGAGTTGTACCTGATTCATTTCAAGTTATGACAAGTCTTAATTTTAATGGTGCATCTTTTCTCATTGGACAGGATTCTAAATCTTTTAAATTACAGTTTTAACATCTGCTGTCAAATCTTAAATGTCTTTCTGATTTAAATTCTAATTATTAAAATTCCAAACATCTGGAGTATGTAAATGGTAAAAGTAAGGGACAGTTTTTCCTTAATGTGTATTACCTACACTTGCTCCCAATTATGGTTATTCTTTGTGCCGCCAGCAAGGTGGCTAAATTTCCTGGATTACCCAAGAAGTTCATTTTTAGAAATGAACAGCATGGCTAAATCCTGGCAATGTGTTTTCAAGAGAGCAAAAAAAAAAAAAAAAGTCAAACTACCACCATGTTATTTGCTGGTCACCATACTGGATCCTTGGAGCAAATTTGTGATATATATATTCAATTCTCACAGCTGTACAATTTCATATGATCAAGCCTATTTCTCAGTTCAGGAAACTGAGACTAAGATATATAAACAATTTGGCCTAGGTTATATAGCTAACAAGTGGTGAAGGTAGAATTCAGAATAGATGGGCCTGATTCTGTATGATTTCTTTACCACATTACTGCTCTCCAAACACAAATCTCAATATTCTCTTCCAGGACACACAGTTGGAAATTTTCTGAAGAATTGAAATCAGGAAGAAAGATTGTGATTAAATGGACAGACAGACATGGAGAAGTGAGTTTTAATACGAAGGGAAAATAATATAAAGTATTAACAATATCTATGACCAGCATTTTTTATTTAAGGTCTAGCATGCACACCAGGATGAGATTTATAGGAGAAACCATTAGGGAGCTCAGTCTATTGAAAGCCTTAAGGACCTCACTTTTCAGTTTGAAACCAGCTTCAGTGTTTCCACTCTATTCTAACTTCCTATGAGACCTGCCTCCAACCCTGTTTCACATGATTCTTACATAGAAAGATCTTTACAATGTTTTAATGGTACAACTCTGCTCTTGGATGTTTCTGATTCCTTTTCTCTTACCTCACTTGTTTCCCCTAGACTCAAATATTCCCCTACTCCTTGCTAACCTGTCTCTGACAACTAGTCATACCCATAAGTGAGCATTCTCCACCCTGAGTTATCTATTCATTTTACTAAGATATAGCAATTGTGCAGCAATCATCTAAATCTTTCTCCTTGCAGACTGAAGCTGCATGGTTTTTTTTGGAAAGAATCTGCAGCAGATTGTTTGTATAACCTTAGCATATTTAGGTTCTTTGGCTTTCAGTTTCTACATCTGTGAAATGGAAAGAGTAAAAAGCTATAGCCCAAAAGTCAGTAAGATTAATTAAAATAATATATGTGAGAAGGCTTTTGACACAAATCTAGTGTTCTGTGAATTGTATTCATTCAAGAAGTATTGAGAGTGCTCTCATTTCCAGGTGTTTGAATATATTGGTGAATTAGTAAAGTTCTGGAGCTTTATTCTAGAATGTTGAATCAGATAATAAACAACAGACAAATTAGTAAACTATACACTGTATTATAGAATAATAAGTGTTATGGATTAAAACAAAGAGAAAGTGAAGTATAAATAGGATTGGGAGTGCAGGAGAGGACGAGAGAGGTGTAAGTTGGAGTATTAAAGAGGATAATGATTGTTACAAAATTTAGTCAAGCAGATCTCTAGAAGAGCGTTCTGGCCAGAAGAGACACCCACTGCCAATGGGATATTCAAAGAACAATTAAGAGGACTGTGATGTTGGAACTGAGGTGAGAGGGATCAACTCTGTAGGCCAGGGGGCCATTGTAAGGACATGTACCTTTACTCTGATTGAGATGTTAGTTGCCATATCTTTCTTTTGGAGCTTGGTACGATGATTATTAGAAACTTTTTCCCATTCTTGTACATCCTCGGTGTGATGTCTTCAGTGAATTATGGGAGTTTCTATGGGAGGAGAGTCTTGCAAGATTAATAGAATTTCAACAGATAGAAGTGAAAGTGACAGTTATCCTAGGCAAGAACGCCATCATATAGTTCTGAAAGTACATGAAACAAATGGGGTTGAGAAAAGGTCTGTCTGACTATCTCATAATGAATATATTTGGAGGGAAAGGAAAGAGAAAGACTGGGAAAATGGAAAGAGGTAAAGCTGTATGTGTTGATTGAAGTCAGATTATACAAATAATTGTTCTGCTGCAGATTTTAAACTTTCTAAGAAATAGAGAGCTACAAATATTTTTAAAGAAAATATATAACATATCCAAATTGGAGAAAGTTTTTAAAAATTAGTTTGGTTAAATAGCTGGAAAGGAGAGGTTAGAAACACATCTCCTGAAGTACAGTTATCTACATTTTGTATCAAACTGATAATATTTTGCCTTGACCATGCAATAATCACTGATTCTTCATACTTAGACATGCTTTCATTCAACAAATATTTATTAAAATTTCTTTGTGCTAGATTTGTGGGGCACAATGTTGACCAAGACAAATATAGTCCTGGTTCTCGTGAGTTTACAGTCTATTGGGGAGATAAACATTAAACATATAAAAAAGATTATTACGGATTGTGATAAATGTTACTACAATAACACTAAATAGCCTCAGCACTCACTGATACCCTTTCAAAGGTTTCAGATTGAGCTTACATTCATTATCCACACAAAATGTCTGTGGAAGTTGCCTTTTCAAAAAAATAGCAGAATTACATTCCTTTTGTGAGCCATGGCATTTGCCAGTGAATTTGGAGTTAGGTAACCTCATCATAAACCATTGCAGTATCTGCAAGATTTTTTTGCTACTTTAAACATTGATAAATTACTGGAAATTTTTATATTTTGCTAGAGCAGAGAAATAGTCAAGCTTTTCTAGGCAGGAGTATTTGAAATGTATAGGTTTACTAGTAAAAAATACAGATGGCTGAGCTAATGTTAGTAACTACAAAGAAAAAAACTCCACCGTTTTTCTGAAAATGCAACAGAATTATTTCTTTATAACATTCTCATGACTATTTAGCTTAAAGTCCTAATTATTACAAAATTGGGAAAAAGAATAGCTAACTTCAGAAAATTTCCATAAGAAATACCAGGCCACTTCTCTATATACATCTTAATCACCTTCCCTTTCTTGACCCTCTTCCACCTCTCTCCCCAGTGATAATCACTAGTTTGTTCTCTGTATCTGTGAGTCTGTTTCTATTTGTTATACTCACTTGTTGTTTTTATTTTTCAGATTCCACATATAAGTGAAATCATACAATATTTGTTTTCTCTGTCTGAATTGTTTGACTAAGCATAGTATCCTCCAGGTCCATTCATATTGTTGCAAATGGCAAAGTTTTATTCATTTTTATGGCTGAGTAATATTCCATTGTATACATACACCACATCTTCTTTATGGTAAATAATGTTGTAATGAAAATTGAGATTCATATATCTTTTTGAATTAGTGTTATCATTTTCTTTTGATGTATACCCAGGAGTGGAATTGCTGTATCATATGGTAGTTCTATTTTTAATTTTTTGAGAAACCTCCAAACTTTTTCCATAGTAGCTTTACCAATTTATTGATATATTCTCACTAACAGTGTAGTGATTTTTGTACATTAATCTTGTATCTTGCAACTTTACTGAATTTATTTATTAGTTCTCAGAGTCTTTTGGTGGAGACTAGTGTTTTCTGTGTAGAGTATATGTCATCTGCAAATAGTGACAGTTTTCTTTCTTATCTTCCAATTTGGATGTCTTTATTTCCTTTTCTTGTCTGCTATGTCTAGGAATTCCAATACTGTGTTAAATAGAAACAGTGAGAGTGGGCATACTTGTCTTGTTCCTGATGTTGGATGAAAGGCTTTCAGCTCTTCACCATTGAGTATGATGTTACATATGTGTTTGTCATAAATAGGCTTTATTTTGTTGAGACATGTTCCCTATATACCAATTTTGTTCAGAGTTTCTATCATGAATGGGAGTTGAATTTTCTCAAAAGCTTTTTCTGCATCTATTGAAATAATTGTGTGAAGTTTATCTTCCATTTTGATAATGTAGTGTATCATATTGATTTATTTGTGGATATTGAATTGCATCCTTGGAATAAATCTCACTTGATCATGGTGTATGATCCTTTTTAAATATTGTTGATATTGGTTTATGATATTTTGTTGAGAATTTTTCATTTATTCATCAGAGACATTGATGTGTAATTTTCTTTTTGTGTGTTTTATGGTTTTGGTACCAGGGTAATGGTGACTTCTTAGAATGAGTTTCGGGGTGTTCTTTCATCTTCAATTTTTGAGAACAGTTTGAGAAAGATAGATATTAAGTATTCTTTTATTATAGGTTTTGTCAAATTCTCATGTGAAGCCATCCAGTCCTGGACTTTGTTTGTTGGGAGAGTTTTGGTTTCTGACTCAATTTCAATACTAATAATTGATCTGTTCAGATTACCTATTTATTCCTGATATAGTCTTAGAAGATTGTGTATTTCTAGGAATTCATCCACTTCTTTTAGGTTGTCCTATTTTGGGGGGCATATAAATGTTCATAGTATTCTCTTATGATTGTATATTTGTGAAAACTTCTCTTTCATTCCTTATTTTGTTTATTTGGGTCCTCTCTCTTTTATTTTCTTAATAAGCATTGCTAAACTCTTATCAATTTCTGTTTATCCCCTCAAAAGACCAGCTCTTTGTTTCATTGGTGTTTTCTATTTTTTTTTTTGGTCTCTATTTTATTTATTTCACCTCTAATTTTTATTATTTCCTTCCTTCTGCTGACTTTGGCCTTTTTTTATTCTTTTTCTAATTCCTTTAGATAGTACATTAGGTTGTTTATTGGAGATTTTTCTTATTTCTTTAGGTAGACCCGTATTACTAAAAATATTTCGTCTTAGAACTGCTTTTGCTGCATCCCATAGATTTTGGAAAGTTGTTTCTATTTTCATCTGTCTCAAGACATTTTCTGATTTCTTCTTTGACCAATTAGTATTTTAGTAATATGTTGTTTAGTCTCCACAGTTTTTTTTTCAGTTTTCTTCTGTAATTGATACGTGGTTTCATACTGTTGTGGTTGGAAAAATGCCTGATATAACTTCTATCCTCTTAAATTACTTGAGACTTATTTTGTGCCCTAGCACATGATCTAACCTGGAGAACATTCCATGTGCACTTGAAAAGAATGTGTATTTTGCTGTTTTAGGGATGTCCTGTTGATGTCTGTTAAGTCGAGCTGGTCTAATATGTCATTTAAGACCACTGTTTCCTTATTGATTTACTGTCAGGATTATCTGTCCATTGATGTAAGTGGGTATTAAAGTCCCCTACTATTATGGTATTACTTTCAATTTCTTCCTTTATATTGTTAATATTTGCTTTATATATTTAGATGCTCTTATATTTGGTGCATTTGTGTCTATGAATGTTATATCCTCTTTTAAATTGACCCCTTTATCATTATATAATGCATTTATTTGTCTTTTATTATAGACTTTTAAAAATTTTAATAGATCTTTATTAGAGTATAATTGCTTCACAATACCATGTTAGTTTCTGTTGCACAACAAAGCGAATCAGCCATATGCATACACATGTCCCCATATCCCATCCCTCTTGAGTCTCCCTCTTATCCTCCCTATCCCACCCCTCTAGGTCTAATTTGTCTGATATGAATATTGTTACCCAAACATTTAAAAAATTTACATTTACATAGAATATCTTTTTCCATCCCCTCACTTTTGTCTGTGTGTGTATTTAGCTCTGAAGTGAATCTCTTCTAGGCAGTTTATAGATGTGTCTTTTTTTTTTTTTTTTTTATCCAATCAGCCACTCTATGTCTTTTGATTGGAGCATTTAGTCCATTGACATTTAAAGTCATTATTGATAGGCATGCAATTATTTCCATTTTGTTACTTGTTTTCTGGTTGCTTTTGTAGTTCTTCTTTGTTCTTTTCTTATTTTAGATTTCTTTCCTTGTGGTTAATAACTTTGTTTAGTGTTATTTTTGTGTACCTTTCCTTCTAGTTTTGGGTATCTGTTGTAGGTCTTTGATTTGTGGTTACCATGAAGTTTATGTATGTTGACCTATAACTTTATCTACTTATTTTAAACTAATAGTCATTTCAGTTCAAGCACAGTCTAAAGGATCTATGACTTTTACTCCCATACCCCATATTTTGGATTTTATATCATATTTTACATTTTTATGTCTATCCTTTAACTGTTTAATGTACTTATAGTTGATTTTACAATTTTTGTCTTTTAACCTCCTACTAGCTTATTTAAGTGGTTCATCCACTGCTTTTATTATATATTTGCCTTTGTTGTGGGATTTTTTTCCTTCCTATATTTTCTTATTTCTTGTTATACCCTTTTCTTTTTCACTTACAGAAGACCCTTTAACATTTCTTATAAGGTCAGTTTAGTAGTGGTGAACTCTTAGTTTTTGCTTGCTAGGAAAACTCTTTATTTCTCCTTCCATTGTGAATGATATCCTTGCTGGATAGAGTATCCTAGGTTGTAGATTTTTCCTTTCAGCACTTTAAAAATGTCATGCCACTTCTTTTGGGCCTGAAAAATTTCTGCTGAAAAACCAGCTGATAGGTTTATGGGGGGGTTGCCTTGTATGTGATACTTTTTTTCTCTTGCTGCCTTTAAAATTCTCTCTTTATTTTAAACTTTTACCATTTTAATTATGATATGTTTTGATGTGGATCTCTGGGTTCATCTTGTTTGGGACTCTCTGCTTCCTGTACCTGGATATCTGTTTCCTTCTTCAGATTAGGAAAGTTTTCAGCCATAATTGCATCAAACACATTTTCTACCCCTTTCTCTGTCTCTTCTCCTTCTGGGAGCCCTATAGTGTGAATTTTAGTACACTTGATGTTGTTTCAGAGTTCCATTAAACTATCCTAATTTTTTAAAATTTGTTTTTCTTTTTACTCTTCTGTTTGGGTGATCCACTATTCTATCTTCCAGGTCACTTATGTGTTCTTTCATATAACCTAATCTGCTGTTAATTCCTTCTAGTGTATTTTTCATTTCAGTTATTGTATTCTTCAGGTCTGACTGGTTCTTTTCTATATTTCTAGTTCTTTGTTTTAGTTCTATGTTCATCTAATCTTTTTCTAAGTTCAATTCGCATTTTTATTGCTATTGCTTTGAACTTTTTTATCAGATAAATTCTTTTTCTTTGTTTCAATAGGGTATTAGGGTATTTTCTAGGGTTTTTCTCTTTTTTTTTTGGAAATATATTCCTTTGTTTTCTCATTTTGTTAACTTTCTCTGCTTGTCTTTATGAAATTAAACAATTACCTCTCCCAGTCTTGAACTCATGTCCTTGTGTGGTAGCATCCCTATGCAGTCTGCATGAGGCCAGTGGCTTTGGTGGAAGAGCTAAATCTTAACTGAGCATGATCTGCATCTTCTCCTGCAGAGCACTGGCAGCCACTGCTATGGTGAGAAGTAGGGCTGAAGTCAGAGAAGCTAAAGCCAGAGCCACGTGCAAGCTAGGGTTCCTCCTAAGCTCATTGTTTGTTATCAATCTGTCAGGGTGGGGCTAGGGCCAGAACACCTGGAGCAGGAACCTTTAGGGAGTTGGACTTCTCCCATGCCCCCAACAAGTCTCCACCTTGGTTAGGGGCATGGCCAGGGCCTGAGGGCTTGGAACTGCACTTCTTAGCTAGTTCTTTTTTCTCAGTGTGCATGGCTTGGTTTGAGGTGGGGTTGGAGCTGGAGGGTTTGGAACCACACTACTGAGCTGTCTCTGCTCCTTCCCCAGGTGAGATCACATACATTGGCAATGGCAGCCTCCACCTTAGTGAGTAGCAGTGCCAGGGTAGGATGTGCTGGAGCAACAGTTGGTGCAGGTTGTGGGACATGCTGGGGTAGTCCTAGAAGGCCAGCCAGAGCAGCTGCCAGTTTTTAATCTGCTGCCTTCACACTAGGATGGGAAGCAAGCAAGTCTATGTACATGCTCTTTAGGAGTGTAGTCTCAGTTTCTTACAGCCCTCTGTTATTTCCCACTGGTTTCCAAACCATTTAAAGGGCTCCTCTTCTGATATCAGAGCCAAGGTCTGGGGTGCCTATTAAATAGCCCTCGCTCCCCAGAGAGGGTCCCTAACTCTGTGATATCCTTTTCTAGGTCACCCCCTAGGGATGTGACTCCCAACTAGATTACTTCTTCTTGCCTCCTATCAGACTCGGTGTGGTTCTTTCTTTACATCCTTATTTGTATAATAGAACTGTTCTGCTACTCTGCAGGTCATCCTTAGCAAGATTTGTTCTCTGTAATTGTAGTTTTGATGTGTTCATGAGGGGAGATGAGTTTGGAGTCTTCCTACTCCACCATCTTGACTTGCCTCCAACTTAAATTGAAACAGAGTCTATTTAAAGTGTATAACCATCATCTTTTCACATTCTGTTAAAATTGTATTAGTTTGCTAGAGTCATTGTAACACAGTACCACAAACTAGGTTACTTAAATATAAAAAATGTATTGTCTGTCTCACAGCTGAAGGCTAGAAATCCAAGGTCAAGGTGTCAGTAGGATTGGTTCTTTCTAAGAACTGTGAAGAATAACCTGTTCCATGCTTTTTGCCTAACTTCTGGTGGTTTGCCCTTCATCTTGACATGGCATTCTCCCTGTGTGCTGTGTTTGTCATTTGTCTCCCATTTCCCCTTTCTATAGATTTTACCATTACTTCTGGAATAACAATAAAAACATGCATTTCATCTATGTTGGGTCTACAATATGACCATTGTACATCTAATGTAAAATTAAAGTAGTAGCAAAGAGTTGCCAAGATGGAAGAGTATGAAAACACTGAGCTCACCTCCTCCTATGGGCACACCATAATTACAACTACTGATATTTAAAAAGCAACTACTGATGAGAATAACCTAAAGAGTAGCAGAAAAAATTTTTCCACAACTAAAGATATAAAGAAGGAAGCATAAAAACATTGGTTAGAAGGGAGGAGATGCAGGATAGTCAAGACCCACACCCTTTGGTATGTGACCCACAAAGGGGAAGATAATCACAAATGTAGAGGTTCTCCTCAAGTAGTGAAAGATCTGCACCTCACATGGAGGTGCCCAGCCTGGAGACCCTATACTGAGAAGGTGAGCCCACAGAACATTTGGCTTTGAAGGCCAGTGGGTCTTACTTTCAGGAGAGCTAGAGGGCTCTAGAAAACAAAGACACCACTCTTAAAGCACACACACAAAATCACACACACTCCAATACCGAACATAGAGGCAGTAATTTGAAATAGCCTGAGTCAGACACATTTGCTGATAATAGGGAGCCTCCTGGAAAGGCAGGGGGTAACTAATATTCCTCCTGGAGACACATACACTGGAGGCAGACATTTTTGGGAGCTCATTCTACCATAAGGACACTGGTACTGACAAACACCATTTGGAATCTTCTCTGTATGCTATTAACCAGTCCCAGGAAACCACAAGCCAAATAGCCAGCCACGTGGGGACACATCCTTGCCCACCAAAGGGCTGGCACTTTCTAAAGGCCTGCTTTCGTTCCACAGCCAACCACACCAGACCTGTCTCCACCTACCAGTGGGCCAGCACCAGACCTGGAACCTCCCAGACCCACAGCCAGTTGCCCCTAGATCTTGCCCCACCACCAGAGGTCAAAGGCAAGCCCTGGGACCCTTAGGACCCACAACAAACCCTGGAATTCATGAACCCAGCAGCAGCTGCCATGATCCCTGGCCCACTCACCAGTGTGTCAGTACAAGCTTTGGAATACACACAACTAGCCATGCCAAGACATGGACCTGGCCACCAACAGCCATCAGCCTCCACATGAGACAAGACCTGGCAGCCAACCTGGTCAGGAGCCAGCCCCCAACTTCCAGGGCACCCACAGTAGTCACCATGCCACAACAGAAGGGCCCATGAAGACCACATAGGGGACACCCCTAGAGCATATAACTCTTGTGAGTAAAAGAGAGTGTCTAGTCACAAGAGCTATACACTGGGACCCATGAAATGTCTCTTACGTAAGGTCACTTATCCAAGATGGATATTGTAAGCAACCTCCCTAATATATAGAAGTAAAAAAAGAAAATTAGGCCAAATGAGGAAGCAGAGGAATATGTTCCAAATGAAGGAACAAGATAAACCCCAGAAGAAGAACTGAGTGAAGTGGAGATAAGCAATCTACCTGATAAAGAGTTCAAGGTATTGACTATAAGAGTGCTCAGTGACCTCAGGAGAATGAATGAACACAGTGAGAAGTTTAACAAAGCATTAGAAAATGTAAAGAAGAACCAAACAGAGCTGAAAAATACAATAACTGAAATTTTAAAAATACACTAGAAGTAATCAACAGTAGTTACATGATACAGGAGGGAAAAATCAGTGAAGTGGAAGACAGAGTAGCGGAAATAACCAAAGCTGAACAGAAAAGAGAAAAAAGAATTTAAAAAATGAGGACAGTTTAGGAGATCTATGGGACAACATCAAGTGTACTAACACTTGCATCATAAGGATCTCAGAATAAGAAGAAAAAGGGAAGAGGGAAGAGAAAAGATTTGAAGGCAAAATAGTTGAAAATTCCATAATCTGGGTGAGGAAAAAGACATCCACACCAGGAAGCACTGAGAGTCCCAAATAAGATAAACTCAAAGAGGTCCACACCAAAACACCTTGCTTTTTATTTATTTTTATTTTTTATTTTATATATTTTTAACATCTTTCTTCGAGTATAATTGCTTTACAATGTTGTGTTAGTTTCTGCTGTATAACAAACTGAATCGCTATATATATACAATTATCTCCACATCCCCTACCTCTTGTGTCTCCCTCGCACCCTCCCTATCCCACTCCCCTAGGTGGTAACAAAGCACCGAGCTGATCTCCCTGTGCTATGCAGCTGTTTCCCACTAGCTATCTATTTTACATTTGGTACTGTATATATATCAATGCTACTCTCTCACTTCGTCCAAGCTTACCCTTCCCCCTCCCCATATAGCCAAGTCCATTCTCTACATCTGCATCTTCATTCCTGTCCTGCCCCTAGGTTCATCAGAAACCTTTTTTTTTTAGATTCCATATATATGTATTAGCATACGGTTTTTGTTTTTCTCTTTCTGACTTACTTCACTGTGTATGACAGTCTCTAGGTCCATCCACCTTGCTACAAATAACTCAATTTCGTTTCTTTTTATGGCTAATATCACATTATATGTATGTGCCACATCTTCTTTATCCATTCTTCTGTTGATGGACATTTAGGTTGCTTCCATATCTTGGTTATTGTAAATAGTACTGCAATAAACATTGTGGAACATGACTCTTTTTGAATTGTGAGTTTCTCAGGGTATATGCCCAGTAGTGGGATTGCTGGGTCATATGGTAGTTTTTTTTTAAATTTTCTAAGGAACTTCCATACTGTTCTCCATAGTGGCTGTATCAATTATATTCCCACCAACAGTGCAAGAGGGTTCCCTTTTCGCCACACCCTCTCCAGCATTTATTGTTTGTAGATTAGTTTGATGATGGCCATTCTGACCGGTGTGAGGTGATACCTCATTATAGTTTTGATTTGCATTTCTCTAATGATTAGTGATGTTGAGCATCCTTTCATGTGTTTGTTGGCAATTTGTATGTCTTCTTTGGAGAAATGTTTATTTAGGTCTTCTGCCCATTTCCGGATTGGGTTTTTTGTTTTTTGGATATTGAGGTGCATGAGCTGATTGTATATTTTGGAGAATAATCCTTTGTCAGCTGCTTCATTTGCAAATGTTTTATCCCATTCTGAAGGTTGTCTTTTAATCTGGTTTATGGTTTCCTTTGCTGTGCAAAAGCTTTTAAGTTTCATTAGGTCCCATTTGTTTATTTTTGTTTTTATTTCCATTTTTCTAGGAGGTGGGATTAAGAGAATCTTGCTGTGATTTATGTCATAGAGTGTCCTGCCTATGTTTTCCTTTAAGAGTTTTATAGTGTCTGGCCTTACATTTAGGTCTTTAATCCATTTTGAGTTTATTTTTGTGTATGGTGTTAGGAAGTGTTCTAATTTCATTGTTTTACATGTAGCTGTCCAGTTTCCCCAGAACCACTTATTGAAGAAGCTGTCTTTTCTCCATTGTATATTCTTGCCTACTTTATCAAAGGTAAGGTGACCATATATGCATGAGTTTATCTCTGGGCTTTCTATCCTGTTCCATTGATCTATATTTCTGTTTTTGTGCCAGTACCATACTGTTTTGATTACTGTAGCTTTGTAGTATAGTCTGAAAAAAGTGAGCCTGATTCCTTCATCTCCAGTTTTCATTCTCAAGGTTGCTTTGACTATTCGGGATCTTTTGTGTTTCCATAAAAATTGTAAACTTTTTGTTCTATTTCTGTGAAAAATGCCATTGGTAGTTTCATAGGGATTGCATTGAATCTGTACATTGATTTGGGTAGTATATTCATTTTCACAATATTGATTTTTCCAATCCAAGAACATGGTATATCTCTCCATCTGTTTGTATCATATTGAATTTGTTTCATCAGTGTCTTATAGTTTTCTACATACAGGTCTTTTGTCTCTTTAGATAGGTTTATTCTTAGGTATTTTTTTCTTTTTGTTGCAATGGTAAATGGGAGTGTTTCCTTAAATTCTCTTTCAGATTTTTCATCATTAGTGTATAGGAATCCAAGGGATTTCTGTGCATTAATTTTGTATCTGCTACTTTACCAGATTCATTGATTAGCTCTAGTAGTTTCCTGGTAGCATCTTTAGGATTCTCTATGTATAGTATCGTGTCATCTGCAAACAGTTACTTCTTCTTTTTAGGTTTGGATTCCTCTTACTGCTTTTTCTTCTCTGATTGCCATGGCTAGGACTTCCATAACTATGTTGGATAATATTGGTGAGAGTGCTCAACCTTGACTTTTTCCTGATCTTAGAGGAAATGGTTTCAGTTTTTTACCACTGAGAACGATGTTGGCTGTGGGTTTGTCATATATGGCCTTTATTATGGTGAGGTAGGTTCCCTCTACGCCTACTTTCTGTAGAATTTTTATCATAAATGGGTGTTGAATTTTGTCAAAAGCTTTTTCTGCATCTATTGAGGTTATCATATTGTTTTAATCCTTCAATTTGTTAATATGGTGTATCACATTGATTGATTTGCACATATTGAAGAATCCTTGCATTCCTGGGATAAACCACATTTGTTCTCAGTGTATGATCATTTTAATGTGCTGTTGGATTCTGTTTGCTAGTATTTTGTTGAGGATTTTTGCATCTATGTTCATCAGTGATATTGGCCTGTAATTTTCTTTTTTTGTGGCATCTGTATCTGGTTTTGGTATCAGGGTGGTGGTGGCCTAATAGAATGAGTTTGGGAGTGTTCTTCCCTTAGATATATTTTGTAAGAGTTTGAGAAGGATGGGGGTTAGCTCTTCTCTAAATGTTTGATAGAATTCCCCTGTAAAGCCATCTGGTCCTGGGCTTTTGTTTGTTGGAAGATTTTTAGTCACAGTTTCAATTTCAGTGCTTGTGATGGGTCTGTTTATATTTTCTATTTCTTCATGGTTCAGTCTCAGAAGGTTATGCTTTTCTAAGAATTTGTCCATTTCTTCCAGGTTGTCCATTTTATTGGCATAGAGTTGCTTGTAATAATCTCTCATGATCGTTTGTATTTCTGCAGTGTCATTTGCTACTTCTCCTTTTTCATTTCTCATTCTACTGATTTGAGTCTTCTCCTTTTTTTTCTTAATGAGTCTGGCTAATGGTTTATCAATTTTGTTTATCTTCTCAAAGAACCATCTTTTAGCTTTATTGATCTTTGCTATAGTTTCCTTCATTTCTTTTTCCTTTATTTCTGATCTGAACTTTATGATTTCTTTCCTTCTGCTAACTTTGGTTTTTTTGGTTCTTCTTTCTCTAATTGTTTTTGGTGTAAGGTTAGGTTGTTTGTTTGAGATATTTCCTGTTTCTTGAGGTAGGATTGTATTGCTATAAACTTCCCTCTTGGAACCGCTTTTGCTTCAACCCACATAGGTTTTGGGTCATCGTGTTTTCATTTTCATTTGTTTGTACGTATTTTTTGATTTCCTCTTTGATTTCTTCAATGATCTCTTGGTTATTTAGTAGTGTAATGTTTAGCCTCCATGTGTTTGTTTTGTTTACAGATTTTGTCCAGTAAATGATATCTAGTCTCATAGCATCATGGTCAGAAAAGATACTTGATATGATTTCAATTTTCTTAAATTTACCAAGGCTTGATTTGTGACCCAAGATATGGTCTATCCTGCAGAATGTTCCATGAGCACTTGAGAAGAAAATATATTCTGTTGTTTTTGGGTGGAATGTCCTATAAATATCAATTAAGTCCATCTTGTTTAATGTATCATGTAAAGCTTTTATTTCCTTATTTATTTTCATTTTGGATGATCTGTCCATTGGTGAAAGTGGGGTGTTAAAGTCCCCTACTATGATTGTGTTACTGTTGATTTCCCCTTTTATGGCTCTTAGCATTTGCCTTATGTATTGAGGTGCTCCTATGTTGGTTGCATAAAGATTAACAATTGTTTTATCTTCTTGGTTTGATCCCTTGATCATTATGTAGTGTCTTTATTTGTCTCTTGTAATAGTCTTTATTTTAAAGTCTATTTTGTCTGATATGAGAATTGCTGCTCCAGCTTTCTTTTGATTTCAATTTGCACGAGATATCTTTTTTTCATCCCCTCACTTTCAGTCTCTATGTGTCCCTAGGTCTGAAGTGGGTCTCTTGTAGAGAGCATATATAAGGGTCTTCTTTTTGTATCCATTCAGCCAGTCTATATCTTTTGGTTGGAGCATTTAATCCATTTACGTTTAAGGTAGTAATCAATATGTACATTCCTATTACCATTTTCTTAATTGTTTTGTGCTTGTTATTGTAGGCCTTTTCCTTCTCTTGTGTTTCCTGACTAGAGAAGTTCCTTTAGCATTTGTTGTAATGCTGGTTTTGTGGTGCTGAATTCTCTTAGCTTTTGTTTCTCTGTGAAGGTTTTAATTTCTCCGTCAAATCTGAATGAGATCCTTGCTGGGTAGAGTAATCACAGTTATTTTTTTTTCCCTTTCATTACCTTAAATATGTCCTGCTACTCCCTTCTGGATTGCAGAGCTTCTTCTGAAAGATCAGCTGTTAACCTTATGGAGATTCCATTGTATATTATTTGTTGCTTTTAATATTTTTTCTTTGTATTTAGTTTTTGATAGTGTGATTAATATGTGTCTTGGCATGTTTCTCCTTGGATTTATCCTGTATGGGACTCTCTGTGCTTCCTGGACTTGACTGACTATTTCCTTTCCCATATTAAGGAAGTTTTCAACTATAATCTCTTCAAATATTTTCTCAGTCCCTTTCTTTTTCTCTTCTTCTTCTGGGACCCCTATAATTCGAATGTTGTGTGTTTAATGTTGTCCCAGAGTTCTCTGAGGCTGTCCTCAATTCTTTTCATTCTTTCTTCTTTATTCTGCTCTGTGGTAGTTATTTCCACTATTTTATCTTCCAAGTCACTTACCCATTCTTCTGCCTCATTTATTCTGCTACTGATTCCTTCTAGAGAATTTTTAATTTCATTTATTGTGTTGTTCATCATTGTTTTTTTGTTCTTTAGTTCTTCTAGGTCCTTGCTAAACATTTCTTGTATTTTCTCCATTCTATTTCCAAGATTTTGGATCATCTTTACTATCATTACTCTGAATTCTTTTTCAGGTAGACTGCCTATTTCCTCTTCATTTGTTTGGTCTGGTGGGTTTTTACCTTCGTCCTTCATCTGCCTTTTATTTCTCTGTCTTCTCATTTTGCTTAACTTACTGTGTTTGGGGTCTCCATTTCACAGGCTGCAGTGTTCTTAGTTCCCATTGGTTTTGGTATCTGCCCCTAGTGACTTAGGTTGGTTTCGTGGGTTGTGTAGGCTTCCTGGTGGAGGGGACTGGTTCCTGTGTTCTGGTGGATGATCCTGGATCTTGTCTTTCTGGTGTTCAGTACCATGTCTGGTGGTGTGTTTTGGGGTTCTCTGACCTTATTATGAATTTATGTAGTCTCTCTGCTAATGGGTGCAGTTGTGTTCCTGTCTTGCTAGTTGTTTGGCATGGGGTGTCCAGCACTGTAGCTTGCTGGTCATTGAGTGGAGCTGGGTCTTAGCGTTAAGGTGGAGATCTCTGGGAGAGCTTTTGTCGTTTGATATTACATGGAGCTGGGAGGTCTCTGTTGGACCAATGCCCTGAACTCAGCTCTGACACTTCAGAGGCACAGGCCTGGCACCCGGCTGGAACCCCAGGACTCTCTCAGCCACATGGTTCAGAAGAAAAGGGGGGAAAAAATAAAAGAAAGAAAGAAAAGAATAATAAAATAAATAATTTAAATAAAAAATATTATTAAAAATTAAAAATTAAAAAAGAAAGAAGAGAGCAACCAAACTAATAAACAGATCCACCAATGATAACAAGCATTAAAAACTATACTAAAAAACAACAACAGCAACAAAAAACAGACAGACAGAACCCTAGGACAAATGGTAAAAGCAAAGCTATACAGACAAAATCACACAAAGAAGCATACACATACACACTCACAAAAAGAGAAAAAGGAAAAAATATATGTCTATATATTTAAAAAAAGGAAGAGAGCAACCAAATCAATAAACAAATCTACTAATGATAATAAACTCTAAATACTAAACTAAGATAAACATAAAACCAGAACCAAATTAGATGCAGAAAGCAAACCCCAAGTCTACAGTTGCTCCCAAAGTCCACCACCTGAATTTTAGGATGATTCGTTGTCTCTTCCAGGGATGCTGGGTCCATCAAGTTGATTGTGGAGATTTAATCCACTGCTCGCGAGGCTGCTGGGAGAAATTTCCCTTTCTCTTCTTTGTTTGCTCAGCTCCTGGGGTTCAACTTTGCATTTGGCCCTGCCTCTGCATGTAGGTCACCTGAAGGCATCTGTTCTTCGCTCAGACTGGACAGGGTTAAAGGAGCAGCTGATTAGGGGGCTCTGGCTCACTCAGGCCAGGGGGAGGGAGGGGTATGGAATGCAGGGTGAGTCTGCAGGTGCAGAGACTGGCGTGCTGTTGCAACAGCCTGAGGCAGGCTGTGTGTTTTCCCGGCGAAGTTATCCCTGGTTCACGGGACCCTGGCAGTGGTGGGCTACACAGGCTCCTGGGAGGGGAGGTGTGGATAGTGACCTGTGCTTGCACACAGACTTCTTGGTGGCTGCAGCAGCAGCCTTAGCATTTCATGCCTGTCTCTGTTGTCTGCTCTGATAATTTCAGCTAGCGCCCATCTCTGGAGCTTGTTTAGGCGGTGCTCTGAATCCCCTCTCTTTGTGCACCCCAAAACAATGGTATCTTGCCTCTTAGGCAGTTCCAGACTTTTTCCCGGACTCCCTCCTGGCTAGCTGTGGTGCACTAACCCCCTTCAGGCTGTGTTCATGCAGCCAACCCCAGTCCTCTCCCTGGGATCTGAACTCCGAAACCTGAGCCTCGGCTCCCAGGCCCCACTAGCCCCAACAAGTGAGCAGACAAGCCTCTCAGGCTGGTGAGTGCTGGTTGGCACTGATCCTCTCTGTGGGAATCTCTCCACTTTGTCCTCTGCACCCCAATTGCTGCACTCTCCTCTGTGGCTCCGAAGCTTCCCCCCTGCCACCCCCTGTCTCTGCCAGTGAAGGGGCTTCCTATTGTGTGGAAACTTTTCCTCCTTCACAGCTCCCTTCCAGATGTGCAGGTCCCATCCCTATTCTTTTGTCTCTTTTTTTTCTTTTGCCCTACCCAGGTATGTGGAGAGTTTCTTGCCTTTTGGGAAGTCTGTCTTCCGTCAGCGTTCAGTAGGTGTTGTTTCACATGTAGATGTATTTCTGATGTATTTGTGGGGAAGAAGGTGATCTCCATGTCTTACTCCTCCACCATCTTGAAGGTCTCCCCCACACCTTGTTTTTTAAATGGCAAAGAATAAAGACAAAGAGAGGGTCTCAAAAGCAGCAAGGGTGGAGAAACTATGTACAAATGAACTTCCATAGGGTTATCAGCTGACTTTTCACCAGAAACTCTGCAGGCCAGAAAGGAGTAACACCATATATTCAATGTGATGAAAGGCTAAAACCTATAACCAAGCTACTCTAACCAGAAAGGTTAACATTCAGATTTAAAGGAGAGATAAAGACTTTTACAGAGAAGCAAAAGCTAAAAGAGTTCAGCCCCACTAAACTGGCTTAACAAGAAATGTTAAAGGGACTCTGTAAATGGAAAAGATAAGGCCACAGCTAGAAATAAAAGAATTATGAAAGCAAAGATCTCCTTGGCAAAGGCAAACATAGACGCTTATACAGCTACTAGAAAGATTAAAAGAGATAAGTAGTAACATCATTTATATCCACAATTAGTAGTTAAGAGATACACAAAACCAAAAAAAAATGTAAAATATGATGTTAGAAAACAATAAATGTGGGGAGGAGTGTAAAAATGCAGGGAATAAAAATGTATATATAAAGAATAAAAGATAAAAATAAAGTAGTTGCAAATATCCAAAATAAAAATCTGACGGTTAAGGTAATCATCCTTTAATGAGAAAAGTTTCAAATATATATATGCCTATAAGTTACATTTACAGTCCATGATTGCCATTCAGGGATCTCCAATACAGTTTCTACTTCTAACCATCCACAGAGTCAAGATCATTTGCTGTTGTTTGTGAGAAAGAATATTAAATGTGGGCGTAGCACAGAGCAACCTAATTCCTGTGTTCCATTCATTCTCATTCAAGTCCCCCTCAATGCCCAAAGATTGCAACTAGACCTCTTTATGGTACTGGTATCATCTGTTCAATTAAAGGTTAAAATCAGAACTGGTTTTATTTTTAATTATATCAAGTCTCTAAAGCAGTTCTTAATCAGTTTATTTACTGCTGTGTCAGATATTTTCAAGCACATCTGTAAGGCTCCTTGGATGATAGAAAGAATAACAAAGGAGAAAGCTTGAGGTGCATAAACCTTGTTCAAGAAACATGGCTCAACATCAAAAGGAAGGGCTGATTCCTAGCCATAATTCCATTTTACCCAAATAACTCCCTGCTCAATGTGATCTTCTGGGAGAGAAAGAGTTGTATCTCTGAAACGCCACAATACTCTGTGCCCTGCACAGATCACCTTCATCGATGGCATCTACATTAAACTTTTCTTTATCTGCAGATCTCCTAATGACATTTTAGCTAGGAGACTTTGGTGTAAGGAACCTCTTTTATCTGCAGATCTCCTAATGACATTTTAGCTCAGGAGACTTTGGTGTAAGGAACTATGGAAACTCATTATCAGGAGAAAAGAAAGGAGTTGGGTTGGTATAGAACCTAGGTGAATGAATTAACTAAAATGGAGGATAAGCACCTGATGGTGATGACTCACAGTCCAAGCACAATATTAAAAATTATGTGGTGAGCTCGAGTTTATTCTGAGCCTGTACTCTCCATCTGTAACAAATAACTATGTATACTTAGTGGAAGCAGTCTGATTACAAATGAAACCTCCAGATGAAGCAAGACTGCAGTCAGCATGATGTCTCCAAGTGACAGTGCTTATCTCTGAGAGAGGTGGGTGTCAGGATTAGGCAGGATGTCAGGGTCTCTACTAGAGGAACCAGCATTCATATAAGGACACATATCTTGCACTACATTCTGCTGAGATATGTTTGAAAAGGATGATTCATTTTGATATACTTTCAATTTGAGAAGTTTAAATACAACCAATTAAACATTAGTTCTTTTAGTCAACTTGAGTTGGGTTTGAATGAACATTCAATATTTTAAAAAATACTTTTCATATTGAAAAGTAGAATGAACACAGATCAGAAATGAGATTTGAGATTTCATGCCAATCATTCATGGCATATTGGGAAGTCTTTCATTTTCTAAGTAAAATTTCCTCACTTGTAAAAAAGGAGTAAAATCTAAGTGGAGGTGGGGAGGGTTGAAACTAAAATGTTAAAGACTCTTCTAACTCTCCCAGCTCTAAGAGTCTATCCAATCCTTTAGAGCACATTTTCTGTATATATTTTCAACACTACTTTTTGCCGATTGTATATAAAAAGGAATATAATTTCAAAATTATTTATTTTAATTTTTATTGGAGTATAGTTGATTTACAATGTTGTGTTAGATTCAGGTGTACAGAAAAGTGAATCAGTTATACATACACATACATTCACCCTTTATTTTTTTTTTAGATTCTTTTCCCATATAGCCCATTACAGAGTAGTGAGAGTTCCCTGTACTATACAGCAGGTTCTTATTAGTTTTTTATTTTGTATATAGTAGTGTGTATATGTCAATCCCAATCTCACAATTTATCCCTCCCTTATCCACGTGTAACCATAAATTTGTTTTCTACATCTGTGACTCTACTTCTGTTTTGTAAATAAGTTCATTTGTACACTTTTTTTTTTAGGTTCTGCATATAAATAATATCATATATTTGTCTTTCTCTGTCTGACATACTTCCCTAAGTATGACAATCTCTAGGTCCATCCATGTTGCTGCAAATGGCATTGTTTCATTCTTTTTTATGGCTGAGTAGTATTCAATTGCATATATATGTACCACTTCTTCTTTATCCATTCCTCTGTTAATGGTCATTTAAGTTGCTTCCATATCCTGGCCATTGCAAATAGTGTTGCAATGAACATTGGGATGTATGTAGCTTTTCAAGTTACGGTTTCCTCTGAGTACATGCCCAGGAGTGAGATTGTTGGGTCATATGGTAGTTCTATTCTTAGTTTTTAAAGGAAACTCCATACTGTTCTCTATAGTGGCTGTACCAATTTACATTCCTCAAAACAGCATTTATTTGTAGATTTTTTGATGATGGCCATTCTGACCTCATTGTAGTTTTGAACTGCATGTCTATAATAACTAGTGATGTTGAGCATGTTTTCATGTGCTTTTTAGCTATCTGTATGTCTTCTTTAGAGAAATGTCTAGATCGTTCACCCATTTTTTGACTGGGTTATTTGTTTTTTTTGATACTGAGCTGCATGAGCTGTTTGTATATTTTGGAGGTTAATCCCTTGTTGGTTGCTTCTTTTGCAAATATTTTCTCCCATTCTGAGGGCTGTCTTTTTGTTTTGTTTATGGTTTCCTGTGGTGTGTAAAAGTTTTTCAGTTTAATCAGATCCCATTTGTTCATTTTTGTTTTTATTTTCATTACTCTAGGGAGTTGATCAAAAAAGATCTTGCTGTAATTTATGTCAGCGTGTTCTGCCTATATTTTCCCCTAAGAGTTTTATAGTCTCTGACCTTACGTTTAGGACTTTAATCAATTTTGAGTTTATTTTTGGGTATGGTGTTAGGGAGTGTTCTAATTTCACTTTTTACATGTAGTTTTCCCAGTACCACTTATTGAAGAGACTGTCTTTTCTCCATTGTATATTCTTGCCTCCTTTGTCATAAGTTAGGTGACCATAGGTACATGGGCTTATCTCTGGGCTTTCTATCCTGTACCATTGATCTATATTTCTGTTTTTGTACCAGTACCATACTGTCTTGATTACTGTAGCTTTGTAGTATAATCTGAAGTTCGGGAGCCTGATTCTTCCAGCTCCATTTTTCTTTCTCAAGATTGCTTTGGCTATTTGGGGTCTTTTGGGTTACCATACAAATGTTTTGTTCTAATTCTGCAAAAAATGCACTGGTAATTTGATAGGGATTGCATTGAATCTGTAGATTGCTTTGGGTAGTATAGTCATTTTCACAATATTTATTCTTCCAATCCAAGAACATGGTATATCTCTCCATCTGTTTGTGTTATCTTTGATTTCTTTCATCAGTATCCTATAGTTTTCTGAGCACAGGTTTTTACCTCCTTAGGTAGGTTTATTCCTAGGTATATTTTTGTTGTTTTTGCAATGGTAAATGGGATTGTTTCCTTAATTTCTCTTTCTGATCTTTCATTGTTAGTGTGTAGGTATGAAAGTGATTTCTGGGCCTTAATTTTGTATCCTGCAACTTTACCAAATTCATTGATGAGCTCTAGTAGTTTTCTGGTGGCATCTTTTGGATTTTCTATGTATAGTATCATGTCATCTGCAAACAGTGACAGTTTTACTTCTTCTTTGCCAATTTGGATTCTTTTTATTTCTTTTTCTTCCCTGATTGCCATGGCTAGGACTTCCAAAATTATGTTGAATAATAGTGGTGAGAGTGGACACCCTTGTCTTGTTCCTGATATTTCAGTTTTTCACACTGAGAATGATGTTGGCTGTGGGTTTTTCATATATGGCCTTTATTATATTGAGGTAGGTTCCCCCTATGCCCACCTTCTGGAGAGTTTTTTATCATAAATAAGTGTTAAATTTTGCAAAAATATTTTCCTGCATCTATTGTGATGATCATATGGTTTTTATTCTTCAATTTGTTAGAACAGTATATCACATTGACTGATTTGTGTTTATTGAACAATGCTTGCATCCCTGAGATAAATCCCACTTGATCATGGTGTATGATCCTTTTCTTGAGTTGTTAGATGCTGTTTGCTAGTATTTTGTTGAGGATATCTGCATTTATGGTCATCAGAATTTTGGTCTGTAATTTTCTTTTTAAGTGATATCATTGTCTGGGTTTGGTATCAGGGTGATGCTGGCCTTGTAGAGTGAGCTTGGGAGTATTCTTTCCTCTGCAATTTTTGCAAGAGTTTCAGAAGGATAGGTATTTAGCTCTTCTCTAAATGTTTGATAGAATTCACCTGTGAAGCCACTTCATCCTGGACTTTTGTTTGTTGAAAGATTTTAAATCACAGTTTCAATTTCATTACTTGTGATTGGTCTGTTTATATTTTCTATTTCTTCCCGGTTCAATCTTGGGATATTGTACCTTTTTAAGAATTTGTGCATTTCTTCCAGGTTGTCCATTTTATTGTCATATAGTTGCTTGTAGTAGTCTTTTATAACCTTTGTATTTTCATGGTGTCAGTCATAACTTCTCCTTTTTCATTTTTAATTTTATCGATTTGAGTCCTCTCCCTTTTTTTCTTGATGTGTCTGGCTAAAGTTTTATCAATTTGTTTATCCTCTCAAATAACAAGCTTTTAGTGTCATTGATCTTTGCTATTGTTTTCTTCATCTTATGCCATTTATTTTTGCTCTGGTCTTCATGATTTCTTTCCTTTTACTAATTTTGGGTTTTGTTTGTTCTTCTTTCTCTAGTTGCTTTAGGTGTAAGGTTAGGTTGTTTATTTGAGATTTTTCTTGTTTTTTGAGGTAAGATTGTACTGTTATAAACTTCCCTCTTAGAACTGGTTTTACTGCATCCCATAGTTTTGGGGGTGTCATGTTTTCATTGTCATTGGTTTCGAGGTGTTTTTTGATTTCCTCTTTGATTTCTTCAGTGATCCATTGGTTGTTTAATAGTATATTGTTTTGCCTTCACGTGTTTGTGTTTTTTACTGTTCTTTTTCCTGTAATTGATTTCTAATCTCATAACATTGTGGTCAGAAAAGATGCTTGTTATGATTTCAGTTTTCTTAAATTACCAAGGCTTGATTTGTGACCCATGATGGGATTGACACTGGAGAATATTCCATGTGCACTTGAGAAGAAAGTGTATTCTGCTGCATTCGGATTTAATGTCCTATAAGTATTAATTAAGTCTATCAGCTCTAGTGTGTCATTTAAGGCTTGTGTTTCCTTATGAACTTTCTGTCTGAATGATCGGTCCATTGGTGTAAATTAGGTGTTAAAGTCCCCAGTATTATTGTGTCACTGTCAAGTTCCCTGTTTATGGTTGTTAGCATTTGCCTTATATATTGAGGTGTTCCTATGTTGGGTGCATAAATATTTACAGTTGTTATATATTCTTTTTGGATTGCTCCCTTGATCATTATGTCTTGTGTAATAGTCTTTATGTTAAAGCCTATTTTGTCTAGTATGAGTATTGCTACTTCAGCTATCTTTTGATTTCCATTTGTATGGAATATCTTTTTCCATCCTCTCACTTTCAGTCTGTATGTGTCCTTAGGTCTAAGGTGGGTCTCTTGTAGACAGCATATATATGGGTCTTGTTTTTGTATTCAGTCAGTCAGTCTGTATCTTTTGGTTGGAGTAATTAAAACATTTACATTTAAGGTAATTCTTGATATGTATGTGCCTATTGCTATTTTCTTAATTGTTTTGGATTTGTTTTCATAGGTCATTTTTCTTCCCTTTCTCTTTTGTTTTCTCTTGTGTGTCTTGCCTACAGAAGTTCCTTTAGTATTTGTTGTAAAGCTGGTTTGTTGGTGCTAAATTCTCTTAGCTTTCATTTCTCTGTAAAGCTTTTGATTTCTCCTTCGAATCTGAATGAGAGCTTTGATGGGTAGAGTATTCTTGGTTGTAGGTTTTTCCGTTTTATTGTTTAAAATATATCCTTCCTCTCCCTTCTGACCTTCATAGTTTTTGCTGAAAAATCTGCTGATAACCTTACGGGAATTCCCTTTTAGGTTATTTTTTGCTTTTTCCCTGTTACTTTTAATATTTTTTCTTTGTATTTAGTTTTTGTCAGTTTGATTAATATGTGTCTTGGCATGTTCCTCCTTGGGTTTATCCTATATGGGACTCTCTGTGCTTCCTGGCCTTGGGTGATTATTTCCTTTCCCTTGTTAGGGAAGTTTTCGACTATAATCTCTTCAAATATTTTCTCAGGCCTTTTCTCTTTCTCTTCTTCTTCTGGGACCCTTATAATTAGAACGTTGGTGCATATAATGTTGTCCCAGAGGACTCTGAGACTCTCCTCATTTCTTTTCATTCTTTTTTCTTTATTCTGTTCTGTGACAGTGATTTCCACCATTCTGTCTTTCAGGTCACTTACCCATTCTTCTGCCTCAGTTATTCTGCTATTGATTCCTTCTAGTGTATTTTTCATTTCAGTATTGTCTTGTTCATATCTGTTTGTTTGTTCTTTAGTTCTTCTAGGTCTTTGTTAAACATTTCTTGTATCTTCTTGATCTGTGCCTCCATTCTTTTTCTGAATTCTAGGATCATCTTTATTATCATTACTCTGAATTCTTTTTCAGATAGATTGCTTATCTCCTCTTCACTTAGTTGTTCTTGTAGGTTTTTATCTTGCTCCTTCATCTGCAACATATTTCTTTGTCTTCTCATTTGGTCAGACTTACTGTGTTTGTGGTATCCTTTCTGCAGGCTGCAGGCTCATAGTTCCTCTTGTTTCTGCTGTCTTCCCCCTGGTGGGTGAGGTTGGTCTAGAGGCTTGTGTCATTATCCCCTTGTTAGGGGAATTGATTGGTGTTTTGATGATCAGTGCATGCCCTAGATATTGAGCGGGTCCTCCTTTTTGCTCTGTGGTTTTCACTGCCCAGTCAGGGGTGGGGTCTGCTCCTTAGTTGTTGGAGTAGAGGCCCCCAGATCTGTTTTTAAAATGTGATTCTGATCTGTGGTGCGAGGTAGGCAGGATTGGAGCACTACACTGGGAGAGAAGCCATGAGTATTCTTCCTCTGGAGCTGTTCACCTGTGAATGTGCTCTGTTGTATCCCCCTTTGCCCATCGTGCAGGTTCACAAAGTATACTATTGTTGGCACTGCTCTCGGTCCTGCCTTACGTGTGGGTATGCTGGCAATTTGCCCTGGTGACTCTCAGGTGTTGTTTTCACCTGGTCACTGGCACAGATTCACAGAGATCAGGTCCCAGGACTGTAGTAGCTGTGCATCTGGACCTGATGTCTAAGCTATGGAGGTAGCTTGAACTCTGGTCTGGCACAATATCTGCATTTACATAATCACAGAGCCCACAGCTGCTAAAGCCAGACCCATCCAAACTGCAACAGCATGTGTTGTTCTTTTAGCTGTTTCACAGGTGCTGAATTTAGGAAGCTGTCAATGGAGGTGTAACTGCAGTTTGAGCAGACATGAGGAGAGATTTCAGCTCTTTTTCCTTAGTCACACAGCCCCTGAGGCTCAACTGTGGTTTCAGCCCCTCCTCTGGTTGGATTTCCTAGTGGCGGGAGCTATCTGTTCCCTCCTGGGATAGTGGGGTGGGTCCTGGCACCCACTGGCGGATTTCCTATTAGCAAGAAGTTTCCACATGTTTCTGGGACAGTAGGGTAAGTCTTGGCACCTGCTGATGGATTTCCTAGTGGGAGGAGTTGTCCACACCCTCCCAAGACAGTGGGACACTTTCCATCACCTACTGACAGATTTTCTAATGCAGGAGCTATCCATGCCTTCCTGTGACAGAGAGGTGGGTCCTGGCACCCACTGATGGATTTCTTAGTAGCGAGAGCTATCCATGTGGTCCTGGGACTGTGAGGTGGTCCCAGCACCCACTGGCGGATTTCCTAGTGCAAAAGCTATATGCATAATTCTGGGTCAGTGGGGGCGGGTCCTGTGGTCTGCTGGCAGAATTCCTAGTGTGGGGGATGTTGTGTCCTTCTGGGTCAGCAGGGGCAGGGCATGGCATCCGCCCATGGGTCTGAAAGAGGTGGTCAGTGCCCGCCTCTGGAGCCCAAGATGATGGCAGTGACTTGCACCCACACCCAGAGCTCCTGTAGGTGGTATCTTGTTGTTTGGGAGCACTCACAGGGCAAGATGTTCTTATGGTGGTCCTGCACCTCTCTTCATGTGCTTCCCAGTAATGGTGCCTTGCCTCTCTGGTGGGCCCAGGTTTCTTCCTAGTACACTCTCAGTTGCCACATCTTGACCTCTTCAGGCTTTTCTACACCTAAGCATGGTCCTCTCCCTGGGGCTGAGCTTCGGAGTCTGAGCTTCAGCACCTGATCCCCACCCTCACCATCAGAGGGATATCTCAGGTTGGGGAACACAGGGTGGCAGTGCCAACCCTCTGTGCAGGTTACTTTCCATTTTGGCTTCCACAAACCTGTTGCTGTTCTCCCCTCTTAGGCTCTGAAATTCCCCCTCTGTCCAGTCTAATCTGTCCATTGGTGAGGAAACTTCCCAACGTGGGTGAGCCTTTCCTCCCACAGCTCCCTCCCTGAGGTGCAAGCCGTGCCCTGATTCCTTCTTTTTCTTTTTCCTTTTGTCCTACCCAGTTGCGAGGAGGTTTTCTTGTCTTTTCGGACAGCTGAGGTCTTCTGTCGATGTTCAGTAGCTGTTCTGTGTGAATCATTCCACTTGTAGATATATTTTCAATGTTTCTGTGGAGGAAGGTGAACTCTGCTTTCTACTCCTCTGGCGTCTTGATCCCGCCTCCCAAATTTATTTTTTAAAGAAAAAAAATTTGACTTTCTGCATATACCAACAAATTAGTCAACTTCCTTCACTTCTATGCAATTTAAGAGATTAACAACATTTGAAGTTGACAACTGAATTTTTTGAAGTCTTGTTGATCGATGAAAATATAAACAAATATACATGGCAAACTAGAAATGGATTTTCAATATAATTCAATTTAAGGAACTGGTATCTTAGTTTTAACCTCGAAAATGTCATTAGATGATTTGAATGAGAAAATAGAGACTGGATGTAGTCATGTCTATCACAAAATCCTTGGCAGCTGCAACATTAGTAAAAGGCAATGCAAATAAAAGCAACTGTAGACCTTAAAATAAGCAGGCCATGGATAGTTTCTGGCAGACAGCTGTTACAAAATCACGTATTTCACTACCTTTGTGGCTTAAGTTAAGGAATACATAGAATATAAGAAAAAAGAGAAGGTGGAGATGGGAAAAGCTGGAAATAAATACATAATAGACAGTTTCTACTAAGTAATTTTTTCACATGATAGTGGGAGCAGATGGTTAGAGTAGTTCACTGTGATTTTGTTGTATGGTCTCAGATTTATCACTGGAATTAATGCCTTCATTTCTGTGAAAGGCATTATACATTCAGTTTCTCTATTTTAAATAATAAATTAATTTTAATGCATTTTTTCTCTAGCTTAAATGAGAAACATAAAGAGGAATAGATAGGTTCTGAATTTTTAGAACACCTTTTAATATGATTAAAAGCATAAAACATCCCAAGTCCACTCTTCTAAAAACATAAACTAGCCATCTGCTGCAGTTACTCTACTCTAAAATGCTCTGTAAACAACAAGAATTTACTGTAGAGCAAGGGAACTATATTCAGTATCTTGTAATAAACTAAAATGGAAAAGAATTGGAAAAAGAATATAAATATATACATATATATATGTATAAGTGAATGATTTTGCTGTACACCTGAAACAAACACACTATTGTAAATCAACTATATTTTAAATAAAAAAAATAAAATGCTGTGTGGTCCAATAGAGTAGACACAGCCCAAGGTATACTCCTTGACTAAGTTGATATTTGGACAAAGTCATGGCCCTTTATGCTTTCAAGCAATATACTTACAATGCTTATTTAAGATGCACTTCATCTCTATTTGGCAGAACTAATGAAAATAAGAGGCTATTCTTAATTTTTCCTTACCTGAAAGAAGTAAATACCTCCAGCAAATTCACTAGTAAATTTAAAAACTAGCTGGACAGAAACCAGGTGGGAAAGAGATTGTTTTGCTCTTTATAAAGTAAATGGTATGTTGGGACTTAAGCAGAAAGAGAATTTAAACTATTTTAACTTTGTTCATTTTGTTTTGTTTTGTCTTTGAGGGTTTTGCTTTCTTCCAAAACCTCTTTCTTGTCTCTAAATCTTCTTCTGTCTACATTCCTTTTGTGTTTATCTTTCTACTCTGTACTTGTAGTGGAATCTTCATTGGAAAGTTAATTCTCAGGGAACCCCTTCTTCCCTAACATTCCTGGTCACCTTTTAATAAATGCATATTCTGAAGGCAAAGTGTGGAGTTAGGATAACTTTTTATCCCACCAAAGGCAGAACTCTATGATCTTAATTTAAGTTTATTGATATGTGAATGAAAGACCAGAAAGCTGAAAAGACATGCTGACCCTTAATAATCATTAATGAGGAATTCTTTCCCACTGGAATATATCTTTGAGAAGACAATGCTATGCTTGATTGCACAACTAATTGAAAACAGAGATGTCCAAGAAAATATTTGACAAATACCATTGGCTGGCAAGCTCAACGTCCCCTCTCAAGCTCCGTCCTTGCCTACCTCTATTATAAAGGCTGAGAAAATGAAATACTCTAGTCTTTCATGCAACTTGAAGTGACCACGTGATTTCTGAGCAGAGACGGGAGCAGAAGCTCCTGGAGAAAAAAAGGAAGCAGAAGCTTCTAGCAGAAGCTTCTGTTGGGGGCTTCTGGAAAAACTTGTGCTTTCCTAATGAAAAGAACAAATGAGGCTAATGCTTCCTCCCTTATCTGCTTTCTTTCTGTCTTTTTTTTTTAACATCTTTATTGGCGTGTAATAGCCATACAATGTTGTGTTAGTTTCTGCTGTATAACAAAGTGAATCAGCTATATGTATACGTATATCCCCATATCCTTTCCCTCTTGCATCTCCCTCTCACCCTCCCTATCCCACCCTTCTAGGTGGTCACAAAACACCAAACTGATCTCCCCGTGCAATGCAGCTTCTTCCCACTAGCTATCTACTTTACATTTGGTGGTGTATATATGTAAATGCTACTCTCACACTTCGTCCCAGCTTACCCTTCCCCTTCCCCGTGTCCTCAAGTCCATTCTCTATGTCTGCGTCTTTATTCCTGTCCTGCCCCTGGGTTCATCAGAACAAATTTTATTTTTTTTAGATTCCATATATACATGTTAGCATATGGTATTGTTTTTCTCTTTCTGACTTATTTCACTCTGTATGACAGACTCTAGGTCCATCTGCCTCACTGCAAATAACTCAATTTCATTTCTTTTTATGGTTGAGTAACATTCCATTATATATATGTGCCATATCTTCTTTATCCATTCATCTGTTGATGGACACTTAGGTTGCCTCCATGTTCTGACTATTGTAAATAGTGCTGCAATGAACATTGTGGTACATGATTCTTTTTGAATTATGGTCTTCTCGGGCTATATGCCCAGAAGTGGGATTGCTGGGTCATATGGTAGTTTTATTTTCAGTTTTTTAAGTAACCTCCATACTGTTCTCCATAGTGGCTCTATCAATCTACACTCCAACCAACAGTGCAAGAGGGTTCCATTTACTCCATACATTCTCCAGCATTTATTGTTTGTAGATTTGTTTGATGATAACCATTCTGATTGCTGTGAGGTCATACCTCATTGTAGTTTTGATTTGCATTTCTCTAATGATTAGTGATGTTGAACATCCTTTCATGTGTTTGTTCGCAATCTGTATGTCTTCTTTGGAGAAATGTCCATTTAGATCTTCTGCCAATTTTGGGGGGAAGAGGAGAAGATGGTGGAAGAGTAAGACGTGGAGATCACCTTCCTCCCCATAGATACATCAGAAATACATCTGGAACTGCTCCTATAGAACACCCACTGAATGCTGGCAGAAGACGTCAGACCTCCCAAAAGGCAAGAAACTCCCCACGTACCTGGGTAGGGTAAAAGAAAAAAGAAACAAGAGACAAAAGAATAAGGATGGGACCTGAACCAGTGGGAGGGAGCTGTTAAGGAGGAAATGTTTCCACACACTAGGAAGCCCCTTCACGGGCGGAGACTGCGAGTGGCAGAGGGGGGAAGCTTCGGAGCCACGGAGGAGAGCGCAGCAACAGGGGTGCGGAGGGTAAAGCGGAGAGATTCCCGCACAGAGAAGCGATGCCAACCAGCACTCACCAGCCCGAGAGGCTTGTCTGCTCACCCGCTGGGGCAGGCGGGGGCTGGGAACTGAGGCTCGGGCTTCGGTTGGATTGCAGGGAGAGGACTGGGCTTGGCGGCGTGAAGACAGCCTGAAGGGGTTAGCGCACCACAGCTAGCCAGGAGGGAGTCCGGGAAAAGGTCTGGAGGTGCCGAACAGGCAAGAGAGTTTTTCATGCCTCTTTGTTTCCTGGTGCATGAGGCGAGGGGATTCAGAGCGCTGCCTAAACAAGCTCCAGAGACGGGCGTGAGCCGCGGCTATCAGCGCAGACCTCAGAGATGGGCATGAAACGTTAAGGCTGCTGCTGCTGCCACCAAAAAGCCTGTGTGCGAGCACAGGTCACTATCCACACCGCCCCTCCCGGGAGCCTGTGCAGCCCGCCGCGGCCAGGGTCCCATGATCCAGTGACAACTTCCCCGGGAGAATGCACGGCACGCCTCAGGCTGCTGCAACGTCACACTGGCCTCTGCCGCTGCAGGCTCGCCCTGCATCCATACCCCTCCCTCCCCCCGGCCTGAGTGAGCCAGAGCCCCCGAAGCAGCTGCTCCTGTAACCCCGTCCTGTGTGAGCGAAGAACAGATGCCCTCAGTCGACCTACATGCAGAGACGAGTCCCAATCGAAAGCTGAAACCCGGGAGCTGTGCAAACAAAGAAGAGAAAGGGAAATTTCTCCCAGCAGCCTCAGAGGCAGCGGATTAAAGCTCCACAAACAACTTGATGTACCTGCATCTGTGGAATACATGAATAGACAACGAATCATCCCAAATTGAGCAGGTGGACTTTGGGAGCAAGACATATTATTTTTTCCCCTTTTCCTCTTTTTGTGAGTGTGTATGTGTATGCTTCTGTGTGAGATTTTGTCTGTATAGCTTTGCTTTCACCATTTGTCCTAGGGTGCTCTCCGTCCTTTTTTTTTTTTACTTAAAAAATTTTTTTCTCATTTTTTCTTAATAATTATTTTTTACTGTTTTTATTTTAATAATTTATTTTATTTTATCTTACTTTATTTTATTTTATCCACTTTCTTTTTTTTCTTTCTGTTTTCTCCCTTTAATTCTGAGCCGTGTGGATGAAAGGCTCTTGGTGCTCCAGCCAGGCATCAGGGCTGTGCCTCTGACGTGGGAGACCCAACTTCAGGACACTGGTCCACAAGAGACCTCCCAGCTCCATGTAATAGCAAATGACGAAAATCTCCCAGAGATCTCCATCTCAACACCAAGACCCAGCTTCACTCAACGACCAGCAAGCTATAGTGTTGGGACACCCTATGCCAAACAACTAGCAAGACAGGAACACAGCCCCATCCATTAGCAGAGAGGCTGCCTAAAATCATAGTAAGGCCACAGACACCCCAAACACACCACCAGATGTGGACCTGCCCACCAGAAAGACAAGATCCAGCCTCATCCACCAGAACACAGGCACTAGTTCCCTCCACCAGGAAGCCTACACAACCCACTGAAACAACCTTAGCCACTGGGGGCAGATACCAAAAACAACAGGAAGTACGAACCTGCAGCCTGTGAAAAGGAGACCCCAAACACAGTAAGATAAGCAAAATGAGAAGACAGAAAAACACACAGAAGATGAAGGAGCAAGGAAAAAACACACCAGACCTAACAAATGAAGAGGAAATAGGCAGTCTACCAGAAAAAGAATTCAGAATAATAATAGTAAAGATGATCCAAAATCTTGAAAATAGAATAGACAAAATGCAAGAAACATTTAACAAGGACATAGAAGCACTAAAGAGGAATCAAGCAATGGTGAAAAACATAATAAATGAAATTAAAATACTCTAGAAGGGATCAATAGCAGAATAACCGAGAAAGAAGAACGAATAAGTGACCTGGAAGATAAAATAGTGGAAATAACTATTGCAGAGCGGAATAAAGAAAAAAGAATGAAAAGAACTTAGGACAGCCTCAGAGACCTCTGGGACAACATTAAACACACTAACATTCAAATTATAGGGGTCCCAGAAGAAGAAGAGCAAAAGAAAGGGACTGAGAAAATATTGGAAGAGATTATAGTTGAAAACTTCCCTAATATGGGAAAGGCAATAGTTAATCAAGTCCAGGAAGCACAGAGAGTCCTATACAGGATAAATCCAAGGAGAAACACGCCAAGACACATATTAATCAAACTATCAAAAATTAAATATAAAGAAGACATATTAAAAGCAGCAAGGGAAAAACAACAAATAACACACAAGGGAATCCCCATAAGGTTAACAGCTGATCTTTCAGCAGAAACTCTGCAAGCCAGAAGGGAGTGGCAGAACATATTTAAAGTGAGGAAGGAGAAAAACCTACAACCAAGATTACTCTACCCAGCAAAGATCTCATTCAGATTTGATGGAGAAATTAAAACATTTACAGACAAGCAAAAGCTGAGAGAGTTCAGCAACACCAAACCAGCTTTACAACAAATGCTAAAGGAACTTCTCTAGGCAAGAAACACAAGAGAAGGAAAACACCTAAAATAATAAACCCAAAACATTTAAGAAAATGTGAATAGGAACATACATATCGATAATTACCTTAAATGTAAATGGATTAAATGCTCCCACCAAAAGACACGGACTGGCTGAATGGATACAAAAACAAGACCCATATATATGCTGTCTACAAGAGACCCACTTCAGACCTAGAGACACATACAGACTGAAAGTGAGGGGATGGAAAAAGATACTCCATGCAAATGTAAATCAAAAGAAAGCTGGAGTAGCAATTCTCATATCAGACAAAATAGACTTTAAAATAAAGACTATTACAAGAGACAAAGAAGGACACTATATAATGATCAAGGGGTCGATTCAAGAAGATATAACAATTGTAAATATTTATGCACCCAACATAGGAGCACCACAATACATAAGGCAAATACTAACAGCCATAAAAGGGGAAATCAACAGTAACACAACCATAGTAGGGGACTTTAACACCCCACTTTCACCAATGGACAGATCATCTAAAATGAAAATAAATAAGGAAACACAAGCTTTAAATGATACATTAAACAAGATGGACTTAATTGATATTTATAGGACATTCCACCCAAAAACAACAGAATACACATTTTTCTCAAGTGCTCATGAAACATTCTCCAGGATAGATCATATCTTGGGTCACAAATCAAGCCTTGGTAAATTTAAGAAAATTGAAATTGTAACAAGTATCTTTTCTGACCACAACGCTATGAGACTAGATATCAATTACAGGAAAAGATCTGTAAAACATACAAACACATGGAGGCTACACAATACACTATTTAATAACGAAGTGATCACTGAAGAAATCAAAGGGGAAATCAAAAATAACCTAGAAACAAATGACAATGGAGACACGATGACCCAAAACCTATGGGATGCAGCAAAAGCAGTTCTAAGAGGGAAAGTTATAGCAATACAAGCCTACCTCAAGAAACAGGAAACATCTCGAATAAACAACCTAACCTTGAACCTAAAGCAATTAGAGAAAGAAGAACAAAAAAGCCTCAAAGTTAGCAGAAGGAAAGAAATCATAATGATCAGATCAGAAATAAATGAAAAAGAAATGAAGGAAACAGTAGCAAAGTTCAACAGAACTAAAAGTTGGTTCTTTGAGAAGATAAACAAAATTGATAAACCATTAGCCAGACTCATCAAGAGAAAAAGGGAGAAGACTCAAATCAATAGAATGAGAAATGAAAAAGGAGAAGTAACAATTGACACTGCAGAAATACAAACGATCATGAGAGATTACTACAAGCAATTCTATGCCAATAAAATGGACAACCTGGAAGAAATGGACAAATTCTTAGAAATGCACAACCTGCCGAGATTGAACCAGGAAGAAATAGAAAATATGAACCGTCCAATCACAAGCACTGAAATTGAAACTGTGATTAAAAACTTTCCAACAAACAAAATCCCAGGCCCAGATGGCTTCACAGGCGAATTCTATCAAACATTTAGAGAAGAGTTAACACCTATCCTTCTCAAACTCTTCCAAAATATTGCAGAGGGAGTAACACTGCCCAACTCATTCTACGAGGCCACCATCACCCTGATACCAAAACCAGACAAAGATGTCACAAAGGAAGAAAACTAGAGGCCACTTCACTGATGAACATAGATGCAAAAATCCTCAACAAAATACTAGCAAACAGAATCCAACAGCACATTAAAAGGATCATACACCATGATCAAGTGGGGTTTATTCCAGGAATGCAAGGATTCTTCAATATACGCAAATCAACCAACGTGATACACCATATTAACAAATTGAAGGAGAAAAACAGTATGATCTTCTCAATAGATGCAGAGAAAGCTTTTTATAAAATCAACACCCATTTATGATAAAAGCCCTGCAGAAAGTAGGCATAGAGGGAACTTTCCTCAACATAATAAAGGCTATATATGATAAACCCACAGCCAACATTGTCCTCAATGGTGAAAAACTGAAACCATTTCCACTAAGATCAGGAACAAGACAAGGTTGCCCACTCTCACCACTATTATTCAACATAGTTTTGGAAGTTTTAGCCACAGCAATCAGAGAAGAAAGAGAAATAAAAGGAATCCAAATCGGAAAAGAAGAAGTAAAGCTGTCACTGTTTGCAGATGACATGATACTATACATAGAGAATCCTAAAGATGCTACCAGAAAACTACTAGAGCTAATCAATGAATTTGGTAAAGTAGCATGATACAAAATTAATGCACAGAAATCTCTTGCATTCCTATACACTAATGATGAAAAATCTGAAAGTGAAATTAAGAAAACACTCCCATTTACCATTGCAACAAAAAGAATAAAATATCTAGGAATAAACCTACCTAAGGCGACAAAACACCTGTATGCCGAATATTATAAGACACTGATGAAAGAAATTAAAGATGATACAAATAGATCGAGAGATATACCATGTTCCTGGATTGGAAGAATCAACATTGTGAAAATGACTCTACTACCCAAAGCAATCTACAGATTCAATGCAATCCCTATCAAACTACCACTGGCATTTTTCACAGAACTAGAACAAAAAGTTTCACAATTTGTATGGAAACACAAAAGACCCCGAATAGCCAAAGCAATCTTGAGAACGAAAAATGGAGCTGGGGGAATCAGGCTCCCTGACTTCAGACTATACTACAAAGCTTCAGTAATCAAGACAGTTTGGTACTGGCACAAAAACAGAAATATAGATCAATGGAACAGGATAGAAAGCCCAGAGATAAACCCACGCACATATGGTCACCTTATCTTTGATAAAGGAGGCAAGCATATACAGTGGAGAAAAGACAGCCTCTTCAATAAGTGGTGCTGGGAAAATTGGACAGGTACATGTAAAAGTATGAAATTAGAACACTCCCTGACACCATGCACAAAAATAAACTCAAAATGGATTAAAAACCTCAGTGTAAGGCCAGACACTATCAAACTCTTAGAGGAAAACATAGGCAGAACACTCTATGACATACATCACAGCAAGATTCTTTTTGACCCAGCTCCCAGAAAAATGGAAATAAGAACACAAGTAAACAAATGGGACCTAATGAAACTTAAAAGCTTTTGCACAGCAAAGGAAACCATAAACAAGACCAAAAGACAACCATCAGAATGGGAGAAAATATTTGCAAATGAAGCAACTGACAAAGGATTAATCTCCAAGATTTACAAGCAGCTCATGCAGCTCAATAACAAAAAAACGAACAACCCAATCCAAAAATGGGCAGAAGACCTAAATAGACATTTCTCCAAAGAAGATATATAGATGGCCTACAGACACATGAAAGAATGCTCAACATCATTAATCATTAGAGAAATGGAAATCAAAACTACAATGAGATATCATCTCACACCGGTCAGAATGGCCATCATCAAAAAATCTAGAAACAATAAATGCTGGAGAGGGTGTGGAGGAAAGGGAACACTCTTGCACTGTTGGTGGGAATGTAAATTGATACAGCCACTATGGAGAACAGTATGGAGGTTCCTTAAAAAACTACAAATAGAACTACCATACGACCCAGCAATCCCACTACTGGGCATATACCCTGAGAAAACCATAGTTCAAAAAGAGTCATGTACCACAATGTTCATTGCAGCTCTATTTACAATAGCCAGGACCTGGAAGCAACCTAAATGTCCATCGACAGACGAATGGATAAAGAAGATGTGGCACATATATACAATGGAATATTACTCAGCCATAAAAAGAAATGAAATGGAGGTATTTGTAATGAGGTGGATGGAGTTAGAGTCTGTCATACAGAGTGAAGTAAGTCAGAAAGAGAAAAACAAATACAGTATGCTAACACATATATACGGAATCTAAGGAAAAAAAAAAAAAAAAAAACGCCATGAAGAACCTAGTGGCAAGACGGGAATAAAGACACAGACCTACTAGAGAATGGACTTGAGGATATGGGGAGGGGGTGGGGTGAGATGTGACAGGGTAAGAGAGTGTCATGGACATATATACACTACCAAATGTAAAATAGATAGTTAGTGGGAAGCAGCCGCATAGCACAGGGAGATCAGCTCGGTGCTTTGTGACCATCTAGAGGGGTGGGATGGGGAGGATGGGAGGGAGGGAGATGCAAGAGGGAAGAGAAATGGGAACATATTGTATATGTATAACTGATTCACTTTGTTATAAAACAGAAGCTAACACACTATTGTAAGGCAATTATACTTCAATAAAGATGTTTAAAAAAAAAAAAAAAAAAGGAATCCAAATCGGAAAAGAAGAAGTAAAGCTGTCACTGTTTGCAGATGACATGATACTATACATAGAGAATCCTAAAGATGCTACCAGAAAACTACTAGAGCTAATCAATGAATTTGGTAAAGTAGCGTGATACAAAATTAATGCACAGAAATCTCTTGCATTCCTATACACTAATGATGAAAAATCTGAAAGTGAAATTAAGAAAACACTCCCATTTACCATTGCAACAAAAAGAATAAAATATCTAGGAATAAACCTACCTAAGGCGACAAAACACCTGTATGCCGAATATTATAAGACACTGATGAAAGAAATTAAAGATGATACAAATAGATCGAGAGATATACCATGTTCCTGGATTGGAAGAATCAACATTGTGAAAACGGCTCTTCTACCCAAAGCAATCTACAGATTCCATGCAATCCCTATCAAACTACCACTGGCATTTTTCACAGAACTAGAACAAAAAATTTCACAATTTGTATGGAAACACAAAAGACCCCAAATAGCCAAAGCAATCTTGAGAAAGAAAAATGGAGCTGGAGGAATCAGGCTCCCTGACTTCAGACTATATTACAAAGCTACAATAATCAAGACAGTTTGGTACTGGCACAAAAACAGAAACATAGATCAATGGAACAGGATAGAAAGCCCAGAGATAAACCCATGCACATATGGTCACCTTATCTTTGATAAAGGAGGCAAGCATATACAGTGGAGAAAAGACAGCCTCTTCAATAAGTGGTGCTGGGAAAACTGGACAGGTACATGTAGAAGTATGAAATTAGAACACTCCCTAACACCATACACAAAAATAAACTCAAAATGGAATAACGACCTAAATGTAAGGCCAGACACTATCAAACTCTTAGAGGAAAACATAGGCAGAACACTCTATGACATAAATCACAGCAAGATCCTTTTTGACCCAGCTCCTAGAGAAATGGAAATAAAAACAAAAATAAACAAATGGGACCTAGTGAAACTTAAAAGCTTTTGCACAGCAAAGGAAACCATAAACAAGACCAAAAGACAACCCTCAGAATGGGAGAAAATATTTGCAAATGAAGCAACTGACAAAGGATTAATCTCCAAGATTTACAAGCAGCTCAATAATAAAAAAACAAACAAACCAATCCAAAAATGTGCAGAAGACATAAATAGACATTTCTCCAAAGAAGATATACAGATTGCCAACAAACACATGAAAGAATGCTCAACATCATTAATCATTAGAGAAATGCAAATCAAAACTACAATTAGATGTCATCTCACACCGGTCAGAATGGCCATCATCAAAAAATCTAGAAACAATAAATGCTGGAGAGGGTGTGGAGAAAAGGGAACCCTCTTGCACTGTTGGTGGGAATGTAAATTGATACAGCTACTATGGAGAACAGTATGGAGCTTCCTTAAAAAACTAGAAATAGAACTACCATATGACCCAGCAATCCCACTACTGGGCATATACCCTGAGAAAACCATAATTCAAAAAGAGTCATGTACCAAAATGTTCATTTCAGCTCTATTTACAATAGCCAGGACATAGATGCAACCTAAATGTCCATCATCGGATGAATGGATAAAGTAGATGTGGCACATATATATAAAATGGAATGTTACTCAGCCATAAAAAGAAATGAAATGGAGTTATTTGTAGTGAAGTGGATGGAGTTAGTGTCTGTCATACAGAGTGAAGTAAGTCAGAAAGAGAAAAACAAATACAGTATGCTAACCCATATATATGGAATCTAAGGGGGGAAAAAAAAGGTCATGAAGAACCTAGTGGCAAGACGGGAATAAAGAGACAGACCTACTAGATAATGAACTTGAGGATATGGGGAGGGGGAAGGGTAAGATGTGACAAAGTGAGAGAGTGGCATGGACATATATACACTACCAAACATAAAATAGATAGCTAGTGGGAAGCAACTGCATAGCACAGGGAGATCAGCTCTGTGCTTTCTGACCACCTAGAGGGGTGGGATAGGGAGGGTGGGAAGGAGAGAGGTGCAAGAGGGAAGAGATATGGGAACATAAGTGTATGTATAACTGATTCACTTTGTTATAAAGCAGAAACTAACACACCATTGTAAATCCATTATACTCCAATAAAGATGTTAAAAAAAAAAAAAAAAAAAGGTCCATTGTCACTCTGGACGTGACGGGGCAACCCAGATCCAGCAATAATTCCTTTGGGTGTGCCTTAGTCACTTCAGTTGCCTTCTCTGTTCCAGTGGGGAAGGCCTCTACCACCCAGTAAAAGTATATATAAACACTAGTAAGTATTTGAAGCCTTGGAAAGAGGGCATCTGAGTGAAATCTATTTGCCAGTCCTCTCCTGACTAAGTTCCATGTCACTGGACTGGGTTAACAAGAGGGGAGGCTTGAGGTTGCCTCCTGGATTATGGGTGGCACAAAGGGCACAGGCTTGAGTAAGCTTTTGATTGTCTCTGGGAGCCCTTTCCTGGTAAAAGTTTGGAAAACAATTGTAGACATTACATCTCTCCCCAGATGGAGAGAATCCTGTAGTCCTTAATAATTTTCTATTGGTCAGAAAGAGTTATGAGCAATTTCAGATCTATGTGCCACCAGGCATCTGTTCCCTTAGTTCTCCCTATGTCTCGTGCCCAGGTCTTTCCAGAAGATGAGTCCCTGGGTAAAATGTTAGAAGGGGTAAGGGATGAGATTAATGCCGTTTTGGTTATGAGCATCAAGGCTGCTTCCATTGCTTCCTGATCTGCCCTGTTGTTTCCTTGGGAAATTTGATAAGATCCCTTTAGGTGTCCGTGGCAGTGGATGACTGCTCTCTGTTTTGGTTTTTGAGCCACATATATGAGATTTAAAATATCAGCCCCATATTTTATAGGGGAATTTCTTGCATTTAGAAGTCATGTCTCTTTCCAGATAGCTGAGTGGGCATGTAAAACTAAGAAGGCATATTTTGAGTCTGTGTATATATTTACAATCTTTCCTTCTCCTAGGGTTAAGGCTCGGGTTAGAGCTATCAGTTCAGCCTTTTGGGCCGAGGTGTTAGTTGGCAAATGTTTTGCTTCTATGACTCTATGAGCACTCATGATAACATACCCTGCCCTCCTGACTCCATTTTTAATGAAACTCCAAATTCTACAAAATCCTGCCATGCCCAAAAAGGTAAGGAGATGTTTCTTCATCTTTGGAGTGCTTAGGCCTAATATAGCTTGTTTTCTATCTGGAGATAACTGTCTACTTCTGGAGTTTATAATATGTCCCAGATATTTAACTTGTTGCTTTGAGATTTGTGCATTTGTCTGAGAGACTCTGTAACCCTGCGCCCCAAGGAAATTAAGGACTTCAATGGTATTTTTATCTAAGGCCTCCATGGAGGGACTACAGATTAATATATCATCTACATACTGTAGAATAGCACCTTCTTTTAGGTGTATTTCCCTTAGTTCCTTTCCTAGGGCCTCAGCAAACAAGTGTGGGCTGTCCCGAATCCCCTGAGGCAATACTGTCCAGGTATATCGTTACATTTGGCCTGAGTCGGGGTTAGTCCACTCAAAGGCAAACAGATATTGTGATGAGGGATGAATTGGGATGCAAAAAAAGGCATCCTTGCAGTAAACCATTTAGCGTCTTCAGGGATTTGGACTAATATATAAGGATTGGCCACTAGGGGATGTATAGGGACCACTGTGTTGTTTACTGCTCTAAGGTCTTGTACCATCCTATACTCCTCATTTGTCTTAACAATTGGCAAAATAGGAGCACCCCATGGAGACTGGCAGGGCACCAAGATGCTATGCCTTAAGAATTTATCTAGAGGGGTTGTAAACCCTTCTTCGCTTCCAACTTTATAAGGTATTGTCTCTTGTTAGGATAGGCAGCTTCTGAGATAAGGCTAATTCTTACAGGTTGGGCGTTTATGGCCCTTCTAGGGATTCCTTTGTCCCATACTGAAGGGTCCACTGCTTGTAGAATATGGCTGGGAAAAGAACCTTGCTCTTCCGGCTGGTCTGTCTTAGTCAGAATCAAGATAAGGGGCTGCTCGGGGCCTCCTAACTGGAGTATGGCTCCAAGGGATCTCAGAAGGTCCTTCCCCATAAGTAGGGTAGGATACTCAGGCACAACTAAAAAGGCATGCAAAATAAACTGCTGCTCAAATTGGCAAGTGAGAGGCCCAGTAAAGTAATGTGTGTGAGGCTTTCTGTGGACACAAGTCACAGTACAGCTTTTGGAGGAAAGAGGTCCAGGATGAGAAATTAAGACAGAGTAAGTGGCTCCCGTATCAACTAAAAGATTAATCTTCTTATCTGCCATGTCAAAGACCACCCTGGGCTCCTTGATGAGATAGACATCTCATGGGGGAGAGCCGACAGAATCCCTGGGCTGCCTCAGGTGTCCAACATGGTCATCTCAGGAGCGGGAGCCCCCCTTCCCCTTCAGGACTGAGGGCAGTACCTCTTCCAATGACCTGTTTGCTTGTAGGCTGGGCATGGCCCAGGGGACTCTTTCTGGCAATCTCGGCCACAGGGACCAGTTGACATCTATTTGTAGATTTCCCACTTGTTGGTCTTACCTCCAGATGGATAGTTGAACTTTCTTGGCTCCCTTGGGTTGTCCTGAGGTTACAAAGCACGGCTGACAACAATGGCTATCAGTTTTGCATGAAACCTGGTCTGCCTTTTCTCACGTTGGTTTCTCTCTTCCTCCTGAGCTTGATCTCCATTATTAAATACCCCAAAAGCCACATCTAGGAGTTGGGGCATGGGGTTTTGTGGGCCTAATTGTAACTTTTGGAGTTCCCACCTAATATCAGGGGCAGACTGGCTGATAAAGTGCTGTCCCAAAAGGGGCTAACATTCGGAATTGGAGGGATCTATGTTGGTATACTTTCTAAAAGTCTCCACAAGCTGCCCGTGAAAAGAGAGCTGCATTTTCTTTTTATTCTTGGGTCGCTCCTTTAAACTTTTCATAGTTAACTGACTTTTTGATACACTTTCTCATCCCTTCTAATACACATTGAATCATGTGCTTCCTGGCTTCTATTCCCACCCAGGAATTATAATTCCAAGGGAGTTCCTGATTTGGGACTGTGTCTCCACCCATAGCATAATTTTGGGTTGGTCTTTGGCAAACTGCTCAGCGTGCCCCTGGGCTGCTGTCCAGATTCTCTGTTTTTCTTCAGAAGTACAGCAAGTAGATAGCACTGCTTGAATATCCTTCTAAGCTAAATCATAGACCAGAGTTAGGGCATGAAACCCTTCAACAAACTTACTAGGGTCTTCAGAAAATTGGCCCAGTCTCTGTTTGCATTGGGCTAAGTTGGTTAAAGAGAAGGGTACATGTACTATGACTGTCCCTTCGCCATTTGCCACTTCCCTAAGAGGGCATAATTTCCCTGATCCTGGGTAATAGGAAGCTCCACTGTGAGTTAACACAGAGGGCCTAGTCTCTCTTCCTTGGGGTAACGGAGGGTATGGAGGCACATAGGGAGGTGGAGTTTGGGATCAGTCAGAGAGACTGGGAAAAGTAGGTGACTCTGGAGAATTAGGTGGCTCCGGAGAAGTAGGGTTACTGTCAGGAGTAGGGAGAGCTTAGTTTCCCCCCGAGAAACAGAAGGGCTTAGAAGGGGATAATCTAAAACGTCGGGAGAGTTTTCTGGTTCCCCAGATTTTGAAATACAAGAGCCATATAGGGCGGGATTTTGGTAAAAGACTATGAAAGTCTGAATATAGGGAACCTCAGTCCACTTTCCCATCCTGTGGCAATAAAGATCCAATTGTAGAATCGTATTATAATTGAGAGATCCATTTTAAGACCATTTTTCTCCATTCCCCAACTTATGCAAAGGCCAGGCACTGCTACAGTAGAAATTACGTTTTTCCTTTTTTAGCCCTCTATTTAAAAAAAAATTTCTAGTTCTTAAGGATACACTCCAGAGGTGTTTCTTCTGGCTTGGAGGGGGACCCTCCTATGTTCGGTAACCTGCAACCAAGAACGAGAGAGCGCTCCTAGAAATGGAATCTAGAATCCCAGAAACATTTACCGGGAGGCTTTAACCTAAGGGATTCAGGGTATCCTCCCTTTGAACCTGATGTGGTTTCAAGCATCCTCTACTCTCCCATCAACTCCTGACCAGACATCTCTGGTCTTCCTTGGTACCTTGTGCAAGGTGTCCCCCCATGTGGCCGGGGAGGACATTTGAACCAGTGCAGACTGGTTGCCAGGACTTTCCTTAGGAAGGATCCGTTGTCTATAGAGTTTATGTCTATGATAAGTCTTTCTACGCTGGGGTGTATTCCTCATGACTGAACATCTACAAAGTTTATAATTCAGGCTGCTGGGTAGTGGTCAGTATGATAGGCTGTCTGTAGTAGTGTGTAGGCTGCCAAGGCCTGGAGTGAAGGGGGTCTGATAGATGCAAAGAGGAATCCTTGGAGAAATTGGAGTTGGGCGCTATGGAAAACAGCACAGGGTTCAAGGCTCAAGGGCTGGGAGGTGGAGAAATTCTCATAGTAAATTTTGGGCATTGAGTGAGGTGAGAAACTAGACAAGAAAAGAACTCAAAATCCTTTGCCCTATCTGTCTGGCAGCTAAGACAGAATTGGGAATCACCTGACGATTTTGTCTGACACAGGCAACACCAAGTTTGGCAGTGGCTGGGATGCAGTTGAGGAATGATGCCCAGAAAATCCCTCCCTAAAAGGGCACAGAGATATGAAGTGCTGTGAGAGTAAGGTGGGAAGGAAAGGCGTAGTGGAGGGTTCCATACAGGACAGAGAGAGAGAGAGGGACCCCTTGGACTCCTTCACGGTTGGAAATCACGTTTCCACCATGTCCCAAAGGACAGTGTCAGCTATCACCCAAGCGTCATTTGAATCTGCATGGCCTGGAGAATACCCCTGCCACTCCCAATTTTGGGGGGAGCCATAACGCAGTGGGTGAACAGAGGTTATGCCATGTGAGTCTTGAAAAGAAAAAGAAGTGGAGAGCAAGAGAAAAAAAGCAGGAGCAAAAGTCAGGGGCCTCAAGCCGCAACTGGGTGAAGCCTGTAGTATACCTTGAATTCCCGGGTTTTGGAACCAAACATGATCTCGGGTGGCCTCAGCCTGCAGTGGCTTGAAGCAGGGTTTCGGTTCCTGGCCAGAGATTGAGGTCGGACCACAGCAGTGAGAGCGCTGAATCCTAGCCACTAGAGCAGTGGTCAGTGACAAGGCCCTGGCCATTCAGTTTTGTGGAAAAGAATTCCCACAAAGATGGAAAGTAGTGAAACAAGTAAAGTATTTATTAGAAGAAAAAGAGTACAGTATGTGTGGACAGACATACAGGTGGACTGTGAGAGAGAGTCGCACCTTCATGGTAGTTTAAATCACTTATATGGGACATTTCTTCTGGGTTTCCTTTGGCCAATCATTTTGATTTGCCTGGTTCAGAGTCTGTATTTGGTACATCTCAGGATCCTCCCATGTGCGCACACACATCTCTTAGCCAAGATGGATTCCAGTGAAGAGGCCTATGGGTAGTTTGACATCACCTGCCTTTTGACCTCCAAGGAGGTGTTTTGTCAGGAAGGTCTCCTTGACTTTGAGAATGAGAAATATGTGGTCTCTTATCTTTTATCTGGGTAGGGCTCAGCCTCTGCTATCATTCTCCAGTTATCATCATCTTGGAGTATTGGTCCACAGGGAATGAACTCCAGCTGCTCACCTGGGGCCCATTTATCTCCTGCCTCAAATAGACATCTTGTGTATCTTAGATACAAAACACTGGCATGAAGCTCTTTAAACATTTGTTTATTCAAAAGAAAATGTGCTTATATCGAGCAGAAAAGAGCTGACAGAACTGGATTGCTTGGTGAAAATTTCAGTAGCCATTCAAATGTAGTTTCACTTGCTAATTACAGAGTGCTGAAGGCACAGAATTTGGTCGGAGTCCCTATCTTAATCTATTGATTTTTAGGTTGATTTGTGTTACAGGTGTAAAATTACTTTATAATACTTAGTACAAGAAATACAGTATATCATCTATTTACTGTTATAAAGGAATCTTTATGATAATAAGTGAAAATGCAAGGTGGATGGGGAAAGTGTTTAAAAAGAGAGTATACAAATAAGTGTGCTGGGTTTGCTTATTTAAAAAAAATAATTGATATATTTAAAAATTAAAATGGTAACCTAAGGGAAAGGAAAAGGTTGTAGGGGACAGAAATTAAAGCTAGAAATTGCTAAATATATCTTGTTTATATGCTTAATCTTGGGATCAAATATTTAACATAACTAGAAAATAAAAATAAAATTTAAAAAGCAGTTCCTAAAAATGGAAATCATAATGAAACAGAGGAACCTGGCTGTATATTGAGTTGGTAGCATAGCCATACATAGAATAATTATTTTGAGCAATTTAAAACATTTATTATGCCGAATATCTCTAATAAGATGCATCCAAGGACAGTAAGATTAATAATTAAACAAAAAGTCTTAGTTCATGCCTTTGAGGTAGCATTGGAGTTGTTATTCTGAGACTATTATGAATTTTGGAATTTAAAAAATTAGAAATTATGTTAGTGATACTGGGAACAAAGACTTCTGACATGAGAGAATGATACATGTATAGATGTAAGATTGATGAGATTAAGTTAAAACTTAATAGCTTACATTTCAATTGGAAGTATAAACTTATAATGTGCTTTATCTTTAAATATAAATATATAAAAATTAGTATGCATGTAAATGTGTGCAAAGACATATATGTACATATATACACATATATCAATGTACATATGAAATATATACTCATATATTTCCCCCATAATTCAATCCACTGAAAAGGTCTAGAAACAATGGCCAATCCATGAGCAATGAACAACACTTCCACACAGATTATAGTTTTAATACCAAGGTTATTTGAGAAATTGTTGATTCTAGCTCTTGGACAGGAGTTTTATAAGATGAGCATGTAATATTGAAACCAAGCAGGACCATGTGGGCCTCCTGGGCACAAAATTTTTTCTGTGTCCCCCATTTCTTGGTTACAGGAAATAGGCTTCATCCAGCCTCCATGATCTTCCCTGAGTTCCAATGGGCAGGTTCAAACATTTGCTAATTAGGGAAAGGAAGGGATGTGCAGACAACTGAGGAACAGTCAAGAAACAGTAGTGCAGCCTTGGGGGCAGGGTCCTGGTTCCCCCTCAAGGGATACAAGTAACAATATCTTTGAGCTGTTTTGCAGGTACTGAAACCCCTACCAGGTGGGAGAAGTTAACTGTGTGCTGCCCACAAGCACGTAGACCCCAGACCAGGTGGAACCAGAAGGTTGATGATGCCGACTCCCACTTACCTCACCACCAACCAATCAGAAGAATGTCCATGAGCTGATCACACCCTCTTTGAACCATTACTATAAAACTCCTCACTATCCCCCTCCAGGTCAGGACACACATCTTTGAGGGCATTAGTCTGCTGTGGCTCCCTTTGCCTGGCAAAGCAATAAAGATATTCCTTTCTACTTCACCCAAAACTGTCTCTGAGATTTAATTCCATGTCAGGGTACAGAGTCCAGATTTGGCATCAATATCTCATCATACCAGAAAGCAAGGAAGTTACCAAAGACTATAGTGCTTTTTTACTTACTTACTCACTCTGGAAGCAAAGAGAAATAATTTTTCATTAATCACTGTTTTGTGGTTATACTAGTCTTTCCACCCATTAGTGTATCACACACAAACGCTTCATGAATTTATGATAGATAAACATATACATGATTACAGTTGATGGAAAAGAGTAAACCTAGTAAAAGTTCATTTAGATAAATAAAAACTACCCTATACATCTAAATAGGGTCTGCTGAAATCTACTGTCACTTAAAATCACTGTTATATGCTATTGATTAACTTTAAGTCTTAGCCATTCACTGGCTTTTCATTTTAGCTTTGGTTTCAAGTAGTATTTTCAGCTTGTTTTTGTTTTGTTCACATCCTATGCTCTGCTTTTCACTACTGAATTAACTTCTAATTAAGCAATCGAGTAATTGTTATGCTTTGACTAAAATCAATAAAGGTTTGTGTTGCCTTTAAATGTAGAGGAAACTGAATAAAATTAGCTACTAGACTATTTCAATTACACAATTTATAGTTGCATTAAAACTCTATAGAATTTTTTCTGTTTTTAAAAGTTACATTTAAAAAATATATTTGCTGTTTTATTAATTGGTGCATAAATGTTCATGATTATTATCTCTTTATTGGAGATTGTACCTGTAGTAGTATAAAATAATCAGCTTTTGCCATTTAATTTTTCTTACCTTGAATGCTACTGAGCTGGAATAAAAATTTTTACCTATGCCTTCATTTTCCTGGTGTGCTTAATTTCAGCAAGGATAAATGCCCCAAACAAGAAAAATTAATATTATCAGCGCAACTATGATACAATGAAGGGGAAGAACCTGACTACATATGCTGTTGCCTCTTAAGAGATGGATATTCAAATGCCATCTGTGACCATCTGCATCAGAATCACCTGGGATGCTTGGTAAAAAGGTAAGCTGGGCGCTCCACCTTAGATATCAAGTTTGAATCTTTGAGGGTTGGAGTCTTGAAGTCTGCATTTTCGGCAAGTTCCACAGGTGATTCCTATGGTCATTACAGCTTGAGAACCGTTAACCAAAATGATAACAAAAAGGTATCACAAAAGAAATTCACTTCTTATTTATTTGGTTGATTTTAGAAGGAAACATTTTTTTGTTTTTCTGTGCAGGAAGAGTACAAGAGTTAATAAGAGGAATTTGACAAGGTTCATGGAAGAATTTTTCCCCCTCAATATTGGAAGAGGAAGGTATAATGCTCAAATTTGCCCTCTCTCCTGTTCTAAATTCTTCTCCCTCTTTGTCCAAATGTTTCCCATTTCTACCTCCCCTCCATCTTTAGCTATTGCTGCTCTTATGTTTATATGCCATGATCTTGGACTGGAGGATCTTTTGTGTAAACAAACCAGATTCTGTCAGTTTTTGGTGTTTGTTTTTGCAAAAAGGAGGAAACATATTGGAAATGATAACAGTGTGTTAACATGCTCTGATTACACCATCAAGGTTTCCACTTTTTTTATTCCCATGCAAAAGAGTTTCAATTTACCAGGCCAAATATCTCAGTACTTTCTCTGTCAGTCAGTGAAGCTATAATATGTAATTCAATCATTGTGTATTTCTTCCCCCACTGAACATTTACTGACTTTTTAGATTAATCTTTTGACTGAAGAAACTCGAAACACTGTCAAACATATAGTGGTGTATAATAACTAGATTGATCCTCATTCCTCTGAACCAGGCATTAGTAAGGCAAATTTCTATTTATTCACTTTGTTTTATTAGGTCAGATCATTAAAATGGAACTCTATGCAAGCTTTAAATGATATCTCAATTCACTGGGTACATTCCTAATGGGGAATTCTATATGCTTTTCAGTTAGGATATACTTCCCATATGAAGCAAAGTTTCCCAATGTCACTAAAGGGTTCATAATATCTATTAGCAAACAAAGGTTATGTTTAATCCTTCAAGACTGCACAAGTGAAGTAAATGGACTTTTAGAGAGCATCTCGCATATACTTTAATTTTTACATATAAGGAAACTGAGAAATTTCATGCTCAAGGTCAAATTATAAGTGACAAAGTTCAGAAAAGTGTGAGTTCTTAGTCCAGTGTTGCATTGGTTATGCCATGTTGTCAATGGGATGTGTCAGGATATTATTGTTCACATGTGAATAAAACTTTCTGGACCTACTGATTCTTTCAGCTGCTTACAAAAATTGATATGCATGTGTTCCGTAATGAATTTCTTAGCTCCTCTATTTCTTCCATCTCTATAACCATCACCAAGTCCTGTAGATACTACCTTTGAAACAGACCTTAAATCTAAACACTTGCCCTGGTTCAAGGCCCCAACATCTCTTGCTCTGATATTGTGATGTATAATAGGAAATATATCTTTGGTATCCCTCTCATTTCTGTCACAGAGCTCCTAAAACCCTTTGAATTATCCTGAGTGATAAGAGCAATTAAAGTGGCTTTTGTTATGTTAATGAAGTGACTTTTGGAAAACACTTAGGTAACCTCATTTGGGGGCTGGTTGTCTAGGGATTAGTTGGTGAGTTGGAACTTTCTGTTTACCCCTCCATCATTCAAGATGTGCAAGCACAGCCTGGACAACCATTGATAGGCACAACTATAGAGAGAGATTTAGCATTAAATAGATAGCTGCAGGAGGTGGTCTGAGTGGTCCCTTCCAGTCCTACTGTGCTCTAATACAGGGATTCCACTCATATTATCACTATTCAGAACATTTCTGATATCTGTCTTAGAAATTGCTTCCAAAGCCTGTGATTCATTCATTAATGGCAAGTTCAAGTTCACTGAAGAAAGTGAGTGATAAAATCTGTTGATACATTTCCTATTTTAAAAAAAATGGTTGCAGGGCAAACTCTTCAGCTTGACGTACAAGGCTTCCTGCCACTTCTTTGGCGTCATCTCCCTCCATATCCCTCCCACAGTCAATGTTTCAGCCACACCAAACTACAATACACTAACTACTTAGAGTTTCTTAAATATGACATCTGTGTCTTATCTCTGAACCTCTGCACACTCCTCCTGAAAAACTATTCTTTATCTCTTCCACCTGGTGAACTCTTACTCATTCTTCAAGACCCAGCTTAAATGACCCCACCCCACGCTGTTTGTACCTCAGTGACAACATTTGTACTTTATTGCAATTGTCTGTGTCTATATGTGTGTGCATATATGTTGTGTCATCCTTCATTGTGCTTGATTGGCATACAAAAAGTTTTAATGCTTGCTGAATGAATTGAAATTAATCAGATTAGTGTTTTATAATGTCTGTGTTTTTTGACCTAACAAGAGCATCATTCAGGCTATGTTTTAATGATGTGTTTTTGATGGGCCAATGTGGGTACAACATTTTATAAATAGGCTAATACAGTTTGATGGAATATTTTGTCAAAAGTTGAGACACTTGCAATGACAATTTTCCAACAGCTAGAATTCATTTTTAATTTGGGCTAAATTCCTGAATAGGGAATAAAATAAAAAAGCAGTAAAAAAATGGTTGCAACTGTAATATAGTTGTTTTAGTTTTGGCATGACTGTTTTTAAAATCATTTTCAAATAAGGATTGTCATACTATTTTGCAAAATGATGGAATTGTTGAAAAAGTCCTTTTCAGAAGTTTTTCCTTTGAAGAACAAAGTTATTTGAACATGCAAATTTTGCTTTATGTGAATTAAAAAAACACACAATGAAAAATACTAAAAATCAACAAATTAACATTATATTTCACCTCTTATGTAACATTCATTAACCTCCATCATACATACAAAGCGCTTTAACAAAAGATCTTATTTTAATGCCTACTTAATAATATTAGTGCCTAATTTTCATATGTATACATTGAAGATCAGATATGTTAGGAAGCATTATTCATAGTTACATAGCAAATAAAAGGTAATGTGCAGACCAGGTCCCAAACTTTCTGATGCCAAGTTCATGGTCATATTTTTCACTCATGCACATCTAAAGTCAAGAATTTCACCAACACTGAAGAATTCCAGACCCCACCAAAGGCACATGGAAGACATAATTCTGGGAGGTTTACCTTGTCATTTCTCCTCAAGCCTCGCTGTATGAGAAGCCTCCTATTCAGGCTACTTATTGGACTGCTGTGGCTATAAAGCACAATAAAAATGTCAAAAATTATTTTCTTCTCCTGTAATGTGTACCTTTTTTGTCAGTGTGTGGAAGCAATGCTGGATTTTCCACACACTTTATAAATTGTCACACCCTTGTTATTTTGTTTTCCAAATCTATTTACATTACATGGCTGTATGTTAAGCTTGGGTTGCGAACTCACACATTTATTCTAAACTTAATTGAATTTTTGTTACTTATAAAATTGATGTTTTGCATTTTGCACAATATTTCTCTGCTGTGAGCTTTCATAAGGTACAATTATATTTGAGTCAGAGCCTGGGGCAATTAATTATTAATGAATGGAATAAAGATATTAATATTTATCTGTAGCAAATGAGAGGCTACATTTGCTTCCCTCAACTGTTACAGCAGAGTCTGAAATTTGCTGCCCTTTCCTTTCATTAATCAGTAAATTCCAATCCCAGGACTACCATAGATTACATAATATTAAGAGACCTTCAAAATCAAGGTCTATGTGTGTATGTGTGGGTGTATGTATATATGTATATGCCTACATATATATAGCCATGCATACAAAAATATGCATACATATACACATATACACACATACATGCATATGTATACACACACATATATAAAGTGTTTTGCACTGATTTTTTCATCAGTTCCACTACCCAGTAACCCTGTGAAGTAAGGAGATTCAGTATTAATCTTTTAATTTTTAAAGCTAAAGAAACAAAGGTCTAGAGATTTTAAGTGACTTAACCAAGATCCCAAGATTATAGAGATGGGAAGCAGCAAAGCCAGGACTCAAATTCATATCTCACTGATCTGTCCACAAAAACTGAGTGCTCAGGAGCTGACAATGATGGTCCCATGTATTTAAGGCTTACTGTTATACCAGGCACTTTGTGTGTATTATCTCATTTATTCCTCAAAACAGTCCAATGTGGTAGATACTAATCCACCTATTATAGTAAAAAACAAAACTATTACAGAGTCAAAAAAAAAAAAAAGAAGAAAAAAAATGAAATGAAAACAACAACTAAACAACTCAGACTGGGAAGTAACTTGCCCACACAACTTCTAAATGACAGTGACATTAAAATGACATTTTAACCTATGTCTTCTGACTCCTATTTCATTTCTCCTTCAAATCTTATCTTCCTGATGTTTTTACTCCTTGATAAGAATAAGAAAAAAGATTTAGTTAGTTAATGTCAAGTAAATATTTGCTTAAAATAGAGATATCTGGTTGTATAATTGTCTACTCCCCTTTACTTCACCTTCCTTAAACTCCAAACAAACACCACCAGCTAAACAAAGACGATTATATTGCCTGGGGGTGGGTGGGAAGGGATATAAGGATGGGATACATGAGAACCATAACTCGATATATCCTAAATGTCTGGTATTTGATATTTTAAAATTCCTGGTATGCATGTTTCACGAACCATGTATTGCATTTTCCAATTATAATTCTATATAGATTTAGATTAATAATTATTAAATACCAATCATGTACAATATTAAATGTTTTTATTTATACTATTCCATGTACTTATCTCAATAATTCTATATGAAAAATGTTTTTATCCTGTTTTTGCAAAAGAAATTGTGGCTTTAAGCGTTTAAACACCTTTTGAAATTCCATAGCTGGTGAAAAGTATATTTCAGATTCAAATGCCAGTCTTCTGATTCATGGCTCAGTGACTCTTTATCCACTGTGTTCTCCACAGAGCCTAAGGTTAGCACAGTTTTGAATTTAGGATGACAACTTCTGCTATCAAGCTTTGTTCAAATATTATGGTTTATACTGGACATTCTCTCTCTGAGTTCCTACAAATGTCTTGAAGTCTGTAGGTCAGCTGTATTACTTCTTTAACTCAGATGACCTCAGGGTCAAGTCTCCAGACTAGAAGACATATCTTTTATTTTTTCATCTACATCGTTATTTTGCAGGTTCTAGGGACATGGAAGAGGCACCAAGGATGCTGCTGGCTATTTTGGAAACTGATTAATCAATCATGATTATGAGGAGGGCTCAGCTTTTCACTATGGTGGGACAAACGAAGGCTAAGAGATGCCAAATTCAATGGTAGGAGAAGAGACTGTAGGGTAGCCTGCTTAGTTTCATAGGGCAGTGAAAGATTAACACAAAATCAGATTTGGGAAAGTCAAATATTTATGAAGCTGTGGGTTAAACAAGAGAACTGCTGGTGAATCAGAGAGAAAAGTACTGCTTCAACATCATCAAGCACTGTGAAAAGCAGCTGTAAAGTAACACTTCATTTCAAAATCCTGGACTATAACAACTGATGTAGCTCTACCACATTAGATGATAATTTTTCCTCCATCAAAGTCCTGTCATTATTGGAATAGTGGATGTGTCAATTATTAAACTATCATATTTTTAGTTCCAAATTCTGTGATACTGTGGCTAGGTCTTTATCAAACACATTTTTTTTTTTTGGTCTCTGTTAGGTTTTGCCAACAGAGGGTGCTAGAGGGAGATTAGAAGACCTGAGGTAGGAGAAAGGACTTGATTCTTTCAGTTTTTGCAAGTGTCTCCCCAGCAAAAACTCTTGCTTCAGCAAGCAGCAGTTGGTCCACTTTCCAGTTTCTTCCAACAGTCTAAAACCAGCCTTCATTGTGCTGCATCAGAGATATAAGTACCAGCTGAGCAACATGCCCTCCTCAGAGGTCTGAGTTACATCCCCTCCTCTGAGCTTCTAAGGTAACAGCATCAATGCAAAGCACTTTCTCTTGAGAGGTACAGATGCCAGATCATCAAGAACCCCTCCTCCAGGCTTCTAGGTTCTGATAACCCTGACATCTTTGCTTTGTCTCCCCAGTCATAATGGTGGTATCTACTTCCTACAGTTACTCTCTCTGGGTTATAGGCTTTTCTGTTCGCTTTTTAGTCCTCCAATGCCTGTTCAACCAATTCTCTACATTAAATTATCTCAGAAAAATAACTTGGTTTTTGTGTTCTTGACAGGACCCTACTTGGTTCATTGGGTCTGCATTTTCTAGTTTGGGTTTCCACTAGAGTAGCCAGAAATGTCTTCCCCAGAGTGGGAAACAGACTGAGGTTCTTAAGTTCCCTTACCTCTAGTTACCTTCATTTAAAGTTTGGTCATTGCTTCTCCATAGGGATAAAGTATATCCAGGCTGACTCAAGGTTGCGCCCTTCTGGTTAAAAGTAGATAGCTGGTAGCAAGTGAAAGTAATAGAAGATGCTCTTCTTGATAGCATTCAGTGGCAAAACAGTTTAGATAAAAGTCACTCTCTGAACCATTATAGACCCAACATTTTTATGCCAATGGACCTTATCCAAGCTTTCCATCATTTGATTTTGTGACACTGTCACCCTGCACCTCTTTAAGAGTTCAAATATATTAAGGTCAATTTTCTTAAAAATTTTAGGAAACTCCTGAAGGGAACTCTTTGGGCGTGGCACTCACATCCTGCCTTATAAGGAGCATACTCCTTCAGTTAATGAAAAACTAGCTCAAGTAGTTATTGATTGAACTGAATCCAAAAATTATTATGGCAACACCTTCAAAATTACCACCTCCTTCTGAAATTCACTTTTACAAGAGGAAAAAATAGATCTCGTTCATTTATTTTGTAACAAAAAACCTGAAGTGAAGAGGGCAGGATGCCAATCTATTTCACATTTTATGGGAAGAATAGTGAGAAACAGCCACCAGAAATTACTATTTTATTATGAGAGAAGTTAGTGACTTGAAGAGAATTTTAAAATAGTTGACCATTTAAAGATTTGATTCATATCCATTTAATTCCTCTTCCTATAGAAATAATAACTTAGAGATTTAAGTGAAATATATTTTCACAAATAATGTTTATGTCCTTCTCCCTCCCAAGGGGAAATTCAGCATAAAGTAATATTAGCTCATAAAGAAAGGTCTTCAAAGATTCATTAAGATTCAAAGTTTCATTAAGAGAGTGTTTGAACTAGTGAGTTGAAAACCATCACTTGATTATAAGTTTATGTGACATTTACCACATCCTCAATATATTACAGTACCTGACAATAGCATGTTTATATTTTTGTAACAAAACTTTAGTCTTTTTTTTTTAATGTATTTTTTTAAACGCATTGTTTACTTTGTTTATTTATTTATTTATTTTTGGCTGTGTTGGGTCTTCGTCTCTGTACGAGGGCTTTCTCTAGTTGTGGCAAGCGGGGGCCACTCTTCATCGCGGTGCACGGGCCTCTCACTATCGCGGCCTCTCTTGTTGCGGAGCACAGGCTCCAGACGCGCAGGCTCAATAATTGTGGCTCACGGGCCTAGCTGCTCCGTGGCATGTGGGATCTTCCCAGACCAGGGCTCGAACCCGTGTGCCCTGCATTAGCAGGCAGACTCTCAACCACTGCGCCACCAGGGAAGCCCAAAACTTTAGTCTTACAACCCCTTTTGATCTCAACTTTTGTTAACTCTGTCATAGAGTATGACTACTTATATTATACCTCTCCTGTTCTGCTTGGCAGGAAGTTCATTTTGTTTTAATGAGTTTTCTCTGTTGCTCTGTTTAGCAGAAATCAGAGAGTAGATCCAGAACTTTGTAGGTTTCCTACTACGGTAAATCAACTCCTGCTTTATTAAAGCCACACAGCAGTATCAGGGATAAAAATTCTTATTAAAGTTGGATAAAAACCTGAAAATCCCAATTGCAGGAGAAGAAAATAAACTAGATGTGGAGACCCCTGTGTTGATTTGGAAGTGGGATTCCTTTTAGAGACTTCCAGTAACACCTTCCTCACTCTTGAACATCTTCAATGTTTTTAATTTATTCAATGTTATTTCACACACACATTTGATGTTTAATACTATTGGGTGGAGGGAGGGGGCAGCTCTATTTCCTTGAGGGTAGACTGCAATTCTGGTAAGTGCATACCTAGGATCAAGAGTGTGACCAAGGATTTATATGTATGCGTAAAAAACATAGGCTTGAGGCACTTGAGCTTGAGGCATCTCATGTAAGCCTGAAAGACCCACCATGAGGCCCCTGGCAAATTTAGACAGTGCCAAGAGTGGGAAGAGAGGGCCATGGGCTTGGGGAGGAAAGATCCATCAAATTTACTCTTATCCTGGGCCTCCAAATATTTGGGGTAGGTCTGTCTGCCACATTAATTATTTGTAGGTTTCCTTAATAAATAAATGGGATATATGACTCTATAATCCAGCATGTAGAAAATGCTGAGTAGTAAACCAGAGTATGTTGTTCAAAAGCAAAATAAAAAGGTAAATACTTATAATTTTAATGGTAATCATTAGGAAGGCAATGTGAAAAAAATTTTGGCCAGTTATTTTAACACCTAATGTTACCTCCAAAATTATATAAGCTGAGATGGTAACAGACTGTTGTACTAATTAAAGCCTTTCTTTAAACCTGAGAATCATTATGGAACTAAAATCCTCTATATTGATCTATAATTGCTACTTGAAGCAGCAACAGCAGCTGGCTTAAGGAGAAAAGGAGAAGATTCTTGTTGGTATAAAACTTCACTGGAAACTGTTTAACGTAAAACCACAAAACCAAACACACACACACACACACACACACACACGCACACAGTGAGGTAGAATTGAAAGTGTTTTGGACCAAAAGCAGAAAATCTGGGAAAAACATCTTTCACAAAGTTGCATACATTTGGATGATATATTTACTTTCTGTATTTCAGCTGCCGCAATGTGTTACTTGGTAACAGTAGAAGGAATGATAGCAATGGAAGGTCCTTGGAGGAGGTAATTGAGAGGATGTGACCAACAGTTGACCTGAGAGCTGGACCCTGGCAATCAAGGCTCCTCCTTGTCCTTGGAATATATGTTTCGCTCACCATTCCCAAAGTGGGAGCCCTTTAAAAGATGCAGATTTGAGAGAGTAAGGTTTTGTGAGATCACCTGGGCTGAATATGTGACTGAACCCAGTTAAAGCCTCTATATAAACATCTAAGATTCTGGTGGGCAGGTACGGAGATCTACTCATTTTGCAGCCAACTGCCCAATACAAGCCTCATTTGTAAATTTTCTTGCTGATTAAAATTGCCACCTCCTAATCTGGAGTGCTCCGCCTCTTTCTTTGGCCTCTGGAGCCAGTTTGTGAACCAACACAGGTTTAAAAGTAAATAATTAGGAACACAAGAGTCAGACTCTGACTCTGCTTCTGCTTCTGTCTATATTTGAACTTGGACACATCATTTAAGCCTTAAGCCTCCATCTTCTCACCTGAAAGTTAAGGGAGTTGCATTAGAGCCGGTCTGAAATGCATTAATGTGCACTTGAAATGTACCATCAAATCTACCATCAAATCCATGGCACAAATGTAAGAAAGACTGAAGTTATTCAGATAAACAAATAAACCTATTCAATTTTCAGAAATAGTTTGCAGAATGCCTGCTATTTATTCATTGTAAATAAGTCTTCCACTTGTAAAATCTTGAGTTCAGAAGGCTGCATACTTGAGAGAGTGATTAATTGTAATGAAAAGAAGAAAAGTGCAGTATGGGTGTCCCTAATTTCCAAACTGATGCCCAAATTATTGACCAAAACACCATAAAGTTAGTGTGTATCATTTCCTTGTCATTATTCATCTGTCAAAATTTAAATAACAAATAAGGAATAGCATTTTATAGGAATAAATTATCCACTATCTCCTCTAAAAAATAAAATTCCTTATGTTGGTTACAAATTTCAGTATGGATGAGAAGAAATCCTATTTCAGAAAGATGTCCACACCCTAATCCCTAGAATTTGTGAATATCTTAACTTACATGGCAAAAGGAATTCTGCAGGTGTGATTAATTTAAGGATTTTGAGATGGAGAGATTATCCTGGATTATACAGGGAACCCAATGTAATCACAAGGATCCTTATAAGGAAAAAGGGGAATTAGGGAGTAAAAGGAGATATAATGATGGAAGAAGAGGTTGGAGTAAAGCAACTGCCGAAAGTGAGCCATGAGCAAAAGAATGAGGACAACTTCTAGAAGCTGGAAAAGGCAAGGAACGAATTCTCCCCTTGAGGCTCCAGAAACAATGCAGCACTTCAGACTTATTTCAGAATTCTGACCTCCAGAACTGAAAGATTAAAAGTCTGTGTTGTTTTAAACAATCTAATCAAAAAATAGGCAGAAGACCTAAATAGACATTTCTCCAAAGAAGACATACAGATGGCCAAGAGGCATATGAAAAGATGCTCAACATCACTAATTATTCGAGAAATGCAAATCAAAACTATAATGAGGTATCACTGCACACTGGTCAGAATGTCCATCATCAAAAAATCTACAAACAAGAAATGCTGGAGAGGGTGAGGAGAAAAGGGAACCCTCCTACACTGTTGGTGGGAATGTAAATTGATACAGCCACTATGGAGAACATTACGGAGGTTCCTTAAAAAACTAGAATTACCATCTGATCCAGCAATCCCACTACTGGGCATATACCCTGAGAAAACCATAATTCAAAAAGACACAATGCACCCCAATGTTCATTGCAGCACTATTTAAATAGCCAGGACATGGAAGCAACCTAAATGTCTATTGACAGATAAATGGCTAAAAAAGATGTGGTACATATATACAATGGAATATTACTCAGCCATAAAAAGGAATGAAATTGTGTCATTTGTAGAGATGTGGATGGACCTAGAGACTGTAATACAGAGTGAAGTAAGTCAGAAAGAGAAAAACAAATATCGTATATGAATGCATATATGTGGAATCTAGAAAAATGGTACACATGAACCTATTTGCAGGGCAGGAATAGAGATGCAGACATACAGAATGGACGTGTGGACGTGGTGGGTGGAAGGGGAATGGGATGAATTGGGAGATTGGGATTGACATATATACAGCACCATGTGTAAAACAGATAGCTAGTGGCAACCTGTTGTATAGTGCAGGGAGCTCAGCTCGGTGCTCTGTGGTGACCTAGATCAGTGAGATGTGGGGGGTGGGAGGGAGGTCCAAGAGGGAGGGGATATATATATACGTATAGCTGATTCACTTCATTGTACAGCAGCTAACAAGCACTGTAAAACAACTATACCCCAGTAAAACAAAAGGTTTATGTTGTTTTAAGCCACTAAATTTATAATAATTTATCACAGCAGCAACAGGAAACTAAGACACTGAATGGTGGCCTCAGTCTTCATGCTGAATAGTAGAATCGTAGACCCCCTTTTGAAGTTCCTCCCTCCCACCTACTAACTCCTGAAGAGTCCCTGCGGGGATAACCTATCTGTGCTCACAATCCATGTCATCACCAGAGTCTTCACCTGTCTCTTTCTTCCACGTAGCTCTCTGCTCTGCCAATGGTATGCCCTTTGTGTCACTTCCATCGCACTCTGCAGTTTGGTGTATCACCATGTGTTTGCTTCTGCTACCACCTCCACATTAGTTTTGGGTCTGCTGCAATCCCCCTTATCGTTGTAGCCGAAGTGTTGGCACACAAATTTTCCCACAATATGTTACAGTGTTTATCAATAGTCATCTGAAGAGACAACAGAAAGGAAGAACATTCAGAGATTAATTTTTTTTTTTAGAGATTAATTTTTAACTGGTTACTACATATGATTTCTCTCAGATTACAGAATCACATGCCATGCCAGTCTTACTGGTTTCCCTCAGGGTATGTTCCTGCTTTACTATAAGGCTTCTTCCCTGCCTATCTCATAGCCCACATCCCAGTGGCAGAATCCAGCCATCACCATTAAACATGCTCCTGAATGCACAGACTCCTTTGCCTCTCATCCTCAGTGAAAAGTTAAGTATTCTTGCTCAGCTCCACTCTAAAGCTCATCTTCCAAGTTTTCATTTTTGTCCCAAGATTTGCTTCTCTCCAGGAATGACTGACTGGATAATTTTCACTAACTTCAAGGAAAATCTCCCCACCTAATACTAGGGGAGCTTATCACATGTTCCAAACAGGATAGTTATATTTTAACATAATAGTCCAATACCTATAAAACATGTAAAGATACAGGTACAACATTAGAGCTACTTCTTTGAATGACAACTTCCAAATTAAAGAACTCCTATAATTTTTAATATTTCTCAAAGTCTGAGTAATTTTACAGTAACATTTCACATAGAACAGCAACAGTGCATTAAAGTGAGCTTCTCTAAGCCTAGTCCAGCCACAGTTTATTAAATATTTCTGATTATTTCTGATTATAGTCTCTGCTTCTATTTGCAAAAGCTAATGATCCATTTTGATAGATAATTTTGAGATATAACTGACATAAAATAAACTTCCCATGTGTAAAGTGCACAATTTGACAACTTTTGACATATGTACATATCCATAAGCCAGCAACACAATTAAGATAATATCTAGTACTCTTAAAAAGTTTCCTTTGCTCCTTTGTAACCTCTTTCTCCTGTCCCTCTACACTCCCGTGCCTACGTCCCCAGACAACCACTATTCTTCTTGAGTTATATATGGCATGGAGACTAGAAACACATACTGAAATAGTGAACCCATTTTGCCTGAATATAGGTTGACCAAGGGAGGAGTGGGGAAGAGAGATGGGTCTGCTTTGTCTTCTAATATAGAAGCTCTGCCTCAGAGAAATGTGCCCTAATGGATATCAAATTCTCAAAAATTTTACCAGTCAGATGAATCACTCCTTTTTCTATGGGGTTGAGAAAAAGAGAAGGTGGAGAAAGAATCAAAAGGATTTCAATATTGCTCTTTTCTAGGGAGTGGAACTTCAATTCCTTGCTTTCTTTGGGAAAACTGGAATTGGCTCTCACACTTGGGCTCAGCCAAGACTTTCTATTGTATGTATAAGATACTTGCACTGAATTTGTAGTAGAGAAATGTAGAGTAGGAAAGAGACAAAAGATGAAGACAGATATAGTGGAGAGAGATTCTTTGTAGTTATCAAGATATGGGCACAAGCTCATTAAAATAGGAAAAAAATTGATAAGAATAAATATTTTCTAGCTTCATTGTCTTCTTTAAATTTCTTTTGCTAGTTTTATGAGCTAAAAAAATAAACACTTCAGTAAAGAGTGAGGACAGAAGGTTCCAACTTAATATATGCTTTTCCTGAGTTATTTTATGGACTAAGATGAAAAATTTCTTAGAAAACATGGGTTAAGCCTAGAAATAACTCAAGAAAATATTGGGTTTTTTCTTCTAGAAAATGTTAACATGGAAACTAAATTTTGAGGGACTGTTGAGTTCAGGGTTGTCTCCCAAGTGCCAAGAACAGAAATGGCACTTAGCAGGCACTCACATGCTTTCATTAGAAATGCCTTTGAGGGAATTCCTTCGTGGTCCTGTGGTTGGGACTCTGCACTTTCATTGCCCAGAGCCCAGGTTCAATCCCTGGTCAGGGAACTAGGAACTAGGATCCCACAAACCACGTGATGTGCCCCCCCCATAAAAAAAGAAAAGAAATGCCTTTGATTACTCTTAATTCCAGTGATCTTTTCTCCCAGTTCCACAGTAATTAAGTTCTAAACTGCATAATCTACCATTGCATTTCATCCTGCCTTTGATTAATTTCTAGTCATAGACTCTGCTCTACTTCCTTGAGATGATACATTTCATTTTATAGAGTGTGAAGGAAGATAGTGTGTCATGGCCTCTGAGTTTGGAATGCTTGGTCCTGATCTCTACACTACCAATTAGTAGCTGTGAGACCGTGAACAAATAACTACTCTGGGCCTCTGTATTATCATCTGTAAAATGTAAGTAATAATGATACTTCTCTCATATGGATGATTCAATAAGATTATTCATGGAAGGGCGTTGGCAATACCTGGCACATAGCAAACAATTGATACATGCATGTTATATTTTTTCTTAAATACTGTCTTATGAATTGATGTTTCCGTTTCTTTCTTTTTTTTTTTTAATAAATTTTTTAATTTTATTTTTGGCTGCGTTGGGCCTTTGTTGCTGCCCAACAAGCTTTTCTCCAGTTGCAGCGAGTGGGGACTGCTCTTCATTGGGGTGCACAGGCTTCTCATTGTGGTGGCTTCTTTTGTTGCGGAGCACGGGCTCCAGGCATGCAGGCTTCAGTAGTTGTGGCACATGGGCTCAGTAGTTGTGGCTTGCGGGCTCTAGAGCTCAGGCTCAGTAGTTGTGGTGCATGGGCTTAGTTGCTCCACGGCACGTGGTATCTTCCCGGACCAGGGCTCTGAACCTGTGTCCCCTGCATTGGCAGGCGGATTCTTAACCACTGCACCACCGGGGAAGCCCTGTTTGTTTTTTAATTGAAAAGACTTAGTGGCAGAGAACAGATTAAATATTCTTTGAGAGGGCTGAAGGTGAATGTACAGGCTGAAAATAAGAAAATTAATTATTATTTTATTGGCATTGGCTTGTAAGGCAAAAATGTAGAAGGAAACATGGTCTATAAGCTTCTTGAAACAAGGATTATGGATTTTTAGTGATAAAACTCCAGCGTCTTGCCACAGTGCTTGACACATATCCGGCACTCAGTTAATATTTACATAATTCGGGCTTCCCTGGTGGCGCAGTGGTTGAGAATCTGCCTGCCAATGCAGGGGACACGGGTTCGAGCCCTGGTCTGGGAAGATCCCACATGCCGCTGAGCAACTGGGCCCGTGAGCCACAACTACTGAGCCTGAGCGTCTGGAGCCTCTGCTCCGCAACAAGAGAGGCCACGATAGTGAGAGGCCCGCGCACCGCGATGAAGAGTGGCCCCCACTCGCCGCAACTGGAGAAAGCCCTCACACAGAAACGAAGACCCAACACAGCCAAAAATAAACATAATAAATAAATAATAAATAAAAATTTAAAAAAAAATGTACATAATTCATTAGTAAATAAATGAGTCCTGGTATAAAAATCCAGGCACTGTGCTTCTGTTTCCAAAGACAGCTCTCCTGCTGGCAAGCAAATTCCACTCCCAAGTGCAGAAGGTAGGTCACTGTCCATGGTTTCAAAAGCTCCCTAGGGTGGAATCTGTTCATCTTTAGCAAACTGCTTTCTTCTCTCTCCCTTCAAAAATGCCTTTTGGGCAGTGGACTTTCAAGACGCGGAGACACCCTCCCCCTCCCCAGTATGTTTCCCCAAATGGTTAATTCTCACTATCTCAGATTCTTTTAATATTCTGATGTCTCAGAGTATTTCTTGCTAAGCCTCGAAGCTCCCTGCATAAGAAACCTGGACTTCCTTCATTTAGGCCTCGATTTTTAATGTGCTGACCACCTGGATTCCTTGGCCTTCATCTCAGAGAACAGATCGCTCAGTCACACCTCCGTCTTAAAAAGTAAGCAAGACTGCCTGTGTTTCTTTTTTCGAATCCCTGAAGGCAGCAGAACTACGCAGCTGTGGCTCCCAAAGTCTGCCCAGCCCAGGAAGCTCATGCCCTCGACCCCCAACCCCGCACCCAACAGCCACTCTGCAAAAAGACCCGCCAGACTCCTTCCTGAGCAGTCGGACAGAAACTAACACAGTACTGTGAAGCAGTTATACTCCAATAAAGATCTATTTAAAAAAAAAAAAAAATCCTGGGAACGCTGCAATACTTTGGCTCCAACCCCGCACTCTCAGATGCCACACAGCCTGGAAGAATCACTAACTTTGCTGTACCCATTTCCCTTCTCTTTCTCCATTTATCCACCCTTTATGCGGTTATTAGACCGCGCCTCACACCGAAATGTTTTCTAAACACCAAAAGGTAAAAAGTGCAAAAAAAAAAAAAAGCCCTGCGGGTTATGTGTGTTTGCGTCTGTTGTGTGTTCATCCGCGCTTGTGCAAAATCTCCAAACGTCATAGTTTGCAATCCGAACAAGCGCGCCGAGAAATCCGAGATCTTTTCAGGGATTTCCCCCACCCTGTCCGCCTCTTCTTTAGCACTCCCAAAGAGGTAAGTCTGGGCTTTCTAAGACCAATACTGCAGCCATAGAGACAGTACAAATCTGCGATGTTTAGTTTTCTTCTCTTGCTGCCACCCTTCTCAGGCGAACAGTCCTGAGCACAGGGTCTCCTTCCGATTCCCTTGCACCTACGTTACAAGGTGTTGACCGGAAGCAAGTCCTTTCCAGGTTGCGGCGACCCCTTCTGCGGAACAGCGAGAGGCTCCGGCGTCGACCTCGGCCTGGGTGGCGGCAGGTGCTCCTGCCGCCCCCACCTTCCCCTGGGGCCTTGAGGAGCCGAGCTCTGGGCGTGTGTGTGCGCGCGCGCTGGCGCGCGCGCGCCTTTAATGAGGGAAAATCTATGCAAGCTGCTGAATGTTGCTGGCAGAGTGTTCTGGAGCCCAGCAAAAGCCTCCAAGCACTTGAGCTTCCCGAAAGAAAAACAGAATAAACGAAAGAAAAGAAGGGAAGCCCGTTCCCCTAAAGCCCGGGTTTCCAATAGTCCTGGATCTTTCCGGAGCTAAGCAGAGGCGTAGTTAGCAGTGACCACTGCCCGCACCCTGACTTGGAAAGACGGTTTTCCCCCAGTTTCAGGAGGAGGGAGGTGAGGGCCTTGCAGGACCTGGTCTAGGAACCTGCAAAGAGAACTCTGGGGTAAGTAGTGTTCTGGCACTGGCACCGGAGCGGAAAGGGGGAAGGAGGAGGGGGCAGGAGAGGGACGAGAGAAAGAGAAGGGAATGAATTATGCAAAGAAAAAAAATCCCCCAGTATTCCACAGCAGAGGGAGAGCGCAGCACAGCACTCCCAAGATGAGTCAGCCCGGGTCTCCCGCGCCTAACTGACTGGCGCAAAGTTCTCTTTAAGGAGAAGAAAAACTCCGCAAATCCTAGGTGGTGACAAAAGAAGCCCGGCGGGGCGGAGTGAGGAGCTGGAGCCCGGCGCTGGGGCCGAGGCGGCTACCGCGGGGGCCCGAAGCTCCGACGCCCAGCTCTCTCCTTCTCCTTTTGGCCGCGTTAAGCCTCACCTCCCCACCCTGCCTCCCCCCACCCCGGGCACCTGGCGGCCGGGTTGACATTTGGACTCCCGGCGGCAGCAAGGACGCTCACCTGGCCAAGCCCCGCTCCCTCCTCCTCCACCCTCCCCCACCTGCCCTCCACCTCCCCTCAGAATCGGGAGGCGTCCGGATCGGTAGGCGAGGAAATAACGACCCCTGCAGTTGCATTGCGGAAAATCGCGGCGGCGGCGGCCGCGGCGGTAGTCGCGGACGATGGAAGCGAGGCAACTGGAGGTTCCGGGGAGCCCAGGAAAATAGCAGAGGAACAGAAAGCGCGCACGCGACGCGGGGAGCCCATAGGCTCCCGATGCTCCCGGGTACCTGGCTCCCCACGGTTCCCGTTCCGGGCCTTGGACGTGCCTCCCGACCCGGGCTCCGAGGCTGCAGGCTGCGCGCGGACTTGGGCAGCCGGGAGGGTCGGCGGAGGCAGCTGGCGGCCAGCAGTTTCGGGCAATAATCCCTGCCTCTCTTTCTGTCTCTCTGTATGCTGTGTCTGCTCCTCCCCCCGGCCCCCGGAAGCAGGAGGAGAACGGCCCCGGAGCGGAGCAGCCACCCTCTGACCATGCCCCGGTGAGGCGGGCGGACTTCGAGGGCAACACGTCGCGGACTGCCTGGGCTTAGCCAGCAAGCTGCGAGCTGCCAGGGGCCCGGAACTGCGCGGCAAGGCCCGGCGGGGGGCTATCGTCTATGACTTCTTGGGGCGCCAGGAGGATCGGGGTCTCGTTTTTGCAGGAAGAGCCTAGCGCTGGTGGCTTCAGGTGGCTGCCGCCGCCGCTGCTAGTGCTGTTTCCGCCGCTTGTGCAAGGAGTAGAGACCGACGAGCAGGGAGACTTCCCGGGCAGCGAGGCATCGGACATGTGTCAGCACATCTGGGGCACACATCCGTCAAGCCCGAGGGGAGATTTGCTGGAACAGTTCAAACTGCGATATTGATCTTGGGGGTCCCTGGCTGGCAGTCGGGTGGGAGTGTGAGTGTGCGCTCGCTAGGAAGTGTGTGCGTGTGTGCATGTGTGTGTGTGTGTGTGTGTGTGTGTGTGCCCTGTGGGGATTCCCCCCTTCCCCCCTGTTTTCCCGTCGAGTGATGCACTTGGAATGAGAATCAGAGGATGGAAATAGTCTGGGAGGTGCTTTTTCTTCTTCAAGCCAATTTCATCGTCTGCATATCAGGTATGGGACGCGCTGGAGTCACAGGCGGGTTCGGGTTATGTTGTGGTCTTTGGAATGTATGAGATTTTATTGTATGTAGACAATCAAGTAGCCTCGCGGGGTGGGACGGGAGAGGGGTGGTGGCAGAGACCCTTTCAGCTCTGCGGATTTGCTGCCTTCAGAATTGAAGACCTTCTAAACCCAAGGGGGTGTGTGTGTGTCTGCATGCGTGTGTGTGTGTGCCTGTGTGTGTGTGTGTGTGTTGGAGGTAGCATCTGCATGGAGTCCTGGAACATAATAGGGGTGGAGGGATGAGAAAGAAGAGGCAGATGGGTGTTGATTTTCAACTGCTTTCCTGGTTGAGAACTCTGGCGAGGAAATCTGAGCCTTGGCAAACCCCACCACCATCCCTGGCTTTCAAAGTTTCCAAACTCTGGTGGTTCCTGGTTGAAAAAATGGACGCAGAGCCCTGCCCTGGTATCTAGGCACTTTCAGGAGACTGCAGGATGTTGCGGGGACTGGAGAGTACTAGCAGGGATCAGAGGGATGTAGAGGTACTCCATGCCGTCCCCAGACACATTAGGACCACCCCAAATAAAAGCAAAGCTTATCCAAAACAACATAATATCATAAATACCAGTTTAGATGATGAGCTTTCCTAATACCCAGTGGCAAGGATGTACTTACTGGCTCAGACTTACCGACCTCAGGCTGCTTGTGCCAGTCTGTAGTTTTAGGAGCTAGTGGGAAGCAAGGGCATTGAGATGAATGAAGTAGAGCTTGTGCCTACGTGTGTGTGTGTGTGTGTGTGTGTGTGTGTGTGTGTGTTGGGAAGGATTTTAATTTCTAAGCAGTGTTCTTGTTGGTGCAGGGAGTTGGGGGTGTGGAGTGGAGATGTAAGAAAATGCCCCAGGATAAGCAGCATTCCCCAGTTCAATTCAGTGCTTCCTCCCATTGACAGTGTCCACACCATTTCCCTCCACACTTGTCATTTAAGCACCCAGGGTAAGGCCCATTTGCAGTACTCCCCTCTGCCTGCATTCCCTCTGCAGAATTGGGGACTCAGCCAACTTCCCATGAAGTCAGCAGAAGAGGAGATCAGGAACCTTGCCCCTGTGAGCAGGCATATTTGAGCAGCACTGGGGTGGAGGGACATGTTTCCTGCATCTCCCTTCAGCTCCGCTAATCCCCACCCTATAAGCCAGACCAGATTCTGGATATTAAAAACCCTTGTCTGCCCTTATCCTGGACCCAGTTCCAAATACCATTATTCAGGGTGGGAATGGGGGGTCTTTTATTTGAAATCATTCTGTTTGGGGCTTGGCCACCCTAGTAATAAATTTGCCTCTATAATACTTTAGAGATATGTTGTGTACCTAGAAGCCAATAAAAAGTGCCCTGGGGTCACTCCAAATCCTCTACTCTTTACCCATCCTACATCTAGGAGGAAAAATTCCCAGGTGACTTGTAAAGGTTTATATCAGTCATATGTCCAGGGATAGACTGGGTGGCATCTCACAAGGCCACATTTTACATCTTTCTCTTCTACATGCCTCTTTCAAACTCTCTCTCTTTTCTCCATGTTATTTCACTGGTTATAAAATAGTCTTTTCCTACCTCTTTCCAGCATCATAAATAATTTCAAATCAGACAAACCAGCTGAGTCCCTTTAAGATTTACAAAAGGTGAGCATTAACTAAAGCTCTGGACCTCCCCATCCTTTGTCCCCAACCCCACTCTTCATTTGGTCAGGCCAGCACAAAGGGGAACCAGTTGAGCATGGGCCTGTTCTTAGCCTCCAAAAGAGGCATTAGTGGGATACTTGTCACAGCTATACTTGATTTGGTGTATCAGCAACTAAATTGTATAAATAGAAGCATTAGGAGAGAGTTATTTCCAACCCAGGAGAGTTGTTATGTGGCCTTTCACATGTATTTACTAAATAATCATCATTGCTATGTAATGAGAAGATAAAAGTATAAGCAAAATTGCTAGCTATTAGCTAAATATGGAAAACTAGGTTAGCGTTCCAAATGCCTAGTTAGGATCAGCATTAATTTACACTTTATGAAGACATTTAGGCAGAGATGCAACATTATGGACTGTATATTTACACATTCATAAACTTAACTTTAAAAGGCCATTCTTTCTCCAAAGCCAAGGTGGCTTCCTCCCTCTATAAGAAGAACTGCTCATTCAGTGATGTCCATGTATGTCACAATTCTGATTAGTAATATAGTTATGACTCACATTTGCCACAGTTTGGGGGACTTTGTTTTCCCATCTGGCAGCCTTAAGAGGTATAGGAATGCAATACACTAAGGTTAAATAATTGTGGCTCAGGGAGTGGTTAGTGGGCCTATCATTTCTGTTTGCATGATTTGCAGTTTTAATTTAATCATGAATGAGCTTTACCAAAAGGAATGTAAGCCTGTATTCATAGAAGCTAAATCTTAAAAAGAAAAGCACCTCTCTACCATCTTGGGATCAATTGCCCTGCCTAGTAAACGGGTACTAATTGTTAGTGAGTTACCAGGCATCTATGATTGATGTATTTGTAGGGTTGGTTTCATTACTGAGGAATACCAGACTAGAAAAGGCCAGCAAAAGTCTGCAGTGTAAACATTCTGCAGAAGGAAAATTTTGGAAGTAAATTTGGCCTATAGAAGGTATATTGACTGAATATCAGTTGGCTTTCAGGAACACTCTGGAACTTTGTAACAGTGTTTTGTTAACCAAAGGCTCCTACCCTCATCCTACCCCACCCCCCAAATTGAAAGTACACCCAAGGAGTTTTCTCCCTGGGTCTGTGTGGCTATATTGCTTAAAATACAGACACCTGGGCTTGTATGTTTGATGGCTCTGCATTAATCATTTGATTGCGATGAAGCTGAGTAAATGGGACTAGGGGTCTGCTAGCTAGCTTGGCCAGGCCTGGCTAGCTGCTGGGGAAGTAGCATGTGTGCCTTCCATTTGAGAGAATTTGGCCTGCTTAAGGACAACACAGCTAGTCTGAAGAGGGAATGCCATGATCTGGGAGTTCTTGGGGCTCTACGTTCGACTCATATTTAATTTTACTGAAAATGTAAGGCAGCCAAGATCTGTGGAGATGACAGTCAGGGAGGGAGGGAGGGAGGGAGGGAGGGAGGGAGAGAGAGAGAGAGAGAGAGAGAGAGAGAGAAAACCAGGATGATATTTCCCTGTGCTAGCAAGAGCACATTCCCTTCTTACAAAAGCAGCACATGTCAGTGAGAATGAATACTTAGCAGCACCAGAAGAGAATTTCTTGGTCCAAAGAGAGCTGTCTGATTTAATTTACACTGCACATCCTACTTCCCTATACTTTACTTCCCTTTACTTCCTTGTTAGTTTATTTATAATAATAACAGCAATAATAATTAGAATTATGTGGTACTTTCACATGTATTACACAATATTGCACATATTTTAACTCATCTAGTCTCAGAATTTGTAGGGTGATTTTATAAATGAGGCAACCAAAGGCCACAGAGGTTCAGCTTGGAGGATTCACACCCAGTTCTAAGTCAAAATTCAGTGTATCATTTATGCTATGGTACAAGATTTCTTTTAAATGTTTTTATTAAGTATTCTTTTATTTTGATGTTTCCAATTGAAAGAGTAAATTGTGTTAAATGGATGTAAATCTTAGAGAGTTTAGAAGTGGAAGTTTAGGGTGATTGCAGCCTAGAGCTAGAATTAAGATGGTGTTTGAGTTGTACATGACTGTCATTCAAACAGTTAACACTGTTACTCATTTGCCCCCAGTGCCTTATGATCAGCAATACCTGTAAGAAATGAGTGTTTCATACATTCTCTCCCAATCTGAAAATTAAAATGGTTTCACATTAATGGTTTACATTTAGAAATGGGATGATAGTACATACCTCACTTTTGTTATATAGATTAAATTAGATAATATGGTCAATGATTTTTACTTAGCACAGTGTCTCAGACAGAGAAAGTGTGCAATAATATATATTTTTCCTACAAACCTGGCATTGCAGGGTTTGTGAGGAATAGAATAGAACCTTTACCTTCCTCCCTTACAACTTGTTTAAAAGCAAAAAAAAAAAAAAAAATCATTAACTAGTGCATTTTATAACATTGAGTACAAATCCTACTTTCAGTGAGGTCTTGGCTTAACAACTTTGAAATGTCTCTTAATTTTCTTTCTCTTATAAATGAGACTGGTAACATTAGGCTTTGGGGCATAGTCATGAGTGTAACCCACTTTATTCCTGTGAGCCCAATATGGAGGTGAGGCTTGGAAAGTTAAATAAATCACTGGGAACAAAGTAGTGCTTATTCCCAGGGGAACAACAGAATTTTCTTCTTTCTTCTTGTAAATTATAACTCAATATAGACTCAACTTTCAGGTGCTTCCAAAATGGCAAACTGCATATGCTGTCAATATGATTTGAAATAGAAAGTTCCATTAAATATAAAAAAGAGCTCCACCCCAATAAAGAATCTGATGATCTCATTGGCAATACGGTTTCTTTAAGTCCAGTTTCCCATGTGATGTCACATAGACTCTTCACTGACAGATGCTGTAGATGACAGATATCATAGATGGGACTCTCCTGGCAGTGAGACGAGAGGCTTCCTGAGTAATACACTATGGGAGGAGGGGGGAAGAATTGTCAATGTTGAGAAACATTTTCTTGGGTGGGGAGGGGGGGGGTTTGATTGCCACCCTAGGCAGTCATACTTAACATCCCACCTTTTCACCTTAATTAAGCATTACATATTTGGGCCTGAGGTTTAGGCCAGGAACACATCCAGGTACCATAAATGTGTACAGTAGCAGGCCATTGTGTAAAGAATATGGGAGTTTGAAGACCCACCCTGCAATCAAACTCTGCCTTAATTACCTATGTGACTTTGGACAATTCTCTTAGCCTCTTAGACTCTCAGTTTCCTCATCTGTGAAATGAAAAGTTATACCTTCTTTGCCTATTTCAAAGAATTGTTGAGGGAAACATCAGAGAGTGATCCTGAATGTTCTTTGTGTTATACAAATGTAAAGTATCTGTGTCTTTACTATATTATGGAATGATCCATGCATAAGATATAGCTTTAAAATAAAAGTTGAGATACATACACATAATGTAGAGTGATATTAAATAATACGAATAATACTTAATGGTTTAGATATAGTTGTGAAAGCAAAGTTGTAATGCACAAAATTTATCATGATATAAAACAGTACAAATAATGCCTAATTGTTTGATAGAGTACATAAATGCTATGTAAGAGAGAAGTCCAGACATGAAGGAAAAGGAAGATATTAGGTAGATGTTAGAGGTTTGGATAGAAGAGTTGGAGGGGACCACATCATCAAAAGGAGAGGGATAGGAATGAGTAAGATGTACAGTGAAGACTGTCCCAATTGGAAAAAAAGATTCACTTTAGGAGATACTGGAAAGTTGGGAGGAGCCCACTTAGAGAGCTGTTGAATTGAGAGAATATGGAGTGTCCTAATATATTTAATTTCTTGGTGATTTTTATTTTTTCTTATTATGGATCTTTACATGGATTCAATGGATTGAACTTGGTTAAAATTTGTTTGAAATTCTAACATTTCTTTAGATTTTAAATTTGTATTGCATGTCTCCAACTACTGCTCTCAAATCTCTCAAATCTGTTTGAGATTGCAGTTGAGTTTTGGGGAGACTTCAGCTTTCTCAACTGTAAAATGGAGATGGTACTTATTTCCCAAGATTGTTGATCCTACAGGATAATTGTAAGGAGCAAAACACTATTTGTAAATGCCTAGCATCGTATCTGGAATACAGTAATCACGGACCAAATTACACATATCATATAAGAGTAAGCGTGGGCTTTGGAACCAAAATAGGTCTAAATGTGAATACTACCTTTAGCATTCACTCTCCGTGTGATCTTAGGTAAGTTCTTTACATTCTCTGAGTCTCTGTAAAATCTGTAAAATGAGGATTGGAGAAAATGTACGTAAGATCCTGTCAAAGTGCTTGACATGTGGTAGTCTCTCAGTGAATTGGAGCTGTTCCCATAAAATCATTATCATCAAAAACAATACTTATTTTGACACTTTGGACCTGTTTTTGTAAATTACAATTAATTTTTCAGTCATTTCTTTGTGTTCAACAAAACAGTATTGCCAGCTAACTGCGTGCCAAGCATAGGAATTACAAAAATTAACAAACAACACTTGGTCCTTAGTATTTATAAGATGGTATACATGTTATGTGATAGAGTTGTGTTCAGAGTGCTTTTTATATTTTTAATTATTATTTTAAATTATTTATATATTTAATTATTTTATATTTTAAATTTATTTAATTATAAAGAGAAAGCAGTTAATTCTGTTGTTAGAAGTTGGAAGATGCAACTGGGGAAGGGGTAGGGTTTATGGAAGAGAAAACAGTTGAAATAGGGTTGGAAGGATACATGAGATTTCAAAAGAAGAGGAAAAAAGAAAAAGACATACCATGAGGCAAGAATAGTATGTTCTTATACAAGAAGTGATGAAAAAACCCCACAAAAGTATCAGAAGTATGGTAAAATGAGCATATAAAATAGATGACTTAGATTAAGTGACTGGATATAGGCTAGAAGAATAACTTGGGGCCAATTTAAAGGGGTTTGCAAGCTAAGGTAAGAATTTTAGACGGTATCTTTTAGTTATGAGGAGCAAAGGTAGAGATAAAGAAAATGACATAATCAGGCTTGTGTGCAATTTAATGATACTTTTATACTTTTATTGCAATAAGCAATAACTTAGAAACCCAACTACTTCTTGTCAATCTTTATTCTTGCTCACAAAACCTGTTTGAAAAAATACTGGCCTAATAGATTAATTAGGCCATTATAGGACATTCTGAGGGACAGACTTAAAAGAAAAAATCAAAGAGTTGTCCTATCTCCTATGCACCTCCTGTACCCTAATCTTTGAGATTTAGTATTTTCATAATAAGCAAATGCAAATGTCTGCATTTTTGTACTTGAATAATAATAATAATGTCTTTAGCATTAGATAAAGTCTAAGAGAAATGAATCATCCATACATTCTTTTGTGTTGTGAAGATTGTGTGCCAAGTAATAGATGTGCTATTTGACATGAAACCAATGGTTAAAGCAGTCAGTGTTTGGGGTGAGTCTTAAAGAAAGCTAAAGAGTTGGCTTGGAAGATTTTTGCTGATTGACTAGGAGTGTGATAGGGGAGGGATGATCATAGGAAACAACATTTGTAAAGACAGGGAAATCAGATAGGACATGATGAATTCAGGGGACTGTGAAGAGGTAAGTATGGCAACAACTAGAGAGTGGAGTGTAATGGATGAGGCCGAGATAGAATAGCATATAGGAAATATGATGCTAATAGCAGTAATACCTTACATATGATAGTAGTAAAAATTACCCTTGTGCCTCTCTGTGCAAGGAGGGCATCTTTTAAGGCTCAGGGGGATAGGTCTAGTTTATACCTTTATCTTCTTTAGGAGCAGACCAGTCAGGGTTAAAGCTTTTGGCTTTAGTACAGCTATGCTCCGTTTGGCCCAGATCACTAGTTATTTTCCAGTATCATCTCTAGTTCCATGTAGCTTCCCAGAAGCTTTTGTGATAACTCAGATTTAGACTACAGAATTTACCTCCTTACTTAGTTTGTATTTCTACCCTAGGAAAAAGAGCCAGGATGCTATTGGTTGATCCTAGATTTTGAAATATGGCCACTATCATTTTATTCCCTTTGGTAATTGAATCTTTTCTGCAACTTTCTGCCGTTTTCATCTTGTGTAATCTTAAACAAAACTTTAAAGGATTTATAGCATGTAAGGGTGGGGTGGGTGCTGTGAATGCTAATGAATGGTCTGGGATTGCCTTTATAACACAGCCGTAAGTGCTTTTATTAGCAAGATTGGACTGGTAATGGGGTAGCCAGTGTTTGGGTTTGAGTTCATTTGCATTAAGGTGCCATCAAGATGGAAGTGGAAAGATCTTCAGTGGTTGTGAAGGAGACAGTCTACAAATGCCTTTCCCTCCTGATCCGGAAGAGGTGGGACCTTTGTCACAGTACATGGAGAATTAATCTTTAACTTTGTCCCATACTTAATGCCCATAGGCCAAAGGGGCTGGCAGTAGGAAATGAAGCCTGTGACTTTCAGGTGAATTTACCAGAGCCAAGTCCTGCTGGCTTCACAACACATTTGGCAACAATGCCACAGTTGGAATAAACATATTTACTGAAGGATATGAGTCAACATATTCCTCTTCTGCTGCTCCCTCTTCCTGCCATACACACAAGTTACCTTTCACCTTTAAGGAAAACAATTTTGATGGCAGCACTTATTGAGTGAGTAGGGACCATTCCTCCTCCATGATTTTGGAATAATATAAATACCTCACAGGATTCTTGAAAAGGACAGATATGGGTACATGTTTATGGAAGGATTCTCTCCCACTCTGAAGGGGTTTAATGGGTTGGTTCATTAATTTCACAAATGCTAATAAATGCCTCCTATCAGTGAGGCACTGGGCCAGACAGAAGTTAAAATATAGTAAGCTAAACAGCCTTGCCCTTGTAGAATGTATATTTAGTGATACACAATTTTTTCCCATTGCTCAAACTAGAGCCTGGCATTTTAGTAGATACTCAACAATGAATGAGTGAGTTGATACATAAATGAATAACAAGGATTGATTTAGAATGGCTTTCCTTCCTTCACAGGAGACTGGGAAACAAGATTCAGATCTTGTATGGAGGTTAAGAGGGAGGGAAAATGAAGAAGACTTCTCTGTTAGCTGCCCTCTTGCTTCTACTGCATGCAGTCAGAACTGGAACTTTCCCAGGGAGCAACTTATTGGATAGCTTTGTATTTCCTTCTCAGACTCAACTCTTATCTGCATTTGACAAACCAGCGTTAGTCAGGGCACTTCGCCATTGTTTAAAATGTATTTCTGCTCCTTTGTGTTCTGAGATACCATCCTGTGAGACTTGAATTAGGGCGATTAAGGATCCATGGATGCATTGTTGTTCTTTTTTCATGCCATCTCTGTTCCTATTAAAGGAAATTGCTAAGGATATGGTTGTTTTCTCACTGGGTTCCAGCTTGGGAGAAGCCAGCACTTGAGAAAGCTCACTGTTCTTTAGTTAGCAATGAACTAGAGTGCTTTAGGGGAAAAGGCTACCCACCCTTTAGTCTTGAGGCAGAGCAATACAGGAAACTGTTTTCTAAGGTGTTTTCAGTCTTCTGTCAGAAAACTTTACCCCCCCACCCTTGCCCAGCCTTTAGAAACAGAACTGTGGCACCCAACAGTTTTTACCATGGGGGGCAGAGGCGGGTATTTCCAAGAGCCTAGAAATTGAAAGAACATAGTGTATTTGCTGTTCTTGGCTGTACATTCTGCCTATAATCTCCTAGTTGATCTTTAAAACTGTGAGGAAATGGTCAGTTAGGTGGTTTGTTGTTTGTTTGCTTGTTAATTTTAGAAAAAAATAAGAAGAAGTTATAGAAAAAAAGGCTCCTACTGTTAATCTTCCAGTAGATATATGGAAATTATACTGATAGTTAGAAAGTGAGGCATCTATGAATAATAAATGTTTGTTGTATGGCCTGGGTGTAAATAGAAGTATGTCACTGGCTAGCTGTCTTGCAGTACACAGTAATGATACCAGCTCTAAGTCACTCACATCTTATAGAATGAAATATAACGTAGTGAAGTCATCATTTTTTGTTATCTCTAACAGGTTCCATCCCTGTTTTTCCACTGTTATGAAGATGTTCTTTGTGGCCTTTTAGTTTGTGTCTTTGAAGTTCTGTGTTGTAGTGGCTAAATGAGAGTCCTATGCAATTAAAATAGTGCGTGAGTTGGTGCAGCCTTTTTTTTTTTTTTTTCTTTCTTTTTTCTTTTTTTTTTGGTTCCTCTTGCTTTTAGAACTGCTGAAATTAGAGCCTGACTGAGCCAGGTAAAGTTTTATAATGTTCCATATCTAAAGGTAAAATGTGTCAAACAAATTAAAAATGACAGTTTTATTTGTGCCTTTGCTGTTTAGTTTAATTGTGTGTTCAATTGAAATGCTCCTCTTTGATCAATAGTCCTTACAAGCAAGGGACTGTACATGCAAGTGTTTTAGTGTTACAAACATGAGTGATACTAGAAGTCATTGAGTTAATTTTAATGCTAAATGTAATAGAAGAATAGTATCAAAGAAAATTTAGGAAAACAAACTGATTCTTCATAGACTAAATTTTTATTTCCCAAAGTTTGCAATTATAAATTTTTTTCCCTTAAAGCTTTGTACTTAAAAAAAACTTTTACATTATATCTTAAGTATTCCCCCATGTTGCTTCCTAGTTGTATTAGTTTAGGAAATCCAGGACTTTGTGACTGGTAAACCCCACAGTCTCAGTAACATAACATAGTAGAAGCTTACTTCCTGTTCACATTAATTGTCTAATTGGTGTCAATTTGTGTGTGTGTATGTGTGTGTGAGAATAGGGGCTTGGTGAGGGGGAAGGGATAAAAGAGAAGGAATCCTGTCTGTGTAGTGACTTGGGAGTCTCAAGGGTGATAGTCTCTGCTATCTTCAAGACATGGCTTCCAATGTTGTTCTGTGCATCAACATTAACAGCTGGAAAAAGAGTGAGGAGGATGATCATGGGAGAGGTGTTTATGGGCCTAACAGGAAAACTGTGTACCTCACTTCTGGTCAATCACATGGCAACATCGTATTGCAAAAGAGGTTGAGAATTGCAGGCTAGTCACAAGACTAGCCCAAGCCCAGGAACAAAGGGAAAATGGTCTAGTGAACAATTGTCTAGTGTTTGCCACTTTAACATTTATGATTTTCTTTGTAATAGTTTCATAATATTTTATTCATCTAAAATAGCATTATTTATATTTCTCTTTTTCCCTATTTTTGAGCAGCTATGTTATTTCTAGATTTGCCATTTTGGGCATATGTTTTTGTCTATAGATATTTATTTCTATTGAATTATTTCTTTACAATCATCTCAGTATTGTGATTACTGGGTAAAACAGTGTGAAGTTCTTTATGTTTTTACCATATTATATCCATAAGTAATATATAAGCTGTGTATAAGTCGCCAGCAATACACTTGAATTCCTGGAGGAAGTAAACAAGTATGTAGAACAGTTATTAAGTTTTCAAACATCTGTTTAAAAATACCCAAATTCAACTGAGTACATTTTAAAGATACTCTTGGTATTTATTCAACAATTCATACATTGAGCAGCATCCCATCTAGCAGATAGAAAGGAGCTCCAGAGAGCTGTACAAATTGGAAGATTTTATAGGCAGAAGAGGGTGGGACAGGAAAGTTACTAGCAAAGACTTGATTGTTTCAGACAAGGTCACCTTCCTTTGGGGGACAGTAGGAATCTACCTGGCAGATTACCTCATTGGTGCTGGCCAGGAAATTCCAGAGTGACTGGTTAAGATTATATTCCTGAAAAAGGCTGAAACTGCAGTTAGGTTAGGTATTAAGTCTTGGTTTGGTGACATGGGCCTTAGCACAGATGACTCCATTTTGGGCCTGTTGTCTCTTTTTTTGACAGATCCTTTCAATAGTGGTCCACTCCCAGAAAGCATTAAGCAAAAACCAAATAGCCATGGCATTCAAGATGTTATTTTTGCTTAATAAGTCAGATCAGAGACAGGAAACCATGGTTAAGGACAAGCAAATAGCTTTTCTAAGTTCAGAAATTTGAGCCTACTTAAGTATTCTTCCTAGAGCATATTTTCATAAATTATAGGGAAGAATGGCTCAGGTGGTTTGAAGAAAAGATTACTGGTATGGAAGTTAGAACATGTTGTGGTTAGTACTTGTTTTGCCACTGTATTGTGTTGTGCAGGATGTAGTTTTACTGGTCTGAATCCCAGTTTTCTCCTTTTAAACAGGGATATTGGACTGGTTAATTTCTAGGTCCCTTTCCAACTTGGAAATTTTACAGTGTTATGAAACTTTTAAGAAAATTATCAAAGTTTACTGTTGATGCTAAACTTTTCCAGTTTTTGAAATGTCAAGGCAGCAAGATTAAATTACAGGAAGAACTTTGGATATTGTGAGTGAGCAGAAAAGTGGGAAGTGACTCTTGAGATGGGCAAGTGTAAGGATAAGGCATAATGAAAGACTAACCCAAACTATATTTGTGGAATGCTGACCTTGTAGCTCTCTAGTAAGACCCCGAGAAAGAGTGCAGGGGCCATCACTGACTACTCCATAAAAGCATTTACTGAAAACCTTGCCGGGCGGGTCTTTATATTAAAGTCTTAGAATTTTATCTCAACTCTGCTGTTACTTGTTGTGTGACATTAAGAAGTTACTTAAAATCTCTAACTAATCCTTAGTGTCCTCTTTTGAAAACTGGAGGAATAACATCTATCTTTGGAGTTAAGGGAGACTGAAATTTAAAAATGCAGCATAGTGCTTGGCATATGCACTTGATAAATGGTGGGTTTTGTATTGTTATAGCTGAAGCTAAAAGAACAAAAGACATGTTGGGAAATATTAGGAAGGAATTTGGCAATATCATTTAAAACATGAGAATTAAATGAGCCAGTTCATATGAATGTGTTTAGCACAATGCCTGCACATAACACATAATCAGTTAAGGTTGGTTGAATCTGATTCACTAGGGGAAGCTGGGATGTTTGGGGAATATTTTAGAGATTATAAGAAAGAAGACCATCATGTCTTTGTCATAAAAATGATCTTCAGAGATAATTTACTGAGTCTGGCCCAGAGTTTTCTTTAATATTAAAAAAAAACTAATGACATATTTTAATTTTATAACTAAGGTTTAGACTTACCAAGGCCTCTAATACAGTATATGGTCTCATGTGACCCAGTAAATACTCAACCTTCACAATGATGGCATAAACAAAATCCTGATTCAGGAATGTGCTCATAGTTTTTCTTGCTTGATACATTAGTAAATATTGGCTTATTGGCCAGAGCAATAAAGATATGAGGTATTATGATCCAGTCCATTTATGAGAAAATATATAATATTTACATGTTCTAAAACTGTCACTTGTTCATTTTTACTAGAATCTGGTTGCTCTCTTTTCATTATTTAGTTTTGCCAGCTTCCTCAAGCACTAATTTACACACATGGTAACCTTAAACATGTTTTTTCAATAAGTTTTCAACATGAGAAGATACTTTTGATTTATGTTTCATATTCACTTAAGAGAATGATTTTTAAAATGATAATTAAATGCTAGGCCATTTGTGGGATTGCAACGTGGTTCCTTTTTAAATATATCTGTTCTGAGAATTTCAGCAAAAGGTGAAAAGAAATAGGACAGATGACAAGTGCTGTATTGATGTTAAGTAAAAACAAGCAAACTGTGACCTACATGAGCCGGTCTCTAGGGAGCTGGCTTTGGAGCTTTTTTGAGTGTTTGGGTATTTTGTGGGATTTTTTTCCCCAATCACTTTAGTAGAGGCTGGATTACAATTGAGAGTGCAGAGATTAATGGCCTGTTGTGACTAATCCACTAAGCCCCTACTCTTATTTCTCTTAAATTGATTGAATTTAGAGAAACCAAAGATAGGCCCATACCAGCTACCCTGATATTAGATCCCAGTGAATTAATGAGTCTTAATAGCTCTAAGTACATGTAACCAAGAATCATGGCACCTTTATGGAATGTAGTCACTTTTTGCATTAAGAAATTCTTTTATTTGTTGCTTAGTAGAGTAGATCCCAATGTGTTGTTTCATAATCTTTTTTTTTTAAGAGAACATTTTCACATGATTACAATTAGAATTATAACACAAATATATTCAATTTTAATTAATTTAGATAAGAGAAAAAGAAACAGATCACCTGTAATCACATAACTTTAATGCAACTGTTGTTAACACGTTATTCCCCTCTAGGTTTTATATATAAGCATTTTTACTTATTTGAAATTGTATTCCACTGTTATGCTTGAGCAAAAAGTCATGTGAAATAAATATATGGTTTGTGTGCCATAAAGCAAGGCCCACCTAAAATGTAGACAAAAATAATGTAAAAATAATTATATAGAGAGATGGATAGATATGGCATTGATTTAAAAAATCACAATTTTATGTTAAATTAGTGAACTCAGATTGCATGAAATTTGAACAGAATTTAAATTTCTAAATCTTTAATTATGAATCTGTTGCTTTTGGAAAAAATATTTAGTAGGACGACTGAAGATGAGAAAGGTAATCATAGTATTGGGGATTTATGAGTAGGAGAAACAAAGAGACAATTTAGAAATGAGGTTTTAAAAAATGTTTTATTTAAAACACAAAGATATGTTTAAATGCACTGAGAAGCCATTTAAGGGAATGATTAAAAGCTTATAGACAGACCTAGGTTTAAACCCACACTCTGCCTCTTCCAAGCTGGATGGATTTGGGTAAGTTAACTTCTGCATCTCAGTTTTCTAATCCGTAAAATAGGGATAAAAATAACCACCTCAGTGATTTTCTTATAAATATTAAATGACATATGATAGTAAAGCACTTAGTATGTTATTATCAGGCAGATAATAATGGCTTAATAAATGCGATCTGTTAGTAACATCACATTCAGAATATGTAAGATGCAGCCAGCCTCACTGTCTTTCTAAAGGAGGAGGATACTTTTGAGTTGCCTGCTTTGTAGAGAACATTGTACTAGAAGCTCAGAAATTCTCAATACCTCCCACTAAGTCTACAAAAAGTATTCACACTGTTAAAACTGATGTGTAAAATCTTCTGTGATACTCCATAAACACCTTTCCAACTTTGCTCCAATCTGCCAACTCACTATTCTGTGAACACACCTTACACATACTTGCCTATGCCTTTGTTCATGTTGTGTTTCTTCACCTGGTTTTCACCCACCTGAATCATACCCGTCTCACAAGTTCAGCCAGAGGTCTCCTTCTCTGTGAATGCTGTTGTGATCAGTCCAGTTAGTAGTAGTCTCTTTGTTCTCTACACCCCACTGGCTTTTATTGACTCTAGTGCTGCTTGTCACTGACCTTTCTTCTTCATCAGATGGAAAACTCGTAATCTAGTTTCATCTAGTCTTCTTGTATATCCTGTTCCCACTCCTAGCACAATATGCCGATTGGTTGGGTTTTACTCCCTAATCTTTAGTGATGGTTACCAGATTATCTGCAGATATTCTAAGTAATATCTGTTGATCTAAGTTTTATTTTTCTTCCCCAACCTACCTAGTCCCACTTAGAGATACTACAGTTCAGGACAAGGCTCAGCAAGTAATAGACTGTAGGCCAAATCTGGCCCACCACCTAGTTTTGTAAACAAAGTTTTCTTGGAGCACAGCCATGCATGTTCATTTATTATCTATGGCTACCTTTATACCACAGCCAACAGAGTTGAGTAGTTGCAACAGAGACTGTATTGCCTGAAATGCCTAAAATATTTACTATGTGGCCCTTTACAGAAAAAGTTTGCAACCCCTAATGTAAACGATTGACTTTTCTTCAATGAAACCATTTCCCTCAATGAAAGATTGGCTAAATTTTATTTTTTTTAATTTTAATTTTATATTGGAGCATAGTTGATTTACAGTGTTGTGTTAGTTTGAGGTGTACAACAAAGTGATTTAGTTATACATATACATGTATCTATTCTTTTTCAAATTCTTTTTCCATTTAGGTTATTACAGAATATTGAGCAGAGTTCCCTGTGCTATACAGTAGGTCCTTGTTGGTTATCTATTTTAAATATAGTAGTGTGTACATGTCAACCCCAAACTCCCAATCTATCCCTCCCCACACTTCCCCCCCACCCCCCCAGTAACCATAAGTTCATTCTCTAAGTCTGTGAGTCTGTTCCTTTTTGTAAGTAAGTTCATTTGTATCACATTATTTTTTTAGATTCCACATATAAGCGATATCATATGATATTTGTCTTTCTCTGTCTGACTTACTTCACTTTCAGTCTGTATATGTCCCTAGATCTGAAGTGAATTTCTTGTAGACAGCATATATACGGGTCTTGTTTTTGTATCCATTCAGCGAGTATATGTCTTTTGGTTGGAGCATTTAATACATTTGCATTTAAGGTAATTATTGCCATATCCTTTTGCCATTTTCTTAATTGTTTTGGATTTGTTTTTGTAGGTCTTTTTTCTTCCCTTCCTCTTTTGTTCTCTTCTCTTGTGATTTGATGACTAACTTTAGTGTCATGTTTAGATTCTGTTTTCTTTTTTGTGTGTGTATTAATTGTAGATTTTCAGTTTGTGGTTACCATGAGGTTTTGATATAGCAGTCTATTTATAAACAAAATTGTTTCAAATTGCTAGTCTTTTAATTTCCAATGCATTTCCAATATCCTGCATTTGTGCTCTCCTCACAATCACTGGTTTTGATATCATATTTGTGTGCAGATGACTTCCTACCTTTACTGCCTTTACTGTACGTTTCCCTTTGCCAGTGAGCTTTTCCATTCCTAATTTTCTTGATTCTAGTAGTAGCCTTTTATTTTCTGCTTAGAGAAGTTCCTTTAGCATTTGTTGCAAAGCTGGTCTGGTGGTGCTGAATTGTCTTAGCTTTTGCTTATCTGTAAAGCTTTTGATTTCTCTGTAGAATCTGAGTGAGAGCCTTGCTGGGTAGAGTATTTTTGGTTGTAGGTTCTTCCCTTTCATCACTTTAAATATATTGTGCCCCTCCCTTCTGGCCTGCAGAATTTCTGCTGAGATATCAGCTGGTTAACCTTATGGGAGTTCCCTTTTATGTTATTTGTTGCTTTTCCCTTGTTGCTTTTAATATTTTTTCTTTCTCTTTAATTTTTGTCAATTTGATTACTATGTGTCTTGGTGTGTTCCTCCTTGGGTTTATCCTGCCTGGGACTCTGTTCTTCCTGGACTTGGGTAACTGTTTCCTTTCCCATGTTAGGGAAGTTTTCAGCTATCTCTTCCAAGTATTTTCTCAGGTCCTTTCTCTCTCTCTTCTCCTTCTGGGACCCATACAATCCGAATGTTGGTACATTTAAAATGTTGTCCCAGAGGTCTCTTAGACTGTCTTTGTTTCTTTTCATTCTTTTTTCTTTATTCTGTTCCACAGCAGTGATTTCCACCATTCTGTCTTCCAGCTCACTTATTTGTTCTTCTGCCTTAGTTACTCTGCTATTGATTCCTTCTAGTGTATTTTTCATTTCAGTTATTGTGCTGTTCATCTCAGTGTTTGTTCTTTAGTTCTCTAGGTCTTTGTTAAACATTTCTTGTATCTTCTCAATCTGTGCCTCTATTCTTCTTCCGAGATCTTGGATCATCTTCACTATCATTACTCTGAATTCTTTTTCGGGTAGATTGCCTATGTCCACTTCACTTGGTTGTTCTTCCGGGGTTTTTTCTTGTTCCTTCATGTGGGACATATTCCTCTGGCATCTCATTTTGTCTGACTTTGTGTGATTGCAGTTTCTATCCTGCAGGCCATAGGATTGTAGTTCTTCTTGCTTCTGCTGTCTGCCCTCTGGTGGTTGAAGCTGTCTACGTGGCTAGTGCAGGCTTCAGGAGGGACTGGTTCCTGCCCACTGGTGGGTGGAGCTGGGTCTTGTCCCTCTGGTGGGCAGAGCTGTGTTCAGGAAGACTTTAAGCAGCCTGTCTGCTGATGGGTGGGGCTGTGTTCCCACCCTGTTTGTAGTTTGGCTTGAGGCATCCCAGGACTGGAGCCTACAGGCTGTTTGGTGGGGTCAGGTCTTGGGGAGGAAATGGTGGCCTCCAGGAGGGCTCACACCATTGAGTACTCACCAGAAGTGCTGTTGCCAGTGTCTTTGTCCCTGCAGTGAGCCAGAGCTGCCTCCTGCCTCTGCAGGAGGCCCTCCACTCCTAGCAGATAGGTCTGGCCCCAGTCTCTAATGAGGTCACTGCTTTTTTTCCTGGATCCTGGTGAACACTAGACCTTGTGTGCAACCTCCAAGAGTGGAGTTTCTCTTTCCCCCAGTCCTGTGGAATTCCTGTGATCAAACCCTGCTGGCCTTCAAAGCCAGATTCTCTGGGGTCTCCTCCTACCATTGCCAGATCTCCCAGTCTGGGAAGCCTGATGTGGGAGAATTTCTGTGGTATAATTATTTTCCAGTTTGTGGGTCACCCACTCAGTGGGTATAGGATTTGATTTTATTGTGATTGTGCCCCTCTTACTGTGTTGTTGTGGCTTCTTCTTTGTCTTTGGATGTAGTGTCTCTTTTTTGGTAGGTTCCAGTGTTTTGTTTTGTTTTGTTTTTTGTCAATGGTTGTTCAGCAGTTAGTTGTGATTTTGGTGTCTTTGTAACTGGGGTGAGCTCACATGCTTCTACTCTGCCATCTTGCCCTATTATCTCTAAATTTTAGATTAAATATTCAAAAAAAATTTTTTAAAACCTTGAGGCTTGGGCTTCCCTGGTGGCGCAGTGGTTGAGAGTCTGCCTGCCAATGCAGGGGACACGGTTTCGAGCCCTGGTCTGGGAAGATCCCACATGCCACGGAGCAACTAGGCCCATGAGCCACAATTACTGAGCCTGCGCGTCTGGAGCTTGTGCTCTGCAACAAGAGAGGCCATGATAGTGAGAGGCCGGCACACTGCGATGAAGAGTGGCCCCCACTTGCCGTAACTAGAGAAAGCCCTTGCATAGAAACGAAGACCCAACACAGCCATAAATAAATAAATAAATAAATAAATGGATCATCACATTTAAAAAACAAAAACAAAAAAACAAAAACCTTGAGGCTTTAGAAACTCCAGAATTATCTTGACTTTTGTGGATGTCTTGGCAGTTTTTACAACCCCAAAGAGGTTCCTTAAACTTCTACCAGTGTCAGAAACCAAAAAAGAAATCTCAGTTTGTGCTGGTTTGGATTTTAAAGCTCCCTTTGCTGTCACAGGAGCTTGGAGCAGTTCTGGCCCTGCCCAGGCAAATATTCTCAGGGCAAGCCTCCCCTAAGGGATGATTATGCTGGGGATGGCATCTTGGCAGAGAAGGAGCAAGCTTTGAGAGTACTGTTCTGCTGCTAGTTCTTTGAAAAAATAATCCTCCTCTTTTGGGAATGTGAATGTCAGACCACATTCAGAAATAAGATTATCACCTGGAAAGATAAGCAATTTTAGGAATGACAATCTGAAAAAATCAAACCTTTCCCCTTGATGATTGAGACAGGCCAGACACATAACCTGAGCCATGATCAGTTGCTGCACTTGGATAGAGCATTTTCTCCCAAGTAACAAGCTGAATGAGCTTTGTGGGTCTCTGGGAGACAATTGTTGTCCTCCCTGTACAGATGGGGAAATTGAAGTCAGGAAGCAGCAGCTTAGTCTAGCCACAGAGGGAGTAGGTTCTGGCAAGGACCCCACAGGACTCACAGGAGCTAGATTCCCAGCCCTCTTAGACATAGCATTTGCACTGGGAAGCCCCTAAAGCAGATTTCAGAATGCTGCTTCACACAGACTCTTTTGAACTGTAGAGCAGGGCTTGGCAAACAATGGCCCACGGACCAAATCCAGCCTGCTGCCTTTTTTTATAAGGCCAAGAGCTAAGAATGATTTTTACATTTTTAAATGGTTGGGAAAAAAATCAAAAGAAGAGTAATATTTTGTAACACATGAAAAATATAAGAAACCAAGTTTCAGTCCATAAATAAAATTTTATTGAAATACAGCCACACATTCATTTATTTATTGTCTTTTGTCTATGGCTGCTTTTGAATTATGACAACAGAGTGGAGTAGTTTTAACAGAGCCTATGGCTGGCAAAGCCTAAAATATTTACTATCTGTCCCTTCACAGAAAAAAACTTTCCCAACCTCTACTCTAGAGGGCCTGTTAGTATAATAATTAAAATCAACTTTATTGGAGTGTAATATAGAAAATGCACTCATTTTAAATCTACCGTTTGATGAATTTGGAAAAAGAATGCAGTCATATAACAACTGCCACAATCAAGATAGAACATTTCCATTATCCCCCAAATTTCCCTGTGCTCCACTCCTAAGTAGTCAGTCTCTCTCCTATTCTTGAACTCAGGCAACCATGCGTCCGACCTCTGTCAATAGTAGCAGCTTTTAAATGTTTGTTTCCTGAGCATTTCAGATCACTAAGACTGTGTTAAAGGAGAGTGGTGGAGGAGGGTGTGTGAAAACATGAAGTTGATTTTCTTCTCTCATTTGATAACTCCTTAATTCACTCCAAGCACCCACTCCAAACAGCCACTTAACTGTTAATAGTATTAGTAGCTAACAGGCACTGTGCAGAGACCTCTCCATCTGTTATCTCATTTAATCGTTTAACCTTATAAGGGATGTCTTATCTATCTCTCATTTTATTGAGAGGAGACAGAGACACCCAGGTTGACTTACTGAAGGGCACACAGCTGATAAGATGTAACCTACCATTTGAACTCTGATATGTCTGAATCCAGAGCTTGAGCTCAGCCACCATACCACACACTTTTTCATTCTTCTCTACAAGCCTGCTTGGGGGTGTAATATCAACATTTTATAGAAGAAGGAAGCTCAGAGAGATTAAGTGACTGGTTCAAGTCACCCAGCTACTAACTGCCAGAGTCAGATGTGAACTCCTAATTGTAAGCAGAAGGCACAGACACAGAGCAAATGAAAAAACATTATTTTGAAAAATAAAAATCACCTTGTCCTACAAAGAGGTGAACTAAGGGCCTGGGTGAGTGAGCTGTAGATAATGCAGGGGTGAGAATGGCACTAGGTGAAAAGCAGTCTTAAGTCAGATATACTTTTGCTTTCTGAACTAATGGATATTCCAAGACTATTTAATTTAATATAAACAACTAATGAGGTAAAGTGCTTTGAAAAACTGAGGGATGCATCCATGCTGACCAGCATCAATAATCAAAATCTCTCTTCCCATCCCTTCACAAACAGCATTCATCTGTTCAGATTGAAAAAGTCTCAGAGTAGGGCCACATGGAGTGTTGTCTTTCCATCCTCCTCCTCACACCTACTATTACAAAGGATGGTGCAGTTTACCGGCCCTTAGTTTGAATGATTGCACTGCATTTCTTCAGAGCCTTTTTACCAAGTGCTTGGCATCGAAGAGGCACCCCAAAATATTGTTTGTTGTTACAGTTTTCTAGGAACACTCCATCAGCCTCTCTGCAGGCTCTTCTTACAACCCTAGGATAGGAGGTTGTGTCCACTGGGATCCTTAGTTGTAAATAAAAGAACCCCTTCAAAATTAGTATAAACAGAAAAGAGATTCATTAAAGCAGGTACTCACTGAATCTTTGGGTGGGTCAAATAATCGGAATTGCAGGCTATACTTATAAGACTGCTATGGAATTGTTCTAGAAAAGACCCGTGCTCCTGCAACTGCTTGGCAGAGACAGCCAGATCTCATTACTGATGTGGACTAGTCACTAGACCCACTGGTGTCCAGAAAGCTGAACAATTCTGCCACCAATCTCACCAGAAAATGTATTCCACACAAGACCTACTTTCTCATTGTTGTTCACTTCAGAACTGAAATCTCAGACAACTGAGATTGCCAGATTCTGTCACATGCCTGTGTCCTATCAAAAGTAAAGTTCAGGATTCTACCTGGATGGGATTGAACCTAAAAAGTGAGAAATACTCCAAACATAGTGGGTTGGCTGAATAATGGCCCCCCTCAAAGGTGTCTACATCCTAATCTTGCGAACCTGTGAATATGTTACCTTACATGGTAAAAGGGACTTTACAGATGTGATAAGTTACGGATCTCGAGATGGGAAGATTATCCTGGATTATCCAGGTGGGCCCAATGTAATCATAAGGGTCCTTAAAAGAAGGAGTCAGGAAGGTCAGAATCAGAAAAAGGAGATGTGATGACAGAAGCAGAGGTTGGAATGATGCACTTTGAAGATGGAAGAAGGGGATTATGAGCTAATCAATGTGAAAGGTCTCTAAGTAGCTGGAAAAGGCAAGGAAACAGATTTACTCCTGGAGCCTGAAGAAGGGATATCAGTCTGCTGACACCTTGATCTTAGCCTCCTAAAACTCATTTCAGACTTCTGAGCTCCAGAACTACCAAGATAATATTTGTGTTGTTTAAAGCCACCAAGGTTGTAGTAATTTGTTATAGCAGCAATGGGAAACCAATACCCATAGGAAAAGCACCCAAAGTGTGATGGGAAACCAGAAAGCATGAAAAATGTCCAGCATAGCAGCAATGAATGAAAGCTTGAGAAATTGTTTACACATCCAATTTATAGGGTTACATCTCTTCATCCTTTGAGAGCATTCTAATAGAGTCCTGAAGCTAGGTTGGGTGAACAAGCTGAATAAATTGTGTGTTCACCTACTTTATTCACATTCCATGATTTATTCAACAAATATTCTACTCATTAATTAAATATTTGCTGGAGTTAAGTGCCAAGCACTGTGAAAGATATTATGGTTACAAAGAAAAATAAGACAATAAGACTTAGAGTTAAGAGTCAAGGAGTTCATAGACACTGTGTTTAGATTTCACTGATTTTCAGTTTTCTCTATATATCAAATCCCACCAAAAATCCACATTTAGGTGATTTGGAAGAATGGGAGTTAGGATATCCAGATGATTGCAGGAGGAGCCCCAGTAATGCCCCAATAAAAGCATTATAAGTTGAATCCCTATTATAGCAGCACTCAATACTTACTGAGTGTTCTCTGTGTTAAAGGTAATGCTAAGTATTTTGTATGCTTTATTTTTATATAATTATATCAACTACATGAGGTATGGACAATTATTATCCCCATTTTACAGATGAATAAACTGTAGGAAATACGACCAAATTCACTTTGCTAGGTAACAAAGCTGGGATTTGAACTTTAGATCAAATTTGAACATCTGACTCCTGAGTGCATATGTTTTGCCACCCTGTCTACTTGTGTACTAAGCACTGGGTTAGAGACTAAAGATTCACATGTGTAAGAGAAAAAAATCTCCAGATAAGTGAACCACAAAATTTTGTAGGTAAAATAAGCTATGAAATGCAAAGAATTACATAGCTTTCCAAGGTAACTGATTTACATATCTTCATTTGAATATATAATTTCTGATCCATTTGGTTAAAGATGATATTGCAACTGAGGTAAGAGCAACCCCTCTGTTGCTTTCACTAATTTAGGTACAAAATATATTCTAGATATTTTCAATTTTAAAATCATATTCCATAAGGAATATATATGAATCATTCTTTCCCCTTTCTCCTTCTTTTCTACCCTTAGCTGTAAGCTAAGGTCAATGCTTTGGTCAGTGGTATTGTTTAGATTAATGCCCCTTGAATCCTCTTGCCAGAAAGTGTAAAGGTTGGGGATGCAGCCCTCCAGCACCCTGTTCTAAGCCAGGTGCCTCCCTTCTGCAATGGCTCATCAAACACCCATACAGGAAATGTTGAGGCTGAGTTGGACTGGGAGCAAGGATACACAGATCTGTAAACTGAAGAAAACTACACAACCTAAAATTTGTGAGTTATGTTTTATTTGGGGACTTTACTGAGGACAATAGCCTGGAAGACAGCCTCTCAGATGTGTCTGAGGAACTGTTCTGAAGAGGTAAGGGAGGAACCAGGATATATAGGAGTTTTTGTTGAAAAAACAAAACAAAAAAAAAACATGAACATGTAGTTGAACATCAAAAGATTACTGCTAATCACAAAAAGCAAACATCTCAATTTAGTGATTTTAGTGCTTCTCTATGTATAGGAAGATGTAAGAGTCTGGGGTCATTGAAATTATTCCTTGGATATGCATCTTCACTATCAAGGGCCAGTATCCTGGTTTTCTCCATCTTGAATTCCCCTCAGGGTACACTGCCCAGGGCCGCTGCTGGGGTTGATGGCTTGATGGCGGGCCACATTTGTTGTTTACTGGAATGGCAGGCAATAATTTTTTTTTTGCCAACAGATATCACTTATTTCTCCCAGGTTGAGTAGAGTGTGTAAGATCTCTTGACCACTGAGCCAAGGGTTACGTCTTACCCAAATGGCACCAGAGTATTCTGCTCCTTGGGTTCTGGGAGCTAATGTTTGCTAGGTTACCACTTAGCAATCCTGTTGACAGATGGTGTGCCTTGCTCATCAAATTGGAATCCTCCCCACTTTGAGGGCCCGAGGCATGTTGGCAGACAAACTTGGTGGTGTTTTCTAATGCTGAATGGTCTGCAGTTCAAGAGCATGAAGATAAATATTCCACTTCCTTGTGTATCCACTAACTTAAGCTTTTCTGAGTCTATTCCCTTCACTTTGACAGAAAACATTTAGAAAAGTGAAATGAAGTGCTTTCAGGCACTCAGCTCCTCCATCCATCACTTTCTTTTGTACTATGTCAGCTTGGCCCTTTTCTTTTTTTTTTTTTTTTAAACATCTTTATTGAAGTATAATTGCCTTACAATGGTGTGTTAGCTTCTGCTTTATAACAAAGTGAATCAGTTATACATATACAATATGTTCCCATATCTCTTCCCTCTTGCATCTCCCTCCCTCCCACCCTCCCCATCCCACCCCTCTAGGTGGTCACAAAGCACCGAGCTGATCTCCCTGTGCTATGCGGCTGCTTCCCACTAGCTATCTATTTTACATTTGGTAGTGTATATATGTCCATGGCACTCTCTCACCCTGTCACATCTCACCCCACCCCCTCCCCATATCCTCAAGTCCATTCTCTAGTAGGTCTGTGTCTTTATTCCCATCTTGCCACTAGGTTCTTCATGACCTTTTTCTGTTTTTTTTCCTTAGATTCCATATATATGTGTTAGCATACTGTATTTGTTTTTCTCTTTCTGACTTACTTCACTCTGTATGACAGACTCTAACTCCATCCACCTCATTACAAATACCTCCATTTCATTTCTTTTTATGGCTGAGTAATATTCCATTGTATATATGTGCCACATCTTCTTTATCCATTCATCTGTCGATGGACATTTAGGTTGCTTCCATGTCCTGGCTATTGTAAATAGAGCTGCAATGAACATTTTGGTACATGACTCTTTTTGAACTATGGTTTTCTCAGGGTATATGCCCAGTAGTGGGATTGCTGGGTCGTATGGTAGTTCTATTTGTAGTTTTTAAGGAACCTCCATACTGTTCTCCATAGTGGCTGTATCAATTTACATTCCCACCAACAGTGCAAGAGGGTTCCCTTTCCTCCACACCCTCTCCAGCATTTATTGTTTCTAGATTTTTTGATGATGGCCATTCTGACTGGTGTGAGATGATATCTCATTGTAGTTTTGATTTGCATTTCTCTAATGATTAATGATGTTGAGCATTCTTTCATGTGTCTGTTGGCAATCTGTATATCTTCTTTGGAGAAATGTCTATTTAGGTCTTCTGCCCATTTTTGGATTGGGTTGTTCATTTCTTTAATATTGAGCTGAATGAGCTGTTTATATATTTAGGAGATTAATCCTTTGTCAGTTGCTTCATTTGCAAATATTTTCTCCCATTCTGATGGTTGTCTTTTGGTCTTGTTTATGGTTTCCTTTGCTGTGCAAAAGCTTTTAAGTTTCATTAGGTCCCATTTGTTTATTTGTGTTCTTATTTCCATTTCTCTGGGAGCTGGGTCAAAAAGAATCTTGCTGTGATGTATGTCATAGAGTGTTCTGCCTATGTTTTCCTCTAAGAGTTTGATAGTGTCTGGCCTTACACTTAGGTCTTTAATCCATTTTGAGTTTATTTTTGTGCATGGTGTCAGGGAGTGTTCTAATTTCATACTTTTACATGTATCTGTCCAATTTTCCCAGCACCACTTATTGAAGAGGCTGTCTTTTCTCCACTGTATATGCTTGCCTCCTTTATCAAAGATAAGGTGACCATATGTGCGTGGGTTTATCTCTGGGCTTTCTATCCTGTTCCATTGATCTATATTTCTGTTTTTGTGCCAGTATTAAACTGTCTTGATTACTGTAGCTTTGTAATGTAGTCTGAAGTCAGGGAGCCTGATTCCCCCGGCTCCATTTTTCATTCTCAAGATTGCTTTGGCTATTCGGGGTCTTTTGTGTTTCCATACAAATTGTGAAACTTTTTGTTCTAGTTCTGTGAAAAATGCCAGTGGTAGTTTGATAGGGATTGCATTGAATCTGTTGATTGCTTTGGGTAGTAGAGTCATTTTCACAATGTTGATTCTTCCAATCCAGGAACATGGTATATCTCTCCATCTATCTGTATCATCTTTAATTTCTTTCATCAGTGTCTTATAATTTTCTGCATACAGGTCTTTTGTCTCCTTAGGTAGGTTTATTCCTAGATATTTTATTCTTTTTGTTGCAATGGTAAACGGGAGTGTTTTCTTAATTTCACTTTCAGATTTTTCGTCATTAGTGTATAGAAATGCAAGAGATTTCTGTGCATTAATTTTGTATCCTGCTACTTTACCAAATTCATTGATTAGCTCTAGGAGTTTTCTGGTAGCATCTTTAAGATTCTCTATGTATAATATCATGTCATCTGCAAACAGTGACAGCTTTACTTCTTCTTTTCCAATTTGGATTCCTTTTATTTCTTTTTCTTCTCTGATTGCTGTGGCTAACACTTCCAAAACTATGTTGAATAATAGTGGTGAGAGTGGGCAACCTTGTCTTGTTCCTGATCTTCGTGGAAATGGTTTCAGTTTTTCACCTTTGAGGACAATGTTGGCTGTGGGTTTGTCATATATGACCTTTATTATGTTGAGGAAAGTTCCCTCTATGCCTACTTTCTGCAGGGCTTTTATCATAAATGGGTGTTGAATTTTGTTGAAAGCTTTCTCTGCATCTATTGAGATGGTCATATGGTTTTTCTCCTTCAATTTGTTAATATGGTGTATCACATTGATTGATTTGCGTATATTGAAGAATCCTTGCATTCCTGGGATAAACCCCACTTGATCATGGTGTATGACCCTTTTAATGTGTTGTTGGATTCTGTTTGCTAGTATTTTGTTGAGGATTTTTGCATCTATGTTCATCAGTGATATTGGCCTGTAGTTTTCTTTCTTTGTGACATCTTTGTCTGGTTTTGGTATCAAGGTGATAGTGGCATTGTAGAATGAGTTGGGCAGTGTTACTCCCTCTGCAATATTTTGGAAGAGTTTGAGAAGGATAGGTGTTAGCTCTTCTCTAAATGTTTGATAGAATTCGCCTGTGAAGCCATCTGGTCCTGGGCTTTTGTTTGTTGGAAGGTTTTTAATCACAGTTTCAATTTCAGTGCTTGTGATTGGTCTGTTCATATTTTCTATTTCTTCCTGGTTCAGTCTCGGCAGGTTGTGCATTTCTAAGAATCTGTCCATTTCTTCCAGGTTGTCCATTTTATTGGCATAGAGTTTCTTGTAGTAATCTCTCATGATCTTTTGTATTTCTGCAGTGTCAGTGGTTATGGCCCTTTTCTGAGACTTGTCTTCACATAGTGTTTTATATCAGTTACATACAGTATCTTGAACCAAAAAGAGAACTTTGTAGTCCAGAGTTCAGAGCTTAACTTTGTTTTTGAGACAGTATTGTGCAAGACCTATTTCTTCAGAGATTGTTAGAGGAAAAGACAACAGCCTAGGCAAAGAAGGGGCCCTAATATAAATCAGTGTGGCTTCAACACAGATAATAAGTGAGGTTAGAGAACAACATTAACAAGCTGTGTATTTATCCTAAGATCAATGGGAAACCATGAGAGGGCCTTAAGCTGGGTGAGGGATGTGGTTCACATGATCACATTTGAGTTTTAAGAAGATTTCTCCAGCTACAGAGAGGAGAATTGACTGGGAATGAAGTGAAAGTGAGGGAGACAGGTAACCTTGAGAGGGGCAGTCAGGAGACTCTAGTGGCAGTCTGAGTTAGAGACAGGTAATCTGATGAAGATGGTGGTGGATATGGAGAGCAACGGAGAGAATCAGGAGTTGTTTAGGACGTGGATCAATGGAGCTCAATGAATTGCATGTGGTGGGGGAGAGGGAGAATGGTGGGTTAGAATGAGACCCAGGTTTCTGGCTCATGAACTGGGTGGATGGTAGATTCATGTATCAAAGTCGCAGTGGAAGAGGGGCACCATCATGCATAGCATGCCTCTGCATTGAGTCACAGAGAACTGAAAGACAACTTGAAGGGGAGAGAGAGCTGTAGAGTTTGGGGAGAAGGGGAGAGGGAGAAAAGGAAATAATAATGAGAGAAAGAAAAGACAGTGTCCTCTACCAGAGATTATACCAGGGCATAAGAACACACAAACCTACTATTACTACAGTTTTTCACTTGTATTGGCAACACCACTATTACTAGCTGCTATTGATTTCTTAGTATATGTCTAAACCTTAAATAGCTTTCAATTTTTACAAAAAACATGTTGAATAGATATCATTCATCACCCCTATATGGCCGAACAGACTGAGGCTCCGAAATGTTAAATAATTTAGCTGGAGTTAGAAAGCTAGCAAATAGCCAAGCTATGATTTGAATCCAAGTTTGTATGGTTCTGAAGAATACAATCTTTTGTATTCTTCAGAACCAAAGGTTTTCATAACCTTTTAGGGAAAACTGATACCCCAAGGGACAAATAAACATGTTCAGGCTTAGAATGATGTTTAGAATAAAGTACTGAAATAACAAAGAGTCTGATAGGAGATCATTTTATGAATATTTCTTGGAGATGTTGAGGTCTGCTGGTTTGTAATATATAGGCCAAATCTCTGAGTGCAAGTACATTAGTTTGAAGCAGGGAGCAAATAAATGAGATTAATAACACGTACGGTGAAGGGGGCATTGGAGAAGGATGTTTTTGAAACATCATTCTGCTTTGTACCCTTTGATTATGCTACTTTGCCAGTGTGATTAAGCTCAAATATTTAGCTTGATCCACATGACTCTCATGACACTCTACGATGCTTTATAGACCCACTTTCTGCCTCCCCTCTGTGCACCCTGTGTTTCAACCTTAAATGATTTCCCCTTCCTCCTTTTCTCCCTTCCTCCCTCCTTTCCTTTCTTTCCTCTTTCCTTCTTTCTATGTTTCCTTCCTTCACTCTTTCCCTTATTCATTCTTTTTTTTCACTTATTCAGTGATCATACATTGAGCACCCGTGGTGTACAGTGCCAGGAACTGTACTCGGTCTTGGGGATATCCTCAAGGAGGTCATGGGCATCTATAAAACACGGAGTTCATAATCATGGTATTGTACTTTGAAATACACTATTACACACATTGGGTCATATGAAAACAGTTCAGATGAGGGTGTGGCCTTCTTTAAAGGAGGTGAACTTTGACGTAGGAACACGTAGAAATTTGTCAAATATGTAGAGGAGTTGAGCTTTTCTGGCAGAGAAAATAACATGTGCCTTTTTAAAAAAGCAGCAAGGACTTGGAGAATGGAAAACAGTATTCTACAAATGTAGATTTGAATGTTTTTTGAGATGTGACAGTTATTTTTTTCCCACTTGTTACCACCCTTTGCATTTCTGTTTCAAAATCCTGAGGCTTCTTCTTCCACTCTCTTCTCTTTTCTGCTTCCTTTCACCTCTTTGCTGGCTCTCTGGATTAAACTCTTCATTGAAGATCTCTGACAGTTTCTCATCTGCTTTGCTAACCAGTTTAAAAAATAAACATTTAAAAGCCTCTGTGGGTCTCCTGCTATGTTATGGCTCTTGCACTGTGTGAATTGGTGCTCCCTGCCCAGAGGACCTGTGCCCCACCACTGAGGCTCTGAGGGCTGCGAACTTGCCATCAAGGTTTGCACCATGGGCTGTGCCGACTGACAGCTTGGCTTCGGCTCCCCAGAGTCAGTCACCTGCCATGTGCCTGCCTTCACCAAAAGGCACAGCACCAGACTGCTTGCTCACCAACAGAGTGAGACCTGGATAGGGCAGTGAGGCAGCCTAATTCAACACTGATCATGTCCAGTCGAACTCCCAGCTTTTCTTTACCTTCAGTGCCACATGATCCTCACCTACATGCTCAGCCTGCCTGGGGTTCTCTGGGCTGCTCCTGAGTGGAGATAGGGCTGATTTAATCTGCCTCACCGCATATATTGGGCTGTGTTCTAAGGCAGCCTTGTTTCACTCTGGCCTTTGCCTCAGCTGAGCCATGAAATTTCACCTGTGTCTGGACTGAATCCTCAGTCTGTGGCTTGGTTCTGATGAGGGGCTCCTCTTTTAACCAAGTAAGGGCTTGTGTGCCTGCCTGAGGCACAGAAAGCCAAACCCTGACAGGAGATTTTTGCAGCAAAGTAAGGGTTTATTGCAGAGCGCCAAGCAAGGGAGTGGGAGACAAATCTCAGATCCACTCCCTCTTGGTCTTTGAGTTGGGGGTGTTTTTAAAGGGGAAGAACAAAGAAGCTGGGATTAATCATCTTGTGACATTTCTGTAACATTTCTTAATCTTAGTTTCAGGGAGTCAGGATGTCTCTGGTTTTTGACTCTCTGGCCAGGTGGTCCATGGCCCAGGGGCCTGTTAGCTTATCTTGCCCTGGTGAAATAACCTGAGTTTGTGCATGAATGATAATATTTACAACAGCAATTTTAGTACATTAACAGTGTTACTGACGACAGCAATCTTAGTCATCTGACTCTGGTTGATTAGTGTTCAGTTAGCACAGGACTGAGGTCAGAGGAGACAAGCAAGCATATAAAGTTTTGGATAGAGAGATTAATCATAAGCTAGGTAAGGGAACTTGGTTTTAATGGGGCTAGATTTCACTCTCCCTGTACCTAGTGCCTTCATTTCTGTAGGCATTACACAGGGACCTTAATCTCTAGGTTTAGGGCCCAGTGCCCTCCCTAAATTTGGTTCCGTTACCCATGGGCTAACCTCACTAAAACCCACTGGACTCAGGTTACCAGAGACCCAGGAAAAGATGTTAAATTCTGAATATCCACCATGCCTTCATTTCCTATTGCTGTGCCCCATATACAAGTCAGGACCCCATTTATCAGGAATTGTTCTTCATTCTAATTATTATGTATAATATAGCAGTTAACATACGAAGTGCACCTGCCCTGCCCATTACTGGGCTAGACACTTGAGAAGAATTAGCTTACATGTCTTCACAATAGCTGCATGAGAAAGGCACTTCATGGCACTAGGAGTCCAGCTCAGGCAGCCTTGCTCCAAAGCCCATTTTCTTAAATGGAATGTGCTTTATTGTCTGCCTCAACCATAGTATATCTTTTTGTTGTCAGGCTCAGTGCTTTTCCAGCCATACCAATTTTCTGATAGCATCTTCCTCTGAGTCTGTCTTTCCAATGCGTCCATAGGTCTTGTGGGCAAATCTTGTTCCAGGCTGATTCCTTCCTCCATAATTGGACAATGACCACTTAAGTAATTGGATGATGTGCCATTAAGGACACTGAAAGGACCACTAGTGTCAAACTGTATACCAAGCATCCAATGAATTCTTATTGTGTATTGTTTGTGTGCTCAACTGTTTTCAGTACTATAAAGGGATCCCATGGAATAAAGGGTTCCAGTGGTTAAGCTCATGGACTCTACAACCAGACTGCCCAGACATGAATACTTATTTCACCACATAGTATCCATGTGACCTTGAGCAAGTGACTTGTCTCTATGCCTCAGTATTCTCACCTGAAAAATGGGGAAATAATAGTACCTACCTCATAAGGTTCTTGTGAAGATTAAATGAGTTGATTTGTGTAAAGCATTTTACACACACTAAGTGTTAAATAAGTATTTGCTATAATGATGTTGATGACAATGATTAAGGAGAATATGGCAGTATGGTTCCTGTTTCAAGAAGCTTTTAGTTTAATAAGGCAGACTAAAAGTCACATAAAATAAAATGAGACCATATTTAATTAAATATTAGTTTGGGTGACGAATATGAGAAGTTTAATAATGTTCCTAATAGTTGGGGGGCTGGGTATTGGGAAAGGCAACATGGATGAGAGACTTGACCATGGCATTGGGGATTAGTTGGTTGGAGAAAGGCAGAGAGGAAAATGGTGGTTTAGTCTTCTTGACACGAGGACTGCTTCCTTCAATGGAGCATTGATGATCCTTGTTACAGTGTTTGTTATTACCTGTTAGCCAAATTTCCATCCAAATAAACAAGAGCCCAAGATTCTGAGTCTAATCTGTAATCTTGGGGACTTGCTTTAATCATGGGTGTAGAGTGTGATTCTTCCTTGGGTAGAAGAGCATAGATTGAAAGGTGATTCAAGAGATAGTGTCCAGGGTTAGAGGTGGCCTGGAAGCTGGACAATCAAATTAAGCTTCCACTCAGCGGTTGAGTTGGAAGGCAAACTAAAGGCATGACCCAAAGTACTGTAAACTGACGACTTGGTATGAAAGATAGAAAACAGAGCATAGAGATGGGAAGCAGCAAGCTGCAATGGGCTTCAATTGATAAATTAAGGGAAACAGATTCTAATTAAGGCATAGAAGAATTAACTCAAATTAGAGCATCAGATCCTGTATCAATGAAGTCCTAGGGGAATGGGCCATGAAGCAAATTGTTCCTAATGATAGAGATGAGATAAATGATAGAGAAAAATGTCTAGAGATTCTGATGTGGGAACAAGCCCCAGGACAGATGTCACAGTAGGTGACCCAGGAAAGCCATTGTCAGATTCAGATTGGGGGACACTCAATGATCTTGGATTGTAGGGGAAGAAATTTTATGAGATTGAATACTCTGTTTAAGGTACTGTATTTTTTGAACCAGTGGTAGAGACAGAGCTAACTTAGCCATGCAGCTTTTCACTGAGAAGCTTACAGTTTAAAAGATAAGACAGATCTTATTCACAAATAACTAATACAAGGTAGAAAGCAGTGCCTGATATAAAGAAGGCAGAAATTGAGACCCTTAGGAAGGCAGAGGATGGAATGATTGCTTGCAGTGGAGGCTGGTGTATCATAGCCCCAGAGCCAGCACTGGAATCATGAAGCCTGGATCTAGATTTCTGCTACACCACTTAATAGATGTTGTGACCCTGAGTAGGTACATGCAACCTCTTTGACTATATCTTCATCTGTAAAATATGGATCAAAGTGTTTCCTATCTAACAGAGCTATTTTGAGGATTAAGATAGTGCAGATAGTGAGATGGTACATGCAAAGTGTCATTTAATAAATGATAGTTGTTATTAATTCCAATGGACTATTTCATTAGGGTCACATCCAAGGGAAGTATAGATCCAGAGGCTTCTGATATCAGATATCTCAGCAGCTGAAGATGGAATAACAGAGCAAAGTATTTAGCAACTGCAATATAGGAAAAAGTGTCTTAGTTTATTTTCACGTACAAACTCCTTTAGAGCTAGTTAAAAAAAAATGTATGTTGCCATTAAAAAATGCTTTTTGCAAACAGTTGAAAAATTAAATTTGGTTCCTAAGTTTCATGGGGAATGTTTCATGTTCTCCCATACACTTCTGGCGTGCACATATGTCCTAAATAAAAATGAGATACATAGAAATATAAACATTTTTGTGAGATGGACAGTCCTGTTTAGCTTGTTCTCCCAGACAGATGTGAAAATGTTCATTTTAAATTTACATTTAGAGAGGAAAATTACCATTATTTCAATAGTATAAGGAACAGTAATAATCCTAGGTGTTGATGTTTTCAAGTGCTTTCAAGTGCACAGCAGTAAACTCATGACTTTTCCAAACATACAGACACAATAACCAAACATTTAGATGAGGACTAAAGCTGTCAGCCAGCCATTTGTTCATTTTCAGATATCTAAATGACTAATGGCTTTATAAAAAATTCACGTATTGAATTGGAGTGGCTAAATAGAGATGACATCAAAACTAAAATAAAACAATAATAATAGTGATAGCATATACTTGGTATGTTTTCAAAAGTGTATTCATTTTCCTGCATACCTGAACCTCACTAGTTATTTAGAGAAGATATTATTAGCATCATTTTACAAACTATAACATTTAGTTTCAGAGAGATTTAATAGGTTTGCCCAGGATAGCATAGACAATATTATAGGCACGTTTTACCTCACAGCACTTAACACTAACATACATTGTATGTTTATATTTATTATTCTGATCTCTCACTAGAATGAAAATTTTATGAGAGCAGGGCCTTTGCCTGTTCCCTTCATTGCCTAGAATAATACTTAGCACATGGATAGGAAGTACTCCATAAATAGCTGTTGAATGAATGAATGAGTGAATAGGATCTGAGCCTGAGCTAGCACCTAGTTCAGCATCCTTTCCACCACATCAGTCACCCCCAAACCTTATAGAATGGTGATTGCAAAGATGGGGAGGGATTTCCAACAAGAAAAATCAAGGAGAACCTGATCATGGACTCTCTTCTGAGACAGACAAGGAATGTATCAAAGAAGAAAAAAATCAGGGGTGACGTTGGGAGAGTCAGTCATGAGGTACTGGTACCATGATCTGGCACCATGATCCAAGGAAAAGTACCATCAACACTGACTCAATGGGGCTTCCTAGGGAAAGTGATGTCTCAGCTGACACCTTCTGGAAGACTTGAGTTGAATGAGGAGGCAGAGGGCACTACGTGTGAAAAGGCTTAGAGAAGAAACAGCCAGTGATGTGTATGTGAAAACTGAAGGTTGTTCAGTGTGGATAGAGAATAATGTGAGAGGGCTTCATAAATGCAGGAAGAGACAAGGCTGAAAGATGTAAGTAAGAGCCAGATCAGGAAGGACCTTGACAAATCATGTAGAATGATCTTTATCCTGAGAGGTATGAGAAGCTACCTAAGTAATAGCATTGTGGGCACAGAGGAGAACAAGTCTCACTCAGAAAGTTTCATAAGTCTTACTTAAGAAGGCTTTAAAAAAAAAAACAACCCAATCCAAAAATGGGCAGAAGACCTAAATAGACATTTCTCCAAAGAAGATATACAGATTGCCAACAAACACATGAAAGGATGCTCAACATCACTAATCATTGGAGAAATGCAAATCAAAACTACAATGAAGTATCACCTCACACTGGTCAGAATGGCCATCATCAAAAAATCTAGAAACAATAAATGCTGGAGAGGGTGTGGAGAAAAGGGAACCCTCTTGCACTGTTGGTGGGAATGTAAATTGATACAGTCACTATGGAGAACAGTATGGAGGTTCCTTAAAAAACTAAAAATAGAACTACCATATGACCCAGCAATCCCACTACTGGGCATATACCCTGAGAAAACCATAATTCAAAGAGAGTCATGTACCACAATGTTCATTGCAGCACTATTTGCAATAGCCAGGACATGGAAGCAACCTAAGTGTCCATCAACAGACGAATGGATAAAGAAGATATAGCACGTATATACAATGGAATATTACTAAGCCATAAAAAGAAACGAAATGGAGTTATTTGTAGTGAGGTGGATGGACCTAGAGTCTGTTATACAGAATGAAGTATGTCAGAAAGAAAAACAAATACCGTATGCTAACACACATATATGGAATCTTAAAAAAAAAAAAAGGGGGCTCTGAAGAACGTAGGGGCAGGACAGAAATAAAGATGCAGATGTAGAGAACAGACTTGAGGACACGGGGAGGGGGAAGGGTAAGCTGGGATGAAGTGAGAGAGTGGCATAGACATATATACACTACTGAATATATCTTTTTGAATCAGTGTTTTTGGTTTTCTACAGAACAATACCCAGAAATGGAATTGCTGGATTGTATGGTAGTTCTATTTTTGATTATTTGAGGAATATCCATACTGTTTTCCATAGTGGCTGCACCAATTTACATTCCCACCAACAGGTATGAGGGTTCCCTTTTATCCACATCCTCACCAACACTTATTATTTGTTGTCTTTTTATAAGAATCATTCTGATAGGTGTGAGGTGATATCTCATTGTGCTTTTGATTTGTGTTTCCCTTATGAGCAGTGATGTTGAGCAACTTTTCATGTGTCTGATGGCCTTCTGTATGTCTTCTTTGGAAAAATCTTTATTCAAGTCCTATGCTCTTTTTTTTTCAGATTGTTTTTGATGTTGAGTTGTATGAGATATTTGTATATTTTGGATGGTAACCCCTTATCAGATATATGTTTACAAATATCTTCTCCCATTCAGTAGGCTGCCTTTTCTTTTTCTTAATAGTTTCCTTCACTGAGCAAAAGTTTTATAGTTTGATATAGTTCCATTTGTTTATTTGTTTATTTTTTTAACATCTTTATTGGAGTATAATTGCTTTACAATGGTGTGTTAGTTTCTGCTTTATAACAAAGTGAATCAGTTATACATATACATATGTTCCCATATCTCTTCCCTCTTGCATCTCCCTCCCTCCCACCCTCCCTATCCCACCCCTCTAGGTGGTCACAAAGCACAGAGCTGATCTCCCTGTGCTATGTGGTTGCTTCCCACTAGCTATCTATTTTACATTTGGTAATGTATATATGTCCATGCCACTCTCTCACTTTGTCACATCTTGCCCTTCCCCCTCCCCATATCCTCAAGTCCATTCTCTAGTAGGTCTGTGTCTTTATTCTCATCTTGCCGCTAGGTTCTTTATGACTTTTTTTCCCTTAGATTCCATATATATGTGTTAGCATACTGTATTTGTTTTTCTCTTTCTGACATACTTCACTCTGTATGACAGACTCTAACTCCATCCACCCCACTACAAATAACTCCATTTCGTTTCTCTTTATGGCTGAGTAATATTCCATTGTATATATGTGCCACATCTTCTTTTTTTTTTAAAATCTTTTATTTATTTTATTTATTTATTTTTGGCTGTGCTGGGTCTTCGTTGCTGCATGTGGGCTTTCTCTAGTTGCAGTGAGCGGGGGCTACTCTTCGTTGCAGTGCGTGGGCTTCTCATTGTGGTGGCTTCTTTTGTTGCAGAGCACAGGCTCTAGGTGCGTGGGCCTCAGTAGCTGTGGCTCGTGGGCTCTAGAGCACAGACTCAGTAGTTGTGGCATACGGGCTTAGTTGCTCCATGGCATGTGGGATCTTCCCAGACCAGGGCTTGAACCTGTGTGTCTTGAACTGACAGGCGGATTCTTAACCATTGCACCACCAAGGAAGTCCCACATCTTCTTTATCCATTCATCCAATGATGGACACTTAGGTTGCTTCCATGTCCTGGCTATTGTAAATAGAGCTGAAATGAACATTTTGGTACATGATTCTTTTTGAATTATGGTTTTCTCAGGGTATATGCCCAGTAGTGGGATTGCTGGGTCGTATGGTAGTTCTATTTTTAGTTTTTAAGGAACCTCCATACTGTTCTCCATAGTGGTTGTATCAATTTACATTCCCACCAACAGTGCAAGAGGGTTCTCTTTTCTCCACACCCTCTCCAGCATTTATTGTTTCTAGATTTTTTTGTTGATGGCCATTCTGACCGGTGTGAGATGATATCTCATTGTACTTTTGATTTGCATTTCTCTAATGATTAGTGATGTTGAGCATTCTTTCATGTGTCTGTTGGCAATCTGTATATCTTCTTGGGAGAAATGTCTACTGCCCATTTTTGGATTAGGTTGTTTGTTTTTTTTTTGTTATTGAGCTGCATGAGCTGCTTGTAAATTTTGTAGATTAATCCTTTGTCAGTTGCTTCATTTGCAAATATTTTCTCCCATTCTGAGGGTTGTCTTTTGGTCTTGTTTATGGTTTCCTTTGCCGTGCAAAAGCTTTTAAGTTTCATTAGGTCCCATTTGTTTATTTTTGTTTTTATTTCCATTTCTCTAGGAGGTGGGTCAAAAAGTATCTTGCTGTGATTTATGTCATAGAGTGTTCTGCCTATGTTTTCCTCTAACAGTTTGATAGTGTCTGGCCTTACATTTAGGTCTTTAATCCATTTTGAGTTTATTTTTCCTGTATGGTGTTAGGGAGTGTTCTAATTTCATACTCTTACATGTACCTGTCCAATTTTCCCAGCACCACTTATTGAAGAGGCTGTCTTTTCTCCACTGTATATGCTTGCCTCCTTTATCAAAGATAAGGTGACCATATGTGTGTGGGTTTATCTCTGGGTTTTCTATCCTGTTCCACTGATCTATGTTTCCTTTTTTGTGCCAGTACCATACTGTCTTGATTAGTGTAGCTTTGTAGCATAGTCTGAAGTCAGGGAGCCTGATTCATCCAGCTCCATTTTTCTTTCTCAAGATTGCTTTGGCTATTCGGGGTCTTTTGTTTTTCCATACAAATTGTGAATTTTTTTGTTCTAGTTCTGTGAAAAATGCCAGTGGTAGTTTGATAGGGATTGCATTGAATCTGTTGATTGCTTTGGGTAGTAGAGTCATTTTCACAATGTTGATTCTTCCAATCCAGGAACATGGTATATCTCTCCATCTATTTGTATCATCTTTAATTTCTTTCATCAGTGTCTTATAATTTTCTGCATACAGGTCTTTTGTCTCCTTAGGTAGGTTTATTCCTAGATATTTTATTCTTTTTGTTGCAGTGGTAAATGGGAGTGTTTTCCTAATTTCACTTTCAGATTTTTCATCATTAGTGTATAGGAATGCAAGAGATTTCTGTGCATTAATTTTGTATCCTGCTACTTTACCAAATTCATTGATTAGCTCTAGTAGTTTTCTGGTAGCATCTTTAGGATTCTCTATGGAGATTATCCTGTCATCTGCAAACAGTGACAGCTTTACTTCTTCTTTTCCGATTTGGATTCCTTTTATTTCTTTTTCTTCTCTGATTGCTGTGGCTAAAACTTCAAAAACTATGTTGAAAGTAGTGGTGAGAGTGGGCAACCTTGTCTTGTTCCTGATCTTAGTGGAAATGGTTTCAGTTTTTCACCATTGAGAATGATGTTGGCTGTGGGTTTGTCATATATGGCCTTTATTATATTGAGGAAAGTTCCCTCTGTGCCTACTATCTGCAGGGCTTTTATCATAAATGGGTGTTGAATTTTGTCAAAAACTTTCTCTGCATCTATTGAGATGATCATATGGTTTTTCCTCCTTCAATTTGTTAATATGGTGTATCACGTTGACTGATTTGCGTATATTGAAGAATCCTTGCATTCCTGGAATAGACCCAACTTGATCATGGTGTATGATCCTTTTAATGTGCTGTTGGATTCTGTTTGCTAGTATTTTGTTGAGGATTTTTTCATCTATGTTCATCAGTGATATTGGCCTGTAGTTTTCTTTCTTTGTGACATCTTTGTCTGGCTTTGGTATCAGGGTGATGGTGGCCTTGTACAATGAGTTGGGCAGTGTTACTCCCTCTGCAATATTTTGGAAGAGTTTGAGAAGGATAGGTGTTAGCTCTTCTCTAAATGTTTGACAGAATTCGCCTGTGAAGCCATCTGGTCCTGGGCTTTTGTTTGTTGGAAACTTTTTAATCACAGTTTAATTTTCAGTGCTTGTGATTGGTGTGTTCATATTTTTTTTTTTTTTTTTTTTTTACCAAAAAATTAAATTTTATTTTTTTTTCTTTTTTTTTTTTTCTTTTTTTTTTTTTAATGTCTGAAACATTTATATTAACATATTTCCATACATATTTCCATACAAGTACAAATATAAGATTTTTAGAAATTTCATGTAATGTCTGAAACATTTATATTAACATATTTCCATACATATTTCCATACAAATACAAATATGATTTTTAGAAATTTCATGTAATGTCTGAAACATTTATATTAACATATTTCCATACATATTTCCATACAAATACAAATATAAGATTTTTAGAAATTTCATGTAATGTCTGAAACATTTATATTAACATGTTTCCATACAAATAACCCAATGAAAGTTTAGTATTAGTTGTTTTGTTTGTTTTTTTATACTGCAGGTTCTTATTAGGCATCAGTTTTATACACATCAGTGTATACATGTCAATCCCAATCGCCCAATTCAGCACACCACCATCCCCACCCCACCGCAGTTTTCCCCCCTTGGTGTCCATATGTCCATTCTCTACATCTGTGTCTCAACTTCTGCCCTGCAAACTGGCTCTTCTGTACCATTTTTCTAGGTTCCGCATACATGCATTAATATACGATATTTGTTTTTCTCTTTCTGACTTACTTCACTCTGTATGACAGTCTCTAGATCCATCCACGTCTCAACAAATGACTCAATTTCGTTCCTTTTTATGGCTGAGTAATATTCCATTGTATATATGTACCACAACTTCTTTATCCATTCGTCTGTTGATGGGCATTTAGGTTGCTTCCATGACCTGGCTATTGTAAATAGTGCTGCAATGAACATTCGGGTGCATGTGTCTTTTTGAATTACGGTTTTCTCTGGGTATATGCCCAGTAGTGGGATTGCTGGGTCATATGGTAATTCTATTTTTAGTTTTTTAAGGAACCTCCATATTGTTCTCCATAGTGGCTGTATCAATTTACATTCCCACCAACAGTGCAAGAGGGTTCCCTTTTCACCACACCCTCTCCAGCATTTGTTGTTTGTAGATTTTCTGATGATGCCCATTCTAACAGGAGTGAGGTGATACCTCATTGTAGTTTTGATTTGCATTTCTCTAATAATTAGTGATGTTGAGCATCTTTTCATGTGCTTCGTGGCCATCTGTATGTCTTCTTTGGAGAAATGTCTATTTAGGTCTTCTGCCCATTTTTGGATTGGGGTGTTTGTTTCTTTGATATTGAGCTGAATGAGCTGTTTATATATTTTGGAGATTAATCCTTTGTCCGTTGATTCATTTGCAAATATTTTCTCCCATTCTGAGGGTTGTCTTTTCGTCTTGTTTATGGTTTCCTTTGCTGTGCAAAAGCTTTGAAGTTTCATTAGGTCCCACTTGTTTATTTTTGTTTTTATTTCCATTACTCTAGGAGGTGGATCAAAAAAGATCTTGCTGTGATTTATGTCAAAGAGTGTTCTTCCTATGTTTTCCTCTAAGAGTTTTATAGTGTCCAGTCTTATATTTAGGTCTCTAATCCATTTTGAATTTATTTTTGTGTATGGTGTTAGGGAGTATTCTAATTTCATTCTTTTACATGTAGCTGTCCAGTTTTCCCAGCACCACTTATTGAAGAGACTGTCTTTTCTCCATTGTATATCTTTGCCTCCTTTGTCATAGATTAGTTGACCATAGGTGCGTGGGATAATGTCTGGGCTTTCTATCTTGTTCCATTGATCTATGTTTCTGTTTTTGTGCCAGTACCATATTGTCTTGATTACTGTAGCTTTGTAGTATAGTCTGAAGTCAGGGAGTCTGATTCCTCCAGCTCCATTTTTTTGCCTCAAGACTGCTTTGCCTATTCGGGGTCTTTTGTGTCTCCATACAAATTTTAAGATGATTTGTTCTAGCTCTGTAAAAAATGCCATTGGTAATTTGATAGGGATTGCATTGAATCTGTAGATTGCTTTGGGTAGTATACTCATTTTCACAATGTTGATTCTTCCAATCCAAGAACATGGTATATCTCTCCATCTGTTGGTATCATCTTTAATTTCTTTCATCAGTGTCTTATAGTTTTCTGCATACAGGTCTTTTGTCTCCCTAGGTAGGTTTATTCCTAGGTATTTTATTCTTTTTGTTGCAATGGTAAATGGGAGTGTTTCCATAATTTCTCTTTCAGATTTTTCATCATTAGTGTATAGGAATGCAAGAGATTTCTGTGCATTAATTTTGTATCCTGCAACTTTACCATATTCATTAATTAGCTCTAGCAGTTTTCTGGTGGCAGTTTTAGGATTCTCTATGTATAGTATCATGTCATCCGCAAACAGTGACAGTTTTACTTCTTCTTTTCCAATTTGTATTCCTTTTATTTCTTTTTCTTCTCTGATTGCCGTGGCTAGGACTTCCAAAACTATGTTGAATAATAGTGGTGAGAGTGGACATCCTTGTCTCGTTCCTGATCTTAGAGGAAATGCTTTCAGTTTTTCACCATTGAGAATGATGTTTGCTGTGGGTTTGTCATATATGGCCTTTATTATGTTGAGGTAGGTTCCCTCTATGCCCACTTTCTGGAGAGTTTTTATCAGAAATGGGTGTTGAATTTTGTCAAAAGCTTTTTCTGCATCTATTGAGATGATCATATGGTTTTTATTCTTCAGTTTGTTAATATGGTGTATCACATTGATTGATTTGCGTATATTGAAGAATCCTTGCATCCCTGGGATAAATCCCACTTGATCGTGGTGTATGATCCTTTTAATGTGTTGTTGGATTCTGTTTGCTAGTATTTTGTTGAGGATTTTTGCATCTATATTCATCAGTGATATTGGTCTGTAATTTTCTTTTTTTGTAGTGTCTTTGTCTGGTTTTGGTATCAGGGTGATGGTGGCCTCATAGAATGAGTTTGGGAGTGTTCCTTCCTCTGCAATTTTTTGGAAGAGTTTGAGAAGGATGGGTGTTAGCTCTTCTCTAAATGTTTGATAGAATTCACCTGTGAAGCCATCTGGTCCTGGACTTTTGTTTGTTGGAAGATTTTTAATCACAGTTTCAATTTCATTACTTGTGATTGGTCTGTTCATATTTTCTATTTCTTCCTGGTTCAGTCTTGGAAGGTTATACCTTTCTAAGAATTTGTCCATTTCTTCCAGGTTGTCCATTTTATTGGCATAAAGTTGCTTGTAGTAGTCTCTTAGGATGCTTTGTATTTCTGCAGTGTCTGTTGTAACTTCTCCTTTTTCATTTCTGATTTTATTGATTTGAGTCCTCTCCCTCTTTTTCTTGATGAGTCTGGCTAATGGCTTATCAATTTTGTTTATCTTCTCAAAGAACCAACTTTTAGTTTTATTGATCTTTGCTATTGTTTTCTTTGTTTCTATTTCATTTATTTCTGCTCTGATCTTTATGATTTCTTTCCTTCTGCTAACTTTGGGTTTTGTTTGTTCTTCTTTCTCTAGTTTCTTTAAGTGTAAGGTTAGATTGTTTACTTGAGCTTTTTCTTGTTTCTTTAGGTAGGCTTGTATAGCTATAAACTTCCCTCTTAGAACTGCTTTTGCTGCATCCCATAGGTTTTGGGTCGTCGTGTTTTCATTGTCATTTGTCTCTAGGTATTTTTTGATTTCCTCTTTGATTTCTTCAGTGATCTCTTGGTTATTTAGTAACGTATTGTTTAGCCTCCATGTGTTTGTCCTTTTTACGTTTTTTTCCCTGTAATTCATTTCCAATCTCATAGCATTGTGGTCAGAAAAGATGCTTGATATGATTTCAATTTTCTTAAATTTACTGAGGCTTGATTTGTGACCCAAGATGTGATCTATCTTGGAGAATGTTCCGTGCGCATTTGAGAAGAACGTGTAATCTGCTGTTTTTGGATGGAATGTCCGATATATATCAATTAAATCTATCTGGTCTATTGTGTCATTTAAAGCTTCTGTTTCCTTATTTATTTTCATTTTGGATGATCTGTCCATTGGTGTAAGTGAGGTGTTAAAGTCCCCCACTATTATTGTGTTACTGTCGATTTCCTCTTTTATAGCTGTTAGCAGTTGCCTTATGTATTGAGGTGCTCCTATGTTGGGTGCATATATATTTATAATTGTTATATCTTCTTCTTGGATTGATCCCTGGATCATTATGTAGTGTCCTTCCTTGTCTCTTGTAACATTTTTTAATTTAAAGTCTATTTTATCTGATATGAGTATAGCTACTCCAGCTTTCTTTTGATTTCCATTTGCATGGAATATCTTTTTCCATCCCATCACTTTCAGTCTGTATGTGTCCCTAGGTCTAAAGTGGGTCTCTTGTAGACAGCATATATATGGGTCTTGTTTTTGTATCCATTCAGCCAGTCTATGTCTTTTGGTTGGGGCATTTAATCCATTCACGTTTAAGGTAATTATCGATATGTATGTTCCTATGACCATTTTCTTAATTGTTTTGGGTTTGTTTTTGTAGGTCCTTTTCTTCTCTTGTGTTTCCCACTTAGAGAAGTTCCTTTAGCATTTGTTGTAGAGCTGGTTTGGTGGTGCTGAATTCTCTTAGCTTTTGCTTGTCTGTAAAGCTTTTGATTTCTCCATCAAATCTAAATGAGATCCTTGCCGGGTAGAGTAATCTTGGTTGTAGGTTCTTCCCTTTCATCACTTTAAGTATATCATGCCACTCCCTTCTGGCTTGCAGAGTTTCTGCTGAGAAATCAGCTGTTAACCTTATGGGAGTTCCCTTGTATGTTATTTGTCGTTTTTCCCTTGCTGCTTTCAATAATTTTTCTTTGTCTTTAATTTTTGCCCCTTTGATTACTATGTGTCTCGGCGTGTTTCTCCTTGGGTTTATCCTGTATGGGACTCTCTGCGCTTCCTGGACTTGGGTGGCTATTTCCTTTCCCATGTTAGGGAAGTTTTCGACTATAATCTCTTCAAATATTTTCTCTGGTCCTTTCTCTCTCTCTTCTCCTTCTGGGACCCCTATAATGCGAATGTTGTTGCGTTTAATGTTGTCCCAGAGGTCTCTTAGGCTGTCTTCATTTCTTTTCATTCTTTTTTCTTTAGTCTGTTCCGCAGCAGTGAATTCCATCATTCTGTCTTCCAGGTCACTTATCCGTTCTTCTGCCTCAGTTATTCTGCTATTGATTCCTTCTAGTGTAGTTTTCATTTCAGTTATTGTATTGGTCATCTCTGTTTGTTTGTTCTTTAATTCTTCTAGGTCTTTGTTAATCATTTCTTGCATCTTCTCAATCTTTGCCTCCATTCTTATTCCAAGGTCCTGGATCATCTTCACTATCATTATTCTGAATTCTTTTTCTGGAAGGTTGCCTATCTCCACTTCATTTAGTTGTTTTTCTGGGGTTTTTTCTTGTTCCTTCATCTGGTACATAGCCCTCTGCCTTTTCATCTTCTCTATCTTTCTGTAACTGTCTGGTGTGTTCATATTTTCTATTTCTTCCTGGTTCAGTCTCGGCAGGTTGTGCATTTCTAAGAATTTGTCCATTTCTTCCAGGCTGTCCATTTTATTGGCATAAAGTTGCTTGTAATAATCTCTCATGATCGTTTGTATTTCTGCAGTGTCAATTGTTACTTCTCCTTTTTCATTTCTCATTCTATTGATTTGAGTCCTCTCCCTCATTTTCTTGATGAGTCTGGCTAATGGTTTATCAATTTTGTTTATCTTCTCAAAGAACCAGCTTTTAGTTTTGTTGATCTTTGCTATTGTTTCCTTCATTTCTTTTTCATTTATTTCTGATCTGATCTTTATGATTTCTTTCCTTCTGCTAACTCTGGGGCTTTTTTGTTCTTCTTTCTCTAATTACTTTAGGTGCAAGGTTAGGTTGTTTATTCGAGATTTTTCCTGTTTCCTGTTGTTTCCACGTGTTTCCTGTTTCTTGAGGTAGGCTTGTATTGCTATAAACTTCCCTCTTAGACCTGCTTTTGCTGCATCCCATAGGTTTTGAGTCATCGTGTCTCCATTGTCATTTGTTTCTAGGTATTTTTAATTTCCCCTTTGATTTCTTCAGTGATCACTTCGTTATTAAGTAGTGTATTGTGTAGCCTCCATGTGTTTGTATTTTTTACAGATTTTTTCCTGTAATTGATATGTAGTCTCATAGCGTTGTGGTTGGAAAAGATACTTGATACGATTTCAATTTTCGTAAGTTTACCAAGGCTTGATTTGTGACCCAAGACATGATCTATCCTGGAGAATGTTCCATGAGCCCTTGAGAAAACTGTGTATTCTGTTGTATTTGGGTGGAATGTCCTATAAATATCAATTATGTCCATCTTGTTTAATGTATCATTTAAAGCTTGTGTTTCCTTATTTATTTTCATTTTGGATGATCTGTCCATTGGTGAAAGTGGGGTGTTAAAGTCCCCTACTATGATTGTGTTACTGTCGATTTCCCCTTTTATGGCTGTTAGTATTTGCCTTATGTATTGAGGTGCTCCTATGTTGGGTGCATAGATATTTACAATTGTTTTATCTTCTTCTTGAATCGACCCCTTGATCATTATATAGTGTCCTTCTTTGTCTCTTGTAATAGTCTTTATTTTAAAGTCTATTTTGTCTGATATGAGAATTGCTACTCCAGCTTTCTTTTGATTTCCATTTGCATAGAATATCTTTTTCCATCCCCTCACTTTCAGTCTGTATGTGTCCCTAGGTCTGAAATGAGTCTCTTGTAGACAGCATATATACGGGTCTTGTTTTTGTATCCATTCAGCCAGTCTGTGTCTTTTGGTGGGAACACTTAATCCATTTACATTTAAGGTAATTATCGATATGTATGTTCCTATTCCCATTTTCCTAAATACTTTGGGTTTGTTATTGTAGGTGTTTTCCTTCTCTTGTGTTTCTTGCCTAGAGAAGTTCATTTAGCATTTGTTGTAAAGCTGGTTTGGTGGTGCTGAACTCTCTCAGCTTTTGCTTGTCGTAAAGGTTTTAATTTCTCCATCACATCTGAATGAGATCCTGCTGGGTAGAGTAATCTTAGTTGTAGGTTTTTCTCCTTCATCACTTTAAATATGTCCTGCCACTCCCATCTGGCTTGCAGAGTTTCTGCTGAAAGATCAGCTGTTAACCTTATGGTGATTTCCTTGTGTGTTATTTGTTGTTTTTCCCTTGTTGCTTTTAATATGTTTTCTTTATATTTAATTTTTGATAGTTTGATTAATATGTATCTTGGTGTGTTTCTCCTTGGACTTATCCTGTATGGGACTCTCTGTGTTTCCAGGACTTGATTAACTATTTCCTTTCCCATATTAGGGAAGTTTTCAACTATAATCTCTTCACATATTTTCTCAGTCCCTTTCTTTTTCTCTTCTTCTTCTGGGACCCCTATAATTCAAATGTTAGTGAATTTAATGTTGTCCCAGACGTCTTTGAGACTGTCCTCAGTTCTTTTCATTCTTTTTTCTTTATTCTGCTCTGCCATAATTATTTCCACTATTTTATCTTACAGGTCACCTATTCGTTCTTCTGCCTCAGTTATTCTGCTATTGATCCCATCTAGAGTATTTTTAATTTCATTTATTGTGTTTTTCATCATTGCTTGGTTCCTCTTTAGTTCTTCTGGGTCCTTGTAAATGTTTGTTGCATATTGTCTATTCTATTTCCAAGATTTTGGATCATCTTTACTATCATTATTCTGAACTCTTTTCCAGGTAGACTGCCTATTTCCTCTTCATTTGTTAGGTCTGGTGTGTTTTTACCTTGCTCCTTCATCTGCTGTGTGTTTTTCTGTCTTCTCATTTTGCTTATCTTATGGTGTTTGGGATCTCCTTTTCGCAGCCTGCAGGTTCGTAATTCCTGTTGTTTTTGCTATCTGTCCCCAGTGGCTAAGGTTGGTTCAGTGGGTTGTGTAGGCTTCCTGGTGGAGGGGACAAGTGCTTGTGTTCTGGTGGATGAGGCTGGATCTTGTCTTTCTGGTGGGCAGGTCCACGTCTGGTAGTATGTTTTGGGGTGTCTGTGACCTTATTATGTTTTTAAGCAGCCTCTCTGCTAATGGATGGGGCTGTGTTCCTGTCTTGCTAGTTGTTTGGCATAGGTTGTTCAGCACTATAGCTTGCTGTTCATTGAGTGAAGCTGGGTCTTGGTGTTGAGATGGAGATCTTGGGGAGGTTTTCATCGTTTGGTATTATGTGGAGCTGAGAGGTCTCTTGTGGACCAGTGTCCTGAAGTTGGATGTCCCACCTCAGAGGCACAGCCCTGATGCCTGGCCTGATCACCAAGAGTCTTTCATCCACACGGCTCCGAATAAAAGGAAGAAAAAATAGAAATAAAAAAAAGAAAGAGGATAAAATAAAATAAGATAAAATAAAATAAAGTTATTAAAATAAAAAATAATTATTAAGAAAAAAAGAGACAAAAAAATTTTAAAGTAAAAAAAAAAAAAAAAAAACAAACCAAAAAAACAGATGGACAGAACCGTAGGACAAATGGTGAAAGCAAAGCTATACAGACAAAATCTCACACAGAAGCATACACATACACACTCACAAAAAGAGGAAAAGGGGAAAAAATAATATAACTTGCTCCCAAAGTACACCTCCTCAATTTGGGTTGACTCGTTGTCTATTCAGGTATTCCACAGATGCAGGTACCTCAAGTTGTTTGTGGAACTTTAATCCGCTGCTTCTGAGGCTGCTGGGAGAAATTTCCTTTTCTCTTTTTTGTTCGAACAGCTCCCGGGTTTCAGATTTGGATTTGGACCCGCCTCTGCATGTAGGTCACCTGAGGTCGTCTGTTCTTCGCTTACACAGGACAGGGTTAAAGGAGCAGCTGCTTTGGGGTCTCTGGCTCACTCAGGCAGGGGGGAGGGAAGCGTACAGATGCAGCACGAGCCTGCAGTGGCAGAGGCCTGCATGACGTTGCAGCAGCCTGAGGCATGCTGTGCGTTCTCCCGGGGAAGTTGTCCCTGGATCACGAGACCCTGGCAGTGGCTGGCTGCACAGGGTCCTGGGAAGGGTGGTGTGGATAGTGACCTGTGCTTGCACACAGGTTTCTTGGTGGCGGCAGCAGCAGCCTTAGCGTTTCATGCCTGTCTCTGGGATCCATGCTGATAGCCGGGGTTCACGCCCGTCTCTGGAGCTTGTTTAGGTGGTGCTCTGAATCCCCTCGCCTCGTGCACCAGGAAACAAAGAGGCACAAAAACGTCTCTTGCCTGTTCGGCAGCTCCAGACCTTTTCCCGGACTCCCTCCAGGCTAGCTGTGGTGCGCTAAACTCTTCAGTCTGTGTTCACGCCGCCAAGCCCAGTCCTCTCCCTGCGATCCTACGGAAGTCCAAGCCTCAGCTCCCAGCCCCCACCCGCCCCGGCGTGTGAGTAGACAAGCCTCTTGGGCTGGTGAGTGCTGGTTGGCATCGATCCTCTGTGCAGGAATCTCTCCGCTTTGCCCTCCACACCCCTGTTGCTGCTCTCTCCACCGTGGCTCCAAAGGTTCCCCCCTCTGCCACCCACAGTCTCTGCCCACGAAGGGGCTTCCTAGTGTGTGGAAACCTTTCCTCCTTCACAGCTCCCTCCCACTGGTGCAGGTCCCATCCCTATTCTTTTGTCTCTGTTGTTTCTTTTTTCTTTTGCCCTACCCAGGTACGTGGGGAGTTTTTTGCGTTTCGGGAGGTCTGACGTCTTCTGCCAGTGTTCAGTGGGTGTTCTATAGGAGCCATTCCACGTGTAGATGTATTTCTGATGTATCTGTGGGGAGGAAGGTGATCTCTGCATCTTATTCTTCCACCATCTTCTCCTCTCCCCTGAGACAACATTAAACGCACCCACATTCCAATTATAGCGGTCCCAGAAGAAGAAGAGAAAAAGAAAGGTACTTAGAAAATATTTGAAGAGATTATAGTTGAAAACCTCCCTAATATGGGAAAGGAAATAGTTAATCAAGTTCAGGAAGTGCATAGAGTCCCATACAGGATAAATCCAAGGAGAAACATGTCAATACACATATTAATCAACCATCAGATATTAAATACAAAGAAAAAATATTAAAAGCAGCAAGAGAAAAACAACAAATAACATACAAGGGAATCCCCATAAGGTTAACAGCTGATCTTTTAGCAGAAACTCTGCAAGCCAGAAGGGAGTGGCAGGACATATTTAAAGTGATGAAAGGGAAAAACCTACAAACAAGATTACACTACGCAGCAAGGATCTCATTCAGATTCGAAGGAGAAAATAAAACCTTTACATACAAGCAAAAGCTAAGAGAATTCAGCACCACCAAACTAGCTTTACAACAAACGATAAAGGAACTTCTCTAGGCAGGAAACACAAGAGAAGGAAAAGACCTACAATAACAAACACAAAAGAATTAAGAAAATGGTAATAGGAACGTATATATTGATAATTACCTTAAGTTTAAATGGATTAAATGCTCCAACCAAAAGACATAGACTGACTGAAAACAAGACTTGTATATACGCTGTCTACAAGAGACTCACTTCAGACCTAGGGACACATACAGCCTGAAAGTGAGGGGATGGAAAAAGATATTCCATGCAAATGGAAATCAAAAGAAAACTGGAGTAGCAATTCTCATATCAGACAAAATAGACTTTAAAATAAAGACTATTACAAGAGACAAAGAAGGACACTACATAATGATCAAGGGATCAATCCAAGAGGAAGATATAAGAAGTGTAAATATTTATGCACCCAACATAGGAGCACCTCAATATATAAGGCATATGCTAACAGCCATTAAAGGGGAAATCGACAGTAATACAATCATAGTAGGGGACTTTAACACCCCACTTTCTCCAGTGGACAGATCATCCAAAATGAAAATAAATAAAGAAACACAAGCTTTAAATGATACATTAAACAAAGTGGATGTAATTGATATTTATAGGACATTACATCCAAAATCAACAGAATACACGTTCTTCTCAAGTGCTCATGGAACATTCTCCAGGATCAATCATATCTTGGGTCACAAATAAAACCTTGGTAAATTTAAGAAAGTTGAAATTGTATCAAATATATTTTCCAACCGCAATGCTATGACACTAGATATCAATAACAGGAAAAAATCTGTAAAAAATACAAACACATGGAGGCTAAACAATACACTACTTAATAACAAAGTGATCACTGAAGAAATCAATGAGGAAATTAAAAAAATACGTAGAAACAAATGACAATGAAAACACAATGACCCAAAACCTATGGGATGCAGCAAAGGCAATTCTAAGAGAGACGTTTTTAGCAATAGAATCCTACCACAAGAGCCAAGAAACATCTCAAATAAACAACTTAATCTTACACTTAAAGCAATTAGAGAAAGATGAACAAAAATCGCCAAAGTTAGCAAAAGGAAATAAATCATAAAGATCAGATCAGAAATAAATGAAAAATAAATGAAGGGAACAATAGCAAAGATCAATAAAACAAAAGCTGGTTCTTTGAGAAGATAAACAAAATTGATAAACCATTAGCCAGACTCATCAAGAGAAAAAGGGAGAAGACTCAAATCAATAGAATTAGAAATGAAAAAGGAGAAGTAACAACTGACACTGCAGAAATACAAAGGATCATGAGAGATTGGCTACAAGAAACTATGTGCCAGTACAATGGATAACTTGGAAGAAATGGAAAAAATTCTTAGAAAAGCGAAACCTTCCAAGACTGAACCAGGAAGAAATATAAACAGACCAATCACAAGCACTGAAATTGAGACTGTGATTAAAAAGCTTCCAGCAAACAAAAGCCCAGGACCAGATGGCTTCACAGGAGAATTCTATCAAACATTTAGAGCAGAGCTAACACCTATCCTTTTCAAAATCTTCCAAAATATAGCAGAGGGAGGAACACTCCCAAATTCATTCTACGAATCCACCATCACCCTGATACCAAAACCAGACAAGGATGTCACAAAGAAAGAAAATTACAGGCCAATATCACTGATGAATATAGATGCAAATTTCCTCAACAAAATACTAGCAAACAGAATCCAACAACACATTAAAAGGGTCATAGACCATGATCAAGTGGGGTTTATCCCAGGAATGCAAGGATTCCTCAATATACGCAAATCAATGAACGTGATAAACCATATTAAAAAATTGAAGGAGAAAAGCCATATGATCATGTCAATAGATGCAGAAAAAGCTTTTAACAAAATTCAACACCCATTTATGATAAAAACCCTCCAGAATATAGGCATAGAGGGAACTTACCTCAACATAATAAAGGTCATATATGACAAACCCACAGCCAACATCGTTCTCAATGGTGAAAAACTGAAACCATTTCCTCTAACATCAGGGTCAATACAAGGTTGCCCACTCTCACCACTCTTTTTTTTTTTTTTTTTTTTTAAGAAATTCACGTTCTTTTATTTATTTATTTATTTATTTATTTATTTATGACTGTGTTGAGTCTTCGTTTCTGTGCGAGGGCTTTCTCTAGTTGTGGCAAGCGGGGACCACTCTTCATCGCGGTGCGCGGGCCTCTCACCATCGCGGCCTCTCCTGCTGCGGAGCACAGGCTCCAGAAACGCAGGCTCAGTAATTGTGGCTCACGGGCCCAGTTGCTCTGTGGCATGCGGGATCTTCCCAGACCAGGGCTCGAACCCGTGTCCCCTGCATTGGCAGGCAGATTCTCAACCACTGCACCACCAGGGAAGCCCTCACCACTTTTATTCAACATAGTTTTGGAAGTTTTAGCCAGAGCAATCAATCAGAGGAGAAAAAGAAATAAAAGGAATCCAAATTGGAAAAGAAGTAGTAAAGCTGTCACTGTTTGCAGGTGACATGATACTATACATAAAGAATCCTAAAGATGCTACCAGAAAACTACTAGAGCTAATCAATGAACTTGGTAAAGTACCAAGATACAAAATTAATGCACAGAAATCTCTTGCATTCCTATATATTAATGATGAAAAATCTGAAAGAGAAATTAAAGAAACACTCCCACTTATCAATACAACAAAAAGAATAAAATACCTAGGAATAAACCTACCTAAGGAGACAAAAGACCTGTATGCAGAAAATTATAAGACACTGATGAAAGAAATTAAAGATGATATAAACAGATGGAGATATATACCATGTTCTTGGATTGGAAGAATCAACATTGTAAAAATGGCTATACTACCCAAAGCAATCTACAGATTCATTGCAATCCCTATAAAGGTACCAATGGCATTTTTCAAAGAACTAGAAGAAAAAATTTCACAATTTGTGTGGAAACACAGAAGACCCCAAATAGTCAAAACAATTTTGAGAAAGAAAAACCGAGTTGGATTAATCAGGCTCCCTGAGTTCAGACTATACGACAAAGCTACAATAATCAAGACAGTATGGTACTGGCACAAAAACAGAAATATAGATCAATGGAACAGGATAGAAAACCCACAGATAAACCCACACACATATGGTCACCTTATTTTTGATAAAGGAGTCAAGAAGATACAATGGAGAAAAGACAGCCTCTTCAATAAGCAGTGCTGGGAAAACTGGACAGGTACATGTAAAAGAATGATATTAGAACACTCCCTAACACCATACAGAAAAATAAACTCAAAATGGATTAAAGACCTAAATATAAGGCCAGACACTATAAAACTCTTAGAGGAAAACATACGCAGAACACTCTATGGCATAAATCACAGCAAGATCCTTTTTGACCCACCTCCTAGAGAAATGGAAATAAAAACAAACATAAAGAAATGGGACCTAATGAAACTTAAATGCATTTGCACAGCAAAGGAAACCAAAAACAAGATGGAAAGGTAACCCTCAGAATGGGAGAAAATATTTGCAAATGAAGCAACTGACAAGGATTAATCTCCAAAATTTATAAGCAGTTCATGCAGCTCAATATCAAAAAAAAAAAAAACAAACAAACAACCAATCGAAAAATGGGCAGAAGACCTAAATAGACATTTCTCCAAAGAAGATATACAGATTGCCAACAAACACATGAAAGGATGCTCAACATCACTTATCATTAGAGAAATGCAAATCAAAGCTAAAATGAGGTATCACGTCACAGCAGTCAGAAGAGCCATCATCAAAAATTCTACAAACAAGTAATGTTGGAGAGGGTGTGGAGAGAAGGGAACCCTCTTGCACTGTTGGTGGGAAGGTAAATTGATACAGCCCTATGGAGAACCATATGGAGGTTCCTTAGAAAACTAAGAATAGAACTATCATTCGATCCAGGAATCCCACTATTTGGCATATACCCTGAGAAAACCGTACTTCAAAAAGAGTCGTATACCACAATGTTCATTGCAGCTTTATTTACAATAGCCAGGACATGGAAGCAACCTAGGTGTCCGTTGACAGATGAATGGATAAAGAAGATGTGGTACATATATATGATGGAATGTTACTCAGCCATAAAAAGAAATGAAATTGAGTTTTTTATAGTGAGGTGGATGGACATAGAGTCTGTCATACAGTGTGACATAAGTCAGAAAGAGAAAAACAAATATCATATGCTAAGACATGTATATAGAGTCTAAAAAAGAAAAAAAGTTTATGAAGAACCTAGGGCCAGGACAGGAATAATGGCACAGAGATAGAGAATGGACTTGTGGACATGGGGAGAGGGAAGGGTAAGCTGGGACAAAGTGAGAGAATGACATGGACTTATATATACTACCAAATGTAAGATAGATAGCTAGGGGGAAGCAGCCTCATAGCACAAGGAGATCAGCTTGGTTCTTTGTGACCATTTAGAGGGGTGGGATGTGGAGGGTGGGAGGGAGACGTAAGAGGGAGGAGATATGGGGATATATGTATATGTATAGCTGAATCACTTTGTTATAAAGCAGAGGCTAACACACCATTGTAAAGCAATTATACTCCAATAAAGATGTTTAAAAAAAAAAAGTGGTGAGGGAGGACATCTTTGTCTTATTCCTGATCTTAAAGGAAATGCTTTCAGCTTTTCACTATTGAGTATGATGTTATCTGTGGGCTTGTTCTATATGGCCTTTATTATGTTGAGGTATGTTCCCTCTATAACCACTTTGTTGAAATTATTTTTATCATAAATTGATTTTGTCAGAATCTTTTCTGGCATCTATTGAGATGATCGTATGATTTTTATTCTTTATTTTGTTAATCTGTATCACACTGATTGATTTGTGGATATTAAAATATCCTTGAATCCTTGGAGTAAATCTCATTTGATCATGGTGTAGGTTCCTTTTAATTTATTGAATTTGTTTTGCTAATATTTTGCTGAGGAGTTTTAGATGTATGTTTATCAGTGATATTGGCCTGTAAAATTTTTTTGTGTGTATGGTATCTTTGGTTTTGGTATCAGAGTGATGCTGGTCTTGTAGAATGAGTTGGAAGTGTTCCTTTCTCTTCAGTTTTTTGGAGTAGTTTGAGAAGGATAGGTGTTAACTTGTCTTTAAGTAGTTGATAGAATTGACCTGTGAAGCCATTTCGTCCTGGACTTTAGTTTGTTGGGAGTTTTTTGATTACTGATTCAATTTCATTACTGGTAATTGGTCTGTTCATATTTTCTATATCCTCCTGATTCAGTCTTAGGAGACTGTACATTTCTAGGAATTTATCCATTTCTTCTAAGTAGTCCATTTAACTGGCATTCATAGTAATCTCTTACAATCCTTTGCATTTTTGTGTGTCAGTTGTAACTTCTTTTTCTCATTTCTGATTTTATTGATTTGGGCCTGCTCTCTTTTTTTCTTGATAAGTCTGACTAAAAGTTTATCAATTTTATTTTATTTTTTTGAAGGAGCTCTTAGTTTCATTGTTTTTTTTTTTTCTATTCTTTTTAAAAATCTGTAATTCATTTATTTCTCCTCTGATCATTTCTTTCCTTCTACTATGTTTGGATTTTGTTTTTTTCTTCTTTTTCTAGTTTCTATGGATGTAATTTTGGTTGTTTATTTGAGATTTTTCTTGTTTCCTGAGGGAGGCTTGTATTGCCATAAACTTCCCTCTTACAACTCAGAACACAGCTTTTGCTCTGTCCCATAGTTTTTGGATCATTGTTTTTATTTGTCTTCAGGTACTTTTTTGTTTCCTCTTTGATTTCTTCAGTGACTCATTGTTTGTTTAGTAGTGTATTGTTTAGCTTCCATGTGTTTGTGTTTTTTGAAGTTTTTTTCCTTGTAGTTGATTTCTAGTCTCATAGAGTTGTGGTTGGAAAAGATGATTGATATGATATCAGTCTTCTTAAATTTACTGAGACTTGTTTTGTGGCCTGGCATGTTATATTTCCTGGAGAATGTTCCATGTGCACATGAAAGAAATGTGTATTCTGCTGCTTTTGGGTGCAATGTTATCTCTCTATATATTAAGTTCATCTGGCTTAATGTGTTGTTTAATGCCAGTGTTTCCTTACTGAGTTTTTGTCTGGATGATCTGTTCATTGATGTAAGTGGGGTGCTAAATTCCCCTACTATTATTGTGTTACCATTAATTTCTCCCTTAATGTTTGTAAATATTTGCTTTATGTATTTAGGTACTCCTAAGTTGGGAGCATATATATTTATAATCACTATATCTTCTAGGTGGTTTGATCTCTTCATCATTATATAATATCCTTCTCTGTCTCTTGTTACAGTCTTTGTTTTAAAGTCTATTTTTTCTTATATAAGTATTGCTACCTGGCCTTCTTTTTATTTTCATTTGCATGAAATACTTTTTTCATCCCCTCACCTTCCATCTGTGTGTCTTTGGGTCTGAAGTGATTTTATTTTAGGCAGCATATACTTGGGTCTAGTTTTTGTACCCATTCAGCTACCCTAGGTCTTTTGGTTGGATCATTTAGTCCATTACTATTTAAAGTAATTATTGATAGGTATGTACTTATTGCCATGTTGTTAATTGTTTTGAATTTCTTTCCTATTTAAAATTGGGATATTTTTTCACAATGTTTTTTTTTTTTTGCATTAACTTTGCTTTTTCAAAATATTGCATTAGAATATTGTTTTCCTTGGTTGCTGTTTTGACACAAATTAAATTTTGCCTCATCTGCTTTATTTTCATCACCTTAGTCACCAGCACCTGTGGTTCTTTATACAAATTTGACTCTGCAGCTCTTTTTTTTTTTTTTTTTTTTTTTTTTTAACTTTTTCTTTGTATTTTCCCTCTCCAAGTGTTAGCTACTTTTGGGTTGTTAACTGTTTTGGTTGAACCTGATTAAGGGGTGCATAAACAGATATTTGCTACAGAATAAAAGCCAGTAAGAAGTGTATTTGTGGCAGAGATTTTGGTTTGCTGATCCCAGTGCTGGGATAATTAGGGTTATGTTCTGGAAGATGCACCAGAGGAGGGGGAAGAGTGAGTAGGTCAAGGCTCTTAATGACTAGCTTCTTGCCTATAGGTTCCTAAAGGCTGTTGGGTGGGAGGGGAGCACAAATGTGTAGCAAGGCCAGGAGTGTTGTTTGGGATACAGGTTTTCTTTTTGCAAGACAACTCATGCTGTGTGTTCTGAGTTGCAAGTGTGATAGACCTGGTGTCTTCTAAACAGTGATTGGAAGTTAATATCCAGCATTTTATTTTTTCTGTTGTATATGTGGGGGGTGTGTGTGTGTGTGTGTGTGTGTGTAAGAGAGCCAGGAATGCCCTCAATATTTTCATCTTTTATGTGATTGCTGGAGGATGTCCAGGAAGAGGCAGCAATTCTTTTTTTCAATGAAGATCTCTTTCTAGTGAAAATCGTGAAATGAGTTTATAGCTCCAGATACCTAAGCTTCGTAGAGTGATTTATGGAAGAGCTGTTTAGCAACTTTGTTCTGTATATACACTATTAGTTTAGTTTGTGTGCTAAGCAGCAGACCTATTTTTTGAAGCAACATTCCATATCACTTTTGTCTTCTCCCTATTTTAATGCTTTTGCACAGTTTTGCCAATAAATAGCAGAACCTTTGTTTTCTCATTTTCTCAAACCAACTGACCAAAGGTGATGCAGATAAAGTAAATTCTTTGAGAATGCTTGGAAGAAACTCTCAGGCACTTACCATAATATTTGCAGAACAGTTGGTGGTCCAGTCTTTTGAGTCTACCTGCCACAAGGGAAACTCTGACAGCACTTGGATGGATTAGACATCAAACCACAAATTGAAGATGTAGAAACCAGTCAGATTCTTGGAGTCCTAGAAGGTAATGGTGGGAAGTTTCAACAGGACAGTGGGAGATACCCAGGTGGCCATGTAGTCATTACCTGGGCAGTCCTGTTATAGACAAGATCCCAGGAGGAGGCAGAGCATAACATTAGAGGAACCAAGCAGCAGGAGGGGACTGAGATGTAAAGACTGTGTCTAGTCCTTAGAATGACTGACATGAGTCAGCATGCTCAACAGAGAAAAATCAGCGTGCTTTGAAACTAAGACCTGTTAAGTAGAAGGATAACGTTAGGATCAAGTTACTAAAATTAGGTCCTCTTGGTGGAACCAGGGTTGGAGTAAGATATGCAGATAAACTTTAACTTGTTACAGTCCCCTTTATAGGGCTAGTATTGGTCCCAGAGAAGGATGCATGGGCTGTTCTCATAGCTGGAAGGTTAAGTAATAAAGGATTTAAATAACAGGGTATGGCAGCTTATTCTTACTAGGTGCTAACTATGTACTACAGATGGTTTTAAAAGCTTCAGAGGTATTAACTCATTTGGCCCTAATGAAAACACTATGAATTAAGTAGTATTATCCTTTCCATTGCTATAAGTAACTTGCTCAAGATCATAGTGGCAGAACTAGGATTTGGACTCAGGCAGTTTGGTTTTGGAGCAACATTCTTCACCATTATGTTATGTTATTTAGACAAGCAGATCATTGACTCACCAAAATTAGAGCTTCAGTAGTTCAAAGGAACAGAAATCTGGGTGTATGGTTAAACTTGAATTTGGTGGCATATCTGGGAATAAACCCTTTCCCTAAGTACCTAAGAAATAGGATGTCTCCAGTGAATTGGTGAATATGATACAGAAGCTTCATTCAGGAGACTCACTTGAAGGTGTTTCAGATTGGTCTTTCTAGAACTTTCTAGAATTCAGCCACTTCTTCTCATTTGTGCTGACTCTGGGGGGCTGTTCTCTGAGTTCTGCTATATTCATATACATTAGCTTTTGAGTTCTTTGACTCTGTTCAGGACCCCATTCCATTTTCATATTCTCACTGTGGGAGCTGTCCTCTTCTCAAAGATTCACCATACCACATGTCCTAATTTCCATCTGACTCTCTTGGTTCAACCTACACATTTCCTCCACATTTCAACTGAAGTTAGAAAACAATGTTCAGTGGCTGGTTAACAAATATTGTTAGCTTGGGAAGATAGTTAATTAATGTTTGTTTTAAATTAAAACACCTTAAATTACTTATTTGAAATATAAATATGTATTTAACTTTGGCATTTTATATTCAGTAAGAGGAAGTAGGAAGGCCATTTTCTCCTGTTTTGGTTAACAAATTTACATGTCATGTGGATCTTATTCTCCTATAAAATTTCCATAATGCTAACTATCTGAAGAAAGCATTTAGCAATTACTTACTACATAGTTGTATATTTACCATTGTTGTCTTGTACTGTCGTTGAGCTCATTAATTATTATTTAACTTTTCATGGGCTTGTCTTCCCAAGTGGATTATTAACTCCTCGGGACAGGAATTATACCTCATGGGTTTTTTCCATGGCCCCCAGGGCAGTGCCTTACACATAATGGTATGAATATATATTTTTTCACTCACAACACTGACCTTTTATTATTGAACACTGACAGAAAGAGAGGGGGAAAGAAAGTGAGACAGGGAGAGAGAGAATCAGGGAGGGAGAAAGAGAGAAAACATTCGTCCATCTGTGTTTTTCAAGGAAGTGGGTTATTCATAACTTGTACTAATTTTACCTCCTACCATTCATTCCTATCTTACAGAGCCTGGGCTCTCTGTGCATCTTGAGCAGCTAATCTGTATGCTCTAATAAGCCCTCTTAGGAATTCAGGGTTGGTGTTTTAAACCACAGTCCCTGAATCATACAGTGTCTTCAGAGTCCTTAATTGATTTTAAAGGTGAGAAAACACTATTAGTTGGGAAGACAAACCTGTTATTTTATCGAAGTTTTTAGGCTGGCCATTGAATATTTTAGTAGGATACAGAGGAAGGAGGTTTAATCTCTCTACATGAGCATGTAACTGAAGTCTTCTTCTAGGAATAAAGTGAAAAAAAGGAAAAAGAAAAACGGTTTCCCCTCTGCATGGCTGCTGGGAATACCTAGAAAGTGATCTGTCTGCATTCACAGTAAGTTATGTCTGAAAGGTATTCCTATTTATGTGTGGCAAAGCGCAGAAACATGTCTAGGTGGTCCTGTTGGCAGAAGAGCCAATGACATATAAGAGGAGAGGGAGGAGGTTTGATCTTGGTGTTTGTAATAATAATAGCTAACAGTTTTTGATTCATTGATATTTTCTAGAGATTGTTCTATGTGCTTTCAATATTTTAACTCATTCAATCTTCACATCAACCCTATGAGGTAAGTAGTGTTAATTTCCTTATGATAATGATAGTGAAGAACTTTCTCAAGTAACAACTAATAAGTGATAGAGCCAGTATTTAATCCTAAGCAGTTTGACTGTAGAAACTTGTGGGCCAAGATAGTCTCTCTCATCTATCAACTATGCCACTGTAGTTTAAAAGCTGTCCTAGGGAATATGTAAATGTATAGGCATGGCTGTGTTCCAATAAAACTTTATCTATAAAAACAAAGGGCCAAATTTGGTCCATGGTTTGCCAGCCTCTACTCTAGAGCTCAACTATTTGCCCTTCTAAAATTAAAGTGCCATTTTTTTTCTTTACTGTAAATTTACATGTGAGGGATTAATTATTTTGTGGATTACCCATACCAAATAGTGGGTATTGTTTTTTTCTTTTTCCTCCTTTTTCAAAAACTTCATGGTTCTGGTAGAACTAAAATGAAATCTGGTGAATTACGGCAACAGATCCTCTTGTTTCACAACATGAATCTTTCCAACCTCAGCAACTGGTTGTCAGGCATTCACTTCCTTGACGGCATGATGGTGATGATGGTGTCCATAATCTCTGTTTCCTTTCCATGTGATGAGTCTACTATTAAGGCTCTCCTAACACCTGCTTGGACTTGTTTTCTGAATTCAAGTTGTCCCTACTAATAGATTGAGTATTAGATGAAACTACAAGAAAAGAGCTGGTCACTCAGTCTGTTTGGGCTCCTTTTTGTATGACCCCAGTTACTAGAACAGAAGCAAAATCTCTGGAAGGGGCTGATTAATTCAGAAGGGAATGTGGGGTCAGGGGATTTGGATAGCATTGAACATAAGGTTGAAGGTAGAAGAATTAATATTAATACTAATAATTAACTTTTATGAAGCATCTTACAGTTTACAAAATACTTTCCTCCCACTCCTACTGATGACCAGCGCAGCTCTTTCCTCCCCTCCCCTCCTTGGGTGGTTGGGGATTTGTTTTAATGGTGTTTCAGAGTGTAAGGCTGCTGATACCATCTAATCTGAGCAGATACTGGGACCTGAGCACATTACTTATTCATGCATTTGCTGATAGAGATGGAAGTCCAAACTTGACATCAGTAGATCCAGAAGGAGATGCCTTTACATCTTCTATCTTTTTAAATCTGGGTCCTGCATGTCAAGGAGAAGAAAAGTACATCATTTAGAAGTGCATCAGTCACTTACGTGCTTGGAAACATGTCACAGTGAGTGGTGAAATATTATTAATTTCTTTTGCCCTCAGAATAATTCATGCACTTACAAGTATAATCTGCATCACAGTGAAATATTTGGATGTAAGTGTAGATTTAATTAACGTCAGAAAAATCTCTGAAACAAGGGAAGCAAGGAAATTCACAGTTAAGTCAGCTTCAGACATCAGTGTGGCAAGGGATTTTGGGACATGCTATAACCTTGTGTAGCCTTGGTAATTAATTAAGAGGGTCAATGAAGGGAAGAAATGGGAGAGCTGCCTCCAAAGCTCTTAGACCTGTGGATGAGACTTGAGCTACTCATGCTGGTTTTGCATACTAACTATAATTTGGATCCTTTAATTCAATGTTGGTTTAATGTGATAACTATTTATTGAATCATTGTCATATCAAAAGCTCAGATCTAGACATGAGATGATACAAATACAATAATAATAATGTAGTAGTGGGTGCTGTTGGTGCCCTGCCCAAATCTCCCTTACATGGTTGCTGTGAATATTGGCTGTTAATTAGCTCATGGCTGCCCTTTTCTCCAGAGAATTGTCCTCAGCCAAATGGGAGCTGCCTGGACATGGAGGGTATGTCTTCCTCCCCACCCCCCGGAGGGCAGCCTATAGCCAATGATTGACTGACATGGAGGGCTTCGATGGGGGGAGGGTACAAAGGGCTGGATCCATTCCAATGTGGATCCAACTCTGGTGCAGTTTATGCTCCAGAGCACCCCATGGGACCTTGCAGAAGTTATATTTCAACTTAACTCTTCCTGCTGCCCTATCTTGCTTCCCTCATTCTTTTATTCCTGAGACTTCTCCTTCAATTAAATCATAGGCACCTAAATCCTCATCTCAGATTTTACCTCTAGAGAGCCCAACCTAAGACACAGTGCTATCACTTATTGCATAAATTACTAGGGGCAAGACATTGGCTGAGCAATTTACATGTATTATCTCATTTGATCTTTACAATAACTGTAATGCTGTTGGAATTGAGGCTCAGAGAGGTTAATTAATGGCTCAAAGTCCCACAGTTAATAGAACCAGCTTTCTGGGACAGGTCTGTCAGACTCCATAGGCCTCATTCTTTCCAGGTGCCTGAGTTGAGAAAGACACATGATCGTGCATGCTCCATACACCCACAGGAGCTTACAGCTCATTAGGCAGGGAAAGCAAATGCAAAAATATTATCAGAGAGATACAGGAAAGGTTATGGGGATTCAGAGGAGAGAGCTCACATCCAGTTGAAAAGCATGACTCTTTGTAGAGATTTTATCACATGCTTACACAGAGACCATGCTGATCTCTCAATTTTTCCATCTGGACTCATGCTGGTGTCTAACCTGGTATATTTTAAGCTTTGTACTTGAAGAATAGTCATGTGGACAAGATTGAATTATAGTTGTATTGTATGAACTCCTTCATGAGCCTGTTGTAGATAAAACTTTTGTGATACCAAGGGAGGCATGGGACCACAGAACAGGGTCCCAAATTTTTTAATAGTCAGGAAGAGGATACCTCTTTGATATTCCCTTCTCTGAAATTGGCCACCTGAAAATCATGAAACATCAGTGGTCCTATTCCCATCTTTTAGACCACTAGTCTAGAATGGTAGTAATAGAGATGAAGAGAATGACAAGATTTGGAGCATATGTTGAACTAGAGCTGATAGAATTTTATGAACATGCTAATGAGATTGGATGTGACCTACATGAAGTTTCTACTCTATTACTTTCCACCCCTAGGAACTAAAAACTGGCAATTTGTCCCCAGGCCTCATAGAGAACAGAATTTAATCTGCATTAATCCTCATAGTTTGTTCCCCAACTAGGCAATGACCTGGGGAGGGATTATGGCTTCCTGTGATGTTCTCCACACAGGGTCTGTGCCTTTTAGGTGGGGAACACTCAGTCAACATTCTAGGTGATCTTCACATTGAATAGAGTTCTTGTTTTTGAGAAGTCAGTGAAGAATCAAACTCAAAGATTTATTCTCCCAAACCTATTGCTCTGGTTTTCCCCTAGTAATCCATGATTTATTTCTCTTCTTCTCTCCTTGGAAATAGTAGAGACTAGTATATAGTAGTAGTATAGTACTATAATACTAGTATTAATAGTAGTATGTATGTCTTCACACATACACACACACACATACATACAACCCTAACAACTTTATAATGATTTGCATGTTTTTCTTGGAAAATCCATTACATAATGATTTTAAATAGTATTTATTATCTGTGTGATTTGGTCTTTGTAAGCAAGGTACATAATCTCTTCCATTTCATCTACAAAGTGGGCTAATGATGCTCCTATCAACCCCTTTCCAGTGTTTTAACAAGTATGCAATGAAAATGCCTGGTAGAATAAATGGCTAATTAAGTGTAAGGAAATTATGATTTTTGTTTTTGTTTTTGTTTTTGCTTTTTTAATTAATTTTTTTTTTTTTTATTTTTAGCTGTGTTGGGTCTTCGTTTCTGTGCGAGGGCTTTCTCTAGTTGCGGCAAGTGGGGGCCACTCTTCATCGCGGTGCGTGGGCCTCTCACTGTCGCGGCCTCTCTTGTTGCGGAGCACAGGCTCCAGACGCGCAGGCTCAGTAGTTGTGGCTCACGGGCCCAGTTGCTCCGCGGCCTGTGGGATCTTCCCAGACCAGGGCTCGAACCCGTGTCACCTGCATTGGCAGGCAGATTCTCAACCACTGCGCCACCAGGGAAGCCCTGTTTTTTTTTTTGACTCTTTTTATTTTTTATTTTTTTTCACACACACACAATGTATTTTATTTTTACAAGAGATAAATAGACTGACACCAAGCATTGTAAATGGATGACCACAACAAAAGCAACAATGATTGCAATTACCAAAAACGAAACACACTCATACTATGTCATAATATTGACATTCAGTCCAGTAATCCTCCACTGTAACAGCTCCTTTACTTTGCAGTGAAAATTGATTTCTATATTCTTTGCCTCTGAGTCCTTGTGGGATTTTTTTTTTTTTAATTCAAACAGAAAGTCACAAAAATTATAATCATCCTCATCAGTTCACTCAGTACCATGTAATTAATTTTTTATCTTGATCTTTTGTTAGCACTTTTATGAGTTCATCAGTTTTTCATTAGAGTTCTGAAAATGCTTATTCATTCAGTTCAACAGTACAGTTATCAGAAACCTGTACTTGTTAGAGTCTTTTCTATGAATTCCTTGAAGATGAACCCCTTTGATAGGAACATATTTGCAAAAGCATCAGAGTACACCCAGAACTGTCTGTAAATGACAAAAGACTTAAAAATGACCACAGTTAAAGATTTGATGAAAGTTCATAATAGTGCAATTGACAAGGAAATTTAGTTTTTTTCTGAGATATACATTTTAAAGTAATAACTAGAATTATGACTTATAACATTATACCAGAACATATAAGATTTTTAGAAATTTCACATAATGTCTGAAACATTTATATTAACATATTTCCATACAAATAACCCAATGAAAGTTTACTATTAGTTGTTTTGTTTGTTTGTTTGTTTTATACTGCAGGTTCTTATTAGTCATCAATTTTATACACATCAGTTTATACATGTTAATCCCAATCGCCCAATTCAGCACACCACCATCCCCACCCCACCGCAGTTTCCCCCCCTTAGTGTCCATATGTCTGTTCTCTACATCTGTGTCTCAACTTCTGCCCTACAAACTGGCTCATCTGTACCATTTTTCTATTTCCACATACATGCGTTAATATATGATATTTGTTTTTCTCTTTTTGACTTACTTCATTCTGTATGAGAGTCTCTAGATCCATCCACATCTCAACAAATGACTCAATTTCGTTCCTTTTTATGGCTGAGTAATATTCCATTGTATATATGTACCACGACTTCTTTATCCATTCGTCTGTCGATGGGCATTTAGGTTGCTTCCATGTCCTGGCTATTGTAAATAGTGCTGCAGTGCACATTGGGGTGCATGTGTCTCTTTGAATTATGGTTTTCTCTAGGTATATGCCCAGTAGTGGGATTGCTGGATCATATGGTAAATCTATTTTTAAGGAACCTTCATACTGCTCTCCATAGTGGCTGTATCAATTTACATTCCCACCAACAGTGCAAGAGGGTTCCCTTTTCTCCACACCCTCTCCAGCATTTGCTGTTTGTAGATTTTCTGATGATGCCCATTCTAACTGGTGTGAGGTGATACCTCATTGTAGTTTTGATTTGCATTTCTCTAATAATTAGTGATGTTGAGCATCTTTTCATGTGCTTCATGGCCGTCTGTATGTCTTCTTTGGAGAAATGTCTATTCAGGTCTTCTGCCCATTTTTGGATTGGGTTGCTTGTTTCTTTAATATTGACCTGAATAAGCTGTTTATATATTTAGGAGATTAATCCTTTGTCCATTGATTCGTTTGCAAATATTTTCTCCCATTCTGAGGGTTGTCTTTTCGTCTTGTTTATGGTTTCCTTTGCTGTGCAAAAGCTTTGAAGTTTCATTAGGTCCCATTTGTTTATTTTCGTTTTTATTTCCATTACTCTAGGATGTGGATCAAAAAAGATCTTGCTGTGATTTATGTCAAAGAGCGTTCTTCCTATGTTTTCCTCTAAGAGTTTTATAGTGTCCGGTCTTACATTTAGGTCTCAAATCCATTTTGAGTTTATTTTTGTGTATGTTGTTAGGGAGTGTTCTAATTTCATTCTTTTACATGTAGCTGTCCAGTTTTCCCAGCACCACTTATTGAAGAGACTGTCTTTTCTCCATTGTATATCTTTGCCTCCTTTGTCATAGATTAGTTGACCATAGGTGCGTGGGTTTATCTCTGGGCTTACTATCTTGTTGGTTTATCTCTGGGCTTTCTATCTTGTTCCATTGATCTATGTTTCTGTTTTTGTGCCAGTACCATATTGTCTTGATTACTGTAGCTTTGTAGTATAGTCTGAAGTCAGGGAGTCTGATTCCTCCAGCTCCGTTTTTTTCCCTCAAGAGTGCTTTGGCTATTCGGGCTCTTTTGTGTCTCCATACAAATTTTAAGATGATTTGTTCTAGTTCCGCAAAAAATGCCATTGGTAATTTGATAGGGCTTGCATTGAATCTGTAGATTGCTTTGGGTAGTATAGTCATTTTCACAATATTGATTCTTCCAATCCAAGAATATGGTATATGTCTCCACCTGTTGGTATCATCTTTAATTTCTTTCATCAGTGTCTTATAGTTTTCTGCATAAAGGTCTTTTGTCTCCCTAGGTAGGTTTATTCCTAGGTATTTTATTCTCTTTGTTGCAATGGTAAATGGGAGTGTTTCCATAATTTCTCTTTCCGATTTTTCATCATTAGTGTATAGGAATGCAAGAGATTTCTGTGCATTAATTTTGTATCCTGCAACTTTACCAAATTCATTGATTAGCTCTAGTAGTTTTCTGGTGGCATCTTTAGGATTCCCTATGTATAATATCATGTCATCTGCAAACAGTGACAGTTTTACTTCTTCTTCTCCAACTTGTATTCCTTTTATTTCTTTTTCTTCTCTGATTGCCGTGGCTAGGACTTCCAAAACTATGTTGAATAATAGTGGTGAGAGTGGACACCCTTGTCTCGTTCCTGATCTTAGAGGAAATGCTTCCAGTTTTTCACCATTGAGAATGATGTTTGCCATGGGTTTGTCATATATGGCCTTTATTATGTTGAGGTAGGTTCCCTCTCTGCCCACTTTCTGGAGAGTTTTTATCATAAATGGGTGTTGAATTTTGTCAAAAGCTTTTTCTGCATCTATTGAGATGATCATATGGTTTTTATTCTTCAATTTGTTAATATGGTGTATCACATTGATTGATTTGCATATATTGAAGAATCCTTGCATCCCTGGGATAAATCCCACTTGATCGTGGTGTATGATCCTTTTAATGTGTTGTTGGATTCTGTTTGCTAGTATTTTGTTGAGGATTTTTGCATCTATATTCATCAGTGATATTGGTCTGTAATTTTCTTTTTTTGTAGTATCTTTGTCTGGTTTTGGTATCAGGGTAATGGTGACCTCATAGTATGAGTTTGGGAGTGTTCCTTCCTCTGCAATTTTTTGGAAGAGTTTGAGAAGGATGGGTGTTAGCTCTTCTCTAAATGTTTGATAGAATTCACCTGTGAAGCCATCTGGTCCTGGACTTTTGTTTGTTGGAAGATTTTTAATCACAGTTTCAATTTCATTACTTGTGATTGGTCTGTTCATATTTTCTGTTTCTTCCTGGTTCAGTCTTGGAATGTTTTACCTTTGTAAGAATTTGTCCATTTCTTCCAGGTTGTCCATTTTATTGGCATAGAGTTGCTTGTAGTAGTCTCTTAGGATGCTTTGTATTTCTGTGGTGTCTGTTGTAACTTCTCCTTTTTCATTTCTAATTTTATTGATTTGAGTCCTCTCCCTCTTTTTCTTAATGAGTCTGGCTAATGGCTTATCAATTTTGTTTATCTTCTCAAAGAACCAGCTTTTAGTTTTATTGATCTTTGCTATTGTCTTCTTTGTTTCTATTTCATTTATTTCCACTGTGATATTTATGATTTCTTTCCTTCTGCTAACTTTGGGTTTTGTTTGTTCTTCTTTCTCTTGTTCCTTTAGGTGTAAGGTTAGATTGTTTACTTGAGATTTTTCTTGTTTCTTGAGGTAGGCTTGTATAGCTATAAACTTCCCTCTTAGAACTGCTTTTGCTGCATCCCATAGGTTTTGAATCATCGTGTTTTCATTGTCATTTGTCTCTAGGTATTTTTTGATTTCCTCTTTGATTTCTTCAGTGATCTCTTGGTTATTTAGTAATGTATTGTTTAGCCTCCATGTGTTTGCGTTTTTTACGTTTTTTTCCCTGTAATTCATTTCTAGTCTCATAGCATTGTGGTCAGAAAAGATGCCTGATATGATTTCAATTTTCTTAAATTTACTGAGGCTTGATTTGTGACTCAAGATGTGATCTATCCTTGAGAATGTTCCATGCGCACTTGAGGAGAAAGTGTAATCTGCTGTTTTTGGATAGAATGTCCTATAAATATCAATTAAATCTATCTGGTCTATTGTGTCATTTAAAGCTTGTGTTTCCTTATTAATTTTCTGTTTGGATGATCTGTCCATTGCTGTAAGTGAGGTGTTAAAGTCCCCCACTATTATTGTGTTACGGTCGATTTCCTCTTTTATAGCTGTTAGCAGTTGCCTTATGTATTGAGGTGCTCCTATGTTGTCTGCATATATATTTATAATTGTTATATCTTCTTCTTGGATTGATCCCTGGATCATTATGTAGTGTCCTTCCTTGTCTCTTGTAACATTCTTTATTTTAAAGTCTATTTTATCTGATATGAGTATAGCTACTCCAGCTTTCTTTTGATTTCCATTTGCATGGAATATCTTTTTCCATCCCCTCACTTTCAGTCTGTATGTGTCCCTAGGTCTGAAGTGGGTCTCTTGTAGACAGCATATATATGGGTCTTGTTTTTGTATCCATTCAGCAAGCCTGTGTCTTTTGGTTGGAGCATTTAATCCTTTCACGTTTAAGGTAATTATCGATATGTATTTTCCTATGACCATTTTCTTAATTGTTTTGGGTTTGTTTTTGTAGGTCCTTTTCTTCTCTCATGTTTCCCACTTATAGAAGTTCCTTTAGCATTTTTTGTAGAGCTGGTTTGGTGGTGCTGAATTCTCTTAGCTTTTGCTTGTCTGTAAAGTTTTTGATTTCTCCATCAAATCAGAATGAGATCCTTGCTAGGTTGAGTAATCTTGGTTGTAGGTTCTTCCCTTTCATCACTTTAAGTATATCATGCCACTCCCTTCTGGCTTGTAGAGTTTCTGCTGAGAAATCAGCTGTTAACCTTATGGGAGTTCCCTTGTATGTTATTTGTCATTTTTCCCTTGCTGCTTTCAATAATTTTTCTTTGTCTTTAATTTTTGCCAATTTGATTACTATGTGTCTCGGCGTGTTTCTCCTTGGGTTTATCCTGTATGGGACTTGCTGTGCTTCCTGGACTTGGGTGGCTATTTCCTTTCCCATGTTAGGGAAGTTTTCAACTATAATCTCTTCACATATTTTCTCTGGTCCTTTCCTTCTCTCTTCTCCTTCTGGGACCCCTATAATGCGAATGTTGTTGCGTTTAATGTTGTCCCAGAGGTCTCTTAGGCTGTCTTCATTTCTTTTCATTCTTTTTTCTTTAGTCTGTTTTGCAGCCGTGAATTCCACCATTTTGTCTTCCAGGTCACTTATCCGTTCTTCTGCCTCAGTTATTCTGCTATTGATTTCTTCTAGTGTAGTTTTCATTTCAGTGATTGTATTGTTCATCTCTGTTTGTTTGTTCTTTAATTCTTCTAGGTCTTTGTTAAACATTTCTTGCATCTTCTCGATCTTTGCCTCCATTCTTATTCCGAGGTCCTGTATCATCTTCATCATCATTATTCTGAATTCTTTTTCTGGAAGGTTGCTTATCTCCACTTCATTTAGTTGTTTTTCTGGGGTTTTATCTTGTTCCTTCATCTGGTATATAGCCCTCTGCCTTTTCATCTTGTCTGTCTTTCTGTGAATGTGGTTTTTGTTCCACAGGCTGCAGGATTATGATTTTTCTTACTTCTGCTGTCTGCCCTCTGGTGGTTGAGGCTATCTAGAGGCTTGATGGGAGGCTCTGGTGGTGGGTAGAGCTGACTGTTGCTGTGGTGGTCAGAGCTCAGTAAAACTTGAATCCACTTGACTGTTGATGGGTGCGGCTGGGTTCCCTCCCTGTTGGTTGTTTTGCTTGAGGCAACCCAGCACGGCACCCTACCTGGGCTCTTTGGTGGGGCTAATAACAGTCTCTGGGATGGCTCACACCAAGGAGTACTTCCCAGAACTTCTGTTGCCAGTGTCCTTGTCCCCATGGTGAAACAGAGCCACCCCCTGCCTCTGCAGGAGACCTTCCAACACTAGCAGGTAGGTCTGGTTCAGTCTCCCCCGGGGTCACTGCTCCTTCCCCTGGGTCCCAATGTGCACACTATTTTTTGTGCGCCTTCCCAGAGTGGGGTCTCTGTTTCCCCCAGTCCTGTCAAAGTCCTGCAATCAATTCCCACTAGGCTTCAAAGTCTGATTCTCTAGGAATTCCTCCTCCCGTTGCCGGACCCCCGGGTTGGGAAGCCTGACGTGGGGCTCAGAACCTTCACTCCAGTGGGTGGACTTCTGTGGTATAAGTGTTTGCCAGTCTGTAAGTCACCCACCCACCAGTTATGGGATTGATTTTACTCTGATTGTGCCCCTCCTACCGTATCATTGTGGCTTCTCCTTTGTCTTTGGATGTGGGGTATCTTTTTTGGTGCGTTCCAGTGTCTTCCTGTCAATGATTGTCCAGCAGCTAGCTGTGATTCTGGTGTTCTCGCAAGAGGGAGTGAGAGCACGTCCTTCTACTCCACCATCTTTGTTCCTCTCCTTTTCATGATTTTTGTTTTTAATTCTTGTAACTTGGTGAATTTTCACTAGGCCAGATCATTGCTAAGTCAATGAATGATTTATGTTGATTTATGTGGCATTTCCTGTTTCCTTTGTGGTAGAAAAAGACATTCTTCAGCATTGCCTTGCTCTGACTTTCTTAAATACTCTTAGCATTTGTTTCAAGCCTGGGGATTAAACTGTGCTCACCTTGTCTAAGCTAATGTGTCCTTTTCACCATGACCAGGGACTGGGGAGTCCAGCACAAACTGATTGAAGCAAAAGGTTGCTGATTATATTGTAGGTCTATTTTGTAGAGGGAAGTAGTTTGGCTTTTTTCTAAATGTTTCTATGTAGTACTCAGAGGAAGCTGTTCTTCCTCAAACTTGGAAGGCCTCTTTACTTCATTTTTTCAAAATATAAGAACCCGCATCTAGAGTCTGGTGTTGCATTTTTTTCCTCCCCTATATTCTGGATAATACAAATGTTAGGGTTCATTCAAACTGTTCATGTGGATACAATAGTTTTAGTTACAAGTATAAGTGGCTATATAAGGGATAAACCCTGTGTTTTTTGGAGAATTTTCATAGGAAAAAAAAAAACTTTAATGGATTTTAATTGGAATTATCCTTCTGAGAATTTCTCCTGTCATTTATATACGCTGAGGCTTAAGTATGACTTAGGTCATAAATAACATCAGAATTCAAAGGAGCTCTAGAGGTTCCATCCCATCTTTTGTTTACTTTCCAGCAAGAATAAAAGTTAGAATCAAGTCTAGACCTCAGGGCACTGGGCTCCTAACCTGGGGTGTAGTCTCTATACCACAGAAGTTGGAAAGAATGAAAAGGAGCCTTGGACCTGTCTTACCCCAACCTTCCTTGCACAGATGAGAAGACAGGCCCATATGCACTCAGGTTTTCTGGTTCCTGGCCATGTTTCTTCATAAATCACCAACTATATTAAATCAGATGATCTCCTTTCAGTAGCTAGAATATTCAAAAATAAGACAGATGGTCTGGAGTTTAGTTTAGATTGGTCTCTCTACTATACTTATAATAGAAAGTAGTTTGGAGTTTAAAACCCCAGTACTTTCTAAAAATAGCTGTAGCTTTTCTAGAACCTGGTCAAAAACAGGCAGTACTTCACCTTATGGCCAGTAGAGGGCAATCAAATTAATACAATCCTTTTGAGCTGTTGGGCTTTCAATTAATGCATAGATATGAATAAATAAGACAAAGAACCAAATTAGTCTAAATATTTTAAAACAAACCGTTTAATAAATATCCACCAAATGGAGGAAACACATTTTGCTTTATATACTACAGTCATTCACCAAGGAGTATTACAGTTATAGCACAGCCCATAAGAGTTTATTAATTAAGCCCCTGAAATCCAGGTTGCTTATTCCTCCATCACTGTCAAGGTCTGGTGGCAGTCAGGTAGAAGACACAGGCATGGGACTTGCCATGTGTTTTTGTAACAATTTTATAATTTTCATATTAGCAGCAACAGACAGCCATACACTGCCAGAGTGAAAGGACCTCATAACAAATGTGATGGGGAGTAGTTCTTAAGTCATTCTTCATACCTCCCTCTCCCTTCCTATTCGATTTTCAGGGACTCAGTGATAAACAAAACACTGGTGGAGGATTCCACCTCCCTGGCTCATTCCACAGGCCGCATAAATCAGGTCTGCTCTTTATTAGAGCCATGGGCAGGTTGGCCACATTTGGAGACAGAATGAATGGCCCCATGGTCAGTGAGGTTTTTACAATCTTGAGACATGGACGTGATTACCTTGAGAGTGAAGGCAAATACAGATTCCCTGGTAATTTATTCATTTATACATTTGGGAAACATGCATTGAACCCCTCATGTGTGCCAGCCACTGTGCTAAAAGCTGGAGGAACAAACACCAGTAAGACATTTTGCTTCATTTAAGGAGCCAAGTTGGACTATTTTTTAAAAATAATAAGTATATTAAAAATTCTAAAGGAAAAGAATACTACAGGAAATTAAACCTTTATTAAAGTTCTACTACTATGTGTAGTTACAACAGCTGACATTTATTAAACATTTACTATATACCAGAACTCTGCTAAACACTTTACATGCAATATTCCATTGAATCCTCATAATATACTTAGTCTATAGATGCTGTTTATAGTCTCCTGATACACAGGGATTTTAAGTAACTAGCCCAAGGTCATGCAACTGGAAATCAGAGACTATATCATATATATAAACTATATATGTAAATTATTACATATGTAAGCATTGCACATGTAAGTAAGGATTTGAACCTGAGTCTTATTCCAGAGCTGGAGAGTGTAACAAGAAGACAGTGGATTTTTAAGTAGTGTGTGTAAGAATCACCTGGGAGCAGATTCGTTGACCATATTTTAGTGACTTGACCCTAATCATCTATAAAAATCACCTAGAAAGCTTTTTAAACTTACCTATTTGGCCCCACCCCAGATCAATTGAACCAAAATCCCTGGATGTGGAGTCTAGGCCTCCTGTGAGTCTAATGTGCAGACAGGGTAGTGATCAGTTGACTCTTGGACAACATGGGGGTTAGGGAAACTGACCCCCACAAAGTTGAAAATCTGTGTATAACTTACAGTTGACCCTCAATAGCCATGATTCTGCATCGGCAGATTCAACAAACCATGGATCATGTAATATCTGTAATACCTATTTATTGAAAAAAATCTGCTTAAAAGTGGACCTGCGCAGTTCCAGCTATGTGGTTCAAGTGTCAGTTTTACCTTTAAAGGTCTGGGATGGGGCTCAGGAACCTGTATTTTTATATTCACCCCAGTGAGAAAACTTGCCTGAGCTCTACTGTTGATTAATCTAAACTACATCTAAACTACTGGGAGAAAGGAAATGGTTGTCCTCAGTGCAGCACACGATGAATTGAAGGAAGTGAAATCCCCAGCAGGTCAATACTAGAGGGAGCACGTGCTCCCAGGATTGGGTGAGAGATTGAGCACCTCCTTAAACTGTGCACCCTAGACACCTTACTTGCCTCACCTGAGTCCACCATCTTAGAGACACTCAGGGAAGTCACTGAGAGAGGAAGAGAGGGGAGATAAAGTTGGAGATTTTAAAAAAGGGTTGATCTAGGGGTGGAGAAATTGATATTTCGATGAAGTTCTCCCAGTAATTACTGTTATTTGTGTTCTCCTTTGAGGAAGAAAGATAAAAAGAAGGTGGGGAGTGTGATGTGGACTCTGCTCTCCTTTGTAAGGGGAGCCAAAAGAGTAATAAGCCTGTATCGTGTCTAACATACGTGCCTAACATCATCTTATTTAATTCCATTAGATTCCTTTGGCAGTTATCATTTTATTATTATCTCCATTTTGTAGATACCAAGTGGAATCTCAGTCAAGGGTGGTCATTGGCCCAAGGCCACAGCACTTTAAGTGGCAAAGCTGGGATTTGAACCCAGATCAAGCTGGCTCCAAAGTCTGAGATAGTGCCACTGCCTCAGGCTGGCTCCCTGCACATGTGGCGACATTTAACATGTGACACAGCACCCACACCAGTGTGAAGTCATATTAAACTAACTGATCAAGTGAGGGGACCATCTTGTGTGGTAAGGAGAAACTTAGACCATGGTACTGAAACAAATGAGACAGCCATGGATGAAGAAATGTACTGAGCTGCATTCCTCATTTTGTGTGTGTGAATCACTCACCAAGCAGTAGTCCCCAGGTCTGTGGCTGAAGGAAAACTTCAAAGATGAAATCACCACAGTCTTGGCAAGCAGCACCTAGCTGCCCAAACAGTCATGGTGCATCATTCCACTTGTTTATGCAGTTGGGTAGTTAGCAAAGTTCGATTTTCCCTATTAAGGGTCAGAGTCTCAGACACAGGCAGGTTAACTGAGACCCTCTGAGTAGGAAGGGGCTGACCTATTCTTGAGCACGGCTGACCAGCCTCCTGAGTGCGGACAATAACGAGATCAGGGTGACACCTAATAAAGTGACAAATGTGCAGATGAGCACAAACCTGGCTGTCACTGTGGATTGTGCTGTGGACACCTGGGAGAGTGATTAGAAGGAAGCTGCTAAAGGAGCAAGTAATAGAGTTACTCTTATAGTCACCTCAAAGCCTTAAGTCTCTACCTGATCACAGGAGGCAGTATACTGGCACCCAAAGGAAGAAAACCATAGAGCTTTCCTCTGGTGCTAAATAGCTTAATCAGGGCCAGGTGCTAAAACTACCTCGGGAAATTGTTTATAAAACACAGATTTTTGGTGTCACCTCTCAGATGCTGATTAGAAGATCAGGGGAGGTTTTTGGGTAGTTTCAAAATCTCTCCAAGTTATTCTTATCACCTTAGACTGAGCCCTACAATTCTAAAAACTTAAAGTCAAAGATAAAAAAAAGAAGTGAAGAGGTTGATCCATCAATCCATCTTCTGGGTATATATCCAAAGGAGATGAAAACAGTATAATCAAAGAGGTATTTGCATCCCCATGTTCACTGAGGCATTATTCACAATAGCCAAGGTGTGGAAACAACCTAAGCATCCATTAACAGATGAGTGAATAAAGCTGACGTGGTATATATATAAAATGGAATATCCTTCAGGGATGAGAAAGAAGGAAATCCTGCCATTTTTGACAACATGGATGGACCTTGAGGGTTTATGCTAAGTGAAATAAGCCAGAGAAAGACAAATATTGCATGATATCCCTTATATGTGGAATTTTTAAAAAGTCAGACTCATAGAAACAGAGAGTAGAAAAGTAGTTGCCAAGGGCTGGGGGTTGGGGGAAATAGGGAAAGGTTAAGATCAATAAGATCTGAGGATCTAATGTAAACCATGACTATAGTTGATAACACTGCATTTTGCTAAGAGAGTAGAACTTAAATGTTCTCACCAAAAACAGAAGAAAAAAAAGAGATAAACATGTGGGGTGATGCATATGTTAATTAACTAGATGGGGAGGATCCTTTCACAATGTATACGCATATCAAATCGTCATGATGTACACTTTAAATATCTTACAATTTTGTCAATTATATCTCAATAAAGCTGAAATAATTTTAAAAAAAGAAGTGATGAGGGCATGTGGATAGCAGGTAAAAAATCTAATAAATGCAATCCCTGAATCCATGAATTTATATTCATGTCAAGATTAACTGTCTTCCATATAGGGTGGGGTAAGTGAGTGTATATCTGGGATAAGATGCATTTTGGATTTTGCTTAATTTTAATTCTTAAAATTAAGAATCATTTCTCATTCTTAAATCTGTAATGCAGTTGAGAAAATTTTATTTACCAACATTCTTCTTGAGGAGAACACTGTATTTGTTTTGGAGAAATGCTCAGAAAAATTGCTTAGTAAGGGGTGGGGACATGTTTTAAGTGCCTTTGTTTTCCTGAAAATCTTGGTGTTTGGGTTCGCCTGTTAAGAACTGAGGGAGTGCGGAATATGAGAGAAAGTAATTTAAAATTCCACAAGGGAAGGAACAGGATCCAGGAAAAGAGAGTCATATGTGGCAGGGTGGCTAAGGAGGGATTTTGGAGAAAAGAATTGTCTGTGGATTTTAATTTTTATTGAAATGCCATGAACTCCAAAATATGATCATTCTTCATGACTTCATCACTCTTCAGTGCAGACTACCAAGAAAAAAAGAGCAGAAGAGAAAGAGAGAGAGGGAGAGAAGGAGGAAGGAAGGAATTCATTAACTAGTGTACCTACAAATTACTTTAGAACATTCCTATTTAAGTCTTGTGCTATATGAGTTTAGCTTAATTTTATCCATACCCTGGGAACAGCTAACATTTGAAGTGCCTTGGAAAAGAATACATACTCCAGAGGGTAGCATTTGAGAGACAATGACTAGGAGTCAACAGTTCAAAGGCAGCCGTGATAAGCAGTCAACACTCCATATCTAAATCTACACCTAGAGACTTTGTGGATTAGCACAAGAAATGTTAGAAATACTTTTTTTTTTTATTGGTGAAATGAATGTTATTCAAAACATGTGGATTGACTAGAAGTACCATATGGCCACAACTGCCCTTGAGTGAATGAGGTATGAGGATCTAGCAAGCCCCAAACCCTTGTACTCCTTTCTAGTGGTGCCCTTAGCTTGGTCCTATATCCAGCTTCTTAATAGAAGGTTTGGTTGCCTGATTCCAACTAGAAGATTGGCTGGATTTTGCTGCTGACATAGTGTCAGCTCAAGTGACACATAGTATTTGGCTCAAGTAACCCTTTCACACAAGGATCCTTCTGAAAGTGCCTCAAAGAACAGAGAGATGGTGCTTTACCACCTCACAAAGAAAGTAAAAACTTTTGTGTATATGCTCGTGAATACAGGTCTGTATGTGTTGTAGAAATCAGTTGGAGACATGTATATATTGAAGCATCCCATATAGTGACCAATTATGGGGGAAGGGACCTAGCCCTCACCAGTATCTCATTACTGGAGGACATTGACATGCACCCTAAAATCCTCCCAACTGAATGACAGCACTGGCTTAAACCATACTCAGGCTTGCTGAGACTAGACTTCTTATGGGAATCTATTAAAGATCTGAGTTGACAACTGTGTGGAAAAGGGAACAGTTGATATTGAGACCATTAGTCAGAGTAGCAAAAAAAAATATTTAGAAGGCATAGTTGGCAATCAGGACAATTATTTCCTTCAAAGGGTACAAAACTATAATATAGGAAAGACTTTGATAAGCGATATAGTAAGACTGAGAAATCAAAGGAGGGCAAGACAGGTACCAATGATGGGGGGCGGGGGCATTGGGTGGATATCAGAAAAGGCTTGATGGGTGAGATATGTTTGAGAATGAAAGAGATTATCAACATACCAAATGAGAGGCAGGGTATAGGGAGAAGGCTGTCAGGAAGCGGGTATTTCAAGAGTCAGGAATGGTAATGGGGGAAGTGGGATATGACAAGACATATTTCAAGAATTTTGAAAGGTTTAAATGCTGTAGGGGATATTACATTTCATTTCCTCTCCCTGATTACTCTGTTTAGAAGCTGCTTGCCTCTCTCTTGCCCAGTTTCACAAAGAATTGCTTGTTTGTTTTCTTTTGTAGTTATGGTAGGGTCATGCCAGATGTTGGCTTGTCTGTTCTTCTTGAGAGTGCTGTTGCACTTAAGAATACGTTGTACCTTTTTGATCTCAAACATAGAGAAAATGGAGGAAGATAGGAACCCTTCATCTTTTCAATGCCAAAACCACCTGTGTTGATATACTGTCTCTTTTCTTTCCCTCCTATTTCTATGAAGACAGTGTCTATCTAACTATTAAAAACCAATCCGAATGCTTTCGATCTAGATCCCAATCTCTTTTACCGTCTCAATGTTTTTGTTCCTGCAATATCTTCCTTCACTCCTGAATCATCATATTATCCCTCTTCATTCCCATTATCATACAAATATGCTCTGGGATCTCCTGTGAAAAAAAATTGATCTCTTTTTTCCCTCCAGCTCTTACTCTTTGCTCGCTTCACATAAAATCTTGAGATATTTGTCTAAAAGCACTATTCCACTTCCTCATTAGCATTCTCTTCCCAACTCACCTGATAGATTTCCTTCCCCATCACTCCTCTACAGCCACTGTTGTCAGGGTCACCAGTAATCTCTGTGTTGCCAAATTTGGTAGGTGATGGATGCTCTGTTCTTATCTACCATGACCTTACAGTGGCATCAGATATTGTTCGCTACTGCCTCCTTGAACCACTTCTTAGAGCTCACAAGACTCCACACTTTATTCTTCCTCGTCTTTAATTGGCAACTCTTCAAATTCCTTGGCTGGCCTTCTCTAATCAATCTGTAAGTGTGGCATCTGGTGTGGGTCTGCCCTAGTAACCACCTAGGTTCTTTCACCCCAGCTCCAATAGCTAGCCAGTTCTCCAGGACTCTGTTTCCCACAGCTGACTTGGCATTTACACGTGGATGTCTAGCCAGCATCTCAAATTTACCATGGTTAAATGAAACTCTTGCCTTTTACCCTCAAACGTCCTCCACACTACAACTTTCCCCAACCAGGTAAATAGCCTGAACACCCAACTGATTACTAAAGCCCCCAAAATCAAAGTAATTCTAGATACCTAGTAATTCAGTATGAAGGCAAGCTTTCCGGACTCTACCTCTAAAACAAATCCAAAGATGTCAAGGATCTCTAATGGCTGCATATCACACTTAGAATAAAATTTACTCTCCTTACCCTGACGTATGTAGCCAACAGGATCTGGCCCCTTCCTACTTCCTCAATGTCAGTGTGTACCACCCCCTACCCCCACTCATTATGCTCTAGGGCAGCTTACTAGCCATTTTGATCTGTGAACATGTTAAGCACTTTCCTGCTTCAGGGTCCAGTACCATCTATTTTCTCTACTTGTATTTTTTCCCTTGTCATCTATATATGATTTCTTCCTTCTAATCCGGATCTCAGACTAAATGATATCATCTCTAAGAGGCCTTTTCTCACCACCCAATCCATGGTAGCCACCTTGCCACTCTTTCACGTCTTGTTATTATTCTTGGCATATGAAGTTCTTCTTGTTTATTTATTCAGATATATATATATATATCTGGTCCCAGAAAGATGTAAGCTCCATGAGAGAAGGCACTTGTCTTTGTACCTAAAACAGTGACTGCCAGATATGAGTGCTCAAAAAATCTTTGTTAAAATAATGAATGAAACATTGTAATAGTTTGTCTTAGAACTTTAGCTCACTGGAGGATTGCTTTAATTTAGCAATGGACCTTTAGACAGAGTAGCAGAAGCTCAAGTGCATTGTTGGAAGCAACTTTGGATATATCTTCTCTATAAACTGACCTGGTTGAGTAAGAATCAGGATGCAAAATCACTAGCCTCCAAATTAGTGTGGATGCAGAGTTATATGTTTGTACAAAAACATACTAACACACACGAAAGATGAGAAAGAGTTGACTTTAACCTCAACTCTTCCTAAAAAGACTTAGAAGACTTAGGTCAATATCTGTCCTTAGTATGACACTTGCCAAAAAGTTGATGTGACATTGGCCTGGGTTGTTAGCACTGTTGTTTAAGACTTAGGATAGTGCTAGTACTATTATATTCCAAGTTGGTGAGACCCTCGCTACTCAAAATGTTGTCCTCAGACCAGCAGCACTGGCATGATCTGGCAAGTTGTTTGAAATACGGAATCTCAGGCCCCATCCCAGACCTCCTGAATCATAATCTACATTTTAACAAGATCCTTAGATGTTTCATACACACAGTAAAATATGACAAGCATTGTGCTTAGACCATTTCCTCATAAACCTAAGTATTGTTTTGGGTGCTATAATTTATGAGGGATAAAGACAAGCCTGATACCTATCAACGAATGATTAGCATAAGAACATGTGAGTGTATATATATACATATATATGTATGTATGTATATATGTATATGTATATATGTATATATATATAATGGAATATTACTCAGCTATAAAAAAAAGAATGAAATATTGCCATTTTCAGCAATGTGGATGGACCTAGAGAATATTGTGTTTAGTGAAATAAGTCAGATAGAGAAAGACAAATACTATATGATACCACTTATACTTGGAATCTAAAAATTAATACATATGAATCTATATACAAAACAGAAACAGGTTCACAGACATAGAAAACAAACATGGTTACCAGAGGGAAGGGGGGGGGAAGGACAAATGGGGCTGACAGATACAAACTACTGTACATAAAATAGATAAGCAACAAGGATTTACTGTATAACACAGGGAAATATATCCACTATCTTGTAATAACCTATAATGGAATATAATCTGCAAATAAATAGAATCACCATGCTGTACACCTGAAACTAATACAGTGTTTTAAATAAACCATACTTCAATTAAAAAAAAGAAAAGACAAACCTGAAAGAGAGTAACTGGGGTGGTGAAAATACCTGAAACCAGATCGCAAGTGAAGGTAGCCCCCTTCCAGATGAGACAGTCAAAATATGTTAGAGTAGGCCTGGGCACCAACCATTCAAAACAGAGGTCGACTCTAGCACAGGAGCAGGGTCCTAGAGCATACTTCACTAGTGTCACTCCTTCAATTAGTATAGAGATATTGGGGAACTATCCCTGGAAGGGGTCAGGGTAGCCAGGTGATTGGGGGAGAGGAGATAAAGAAGGGGCTTGTGGCAATGGCTGTTTATCACAAATAATTTTTATATAAACATCAATATTTTAATAAATGGTGTGGCAAAATAGTAAATATGTTTTGAAATCATCCTCTTTCTGTCATTTGTTTCCTGTACATACCACTATTATTTGGCTTATCATGTTATTGTGTTATTAGTTGATTCAATGTCTGTCTCCCCTATTAAACCATATCTCCTTGATGGTATAACCTATGTTTTATTCCTGACGTCAGTGAGTACTCAATTAGCTTTTGCTAAAGTGAATGAATGAACAAACAAATAAACAAATGAATATGTAAGGCAGTCATAAGGTCAGACTTATTCTTTGTCATCTTAGAATGCAAAACCAATGTACTGGGTGGAAATAACAGTGAAGATTTGGATTTAACCTTAAAGACGAAACTTCTCTTAAGAAAGTATAAGAAAATGGATTGAGCTTCTCTGGCAGGAGTCAAATTTCCTGGTACCAAAAATATTCAAATAATCTAATAAACCATTTGCTGTACAAACTGTGTAAACAAGCCTGTTTATAGATGGTGAAACTCAAATAGCCATAAATATCTGAAAAATTTGCTCAGCCTCACTGGGATTCAGGGGAAATTAAAATTGCAGAAGCATACCATTTCAAACACATCATATGCACATATTTTAAAATCTGATTGCACCAGCTGTGGGCATAGGGTATGGTGGTTCAAACTGTTATAACCACTTTAGAAAGATCTAATTTATTTCAAGATAGGCATATTCTATAATTAAGCAATTCTACTTTTAGGCATCTATTCTAGATTTTTTTAAAAAATTAGATATCCTAGTGCATAAACAATGAGATCTACACAAGAATCTTCATTGCAGCACAATTTGAAATGGCTAAAAAAAAGTGGTGGACTCCAACTATTTATTAGTAGAGGAATGGATGAATCAATGATAATTTATAAGGGTATACTACATAGCAGTTAAAATGAATTGAGTCTGCAATATGATAAAGGAGAAAAGCAAGCTGAAAAGTATGGATATGACTAAATACATTTTACATAACTTTAACCACACCCTAAACAATAATTTATGGGGATTATGGGTACAAAACCAAAATGATGCACGCCAATGATTTATACCAACTCTAGAAGTGAGGTACCTCAAGGGAGGGGTTGATAAGGAGAAGGATGGGGAGTAGAACTTCAGTTCTACCTGTAATACTTATTTATATTTTTTAAAGAAGGAGATCCTGGCACATTTAGCATGTCAACTTCTCTTCCAAAAGTGTGAGGGAGACATTGGTGTATATTATTGCCTGATTTTTTTGGTATTTTACAACATATAATAAATTTTAAAAATTAAGGGGAACAAATTGTCATGGAAGTTAAGGAGGTGGAGAATAGGAGCATCAGTTAGATTCTATTGGAAGCTTGTTCACTGGGGTGGCCTGGAACTTTTTCTCTAAGGGTGGACAAAAAAAGGTAGACCTAGGGTTCTGAGACTCCTAGTCAATACACAGCTAAGCCTTATAAGACACTTTCACAGGCTTCTTGCTGAGCCCTTGATTCCTGACAGCAGGAGCTCTGCTTTCATTAGGGGGAATACCCACCAAGTTCAAAAAGGAAATGCAGGTCAGAGAAAATGTGATGGATAAAGATCAATGAGGTCCTCAAATCTGAGAGTGGGGACCCTCAGACCTGCTTCTTCATTGACCTCAGCTCCTGTGCCCCTATATTGGCAGACAGGTGAACCTTATCACCATGCTTCCTTGTATTTTTCACAAGCATTATCCTGTCAGATATTCACAATGCTTGTGAGATAAGTCATGGCATCTTGGTTTTACAGGTGAGGAGGCAAAGGTTCAATAAATTAAATGGTTTGCTCAAGATCAGGCAAATATCAAAAGGACGTGGAGATTGTACCAAAGTTTCCTGACTCTGATTATTCTGTTTCTAACACTTTCCAGCTATTTTGTGTTGTTCCCTTACCTGCATCCAACATGGTCTTGATGTAGCAAGAGGCATACATAAAAGATATTTGTCAAACAGAAACAGGGTCAGAGTTTGGGGACTGGAGAGAAAAAGAGGGAATGGAAGTAAATATACCAAAACTCAGGCCAGGAGAGTAATAAATTTAGTACTGAATTAGTGTGTGCTTCCTGGCAAAAGTGAGATATATGGTTTTATGGGGTTTTTTTTTTTAACATCTTTATTGGATTATAATTGCTTTAAAATGGTGTGTTAGTTTCTGCTTTATAACAAAGTGAATCAGCTATACATATACATATATCTCCATATCTCTTACCTCTTGCATCTCCCTCCCTCCCATCCTCCCTATCCCAACCCTCTAGGTGGTCACAAAGCAGCGAACTGATCTCCCTGTGCTACTTGGCTGCTTCCCACTAGCTATCGGTTTTACATTTGGTGGTGTATATATGTCCATGCCACTCTCTCACTTTGTCCCAGCTTACCCTTCCCCCTCCGCGTGTCCTCAAGTCCATTCTCTAGTAGGTCTGCATCTTTATTCCCGTCCTGCTCCTAGGATCTTAATGACCTTTTTTTTTTTTTTTTTTAGATTCCATATATATGTGTTAGCATATAGTATTTGTTTTTCTCTTTCTGACTTACTTCACTCTGTATGACAGACTCTAAGTCCATCCACCTCACTACAAATACCTCAATTTCGTTTCTTTTTATGGCTGAGTAATATTCCATTGTGTATATGTGCCACATCTTCTTTATCCATTGATCTCTCGATGGACACTTAGGTTGCTTCCATGTCCTGGCTATTGTAAGTAGAGCTGCAATGAACATTGTGGTAAGTGACTCTTTTTGAATTATGGTTTTCTCAGGGTATATGCCCAGTAGTGGGATTGCTGGGTCATATGGTAGTTCTATTTTTACATTTTTAAGGAACTTCCACACTCTTCTCCATAGTGGCTGTATTACTTTACATTCCCACCAAGGGAGAAGGGTTCCCTTTTCTCCACACCCTCTCAGGCATTTTTTGTTTGGAGATTTTACGATGGCCATTCTGACCAGTGTGAGGTGATACCTCAATGTAGTTTTGATTTGCATTTCTCTAATGATTAGTGATGTTGAGCATTCTTTCATGTATTTGTTAACAATTTGTATATCTTCTTTGGAGAAATGTCTATTTAGGTCTTCTGCCCACTTATGGATTGGGTTCTTTGTTTTATTGATATGGAGCTGCATGAGCTGCTTGTACGTCTTGGAGATTAATCCTTTGTCAGTTGCTTCATTTGCGAATATTTTCTCCCATTCTGAGGGCTGTCTTTTCTTCTTATTTATGGTTTCCTTTGCTGTGAAAAAGCTTTTAAGTTTCATTAGGTCCCATTTCTTAATTTTTGTTTTTATTTCCATCTCTCTAGGAGGTGGGTCAAAAAGGATCTTGCTGTTATTTATGTCATAGAGTATTCTGCCTATGTTTTCCTCTAAGAGTTTTATAGTGTCTACCCTTAATTTAGGTCTTTAATCTATTCTGAGTTTATTTTTGTGTATAGTGTTAAGGAGTGTTCTAATTTCATTCTTTTACATATATCTGTCCAGTTTTCCCAGCACCACTTATTGAAGAGGCAGTGTTTTCTCCATTGTATATTCTTGCCTCCTTTATCAAAAATAAGGTGACCATAGGTGTGTGGGGTTATCTCTGGGTTTTCTATCCTGTTCCACTGATCTATATTTTTGTTTTTGTGCCAGTACCATACTCTCTTGATTACTGTAGCTTTGTAGTATAATCTGAAGTCAGGGAGCCTGATTCCTCCAGCTCCGTTTTTCTTTCTCAAGATTGCTTTGGCTATTCAGGGTCTGTGAAAAATGCCAGTGGTAGTTTGATAGGTATTTCACTGAATCTTTAGATTGCTTTGGGTAGTATAGTCAGTTTCACAATGTTGATTCTTCCAATCCAAGAACATGGTATATCTCTCCATCTATTTGTATCATCTTTAATTTCTTTCATTGGTGTCTTATAGTTTTCTGCATACAGGTCTTTTGTCTCCTTAGTTAGATTTATTCCTAGATATTTTATTCTTTTTGTTGCAATGTTAAAAGGGTGTGTTTCCTTAATTTCTCTTTCAAATTTTTCTTCATTAGAGTATAGGAATGAAAGAGGTTTCTGTGCATTAAGTTTGTGTCCTGATACTTTACCAGATTCATTGATTAGCTCTATTAGTTTTCTGGTAACATCTTCAGGATTCTCTATGTAGAGTATCATGTCATCTGCAAACAGTGACAGCTTTACTTCTTCTTTTCCGAATTGGATTCCTTTTATTTCTTTGTCTTCTCTGATTGCTGTGGCTAACACTTCCAAAACTATGTTGAATAATAGTGGTGAGAGTGGGCAACCTTGTCTTGTTCCTTATCTTAGTGGAAATGGTTTCAGTTTTTCACCATTGAGGACAATGTTGGCTGTGGGTTTGTCATATATGGCCTTTATTATGTTGAGGAAAGTTCCCTCTATGCCTACTTTCTGCAGGGCTTTTATCATAAATGGGTGTTGAATTTTGTTGAAAGCTTTCTCTGCATCTATTGAGATGATCATATGGTTTTTCTCCTTCAATTTGTTAATATGGTGTATCACATTGATTGATTTGCGTATATTGAAGAATTCTTGCATTCCTGGGTTAAACCCCACTTGATCATGGTGTATGATCCTCTTAATGTGCTGTTGGATTCTGTTTGCTTGTATTTTGTTGAGGATTTTTGCATCTATGTTCATCAGTGATATTGGTCTGTAGTTTTCTTTTATTGTGACATCTTTGTCTGGTTTTGGTATCAGGGTGATGGTGGCCTCATAGAATGAGTTTGTGAGTGTTCCACACTCTGCTATATTTTGGAAGAGTTTGAGAAGGATACGTGTTAACTGTTCTCTAAATGTTTGATAGAATTCACCTGTGAAGCCATCTGGTCCTGGACTTTTGTTTTTTGGAAGATTTTAAACCACAGTTTCAGTTTCAGTGCTTGTGATTAGTCTGTTCATATTTCTTCCTGTTTCAGTCTCGGAAGGTTGTGCATTTCTAAGAATTTGTCCATTTCTTCCAGGTTGTCCATTTTATTGGCATAGAGTTGCTTGTAATTATCTCTCATGATCATTTGTATTTCTTCCGTGTCAGTTGTTAGTTCTGCTTTTCCATTTCTAATTCTACTGATTTAAGTCTTCTCCGTTTTTTTCTTGATGAGTCTGGCTAATGGTTTATCAATTTTGTTTATCTTCTCGAAGAACCAGCTTTTAATTTTATTGATCTTCGTTCTTGTTTCCTTCATTTCTTTTTCTTTTATTTCTTATCTGATCTTTATTATTTCTTTCCTTCTGATAACTTTGGGTTTTTTTTTTTTTTTCTTCTGTCTCTAATTGCTTTAGGTGTAAGGTTAGGTTGTTTATTTGAGATGTTTCTTGTGTCTTAAGGTAGGATTGCTATAAACTTCCCTCTTAGACCTGCTTTTGCTGCATCCCATAGATTTTGGGTCATTGTGTTTTCATTGTCATTTGTTTCTAGGTATTTTTTGAATTCCTCTTTGATTTCTTCAGTGATCTCTTGGTTATTTAGTAGTGTATTGTTTAGTCTCCATGTGTTTGTATTGTTTTTTGATTTTTTCCCTGTAATTGATATATAGTCTCAAAGTGTTTTGTTCAGAAACTATACTTGATACAATTTCAGTTTTCTTTAATTTACCAAGGCTTGATTTGTGACCCAAGATATGATCTATCCTGGAGAAAGTTCCATGAGCACTTGAGAAGAAACTGTATTATGTTGTCTTTGGATGGAATATCCTATAAATATCAATTAAGTCCATCTTGTTTAATGTATTCTTTAACACTTGTGTTTTCTCATTTATTTTCATTTTGGATGATCTGTCCATTGGTGAAAGTGGGGTGTTAAAGTCCCGTAGTATGATTGTGTTACTGTCGATTTCCCCTTTTATGGCTGTTAGCATTTGTTTTATGTATTGAGGTGCTCCTATATTGGTTGCATAAATATTTACAATTTTTATATATTCTTTTTGGATTATCCTTTGATCATTATGTAGTGTCCTTCTTTGTCTCTTGCAATAGTCTTTATTTTAAAGTGTATTTTGTCTGATATGAGAATTGCTACTCCAGCTTTCTTTTGATTTCCATTTGCATGGAATATCTTTTTCCATCCCCTCACTTTCAGTCTGTATGTGTCCATAGGTCTGAAGTGGGTCTGTTTTATACAGCATATGTATGGGTCTTGTTTTCGTATCTATTCAGCCAGTCTATGTCTTCTGGTTGGAGCATTTAATCCATTTACATTTAAGGTAATTATCAGTATGTATGTTCCTATTACCGTTTTCTTAATTGTTTTGGGTTTTTTATTGTAGGTCTTTCCCTTCTCTTGTGTTTCCAGCCTAGAGAAGTTCCTTTATCATTTGTTGTACAGCTGGTTTGGTGGTGCTGAATTTTGTTAGCTTTTGCTTGTTTGTGAAGCTTTTCATTTCTCTGTCAAATCTGAATGAGATTCTCACTGGGTAATTTTGCTTGTAGGTTTTTCTCCTTCATCACTTTAAATATGTCCTGCCACTCCCTTCTGGCTTGCCGAGTTTCTGCTGCAAGATCAGATGTTAACCCTATGGGGATTCTCTTGTATGTTATCTGTTGCTTTTCCCTTGCTTCTTTGAATATTTTTTTCTTTGTATTTAAATTTTGATAGTTTTATTAATTTGTGTCTTGGCATGTTTCTCCTTGGATTTATCCTGTATGTGACTCTCTGTGCTTCCTGGACTTGATTGACTATTTCCTTTCCCATATTAGGGAAATTTTCAACTATAATCTCTTCAAATATTTTCTCAGTCCCTTTCTTTTTCTCTTCTTCTTCTGGGACCCCTATAATTCGAATGTTGGTGCATTTAATGTTGTCCAGAAGTCTCTGAGACTGCCCTCAATTCTTTTAATTCATTTTTCTTTATTCTATTCTGCAGTAGTTTTTTCCACTATTTTATCTTCCAGGTCACTTATTCATTTTTCTGCCTCAGTTATTCTGCTATGATTCCTTCTAGAATATTTTAAATTTCGTTTATTGTGTTGTTCATCATTGCTTGTTTGCTCTTTTGTTTTTCTAGGTCCTTTTGCAACATTTCTTGTATTTACTGTATTCTATTTCCAAGATTTTGAATCTTTACTATTATTATTCTGAATTCTTTTTCAGGTAGACTGCCGATTTCCTCTTCATTTGTTTGGTCTGGTGAGTTTTTTCCTTGCTGCTTCATCTGCTGTGTCTTTCTCTGTCTTCTCATTTTGCTTAATTTACTGTCTTTGGGGTCTCCTTTTTGCAGGCTGCAGATTTGTAGTTCTAGTTCCCACTGCTTTTGGTGTCCACCCCCAGTGGCTAAGGTTGGTTCAGTGGGTTGTGTAGGCTTCCTGGTGGAGGGGACTGGTGCCTGTCTTCTGGTGGATGAGGCTGGATTTTGTGTTTCTGGTGGGCAGATCCACATCCGATAGTGTGTTTTGGGGTGTCTGTGACCTTAATATGATTTTAGGCTGCCTCTCTGCTAATGGGCATGGGGTTGTGTTCTTGTATTGCTAGTTGTTTGGCAATGGGTGTCCACCACTGTAGCTTACTGGTCGTTGAGTGTCGCTAGGTCTTGGTATTGATATGGAGATCTCTGGGAGATTTTCTCCATTTGATATTATGTGTAGCTGTGGGGCCTTGGGTGGATCAATGTCCTGAACTCGGCTCTCCCACCTCAGAGTCACAGGCCTGAAACCTGGCCAGAGCACCAAGACCCTGTCAGCCACATGGCTCAGAAGAAAAGGGAGAAAAAAAGAAAGAAAAAAGAAAGAAAGAAAGAAAGAAAGAAAGAAAGAAAGAAAGAAAATAATAAAATAAAACAAATAAAAGTTATTAAAATAAAAAATAAAAAATAATTATTAAAAATTAAAATGATCAAAAGAGTAACAAAAATTAAAAAGAAAGAAAGAAGGGAGCAACCAAACCAAATAAACAAATCCACCAATGACAATAAGTGCTAAAAGCTATACTAAAAATAAGAAAAAAAAAGAAAAAGGTCAGACAGAACCCTCAGACAAATGGTAAAAGGAAGGCTATACATACAATATCACACACACAAGCATAAACAAACACACTCAGAAAAAGAGAAAAAGGAAAAAATGTATATATATCATTGCTCCCAATGTCCACTGCATCTATTTGGGATAATTCATTGTCTATTCAGGTATTCCACAGATGCAGGGTACATCAAGTTGACTGTGGAGATTTAATCCGCTGCTCCTGAGACTGCTGGTAGAAATTTCCCTTTCTCTTGTTTGTTCGCACAGCTCCTGGGGTTCAGCTTTGGATTTGGTTTCACCTCTGCATGTAGGTTGCCTTAGGGCATCTGTTCTTTGCTCAGACAGGAACGGGTTAAAGTAGCAGCTGATTAGGCAGCTCTGGCTCACCCAGGCCAGAGGTTGGGATGCATACCGAATGTGGGGTGAGCCTGTGGTGGCAGTGGCTGGCGTGATGTTGCAGCAGCCTGAGGTGTACCATGTGTTCACCCGGGGAAGTTGTCCCTGGATCCTGGGAACCTGGTAGTGGCAGGCTGCACAGGCTTCTGGGAGGGGAGGTGTGGATAGTGACCCATGCTTGCACACAGGTTTCTTGGTGGCTGCAGCAGCAGCCTTAGTGTCTCATGCCCGTCTCTGGGGTCTGCACTGATAGCTGCGTCTCGTGCCCGTCTCTGGAGCTCGTTTTGGCAGCACTCTTAATGCCCTGTCCTCATGCACCTGAAAACAAAGAGGCATGAAAAAGTCTCTTGCTTCTTCAGGAGTTCCACACCTTTTCCCGGACACACTCCTGGCTAGCTGTGGTGCACTAACCCCCTTCAGGCTGTGTTCATGCAGCTAACCCCAGTTCTCTCCGTGGGATCTGACCTCTGAAACCCGAGACTCAGCTCCCAGCATCCACCCGTCCCAGCGGGTGAACAGACAAGCCTCTTGGGCTGGTGAATGCTGGCTGGCACTGATCCTCCATGCGGTAATCTCTCTGCTTTGCCCTCTGCACCCCTGTTGCTGTGCTCTCCTCTGTGGTTCCAAAGCTTCTCCCCCCACCGCCACCTGCAGTCTCCACATGTGAAGGTGCTTCCTAGTGTGTGGAAACCTTACCTCCTTCACAGCTCTCTCCCACTGGTGCAGGTCCCATCCCTATTCTTTTGTCTCTGTGGGTTTTTTTATTCCTTTGCCCTACCCAGATACATGGGGAGTTTCTTGCCTTTTGGGAGGTCTGAGTTTTTCTGCTGACATTCAGTAGGTGTTCTGTAGGTGTAGATGTATTTCTGATGTATTTGTGGGGAGGAAGGTGATCTCCACTTCTTACTCTTCCGCCGTCTTGAAGGTCTCTGGTTGTTCTTTTTTTTTTTTTTAAGGCACCTCCATACTGTTCTCCATAGTGGCTGTTTAATTTACATTCCCACCCACAGTGCAAGAGGTTTCCCTATTCTCCACACCCTCTCCAGCATTTATTCTTTGTAGATTTTTTGATGATGGCCATTCTGAATGATGTGAGATGATGCCTCCTTTGTAGTTTTGATTTTCATTTCTCTAATGATTAGTGATGTTGAGCATCCTTTCATAAGTTTGTTGGCAATCTGTATATCTTCTCTGGAGAAATGTCTGTTTAGGTCTTCTGGTCATTTTTGGATTGGTTTGTTTTTTTGATACTGAGATGCATGAGCTGCTTGTGTATTTTGGAGATTAATCCTCTGTCAGTTGCTTTGTTTGCAAATATTTTCTACCATTCTGAGAGTTGTCTTTTCGTCTTGTTTATGGTTTCCTTTGCTGTGCAAAAGCTTTTAAGTTTCATTAGGTCCCGTTTGTTTATTCTTGTTTTTATTTCCATTTCTCTATGAGGTGAGTCAAAAAGGATCTTGCTGTGATTTATATCATGGACTGTTCTACCTATGTTTTCCTCTAAGAGTTTGATAGTGTCTGGCCTTACATATAGGTCTTTAATCCACTTTGCTTTCATTTCTGTGTATGCTGTTATTTTTGTGTATAACACAAAGAGTTTTATAGTGTCTGGACTTACATTTAGGTCTTTAATCCACTTTGAGTTTATTTTTGTGTATGGTGTTAGGGAGTGTTCTAATTTCATTCTTTTGCATATGGCTGTCCAGTTTTCCCAGCACCACTTACTGAAGAGGCTGTCTTTTCTCCACTGTGTATTCTTTCCTCCTTTATCAAAGATAAGGTGACCATATGTGCATGGGTTTATCTCTGGGCTTTCTTTCCTGTTCCATTGATCTATATTTTTTTATTTGTACCAGTACCATACTGTCTTGATTACTGTAGCTTTGTAGTATAGTCTGAAATCGGGGAGCCTGATTCCTCCACCAGGGAATTTTTTATTTTTATTTTAAAAATTTTATTATTTTGTAAATTAGCTTTGTTTTCTTTTTTGTTTTTAATTTAATTTAATTTATTTATTTTTTTGCTGTTGTGGTTCTCTTTTGTTGTTGTTGATTCATTTTTATTGTTATTTTTTCTAATACTTTTTAATTTTTTAAAATTTCATTTTATTTTTTAGTCTTTTATATTGTTCTGCTCCTTTCTGTTGCTTTTTGTTTCCTTTTTTTGCCATGCTGCACAACTTGTGGGGTCTTGGTTCCGAGGCTGTGGGTCAGGCCTGAGCTCCTGTGGTTTGCGTGCCAAGTCCAAACAACTGGACTAATAGAGAATTTCAGATCCCAGGGAATATTTATTAGTGTGTGGTCTCTGGAGGTCCTCAGCTCGGCAGCAAGACCTGGCTCAACCCAACTGGCAGCAAACTCCATTGCTGGACAGCTCAGGCCAAACAACCTGCAAGACAGGAACACAGCCCCACCCATCAAAAAAAAATGATATGACAAAATAATATGATACAGATGAGGGAGCAAGGTAAAAACCTACATGACCAAATAAATGCAGAAGGAATAGGCAAGCTACCTGAAAAAGAATTCAGAGTAATGATAGTAAAGACGACCCAAAATCTCTGAAATAGAATGGAGGCACAGATTGTGTCAATACAAGAAACGTTGAACAAGGACTGAGAAGAACTAAAAACAAACAGTGAAGAACAACACAATAACTGAAATGAAAAATACATAGGAAGGAATCAATAACAGAATAACTGAGACAGAAGAACAAATAAGTGAGCTGGAAGATAGAAGGGTTGAAATAACTGCTGAGAAGCAGAATAAAGAAAAAAGAATGAACAGAATTGAGGACAGTCTCAGAGACCTCTGGGATAACATTTAACACACCAATATTAAAATCATAGGGGTCGCAGAAGAAGAAGGGAAAGAGAAAGGATCTGAGAAAATATTTGAAGAGATTATAGTCAAAAACGTCCCTAACATGGGAAACGAAGTAGCCACTCACGTCCAGGAAGCTATGAGACTCCCATACAGGATAAACCCAAGGAGAATCACACCAAGGCACATATTAATCAAACAAACAAAAATAAATTCAATGAAAAAATATTAAAGCAGCAAGGGGAAAGCAACAAATAACACACAAGGGAATCCCCATAAAGATATCAGATGATTTTTTAGCAGGAACTCTGCAGAGCAAAAGACAGTGGCAGGGCATATTTAAAGTAATGAAACAGAAAACCCTACAACCAAGATTACTTAACCCAGGAAAGCTCTCATTCAGATTTGATGGAGAAATCAAAAGCTTTACAGACAAGAAAAAGCTAAGAGAATTCAGCACCACCAAACCAGCTTTACGACAAATAATAAAGGAACTTCTCTAGGTGGGAAACACAAGAGAAGAAGAAGAAAAGACCTACAAAAACAAACCCAAAACAATTAAGAAAATGGTAATAGGAATATACATATTTATAATTACCTTAAACATAAATGGATTAAATGCTCCAACCAAAAGATACAGACTGGCTGAAGGGATACAAAGACAAGACGTGTATATATGCTATCTATAAGAGACCCACTTCAGACCCAGGGACACATATAGACTGATAGTGAAGGGATGGAAAAAGATACTCCATGCAAATGGAAATCAAAAGAAAGCTGGAGTAAAATACTCATATCAGATAAACTAGACTTTAAAATAAAGACTGTTACAAGAGATAAGGAAGGACACTATATAATGATCAAGGGATCAATCCAAGAAGACATGACAATGATAAATATTTACGCACGCAACATAGGAGCACCTCAATACATAAGGAAAATGCCAACTTCCATAAGCGGGGAAATTGACAGTAACACAATAATAGTGGGGTCTTTAATACCCCACTTACACCAATGGACAGATCATTCAGACAGAAAATCAATAAAGAAACAAAAGCTTTAAATGACACAATGGACCAAAAAACTTAATTGATATTTATAGGACATTCCATCCAAAAGCAGCAGAATACACTTTCTTCTCAAGTGCACATGAACCATTCTCCAGGATAGATCATATGTTTGGTCACAAATCAAGCCTTGGTAAAGTTAAGAAAATTGAAATCGTATCAAGCATCTTTTCTGACCCAAACATTATAAGATTAGAAATCATTTACAGGAAATAAAACTATAAAAAAACACAAACACATGGAGGCTAAACAATATGCTACTAAATAACCAAGAGATCACTGAAGAAATCAAAGAGGAAATAAAAAAATACATAGAAACAATTGATAATGAAAACATGACAACCCAAAACCTGTGGGATGCAGCAGAAGCAGTCATAAGAGGGATTTTTACAGCAATTCAATCTTACATCAGGAAACAAGAAGAAGTCTCAAATCAACAAACTAACCATACACCTAAAGGAACTAGACAAGAACAAATACAACCCAAAGTTAGTAGAAGGAAAGAAATCATAAAAAACAAACCAGAAATAAATATAAATGAAGAAAAACAATAGCAAAAATCAATGAAACTAAAAGCTGGTTCTTTAAGAAGATAAATGAAATTGATAGACACTTAGCAGACTCCAAGAAAAAAAGGGAGAGGATTCCAATCAAAATTAGAAATGAAAAACGAAAAATTACAACTGACACCGCTGAAATACAAAGGATTATAAGAGACAAGAAATTTTATGCCAAGAAAAAGGACAACCTGGAAGAAATGGACAAATTCTTAGAAAGGTACAAACTTCCAAGTGTGAACTAGGAAGAAATAGAAAATATAAATAGACCAATCACAAGTAATGAAATTGAAACTACAATTAAAAACTTTCCAAGAAACAAAAGTCCAAGAGCAGATGGCTTCACAGATGAATTCTATCAAATATTAAAGAAGAGCTAACACCCATGTGTCTCACACTCTTCCAAAAAATTGCAAAGGAAGGAACACTCCCAAGCTCATTCTATGAGGCTGCCATCATCCTGATACCAAAATAAGACAATGATATCACAAAAAAAGAAAATTACAGACCAATATCACTGATGAACATAGACACAAAAAACCTCAACAAAATACTAGCAAACTGAATCAAACAACACTTTAAAAGGATGATACAACATGATCAAGTGGGATTTATGCCAGATAAGCAAGGATTCTTCAATATATGCAAATCAATCAATGTGATACACCATATTAACAAATTGAAGAATAAAAGTCATAGGATCATCTCAGTAAACACACAAAAAGCTTTTGACAAAATTCAACACCCATTTATGATAAAAAATCTCCAGAAAGTGAGCATAGAGGGAACCTACCTCAACATAAGAAAGGCCATATATGACAAACCCACAGCAAACATCATTCTCAATGGTCAAAAACTGAAAGCATTTCCTTTAAGATCAGGAACAAGACAAGGATGTCCACGGTAGCCACTGTTATTCAACATAGTTTTGGAAATCCTAGCCATGGGAATCAGAGAAGAAAAAGAAATAAAAGGAATCCAACTTGGAAAAGAAGTAAAACTTTCACTGTTTGCAGATGACATGATACTATAGGTAGAAAATCCAAAAGATGCCACCAGAAAACTACTAGAGCTAATCAATGAATTTGGTAAAGTTGCAGGATACAAGATTAATGAACAGAAATCTCTTGCATTCCTATACATTAACAACAAAAGATCAGAAAGAGAAATTAAGGAAACAATCACATTTACCATTGCAACAAAAGCAATAAAATACCTAAGAATAAACCTACCTAAGGAGGTAAAAAAAAAAAAAAAAAAAACTCTACTCAGAAAACTATAAGACACTGATGAAAGAAATCAAAGATGACACAAACAGACGGAGAGATATACCATGTTCTTGGAGTGTAAAAATCAATATTGTGAAAATAACTATACTAACCAAAGCAGTCTACAGATTCAATGCAATCCTTATCAAATTACCAACGGCATTTTTCACAGAATTTGGGTAAACAATTTTACAATTTGTATGGAGACACAAAAGACTTCGAATAACCAAAGAAATCTTGAGAAAGAGAAACAGAGCTGGAGGAATCAGGCTCCCTGACTTCAGACTGTACTACAAAGCTACAGTAATCAAGACTATATGGTACTGGCACATAACAGACAGGTAGATCAATGGAACAGGATAGAAAACTCAGATATAAACCCACACACCTATGGTCACCTAATCTATGACAAAGTAGGCAAGAATATACAATGGAGAAAAGTGGTGCTGGGAAAACTGGACAGCTATATGTAAAAGAATGAAATTAGAACACTACCTAACAACATACACAAAAATAAACTCAAAATAGATTAAGACCAAAATGTAAGACCGGACACTATAAAACTCTTAGAGGAAAACATAGGCAGAACACTCTTTGACATAAATCACAGCAAAATCTTTTTTTGACCCACTTCCTAGAGTAATGAAAAGGAAAACAAAAATAAAGAAATGGGACCTAATGAAACTTAAAACTTTGGCACAGCAAAGAAAAGCATAAATGATATGAAAATAATGGGTGTAAATATTTGCAAATGAAGCAGCTGACAAGGTATTAATCTCCAAAATATACAAGCAGCTCATGCAGCTCCATATCAAAAAAAAACAAACAACCCAATCAAAAATTGGGCAGAAAACTTAGATAGACGTTTCTCCAACGAAGACATGCAGATGGCCAAGAGGCACATGAAAAGATCCTCAACATCACTAATTATTAGAGAAATGCAGATCAAAACTACAGTGAGTTACCCACCACACACTGGTCAGAATGGCCATTATGAAAATATCCACAAACAATAAATGCTGAAAAGGATGTGGAGAAAAGGGAACACTTTTGCCCTGTTGGTGGGAATGTAAACTGATACAGCCACTGTGGAGAACAGTATGGAGGTTCCTTAAAAAACTAAAAATAGAACTATCACATGACCCAACAATCTCACTACTGGACACATACCCTGAGAAAATCATAATTCGAAAAGACACGTGCACCGCAATGTTCATTGCAGCACTATTTACAATAGCCAGGACATGAAAGCAACCTAAATGTCCATCGACAGATGAATGGATAACAGAGATGTGGTACATATATACAATAGCCATAAAAAAGAATGAAACTGGGTCATTTGTAGAGAAGTGGTTGGACTTAGAGTCTGTCATACTGAGTAAAGTAAGTCAGAGAGAGAAAAACAAATATCATATTTGAATGAATATATGTGGAATCTAGAAAAATAATACAGATGATCCTATTTGCAGGGCACACATATAGATGCAGACATAGGGAACAGACGTGTGAACATGGAGGGGGAATTGGGGGTGGGATGAATTGGAGGATTGGGATTGATATATGTGTACTGGCATGCATAAAAACAGGTAGCTAGTGGGAACCTGCTGTATAGTGCAGGGAGCTCAGCTCAGTGCTCTGTGGTGACCTAACTGGATGGGATAGGGGGGGTGGTAGGGAGGTCCAAGAGGGAGGGTATATATATATATAAATCTATATATATTTTAAAAATGCATGACCCAAAGGAATAGATTTGTAGAATTGCAGAATATTAACCTAATGATGGTAATCAGGGTGATTGTGGTCTCATCGAATGAGAATGGGAGTTTTCCTTCCTCTGCAGTTTTTTGCAAGTGTTTCAGAAAGATAGGTGTTAACTCTTCTCTAAATGTTTAAGAATTCACCCGTGAAGCCATCTGGTCCTGGACTTTTGTTTGTTGGAAGTTTTTAAGTCACCGTGTCAATGTCAGTACTTGTGACTTGTCTGTTCCTATTTTCTATTTCTTCCTGGTTCAGTCTTGGAAAGTTGTACCTTTCTAAGAATTTGTTCATTTCTTTTAGGTTATCCATTTTATTGGCATATAGTTGTTTATAGTAATCTTTTATGATCCTTTGTATTTCTGTGATGTCAATTGTGTCCTCTCCTTTTTCATTTCTAATTTGATTGATTTGAGTCCTCTCCCTTTTTTTCTTGATGAGTCTGGCTAAAGGTTTATCAAGTTTGTTTATCTTTTCAAAGAACCAGCTCTTAGTTTCATTTATCTTTTCTATTGTATTTTAGTCCCTATTTCATTTATTTCTGCTCTGATGTTTATGATTTCTTTTCTTCTAGTAACTTTGGGTTTTGTTTTTGCTTCTTTCTCTAGTTGCTTTAGGTGTAAGGTTAGGTGGTTTATTTGAGATTTTTCTTGTTTCCTGAGATAAGATTGCATTGTTATAAACTTCCCTCTTAGAACTACTTTTGCTATGTCCCATAGGTTTTGGATCATTGTATTCATTGTCATTTGTCCGTAGATATTTTTTGATTTCCTCTTTGATTTCTTCAGTGATCTATTTGTCATTTAATAACATATTGTTTACCCTCCATGTATTTGGTAAAGTTGCAGGATACAAAATTAACACACAGAAATCTCTTGCATTCCTATACACTAACAATGAAACATCACAAAGAGAAATTAAGGAAACAATTCCATTTACCATTGCATCCAAAAAGAATAAACCTATCTAAGGGGGAAAAAGACCCATACTATGAAAACTATAAGGTGCTGATGAAAGAAATCAAAGATGACAGAAACAGACAGAAAGATATACCATATTCTTGGTTTGGAAGAAACAATATTGTCAAAATGACTATACAACCCAAGGCAATCTTCATATTCAATGCAATCCTTATCAAATTACCAATGGTATTTTTCACAGAAGTAGAACAAAATTTTAAAAATTTGTATGGAAACATAAATGACCCTGAATAGCCAAAGGAATCTTGAGAAAGAAAAATGGAGCTGGAGGAATCAGGTTCCCTGACTTCAGACTATACTACAAAGGTACAGTAATGAAAACAGTATGGTACTGGCACATAACAGACATGTAAATCAGTGGAACAAGATAGAAAGCCCAGAAATAAACCCACACACCTATGGTCAATTAATCTATGACAAAGGAGGCACAAGAGTATACAATGGAGGAAAGACAGTCTCTTCAATAAGTGGTGCTGGAAAACTGGGCAGCTACATGTAAAAGAATGAAATTAGAACACCCCTTAACACCATACAGAAAAATAAACTCAAAGTTGATTAAAGACCAAAATGTAAGACTGACACTATAAAACTCTTAGAGGAAATCATAGGCAGAACACTCTTTGACATAAATCACAACAATATCTTTTTGGATCTGTCTCTTAGAGTAATGGAAATAAAAACAAAAATAAACAAATAAGACTTAATTAACCTAATGATGAGAGAGCATTTGCTTACTTTATAAATAAAGTATTAACTGGGGAAATCAGACCAAGATGATGAAAACATTTTATTGACTGAGCTCTAAATAATTCTCAGTATATTTTCCACTTTTTTGCATGGTGATTTTTTTCTGAAAGCCAAGGGTGGTGTGGCTCTCAGGAATGGCATCTACCTTGCCTGTGTGATAAAAGGCTATTTGTTTGTTGAGGCATTCCTTTCTTTATGTTTCTTGGTTTTGTCATGACTGCATGCAGCATTTATAACAGAGAAAGTTTGTTCTCGGTATTCTCAGAAATTTGGGAAAACATATTGTTTGAGGAAAAAAATAGTCATTTTGAAGTACATTTTCCTGTGTTCCTTTAGAGATTAACTTTTGGAGAGGGTCTCAGAGAAAGCAGCCTCCTATAAGTTCTCTCTTTTCATTCCTAATAATCTGTCTTTGATTTACAAGTGAGTAGACCTTAAGGGGACATTACACACAGTTCTGAAAGTGGATGAGTAAAGAACAGAAGGAGCTTTCTGTAACTTATAACTCGAAATTTTCAAACTCTACTTCCATTTGGTTTTCCTAGGCAGAGAGTGTACATTCTGTTCCAGGACCCCATGGCATGGCAACAAGACTAAATCTCATCATCACAGATTTATTGTGGAATTAGTCCATATACTATCATAATATCTTGGAATTTTCTGAATACTGACTTGATAATCCTGAATAACTGAAGTTGGATGTTCTGTTTAACTGATGACTAATCTTTTCTTTTACAACTCATTTAAAATCCTTGTATATGTAGTTGGAAGAGCAACAATATGATCACCAGAGACCTTAAATCACAATATTGGCTCCCTGTCATAATTCTTCTGAAGGCTTTTACTCTTCTGGTTCTCAGTTTCTCCCTCTGACAAATGAGGGGTGCAGAACACGGGATTTCAAAGTTCCCTTCTACATCTATAATTTGATGTTATATTTCATTTTTCTGAACAGGTTAACCCACATTTAGAAGAAAATGAAATTCAATTAAATAATTTCTTTATAAGATAATTATAATTCATTATATTCAATCTCTTATATTACAACTCATTCCAGCAGTGATTCTCACTGTATAGGAGTTCAAGAAATCATTGGGAGTTATGTTGAATATTTACTAATAGAGAAAGGTTGCTCAGAGAAGGGGAAACCCTCCCTCCACTCAACTCCATCACCACCGAGTCTTTAATACCTTCAAGACTTTCAGTAAACTTATTTCCTTAAAATTTGCCTCTTTTCATCTAACATTTAAATAAAAGGAAAAGTACCTGGGTCATCAGGTTTTTAGTAATTTGGTCCGGGCTCAAATGAGTTGGTTTTACTGATTTATTGGCTGGCAAATCGTTAGGAGGATAGTAGTATTGACTGAAAAAAATGCACAACCTAAAAGTTGAGAATTATGTTTTATTTGGACTATTGCCCAGGAAGGCAGCCTCTCAGATAGCTCTGAGGAATTCTTCCAAAGAAGTAAGGGAGGAGTCAGGATATATAGAAGTTTTGTTGGAAAAAAAAAGAAGAAAAAAACCCCATGTAGTCAAACATCAAAATAATCACAAAAACAGACATCTCAAGTTAATGACTTTAGTGCTTTGTTTTGTATGGGAAGATGCAAGAGTCTGAGTTTATTGAAATCATTCCTTTAATATGCATCTTACCTATCTAGGGCCACTATCCTGTTTTTCCTCCATTCTGAATCCCCCTCAGGGTGCACCATAGGGTCAGCTGCGGTGGCTGCTGGTTTTATGGCAGAAATATCTTTTGTTTACTGAAATAGCATGTGATGTTCTTTGTCCACAGCAGGAGAAAGAGAGAAAGAGAGAATAGAAGTGGAGGGAAGGGGTGAAATTCTTGATTTAGGTTAGACAACACACATACATGATGAAATTTTCATCAGTATGTGGCTGATCTGATATGAATATAAGTGTCTTACAGTCAGAGTCTTCAAAATGGCTAAAGCAGTATGTGGCAAAGACTGCTATGTGTAAAAATGACCATATAATTTATCATCTAAACTAGGACATTTTTGAGAGCCAAAGAGAGCACTACTTATATTTATATTGAGACAAGGGTAAACTAGGAATATCCTAGGCGAGTCAGAAGTTATAGTCACCCTAGCTACATATTATCCAAGACATATTTGGTCCATCTTAGAGGAATGGGAACCTTTCAGACTTTCTTCAGTATCACTGTTACTGAACTCAAGTTTGGGTGTTCACCACTGGAAAGCCAATACTCAAGAGACACGTGTTGGTTAGAAAGGAAAACGTGCTTTATTCAGGAGACTGGCAACCTGGGAAGGCAGACTCATATCCCAAAACCAATTCCAAAAATTCTGCTCGATGATGAAAGTTTTTAAAGGGAGAATCATTTGGGGAGGGGATCAGAGTCTTTGTTATCTTTCACTGTGTGCAGACTTTCTTCTGATTGGCTTATGGTGAGGTAGGAGGGCAGTGCTCTAGCAATCTTGTGCTCAGCCTGAAGTTATCCTCCTCCACCTCGGTGGGGGCCTTATTTCCTACAGAAGAACTCAAAGGTATTGTTATGTATATTCCTTAAGGAGGAACCAGGACCCTGTCCCAGAGCTGCACTATTGTTTCTTGACTGCACCTTTGTTTCTGCATTCCCTCCCTTCCCTGTTAAGCAACTGTTGAATCTGCCCTTTGGAAATCAGAGAAGGTCAAGGAGGCTGAGTGAAGTCTATTTCCAACAAATAAGAAGTGGGGAACACAAAAAGGATTTGTACCTGTGAGGATCCCACAGGGTCCTGCTCTGTTTCATCACTGTGGGATATGGAGGCTTCTATAAGACTTACCTTCATTCTATCCAGTCAAACACTACTGTGTAGTTCACAGCTGGATAGCATTTCCCTAGTTTCCTTTACATTTAAGTATATTCAGGAAACTAAATTCTAGTCAATGAAATATGGGAAGAAGTAATGAGTATCCTTTCTAGGTTTATGTCATGAAAACAACTTTTCCCTTCTGGCCTGAAGTATGCATCATGGTGGTTTGAATTCATATGTTGCAGAAAGCAGAGCCACAAGGCAGAAAGCCTGGACCCTGTATTGGAGAGCTGTGCAACAATCAGGAAAACCAGTTTGGGATTTTACATATGTGAGAAATAAACTTGTAGTACACCATTGAGATATTAGAATTTACTTTTTGCAGCAGGTAAACTAGCATTATCATCACTTGCATTATCTTAACTAATATATTGCATAAACATTAACCTCAAATATGTGAAATATACCCTCTTTCTTTCTCATTGAACTGTGAGCCTTTCCAAAATAGAAACCTAGAATAGCCAGTAAAATACTGTGAGTATACGCTAAATATTATTTTTGGATTGGATTGGATTGAATTGAATCATGTTGAATTGGATTGAAAGGAAATAAATTATACATAAAACGGTAAGAAACTTCAGAGATGACAAGGCTTTCTTCCAGCTGGAAGGAACATGGAAGTTTTCAAGGAGAAAGTGGCCTTTGAGCTGATACTTGAAGAATTGAATTACTTTGGATATGCAGTGATGAAAATGATGTTATAGGAAAAATAAGTAGCATGAGCAAATGACACATAAACAAGACAAGACAGTTTAGTCCAAATAGGATGTAGGGTCAATCAGTGAAAAAAAGTATTTAAATTTACTTCAGTTTAGAAATATTTACTGGACACCTGTTCTGTCAGGATGACAAAGCCATGAAGAGATAATTTAAGAAAATAGTGTATATTGAGCTGGCCATAAAGTTCGTTCGGGGTTTTCTGTAAAATGTGTAAGATTACAGAAAAACCCGAACGAAATTTTTGGCCAACCCAATACAACAAGGCAGAAGTATATAATACATTCTTTGAGAGCACAGAGAAATGAACCTCAAAGGAGACTAGAGTGAGTTTTGAAAACACATAAATTAGCCACACCCTACAGAGCATTGAAAACATCACTTGCCCATCACTGTGTAACCAAAAGGGAGTCATTGCAGGGTTATCATTGTGATCCTTGAATTATGATCAATGAGTGTGGATATTGTTTTGTAACTAGTTGGAAATCATCAAAGAATTTTAAAGGAGCAATGAAAGACATGAGAAAAGCACTGCTTTAGGGAAAGGGGTCTTAATAGTGGGGTAGGTGTGGGGACAGCATCAGGGAGCATGGAGATAAGAAGTACTGTTATTAGGCAGCTGTAATTATCCATTTAAGTAATTATTGAGGACCTCTGTCTAGGTAGTATATAAATGTATAGGAAAAAATAGATTAGAGCTACAGCAGAAGTAAGATCAATGTCTTAATTCCTTGGGTATTGGAGGTGAGTGTGTATCAGTATATGGATTAGTGTCAGCAGTGAGTAACAGAAAATACCAAAGAAGGTTTATTTCTCTTCTCTAAATGTAGGCATTCCAGCTCCATCTATCTTGTTATTAGAAATGAGGCTTTTGCTTCATAGCTCAGGATGACTACTTGAGCTCTTGCTATCATGTCCACATTCTAGCATCCTGGAAGAGATGAGAAGAGGCATAGCATTTCCCTGTAACATTTCTTGGATGTCCTACATGCTAACATCTCATTGGCCAGAACTTAATCACATGTCCACACCTAGCTACAAGAGAGGTAGGAAAATGTAGTCTTTATTCTGAGAAGTCAATGTGCCTTACTAAAAACCAAGGCTTCTCTTGTTAAGGAAGAAGAGGAAAATGAATTATTAACACTGTCTTTGTCACAGGGGCAAAAGACAATTGTTGTGATCATGAAGCGATACCTTATCTAGTGGGCTGCTAGAAAGGTTGGATAGAACTAGAATGAAATATGCAGGTGAGGAATATAAATTTTTGAATTATCTTTACTGAAATAGTAGCTGAGATAAGTAGAATGAGCAAATCTTTCCAGCTACAACTCTCCAGATAATTCAAGTTTCAAACTTTTCTTTTGTCTTTGTTATTTAAATAATGGAACTCTAGTTTGGGTCATCTGCACAACTCAGATATCCTCGTAATTCACTGGCTCTACCACTTATAAAGTATGTGACAGCACCTGTCATATAGTGCATGATAAACAAATACTGAGTAGATCAGAATTTGAAAGGACAAAAAGATGTTGAGGTGATGGTATACGAAAAAAATAAATTAATAAAACCACCTGGCCTTTTCCTAAGAGTTGCATATGGTCTTATTTCCCACCATGCTGATTCCAATGGGTCATTTTGTCTGCTTTCCCTGCAGCCCCATTGGGCATTGGGCTTTGTCCCAGCAAATAGCACAGGTTACCTGCATGAGTTCCCTGAATCAGTTGTTTTCCTGCTTCAAGTCTTATGTTCTGTTTTCACAGGTTCCTTGGTGACTATACTTTGACTTGAAAATGTCATGAGTGTCATCAGGGGCTTTTGAATTCTCCCTCGGTCAGGCAGGGCTATCTTTTTCCTTCCATGAGTTGGTGCAGGATCTGGAGAATGGAGTGTGCAGATCATGTTTATTCAGGCCATCAATTTTTTAAAAATTTCAACCAGATTCAAGTAAAATTGTACCATAACTTCCCGGTTTCTTTTTCTGAGCAATTTTCTACTTTTTGTCTTTTGCCAGATTCCCTTTCTGTCATTTGGTTGCACTGCCCCATACCACCACCACTAACATAAATAATAAAAGTAGTAGATGTTATATATTGAGCACAAAGTATTGTCTTATATTGACTGTCCTTCTGACAGCCCTTCAAGGTAATTATTACCAATTTTCAGGTAAGGACACTGAGGTGTTTTTTTTCTGGGAGGGGGGTGGGTTGAGCATTTGAAAGATGAAATTATTTGCTCAAAGTGACACAAAATTCAGTAATAAATTTAGGATTTAATTACAGGTTGCTGTGTATTTTCCATTATTTCACACTGCCTCTCAAAAGACACCAATAATTCTGCTTGTTTCCCTTCATTTCATTTGACTTAGCCTTGCTGAGTTCAAGCTTAAGAGAGATATGAGGAGATTTTAGTCTCATTCAAAGCTATTAGTTGTGATTGCAAGTTATGTGTGAAGTGAGATTAATCCCACAATTGACTAACTCATTGATTTTAGAAATTATCAATTGTTTATCAACTGTGGTTTAAAAATTGATTTATTATGTTAATACCATTTTAGTATTCTGAATATAACACATACATTTTCATTATTGCTATGACTTATGGGAGGCCAGGTGAATCTGGGCATGGACTTGAACTTTTGGGGTCTTAAATTTCATGCATCTTTTAAAACATGAATAGACTTTACTACCAAATCAATCTATAATATTTATGGAAAATGCATCTATAACTGATTCCAAGATGATAAATAATAGTAAAAAAGTGAAATACAAAATGTGTCCTCAGTTTGTTGAAACATTCATCTCATGAATTTGTGACAGAAGAGAATCATTCATTAGAGAGAACTACAATGCTTCTCGATTAATTGCCTATTTGTCAGAAGTCAAAATTATTTTTAAATGGATTAGCATTATTTTATCATTATTTGTCTGAGGTTGCTCCAATATTTTCCTTTAAAAAATAATCACTTACATTACTATGGCAATGCAAACTGCTATACATTTTTTATGAAGTAACTTAAATACACTTATGCCTTGTTCTTTGACCCTGATTCTGGTATACGTGCTAAAGAAAGATTCTGAAAGAGGGAGAGCAGGGTATGCTCTAGAATTGAAAAAGTTAATTGCAGTATTCAAACAACCAAATGGCCAATAGGCAGGGAATAATGGGGAAATTATGGCATATTTACTAAAAGGACCATTATATGCACATTAAATATAAGAATGGAGAAAACCACCCATGACATAATATTTGGTGAAAGAAGCAGAAAACAAAATTATAGCTACACTATTACAGTTACAGAGATTAGAGCTGATCTTTTTATTCCCTTTCTTTCGTGTTCTACTATTGTTATTATTTTAGTTACATGGTTCTTAAAGTCTAAGAACTACTTATCATTAAACTTATTTTAGGGAAAAAGTGGAGAGGAGTCTTAAGATGGGTATTCCTATAAAACTTGTGAATAGCATTTCTAAATGGTGCTTTACATGTCTTTCTCCCTTCCTAGATTTATTAAGCAAATATTCATTAAATACTGTGCCCAATGCACCTATTATATGAGCTGCATTATAGTAGACAAGGCACAACATTTACCCTTGAGATAGTTTTAGTTTAGTTAGTGAGACAGGGCTATAGGGAAATTACAAATTTAAAATATATGAAGAAATTGTTGTAGCCATGAGAAGACTGAGACATCATAACAAAATGTAATGTGGGATCCTTGATGACATCCTGGAACAGAAAAAGGACAGTAGGTTTAAAACATAGGAAATCTGAAAAAAGCGTGGACTTTAGCTAATAATAATGTGTCAACACTGGATCATTAATTTTGGCAAATTTAATAATGAAGCATGTTAGTAATAAAGGAGGTGGGTATGGGATATATATGGGAACTCTGTACTGTCTTTGTAACGTTTCTGTAAATCTAAAACTTCTAAAATAAGGAGAGAGAGAGAGAGAGAGAGAGAGAGAGAAAATAAAATAAAGGAATGGCACAAGACCACTATTTTCTCTCCTGTTTCTTTGTTTTGTCCTACTTTAGTGGCCTCTCCCTCTTAATCTCATTTTGGATTTCCCTCCTTTGTTTAACCTCTAAATATTGAACATTCCAGAGCTCAATTCTGTGTCCCTTTTGTCCCTCTACATATTTTCACTTTCTTCTTGGTGACCTCTTCTAAACTCATGGTTTTAAATATAACTTAAATGTCAGAGTCATAAATGTATATCTCCTCGAGACCTCTCCTCAGAACTCCTTTTATATCCAACTGCCTACTTAACAACTCCCCATAATTGCTCACTAGCCTTCTCAAATGGAGATCTTTACTCCACATTTCAAAGCTACTCTTCCCCTAGTATCTCTTGTTATCTCAATATCTGTCAACATCTAGTCACTCAGGCCAAAAAAGGTGGAAGTTATCCTTGATTTATGTTCTTTAACTTCCCTCATTCAACTCATCAGCTAGTCCTATTCACTCTTCTCCTGAAATATACAGAGAGATAAAATATGTGTATATTCTATACAATATATATAAATATATATATAGGGTCCATCTACTTCTATTTTCACCAACACTATGCTAGTTGAAGCCACCATCATCATTCTCCTGGACTACTACCTAAATCATCAGGCCTCATCTTGACCCTTTCTCCACATACATCCACTATGGTTCACCCATAATGGCCACATTTATGTTTCTGGGAAAAGCCACTCCTGCTTGCCTTCTTAGGATATTTTAATCCACCTGAAATACTACAGCTGCTGATTTTCTTGAGGTCAGATCTTCTTTGTCATTTAAATCTCAGATTGAGAGACAAAAATCTGAAAAGCCATCACTGTTATACAACCCAATGTGTCTTTCAAGTCATTCTCTATTACCTCAACTTATTTAATTATACTGCAAAGTATGTTTATCTAATTTTTTTTTATTATTGTTATTATTATGATTTAGTCATTGCTATGATCTAAATGATTAGATCAATTCCAGGAATACAAAGCCTAAACAACCTACTACTTCGTGTTTTGTTTTGTTTTTTAATTTAATTTAATTTATTTATTTTCTACAGCAGGTTCTTATTAGTTATCTATTTTATACATATTAGTATGTATATGTCAATCCCAATCTCCCAATTCATCCCACCACCACCACCACCACCACCACCACCGTTTTCCCCCCTTGGTGTCCATACGTTTGTTCTCTACATCTGTGTTTCTACTTCTGCCTTGCAAATCGTTCATATACAATATTTGTTTTTCTCTTTCTGACTTACTTCACTCTGTGTGACAGTCTCTAGGTCCATCCACATCTCTACAAATGACCCAATTTCATTCCTTTTTATGTCTGAGTAATATTCCAATCTATATATGTACCACATCTTCTTTATCCATTCATGTGTCGATGGGCATTTAGGTCGCTTCCATGATCTTCCTATTGTAAATAGTGCTGCAGTAAACATTGGGGTGCATGTGTCTTTTTGAATTATGGTTTTCTTGGGTATATGCCCAGTAGTGAGATTGCTGGGTCATATGGTAATTCTATTTTTAGTTTTGTAAAGAACATCCATACTGTTCTCCATAGTGGCTGTATCAATTTACATTCCCTCCAACTGTGTAAGAGGGTCCCCTTTTCTCCACACCCTCGCCAGGATTTGTTGTTTGTAGGTTTTCTGATGATGCCCATTCTAACTGGTGTGAGGTGATACCTCATTGTAGTTTTGAATTGCCGTTCTCTAATAATTAGTGATGTTGAGCAGCTTTTCATGTGTCTCTTGGCCATCTGTATGTCTTCTTTGGAGAAATGTCTATTTAGGTCTTCTCCCCATTTTTGGATTGGGTTGTTTGTTTTATTAATATTGAGCTGCATGGGCTGTTTATACATTTTGGAGATTAATCCTTTGTCCATTGATTCATTTGCAAATATTTTTTCTCATCTGAATGTTGTATTTTCATTTTGTTTATAGTTTCCTTTGCTGTGCAAAAGCTTTTAATTTTCATTAGGTCCCATTTGTTTATTTTTGTTTTTACTTCCATTACTCTAGGAGGTGGGTCAAAAAAGATCTTGCGGTGATTTATGTCAAAGGGTGTTCTTCCTATGTTTTCCTCTAAGAGTTTTACAATGTCCGGTCTTACATTTAGGTCTTTAATAGGTCTTTAATCCATTTTTTAAAAAACATCTTTATTGGAATATAATTGTTTTACATTGTTGTGTTAGTTTCTGCTGTATAACAAAGTGGATCAGCTATAGTGTACGTATATCCCCATATCATCTCCCTCTTGCATCTCCCTCTCACCCTCCATATCCCACCACTCTAGGTGGTCACAAAGCACTGAGCTGGTCTCCTTGTGCTATGCAACTGCTTCCCACTAGCTATCTATTTTACATTTGATGATGTATATATGTAAATGTCACTCTCTCACTTCATCCCAGCTTACTATTCCCCATCCCCGTGTCCTCAAGTCCATTCTCTATGTCTGAGTCTTTATTCCTGTCTTGCCCCTAGGTTCTTTTGAACCAAATTTTTTTTAGATTACATATATATGTGTTAGCATACGGTATTTGTTTTTTTCTTTCTGACTTACTTCACTCTGTATGACAGACTCTAGGTCCATGCACCTCACTACAAATAACTCAATTTTGTTTCCTTTTATGGTGAGTAATATTCCATTGTATATTTGTGCCACATCTTCTTTATCCATTCATCTGTCGATAGACACTTAAGTTGCTTCCATGTCCTGGCTATTGTAAATAGTGCTGCAATGGACATTGTGGTACATGACTCTTTTTGAATTATGGATTTCTCAGGGTATATGCCCAGTAGTGGGATTGCTGGGTCATATGGTAGTTCTTAGTTTTTTAAGGAAGCTCCATACTGTTCTCCATAGTGGCTGTATCAATTTACATTCCCACCAACAGTGCAAGAGGGTTCCCTTTTCTCCACACCCTCTCCAGCATTTATTGTTTGTAGAATTTTTGATGATGGCTGTTCTGACTGCTGTGACGTGATACCTCATCGTAGTTTTGATTTGCATTTCTCTAATGATTAGTGATGTTGAACATCATTTCATGTGTTTGTTGGCAATCTGTATATCTTCTTTGGACAAATGTCTATTTAGGTCTTCTGCCCATTTTTGGATTGGGTTGTTTGTTTTTTTAATATAGAGCTGCATGAGCTGCTTGTATATTTTGGAGATTAATCCTTTGTCAGTTGCTTCATTTGCAAATATTTTCTCCCATTCTGAGGCTTGTCTTTTCATCTTGTTTATGGTTTCCTTTGTTGTGCAAATGCTTTTAAATTTCATTAGGTCTCATTTGTTTATTTTCGTTTTTATTTCCATTTCTCTAGGAGGTGTGTCAAAAAGGATCTTGCTGTGATTTATGTCATAGAGTGTTCTGCCTAAGTTTTCCTCTAAGAGTTTTATAGTGTCCGGCCTTACATTTAGGTCTTTAATCCATTTTGAGTTTATTTTTGTGTATGGTGTTAGGGAGTGTTCTAATTTCATTCTTTTACATGTAACTGTCCAGTTTTCCCAGCACCACTTATTGAAGAGACTGTCTTTTCTTCACTGTATCTTCTTGCCTCCTTTATCAAAATAAGATGACCATATTGTGTCAGTTTTTCTCTGGGTTTTCTATCCTGTTCCATTGATCTGTATTTCTGTTTTTGTACCAGTACCATACTGTTTTGATTACTGTAGCTTTGTAGTGTAGTCTAAAGCTAGGGAGCCTGATTCCTCCAGCTCCGTTTTTCTTTCTCAAGATTGCTTTGGCTATTCAGGGTCTTTTGTGTTTCCATACAAATTGTGAAAGTTTTTTTTCTAGTTCTCTGAAAATAGCCATTGGTAGTTTGATAGGGATTGCATTGAATCTGTAAATTGCTTTGGGTAGTATAGTCATTTTCACAGTTTTGATTCTTCAAATCCAAGAACATGGTATATCTCTCCATCTGTTTGTATCATCTTTAATTTCTTTCATCAGTGTCTTATAGTTTTCTGAGTACAGTTTTTCTTTTTTACCTCCTTGGGTAGGTTTATTCCTAGGTATTTTATTCTCTTTGTTGCAATGGTAAATGGGATTTTCCCCTTAATTTCTCTTTCTAATCTTTTGTTAGTGTACAGGCATGCAAGAGATTTCTCTTCATCAATTTTGTATCCTGCAAATTTACTAAATTCATTGATTAGCTTTAGTAGTTTTCTGGTGGCATCTTTAGGATCATCTATGTGTAGTATCATGTCATCTGCAGTGACAGTTTTACTTCTTCTTTTCCAATTTGGATTCCTTTTATTTCTTTTTCTTCTCTGATTGCCATGGCCAGGACTTCCTAAACTATGTTGAATAATAGTGGTGAGAGTGGATATCCTTGTCTTGTTCCTGATCTCAGAGGAAATGCTTTCAGTTTTCACCATTGAGAATGATGTTTGCTGTGGGTTTGTCATATATGGCCTTTCTTATGTTGAGGTAGGTTCCCTCTATGCCCACTTTCTGGAGAGTTTTTATCATAAAAGGGTGTTGAATTTTGTCAAAGCCTTTTCTGCATCTATTCAGATGATCATGTGATTTTTATTCATCAATTTGTTATTCTGGTGTACCTCATTGATTGATTTGTGTATATTGAAGAATCCTTGCATCCCTGGGATAAATCCCACTTGATCATGGTGTATGGTCCTTTAGTGTGTTGTTGGATTCTGTTTGCTAGTATTTTGTTGAGGATTTTTACATCTATATCCACCCTTGATATTGGTCTGTAATTTTCTTTTTTTTGTAGTATCTTTGTCTGGTTTTGGTATCAGGCTGATGGTGGCCTCATAGAATGAGTTTGGGAATGGTCTTTTCTGCAGTTTTTTGGAAGAGTTTGAGAAAGATGGGTGTCAGCTCTTCTCTAAATATTTGATAGAGTTCTTCTGTGAAGCCATCTGGTCCTGGACTTTTGTTTGTTGGAAGACTTTTAATCACAGTTTCAATTTCATTACTTGTGTTTGGTTTCTTCATATTTTCTATTTCTTCCTGGTTCGGTCTTGAAATGTTATACCTTTCTAAGAATTTATCCACTTCTTCCAGGTTGTCCATTTTATTGGCATAGAGTTGCTTATGATGCTTTGTATTTCTGTGGTGTCCATTGTGCCTTCTCCCTTTTCACTTTTAATTTTATTGATTTGAGTCCTCTTCCTCTTTTTCTTGGTGAGTCTGGCTATAGGTTTATGAATTTTGTTATCTTCTCAAAGAACCAGGTAGTTTTATTGCTCTTTGCTATTGTTTTCTTTGTTTCTATTTCATTTATTTTTCCTCTGATCCTAATGATTTCTTTTCTTCTACTACCTTTGGGTTTTGTTTGTTCTTCTTTCTCTAGTTGCTCTAGGTGTAAGGTTAGTTTGTTTATTTCAGATATTTCTTGTTTCTTGTAGTAGTATTGTATTGCTATAAATTTCCCTCTTAGAACTGCTTTTGGTGCATCCCCTAGGTTTTGGATCATCGTGTTTTTGTTTTCATTTGTCTCTAGGTGTTTTTTGATTTCCTCTTTGATTTCTTCAGTGATCTCTTTGTTATTTAGTAATATAATGTTTAGCCTCCATGTGTTTGTGTATTTTACGTTATTTTCCCTGTAACTTATTTCTAATCTCATAACATTGTGGTCAGAAAAAATGCTTGATATGATTTCAATTTTCTTAAATTCAACGAGGCTTGATTTGTGACCAAAGATGTGTTCTTTCCTGGAAAATGTTCCATGTGCATTTGAGTAGAAAGTGTAATCTGCTATTTTCGGATGGAATGTCTTATAAATATCAATTAAATCTATTAGGTCTATTGTGTCATTTAAAGCTTGTGTTTCCTTATTAATTTTCTGTCTGGATGATCTGTCCATTGGTGTAAGTGAGATGTTAAAGTCCCCCGCTATTACTGTGTTGCTGTTGATTTCCCCTTTTACAGCTGTTAGCATTTGCCTTGTGTATTGAGGTGCTCCTATGTTGGGTGCATATATATTTATAATTGTTATATCTTCTTCTTGAATCTACCCCTTGATCATTATGTAGTGTCCTTCCTTGTCTCTTGTAACATTCTTTCTTTTAAAGTCTTTTTTATCTGATATGAGTATTGCTACTCCAGCTTCCTTTTGATTTCCATTTGCATGGAATATCTTTTTCCATCCCCTCTCTATCTAATATTCTCCTTTAAATTTTTTTTTTATTTTTAATATATTTTTATTAAAATATAGCTGATTTACAATGTTGTGTTAATTTCTGCTGTACAGCATCTCCTATTACTTATTAATTTTTTTAACATCTTTATTGGAGTATAATTGCTTTACAATGTTGTGTTAGTTTCTGCTGTATAACAAAGTGAATCAGCTATATGTATACATATATCCCCATATCCCCTCCCTGTTGTATCTCTCTCTCACCCTCCCTATCTCACCCCTCTAGGTGGTCACAAAGTACCGAGCTTAACCCCCTGTGCTATGCGGCTGCTTCCCACTAGCTATTTTACATTTGGTAGTGCATATATGTCAATGCCACTCTCTCACTTTGTCCCAGCTTACCCTTCCCCGTCCCCGTGTCCTCAAGTCCATTCTCCATGTCTGTGTCTTTATCCCTGTCTTACCCCTAGGTTCTTCAGAACCTTTTTTTTTTTTTTTTTTTTAAGATTCCATATATATGTGTTAGCATACAGTATTTGTTTTTCTCTTTCTGACTTACTTCAGAAAGTAAGTGGCATGACAGACTCTAGGTCCATCCACCTCACTACAAGTAACTCAATTTCATTTCTTTTTATGGTGAGTAATAGTCCATTGTATATATGCGCCTCATATTCTTTATCCATTCATTTGTCAATGGACACTTAGTTTGCTTCCATGTCCTGGCTATTGTAAATAGTGCTGCAATGAACATTGTGATACATGACTCTTTTGAATTATTATTTTCTCAGTGTTCATTCTTCTTATAGTTTAATTCAGTTTTTTTGCTTTTTTGTGTCTCCTTCCAGTAGAATGTAAGTTCTTGGAAAATAGCAACTTTGTATTCTTGATTCTTAGAACACTACCTGACAATCACAGGACCTCAATAAATGTTTCAAGTGACAAATAATTAATGGACACTAAAGTCCTGAAATTTAGGGAGACGAGGGGTTACAGTGGAGGTAGAATGATAGGAGAAATTTACTGAAAGGAGTGAGAAGTGGTAAGGATTTGAGAATTGAGTAAGACTAGTCAATAAGTAGATAAAGATGGAATTCCAGAAAAAGAAAAAAAATGAGTAGAACAAAGGTGTGGAGAGAGCAGTAAACATGGTCTTCTTGGGAAAAGCAGGTGAACAGAAATTTTGTGAAGATTATAAGATCAGAATTCATGGCAAATACAAATTGCAGAGATTCTTGAATACCAGGCTTGGAATCAGCCATGTTAGTGACTTTTCTTCTGTTGATTTTCAACTTCAGCTACCTTTGAGCCTTTTAACCATGATCTCATTCTGAGTCTTTTGAGTGAAAGTAATATAGGCTGCTCCACCACCATTTTTTTCTTTCTTTATTTCCCAATGCAAATTTTGATGTCAGCTTGCTTGGGTCTGGCCCAGTGTGTAAGGTGATTCTAGGTTATATCTGTCTTCTGTGGTTGGAACTGCCACAACAACAAAAAGGAGTATAAAATTGAAATAGGTTTTCCTTACTATCAAAAGAAAGGCCTTTGCTATGTGTATTTCCTCATCTGACAGTGATGACAGCATTTATTGTCAACAAAATTTTTTTGACTAGACAGCTGGATTTTTCCCAGGGGCTGGTTGCACATCAAGTAAGGAAATCCAAATCCATAGGCAAAGAGAAGCCGAGAACACAGTGGAAACTAAGGCTGCTTTCTGTTCACGCGTTTGCTCTGAGAAATTCTCAGTCAGCTCTCCACCCACTGGAAATCAGATGTAAACAACAACAAGATGATTATTGAGGATCTGGCTGGGAGACGTTAAAATGGAAATGCAGTACTTCTCTTGGTGCTCTAGCTCAGATAAACTACCGTAATAGTACAGCAGAACTTTAAATGAGGTGCCTTTTAAATGTGCTGCCCTGTCTTTCCAAATTGCCAAGCAGTAGGTAGGCAGACTGGGAATTTGAAAACATATTATGTAAAATGCCTTTATTTTCTTCAATTCTAGCCTATATTCAGTTCTAGCCTATATTTTGTAATTGATGGGCATCAAGTGGGCCCTGCTTAGGCTGTCTGATTTTTGCAGGGTGAATCTGGATCATTCACAATGCATGTTAAAGAAAGCTAATGAAAACTCTACAGTTCCATCATTATAATAGACTTGATTCAGATGGTCTAATTGTCTTGCTGCCTGCTAAAATCTTAAATAATTCCACATCTGAATGGATGGGGTAGCTGAAGAAACAGTGATTGGAGATGAAGAGAGAGCAAAAAGTTTTGCAACTCTCTTGATGGAACAGAGGCTTTCAGTGATACTTTTGTCAGTTGCGGTACTCAACTATCCAGGGGCTTCTTTTTCCTTCTTCCTTTTAAATGATGTTTCTTGAATTGATGCTTCAGTCAGACTGATACGTCTTCCTTATATGGATGTGTGTGTGTATGTGTGTGTAGGGAGAGGTAAAGAAAAGAGGTGAGGCAGAGCTAGAGACAAGTGACAGGGCAATTCAAATAGGCTTAAATACATACTTACTATTTCTCATCAGTAGAAATATCCTGAGTGGTTTTTATAAAACTTTATGACAGTATATTTACAGGTTAATAATCAATTTGAAAATAACGAGGTGGTAGGCTGCTGTTACATTTTGTAGTATGACTTATGGGTAGAAAAGAATTATTTTATGTATAGTCAGTCTTCTTTCTTGGACAACATGGACACAGTACTTCTCTGCTTTCATCTTAGTCTGTTTTCTCTTTTGTTTTTGCTTTAGCTCAACAGAATTCACCAAAAATCCATGAAGGCTGGTGGGCATACAAGGAGGTGGTCCAGGGAAGCTTTGTCCCAGGTAAATGCATATTTATTACTTTATTTTTAAGAAAATAATTTGAGTGAAATGTAGTATTATTTCCAGAATTTTGCATTTGCTACATGGCATGGAATGTATTGCAAAAAGCATCATAGTCTGACTAATGTGTTAGATGAATCCTCCATCAAGAGAAAGTTTATTAAATGAGTGGTAATTTAACCAACACTACGTTTTTCCATCTGAGCTTACATCTTAAGGTCCTTCCATCTACAGGTGGCTGTGTCAGGGAGAGGGCAATGCAAGAGTCGGGTTTGAGGTTCTGTATGCTAAAATTTGGTTGAGAAAGAACGATTTTTTAATGTTAATGAAACAGGAAGTCTGGAAACTAGCAATGAGGCTTGCTGGGATGCACGCTGTCTCTGATGTCACTTCAGTAGCATTCACGGTCAGGACTTAGCAGATTGGGCCAAATACCAGGTAAAAAATCATAGGTAAAGTGGATGATTTCAGCATGGGAGGAGAGAACTGAAGACATGTTAAAACCAGAAACATACCATAACTTTAGTTTTGAGGCAAGGTGGAGTGTCGTTGTCTTCCCCCACTACTCTTATCCTAATTATAGTCCTCAGTCTTCCGCTGCTTCAAGACTGTAGGGAAAGAGGCAAGAGAAAGAGCATGAATGTTAAAGAGAAGGATGGAAGGGAAGGCAGGTGAGATATTTCAAAGTCTTTTTAACTGCTTATATGTGAGAGGGTAAGAGATAAAGCTCTCAAAAGGAGTCAAAATTAGGCACTGAAAACAGAGGTCAAGTGTCAGTTGAGGTCTTTGTAGTAGTGGCAGGTGGGAAGAGCGGTGACCTCAGGTCACCTGGTTCATTCTTGGATGCTATGTCTTCTTTTCCTGTTCTTCTGTATAGTTCATTATATCAGCTGTGCAGAGCTAAGCAAGTTGCTAAACTCTGAGCATCACTTTTCTCATTTGTATTGTGGGACATAAATATGTACCTTTGAAGCTTTGCAATAAGAGGAAAGCAGGCATGGTGAGGGAGAATGAATGACCCAGGGAAAAGCCAGTTGACTGCCGAATAGTTTCATAAATTGGTATTATTAACTTGATAAATTTACTATGGTACATTTATTTCTTGGCCCAGTGGGCATAGAAACTGGGCTTGATTAATTCACCCAGAAAGGATCAAGTTTCTAATAATATTCTTATAATAATTTAATTGACACAGATGTGTTCATATGGCATGATATAGACATATGACATTTTATACTTACAGTTGGGGGCATCCCTTTCCAATTGATAGAAGGCTTGTGTATTTTTTTCTGAGGAATCTTCTTCTCATATTCAAGATATCCCAGAAATTACATTTATAATAATATTTTTATGCTTTGTGATTATTAAATTAGAGCAACAAAGGGCATTCTGCCAGATTATAAATCTTGCTAAACTAGTAATATTCTCCATAGTGACTGAAATGCTCATGGATAATACTGGATACATTCTGGAAAATTTTGCTTTTCTGCCCCACAGTTTTTTGACTTTTTCCTCTCTGTTGACACATTCTTCCTTTACATGTACTTAAGTACCTATTTTGAGTTTGTTGTTGCTTCTAAGACAACCACAGGAAAGAAGTTTTATCTTTCCTTTATGTGTTGATTTAAAAGAATTTAAGTTTCCCTCATTTCAAGTTTTAAATGAGGTAATATGTATAAAACCATCTATATGGGAACCAGTAAGGTGTGGAGTTATGAGCATGAACTCTGGAGTTGGACAGACCTGGAGCTGAGTCTGGACTCTATGGTTTCCTTCTGGTAGAACTGTCAGCAAGTCGCCTACCAACTCTCATTCCCCCAGGTTCTTCATCTGTTACAATGAAGATAAGGACCAAATGATACTCACAAAGTTTTGTGAGGATTAAATTACATAATGTAGGTAAAGTGTCTGGTGCATCGTGTGAGTCAGTACCTGTAATGTTGTTGGCATTACTATCATTATTTTATCATAACAACATAACTGGATATTTGATACTTCTCTGTTTGAGAAAGGAAGAGAACTGTAAATTGAAAAATGTAATCGTGCAAGTGAGGGTCTCTCATGATGCCAGAACATGGAAGGTGCTTAGTAAATGTTCCTTGAATTTGTAAGCTCAAAGTGTCTCCATACAGTAACCACTGGAGAGGAAACTTCATCATTCTCTAGATTTAACAGTCCCAAAATTCTTTGGCTTCTTGGTAAAGAAGACTGGTATCTGATGATCTCACTTCCTAAACTTTTGGGAATTTCAAATCTCTTTAAAAAGATAAGAGTCATGAGAATTTGTGAATTAAGTAATTGGACCTTAGGCTCTAACATCTGACAGACTCCAGATGACCCACTTTATCTGAATTGGTGCTTAGGCCAATGGTCCATTTTTCTCTCATTATCATTACTAAATATAAGGTTAAGAATGTTCTTTACTTTGCCCTGGGATTTTTTTCAGATTATTGATGTGTAAAGGAGAAGAGAATCTCTTATGACTAGATTATTTGGACAAGTTTTATTGTCCCATGAGTTTTTACTAGAGTGTCCAGAAATAATTATCAGTTGACGTAATAGTTGTGAATCTGTTACCTTAACAAAGCTTGTAGTAGATAAAGAATACATGATTTCTACAGCAATGGCAAACACAAGGTTGATTTAGCATCAGAATAGCCCACTTTGGTCAGTTCAATTGTACTTAAGGAGTAGCCACCTGATACTGAGCACATATGTGGGACTGTTGATAAAGAGCTAACTGATACATAGTTCTTATACAAGGATAAACTCACAGTTTAAAGAGGAAATAAAGCCATAAACCCCTGACTTAGTATAAGGGCTCTAATAGGGTTTATAAGACATATAAAGGAGGCCATAAAGCGTTGGGATTCAGCCTGCCTGGTGTTTAACAGATTTTGTTGTTTACTTGCTTAAATCTGTATCTTCATCCAGCATCACCCATAACCACCATCTGCCTTACAGACAGAGCACCAATTGTATTTGGGTGTTTACCTCCACATAGTCATGTGCTCAGGGAAGGAGACTGTCCCAGCCCCAGACGGTTACTCTTGGCTAATATCTACACCATGGTGATTTCAGCCTCTTTTTTTGACAGTGATTGATTTAGACGTCATGATGGCTACTTTTATGTGTCAACTTGGCTGACCCACAGTACCCAGATATTTGATCAAACATTACTCTAGATGTTTCTGTGAAGATATTTTTAAAATGAGATTAGCATTTATACTGGTAGACTCTGAGTAAAGCAGATTATTCTCCATAATGTCGGTGGGCCTCATCCAATCAGTTGTGGGCCTTAAGAGAAAAAGGCTGAGGGAACTTGTGTGTCCAGAAGTTTTCAGCCTTCAGCTACAACATCAACTGGGCCTCCAGGCTGCTGGCCTACCTTGAAAATTTCAGATTTGTCAGTCTCCATAATCATGTGAGCCAATTCCTTAAAATAAATTTCTCTCTCTGTAGACCAACACACACACACACACACACACACACACACACACACACACACACACACATTCTATTGGTTCTGTTTCTCTGGAACACCCTGACTAATACACTAACACAGATATGAAAATATGATGAATAGTTCTCTCCATCGTTTGTGAGGGGAGTCCACTGAAAAAACTTGGGAACAAAAGCCACACTAAAGATGGCAGAGCAGAAAGTTGGAAAGAACCAAGATCTTTTATGGGCCACTTGAGTATTGAATTAACCATGGAACTGCCTCAGCATTTTTTTTCTTGAGATAAAAAAACATCTTGTTGTTGGAGCCACTTTGAGTCAGGCTTTCTGTTACTTGCAGCCCAAATAATTCTTCAAGAGTCATATTTCTCAGTACAGAGGAGAAGGAAGGAAGGAAGTCTTGGGTCTTGACAATCTTCAGGATTATCCAAAGTGGATAAGGAGAAGAATGTGAGGGTTATCAGGATAAACAACACTGGCAAAGAGGAGTGAAAATTCACTGTGGGTTTGGGGAGTGCTGGGTACCTCTGAGTCTCTAAACGGCCGGGTACACAATAAGATGTGATGAATGAGGAGACCAGCAAGGTCATCAGGGGCCATGCTGTTAAATTCTTTGTGTTCCATGTTCAAGAGCTTAGACATAGTTTTTGTTTCATTTTGTTTTCTTTTTTAAATAGAGGGATTATAAGACATTTTAAGCCTGGAGTGACACAATCAAATGTAAATTTTTAAAAGCCAGCTATGAGTCAAATGGCCATGGGCATGACAAAATTACACATATTTACAGTGCAGCTGTTGATGAAAAAGACCAGAAGACTAGCATAAAAGATATACAACTAAAGGTGTAAAGAAGGAACCACAACAAGACAGGTAGAAGGGGCAGAGAAGCAGTATAGTCGAGACCCATACACCCAGGTGGGCCATCCACAAATGGGAGGATAATTATAGTTGCAAGGAGCATGGGATCCAAGCCTCACACTGGGCTCCCCAGCCTGGGGGTTCTGCACCATGAAGATGAGCCCCCAGAATGTTTGGCTTTGAAAGCCATCAGGGCTTACTTTTGGGAGAGTCAGAGGGCTGTGGGAAATAGAGACTCCACTCTTAAAAGGCCCACACAAAATCTCACACACTCCAGGACCCAGGAAAGAAGCAGTAATTTGAAAGGATTCTGGGTCAGACCCACTTGCTGATCTTGGAGAGTCTCCTGGAGAGACAGAGGGTAACTGGAGCTCACCCTGGGAATATAGACACTGGTGGCAGTCATTTTGGGGATCTCGTTCTACCACAGTTACACTGATTCTGGCAAGCACTATTTTGGAGTCCTCTCTGTAGCTTATTAGTGCTGGCACTGGCCTCACCCACCAACAGCATGGCTGCCTTAAAATCCCCTGAGCCCACAGCCATTCCAGAACCCAGCCTTTACACCAGAGGGCCCAGGACCCAGCATAATTAGCTCCGGGACCAGCCTCACCAACCAGTGGACAGGCAACAACTCTGAGACCCCCTGGGCCCTGCAGCCAGAGACCCTGGGACCTGGATCCACCCACTAGCCCCAGGAACTGCTGGAGCTTTGAAACCAGCCACTTTGTGACCCAGCCCTGCCCACCAGTGACTGGTAGCCTCGTCACAAGGCAGGGCTGGCAACCAACACACTTAGGCCATATAGGGGCACACTAGAGTATATAGCTCTGTTGACCAGAGGTGAGTGTGCTGCTGGGATACCTAGGACATGTCCCACAAAAAAGCCACTTCTCCACAATTGAGAAATGTAAATAACCTTCCAAATGCATAGAAATAAAAAGAGCAAATTAAGAAAAATTAGGCAACAGAGGAATATGTTCCAAATGGAAGAACAATATAAAACCACAGAAAAACTAAGTGAAGTGGAGATAAACAAGCTACCTAATAAAGAGTTCAAAGTAATGATCAAGAAGATGTTCAAAGAACTTGAGAGAAGATTGGATAAACAGAGTGAGAAGTTAAACATTTTAACAAAGAGTTAAAAAGTGTAAAGAAGAACCAGACAGAGCTGAAACATACAATATCTGAAGTAAAAAGTACACTAGAAGGAACCAACAGTAGATTAGATGATACAGAGGAAAAATTCAGTGCATTGGAAGACAGAGAAGTGGAAATCACTGAAGCTGAACAAAAAGAGAAAAAAGAATAAAAAGAAATGAGGTCAATTTAAAAGACCTTGGAAACAACATCAAGTGTACTGACATTCACATTATAGGAATCTCAGAAGGAAAAGAGAGAGAGAAAGGGACAGAAAACATATTTGAAGACATAAGAGCTGAAAATTTCCCTAACCTGGGAAAGGAAACAGACATCAAGGTCCAGGAAGCACAGAGAGTCCCAAACAAGATCAACTCAAAGGGGACTACATCAAGACACATTGTAATTAAAATGGCAAAAATTAAAGATAAAGAGAGAATAATAAAAGTGGCAAGGGAAAAGCAACAAGTTATATACAAGGGACCACCCATAAGGCTATCAGCTGACTTTTCTGCAGGTCAGAAGGGAGCGGCACAATATATTTAAAGTGATGAAAGGAAACCTACAACCAGGATGGTGGAGCAGGGGTGGGGCAGATGGATGAGCACATATATGTCTGAAGGAAAAGCAGTGGATGGAAGCTTCTGCGGTATGTAAAGCACTCTGTGAGTTAAATTCTGGAGGCATTGGAATGAGTTGTTTTAAACATATACTTAGTGTGAGGTTACTGTTAGCTGTGCTGTTTACAGGGTAAACCAAGAACAAAGTAGCCAACCGCAGACTTCTGCCTGGTGCAAAGTCTTGCATCTGAAATGTCTACTAATACTCTCATTGGTAAAGGCAAATATATGGTAAATGTAGTAAATAATGATTTTCTACATTATATAGGCATAATGATCAAGGGATCACTCCAAGAAGATGAAACAATTAGAAATATATATGGTTCCAACATAGAAGCGTCTAAATACATAAAGCAAATATTAACAGATATAAAGTGAGAAATTGGCAGTAATACAATAATATTGGGGACTTTAACACTTGACTTACATCAATGGACAGACCATCGAGATAGAAAATCATTAGGGAAACACTGACCTTAAATGACACATTAGACCAAATGAACTTAGTAGATGTGTATAGAACATTCCATCCAAAGCAGCAGAATACACATTCTTTTCAAGTGCACATGGAACAGTCTCCAGGATAGATCACATGCTGGGTGACAAAATAAGTTTAAGTAAATTCAAGAAAATTGAAATCATGTCCAACATTTTTTTGAATCACAATAATGTGAGACTAGAAATCAACTGCAAGGGAAAAGCAACAAATATCATACAAGGGAATCCCCATAAGGTTAACAGCTGACCATTCAGCAGAAACTCTGAAAGCCAGAAGGGAGTGGCAGGACATATTTAAAGTGATGAAAGGGAAAAGCCTACAACCAAGTTTACTCTACCCAAAAGGATCACATTCAGATTTAACAGAGAAATTAAAACCTTTACAGAGAAGCAAAAGCTAAGAGAATTCAGCACCACCAAACCAGCTCTACAACAAATTCTAAAGGAACTTTACTAGGTCTGGTGGGATTTTGCCTTGCTCCTTCATCTGCTGTGTGTTTCTCTGTCTTCTCCTTTTAATTAACTTTCTGTGTTTGGGGTCTCCTTTTTGCAGGCTGTAGGTTCGTAGTTTCCATTGTTTTTGGTGTCTGTCCCCAGTGGCTAAGGTTGGTTCTGTGGGTTGTGTAGGCTTCCTGGTGGAGGGGACTAGTGCCTGTGTTCTGGTGGATGAGGCTGGATCTTGTCTTTCTGGTGGGCAGGTCCACGTCTGGTGGTGTGTTTTGGGGTGTCTGTGCTCTTACTATGATTTTAGGCAGCCTCTCTGCTAATGGATGGGGTTGTGTTCCTGTCTTGCTAGTTGTTTGGCATAGGGTATCCTGCACTGTAGCTTGCTGGGCGTTGAGTGGAGCTGGGTCTTGGCGTTGAGATGGAGATCTCTGGGAGATTTTCACCATTGGTATTACGTGGAGCTGGGAGGTCTCTTGTGGACCATTGTCCTGAACTTGGCTCTTCCACCTCAGTGGCACAACCCTGATGCCTGGCTGGAGCACCAAGAGCCTGTCCTCCACACAGTTCAGAATGAAAAGGAGAAAAGAAAGAAAGAAAGAAAGAAGAAGATAAAATAAAATAAAGTAAAATAAAATAAAATAGTTTTTAAAATAATTAATTAATTAATTAATTAATTTATGGCTGTGTTGGGTCTTCATTTCTGTGCGAGGGCTTTCTCTAGTTGCAGCAAGTGGAGGCCACCCATCATCGCGGTGGGCGGGCCTCTCACTATCACAGCCTCTCTTGTTGCGGAGCACAGGCTCCAGATGTGCAGGCTCAGTAATTGTGGCTCACGGGCCTAGTTGCTCTGCAGCATGTGGGATCTTCCCAGACCAGGGCTCAAACCTGTGTCCCCTGCATTGGCAGGCAGACTCTCAACCAGTGCGCCACCAGGGAAGCCCCAATAAAATAGTTTTTAAAATAAAAAATAATTATTAAGAAAAAAAAATTCTTTTTAAGTAATAAAAAACAAAAAACAAAAAAAAACCCCGAAGAGATAGAACCCTAGGACAAATGGTAAAAGCTAAGCTATACAGACAAAACCACACACATACACACTCACAAAAAGAGAAAAAGGGGAAAAAATATATATATTGTTGCTCCCAAAGTCCACCTCCTCAATTTGGGATGATTCATTGTCTATTCAGGTATTCCACAGATGCAGGGTACATCAAGTTGATTGTGGAGATTTAGTCCTCTGCTCCTGAGGCTGCTGGGAGAAATTTCCCTTTCTCTTGTTTGTTCGCACAGCTCCCAGGGTTCAGCTTTGGATTTGGACCCTCCTCTGCATGTAGGTCGCCTGAGGGCATCTGTTCCTTGCTCATACAGGATGGGGTTAAAGGATGAGCTGATTCGGGGGCTCTGGCTTACTCAGGCCGGGGGGAGGGAGGGGTACAGATGCGGGGTGAACCTTCAGTGGCAGAGGCTGGCATAACGTTGCACCAGCCTGAGGTGTGCCGTGTGTTCTCCCGGGGAAGTTGTCCGTGGATCACGGGACCCTGGCAGTGGCAGGCTGCACAGGCTCCCAGGAGGGGAGGTGTGGATAGTGACCTGTGCTTTCTCACAGGCTTCTTGGTGGCTACAGCAGCAGCCTTAGCGTCTTATGCCCATCTCTGGGGTCTGTGCTGATAGCCGCTGCTCACGCCCATCTCTGGAGCTCCTTTAAGTGGTGCTCTCCTCGCACACCAGGAAACAAAGAGGCAAGAACAAGTCTCTTTTATCTTCGGTAGCTCCAGACTTTTCCCCAGACTCCCTCCTGGCTAGTTGTGGTGCACCAGCCCCCTTCAGGTTGTGTTCACGCAGCTAACCCCAGTCCTCTCCCTGGGATCTGACCTGCGAAGCCTGAGGCTCAGTTCCCAGCCCCCACCTGCCCTGGCTGGTGAGCAGACAAGCCTCTCAGTCTGGTGAGTGCTGGTCGGCACCGATCCTCTGTGTGGCAATCTCTCCACTTTGCCCTCTGCACCACCGTTGCTGCGTTCTCCTCCATGGCTCTGAAGCTCCACCCCTCCGCCACCGGCAGTCTCTGCCAGTGAAGTGGCTTCCTAGTGTTTGGAATCCTTTCTTCCTTCACAGCTCCATTCCACTGGTGCAGGTCCCGTCCCTATTCTTTTGTCTCTGTTTTTTCTTTCTTCTTTTACCCTACCCAGGTACGTGGGGGAATTTCTTGCCTTTTGGGGGGTCTGAGGTCTTCTGCCAGCATTCAGTAGGTGTTCTGTAGGAGTTGTTCCACATGTAGATGTATTTCTGATGTATTTGTGGGGAGGAAGGTGATCTCAATGTCTTACTCTTCCACTATCTTGAAGCTCCTTCCTACCATACTGTTTTGATTACTGTAGCTTTGTAGTATAGTCTGAAGTCAGGGAGCCTGATTCCTCCAGCCCCGTTTTTCTTTCTCAAGATTGCTTTGGATCTTAAGGGTCTTTTGTGTTTCCATACAAATTGTGAAAGTTTTTGTTTTACTTCTGTGAAAAATGCGATTGGTAGTTTGATAGGGATTGCATTGAATCTGTAGATTGCTTTGGGTATTATAGTCATTTTCACAATGTTGATTATTCCAATCCAAGAACATGGTATAACTCTCCATCTGTTTGTATCATCTTTAATTTCTTTGATCAGTGTCTTATAGTTTTCTGCATACAGGTCTTTTGCCTCCTTAGGTAGGTTTATTCCTAGGTATTTTATTCTTTCTGTTGTAGTGTTAAATGGAAGTGTTTCCTTAATTTCTTTTTCAGATTTTTCTTCATTATAGTATAGGAATACAAGAGATTTCTGTGCATTAATTTTGTATCCTGTTGCTTTACCAAATTCATTGATTAGCTCTAGTAGTTTTCTGGTAGCATGTTTAGGATTCTCTATGAATACTATCATGTCATCTGCAAACAGTGACAGTTTTACATATCCTTTTCTGATTTGGATTCCTTTTATTTCTTTTTCTTCTCTGATTGCTGTGGCTAAAACTTCCAAAACCACGTTGAATAATAGTGGTGAGAGTGGGCAGTCTTGTCTTGTTCCTGATCCTAGTGGAAATGGTTTCAGTTTTTCACCATTGAGGAAGATGTTGGCTGTGGGTTTGTCATATATGGCCTTTATTATGTTGAGGTATGTTCCCTCTATGCCTACTTTCTGGAGGGTTTTTAACATAAATGAGTGTTGAATTTTGTCAAAAGCTTTTTCTGCATTTATTGAGATTATCATATGGTTTTTCTCCTTCTATTTGTTAATATGGTTTATCACATTGATTTATTTGTGTATATTGAAGAATCCTTGCATTTCTGGCATAAACCCCACTTGATCATGGTGTATGATCCTTTTAATGTGCTGGTGGATTTTATTTGCTAGTATTTTGTTGATGATTTTGGCATCTATCAGTGACATTTGCAATATCAGTGATATTGGCCTGTAGTTTTCTTTTTTTGTGACATCTTTATGTGGTTTTGGTATCAGGGTGATGGTGGCCTCGTAGAATGAGTTTGTGAGTGTTCCTCCCTCTGCTATATTTTGGAAGAGTTTGAGAAGGATAGGTGTTAGCTCTTCTCTAAATGTTTGATAGAATTCTCCTGTGAAGCCATCCAGACCTGGGCTTTTGTTTGCTGGAAGATTTTTAATCACAGTTTCAATTTCAGTGCTTGTGATTGGTCTGTTTTTATTTTCTATTTCTTCCTGGTTCAGTCTCAGAAGGTTGTGCATTTCTAAGAATTTGTCCATTTCTTCCAGGTTGTCCATTTTATTGGCATATAGTTGCTTGTAGTAATCTCTCATGTTCCTTTGTATTTCTGCAGTGTCAGTTGTTACTTCTCCTTTTCCACTTTTAATTCTATTGATTTGAGTCTTCTCCTTTTTTTTCTTGATGAGTCTGGCTAATGGTTTATCAATTTTGTTTATCTTCTCAAAGACTCAGCCTTTAGTTTTATTGATCTTTGTTATTGTTTCCTTCATTTCTTTTTCATTTTTTTCTGATCTGATATTTATGATTTCTTTCCTTCTGCTAACTTTGGGGTGTTTTTGTTCTTCTTTCTCTAATTGCTTTAGATGTAAGGTTAGGTTGTTTATTTTAGATGTTTCTTGTTTTCTGAGGTAGGATTGTATTGCTGTAAACTTTCCTCTTAGAACTGCTTTTGCTGCATCCCATAGGCTTTGGGTCATCGTGTTTTCATTGTCATTTGTTTCTATGTATTTTTTGATTTCCTCTTTGATTTCACAAGTGATCTCTTGGTTATTTAGTAGTGTATTGTTTAACTTCCCTGTGTTTGTATTTTTTACAGATTTTTTCCTGTAATTGATATCTAGTCTCAGTGTTGTGGTCAGAAAAGTCACTTGATATGATTTCAGTTTTCTTAAATTTTCCAAGGCTTGATTTGTGACCCCAGATATGATCTATCCTGGAGAATGTTACATGGGCACTTGAGATAAAAGTGTAATCTGCTGTTTTTGATGGAATGTCCTATAAATATCAGTTAAGTCCGTCTTGTTTAATGTATCATTTAAAGCTTGTGTTCCTTAATTATTTTCATTTTGGATGATCTGTTCTTTGGTGAAAGTGGGGTGTTAAAGTCCCCTACTATTATTTTGTTACTGTTGTTTTCCCCTTTTATGGCTGTTAGCATTTCCCTTATGTATTGAGGTGTTCCTAAGTTGGGTTCATAAATATTTAAAATTGTTATATATTCATCTTGTATTTATCCTTTGATCATTATGTAGTGTACTTCTTTGTCTCTTGTAATAGTCTTTATTTTAAAGTCTATTTTGTCTGATATGAGAATTGCTACTCCAGCTTTCTTTTGATTCCATTTTCATTGAATAACTTTTTCCATCCCCTCACTTTCAGGCTGTATGTGTCCCTAGGTCTGAAGTGGGTCTCTTGTAGACAGCATATATACGGGTCTTGTTTTTGTATCCATTCAGCCAGTCTGTGTCTTTTGGTTGGAGCATTTAATCCATTTACATTTAAGGTAATTATCAATATGTATGTTCCTATTAACATTTTCTTAATTGTTTTGGGTTTGTTTTTGTAGGTCTTTTCCTTTTCTTGTGTTTCCTGCCTAGAGAAGTTCCTTTAGCATTTGGTGTAAAGCTGGTTTGGTGGTGCTGAATTCTCTTAGCTTTTGCTTGCCTGTAAAGGTTTGAATTTCTCCCTCGAATCTGAATGAGATCCTTGCTGGGTAGAGTAATTTTGCTTGTAGGTTTTCCCCTTTCATCACTTTAAATATGTCTTGCCACTCCCTTCTGGCTTGCAGATTTTCTGCTGAAAGATCAACTGTTAACCTTATGGGGATTCCCTTGTATGTTAATTGCTGCTTTTCCTTTGCTGCTTTTAATATTTGTTCTTTGTATTTAATTTTTGATAGTTTGATTAATATGTGTCTTGGTGTGTTTCTCCTTGGATTTATCCTGTATGGGACTCTCTGTGCTTCCTGGACTTGATTATTTCCTTATGCATATTAGGGAAGTTTTCAACTATAATGTGTTCAAATATTTTCTCAGTCCCTTTTTTTTTTTTTTCTTCTTCTTCTGGGACCCCTATAATTCGAATGTTGGTGTGTTTGATGTTGGTCCAGACGTCTCTGAGGTTGTCCTTATTTTGTTTCATTCTTTTTTCTTTATTCTGTTCTGTGGTAGCTTTTTCCACTATTTTATATTCCAGGTCACTTATCCGTTCTTCTGCCTCAGTTATGCTGCTATTGATTCCTTCTAGAGAATTTTTAATTTCATTTATTGTGTTATTCATCATTGTTTGTTTGCTGTTTAGTTCTTCTAGGTCCTTGTTCAATGTTTCTTGTATGTTCTCCACTCCATTTCCAAGATTTGGATTATCTTTATTATCATTACTCTGAATTCTTTTTCAGGTAGATTGCCTTTTTCCTCTTCATTTGTTTGGTCTGGTGGGTTTTTACCTTGCTCCTTCATCTCCTGTGTATTTCTCTGTCTTCTCATTTTGCTTAACTTACTGTGTTTGGTGTCTCCATTTTGCAGGCTGCAGGTTCGTAGTTCCCATTGTTTTTGGTGTCTGCTACCAGTGGCTAAGGTTCATTCAGTGGGTTATGGAGGCTTCCTGGTGGAGGGGACTGGTGCCTGTATTCTGGTGGATGAAGCTGGATCTTGTCTTTCTGGTGGGCAGGACCATGTCCTGTTGTGTGTTTTGGGGTGTCTATGGCCTTATTATGATTTTAGGCAGCCTCTCTGCTAATGGATGGGGTTGTGCCCCTGTCTTGCTAATTGTTTGACCTAGGGTGTCCAGCACTGTAGCTTGCTGGTTGTTGAGTGGAGCTGGGTCTTAGCATTGAGATGGAGATCTCTGGGAGATTTTCACCATCACGTAGAGCTGGGAGGTCTCTGGTGGACCAATGTCCTGAACTCGGCTCTCCCACCTCAGAGCCTCAGGCCTGACACCCGGCCAGAGCATCAAGACCCTGTTAACCACACAGCTCAGAAGAAAAGGGAGAAAAAAAAAAAAAAAAGAAAGGAAGAAAGAAAAAATAAATAAAATAAAGTTATTAAAATAGAAAAATATTATTCAAAATAAAAAAATGATAAGTAATAAAAATAAGAAAGAGAGAAAGAAAGAAGAGAGCAACGATACTAAAAAACAAATCCTCCAATGGAAGCAAGTGGTAAAAACTATTGCAAAAAAAAAAAATCAGAATGGACAGTCAGAACCCTAGGGCAAATGGCAAAAGTGAAGCTATACAGACAAAATCACACAAAGAAGCCTACACATACACACTCACAAAAAGAGAAAAAGGAAAAAAAAAAAAATATATATATATATATATAAAATAAAAAAAGGAAGAGAGCAACCGAATCAATAAACAAATCTACCAATGATAATAAGCTCTAAATACTAAACTAAGATAAACATAAAAGCAGAGACAAATTAGATGCAGAAAGCAGACCCCAAGTCTACAGTTTCTTCCAGAGTCCACTTCCTCAATTTTGGGATGATTCATTGTGTATTCAGGTATTCCAGTGATGCAGTGTACATCAAGTTGATTGTGGATATTTAATCTGCTGCTCCTGAGGCTGCTGGGGAAATTTCCCTTTCTCTTCTTTGTTCACACAGTTCCTGTGGTTCAGCTTTGGATGTAGCTCTGCCTCTGCACGTAGGTCATCTGAGGGTGTTTGTTCCCCACCCAGACAGGACGGGGTTAAAGGAGTGGTTGATTATGGGGCTCTGGCTTACTCAGGATGGGGGGGAGGGAGGGGTACGCAATGCAGAGTGAGCCTGCGTCGGCTGAGGCTGATATGACGTTGCAACAGCCTGAGGCGGGCCTTGTATTCTCCCGGGGAAATTGTCCCTGGATCATGGGATCCTGGTAGTGGTGGGCTGCACATTCTCCCAGAAGGGTGGTGTGGATTTTGACCTGTGCTTGCACACAAGCTTCTTGTTGGCTGTAGCAGCAGCCTTAGCGTTTCATGCCCATCTCTGGGGTCCGCACTGATAGCCATGGCTCGCTTCCATCTCTGGATCTCGTTTAGGCAGTGCTCTGTATCCCCTCTCTTTGTGCACCCTGAAACAATTGTCTCTTGCCTCTTAGGCAGTTCCAGAGTTTATCCCTGACTCCCTCCTGGCTAGCTGTGGTGCACTAGCTCCCTTCAGGCTGTGTTCACACAGCCAACCCCAGTCCTCTCCCTGGGATCTGACCTCTGAAGCCCGAGCATCAGTTCCCAGCCCCTACCTGTCCTGGCTGGTGAGCAGACAAGCCTCTCAGGCTGGTGATTGCTGGTCGGCACTGATCCTCTGTGCAGGAATCTCTCCACTTTGCCCTCTGCACCCCTGTTGCTGCACTCTCCTCCGTGGCTCTGAAGATTCCCCCCCCACCCTTCCCCCATCTCCACCAGTGAGGGGGCTTCCTAGTGTGTGGAAACTTTCCCTCCTTCACAGCTCCCTCCCCGAGATGCAGGTCCCATCCCTATTCTTTTGTCTCTGTTCTTCCTTTTGCCCTACTTAGGTACGTGTGGAGTTTCTTGTTTTGGGGAAGTCTGAGGTCTTCTGCCAGCATTCAGTAGGTGTTCTGTAAGAGTTGTTCCACATGTAGATGTAGTTTTGAAGTATTTGTGGGGAGGAAGGTGATCTCCAAGTCTTACTCCTCCACCATCTTGAAGGTGTCCCCCAATGCTTCTTATGCTTCCCAGCAGTCATAGACACTATATCAGCTATTATCTCATTTCTAGTTCATGTCATTTTCATGTTTTTAATACCCAGAACCTAACACAGCACCTAAGATATGGTTAGAACTTCATACACACTTTCAGAACAAAAAAGATTTTGATTGAAGCACCGGTCTCCTCGCTTACTTGCTTTATAACCTCATGTAGGTCATTGAATCAATATATCTGGCATTATTCTCCTCATGTATAAAATAAAGAAGTTGAATCATAGTGGTGGTTCCCCAAGTGTAGTCCCTGGACCAGCAGCATCAGCACCACCTGGCCAGTTGTTGGAAATGCAAATTCTCAGGCTCCCAGACCTGCTGAATCACAATCTCTGGGAGTGGGGCCCTGAAACCTGTGTTTATAGTAAGTCCTCTAGGTGATTCTGATGCATGGTATCATTTAAAAACTGCTAGACTGTGGTTGTAAAACTGTGGCCTGAAGATCCACAGGCCAAGTCCCACTCAAGGCTTGTTTTTGTACAGAAAAGTTCTGCCAATCTCTATATTAAATGATATGATCATTGAGGTGCCTTCCAGTTCTGATTCCTTGGTTATGAGTACAGTGTCTTATCTCTGATTGACAGGGGACTGCCAGTCAGGAGACCTGGGTTCTAGACCATCTGTTTCTACCTTGTTGTAATGTACAATAAGTTATTTCTCCTCTCCGAAGCTCAGTTTTCTCATCCTGAAAAATGACATTAGGGTAAGGTTGCTGAGTCAGTCAGAGTCCAGTTAGGAAAAGAGAAACCATGCCAGCTATCTCAAACAATAGGAATTTAACATGGGGAATTGGGGTACACAGATGTTTGAAAGCTGAAAGCAGAAAAAGGGAGAGCCAAGGCAACTTGGCAGGAATAAAACCAGAGCAGCTCTCACCCTTAGAACTTGGGGAGCAGAAAGGAAGAGGCCACAAAGAATTTGGGAATTGGAAGGTGGGCCCTGAAGGACTATATCTTAAACCTCTAAGGTGACAGCATTACAAGCTGCTGCTCATACTCCTAAGAAGTGATTTCCTGTGGCTGGTACTTGAGAATAAACAGCTTTATGGTTTCTTGGAGTTATAAAAGTGTGTGGCCCAGTAAATGCTTCAAATATCAAGGAAGCTGTGGCCCACTAGATACTAAGATAGCATGGCAGGGTGGGGGGTGTGCAGCTCCGTAGCTGGAGACTGCAATGGGGTGGTATTCCAGTGAGGGGGGTGATTCCTTGCAGGCCAAACCTGGGATTGGTGGGAAAAGCTGAAAACTAGAGTCATAATTACTTTTTCCTGCTGGTACAGTAAAGCTGACAAGTACTGAAGCTGAAAAGGGGCCCCTTCTCCCTTCCTCCCAACTTCCAGATTCCCACCAATGTCTTTCACTGGCAGAACCTGACTTGAAGACAGCCAGAAAGGCGATAGGAAATGCAGCATATAGAGTTCCAGCCCCAGCATCACAGAACAGAGAATAGAAAGGGGAAAGGAGGAATTTGGAGTTGAGAGACAGGCAAATAACTAGCACGGTCAGTCTGATGATCTTCCAGGTCCCTCTGTACTTGAGGAATTGCATTATATAAGCATATTGGTTACATAGATATGCCATGAATCCACACATGACTTTTTCACCCACTTCAGGTGTTATGGGACATGACCATCCTTTAAGAATGATATTTATCATGACCCCTAATATCATGGCTCTGAAAGGGCCTGTTTTACTCCTGGAATGTTTTAGATTGAAAGAAGAATAAAAAGAATGCACTTTTTTTTTGAGTAACAGTTATGTCCCAGACATTGTTTCCCAATACAAAGATAACTAATAGATTGAATTTTAGTCCTTTCAAGAATGTCCTTTAATAAAAGCCTTTTCCCCTAGGAAATATTATTAATAAAAGTTGCTTTTCCTCTAGGCTACCTCCCTAATCCCATCTTCCATCAACACCCATCCAGGCTATCCTGTTCACTACCTACTTGAGCTGTACACTAGACTAATTGTTTTTATTTAACAAAGCATAGCTCTTACTTTGTGTTCTAAGAGCTTTTCAAACACTAATTCATTCAGTCCTCATAGCAACCCCATGATGTGGGTGTTGTTATTAGATGTATTTTACAGGTGAGGAGTTGAGACTTGAAAAAGCCAAGTTATTTTCCGAAGGTCACACACTGATGAAATGGGAGAGCCAGGATTTTGACTCAGACAGTCTGGTTTCAGACCCATCTGATCACAATACTAAAATATGTTGTACTATCATGTAACTGTCACCCAGCTCTGCCATATCTGAAAATGCTGCCATATTTGTTTCATGTCTCTCTCTCTTCTAAGAAGTAAAGCTGCAATTATAATTAGAGCCATCTGTGTACCTCTCTTTAATCATTTTTTATTTCTTTCCTACCTAGAGCAAACCACTATCCAAAATTTTGTATTCTCATGCAAACGTTTTATCATATACTTTTACTATAATTTTATATATGTATCCATTAAACAATTTAAAGCATTATTTCCAAGGTGTTAATCCTTATTGGTATGATGTCCTATAATACATATCCTTCTACAGATTTTTTTTCTTTTTTTCCATTCAACATGTTTCTGAGATTTATTTATGTTGGTAGATGCCCTGGGTTTTAGTTCATTTAACTGCTGAATAGTAGTCCATTATATGGATTTATTACAATTTATTTTCCATTCTGCTGTTGATAAACATTTAAGTTATTTCTAATTTTTCACTGTTACAAACAATCTACAGTAAACCTTCTCTATTTCTTCTTGGGCACACATGTCGATTTGTATTATGTCTGGATTATAGGGTATACACATTTTCAGTTTTACGAGGTACTTCCATAGTGTTCTCCAAATTTGTTGCCCTCATATGAGGAGTTAGTACATATCTTTATCAGGCTTTTGCATTTTCTCAGCGTGATGGGGGCTGAAGTGGCATCTCCTGGTCGCTTTCTTTGAGTTCAAACAAGTACGAGCCACACTATGCAATTTTACTGTTTCACATCTCTGTGCTTACTATTTCATTTTGCCTGGAATGTTTTCCTGTTTCTTCACTTTGAAATATCTATTTTTCTTTCATTACCCTAACTCAAACATTCCTCTTAGCCTCTAGTGATCCACGGTCTTCCAAACACATTTTGCTGCTTTCTATTTTTTGTTCCACAGCACTTTGACATTACAGAATGATAATGTTTATGTCAGTTGTCCTTGCATAATTATTAATAGTGCCCTTGTGTTCTCGAAAGTGACCCAGTTTGGACAATGAATCAATAGTGACCTCCTTGATATTAACTCCATTATGGCTTATATCGTAGTTTTTTGACATCACATATTTGCCCATTTTTCCCCCTTGAAAACCTGAGGTCTCCTCGATCACTCCTTTGTCATCTAGAAGAAAAGTTTTTAGCCACTCATGATTTATTCTCTTTTAATGGAACCTGACTTGGCTCAAACCCACCTTCTTCTTGCAAGGGAAAAATGTGAAGAACTCCCTGTAGCAGGTTTATTCCATTTTCTTATTAGCACTCTGCCAAGAGTAAGACATCATGAAGTCAATAACTAAAGTAAAAGAAGGAGACTGCTTTATGTTTTTACTTCAACTTTTACTTGAGAGTTTAGTTTCACAAGATAATTAGAATAAGCCATTGTGTTTCTAGTATGTTAAAAAAGATACAGTGCCTTATGGATTAGAATTATTTAGGAAGCTATCAAGTAGACTTATGAAAAAAGGGAATTTCTCTTCAAAGAAAGTGCAAAGTGAAAATAATAATAATAAAATGGTAATCATAGCCTTTGTTTGCCATGGAAATGCTAGTTCACCCGCTCCTGTTAGGTATTGTGGTTCATTTCACTATATTAGGTGTAGTAGAAAATCACATATCCACTTTAAATTTTTCATGGGCTGTAGTGGTAAGCATAGAAATATGCATTTCATTTTGTGCATTGACATGACCTCCCTGTTGGGTTCAGAAGGCAGAATGTCAGTGCTATAAACTTAATCCATTTTATTTGCATGTATGAGATTCGAGATGTTTGCTGTGACCATGATGGCTCCTGTATTTTTCAGAGTGCTTACAATTTTAAATTCCTGCCCTTCTGTTAAAACTTTGTATTGCACTGAAAATGTGTTCACAACAGTTATATCACAAAGATTGTAAGGGAGTCACACATTCTCAGTTTCTAATATTTTTCAACTTTATCAGTTTGTTCTACCATTCAATTAGTGGATTGAGCAAGTTAGTGCAAAGGGGGATTTGGGGGTTGGGAGGAAAGACACTAGTATTTATTGAACCCATGATATGACCAAGGAACTGTGTGAAGAACTTTACAATTATTTTTATCTTCAATCCTTAAGACATTAGAAACACTTGATTTTTAAAAAAAATATTTTGTAAAACCCAGTATTAGAGAAGGGAGGTGATTTTCATATACTCCTTCATATGATTAGTGACAAAATCCAGTGCCATTCCCAACATATGGTGGTAACTGGTAAAAAAAAATATGTATTTTTAAAAAAATATAGAAATTTATATTATTGGGTACAGTTAAGCAAATTTGTTTATGCTTTGCGTTTTCCGGAGTTGGAGTCATTGTCAGACACCTAATTACAAGCGAAATATTTTATTTTTCTTTGCTCATGCCTTGGTGTATATCTGAGGACTGTATATGTGGAGTAGAGACAGAAATGGAATCCCGTTTGTATCCCTTTGCTTCCATGTGACTTCTCAGTTCCCATAGGACTAAGGCAAGTTTCCTTTGTCATTCTGAATATCCCTTTCTCACTTCTTCCCTTCCACAGGGACTGCCCCATAGTACACACTCTTTTTCAGTTCATTCCATTAATGTTATTCAACAGTTTTGAAACTCATCATTAAGGCAGAAAGGTCAACAGACCCTACTGCATGATCTTTAAAGGCTGATAATGTCAAGATAAATGCTTTCTCTTAAATCTGTTTTTAAAGGCCAGAATCATGCATGCATCTCTGGGAGAGGATAATGACATCAAAATTATTACCAGGAGCCAATCCCTGTAATCATGGGTGCCAGCTAGGATTTATTGCTCAGTTGGACAAAAACCTCTGCCACCAAAAGCCTATTGTTCATCCTTGGTGAACTCAATTTTAGGGTGTGAAGGGTAAGTCATGGCTCTATACTCTGCAACAAAATGGTACATTCCCTACGAAAGTGAACAGATGCCTTTGCTTGACATAATAATTTTTGACTTTACAAAAAGTCTTTCTCTCTTAGAGTATACATAAAAAATGTGTAAGATAAATACACATGTAGTATTGTGATACAGTAAATTATAGAATAAATCCACTTTTTAGTTCAGCCACATGGCTTTTTCATACTTGGACATAAAATCAAACCTATGGGTAAGGAGTTGTAAGTTTCTTAGAAACATTTGTGATCAGGTTTCAATGGCTCATTCTTCTCAATGTTTTTGCTTCCCTTCAGAGATTCAGAGTCAAGGTGACTGAAGTGCCCACTGTTGGCCAGACACAATGCCAGGTACTTTGTATCTCACTCTCCCACAATAATGACATGAATATTATTTATAGGATAGGGTAGGAATATATGGTATTTCTTAGATGAGAAACAGAAGAGGCCTTGACAGGTTGAGAACTTGTTTATGGTGATTTAGGCCTTTCAACTCCCAAGTCCTGTGCTCTGTTATTGTACCACTACTTCAATCTTAACAGGATTATTGTCAAGGTAAGGCAACATGATATTCTAAATCAGTGTTGCTCATTCTAGAATCAGAAAGAGCACTCAAAACTTGTTTGAATATGGTTGGATTTGTTGACCAAAGGATATTTTGAGGATCATCTCTTGAATACTTAAACTTAAATGATAATTATCCATTTTCTATTATGGTCATACCTAAATTTGGCAAGACAGAGGTCCAGGAAGCCTAACTGGGTCCCTTCTGTTTCTTGGGATAGAGGAGACATGAGAGAAAGAAAGACTTGGGAGAGCAATCCTCAGCAATGAATAAACAGAAAAGGACTCAATTAAGTTACTGAAGATGTTTGTTTACCAGTGAAAAACCTTATACCCTGACGTGTGTGGGCTATTACAGCACCCTCAAGAGAAATTATCTAGTAGTTCTAAAGACTATAAATGAACAGGGTCGGGTGTGTGTGTGTAAAACTGAAGAAAATATGTTCTCCAGGCCACCAGCTGGAAAGAGTTTTAGTGAGCAGCTATGTGGGAAAAATGATAACAAAATGTAAAAGTTAGCCTTAGCCTCTTCATGGCCCTAAAGGTCATGTCATCAAAGCAGAAGATTCATGGGCACCCAAAGAGCTGGAATTTTGTGGACGTACATTAAAGAAGTGGACAGTCTATCTCATTCAAGGTTATGTCCACAGTCTTGTCTTGACTAGCACTGCCCCTTTGCAATGCAGTGGTTCCCTTCTAATACCCAAGTATTAACCTTAGTTGCTTTTATGAGTTCTATAGCCAGCCCAAGGCAATGGCTGCCAACATTTACTAGTGATATAATTGGTTGATAGAATCTTATTCCAGGAGAGACGCACCGCTGAAATCTCAAATGGTAACTTCAGTTGTACCTTATAAAATATCAAAGATGTGCCCTTAAAAGGTTTTGTGTAAATCATCGTTTTTTCAATTTCAATTTTACTGAAATGCTACAAAGCATGAAACATATTGAAGAAGCGTCTTTTTAATGCAATCAGGAATAGTTCTGTGAAAGATAAAATCACCTATTGCTATACTTTTTTTCTGTTAGTAGCGTTTGCATATAATAGGTTTGCTTAAAAGCAAGAACACACTGGTTGTCAGTTTCACTGTTAGTAAATACTGACTCCACATCTATGTTTCCTTCCTAAAAAAATGGGATTGTAAGATTTTGGCCAAATATAACTCTGCAGCCTCTGCATTTTGTTAATAACACCATAATACCCCTTGGGATTTTTAGCACCATCGTTAAGAGGAGCTCTTCTGGTTCTCACCTTTATTACTTCATTTATATTCCCATCCCTGGGAGGCATGGAGTCAGATGTTATTACTCGCATTTATAGAGGGGAAATCTGAAAGGTTAGCCAACATCAAGTGATGGTCAGCAAGAGAGCTCCAGGGAGAATGCAGGTGGGCCAAAATCAGTCCAGGCCACCAATGTTTGTTGGAAGTCTAATCCCAGAGGTCCTTGGCATAGGGATCCAAGGAAAATGAGGTTCTATCAAGAGATTGCCCTTGTATTATGCTTGTTCTGCTCTGCCACTTATTAGAGACACCGTGACCTGAGACAGATTACTCAACTTCTGTGACTCACAGCTATGTCATAGGAAAAGTGCATAGAATATCTGTCTCAGTTCCAGGAAGAGATTCTTTTCTAAGGAAGATTAGCATTGACTCTGAGTAGGAGCCAGGGAAAAATAAGGGTGGGGGCCTGTGCCTTGCTCTTTCTGCACACCATGACAAGGTCACTCCTTTGCTACCTTAGGGGTTCCTTCTTGCCTACATAGATTTTTTTTTTAAAGTCAGTGTCTTCTCTCCCCAATTTTTTTGTGAGTTTCATCTTTCTTGGTGTCCCATTCTAGAACCTATAGCAACAGAGCTCTGAAAACGTATGATGGTTTGAGAAGGTTGGAATGATTTTCAGTCTTTATATTTAACAAGAAGAGTCAGAGGAAACATGGGATCCTAGACTCTCAGAGTTCCCAGCTACGATACACTTCAGAGAATTTAGTCCAAACTCCTCCCTTTACAGATGGGAAAAACTGAGATCCAGTGAGGAGATTCCAAGGAGAAACCAGATAGTTGCATGTCCTTTCTTCAATGAGTTTTTCTCCTGTCACCTGCATTTATTTATGAAAAATTGAGGTCATTGGAATGATTAAACTAGAAAAAGAGAGACAGCAGTGGGTGCCCATTGAGTAGAGGACCATGGGAGTCGTGTGAAAGAGGAAGGTAAGATTCCCCAAGTCTGGAAAGACAGCAGTGGTTTGGAGGAGACTCAGAGAAGATTTAATTTTACTTAAGTGCACATTTATTATACACTCCACGTGCATCACTCTGATCTACTTCAGTGGGAGATCCTTTAGATTTCCTAGGCTATTTCCTCAGTCTTCATTGAGATAAGTTCACCCATGAATGGGAGCCCATATCTGCCAGAATCTTAACCTTGGTCAAATTGGAAAAAAAACTGTCATTTTCCCCTCAATTTAAAAGATATTTTCCTTCACTTTTAATATATTTATATAATATCTTTATAATAAATATATTTACATTTGGCTCTTATTTCACATATGTGTGTATGTCTAAGTCAGAATAAGCAGGTTATGTTCAATCTATGATTGGGATTAGTACAATATAAGAAGTATCACCTTAAAAGATATTTACTATATATATGTATATATATATATATATATATATATATATATATACATATATATATATATACACATACACCTTATATATACACTTAGTAGATAATATTTTAAATATTTATTTATTATGTTATATTAATGGTTCTTGCCTTCTACATGATTGTTGAAAAAGAGCATAATAGATACATGTATGTGTATAACTGAATCACTTTGCTGTACACCTGAAACTATCACAACATTGTTAATCAACTACACTCCAATATAAAATAAAAAGTAAAAAAAAAAGTACACTTTGTTGAAGTTTTGGTTTCTCCTTTTATTTGTTTCCACAGCCACCTGTGTGTGTCTCACCACTTCCCTGTTATTATCATCCCCCTCTTTACCCACAGTTTGAAAAACAATCCATTTGTCTCAACAAAGTTGCCTAACACATTCTGAAAAGATTGTTATATTATGCATGTTTCACTTCTCTACAATCAAAAATGGACAGGAAAGGTGTTCATGAGTAGGAAATGTCAGTGTTCTGATTTTATCTGTTCCCATCTTGGTGCCTTATCCATTTGGTTTAAGTGGCAGTTAGATTTTTTTTTACATTATCCCCTTTTAAAAATGCAGTGTATTCAAAGCAAAGGACCATCTAGTCCTATGTGAATAAGCCTTAGGGAAATTGTTTGCTATTATCGATATTTTTCAGCAAGAGCTACAATGAGGAATGTGTCCATTCTGAAGTATGTGCTGTTCCTCCTGTGAGACCTTACTTATTAATCATTGTGAAATTCTGAGCCATATAACTAACGCTGAGTCCTTCTCTGAACTCTATGACAATGAATGAGTTAGCTTTATTCCCTCCCTGTTACTATTCGTTATGAGGGCCAATGGGGCGGGAGCATGTTTGTAACATTTCATATGTCCAGTAGAGACTATTTGGGGTACTGGGAGCATGATTACTTTAAGATATAACAAGTATTTTGAAAGCAGTAAGTACTAGACTTCCCCTTTTAGCTTAAAAAAAAAAAAAAAAAAACAGAAATTCAGCTATAAAATGTCAGGACCATGTACGCTGCTATCCTCTGACTTCTTTCTGATAATAATGATAATGATTTTCATTTCACGATCATCAATATCTTCAACACAATCATCATCACTATCACCATGATCATTATCATAGCCCTGTGTTATTAAGCAATACTATGAAGGAGACGCTATTCTAAGTACGCTGCATATTGATTATTTCCAATCACTACAAGCCTGTAATGTAATTTTTCATGATTATTGTCATTTTAAGAAACCTGAAGCTTAGAGATAGGAAGCTATCTGCTTTTATAGGGACACCTGAGCATCACCTGTGGCTGAGCATCACCTTAGCTAGTACGGGTCCCAGAGTGCTTTGGGATATCTTCTGACACATCCCTCTGCATTTTCTTTGACCTGGTCACTTCCTCTGCTTCTCTTTGGTCTGGGATTTCTGGAAATGGCTTTGTCACACTTGAACCCAGCTTGTGATTTGTCAGTCCCTGCAGTGCCCATGGGTTTATAGTGAGTGTCATAATGCCCTAGTCCCATATGAATGAGCTTTAGGGAAACAGGTGACTAGGACAGCAGAAGATGTAAATTTTATTTAATAGTCTTTACATTATTACTTCCTTAATACCTTGCCTTTGGCTGCTATTTCTCATATGTGTGTATGTCTAAGTAAGAATAAGCAGATTGTGTGTTTAGTCTATGATTGGGATTAGTACAATATAAGAAGTATCACCTCAAAATGGACTGTTCTCCTGGCTATTGAAGATTAACTTATATCAGATTGATTCTCTTGCTGAGAACTAGATAACATGCAAAAAATATTTTTAAAATATCTCAGAAGGGATTATAGAGTGACCTTAGTTTGTTAGGACCTTAGACTGCCAAGACCTAAGAGGCCAAGAGCCTTAACAGCCAGGAGGAGAACATTTCCTTTTGAGGAATTTTTTTTTTTTTTTAACATTTTTTTTTTTAAACATCTTTATTGAAGTATAATTGCCTTACAATGGTGTGTTAGTTTCTGCTTTATAACAAAGTGAATCAGTTATACATATACAATATGTTCCCATTTCTCTTCCCTCTTGCATCTCCCTCCCTCCCACCCTCCCCATCCCACCCCTCTAGGTGGTCACAAAGCACCGAGCTGATATCCCTGTGCTATGCGGCTGCTTCCCACTAGCTATGTATTTTACATTTGGTAGTGGATATATGTCCATGACACTCTCTTACCCTGTCACATCTCACCCCACCCCCTCCCCATATCCTCAAGTCCATTCTCTAGTAGGTCTGTGTCTTTATTCCCGTCTTGCCACTAGGTTCTTCATGGCCTTTTTTTTTTTTTTCCTTAGATTCCATATATATGTGTTAGCATACTGTATTTGTTTTTCTCTTTCTGACTTACTTCACTCTGTATGACAGACTCTAACTCCATCCACCTCATTACAAATACCTCCATTTCATTTCTTTTTATGGCTGAGTAATATTCCATTGTATATATGTGCCACATCTTCTTTATCCATTCATCCGATGATGGACACTTAGGTTGCTTCCATGTCCTGGCTATTGTAAATAGAGCTGCAATGAACATTTTGGTACATGACTCTTTTTGACCTATGGTTTTCTCAGGGTATATGCCCAGTAGTGGGATTGCTGGATCGTATGGTAGTTCTATTTGTAGTTTTTTAAGGAACCTCCATACTGTTCTCCATAGTGGCTGTATCAATTTACATTCCCACCAACAGTGCAAGAGTGTTCCCTTTCCTCCACACCCTCTCCAGCATTTATTGTTTCTAGATTTTTTGATGATGGCCATTCTGACCGGTGTGAGATGATACCTCATTGTAGTTTTGATTTGCATTTCTCTAATGATTAATGATGTTGAGCATTCTTTCATGTGTCTGTTGGCAATCTGTGTATCTCCTTTGGAGAAATGTCTATTTAGGTCTTCTGCCCATTTTTGGATTGGGTTGTTCGTTTTTTTGTTATTGAGCTGCATGAGCTGCTTGTAAATCTTGGAGATTAATCCTTTGTCAGTTGCTTCATTTGCCAATATTTTCTCCCATTCTGAGGGTTGTCTTTTGGTCTTGTTTATGGTTTCCTTTGCTGTGCAAAAGCTTTTAAGTTTCATTAGGTCCCATTTGTTTATTTGTGTTCTTATTTCCATTTCTCTGGGAGCTGGGTCAAAAAGAATCTTGCTGTGATGTATGTCATAGAGTGTTCTGCCTATGTTTTCCTCTAAGAGTTTGATAGTGTCTGGCCTTACACTTAGGTCTTTAATCCATTTTGAGTTTATTTTTGTGCATGGTGTCAGGGAGTGTTCTAATTTCATACTTTTACATGTACCTGTCCAATTTTCCCAGCACCACTTATTGAAGAGGCTGTCTTTTCTCCACTGTATATGCTTGCCTCCTTTATCAAAGATAAGGTGACCATATGTGTGTGGGTTTATCTCTGGGCTTTCTATCCTGTTCCATTGATCTATATTTCTGTTTTTGTGCCAGTACCAAACTGTCTTGATTATTGAAGCTTTGTAATATAGTCTGAAGTCAGGGAGCCTGATTCCCCCAGCTCCATTTTTCATTCTCAAGATTGCTTTGGCTATTCGGGGTCTTTTGTGTTTCCATACAAATTGAAATTTTTTGTTCTAGTTCTGTGAAAAATGCCAGTGGTAGTTTGATAGGGATTGCATTGAATCTGTTGATTGCTTTGGGTAGTAGAGTCATTTTCACAATGTTGATTCTTCCAATCCAGGAACATGGTATATCTCTCCATCTATTTGTATCATCTTTAATTTCTTTCATCAGTGTCTTATAATTTTCTGCATACAGGTCTTTTGTCTCCTTAGGTAGGTTTATTCCTAGATATTTTATTATTTTTGTTGCAATGGTAAACGGGAGTGTTTTCTTAATTTCACTTTCAGATTTTTCGTCATTAGTGTATAGAAATGCAAGAGATTTCTGTGCATTAATTTTGTATCCTGCTACTTTACCAAATTCATTGATTAGCTCTACGAGTTTTCTGGTAGCATCTTTAGGATTCTCTATGTATAGTATCATGTCATCTGCAAATAGTGACAGCTTTACTTCTTCTTTTCCGATTTGGATTCCTTTTATTTCTTTGTCTTCTCTGATTGCTGTGGCTAACACTTCCAAAACTATGTTGAATAATAGTGGTGAGAGTGGGCAACCTTGTCTTGTTCCTGATCTTAGTGGAAATGGTTTCAGTTTTTCACCACTGAGGACAATGTTGGCTGTGGGTTTGTCATATATGGCCTTTATTATGTTGAGGAAAGTTCCCTCTATGCCTACTTTCTGCAGGGCTTTTATCATAAATGGGTGTTGAATTTTGTCGAAAGCTTTCTCTGCATCTATTGAGATGATCATATGGTTTTTCTCCTTCAATTTGTTAATATGGTGCATCACATTGATTGATTTGCGTATATTGAAGAATCCTTGCATTCCTGGGATAAACCCCACTTGATCATGGTGTATGATCCTTTTAATGTGCTGTTGGATTCTGTTTGCTAGTATTTTGTTGAGGATTTTTTCATCTATGTTCATCAGTGATATTGGCCTGTAGTTTTCTTTCTTTGTGACATCTTTGTCTGGTTTTGGTATCAGGGTGATGGTGGCCTCGTAGAATGAGTTTGGGAGTGTTCCTCCCTCTGCAATATTTTGGAAGAGTTTGAGAAGGATAGGTGTTAGCTCTTCTCTAAATGTTTGATAGAATTCACCTGTGAAGCCATCTGGTCCTGGGCTTTTGTTTGTTGGAAAGTTTTTAATCACAGTTTCAATTTCAGTGCTTGTGATTGGTCTGTTCATATTTTCTATTTCTTCCTGGTTCAGTCTCGGCAGTTTGTGCATTTCTAAGAATCTGTCCATTTCTTCCAGGTTGTCCATTTTATTGGCATAGAGTTGCTTGTAGTAATCTCTCATGATCTTTTGTATTTCTGCAGTGTCAGTGGTTACTTCTCCTTTTTCATTTCTAATTCTATTGATTTGAGTCTTCTCCCTTTTTCTCTTGATGAGTCTGGCTAATGGTTTATCAATTTGGTTTATGTTCTCAAAGAACCAGCTTTTAGTTTCATTGATTTTTGCTATTGTTTCCTTCATTTCTTTTTCATTTATTTCTGACCTGATCTTTGTAATTTCTTTCCTTCTGCTAGCTTTGGGGTTTTTTTGTTCTTCTTTCTCTAATTGCTTTAGGTGCCAGGTTAGGTTGTTTATTCGAGATGTTTCCTGTTTCTTGAGGTAGGCTTGTATTGCTATAAACTTCCCTCTTAGCACTGCTTTTGCTGCGTCCCATAGGTTTTGGGTCGTCGTATCTCCATTGTCATTTGTTTCTAGGTATTTTTTGATTTCCCCTTTGATTTCTTCAGTGATCACTTCGTTATTAAGTAGTGTATTGTGTAGCCTCCATGTGTTTGTATTTTTTACAGATTTTTTTCCTGTAATTGATATCTAGTCTCATAGCGTTGTGGTCAGAAAAGATACTTGATACTATTTCAACTTTCTTAAATTTACCAAGGCTTGATTTGTGACCCAAGATATGATCTATCCTGGAGAATGTTCCATGAGCACTTGAGAAAAATGTGTATTCTGTTGTTTTTGGGTGGAATGTCCTATAAATAACAATTATGTCCATCTTGTTTAATGTATCATTTAAAGCTTGTGTTTCCTTATTTATTTTCATTTTGGATGATCTGTCCGTTGGTGAAAGTGGGGTGTTAAAGTCCCCTACTATGATTGTGTTGCTGTCGATTTCCCCTTTTATGGCTGTTAGTGTTTGCCTTATGTATTGAGGTGCTCCTATGTTGGGTGCATAAATATTTACAATTGTTATACCTTCCTCTTGGATCGATCCCTTGATCATTATATAGTGTCCTTCTTTGTCTCTTGTAATAGTCTTTATTTTAAAGTCTATTTTGTCTGATATGAGAATTGCTACTCCAGCTTTCTTCTGATTTCCATTTGCATGGAATATCTTTTTCCATCCCCTCACTTTCAGTCTGTATGTGTCTCTAGGTCTGAAGTGGGTCTCTTGTAGACAGCATATATATGGGTCTTGTTTTTGTATCCTTTCAGCCAGCCTGTGTCTTTTGGTGGGAGCATTTAATCCATTTACATTCAAGGTAATTATCGCTATGGATGTTCCTATTCCCATTTTCTTAAATGTTTTGGGTTTGTTATTGTAGGTGTTTTCCTTCTCTTGTGTTTCTTGCCTAGAGAAGTTCCTTTAGCATTTGTTGTGAAGCTGGTTTGGTGGTGCTGAACTCTCTCAGCTTTTGCTTGTCTGTAAAGGTTTTAATTTCTCCATCACATCTGAATGAGATCCTTGCTGGGTAGAGTAATCTTGGTTGTAGGTTTTTCTCCTTCATCACTTTAAGTATATCCTGCCACTCCCTTCTGGCTTGCAGAGTTTCTGCTGAAAGATCAGATGTTAACCTTATGGGGATTCCCTTGTGTGTTATTTGTTTTTTTTCCCTTGCTGCCTTTAATATGTTTTCCTTATATTTAATTTTTGACAGTTTGATTAATATATGTCTTGGCGTGTTTCTCCTTGGGTTTATCCTGTATGGGACTCTCTGTGCTTCCAGGACTTGATTAACTATTTCCTTTCCCATATTAGGGAAGTTTTCAACTAGAATCTCTTCAAATATTTTCTCAGGCCCTTTCTTTTTCTCTTCTTCTGGGACCCCTATAATTCGAATATTGGTGCGTTTAATGTTGTCCCAGAGGTCTCTGAGACTGTCCTCAGTTCTTTTCATTATTTTTTCTTTATCCTGCTCTGCAGTAGTTATTTCCACCATTTTATCTTCCAAGTCACTTATCCTTTCTTCTGCCTCAGTTATTCTGCTATTGATCCCATCTAGAGTATTTTTAATTTCATTTATTGTGCTTTTCATCAATGCTTGGTTCCTCTTTAGTTCTTCTATGTCCTTGTTAAATGTTTCTTGCATTTTGTCTATTCTATTTCCAAGATTTTGGGTCATCCTTACTATCATTATTCTGAATTCTTTTTCAGGTAGACTACCTATATCCTCTTCATTTGTTAAGTCTAGTGTGTTTTGACCCTGCTCCTTCATCTGCTGTGTGTTTTTCTGTCGTCTCATTTTGCTTATCTTACTGTGTTTGGGGTCTCCTTATCACAGGTTGCAGGTTCGTAGTTCCCATTGTTTTTGGTATCTGTCCCCAGTGGCTAAGGTTGGTTCAGTGGGTTGTGTAGGCTTCCTGGTGGAGGGAACTAGTGCCTGAGCTCTGGTGGATGAGGCTGGATCTTGTCTTTCTGGTGGGCACGTCCACGTCTGGTGGTGTATTTTGGGGTGTCTGTGGCCTTATTATGACTTTAGGCAGCCTCTCTGCTAATGGATGGGGCTGTGTTCCTGTCTTGCTAGTTGTTTGGCATAGGGTGTTCAGCACTGTAGCTTGCTGGTCATTGAGTGATGCTGGGTCTTGATGTTGAGATGGAGATCTCTGAGAGATTTTTGCTGTTTGGTATTACGTGGAGCTGGGAGGTCTCTTGTGGACCAGTGTCCTGAAGTTGGCTCTCCCACCTCCGAGGTACGGTCCTGATGCCTGGCTGAAGCACCAAGAGCCTTTCGTCCACACGGCTCAGAGTAAAAGGGAGAAAAAATAGAAAGAAAGAAAGAAAGAAAGAAAGAGGCTATAATATAGTGAAGTAAAATAAAGCTATTATAAAGCAAAGCTATACAGACAAAATCTCCCCCAGAAGCATATACATATACACTCACAAAAAAAAAAGGAAAAGGGGCAAAATTAATATATCCTGCTCCCAAAGTCCACCTCCTGAATTTGGGATGATTCGTTGTCTATTCAGGTATTCAACAGATGCTGGCACATCAAGTTGTTTGTGGAGTTTTAATCCGCTGCTTCTGAAGCTGCTGGGAGAGATTTCCCCTCCTCGTCTCTGTTCGCACAGCTCCTGGGGATCAGCTTTGGATTTGGACTCGCCTCTGCGTGTAGGTCGCCTGAGGGCGTCTGTTCCCCGTCCAGACAGGATGGGGTTAAAGGAGCAGCTGCTTCGGGGGCTCTGGCTCACCCAGGCCGCAGGGAGGGAGGGGTACGGAGGAGGCGGGGCGAGCCTGCGGCGTCAGAGGCCGGCGTGACGTTGCACCAGCCTGAGGTGCGCAGTGCGTTCTCCCCGGGTAAGTTGTCCCTGGATCACGGGAGCCTGGCGGTGGCGGGCTGCACGGGCTCCCGGGAGGGGCGGTGTGGCGAGTGACCTGTGCTCGCACACAGGCTTTTTGGAGGCGGCAGCAGCAGCCCCAGCGTCTCACGCCCGTCTCTGGGGTCCGCGCTGATAGCCGCGGCTCGCGCCAGTCTCTGGAGTTCGTTTAGGCGGCGCTCTGAATCCCTTCTCCTTGCGCGCCGCGAAACAAAGAGGCAAGAAAAAGTCTCTTGCCTCTTCGGCAGCTGCAGACTTTTTCCCAGTCTCCCTCCCAGCCAGCTGTGGTGCGCTAACCCTTTCAGGCTGTGTTCACGCCGCCAACCCCAGTCCTCTCCCTGCGATCCGCCCGAAGCCCAAGCCTCAGCTCCCAGCCCCCCACCCCGGCCCCGGCGGCTGAGCAGACAAGCCTCTCGGGCTGGTGAGTGCTGGTCAGCGCCGAGCCTCCGTGCGGGAAGTGCGGGAATCTCTCCGCTTTGCCCTCCGCACCCCTGTGGCTGCGCTCTCCTCCGTGGCTCCGAAGCTTCCCCCCTCTGCCACCCGCAGTCTCTGCCTGCGAAGGGGCTTCCTAGTGCGTGGAAATCTTTCCTCCTTCACAGCTCCCACTGGTGCAGGTGCCGTCCCTGTTCTTTTGTCTCTGTTATTTCTTTTTTCTTTTGCCCTACCCAAGTATGGGGGGAGTTTCTTGCCTTTTGGGAGGTCTGACGTTTTCTGCCAGCGTTCAGTGGGTGTTCTGTAGGAGCAGTTCCACGTGTAGATGTGTTTCTACTGTATCTGTGGGAAGGAAGGTGATCTCCGCGTCTTACTCTTCCGCCATCTTCTCTCCTCCCTCCTTTTGAGGAATTTTAGGTAGTAAATACACAGAGCTGTTCACTTTGTGAAAATTCATCAGGCTATATACACTTATGGTCTGTGCACTTTTCTGCATGTATGACAGGTAACAGTTTAAAAAAGAAAGTTAAAGTTATATAAAAATATAAGGTATATGTTTAGATTGTTCCTTGTAAAAAAAAAAAAAAATCCTCAAATAAATTTCACCTGCTGAAAGCTGTTAGTGTGATTAGTTAAATTAAACAAAATAAACTAACCCTTCTCTTCAAGTATTCAGAATGACTGAAGCAGTAACAGGTAATCTTTTGGCATGAGAGTCAATTAAGAAATTTTTTTTTTTTTTTAATTTTAGAGCTAATACAAAATTAAAACAAAAAGCCATACTGAATTTCATGAAAAAAATTTATAATTTTACAACTAAGATTACCTTCTTTATTAAAGAGAATAAAGGCAATAAGAAAATGACCTCATTTTTAAACAACTAAAATGCACAAATGTTGGAATCTATTAAAAAAAGAAAACTAGAATTAGCTCTTTCCAGTCAGTGTGACATTAAATGGGTGGTGATTGAAATACAATGCACTCTGCTTTGCACTGGAAATATAGAGTAATAAAATGGTGGGAATGGTCCTTCTTCAAAATGGTTATCCCTCTTTTGCAGTTATAACCTATTGATACATAAAGTTACCGGCTTCATGACCCAACCTCAGCATGATGCCACCTACCGAAGAAAACAATGTCAGCAGCAAAAAGTAAACAAGCATTTTTCTTATTTGTCTTTAGCGACATTTTTTAAAACAGAAAATGCCTTTATACAGCTAAAAATTTCTCAATTCCATTTTCTCTCTCTCTGTAACCAGAGGAAAGCACTCCACTAGAGTTGATGAATCATTTTTATTCTTGTTATATGTATCTGTTCATAAACGTTGCATCATGTCCTTTTGCAACTTGCCTTTTTAATTCATATTATGTTTTTGAAATATATACATGTTTATAGATGTAGGTGTAGTTCATTAATTTTATCTGATCTTTAATATTCTATTGTATGAATGTACTGCAATTATTCACCCACTTTCTTCTTTGAAATTTTTGCCCAATTGATGGAAAAATTTTGCTGATGGATATGAATTGATATGTCATTGTTGTTTAAATATGCATTTCTATGGTTTACTAGTGAAAATGAGCATCTTTTCACATGATTGGGTATACTATGAATTTTAGTTCAAATCATTTGTGTGTTTTTTTATGAATTTGTAAGGGTTCTGGTTACTAATATTACATCATGTCAGTTATGTGCCCAGCAAATATCTTTTCTCAGTCTAAGACTTCATTTTGTTTATAGAGATTTTAAAGGGTCAATATGTCACATTTATTCATTCATAAAACATCTTTATAGCTTGTGGAATTTGTATTAGTTCATTAATTTCCCCTATTCTGTACAAGTATTCTTCTATATTTCTCTCTAAGTTTTATATTTTGCTTTTCACATTTTTGTATTTTATATATATGGTATGAGATAGGAATCCAAATTTTCCCCACAACCAGTTGATTCCCTACAATGTATTAAGTTGTCTATCCTTTACTGTATACTGATCTTTAATGCCATTTCCATCATATTCCAACTTGCAATATACACAAACATGTGATTGTGGGCTTTTCTTCCTGTCACCTCGGTCTAGTTGTCTACAGGTTATATTTATATAAGTCCCAATATCTGGCATAATGAGTCATCATTCCTTATACTTCTTGACTTGTCTTAGTCCTTTACTCTTTCATATGAATTTGAGTTGTTATTTCATTAATTTAAAGTATATAACTTTGGTTTTATAAAAAAAATGGGATCTTATATTCTTTTTTTAACATGGCAGTTTAATTCTATTTTCTTTTATTATGTTTACTGATATATATGGTCACACTTCTACAGCCTTCTATTGTATTTTTGTTGGTCATGATTTATCTTTGCTTCCTCTAGTTTTTGAGAATTCTAAATTTCATTTAAGAGTTATCGTCAAATGTATACCATGCATACATGAATTAACAAAATCTAAATTTAATCAGTATAGTACCTCCAACATTGCAAATGTAAAAGTGAATGTTAGTAAAATACTATCATTAAAGGCATGAGAAAACTAACAAACTATTAGTATATATCCAAATAAATTATTGTTTCTTGGAAGGTGATCTCTTTCTATCCTCTAGGTCTCTGAATCTCTCTTTTTAATTTTTTTATAATTTTCTCTGTGTGCTGCATTTTATGTGGCTTCTTCAATCTATTTTCTAATTCTCTACTTCTGTCTTCAACTGAATTATACTTGCTGTTTAGTGTATCCACTGAGTTTTAATTTTGTTCTTATATATTCAGTCTATTGTCAATTATTTTTAAATCTAGTTTTCTTTTCCCCACATGGTTTCCCCACATGATTTCTATCTCTTCTTTCACTTCACTTTTTTTTTGTAAATATGTTATCTCTCTCAGGATTATATATTATTTCTAGTTCTTGCAGCACAAAATCTCACTTTTATTTTAGCTTTTGACTTTTGACTCTCCCCCATGTTGTTTCATTTCCTCATACTATTTCATTTTGTTTAATAATTTTTTGTTCAGTGAGTGCTCTCTTTTCTGTGGAAGTTTTTTGTACGGATGATTATAAGTGTTTCAACAGAATTGTTAGATATTTGCTTTTCCCAGTTTTTCATTTTCTCAGCTTAGCAGCTTCTTACCATGCTTAGTGAAAGATTTAATTTAAAATTTCTCACATGACACTGATGTCTATATACATTCCTAGCCAGTAAACAAATTACACTGAGATTTTTCCAGGTTCCCTAATTCCCTGTCTACAGCAGAGGAATTCCTTTTAGCATCAATCCAGAGCAGAAAAAGCACTAACAGCTACTTAACTTTAAAACAGTTTATTTTGGTAATTAACATATTCCCATTTCCTCTTTTATATTCAAGCTTACCCTTGTTCAATCTTCCAGTTTTACAAAGAAAATTCATTTGATATTAAAAAATCATTAGACTGTTAATCAGAAAACATTAAACTTGCTATCATGAAACTACACATGTTGGTAGGACAGAATAGATTTCTTTGTGTGTGACTCCCATCTGTTCCTTTAACAAATAATTATTAAACATATCGAACACAGTTTAATTTTGAACAATTCACTTCTTTTGGAGTATTTTCTTATTAAATAAATAAAAATAAGTGTAAAGTAAGTACCTTGGAATAAAAGGTACCTGAAGTCTTTTTCATGTCTAAAATTCTATAAAACTTGGGACTTTGCACAAAGTAGAACTCAATAAGCATTTCAGCTGCCATAGCCACTACCATTTAGGAGCTTCTGGTATCATAGGAAGCAATATGGTATCCAAAGTTGTCATACACACATGTATATGATTCTGTGCTTTCTTTTTGGGTTCATGGACTTATATTTAAATTTTGGCTCTTATTTATTATCTAAGTGGTCACTGTTAAGTTCCTCAGTCTCTCCAAATATCAGTAGTCTCATCTGTAAATAAGATTAATAATGCTTAACTTGTAGGGTTATTATGAGAATTTAGGATTTTGAGAGAATCAGGGCAAGTTCCTCTCTGTCCTCAGTTTTCTCATCTGTAAAATTGAAATAATAATCACCACAGAATTGTAAGAATTTATAAGAATTATAAGAGAAATTGCTTAGCATTGTGTTTAATAAATGACAAGCTACTGTTACTTAGCTCATGGCATATTGGAGCAGAAAGATGGAAGGTCTTCCTGGCCAAGCTTCTTCCTCACCCCAGGTACAGGCTCCCTGATGCAGCCCCCTGGCTCACCCTGGACGTGAACTTGCCTTCAATCCTTCTGTCCTCCTAGGCAGTTCTGCCTTCTTGGCCATGGATGATACTGAAACAAACTGTGTTCACAGCTATACCCTTGGAGCTAGTTACCTGGGAAAACAATGCTCACTACTTTTTGAATTTCCACTTTGCTCTTCTGTGATTATAAAGTCATTTCTCCATCAGCATGTACTTCTGGTCTCTGTTCCCTTGAAGACTGTCTTCCCCACAAATCCATAGTCCCTTTTCTATATCCTGATCCCCTGTAGCTTTTCCTAGGTCATGTCACTATATATGTAGTTCTTGTAGTGTTTCATGTGTATTTCCCTACATTTCCATTATAAAGTGTGAAACCAGCTATCCCATGTTACAGACCCTTGATATGTAGAGAAGGGGAAGAGGAAATGGGTAGGAGGAGGGGGAGGGGTGGGGGAAGGAGAAGAGGAGGTGGAGAAGAAGAAAAGAAGAGGAAGGAGGGGGAGGAGGGGGAAGAGAAAGGAAGATGAGGAGGGGGAAGGGGAAGAAGAGGGGAAAAATCTAAATGTACTTCTGCAAAGTAGACATTTTTTCTCATTTGCTTTAATAAACTATCTCATATTTTATATATTGATTAGATAACTGATTAAGAAATTTTTAGCTTTTTGTTATGACGAACTAATCTATCATGATTTGTTTAATTTTAGAGGGACAAGAAAGTTTATGATTCAAAGCTTATATTTCAAACCAAAATGTTAAACATCTTAAAATTATAAATTCAGAAGAGAAATGTTCTTATAGATTACATTTGGCCATTGTTTTAGAGATCCTCTAAAAGCTAGGAAGTTGCTTGCATCCCTGCTACAAAGCCACTGTTGAGAAGTTGATTAGAGAAGGAAAACAACATTTAACACCCACAGGATATCTTATCTCCAAATAATATGTCAAAACCATAGTTCAGGAAACTTCATGAAGGCCTGGTAAAAATAGTGATTAAATAATGAAGTGGAAAATTCAATGTTTAAAATTTATATATATATTTTTTAATAAATTTATTTTTGGTTGTGTTAGATCTTCCTTGATGTGTGCGTGCTTTCTCTAGCTGTGGCGAATGGGGGCTGCTCTTCGATGAGGTACGTAGGCTTCCCATTGTGGTGACTTCTCTTGTTGTGGAGCACGGGCTCTAAAAGTGGGCTTCAGTAGTTGTGGTACACGGGATCCAGAGCGCAGGCTCAGTAGTTGTGATGCAAGGGCTTGGTTGCTCCGCAGGATGTGTGATCTTCCTGGACCAGGGATTGAACCTGTGTCCCCTGCATTGGTTGGCAGATTCTTAATGACTGCACCACCAGGGAAGTCCTAAAATGTATATTTTAAACTGTTTATTCAGTAAATATTTACAATTTGCTTTGCTATGTATAAAACACAAATTAGATCCTGGTATAAGAGAGTTTTACAGTCCTATAAAAAGGAGTCTAGGGCTTCCCTGGTGGTGCAGTGGTTGAGAATCCGCCTGCCAATGCAGGGGACACGGGTTCGAGCCCTGGTCTGGGAAGATCCCGCATGCCGCAGAGCAACTGGGCCCGTGAGCCACAATTACTGAGCCTGCGCGTCTGGAGCCTGTGCTCCACAACAGGAGAGGCCGCGATAGTGAGAGGTCCACGCACCGCGATGAAGAGTGGCCCCCGCTCGCCGCAACTAGAGAAAGCCCTGGCACAGAAACGAAGACCCAACACAGCCAAAAATAAATAAATTAATTAATTAATTTTAAAAAAAGGAGTCTATTTCCATAAATCACTGTCCTATAACATAGAAAATAATGTGCCATAAAAGAGAGATATTAAACTACATTACAAATAAAAAGAGGAAAAAAATTATTTCCAATTGGAAGTATAGAGGAAGGCTTTGTAATAGAGGGTGGCTGATCCTTGAAGGAGTAAGATTTAGACTTGGAGCATCTTTATGGTCTAGTATTCATACTTTTAGAGATGAGGTAGACTAATATTAGTGGCAAAAGGAAGCACTCTTATCCATCCAAGAAACATTCATTGAGTACTCTGTCCTAGGAACTGTACTAGGTGCTACAGTAAAAAATATAAGAAGCACTTCCTGTCTTCCAGGAGCCCACAGTTTAATGTTTAATGTTCACGTGGGAAATGGGGGAATGAGTGAAAGCATGTGGACAAAGGCAGAAAGGGGCATCAACTATTCTGTTTAGAGAAGGGAAGGCTATGCAAAAGCAGGAGTAAGAAAAATACTCACAAAGGCCACTACATTTGTGTTTAAGTTTAATTTGTTTTTAATTTAGTAAGTTACAAATTACAAATTCTAATGACTCTTGCGACTGAGAGTGTCTTTCAAAATTTCTTTAAGTGGGAAGGAGATATGGAAGATGTGAAACTTCAAATAATGTCTGCTACTTGATTTCTAGTCGAGATGACATTGTAAGTTAATATTTTTGAGCCCCTCTTCTGCTTCAAACACATGGCAGAAACAGAAAAAATATAAAAAGAGAAATTAGAAAGGCTTAGACAAAGTTATGCTGTAAATTTTTAACATACGTAAAATGTAAAACACAAAATGTAAATTATTAAGTTTCTCTACCCTGTTACCTCCAAAAAACAGTCATGCATTACACAGTTTTTGCACTTCCAACTTCCTAGTAATTTTTGTTTAAGGCTTAATCTTTTAAATAAAAATTGTTCTTCTTATATTTTTCGTTAGTCAAGAATTCAGAACATTCTCATTTAAAACTTATTTTTAGTTTCCTCTATTATTTTTATTCTACATGGAGTGAGTGTATTCACATCTTTATTGATTTTATTGACTTCCATTGCATTACCTTTCCTCAAGTGTTTTAGAATTTTGCAAAGGAATCCTCTGGAAAGAAGCAGCAATGAAATAGGAAAAAAACATGAGGTGATCAACAGAACTAGAACTGGCTCTTTGAAAAATAAATAAGACAGATTGTACTACAACACAAGTAAGCAAGATAGATTAAAAAATAAGAGAGACTGCACAAATAAATAGTATGAATAATGAAAAAGTAATGTAACCATAGGTACAGTGGAGAGATAAGAGAAAGTTTGATACTATTTCAATCAGTTACTTAAAATTTTAGGAGCTGGATAATTTTCTATAAAAATAGGAATTAAACATGCTTGAAAAAAATGCACCAGTAACCATTATAGAACTGTTTTTCATAGAAATATAGAGATAAATGGATGTATGAGTATAAATAGTGCACATATAATACAAACTGTGCCAGAGTATAGAAAAATGAGGAAAGCTGCCTAACTCATTATGTGAGGTTAATAAATATTGACACCAAAATCAGAAAAAAACAAAAAAGACAGTATAACCTATTCCCAGGTAAAATCACTGTGCAAAATCTTAAACATTAGCAAATTAAATCTAATATAATATTCAAAATAAACTGTATTGTTTTTTTAAAGTCATTTTTGTCCAGAAAAGTGACAATAGGCCAACATTATAAAAATCCCTCATTGTAATTCCCTACATTGATTTTCACCCTGATACCAAAACCAAAGATGTCACAAAGAAAGACAACTACAGGCCAATATCACTGATGAACATAGATGCAAAAATCCTCAACAAAATACCAGCAAACAGAATCCAACAGCACATTAAAAAGATAATACACCATGATCAAGTGGGGTTTATTCCAGGAATGCAAGGTTTCTTCAATATACGCAAATCAATCAACGTGATACACCATATTAACAAATTGAAGGAGAAAAACCGTATGATCATCTCAGTAGATGCAGAGAAAGCTTTCGACAAAATTCAACACCCATTTATGATAAAAGCCCTGCAGAAAGTAGGCATAGAGGGAACTTTCCTCAACATAATAAAGGCATATATGACAAACCCACAGCCAACATCGTCCTCAATGGTGAAAAACTGAAACCATTTCCTCTAAGATCAGGAACAAGACAAGGTTGCCCACTCTCACCACTATTATTCAGCATAGTTTTGGAAGTTTTAGCCCCAGCAATCAGAGAAGAAAGAGAAATAAAGGAATCCAAATTGGAAAAGAAGAAGTAAAACTGTCACTGTTTGCAGATGACATGATACTATACATAGAGAATCCTAAAGATGCTACCAGAAAACAACTAGAGCTAATCAATGAATTTGGTAAAGTAGCAGGATACAAAATTAATGCACAGAAATCTCTTGCATTCCTATATACTAACAATGAAACATCTGAAAGTGAAATTAAGAAAACACTCCCATTTACCACTGCAACAAAAAGAATAAAATATCTAGAAATAAACCTACCTAAGGAGACCAAAGACCTGCATACAGAAAATTATAAGACACTGATGAAAGAAATTAAAGATGATACAAATAGATGGAGAGATATAACATGTTCTTGGATTGGAAGGATCAACATTGTGAAAAATGACTATACTACCCAAAGCAATCTACAGATTCAATGCAATTCCTATCAAACTACCACTGGCAGTTTTCACAGAACTGGAACAAGAAATTTCACAATTTGTATGGAAACACAAAAAAACCCTGAATAGCCAAAGCAATCTTGAGAAAGAAAAACAGAGCTGGAGGAATCAGGCTCCCTGACTTCAGACTATACTACAAAGCTACAATAATCAAGACAGTATGGGACTGGCACAAAAACAGAAATATAGATCAATGGAACAGGATAGAAAGCCCAGCGATAAACCCCCACATATATGGTCACGTTATCTTTGATAAAGGAGGCAGGAATATACAGTGGAGAAAAGACAGCCTCTTCAATAAGTGGTGCTGGGAAAACTGGACAGCTACATGTAAAAGAATGAAATGATAACACTCCCTAAAACCATACACAAAAATAAACTCAAAATGGATTAAAGACCTAAATGTAAGGCCAGACACTATCAAACTCTTAGAGAAAAACATAGGCAGAACACTCTATGACATAAATCACAGCAAGATCTTTTTCAACACACCTCCTAGAGAAATGGAAATAAAAACACAAATAAACAAATGGGACCTAATGAAACTTAAAAGCTTTTGCACAGCAAAGGAAACCATAAACAAGACCAAAAGACAACCCTCAGAATGGGAGAAAATATTGGCAAATGAAGCAGCTGACAAAGGATTAATCTCCAAGATTTACAAGCAGCTCATGCAGCTCAATAACAAAAAAACGAACAACCCAATCCAAAAATGGGCAGAAGACCTAAATAGACATTTCTCCAAAGAAGATATACAGATTGCCAACAGACACATGAAAGAATGCTCAACATCATTAATCATTAGAGAAAGGCAAATCAAAACTACAATGCGGTATCATCTCACACCGGTCAGAATGGCCATCATCAAAAAATCTAGAAACAATAAATGCTGGAGAGGGTGTGGAGAAAAGGGAACACTCTTGCACTGTTGGTGGGAATGTAAATTGATACAGCCACTATGGAGAACAGTATGGAGGTTCCTTAAAAAACTAAAAATAGGACTACCATACGACCCAGCAATCCCACTACTGGGCATATACCCTGAGAAAACCATAATTCAAAAAGAGTCATGTACCAAAATGTTCATTGCAGCTCTATTTACAATAGCCAGGACATGGAAGCAACCTAAGTGTCCATCATCGGATGAATGGATAAAGAAGATGTGGCACATATATACAATGGAATATTACTCAGCCATAAAAAGAAATGAATTGGAGGTATTTGTAATGAGGTGGATGGAGTTAGAGTCTGTCATACAGAGTGAAGTAAGTCAGAGAGAGAAAAACAAATACAGTATGCTAACACATATATATGGAATCTAAGGGAAAAAAAAATGTCATGAAGAACCTAGTGGCAAGATGGGAATAAAGACACAGACATACTAAAGAATGGACTTGAGGATATGGGGAGGGGGAGGGGTGAGATGTGACAGGGTGAGAGAGTGTCATGGACATATATACACTACCAAATGTAAAATAGATAGCTAGTGGGAAGCAGCCGCATAGCACAGGGAGATCAGCTCGGTGCTTTGTGACTGCCTGGGGGGGTGGGATGGGGAGGGTGGGAGGGAGGGAGATACGGGAGGGAGGAGATATGGGAAGGTGTGTATATGTGTAGCTGATTCACTTTGTTATAAAGCAGAAACTAACACACCACTTTGAAGCAATTATACTTCAATAAAGATGTTTAAAAAAAAAAAAAAAGAGGCTAATTCTCCCCAGATGAATTAATTCAATAATATTTTAATCAAATTTCTAAGAGGGTCCAAGAATTGCCATGACATTTTTAGAAAAGATATATTTATGCAGGAGTACTTTACTACACTTAAAACAAATGAACTAGATATACCCATATCAACACATAAATCTCAACAAATCTTATGTGAAAAAGCAAACAGCAGAATAAACACTATATGATTACACTTATGTAAAACTTCAAAAAACTCTATAAAAAGTTCTGTTGTATGGATAAGCATATATGTAGTAAAAATATAAAAACAGTCATCATGAAGGACATAAAGCAGCTCTCCAGTGAGAGAGGGGAAAAGTGTGCTTAAAAATTATGAAAATGGGTCTTCCACTGAACTTGGTTTTTTTTTTTTTTCACAAAGAGAGATCTGTTGAAAGAATGACAAATGTTAACATTTATTAAATCTGGGTGTGGGGTGATGTGGCATTGTTATGTTATTCTCTGTATTTCTGTAATATTTTTATTGCAATATTTCATAATTTTAGGTACAAGTGTGCCACATACCCTTTTTGAGTTTACCTGGTTGGGAACTAGGGGGCAGAAAATAAAGTTGTACATCATGACTTCATCCCTTCTCCCATAGGGACCTAATGGTTTATTGCTGTAGCACTTAAGCTCTATCAATATGGGATTCCAGGTTTAGGGGGAGGCAGAAGTCACATCAGGTGCTACTTCCTTCTAGAGATAAAGAAAAGGATCTCTGATCATTTTGCTGTCATCAGGGATTTGGGAGTATGTGCCTTCTGCATCTTTTTTCTCTCTGGATCTCATTACTTCAGTCTACATCAGATAATGAAAGTTGCAATCTGACTTTACCTCTAAGACCCATGGAAGCTCTTAGTGAGATTAAAAAAAGTTATACTTAAGGGCTGTTTTTCATCCTCTTCTCTCCTTGAACACTTAAGTCAGTTTCCCCTCATCTTTCCTATCTTTTCATTTGTCACTCTTCTCCTTCCATGTCCATGTTTTATGGACCACCATTTTCCAGACCCTGTTTGTTTCTCATGTGACTTGTTAGTATGGGTCAATACAGCCAAGAGACCAATATATTTTTAGAGAAAGTTTTCTGAAACCACTAATTTGTGAGTTTATAAAAGGATATTCTCGAAGAACTTATCATTACATTAACATTGCAGATCAAATCCACACTAGCCCCCAGTATAGCTACTCTGGACCATGACAGTCTGGTAAAGAATAGACCATCCATGAAATGGCTTAGATGGTTGCTCCAAACTAGGGAAATAGAGCTCTCCCAGGCCAGATAGAACACTCATCATGTTTACTATTAGCAAAGTACCCTAAAGAGCCATAATGTTTGATGAATATAATGCCAAATAGGCATGGGGTAGAAAACACACAGTGTATATCTGGTGGTGGAACCAATCACTTGGCTAAGGAGTGGCCTTGGTAGATTGCCCACTCTTTTCATTTCAATGAGCCTTGGAAGTTTTCTATTACTCACTGCTTAGAGAATAACTCTCAAGAGGTAGATACCTAATGGAGATAAAAATTTCTTTTAAGATTCCAGTAAATTCATAGTTAATGTTAGGACTGTAACGTAGAAGCATAATGAAGTATAGAGTTAATTTTTGAAGCAGAATTTATTTTTATGGCTTTATAAGTGATTTTATTGATATGTTATAGAATCATTAAGGTTCTGAAGGGTTAACTAAATTATTACGTTATACTTTACTATATTTTATGGGGGAAAAGATATACTATAGAGATATTCATAATTCATATTTATGAATGCCTAATTTCTTAGTTATATACATTAGAGTAACTTGCTAATATACCAGTGAAGTTCAAAGCATTTAAGTATTTGAGAATCTTAAGGATTTTTTTGTTTTGTTTTGTTTTTTAGACTAGTTTAAGATTTGAATAAGGAAAACAAGAGCCTTGTTTTTGGCTTGGCTTTGAGATGTCTGGGAACGATTAGCAAATTTCTTCAGTATTAAAAATAAGTTAGTATTTTAATAATTTTATACTAAAAATGGAATTTTTTCATTATTAAAGTATGTTATTTATCTGTTATTTTGTAAAACAAGAACTAGACTGGTTGACAATAAATGCTGTTTATCATTACCTCATTCTTGTTTCTTAAGATATTCTCTTAATCTCTCCATGCCTCATTTTCTCTAAGGAAAAATATTTATTAATTATTGAAACACGGTATCTTTGTAGAAATAGTGTTAAAATAATGTAAGGTAGGAGTATATTGATTAATGCAAAATTCATATCTTTATTCTAGATCTTTAATCACTTCATTTCAGTAGCCTTAACTCTCTTGTTAATGTCTAAGGCACAGAATGGTTGTACTAAAAATCTCTACTGTCAACTTCTAACAAAACACATATATGTGTCTCTTCCATAGTATTGAATATAAATCACAATTTTGGTAGAATCAGCAAGATATTGAACTTATTCCAGAAACGTACAGCTGGTGTTCTTATTAACTGGGCAGTTTTGTTGTTCTGACTCTGAAATAGGTTAGATGTGTCTCTTTGTACCTTTTGGTTTAAGAAACTATGAGGTGAGAAAATTTGTTTCATCAACTCTTGAAATACATGTGAATATATAAAATTCATTGTTTACAATTGACGGCTAAGGGATAACACATGGAAATTATATATTAATCATGGTGATTTATTCTAGTGCTGAAAAACAAGATGTTAAATTATACCATAAGAAGAAGCATAATTCAGTGAATTTTTATGATCTGTAGAGACGGGCAAATTGCATTGCAAATGATAAATGAGTTTTCAGCATCAAGATCTACAAATAAGTCATCATAAGTAGATATTTTGATTTATTAATATAACTAGGAAGTGGCTCCTTGGGATGTGCATATTATTTTCAGTGGTTGTCCTGGTAAGAGATAGCTAACTTATTAATGTGTTGTGTTTTTTTTTTCTATAAGTAACTACTCTGAATATTTTGAGGGAAGAGTTTATTCCTTTAGAAATAAGATTCCTTGCACGTGGAAGTGGGAATGCATGCTAATTTGATTAGCTCAGTACCAACACACAGAGTTCAAAGTTGATAAAATTCAACAGGGCAGTTAGGAGGTCTCTTTCTCTGCCTTTTACTTAAAGGAAGTCATTGCATCTAAATGCACCCATTTTCCTTATAAGTAAACTCTGGGTGTTTTATTTTCTACCTGAGTTGCAAGGTTCCATATCCATGTCTTAAGCTTCTACTTCAATATCATTGGAAGATTAATGAGCATTCATGTGTGTGTTTCCATCAATTGGTATCCAAAACTGTAACCTAAAAATTACTAAACAGGAAAACAAAAGCTTTCATCTACTCATTCCTTTAATAGGTACCAACTGATTGCTTGTAGGTCAGGGACTATGCTAAAGCTTGGAGAAACAGAATGAACAAAATATAGCCCCTGCCTTCAAGGAAGTGACAGTAGAGTGAGAGAAAGAAATATCTAAACTGGCTATTTCAATGTAGTGTGGTATGTGCTTGATAGAGAGAGGACAAGGTACCATGGGACTGACATGTAAACTGGAGAGCATCCTTGAAGGATTAGGATTGTTGCCACAGTAAAAAAAAAAAAAAAAAAAAAAAAACAGGTTTTTATAAAAGACTTCCAGGGGGAGATGATGCTCAAGTTGAATCTTGAAAGATGTAAACAGCAGTTAAGGCTATCCCTGCAAGGGGAGTGGCCTATGCCACGATCCATAGATTAAAGGGAGTATATTCAGGAATGAAGAGGAGGTCAGTTTGTTGAATGTTCCAGAATGTAACCTAAAGAGAAAAGTGGAAGCATCTGGTATCCTAAGCTTCCTTTTCTAACCTCTCTTTCCTTATTTTTGAAAGCAGGGTTATCCTACATCTCCTGCTTGTTTCCTACATAGGGAAGAGGCTAAGGTTGTAGCCAGACTTGGAGTTCAAATTCCGCCTTTAGAGCCTGCTACTTGTGAGGTGTTACCTAAACTTCTCAGCCTCAACTTTCTCATATGTTAGAAAACAACAATAACAATAACTAAATACATGACAATAGGACATGTGGAGTTGTGATGCTCACATGAGAGAATGTGGAAGTGTCTAGAGAGTGCATGACACATCAAAGTTTCGTAATGCATATTAGTTTCCTTTTATTTTTGTTTCCTATTTCTAAAATGGAGGACTTGATTCTTTCCCCCATAACTGGATCTTGAGGATCAAATAAAATTATGCATGGAAAATAACCAATAAATGAACTTAGATGTATTGCGTGTTCATTATTTATTTATGTGTGGGGGAATAAATTTAGAGCATGACAGGTAGAATATCCCTATAAAAACCCACTCCTCTACAGTTGTTTATTCTCTGACTGCTTACAGCAAGGTGGGACAGCAGTAATGTTGCTGTGGCAGAGAGAACATCTGGTTTCTCATTCATTTTTACTCACTTCACTGAAAAACACCAAACAGAGCTTTCTTCTGCCTCTTTCAAACTTTCCTTCTATCTTCCAAGATCTATTCAGTCTTTAGGCCAAAGTTCTGCCTTGCTTAGAGTAAATCAATGTAGCCTTTCTGGCTCTTTTAGTTCTTTATATCAAGGTCAATGAAGCAGCATGATATAAGACCATGGTTTGGGAAACTTTTCTGTACAGGACTGGATAGTAAGTATTTTAGGGTTTGTGAGCCTTATAGGTCTTGTTGCATATTATTTGTGTGTGTTTTTTTTTTTTTTTTTTTGGCAACCCTTTAAAACTGTAAAAACCATTCTTATCTTATGAGCCATACAGAAACAGACCTCAGACTGGGTTTGGTTGAAAGGACATAGCTTCCTAATCCCTGGTATAAGCAATAAAAGAACCAGCAGCACTTAGACTGAGTATGGACTATTGGATGAGATCACTAATGAAAAAGGAGTTCTCAGTACACGTCAGGTATGGTATAAGCATCTTACTTATCTTGTTCAGTCCTTAGAGCATCATTATGTGACAGGTACTATATAGATACACTATTAAGAAGCTGAAGCTGGGAAAACCATCCCCACCCCACTGTTCAGATTTAGTCCCCATTTACTATTTACCTGCTGTATAACATAAAGTAGGTAATTTATCATCTCTTAATCTTTAAGTTTCAGTTTCCTGATCTGTAAACAAGGAATAAAAATTAGTGCCTTTATAGGTTTTCTTGTTTGTTTCTTGATGAGGATTAAATAAGCTAATATGTGTAGGCAATGTCTGACACAACGTATATGCTCCATACATATCAGCTTTATCATCATTACTTCAGTGGATCAGGTTATTGGTCCTTGTTCTATCACTTGCTACTGTCTTTGTGAGCACTTGGGAGCCATATGACCTCAATTAAGTCATTTATATACTTTGTGCTTATTTCCTCTTAAATAAAGTGGGTGATAGTAGCATTTCAGGACTACCCTGAGGATCCGTGAAGAGAGCTAGCAAAAGTCAAATAAACATACAAATTTAAGAAATAATAATTACCATTTATTCACTCTTATGTGCCTAGCTTCATCCAAGGTCTACATTTCTATTGTCAATATGTTTCTTATAGCAACTCTATAATAGGCATTTTGACAAATGTGAATACTAGCTGTAAAAATACTTGAAAGAAGTGAAGTGTTAGGCACATGTGTGGATTTATTTCACTGAACCTACACAAAACGAGGACACTCAACAACCACAAATCTTGCTCTTAAACTTCATTGTCATCACACACTTCTTCACACAGGTGGCTCAGAGCTTGAGGACTCCCTTGAAATATCGTCCACATCATGAAGTTCAAGACCTAATTCCTAATGATGACTCATCTTCACATCATTTTTAAATTTAGTTTGTGATTATTCATATATAAATTACCTATTTTGTGATATCTGTGAACAAAAAGAAAACCCCTTAGCACAATTCTGAGTCACCCTTCACTTTCACCATAGAGCCAGAAAGGACTATTTACTGATTAAGTAATACTGATCTGAAGAGAGGAAATGATTGCCTAGGATTGTTCAGTGTATGAGTCAGAATTTAATCAAAGAAGCAGACCTAGTAGGAGCTATAGAGAATAAGGGATTATTATAGGGATTGGACCTTATGAAATTGTGGGGGCTGGTTAAACGGTCTATGTGAGGCTACTGCTTCTGTATCTGGTACTGGAGCCTGAAGTCCATATTTAAAACAGTGAGGAAGGAAAAATGACTATGAAGAGGGGGAAGCAAGGACAAAATGGGTGGGCTGGAACTCATGAGGATAACCTGAACTCATATTAGTCTCTCACCACCACAAAGCTTTCAACTTTGATGATGGAATTACCACAAAGCTCTGCTGACTCTTAATTTCCTTCTATATAAACTGGAAGTCATAATGCCATCCTCATAGAATGATTGCACAAGATAATGTTTATAAAGTACCCCGAACAATGCTTGGCAGACTAAAAAGGGCTATCTCTTTTTTTCTTGATGCCTACTTGGGGACCAATAAAACATAATTAGTAAGAAAGATAATTCTTTTTAGGGGAAAAAGTTATATATTGTATTCCTCAAGAAAAATATGTTTGATTTGGAACCAGCCATTATTTTAGATTATTCACTCCATTGATTCCCATTACTAGTAGGGATAATGGAGAGTCAAGTGGCAATTTCACTACACCAGTTTAAAAGCTGGCTTTCACTCCTGTTTATGTGGAGTGGAAGAAATGTGCTATTCCATATGGAAAGGAGAGGAAAGGGGAAGAGAGAGTCATTTGGTTACTGGATGATTACCGAGAACTATTCTGTGACCAAAATAAGCTGATTAAAGCCAGAGTCCTGCCCCTGAAGTGAAATTAAGCCACACAGTGTGACTTTAATACCAGGCTCTTTCCTTATCGTGTGTTGCATAATAGAAGCCAATTGAAAAATACATATTAGGACATATAAATATAAATAAATTGATGCACTGTGCAGAAAGCAGGCTCCAGGGGAGCCCACAGTGAAAGGTGGTATTTTCAGAGTTGAGAGCAGTTCTTTTAATTGATAAAGGGGAAATGGGAGTAAGAGAAATATATCAGAGAAAGAAGGGGTAGTTTCTGTAATTCTATGAGGTTGGTGTGTTATGGGGTAAGGAATTCCCAGGGACAGTCATTAAAAGAAAGTAAAGTTAAATTTATCCTTGTCTGACTAGCTCCATGAAGAAATGCAGGAGAACAAATATTTATATCCCATCCTTTTCTGGATACTCTTTCTCCCATCTCTATAGCACCTGCAGTCTGTCCATGTAATTGAGCACAAAATTATTTTACTACTTTTCTTTTTCCTTCATTTTCTCTAATGGTATGTTTTTTTAAATTCTTGTTCTCCAGGATACAGCCATTTGGGTGGATGAACAAAGAAACATGGGCAGCCATAGCCTCTGTAAAGAATATAGGCTTTGACCTGGGTCCCCATCAAGAGGAACAACTGAGTTCCCAAATACCTCCTTTGTCTTTCTTCAGCAGGCTGGGTGACCAGTGTAACCTATCTTTTACCTTGGCAGATAGTACAGTTAACATGCCGCTCTCCAGTTTCCCATTTGGTGACCATAATCCCCAGGTTCTTCTGTCCCTGTGGTTCCCACTGGTAAGGTGACCTTGGGTTTGCCATAGGAGGTTGACATTGTTACAAAAGATTATTTTGACTCCCTTCTGTTACTCTGAGTGCTTCTCTCATAAAGAATGAGGTGAGATATTTCCTTAGTGGTGTCAATTTTGTTCGGGGATCCCGAAAGTATTGCCCTGTGCTTTGAGTTTCTTGGAGAATGCTATTTTAAATATGATAGAGTTTCTCCCAGGTTGAGTCAAATACTGTTTAATTGTTCCTGTATCGATACATCTAAAGATATTTTTTCTTCACCTAAAATAAACATCTTTTATGGAAAAAGCCTAAGCAGCTTGACTCTCTTCTACCAAAGGATGAATTTCTGTCTCTGAGGGAGTTTAGGAACAATTTTGCTGAGCTTGATTGCAAATTTCAAATTTCTTTTGTCCCTCTTTCTCTGAGGACTTTCATGGGGCCTTCATACAGACAAAACTCTTGATAACAACTTAGCTATCCTGATGTGTGTAGATCTTCATCATTTATTGATTTCTCCAGCAAACAGACTATAACTATGATGGACATATAATCTACATTTTTATGCTATTATGTCATCTGGCATGATACAACATGGAATTGTAGTCCTTCAACACATACTTGTTGAGACTCATTCTGTTCCAGGCTAGTGCTGGGTGGGTATAGATGAATAAAACAAAGGTGTTCTCTATCATTATGGACTTTACAAACTTGTACAGAAAAAGACAGTAAATAAACAATAAATATATAATGATAAATTGGGGTAAGCCCTATAAAGGAAAGAAATCAGATTCTATGAGAAAGGTGAGAGCAGGGACCAACCTGAGAAGGATATCTAGAAAGATTTCTTGAAGAGTTTGAATAAGAGCCAGAATTTGAAGGGTAAGCAGGAACTAACCATATGGAGGGATTGGAAGTCAGGGAGTTTAGAGTAAAATTCAGTCTCTGAAACCCCAGGATGCACCTGTTGGCTGTGAGTAAGTTCGATATTTTGAGAAATGTATTAAATCCACAGAAAATAGTTGAGCACATTATAGCAGCTGTCTTGATGACATTTTTACCACATGTGAATGTTTTGCACTTGGCTGTAGTGTGGTCCTCCGTGGTTATTTAAAAGTCAAGTTTGTGCCCTCATGGCCTGCATTTGTTGGGTGAATGGCCTATCTGGTATCCTTTTGCAAGTTGGGTGATGAAAAGCCAAGTGGGAATGATTTTTTTGGTCTATGGATAAGAGTTTTCCCAGGAAGATGGAGTCAGGAAGAAAGGTATGCCAAGCAGAGAAGAGGGAATGCTCAAAGCTACAGATAATAGAAAGAACATGGCAAGCTGAGAGAATCAAGAGAAGTTTGGTATAGCCTGGAGAATGATGTGGGATATGAGGCTGGAGAAGTATGTGAGGGACAGCTTGTGAAAAGTTACATGGGCCATGTTGAAGTGATTGAACTTGATCTTGTGGAAAAGTCAGAGCCAATGGCAATTTTTGAATCAGTGCTGTTCAAAATTAATAGTAATAATTTTTGGAAGGAAGACAGTATTGGCAAAGATGTTACTGTAGTTGTCCAGGCAAGAGATGCTGAGGTCCCAGTTCATTAGCACTGAGAAAAGATTGCAGAGATATTTCCAAAGTAGAAATCACCATTTGATATGAAAGGATGGAAGAGAAGAGGGGTATAACTTCAGCGTGTTGGAGATAGGGTGGATGATGATACCATGAATAAGAGTTGGGAGAGTTATTTATCTCACTCCTGTTGGAAAAAGCTTCTTACTCATCTGTGCTCTTATAACACATATCTTCCTCTGCAGTGAACAACTGCTTACATGTTTGCTTCTCTTGGTTGACTGGGAACTCCTCAAGAGCAAAAATGCTTTATTTATCACTGAATCCCTAGCACAGCTGGCAAGACATATTTGAGGAATTCAATAAATAATAACTGCTATTATTATTAGGCTTTCAATTGTGTTTTAGTGAATGGGTGACACACTTCTGACAGTATAATTGTGTATTCTGAAGGCTCCATAGAGAATGATGGGAAGTTGATTGAGAGAAATGGCTTTGATTCTTTAGGTGAATTTATTTCAAGAAGAAAAGTGATGACTCCTAAGGGAAGAAGAAATGTAATATGTAAGGGAACATATTAGCTGACCTAGTTCGGTTCCATTGCTAAAAGGAAGCCTTGGGAAAGGTTTTAAAGTAAAAATAATACAGGAAATTAGTTCTGAAAATCCAACCATCTCAGTCGGGTCATCCTTATCCCTGGATAGACAGAGAACTTTTGCACAAAGAACACACAACTTTCTCAGATACTATAGAAAATTTGGAATTAACCTCAGCTCTGCTTTTTTCCATTTACATCCTCTTTTTGTTAGACCCAATTCCTTCAGTTAGAGAATGTCACTGAATGTAATGATCGAATATAACTTTAATGAAAATGTTTATTTGGTCTGCTGAGGGTTTAATTTTTTTTTGAATGGTTGAACAGTGTCATCTCCTAATGATCAAACTTCAATTATTTGATTAAAGCATTATTTGCCTGTTTGTTTTTGAAGCAATCCTAAAACATAAACAGAATTCGTAGCTGAAAATTCAGCAATTGTGTTTTGGGCATTTTATTTCCTGAATATTTTTACTTATTTACAATAAGCAAAGCACAGCATAAAAGCAATTAATTTTAATTAAAGAATGACATTTTTCTAATAATCCAAATGCTAAGTGTTAGATTTTATTCTCTTCTCTTGGTTGTTTTGTTTGTATTAAATATTTTATGAACTTGAGATATGAACGATAAAATGCATTACATGGTTTTATTCCTGAAAGATAGCTTTGTGTATCAGTCATGAGCTTGACATCTTATCAGCTTTTTTCTTTTCTTTTTATATAACTATGCCTATTTGTTGATTGCTAGGTTGTTGTCACATTCAGTATCATTCAAGCATCTTCTGTAGGTCTAATATTTTGCAAACCATGAGAAGATAATGTATTATATGTCTTAGAATCCTAGAGTTAGAAGATGTAGGTTGGTAAGTAGAAAAAAGGAGCTTCTAAGAACTTAGCTATATGAAAAGTAAGATTGTCCTCTCCAACTTGAATTATCAAATCAGGCCAAGGACCGTTAGAAATAGACAGTCATCTTAAGAGAAGGAATGGCCCATAAAATTGTGGCAAATTTATCGAGGGATCAATATATGTAGACAGTACATGTTTACTGACATCTATAGGAAAGAAAAATTGGTGAGTAAAGAAAGTTTAGAGGAAAAGAAAGTCTGGGAGTTGGAAGTTCACAGTGACACTTTAACACTGTCCTTAGAAAGGGGTTCCTGGTCCGCTACTAAAAATCAGTTGCCCATGATGCATTGAGGTATGTGCTTTCAGGACATGGTGTCATAAACATTTAAATCATTCAATTCCCTTTGCTTTGAGTCCATGCTTAAGTAACCTTTGATTAAAATATGGCTTTCCCTATAAGAAGAAAATATCAATTTCAAGGTAGGCTGACAAGAACGTGTATTATAAATTAAGAACTTGATTTATAGACTTTAATCTCATAAATTTAGTCTATATAAATCAGGTACTCAAGTCCAGATCTCTGTAGCCCTGATAAAAAGAAGTTTGTGGACTTTCAAAGTGAGAAGCCAGACCCGAATCTCTAGTAAATTCACCAAGCTAGCCTTCTAGCCTACCTCTCCTGGAGACAGACCAACCTCATTCCCCACTATCAGTCAGAATGTCTGCAAACTTTCAGTAGGATATGTCATGACCAAACTCCTTACATTAGAGTTGAAGAAATTAAAGCCCAGACTATGGAATTAACTTGACTAAGGTCACATACAAATTTGGCCTCTTGCCTTCTTCCTTCCATTACACCATGTTGCCTAGTAATATACCATCATCCTGGGAGAACTGATCATATTCAACAAATCTTATCTAAATCATAGGGAGAAACAAAACTCCAGGATTATTAGTCTAATCCCTACTCCAGTACCTCAATGGATGATGGGTCTACATGCCATTTCACCCTGTACTTTTTTTCTTCTTTCTAATGGAGTCAGGACCTGGAAAATTCCAACTCTTCTTTCAAGACTCACCTCATTTGTCACTTCCAATTTCAAAGCCTTTTCATCTTCTCCAAGTAGAATTGGTCACTCCCTTTTCTGCACTGTTCATATCTCTACTATGTACTGATCACATGATATTAAATATCTATATATCTATTTTATTGCCTTTTAAAATGTGAGCTCCTCTAAAAGAGTAACCGCAGCTTTTCTATCTCTCCATACCAGCACCCGTTACAGTGTCTTGCATCTAGTAAATTTCACAATAAAAAGAGATGAATCTAAAGAAGAAAGAGAGTGAAGGCAGGAGAGAGGAAAGAAACTTGAGTACCTTGTTGACAGGGAGAGACTTTGTTTTCTCAACAGATTTTGGGATTCTGTGAGAAGAGGAAGGTGTAGAAAATGTAGGCAGAACCACAAATGCAGCTCAAAAAGTAATTTTCCAGGCTGATTTGGAAGACCCTGAGTTATTTTCTTCCTATTACCTTATGCAGAATACAATTATAAATTATTAGAATTTTTCTTCACGTTCCACAGTGGATTTAAATAATAATGTCCTCAGAATACTGGGAGCACTGGGGAGAATTTTTGCTCATAGTTACACAGATGTTAATAAACAACTCTCAGTTCTCCAAAATGACCTCATATCAGAGTTGAAGAGTAGTTGGTTCCAGTGGTAACTGAGGTGCTGCATAAGTTGAACAGATGGAAAAGAATCAAAGTGTATGCTTGAGAAGAGGTTCTTATGACATTGTGTCAGAGACAGCTGTGGATGTTAATCCAGCAGAGCTAATTTTATAGTGGGGAGTGAAATATTATTTAATCAGCAGTGTTTCATACATAATTCAATTAACTCTCTTCACTCATCAGTATTAATGAGAAAGGGAGCCTGGATTAATGTGCAAGAGCCTCACAAAGGAGCTCCCAGCCTACCTAAGTGCTGCAAAAACTTAATAAAGTCCTGCCAATCAAATTCTGGAATCTGGACCCAATCCATCAATGCACTGATATTACAAATTATCCTGAGCACTTCTCATTGTTTTCTAATTCTTTAATTATGCTGACCTTTGCACTAAACCATTTAATTAGTGTATGGGGGAAATGAGTAAGAGCTGCCACTTCCTTGACTGTTGGAATTCAGTGTCAAGTAAACAAAGGAGAATTTTATTGCAAATAATATTAAATGGCAATTTCTGCTTTTTGATGTTTGTAAATCTCAATAAATGAATAGAAAACAGAAAGTTGGGTTATAATAAACTAAAAAGCTACTTTTATCTTGAGAAGATATTGAGAATACTGGGCACACATCTATCCAATACCTGCTCATTTTTTAGTTCAGCTTCTGAACTCAAGAACCTTAAATTTGTCTCATTATCTGGAGCCAGATATTGGAGATGAATAAGTGATACAAACAATCAGGGCCACTTGAAAGAATTAAGAGATTATCATTATTATGGATTTTTCAAGATGAATGAATAGTAGCCTGCATATTACAGTTAAGTTCCTATTTTAGAGAATTGGTAAAGTCAAAGTCTAATGTGTTTTAAGACTATGCCTGAAATCAAAGAATGGATGGCCATCATTCCAGTTTTTGTAGCATTCATTTAATTTTATTTAATTTACAAATATTGTATACTAACTATGTATCAGGAACTTGCATAAGATGTGGGTATATAGAAGGTTTTGAAAGACAGTTCCAGATCTCACAAAAGCATAACTCTACTGGAGGAGACAGATAAATGTGCAGAGAAAAGTAATAATGACAATAATGATGACAACGATGATGGTGATTATGAGGATGATATATCAAACTACTGCACATTTTGCTCACTGTCAACCACATTATGTATTTTATTTTATTTTATTCTCATAACCCTGTGAGACAAATATTGTAAGTCCATTTTTACAGAAAGTTAAAGTGAAACTTATAGACATAACAGGACAGTGGTTGCCTTAGAGGAGGAAGAGAAATAAGATTGAAAAGTTCACAACTGTATCTGAAACATTTATGGATCTTAAAAAAACAGAACTTGAATAATATATGACAAAAGGTAAACATTTATGAAATCTGGGTGGTAGAGACATAGATCTTTTACTTCTCTGTATGTTTGAAGTGTTTTATAATAATACTTGATTTACAGGAAGTGAGGGGAGGTCTGTGATTGAGGACCCTGAGGATGAGAGGGTAGAGCTGGAGTAGTGACCAAACTGAGGGGTTCATGGAAAGTTTTCCAAAGATATTGGTGATACTTGTCATCAACAACAGGGTTTTATTAAGTGCCTATTTATTCCTGGCATTGTAATAGATGCCTAAGAAGGAAGACAAAACTGACCCAGACTCCATCCTAGAGATTTTACAATACAGTTTTAGTAAGTAAATAAAGTAGAGCATTGCATACAAATATTATGTAACATGAATTGCATCTGAAGGACAAATGCATCTTGGAGGAGGATGACATGGAAATGTTTGTGTTGGCAATTGGAAGGTCTAAAAATGTGGGGCCTCAGAACTCCTGTCATTAAATAAGAAAAGGATTGCAGGAGAATGATTATGTGATATTATTTATCAGTGTATTATTTACACTATATTTTTTCATATATTTTATTCTCAGTTAATGATATCAGACACCCTAGGAGGTAGGTAAAAATGCCACATTATTGTAGATGAAACCTGAGGTTCATAGTGGTTAAATATCTCATCCAAGTTTAGACAGTTAAGAAAAGTAACTGTGGAAACACAGCTTTAAAGTGGTGGAAAGTGTATTCACACCATAGTCATCTCTATATCTTATCATAAAAATAGATTCTTCTCTATCTTTGTGGAGTCTGCTTTTGTAGGGGCAGAAACTAAGGCCATCTATGAGGCAGGTGGTTTTTCTGACTTGACAACACCTCCTTGGAAAAGCAGTCAGATGTTAGCAGACAGCTTGAGAATCTAGCAAAAGGCACAAGATGCTTCCCTACACACGACTCCAAGTCCTTGAGAACCTTTCAGCTACTTCAGTGTGATCAGGTGAGAAACAGAAAGTTGAAAGTGCCAAAGGAAGAAGGAATAAGAATTGGACACTCCAAAGGTTAGGGATGTTAACTGAGGAGAAAATAAATGAAATTAGATTGATTAGGTTAGAACAAAAGGCAAGAGAATCTGAAAAGATCACTAACGGATGTGCAAGAAAAGTTATTACCTAGATATTAAAAAGGTGATTGTTTGGATTTGGAACTATCCAAGCGTCTCACTTTCTTCCTTAAATCTCCTTACTTTATGGTCATTTCATTAGTTTTCAAAACTTCCTCTTACAGAAATCCGACCTGTTAGATTTTCATTTAGATAAAATTTATCTTTTAAATGTTTAGGAAGAAAACTTTTTTTTTTTTTGGCTGTGCCATGAAGCTTGAGGGATCTTAGTTCCCCAATCAGAGATTGAACCTGGGCCCTCAGCAATGAAAGCGCAGAGTCCTAACCACTGGGCCACGAGGTAATTCCCAGGAAGAAACTTTTTTTAGAAGAAAGAATGGGTTTGGATATTATCCATAACTTTCATAAATATCTGCATAATATTAGTGCAAAACAATAGAGACAAAACTGGTACCTAGGAGGTGTTTTGACCAGAGCCTGACACACAGTAATAATAAGTCTACTAGCATCCATAGAATGCGGGTCAGGCATTATACTCCAAGGCATTTGGTCCTGAAGGACAGTCCTAGTAGGAGAACAGATGAGTCCTCCCTTTGTTCCTTCCCAAAACATTTAGTGTATTATATAGGTGTTATGGAGCAAAGGTGGGTAGGATATAGTGTATGTCCTTGAAGTATCTCAAATGGGAAAGAAAGATATGCAAATAGAAATCTGTCGATTAAGGCACAGGACTCTGGAGGCAAATTGCTTGGTTTCAAATCCCAGCTCCAGTAATTACTAGGTAGTCTTGGACACCCAGACAAATGTGTGTCTTGGGCTGGGTGATCTTGGGTACATTACATAAATTTTCAGTGTCTCTGTTTTCTCCTCTGTAAAATGGGCATGATAGGACTTGTATAGCACACAGTAACCAGCACATAGTCAGTGCTATTTAGAGAAACGATAGAGATAAAGACGAAGAGAATAGTGTTAAGAAACAGGTTTGGGAACCACTGCAGAAACTCTAGAGGAAGTTTGAGTTGGACATATATAGTCTTGCTACTCAGTGTGTGGTCTGTGGACCAGCATTATTTGACAACTTGTTAGAAATGTAGATTCTAATTCAGTAGGTCCAGGGTGGGAACTGAGGTTGTGCATTTCCTGCAAGTTCCTCAGTGATGTCAATGCTGCTGCTCTGTAGACCATACTTTGAGTAGCAAGGATCTAGAATAACACTGTCCAATATGGTAGCCACTGTTCACATATGGCTATTGAACATTTGAAATGAGTTGAGATATGGTATAATTGTGAAATACACACCAGATTCAAAGACTAAAGGAAAAAAGATAAACTAGCTCATTTATATTTTATATTGGTGATGTATTTAAATAATACTTTGATATATGGGTTAAATAAAATATGTTATTAAAACTAATTTCATCTGTCCCTTTTAATGTTTTTCAATGTGCCTACCTAGAAACTTAAAATTATATATGTAGCTTCCGTTGTATTTCTATTGGGTGGTGCTACTCCAGAACATTTTTACCAACAGGTTTCCCTATAATATGTGTAGCTGACACTACTACAAAGCTAGACCTAAATATGTATATTCTTGAGTAAGAGTAAGGGGTCTGATATTTCAAAAATAATTTTCATCATCTCATTTCTTATTACAATGGTGTTGCATATTTATTGCAGAACAGTTTTGGAAGATAGAAAAAAAAAATCAAAATTAAATCACCCACAAAACCACTGCATTGAAACAACTACTGTTAACATTCTGTTTTATACATATTTAATATTTTGTATGCATTTTAAAATATCTTTTACCATTTTATGAGAATATTTCTTCACTGGCATTTTGTAAACCATCTTCTCTTTGTTTTTCTACCACACTGATTCCTACTTTTCATTTTCTTTCCTAATTTCTCTTCATCTTCCCCATTTACTGGGCTTGCATGTTTAAAACTTTCTCAAAGTTAATGCATCTAAAACACAACTCTTAATTCTTGATTTCTGTCTTTTACCCAGGCTTTTTAATTTTTGAAAACTCTTTTAGTGGTTGCCCTAGACTTTGCAAAACACATTTATAACTAATCCAAGTCCACTTTCAAATAACAAACACTTATGCCACTTCATGGGTAGTGCAATTACCTTAGAGTATTCCCCATTCCTCCCTTCTGTCCATTAACAACACTGCTGTCAGTCATTTCATTATCCATAAGTTGTAATCATTGAATACATTAATTGTTATTATTATTTTGACCAAATTCTTATCTGTTAGAGTAATTAATATAAAGAAAAATAAAAGATTTTATTTTGCCTTCATTTATTTCTCTCTAATTCTCTTCCTTTCTCTATATAGGTAGATCTGAGTTTCTACCTATATCATTTTCCTTCTTCTAAGAACTTCCTTTAACATTTCTTGTAAGGCAGATCTGTTGATTACAAATCCTCTCGACTTTTGTTTTCCTTTTGAATTTCAATTTTTATGTATTTGTGCTTTACTTCTTTCCTTTCTTAAATAGCTTGGTGAATAGTTCATCCATTTTTGTGTTTTTACTGTTGCTGTTACATTTTTTTCCCTTTGAACAATAGTCTCAGATTTAGTCCTCAAATATGCAGTTTTTCTGTCTTGTATTTTCTTATTTTATGCTTTTGTCTGGTACATAGATTTTAATAAACATTTATTTAATGGATTCTTAAGTTAATCTTAAGTTAATTAACTTAATTCTTAAGTTAATCATAACCTATCTTCTTAGGTTATGATTTGTTAATTTAATTTTCTAAGCTTTAAGTGGATCCCAAGGTATATTTCATAGGTCAAACATGTAATATTTCAGCCATTTTACAGGTAAACTTTAATAAGTTTAATTTTCTTTTTGACACAAGAACTAGTAGAGAGATTTAATTCTAAATAGCTTGTTGTTTCTATTTTAACTATTTTTTTTTACATTTAAAATAATTTATTGAAGGTGTTTTTGGTCTAAAAATATATGGTAAACTTTTGCAAATTTTCCATGGGTACACAGAATGTATTTGTAGGGTACAGAATTACATACACACACACACAAATACAAATACAGATCATCTTTTAAAATTATGTTATTTTGATATTTCATTTCCTTCCTTTGCTTTGCCTTTTTAATCAGTCAGAAACAGAGAAAGAAATATAAAACTCTCCTTCACCAAATTATTTCCTCAACTTTCTCCCTAAAATTTCCCTATATTCTGTCATTTTATCTTAGGTGTTTCAATGCAATATTATTTGGTACATAAAAGTTCAGAACAGTCATAGTTCCAATTTATATTTTACCCATGAAATTATCTTCTCTTTTCAGCTGAATGCTTTCTTTCCTTGAATTCAGCTTGGTTTGCTTTTCATATTGTGACATTGACTTTCCTTTTGTTTGCTTTTTTCCTGTGTATTTTTTTCCATCATGTTACTCTCTGAAATTGTATACAGAATTATAGATGGGTAGATGTTCATTTTTTGGTGAAAAAGTGCAGTGCTTTAATTAAATTAGCCATCTAATGAATCTAGAATCTATTAAAGGTTGAGAAGTGACAGAATAGGAATAATTTGGGGAAAACTAATTGAAAGGCAAGAACTATGATAGTCATACTATTTACAGTCAACTCTCACATAGAAACTTTAGGTTGGGAATATTTGCCAAGGAGAACAGAAGTTAAAGCACTCCTACGAAAGCAGCTGAGGAAATTCTTCACCCTGACATGTGGCAAACTTCCCTTCCTTTTCTGAGCCCTAGGCATAAAGAATGGGCTGTTTCTACTTTTGGTGTAATTGATTTCATCTTTGCCTTTCCCATCAGTCCAGTTTCTTTTGGCCATAGGTGATATTTTGCTTCACCTACAGGTACTCTCTTTTTCTTAATCATACTTCACTATAGTCCAACCACAAAGCTCATATAATCACAGTGATTAGAGGACCATGTGACAAACATGCTCAATAATCCAGGGGAACATGGCAGCACAGGCTCCCCTGAAAATTGCCCCCCAAAACATTCTTTTGACCTCACAGAAGGACAAGGCACCCTACTGTTAAATGTTCTTTATTTGTTGGCATAGCTTTTAAAAAAATTGATATTTATAATAGATATAGATATCTTCAATTATGAAGGTGCGAGTGAATAACAAATAGTCATTGACTTCTGTTTCCATTGTTGAGTAACCAGACCGTCTTGTTGCTGGAGTTTTGTTTGCTGAAATTTTATCTGACTATAGTATTTTTTCATGTTTGGTGTACAGCCACAGGCAGTATCTTGTTTTGTTTTGCTTTTGCATAAGATTTTAAATCAATAAAAAGTAAACAAATAAAAGGTGAAATACACCTGCAGTCATCTGGCAATAAACTAGAAGAGCTGGGATCCATGAAGACAAATAATGCCTGCCATCCATTTTTAAAGTTAAATAGAGTATATTATTGCATTTGAGAGGCAAAGAGGCACTCTAAGTGCAAATAATTTATTGAGATTTCCATGGTATTTTTGATATTGCACAGCATAGTGGAAGAAATCAATCAAACAGATTAAAAAGCCTGGTGTGAGAAAGATTGTGTACACTAATCCCCAATTTGTTTTTAGGAGAGAAAGAAAAGTTATTCATGATGGTAGAAAGCACTCTCTCTTATGAATGTCCTGTATACGAATACAGCTTGAAAAGTGCTCAGGTTTCCTGATGCCCAGAAAGCTGACAGGGAATATTAAACAATGAGTAATCTGGACAGAGTTATTTTTGTGGTGGATAAATGACATACTCTATTAAGTGTGACCAGATATAAAACACAGAAGAGTTTGGAATCAAGATAATAGAATAAAATAAATATCATTTCCTATAGTGAAAGTGAAAATCGACTCAAAAATGTGAAACTAGATTAGACTGAAATAAAAAGCACTATTATTGGAGGAAGACTCAAGGTTAAAAAAAAAATCCAAAACAGCTGGATATCTGCACCTGAAAATATTTTCATGAAGTTGACACCTAATCAAACTATAGGGGTGATGGTGTTCCAAAATCTCTGCTTTGTATAAATTCATTTTGTCCTTTATTGAACAGTTACTTAGCACCTACTGTAAGCTAGACCACAAGGACACAAAGATTAATATTTCAAAGTACATTCCCTCAATGAGCTCCCCCATCCTCTAGAAAAGACAGAGAAGTGAGCAAATAGATTTAAAATACCTAGGGTTGGTGAGACAGTTTGCTGGGGAGAGGCTGTGGTATTTGCACCGTCCTGAGTGAAGAGTAAGACTTTCACCAAGAGAGAAACGGGGAACATTCCAAGTAGGGAAAAAGAGATAAAAGAGCACAATGAGTCTTGAGTAGTATGCATAGCTTAGAATGGCCTTTGCAGTTACAAATTAGTCCAAGCAAAGTTTGAACATATGAAACTGGAATCTCCTTTAGTATTTTCTCTTCTTAATGCTTTTTCCTTGAAAGTTGGAATGAATTAGTGCATTAAATTTCTTTCCCTGAACACCTATAATTCATAGATGCAAAATGTTCCATAACATTTGATAGCCTATAGCTGAATATATGGACAGCTTCTATATGTTGTTAATAACAGTGATTAGAATCTCCTACTTACCTGCCTTCAATGTCACCCAGGTGAGGTTAGTACATAATGGATGCACTGGTTAAATACCAGGAAAAACAATCACTGAAAGACACAATGCCTGTAATCTTTATGCATGATTTTTTTCCTTGATGATCACCTAAGTCACCAGAGTTCAGTGTTGGAAGTAAGAGAGAGGAAAAACTCAAAGGAATTTTTATAGCCTGTCAGTGAATTATAAGTTAAATTTCATGATTGGGAATCTAGCTCTACATCTGGTATTTGTTTAATTGGTTGTAAAGCTGAATGGCAATTTTCCAAGCATGCACTAAGTTCTTAATATCTTAGATGTTATACTCTGCTTACCTGTGGAATATGTTAGGGAAAAGATATGATAGATAAATTCAGTTGATTTTCTGAATTCAGCCCATTCCTTCTTAACATTCAAGTGAGTTATTTTGTCTTAGATATATCCCTAATTGGTCAGACCAATTTCAGTATTGTCACAATCTGCTATTTTTATTATCACTTGATGTATATCTCAGCAACAGAAAAAAAGAGAAAGAAGCTAAATTCTGTCCTAGAGCAGGCAGAAGCAAATACTAGCGTCTATTACTAATCACAGGTGTAGCCTTTTAAACAATTGAGATACAATCTACTTAATGTAAAATGCATATACCTCAACTATAAAGTTCATTGAGTTGTGATGAGTGTAAACACCTATATGTAACACATCCCCATCAAGGTATAGAACATTTTCATCACTCCAGAAAGTTTCTTTGTGTACCTTCCCAATAAATTACTGCCTCAAGAAAGAACTGATGTTCTGATACCATTATTTTTGCTATTTTTAAATTAAAATATAGTTGATTTAAAATATTATATTAGTTGCAGGTGTACAACATACTGTTTAATATTTTTATACATTATACACCATTTGAAGTTATAAAATATTGGCTATATGCCCTGTGCTGTGCAGTATATTCTTGTATCATTTATTTTATACATAGTAGTTTGTACCTGTTAATCCCTTACCTCTATCTTGCTCCTCCCCCTGCCCCTCTCCCCACTGGTAACCACTAGTTTGTTGTCTATATCTGTGAGCCTATTTCTATTTTGTTATATTCATTCATTTGATTCATCATATACTAGTTTTCTAGAACTTCATGCAATGGAGTCATTTAGTAGGTACTCTTTTCTGTTTGACTATAATGTTTTTGAGATCCATCTATGTTGTCGCATGTATCAATAGTTCTTTGCTTTTTACACCTGAGCAATATCCCATTGTATGACTATGTCACAGTTTATAGGTTCTCCCAACATTTGTGTACAAATCTTTATGTCAACATATATTATCATTTTCCTTGGGTAAATACCTAAGAGTGAAAAGTCTGGATCAAATAGTGGGTATATATTTAACTTTTTAGGAAACTGCCAGAACTTCTTCCAGTGTGATTGTAACATTTATTCTTACACCAGCAATGTACGGTTATTAGAGTTATTCTACCTCCTCACTGGCATTTGGTGTTGTCAGGGTTTAAAATTTTATCTATTCTATCAGATGTATAGTCGTAACCCACTGTGTTTTTTGTTTGTCTTTCCCTGATGACTAATGATATTTGTCACTATGATAGCACCATAGTGATGTTGAACACTTTCATATGCTTATTGTCTATTTGTATATCACCTTTTGTGAAGTGACTGCAGGTCTTTTGCACAAGTTTTAAAATTGGGTTGTTTGTTTTGTACTAATGAGTTATGTACCCACCTGGATACATTAATTTAATTACATCAATAGAATTTTGTATATTTAACTGACATGGAATTTCTGGTTGAATTCCTAAATATTTCATTGACTTTAACCCTAAATAATTTATATGTTCAGTGATATTCTAAACAGCAAAACTGCTTTTATTTTTTCAAATGCTTATTGCCGTTAAATAGGAACCCAATTGATCTTTCTATATTGGTTTTATCTGTGATATTGATAAACTCATTTTTTAGTTTGTCAGAACAAAAATTCTTTATCAAAATATACATTTTGCAAATATATTTTTCCAGTCTGTTAATTGCCTATTCATTTTCTGCCTTTTGATCAGAAGAAATTTTTTATTTAGATGAAATATAATTTATTTTTTCTTTAATGATTAATGCTTATTGTGTACTATTTTAAGTTCAGAAAGATATTCTCCCACATTTTCTTCTTTAATTTTTATAGCTTTAGCTAGTTTATGATTCAACTAAAATTAATTTTTGTTTATGGTATGAAGTAGAAGTTGAGGTTTACTTGCTTTTTCCCACATTGATATCTAGTAGTATCAGTACTACTTGTTGAAAATAGTTTATCTTCCCATTATACTGCTTTAGTACCTTTGCACAAAACATCAACTGAACATAACAGTATGGTCTATTTTTGGAATCTCAGTTCTGTTTTATTGATCTATTTGTTGATATTTTTGTCAAAACCTCATTATTACTGTGGCTTCATACTAAGTTTTGAATTTCTCTAAATTTGTTCTTTCTTAAGATTGTTCTTTTCTAGATTCTTTGCATTTCTATATAAATTTTAGAATCAACTTGTTTGTTTCTATTACAAATACATATATATGGTTAGAAATGCATTGTTGAATCTTTAGATCTATTTGAGAAGAAAAGACTTTCTAATAATATTGAGCCTTCTCTCCCCAGAGCATGGTATATCTCTCCATTTATTTAGGCCTTCTTCAATTTCTCTTAGCAATGTTGTAAGGGTCAGCATAGAGCTCTTGTATAGCTTTCATTAAATTTAACCCTAAATATTTTATGCTTTTAATAATACTGTAAATGACATTAAAACTTTTTTTCTAAATGTTTATTGCTGGCATATGGGAACCCAATTAATTTTTCTATATTGGTTTGTATCCATGGTATTGATAAATTCACTTTTTATTTTGTCAGGGATTTTCCTTTGTAGATTTCTTAGGATTTTATATATACACAATTATGACATCTGCAAATAAGGCTGGCTTTACTTCTTCCTTTACAATCCTTATTGTAATTTCTTTGTCTTTATTGCACTGTCTAAGATCTCTAATAACACGTTAAATAGAAGTACTGCCAATGGACATCTGTGTCTCTTTCTAGATCTTATGGGGAAAGGTTTTAATATTTCATAATTAAGTATGATATTAGTTGTAAGTGTTGAGCAGATGTATTTTATTTGGTTGAAGGCATACCCTTCTATTCCTAGTTTTCTGAGAAGTTTTTCACTATTGCGTTGAATTTTGTAAAATTAGTTTTTTGTGGCAATTGAAATGATCATATGTTTCTTCTCTTCTACTTTTAATGTGATGATTACATTAATTGAATTTTGTATATTTAACCAACCTTGAATTCCTGCACTAAATATTTCTTGGTTATTACATATAACCTTTTCAAAAAATGTGTTACTGTGTTTTGTTTACTAATATTTTGTTAAGTAATTTTGTTTATGGATTCATGAGAGGTATTGTTCTGCATTTTTTCCTTATAAAGTCCTTGTCTGGATTTGGTATCAAAGATATGCTAACTTAATAAAATAAATTGGAAAATTGTCACATATCTTGTATTTTTCTGAAAAAGTTAATGTAAAATTGATATCATACATTTCTTACATATTTGATAGTATTCATTTGTGCCTGAGTGGGAAATTTTTTTCTTTTTTGTTTTTCATTGAAGTATAGTTAATTTACAAAGTTCTGTTAGTTTCAAGTGTACAGAAAAGTGAATATATATATATATATATATATATATATATACACTTCTCGGATTCTTTTCCATTATTAAAAGATATTGAGTATAATTCTCTGTACTAAACAGTAGATCATTGCCGTTTACCTATTTTATATATAGTAGTGTGTATTTGTTAATCCCAAATTCCTAATTTATCTCTTCCGCCTCCCCCGCTCCTCTTTGGTAACCATATGTTTATTTTCTATGTTTGTGAATCTATTTCTGTTTTGTAAATAAATTCATTTGTATTGTAATTTAGATTCCACATATAAGTGATATCATATAATATTTGTCTTTATCTGTTTGACTTACTTCAGGTAATATGATAATCTCTAGGCCCACCCATGTTACTGCAAATGGCATTATTTCATTCTTTTTTAAGTTTGAGTAATATTCCATTATATATATATATATATATACACATACACACATACACACGCACACACATACACACACGCACACACACACACACACGCACACACACACACATCAATCACATCTCCTTTATCCATTCATCTGTTGGTGGACATTTAAGTTGCTTCCATGTCTTGGCTATTGTAAATAGTGCTGCTATGAACACTGGGGTGCATTTTCTTTTCGAATTAGAGTTTTCTCTAGACATATGCCCAGGAGTGGGATTACTGGATCATATGGTAGCTCTATTTTTAGTTTTTTAAGGAACCTCCATACTGTTCTCCATAGTGGCTGCAATTTACATTCCCACCAACGGTGTAGGAGGGTTCCTTTTTCTCCACACCCTCTCCAGCATTTATTATTTGTAGACTTTTTAATGATGTCCATTCTGACTAGTGCGAGGTGATATCTCATTGTAGTTTTGATTTGCATTTCTCTAATAATTAGCAATATTGAGCATCTTTTCATGTGCCTGTGGCCATCTGTATGTCTTCTTTTGAGAAACGTCTATTTAGATCTTCTGCCCATTTTTTGATTGGGTTTTTTATTTTTTGATATTGAGCTGCATGAGCTGCTTGTGTATTTTGGAGATTAATCCCTTGTTGGTCACTTCATTTGCAAATATTTTCTGCTTCTCTGAGGGTTGTCTTTTCATTTTGTTTATGGTTTCCTTTACTGTGCAGAAGTTTTTAAATTTAATTAGGTCTCATTTCTTTATTTTGGTTTTCATTTTCATTACTCTACGAGGTGGGTCAAAAAAGATCTTGCTGTGATTTACGGCAAAGAGTGTTCTGCCTATGTTTTCCTCTAGGAGTTTTATAGTATCCATTCTTACATTTAAGACTTTAATCCATTTTGAGTTTATTTTGTATATGGTGTTAAAGAATGTTTTAATTTCATTCTTTTACATGTAGTTGTCCAGTTTTTCCAGCATCACTTGTTGAAGAGACTGTCTTTTCTCCATTGTATATTCTTGTCTCCTTTGTCATAGATCAATTGATCATAAGTGCATGGGTTTATTTCTCGGCTTTCTATCCTGTTCCATTGATCTATATGTCTGCTTTTGTGCCAGTACCATACTGTTTTGATGACTAGCTTTGGAATATATTCTGAAGTCAGGGAGCATGATGCCTCCAGCTCCGTTTTTCTTTCTCAAGATAGTTTTGGCTATTCAGGGTCTTTTGTGTTTCCATACAAATTTTAAAATGTTTTGTTCCAGTTCTGTGAAAAATGCCATTGGTAATTTGATAGGGATTGTATTGAATCTGTAGATTGCCTTGGGTAGTAATTTTAACAATATTGATCTTCAAATCCAAGAGCACAGTATCTCTTTTCATCTGTGTCAACTTCGATTTGTTTCATCAGCATCTTATAGTTTTCAGAGTACAGGACGTTTGCCTCCTTAGATAGGTTTATTTCTAGGTATTTTATACTTTTTAATGCAATGGTAAATGGGATTGTTTCCTTAATTTCTCTTTCTGATATTTCATTGTTGATGTACAGAAATGGAACAGATTTCTGTATAGTAATTTTGTATCCAGTAACTTTACCAAATTCAGTGGTAAGTTCTAGTACTTTTCTGGTAGTCTCTTTAGGATTTTTTGTTTATAGCATCTTGTCACCTGGAAAGAGTGACAGTTTTACTTCTTTTCCAATTGGATTCCTTTTATTTCTTTTTCTTCTCTGATTGCTGTGGCTAGGACTTCCACAACGATGTTGACTAAAAGTGGTGAGAGTAGGCATCCTTGTCTTGTTCCTGATCTTAGAGGAAATGCTTTCAGCTTTTCACTGTTGAGTATGACGTTTTATATGGGTTTGTCATATATGGCCTTTATTATGTTGATGTAGCTTACCTGTATGCCCTCTTTCTTAAGAGGTTTTTTTTTTTTTCATAAATGGATGTTGATTTTTATCAAAAGCGTTTTCTGCATCTATTGACATGATCATATGGTTTTTATTCTTCAATTTGTTAATGTGGTGTGTCATACTGATTGATTTGCTGATACTGAAAATGCTTGCATCCCTGGGATAGAGCCCCCTTCATCATGATGTATAATCTCTTTAATGTATTGTTGGAGTCAGTTTGCTAGTTTTTTGTTGAGGGTTTTTGCATCTAGTTCATCAGTGATATTAGCCTGTAATTTTCTTTTTCTGTAGTATTTTTGTCTGGTTTTGGTATCAGGTTGATGGTGGCCTCATAGAGTGAGTTTGGGAATGTTCCTTCCTCTGCAATTGTTTGGAATAGTTTCAGAAGGATAGGTGTTAAATCTTCTCCAAATGTTTATAGAATTCACATGTGGAGTCATCTTGTCCTGGACTTTTGCTTGTTGGGAGTTTTAAAATTACTGATTCAATTTCAGCACTGGTAATTGGTCTGTTCACATTTTCTGTTTCTTCCTGGTTCAGTCTTGGGAAATTGTACAACTTGTCCGTTTCTTCTAGGGTGTCCGTTTTATTGGCATATAGTTGTTCATAGTAGTCTAATGATCCTTTGTAGCTCTGTGGTGCTGGTTGTAACTTTTTCTTTTCATTTATGATTTTATTGATTTCGGCCCTCTCCCTCTTTTTTTTTCTTGATGTTTATCAATTTTGTTTATCTTTTCAAAGAACCAACTTTTCATTTCATTGATCTTTTCTAGTTTTTTTTTTTAAGTCTCTTTATTTCAAATGCATTTTAGATACCCTGTGTTTGTACTCTCCTCCCCTCACAGTTACTGTTTAGGATTTTATATTTTACATCTAATTGTTTTGCATATCCCTTGACTGCCTATTGTGGATATAAACGATTTTTACTGCTTTTGTCTTTGAACCTCCCTATTAGCTTTGTGTGTGGATGATTTCCTACCTTTACAACATGTTTGCTTTTACCAGTGAAGTTTTCCATTTTGTAATTTTCTTGTTTCTAAATTATGACCTTTTCTTTTTCTGCCTAGAGAAGTTCCTTTAGCATTTGTTGTAAAGCTGGTTTTGTCGTGCTGATTTCTTTTAGCTTTTGCTTGTCTGTAAAGCTTTTTATTTCTTCACCAAATATGAAAGAGAGCCTTGCTGGGTAGAATATTTTTGGTTGTAGATTTTTCTCTTTCATCACTTTAAGTATATCATGCCACTCCCTTTTGGCCTCCAATGTTTCTGCTGAAAAATCAGCTGATAGCCTTATGGGAGTTTCTGTGTATGTGATTTGTTGTTTTTAATAGTCTCTCTTTATCTTTAATTTTTGTCATTTTGATTACAATGTGTCATGGTGTATTCCTCTGTGGGTTAATCCTATATGGAACTCTCTGAGTATCCTGAATTTGGGTGACTGTTTTCTTCTCCAGGTTAGGGAAGTTTTCAGCTATTATCTCTTCAAATATTTTCTCAGGCCCTTTCTCTTCCTCTTCTCCTTCTGGGACCCCTAAAATGTGAATATAGTGAGCTCAATTTGTCCCAGAGTTCTCTTAAACTGTCCTCTTTTCTTTTTGTTCTTTTTTTCTTTTTTCTGTTCAGCAGCAGTCATTTCCACTACTCTATATTCCAGCTCATTGATCAGTTCTGCCTAACTTAGTCTACTCTTGATTCCTTCTATTGTATTTTTCATTTCAGTTATTGTATTCTTTAATTCTGTTTGGTTGTTCTTATATTTTCTAATTATTTGTTAAAAACGTCTAACTTCTCACTCTGTTCATCCATTCTCCTCCCGAGTTCTTTGATCGTCTTTACAACCTTTACTCTGAACACTTTCTTGGGTAGATTGCCTATCTCCATGTCACTTAGTTCTTCTTCTGGGGTTTTATCTTGTTTCTTCATCTGAAACATATTCCTCAGTCAACGTATTTTATCTAAATTGCTCTTTGTATTTTTATGTATGTGGCAGGTTGGTTATGTTTCTCAACCTTGGAGAAGTGACCCTCTGTAGGAGAAGTCCTATGCCTCCCAGCAGCGCACTCTCCTTTCATCACCCAAGGGCCAGGGACCAACTAGATGTTGGGTAATGTATGGCCTGAGTTTGTTGACTTGGTCTGCAGGCTGTGGGACTGTAGTTTTCTTGCTTCTGGTGTCTGTCCCCTGGTAGGTGAGGCTGGTCTAGAGGTTTGTGTAGACATCCTAGCAGAAGAGGCCAGTGCCTGCCCCCTGGTGGGTATAGCTGTGTCTTGGTCCTCTGGTGGGCAGGGCCACATTTAGGGGCACATCTAGAGGCGACTATGGGCTCAAGAAGTCTTTAGACAGCCTGTTTGCTGAGGGTAGGGCTGTGTCCCCACCCATTTGTTTTTGAAATGTATTGACACTTGTTTTATAAATTAATATATAGTCCATCTTGAAAAGAATATGTATCTTGATATTTTAGAATGTAAAGTTTTATAAAAGTTAAGTCATATTTAATATTTATAGTGTTTTAAAAATCTTCTATATCTTACTGAATTTTGTTCTAACAATTATTGAGAGACTGGTTAATGTTTCCAACTATGACTGTGGACTAGTCTAATTCTCCCTTTAGAGAATTAATTTTTGCTTCATACATTTGAGAGGTTTCTCATTAAATGATTAATATTTAAGATTTATGTCTTCTTGATGAATTGTAACTTTTACCATTATAATATTTCTCGTTTTCCCTGATACTACATTACTTGTTGAAGTCTAACTTTTCAGATATCGATATAAGTACATTTACTTCTTTATGATTAATGTTTGCACAATATGTTTTTCTCCATCTTTTAACTCTCAACCATCTTTGTTTTTATGTTTAAAGTGTTTTCTTATAAATAGCAAACAGTTTCCTCTTGCTTTTTTATCCAGTCAGACAATCTTTGCCTTCTAACTGTAAAATTTAGTCCATTTACACTCAGTGTAATTATAAGTTTAGATTAAATACACCATGTTTATTTTCTTGTATTTGTTATTTCATATTTGTTTTCTTTTTTGTTTGTTTTATTGTGTTTTGTTTTCTATTTGTCCTATCTGCTCTTTTATTTCAGTTGCAACTTTCCTACCTTCTTTTTGGTGAACTGAATAATTTTCAATATTCTATTTCATCTCCTATACTGACTTTTTGCCATGCCTCTTTGTGTTATTGTTTAGTTGATCTAGACATTATAAAACATATGCTTAACTTATTGCAGTCTATCTTCAAAAATATCAGTTATCAAAAAATAAAAAACCCAAAATAGTTCTGTTTACTTACATATTTTGCCATTTCTTGTGCTCTTCATTCTTTCAACTAGATCTGTGTTCCATTATTTTTTAATATAAAAATCTTTAACATCTCTTTTGTTTCAATTTCTCTTGACTTTAGGTTTTTGGAAATGTCTTTATTTTACCCTCATATTTTAAAGATACTTGGTTAGATATAGAAATCTAGGTTAACAGGAATTTTTTCAACACTTTCAATGTGTCCCATTGTCTTCTTGCTTGCATTATTTCTGATAAGAAGTAGGCTATAGTTTTTTATCATTTTCCCTTGTATGTACTGTGTCTTTTCTGATTGCTCTTAAGATTTTCTTTTTATCTTCAATACAATCGTAAAGTAGATTTTCATTATCTTGACTATAAGGTGCCTATGTCTGATTTTATTCGTGGTTTTTGAACTGGGGGTTTGTTCAGCTCATTGCATTTGTGATATGAAATTTTTCATCAATATGAAAAATTTTAACCATTAATTCTCCAAACATAATTTTTGCCCAGTCTCTCCCTCTGCTCCTTGTGGCACTTCAGTTATACATTTAGACATTTCATATTGTTCAACAGGTCAATGAGGCTCTGTTCCTTTTTTCAAGCTTATTTTTCTTTTTGAGATTTAGTTTATATAGATTCTTTCATCCTATAGTCTTTTCTTTTTTAGTTTCCATAACTGCCAAGGCTACTCTTTAATATTTTTTTGTTTCAGCTATTGTAATTTGTAGTTAGAATTTCTATTCAGTTCTTCTTTGTAGTTTCTAATTCTTTGTTGAGATTTTTTGTCTGTTTACTCAAACTTTAAAAAAAAATTAACATATTTATAATAGGTATATTTAAAGCCCTTATCAGCTAATTACAACCTTATTTTCATGTCTGAGTCTATTCCTATTGACATTTTTGTTCTTAGTTATGTGTCATATTTCCCAGCTGCATATTCTAGTAAATTATTATTGTATGTTGTACATTGTTGGTTGCCTCATGTTTAGAATATAAATTTTATTGTCTTTCTTTAAAGTGCATTGACTTTTTTCTGGAATGTAGTTAATTTACTGGAGAATCAGCTTTATGCTGTCAAGACTCTTTGGGCTTTGTTAGGATGGATTGAAAGGATAATTTAGGGCTAGTGTATCCCTATTCTTATTTGTGATTTGTATAAGATTTTAACTGTATGCTTGGGGAAGTTAGTGAAACCTTCCCACTCTGAATGACCAGAACTCCAATGTTTCCTCACATAACGCAGCCTTCAGAAACTTTATTGAGCTCCAATTTCTCAGAAGTTATTCTCTGCCAGACTTCATGAAATCTAGCCCTTTGCATGTCTAGGCAACTCCAAGACAGGTTCTGGAACTATTTATCTACAGAGCTTTCTTCTCCTCCACCTTAATCTAAAGAGTCCATCTTTATCACTCCTGTAGCCTAATCTCTCTTTCTTTCATCCAGTTGAGAGTGCTGTTCTTTGCTTGGGCTCCACTTCCATATGTCAAGACTTGGAATGTGCCTTCTGACAGAAATTCAGGGTGAATATGGAGCTTACTTTGTGTGTATTTTTTCTCTCAAGGATCCCAGACTTGTGTTCTGTATTGTTAATGCCTGAAAATAGTTGTTTCCAGTTCATGGCAGGAAAGTTAGTCTGATATTTATTACTCTGTTATGTCAGGAATTGAAAGTCCTGATGTTTTATTAGACTTAGACACTGTAGAATACTATCTCATCAATAGGTCAATTTTGCAGCATTTTCTAACTTTTTGATCAGGCAGTGCTGAGCCACATCAGCCTGAAGTTAGGTGAATGAAAGGTTAGGTGAATCTTTCCCTGTGATTCTTCATAACTTTGTTTGCAGTTTTCCTACTTTTTGGTTAGATGGCATTTTGGATGGTCCCTTGATTTAAACAATCACATGCCATAGATGATGTCACGTGAAAGAGATTAAACTTGTCATCATGTTTTGATTCTTTCAATATTGCTTAATATAGTTTTGTTTTTGTGAGGGTTTTCTTGTTGTTCTTTTTTTTTTCAAATCATTTTTTACCTTTAGCTCCTCATTTAATTTTTTTTCCGTTGCCTTCAGAGGTGAAAAGAGTAAACCTCATGCTAAATAACACTTTACTTTTTGATCACCTGCTTTAAGATACAGTTTTCAGGAATGCATGGTAGTTTCAAACAACATCCTCCTTTTGCTCTCCTAGCACCTTGTTCTCTTATCGCAGCATGTTAAATTTATATCTGTTCATGAAATTGTTTCCTTTAATATATGCTAACCACCTCTCAGGCAAGAGCCTTGTCTTATTAATCTCTAAATTAATAGCACTACTGTTGTCCTTCAGATATTTTAGATATTCAACAAAGTCTATTATAAAAATTAATTCAGAACACCGTTTATAATCATGAGTATTCAGAAGTATAGATATAGAATCTAATGTTAAAGATTGAGGATTCATGAATATCAGTCAACATAAAGAGAATAAGACAATTTATGATCACAGCATTGTTTTTCTGTTAGTCTCCAAAAAATTGTATAGTCTTCAATATGAACTTTTCAAGGACCAGAAAAAAAGGGAGAGGGCCCAGAGTAGATCTCACATCTCTTCTGAAACGTTTCTCTTTTTCTAGTTCCCCAAGTAGCATCCTTCTCTTATATAACTCTCATATCACATTTTCTATAATTCCTGATTCTACTTGGTTTTAAAATTGCATATGCTAATCTATTTTTCTTCCTCCAAGACCATAAGGTATTTGATACAGATTATGTGCTTAGACTTTTTTTTTAATACCTCTCTACTTTGATCAAAGGTATAGTCTGGAAATCAGTAGAAAGTTACTGTTACTTGGTAGAATAGGGAATAATTCATATGAACTGAAAGTTTTAATTAATGAAAATTTTCAATTTAAAATATTTTTTTACAATTTTTAAGAAAAACATTTAAAATTATTTTTAATATGTAGTATACTAGTTTAGGATAATGAAATAGATCTATAGTAGATTTATTCTGTAATAAATATGAAATGATAACTTTTAATTAACATGAGACACTATGTAAAATGTGAATTATGTTTCAAGTGGTAGAAATGGAAAGTTCAAAAATACACCAATAAATATTTTAAATAGTTCTTATATCTTGTGAAAATCCTCTGTTTCTGCTACTACTGAAAGTTAGCTAGATAAGGGTAACTTTCACTCTTACACCAATGTTAACTGAAATATCATAAGTTCTGATAAGCAAATGTTAATTTTCTATTGTGGTTGCTGTCAAGATTGATCATCCCCAAATAATGTTGACTAAGCTTTTTCCTACAGCAAAGACAGAAAAATGATAGATTTTCTAAAGGGTCCTTCTATAATAAGGGATCCATATCACACACAGTTACATTTTTTATTTGTCATGCCCAAGGACAGATTTAAACATAACCTCAATAAGTATTTGTGCTTCTTAGAGAAGAAATTGTTCAGTAGGTAGAATTATGGTATGTTTTATTCTATTCCTAAGCTTGTGTAGATAATAAGCATGATGTTGCCATTTGTGGATAGGAAACTGTGAGCTCATGGTTGCCTGTAAATATATGTGTTATAGTCTAGGTTCATTTTTAGAATATCGTCATTATTGGTCTGAGACTCTCCAAAATTAAGCAGATAAACAGCTCTAGGTTCTTAGGTTCTTAGTAAATCATTTATGACAATTTTCCAAACAAGTCAAAAATCTTATCTAGAACTTATTTTATAGTGTGTTTTGAAATCCATATTCAGATAACACCCATTAACAAATTAACTCCAATTACCATATAACATCTATTCAAATATGGAATGTTTAGAGCAATATTTCCCATGCAGGTTCATGATGAAGACAAGTAAATTTTCATCACTTCTTCTCCGTTTTCTCTACAGCTTCTCCTCCCAGCCTCAAATCCACCTATTATTGCTGGTTGCTTCTTGACTCCTCTCTACTTTTATTTCATTCCTGGAATGTAGATATTTTACCTTCCAATACAAGTATTACTTTATTTTTAAAAGTATCTAGTAGCAGAGAAAATGAAACTTATTTGTGACTTTTGATAAACAGAAATAAACAAAATTATGGAGGCTTTTAGAATAAAATTTAGAATAGAATTTGCCTTAGTAACTTTGGAAAGATTGATGAATTAGATCACAAAAAGACTAATGCTTATCATGCTTATCCTATGTGACCTAATAATTCAAATAATTCTGAATAAACCAAAGAGGATTCAGCATTTGAGCTGTGCAATACATCTGTGCTTTCTCTACAAAAAATAGAATCACTTTTCCTCTGTTAAAGCCATGTAGCATAAAATTAAAAAAAAATGTTGCTGGGCTTCCCTGGTGGCGCAGTGGTTCAGAATCTGCCTGCCAATGCAGGGGACACAGGTTCGAGCCCTGGTCTAGGAAGATCCCACATGCCGTGGAGCAACTAGGCCCGTGAGGCACAACTACTGAGCCTGCATGTCTGGAGCCTGTGCTCTGCAACAAGAGAGGCCACCACAGTGAGAGGCCCATGCACTGCGATGAAGAGTGACCCCCGCTCGCCACAATTAGAGAAAGCCCTCGCACAGAAATGAAGACCCAACACAGCCAAAAATAAAAAATAAATAAAATAAATTAATTAATTAATTAAAAAAATGCTGTTGTAGTAACCTTTAATTCAGATTTTAGACTCCCATTCTTGATTCATCATATGAGGGACAAATAACAAAAATAATAAAACCATAATATTTTTGTACTTTGTGGAGGGCTTTTCCTTTCCCCCTCAAGGAAATGACTTTCTTTGGGAAATCCCCTCAGTTTTTCATATTCATTGTTAATCCACACTCTCATAGAATTAAATTGAAGCATTAGACTATCTAGATATCATAAAAGGATATTTGAGAAGATCATGCTTTAATGGGATTCAAATGAAGTAAAGACAGTCAGTGTAGCTTGAGATTGGACAACTTTTGCCCAGCCTTACATAGTATTTTTTAAATTAAAGATGCTGGAGAAATTTCATTTGGAGTACAAAATCTGCATTGGCCTGAAATGTGTGTTCTATCTCTTCCCTTCCCACTCCTTGGGCTAGCTAACTATTCCATGTACGTCTATTACTTTACCAACAGCCCACTGTGTAACTCCATGTTTTGGCTGTCGCACTGCAGTTAGTACATCCAATCCCCACTGCTAGAGACCTGGGAAAGGAAGCACAGAGAATTTAAGGGGCAGAAAGTGTAGTTTCTCAGAGCAAATTTTTCTTGTTCTACTTCCATTTCTATGTTTACATTGTTTCCCTCTGCCTGGAATGGACTTTTCTTCTTATTTCCTACTCATTGTCTAATATCCACACAAAAATTCCTTAAGGATTCGTTCATTCATTCGTTCATTTTAATTTTTGGTCTAATATTCATTGCTTAACACAGTACCTGGCTCATATATATATATATATATATATATATATATATATATATATATATATATATATATATGAATTCTTAACTGATAAAGGCAGTAGGAGCATCTCTTGTTATAATATTTGTCTTTGAACCTATCTACAAGGACAGAAGTTCCTGTGCTTGGGACCTTCCCAGACCTTTCCCTATGTATCTCTTCGTCTGACTGTTCATCTGTATACTTTATCCCCTAATAAGCTGGTAGTATTTCCCTGAGTTCTGTGTGCTGCTCTAAAATTGATCAACTTGAAGAGAAAATCTTGAGAACCTCCAATTTATAGCCAAATTGGACAGAAGTTGTAGGTAACCTGGGGGACCTACTATCTGTAATTGGCATCTGAAGTAGGGTGGGAGCAGTCTTATGGGACTGAGCCTTTAACTGAGATCTGACTGAATGGCAGGACAGATAATGTCATACTGGAGTAAAATTGTAGGATGCTTAGCTGGTCTATGTGAGTACTAAAAGGAGACACACAGGGAATAAAGACATGGTAGGGAAGAACTGGGTTTTCCCCTGGCAGATAGGGGGTATTCGATAAATATCCACTTGGTTGGAAGAATAAATATATAGTTGAGTTCAAACAAGAACTGGGCTGTTTCTTATGGTTCAAATCTATTCTTTCATTCAATATGCTCACAGCATTTCAGGAAAGCTGCTTTAGAAGGACACTGTTCTAATATATCTTTATTTTAACCTTTCAACTAATTATCTTTCTTGCTTAAAATAAAATGACTATAGACTTTATCATTTCTACCTCACAGCAACATTGAGATTCATGTTTGATTAAATAATAAGGACAATAGCCGAGCTAAGTTGACTATGTAAAACTGACCATCACATGTAGTATTTTCATTTTCATTTAGTTCAGAATATTTCTAAATGTTTCTTGATACCCTCTTTGACCAATGTATCATCTAGAAGTGTTGTTTAATATTCAAATATTTGTGCTTTTTTCCCAACATTTTTCTGTTATTTGTTTCTAGTTTAATTTCATTATGGTCAGAGAACGTACTGTGTATTATTTCAATCACTTAATATTTGTTAGGGTCTGTTTTATGACCCAAGATATTTGTCTATCTTGAAGAATGTTCCATGTGCACTTGAAAATAATGTATATTCTGCTGTTGTGTTGAATGTTTTATACATGTCAAATCAGCTGAGTTTTGTTCAGAACTTCTATATCCTTGCTGATTTTGTGTTTACTTGTTGTTCTGTTAATTACTGTGAGAAGTTTTTGCAATCTAACTATAATTTTTAATTTGTCTGTTTCTTCCAGCTTCAGTTTTTGCTTTGTGCATTTTAAAGGTCTGTTTGGTGCATACACATATAAGTTTGTTGGGTCTTCTTGGTGAATTGACCCTTTCATCATTATATTATGTTCTTTATCACCAGTAATTCTTCTTGTTCTGATGTCTACTTTATCTGATACTAATATAGCCACTCCAGTTTTCTTTTAACTAGTGTTTGCATGGTATATCTTTTTTCCTTCTTTCTACTTCTAATCTACCTATGTAATTACATTTAAGGTGGCTTTTTTGTAGATGGCATGTAGTTGAGTCTTACCTTTTTTTTCAAATCTGATCCTCTGTCTTTTCATTTTGCTTAGAACATTTACTTTAATATAATTATTGATATGGATAGATTTAGGTTAGGCCTATAATTTTATTATATTTCTATTTGTTTTCTCTGATTTTTTTCTTTTGTTTTCACTTTTCTACCTTCTTTTTATTATTTGAATTTTTTTAGTATTCAATTTTAATTTATCAATTTATTTTTTGACTGTGTCTCTCTTTATAGTTCTTTTTTTAGTGGTTGCCCAAATTATTAAAATATACATAACCTATCTTTTCAAAGTTTACATACACAAGGAAAAATGTGCCAACATTATAACCATATGTGTTCATTTATGCTCCCTCTTTTTTGCTGTAGTTTCAGCTATAAAAAATTGAAAACCTCATCAGACAATGTTATGACTTTTACCTTCAACCGTCATACATATTTCAAAGAACTTGAGGAGAAAAAAAGGTTATTTTTATTTACCCAGATAGTTACCATTTCTGTTGTCTTCTTTCACTTCTGGGATTCCAGGATTCCTTTGGTATCATTTCTCTTCTGCCTAAAGAACTATTTTTACCATTTGTTTTAGCTTTTTTTTTTTTTGCACCCAAGGATGTCTTTTTTTTTTTTTTTTAACATCTTTATTGGAGTATAATTGCTTTACACTGGTGTGTTAGTTTCTGCTTTATAACAAAGTGAATCAGTTTTACATATACATATGTTCCCATATCTCTTCCCTCTTGCATCTCCCTCCCTACCGTCCTCCCCACCCCACACCTTTAGGTGGTCACAAAGCACAGAGCTGATCTCCCTGTGCTATGCGGTTGCTTCCCACTAGCTATCTATTTTATGTTTGGTAGTGTATATATGTCCATTCCACTCTCTCTTTTTGTCACATCTTACCCTTCCCCCTCCCCATATCCTCAAGTCCATTCTCTAGTAGGTCTGTGTCTTTATTCCCGTCTTGCCACTAGGTTCCTCATGACATTTTTTTTTTTCCCTTAGATTCCATATATATGTGTTAGCATACTGTATTTGTTTTTCTCTTTCTGAGTTACTTCACTCTGTATGACAGACTCTAACTCCATCCATCTCACTACAAATAACTCAATTTCATTTCTTTTTATGGCTGAGTAATATTCCATTGTATATATGTGCCACATCTTCTTTATCCATTCATCCGATGATGGACACTTAGGTTGCTTCCATGTCCTGGTTATTGTAAATAGAGCTGCAATGAACATTTTGGTACATGACTCTTTTTGAATTATGGTTTTCTCACGGTATATGCCCAGTAGTGGGATTGCTGGGTCGTATGGTAGTCCTATTTTTAGTTTTTTAAGGAACCTCCATACTGTTCTCCATAGTGGCTGTATCAATTTACATTCCCACCAACAGTGCAAGAGTGTTCCCTTTTCTCCACACCCTCTCCAGCATTTATTGTTTCTAGATTTTTTGATGATGGCCATTCTGACCGGTGTGAGATGATACCTCGTTGTAGTTTTGATTTGCATTTCTCTAATGATTAATGATGTTGATCATTCTTTCATGTGTCTGTTGGCAATCTGTTTATCTTCTTTGGAGAAATGTCTATTTAGGTCTTCTGCCCATTTTTGGATTGGGTTTTTTTTGTTGTTGTTGTTATTGAGCTGCATGAGCTGCTTGTAAATCTTGGAGATTAATCCTTTGTCAGTTGCTTCATTTGCAAATATTTCTCCCATTCTGAGGGTTGTCTTTTGGTCTTGTTTATGGTTTCCTTTGCTGTACAAAAGCTTTTAAGTTTCATTAGGTCCCATATGTTTATTTGTGTTTTTATTTCCATTTCTCTAGGAGGTGTGTTGAAAAAGATCTTGCTGTGATTTATGTCATAGAGTGTTCTGCCTATGTTTTCCTCTAAGAGTTTGATACTGTCTGGCCTTACATTTAGATCTTTAATCCATTTTGAGTTTATTTTTGTGTATGGTATTAGGGAGTGTTCTAATTTCATACTTTTATATGTACCTGTCCAGTTTTCCCAGCACCACTTATTGAAGAGGCTGTCTTTTCTCCACTGTATATGCTTGCCTCCTTTATCAAAGATAAGGTGACCATATGTGCGTGGGTTTATCTCTTGGCTTTCTATCCTGTTCCATTGATCTATGTCTCTGTTTTTGTGCCAGTACCAAACTGTCTTGATTACTGTAGCTTTGTAGTATAGTCTGAAGTCAGGGAGCCTGATTCCTCAAGCTCCATTTTTCGTTCTCAATATTGCTTTGGCTATTTGGATGTCTTAATTTCACCTTATTTCCTGAAGGATATTTTCAGTGGTTATAGAATTCGGAATTAAGAATTCTTTGCTTTCAGCACTTTAAATAGGTTATTACACTGTCTTCTGACTTCCATGATTTACATTGAGATAGGCTGTCATTTGAATTGTTCTCCTATATATAAGGTGTTGGGGTCTTTGCTTGCTGCTTTTAAGATTTTTTCTTTATCTTGCAATTCCAGCAGTTTGATTTTGATATCTCTCTATGTTATTTTCTTCCTTTTGGGGGTTCTGTCAACCTCTTAAACCTGCACATTTATAGCTTTCACCAAATTTGAGAAGATTTCAGCTATAAATTTTCTTCACAAATCTCTTTTTTCTCTCCTTCTGGGAGTCTAGTGACGCAAATGCAAAACCTGTCCCACATGGCCCTAAGGCTCTGCTTATGTATTTTATTTTTCTCTAAGTTTTGTCTCTTCTTATTTAGAAAGGATTATTGCTATTGATCTATTTTCAAGTTTGGTGATTTTTTTCTGCCACTTCCACTCTGCTATCCAGTAAAGTTTTTTTCAGTTTTCACATTTTTTGTCTCTAAAATTTCCATTTGATTCTTCTTTGTATCTTCCAATTCCTTTCCATTTATTTCAAAAGATTTGTTTTCTCTTACTTAGTGGAGCATAGTTAAAAAACTACTTTCAAAGCTTTGTCCAATAATTTCAACATATGGGTCAACTTATGTATTGGTATCAATTGATTATATTTTCTCTGGAGAGTTATTGAGATTTTCCTGGTTTTCTTACAACTAGTAATTTTGGATTGTATTAGAAAATTTTGAGAATTTTGTTTATGAATCTACTCCTGTTAAAATCTTCTAGAGAGTGTTTTCCTTTTGTTTGTGTTTGTTTTTTGTTTGTTTTATCAGGGAGTCAACCTGGTATGGTTCTTGCCACAAGTCCCAACCTGCCATCTGTAGGCTGTGCTTCCTATCTCAGTTTGGTTTTTTTTTCTTCAAGTTTTATTGAGACAAAATTGACAAACAGCAATCTAAAGTTTAAGGTGTACAGTATAATGATTTTTAAATTATTTATTTTTATTGAAATGTTTATTTACAATATTATATTTGTTTCAGGTGTACAGCATAATTATTCAGTATTTTTAAAGGTTATATTTCATTAAAATTTACTACAAGATAATGGCTATAATTCCTTGTGCTATACAATGTAACCTTGCTGCTTATCTATTTTATACATAATTGTTTGTATCTCTTAGTACCATACTCCTAATTTGAATCTCCCCCATCCCTCTGCCCTTTGTTTTCTGTATCTGTGAGTCTGCTTCTGTTTTGCACATATGATCATTTGTATTCTTTTTTAGATTCCATGTATAAATGATATCATACAGCATTTATCTTTGTCTCACTTGTTTAACTGAGCATAATATTTTCTAGGGCCATCCACATTGCTGAAAATGGCATAATTTCATTCTTTTAATGTAATTTTCCATTGTATATATACACACATCACATCTTATTTTTCCATTCATCTGCTGATGGGTCCCTGGCTTGCTTTAATATCTTGGCTGTTGTAAACAGTGCTCCTATGAACATTGAAGTGTATATATCTTTTTGATTTAGTGTTTTTGGTTTTTTTTTCCAGATATATACCCAGGAGTGGAATTGCTGGATCATATGGTAGTTATGTTTTTAGCTTTTTGAGGAATATCCATACTGTTTTCCACAGTGGCTGCACCAACTTACATTCCCACCAACAGTGTACAAGAGTTACATTTTCTCCATATTCTCTCCAACATTTGTTACTTGTAGACTTTTTGATGATAGCCATTCTGACAGGTGTGAGGTGATATCTCGTGGTTTTGATTTGCATCTCTCTAAAAGTTAGTGATTTTGAGCATATTTTCATGTGCCTGTTAGCCATCTGTATGTTTTCTTTGGAAAAATATCTATTCAGGACTTCTGCCCATTTTTTGATTGGGTTTTTTGATACTGAGTTGTATTAGCTGTTTATATATTTTGGATATTAATCCCATTGTCAGTCATATCATTTTCAAATATTTTCTCCCACTTTGTAGGTGTCTTCTCATTTTGTCAGTGGTTTCCTTTGCAGTGCCAAAGCTTTTAAGTTTAATTAGGTCCCATTTGTTTATTTTTTGCCTTGGGAGACAGATTCAAAGAAATATTGCCAATATTTGTGACAAAGAGTATTCTACCTATATTCTCTTCTAGGAGCTTTATGGTTTCAGGTGTTACATTTAGGTCTTTAATCAATTTTGAGTTTATTTTCATATATGGTGTGAGGAAATGTTATAATCTCATTGTTTTACATGTGATTGTTCATTTTCCCCAGCACCACTTGCTGAAGAGACTGTCTTTTCTCCATTGTATATTCTTGCTTCCTTTGCCATAGATTAATTGACCATATGTATGTGGGTTTATTTCTGGGCTTTTTATTCTGTTCCATTGATCTATGGGTCTGTTTTTCTGCCAGTACCATGCTGTTTTGATTACTATGGATTTGTAGTATAGTCTGAAGACAGGGAGCATGATACTTCCAGCTTTGTTCTTCTTTCTCAAGATTGTTTTGGTAAATCAGGATCTTTTGTCATTCCATATGAATTTTAGGATTTTTTTTTCAGTTCTGTGAAAAGTGTAATGGGTGTTTTAGTAGGGATTGCAATGAATATTAAGATCACTTTGGGTAGTATGGGCATTTTAACAATATTAATTCTTCCAGTCCAAGAGCACAATATATTTTTCCATTTTTTGGTATCATCTTCAACTTCCTTCATCAGTCTTTTATAGTTTTCAGAGTATAGGTCTTTCACCTCCTTGGTTAAGTTTATTCCTAGGTATTTTGTTCTTTTTGATGAGATTTTGAAAGAGCTTTTTTTTTTTTCTTTTCTTACTTTCTCTTTCGGATATTATTAGTGTATAGAACAGCAACAAATTTTTGTATATTAATGTTGTATTCTGCAACTTTACTGAATTCATTTAGTAGTTCTAATAGTTTTAGGGTGGAGAATTTAGGGTTCTATATATATCTGTCATCTGCAAATAGTAACAGTTTTGCTTCTTCTCTTCCAATTTAGATGCCTTTTATTTCTTTTTCTTGTCTGTTTGCTGTGATTAGGTTTTCCAATAACATGTTAAATAGAAGTGGTGAGAGTGGGCATCCTTGTCTTTTTCCTCAATTTAGAGGAAAGGATTTCAGCTTGTCACCATTGAGTATGATGTTAGTTATGGGTTTACCACAAATGGCCTTTATTATGTTGAGATATGTTCCCTTCATACACACTTTGATGAGATTTTTTGTCATGAATGGTTGCTGAATTTTGTCAAATGCTTTTTCTGTGTCTATTGAAATGAATATATCATTTTTATTCTTTGTTTTGTTAATGTGCTGTATCATATTGATTGATTTGTCAATGTTGAACCATTCTTGTGTCCCTGAAATAAATCCAACTTGATCATGGTGTATAATCCTTTTTATATATTGTTGGATTCAGTATGCTAATATTTTGTTGAGGATTTTTGTATCTATACTCATCAAAGATATTGGCCTATAATTTTGTCTTTTTGTAGTGTCTTTGTCTTATTTTTGTATCAGGGTAATGGTTGACTTGTGAATGAATTTGGGAGTGTTCTAGCCTCTCCAATTTGGGGGGATAATATGAGAAGGATAGGTATCAGTTCTTCTTTATATGTTTGGTAGAATTCTCCCTAGAAGACATTTGGTCCTGGACGTTTGTTTGCAAGGAGTTTATTTTATTACAAATTCAATTTCACTACTAGTGATTGGTCTGTTCAAATTGTCTTTTTCTTCTTGATTCAGTCTTTGTAGGTTGTATCTTTCTAGAAATTTGTCCATTTCCTCTAGGTGTTCCAACTTGTTGGCATATGACTGTTTGTAGTATTGTCCTATGATATTTTCTGTCTCTGTGGCATTGGTTGTTATTTCTCCTCTTTCATTTCTTATCTTGTTTATTTGCATTTTCAAATTTTTTTCTTCTTTGTGAGCTTGGCTAAAAGTTTGTCAGTTTTGTTTGTCTTTTCAAAAAACAGCTCTTGTGTTCATTGATCCTTTCTATTGTTTTATTGGTCTCTATTTTATTTATTTCCTCTATGATCTTAATTATATTCTTCCCTCTGCTAACTTTGGGCTTTGTTTGTTCTTCTTTTTCTAATTTGTTTAGGTGGTAGGTTAGGTTTATTTGAGTTTGTTTGTTTGTTTGTTTGTTTCTTGAGGAAGGCCTGTATCAATACAAAATTCCATCTTAGAATTGTTTTTGCTGCATCCCATAGATTATGGAGAGTTGTGTTTCCATTTTAATTTGTCTCTAGGTGTCTTCTGATTTCCTCTTTGATTTCCTCATTGACATTGTTTGTTTTTAGTAGCATGTTGTTTAATGTCCACATGTTTGTTCTTTTACAATTTTTTTTCTGTAGTTGATTTTTGGTTTCATGCTGTTATGGTTGGTATAAGTGCTTGATATAATTTCTATCTTCTTAATTTTCTTGTGACTCATTTTTTGGCCTACTGTGTGATCTATACTATAGAACGTTGCATGTGCACCTGAAAAGAATATTTATTCTGCTGTTTAGGGGTGTAGTATTTTGTAGAGATCTATTAACTTCAACTGGTCAATTGTATCATTTAAGACCACTATTGCTTTATTGATTTTCTGTCCAGATGATCTGTCCATTGATGTAAGTAGGGTGTTAAATTCCTCTACTATTATTGTATGTTTGTCAGTTTATCCCTTTATGTCTATTAGTATTTGTTTCATATACTTAGGTGTTTATGCATTGGGTGCATATATGTAATGAGTGTAATGTCCACTTACGTATTGGTCCCTTTATCATTATATAATGCCCTCTTTGTCTTTTGCTATAGTCTTTGTTTTAAAGTCTATTTTGTCTGATATGAGTATTGCCACTCCTGCTTTCTTACCATTTCCATTTGCATGAAATATCTTTTTCCATTTCTTCATTTTCAGTCTGTGTTTGTCTTTTGCCCTGAAGTGATCTCTTGTGGCAGCATATTGAAATGTTCTTCTTTTTTTTTTTTAAATGCAATCAGCCACCCTGTGTTTTGATGAGAGCATTTAACTTATTGACATTTAGATATGTACTTATTGCCATTTTATTTCTTGTTTTCTGGTTGTTTTGGTAGTTCTCTGTTCAAATATCCTTTTGGTTTCTTCCCCTGTGGTTTGATGATTTTCTTTAGTAGTTTCTTTTTGGTATTTGTATATCTATTGTAGGTTTTTGATTTTTGGTTAAAAAGGAGTTCATATATATTGACTTATAACTTTATCTACTTGTTTTAAACTGATGGTCATTTAAGTTCAAACATATTCTAAGAGATCAACATTTGTATTCCCCTCCCCCACATTTTGTGTTTTTCATGTCATATTTTGCATCTTTATACTTATCCCTTAATTGTTTATTGTAGTTATAGTTGCTTTACAATGTATTGTCTTTTCATCTACATCCTGGCTTATTTAAGTGTTTCATTCTCAATTCTTACAGTAGGTTGATCCTCAGTCCTACATATTTGCCTTTCTTAGAGGGATTTTTCCTTTCTTATAGACTCTTACTTCATTTTAATTTAGAAAAGACCCTTCAACATTCCTTTTAGGGTAGATTTAGTGTTGATGAATTCTTTTAGTCTTTGCTGTCTGAAAAGGTCTTTATCTCTCCTTCTATTCAAAATGATATTTTTGCTGGGTAGAGTATCCTAGGTTGCAGGTTTTCCCCTTTCAGCACTTTGAACATATCATGACCATCCTTTCTGGCCTGCAAAGTTTCTGCAGATAAATCAGTTGATAGCTTATGGAAATTCCTTTGTATATGACTCTTTGTTTTTCTTTTGCAGCCTTTAGAATTCTCTTTTTATCTTTAACTTTTGCCATTTTAATTTTGATATGTCTTGGTGTTTGTCTGTTTTGGTTCATCTTGTTTGGGACCCTCTGTGCTTCCTGTACTTGGATATCTGTTTCCTTCTTCAGGTTTGGGAAGTTTTCAGCCATAATTTCCTCAAATACATTTTCAGTCCCCTTCTCTCTTTTCCTTCTGGAACCCCTATGATGCAAATGTTGGAATACTTAATATTATCCCAGAGGTCCCTTAAAATGCTTTCATTTTTTAAAATGTTGGGGTTTTTTTTTTGGTTTTTTTATTCTGCTGCTCTGATTTGGTAATTTCCATTATTCTATCTTCCAGATCACATGTGTTCTTATGTATCACTTAGTCTACTATTCATTCCTTCTAGAGTTTTGTTTTGTTTTGTTTTTTAAGATATTGAATTCTTCATGTCTGATTGGGTCATTTTTTATATTTTCTATCTCCTTCTTATAATGTTCACTGATTAGATAAATTATTTTTCCCTAATTCAGTTAACATTTTTATTACTGAATTTTTGAATTCCTTATCTGGTAAATTGTTAATTTTGTTTCAATTTTTTCCAAGTGTGTTCTCTTCCTCTTTCAATTGAAGGTAGTTCCTCTCAGGTTTCATTTTGCTTAACTTTCTCTGCCTCTACGAATTTAGGTGAAACTTTTACCTGTTGTGATCTTGAAGGGGTGTTCTTATGTGGAAGTGCCCCTATGCAGATTGCACGTGTCTGATGTCTTTGGTGGGAGAGCTGGTTTCAATATGGATGCCAGTCACGTCTTTTCTCAGGGTGTGCTGGCAGGTGTCACCTTGAAAGGAGATGGGGCTGGGGATGGAGGGACAAGAGCTGGTGCACAATGTGAGGCAGAACTTTCTCTTCGCTCATTGGCTATTACCACACTGCCATGGGTACAATCTTATTTCAAATTACTGGAGCAGAAGCACTGACAATCAAGGTCAAGCTTACACTGTTCCCTTTAAATGTGTGTTGTTCTGCATCTTCCTGCATGAGGACCTTTACCTCAGAGGAGGGGGATGCTTGTGTAATCTCCATTTTTCTCTGAGTCACCTCCCAAAGGTACAGATGCTGACCCAATCACTTTTCTTCCCCTCATACCCATTTACATGTGTATCTTTCTTACAGGTTTGGTTGTTCAGGAGTCCTTCTGCCAGTTTCCAGTTAGTTTTCAGTGAGGATTGTTCCCCATGTATATGTATTTTTGATGTGTTCATGAGGGGAGATAAGCTCCACATATTTTATTCCACCTTCTTGATCTCCCCTCTCTACAGTATAATGATTTGACTTACATACATTGTGAAATGATTATCACAATATGTTTAGTGAACTTCCATCATCTCATATAGTTACAAAATTAAAGAAATAGAAAAAAATTTTTCCTTGTGGTGAAAACTCTTAGAATTTACTCCATTAACAACTTTCATGGTAACATACAGCAGTGTTAATTATATTTATCATGTTGTACATTACATGCCTAGTACTTACTTATTTTATAACTAGAAGTTTGTATCTTTTGACTACCTTTATCCAGTTCCACCTCCACCCACACTTCACCTCTGTTAACCACAAATCTGATCTCTTTTTCTGAGTTTTTTTGTTTGTTTTTGAAGTATAATTGGCCTACAACACTCTGTTAGTGCCTGTAATACAACATAGTGATTTGATATTTCTATACATTTCAAAATGATCACCTTGATAAGTCTAGTTATGATATGTCACCAAAGATATTTATTGACTACATTCCTCACACTGTACATTTCATGCCCATGACTCAGTTATTTTGCAACTGGAAGTTTGTAACTCTTAATCTCCGTCACCTATTTCTTTCCCCTTCCCAACCCATCCCCTCTAGCAACCACCTGTTTGTTCTCTGTATCTATAACTGTGTTTCTGTTTTGTTATATTTGTTCATTTGTTTTTATTTTTAAGATACCACATATAAATGAAATCATAAAGTATTTGTCTTTGTCTGACTTCTTTCCCTTAGCATAATACCCTCTAGGTCCATCCATGTTGTCACAAATGGCAAGATTTCATTATTTTTTTATGGATTCCACTGTATATGTACACCAGATCTTCTTTATCCATTCATTAACTGATGGGCACTTAAGTTGTTTCCATATCTTGACTATTGTAAATAATGCTGCAATGACACAAGCAGATGGAAAAGATAAGTCATAGTCATGGTTCGGAAAAAATGATATGGTTAAAATGATCATATTGCCAAAGGCACACTACAGATTCAATGCAATCCCTATCAAAATTCCAATGGCATTTTTCAGAGCTAGAACAAATAATTTTAAAATTTGTATGGAAACACAAAAGATTCCAAATAGCCAAAACAATCTTGAGGAAAAAACTCAAAGCTGAAAATAGTACACCCCCTGATTTTAAACTATACTGCAAAACTACAGAAATCAAAATGGTATGGTACTGGCATAAAAACAGACATAGATCACTGGAGCAGAACAGAATGAACCCATACTTATACGGGGAGTTAATCTATGGCAAAGGAGGCAAGAATAAGCAATGGGGAAAGACAGTCTCTTCAATAAATGGTGTTGGGAAAACTGGATAGCTACATACACAAGAATCAAGCTGGACTAATTTCTCACACCATACACAAAAATAAATTCAAAATGGATTAAAGACTTGAATATAAGACCTGAACCCATAAAACCTTTAGAAGAAAATAGAGACAATGTGCTCTTTGACGTTGTTCTTATTAATATTTTTTGGATATGTCTTCTCAGGCAAGGGAAACAAAAGCAAAAATAAACTAATGGGACTACATCAAACTAAAAAGCTTTTGCACAGTGAGGGAAAGTATAAAAAAAAAAAAAAAGAAAAGCCTGCCTATTGAATGAGAGAAGATATTTGTAAATGATATATCTGATAAGGGGCCAATATCCAAGATACTCAAAAATTCATACAATTCAACTTCAAAAAACAAAAAACTGAATTAAAAAAATGGGCAGAGGATTTGAATAGAATTTTTCCCAAGAAGACATACAAATGGCCAACAGGCACATGAAAAGATGCTTAACATCACTAATCATCAGGGAAATGCAAATCAAAACCACAATGAGATAACACCTCACATTTGTCAGAATGGCTAAAAAGGATGGCAAATAACAAGTGTTGGAGAGGATGTGGAGGAAAAGGAACACTTGCGCACTGTTGGTGGCAATGTAAATTGCAGCCACTATGGAGAACAGTGTGGAGGTTCCACAAAATATTAAAAATACAACTACTGTATGATCCAGCAGTTGCACTCTTGGTTATTTATCCAAAGGAAGTAAAAACACTAATTAAGAAAGATATATGTCAGTTTAATTTTAAAAGCATTTGTAGAACTTTTCTGTCTACTCCACTAGTACACCACCCAGTGGTCAGCCAGGGCTTTGTTTTACATCATATTTCAACTCTTGAAACATTTGCTCTACTACTTTGGTTAGGTTCAATGCCTGTGCAATTCAGTGGTGAGCCTGAGACTTAGTACACAGATTTAGCGGTTCATTTTCTCTATCAGCTTCTTCTCCATAACTCCTCTTCTCTCTCAGTTCTCCAGGGGTTTCTCTCTCAGATCTTCTGACTTAAAAGTCAGGATTTAAGTTTCCTATGTCATTTCACACTTTCTATGACTTGGTTCACCTTGGGGACAAATCAATGAAAGAGAAGGGAGGAAGAAAATTAATGATGATTTCACACACAACACACACACACACTTTGGACCTCAGGGACCAAGTTTTCTAGTTCTTCTCCTCAAAGAGAAAGAATTCCTCTCAGTTTTAGGTATATACATAGCTTCTGTATTTACTAATGTATTGTTCTGTGACCCAGGCTTGTCTTCACCTGAGTAAGCCAGATGAGAAAAAAAAAAGAAAACATAAGAAGGGATTTCCCTCCACAGTCTCCATCCCACCTACTCTTCCTTCTCAGTCCTCTGGACAGAAAAATAGAGAATAAGTTTCTTTTGGAGTTTTTCCTCCCCATACCTAGTGTGCAGTTCTGGGGTTTGTGTGCCCTAGAATCCAAGCTGAGAGATAAGAAAAGAAAAAGAAAATATCAATAAACTCATTGTCATGTTGGCCATACTTTCAATTTTGATTTCTTTCTCCAATTCATCTGCTATTATTTACTTTTCTGAGTCCTCAGATACATGTTTTTATATTATTACTAGTAATCAGTGGGAGATGTAGAGTAGTATATGCTTACTCTATGGTCACTGGAACTGGTACCAAACAAAATTACATGTTAGTTTTCCTTCTTTTTTAATTTCTTCTTTTACTGAAGTATAGTTGATTTACAATGTTGTTAATTTTTGCTATACAACAAAGTGACTCAGTTATACACATATATACATTCTTTTTAATATTCTTTTCCATTATGGTTTATCTCAGGATGTTGAACATAGTCTCCTGTGCACAAGGATTGTTCAACATACCCAAATCAGTCAGTGTGATACACCACAACAACAAAAGAAAAGACCAAAACCACATGATCATCTCAATAGATGCAGAAAAAACATTTGACAGAATTCAACACTCATTCATGATAAAAAGAAAACCTCTTACCTAAGTGAGTATAGAGGGAACATAGCTCAACATAATAAAAGCTATTTACAACAAACCCACAGCCAATATAATACTAAATGGTGAACAGGTGAAAGCCTTGAAAATCTGGAACAAGACAAGGATGCCCACTCTTACCACTTCTATTCAACATAGTATTGGAAGTCCCAGTCACAGCAATCAGAGAAGAAAAAGAAATAAAAGATATCCAAATTGGAAGGGAAGAGGTAAAATTGTCATTATATGCAGATGGCATGACACTACATATAGAGAACCCTAAAGACTCCACAAAAAATCTACTAGAACTGATAAATGAATTCATCAAGGTAGCAGGATACCAAATTAATACACAGAACTTGGTTGCATTTCTTCACACTAACAATGAATTAGCAGAAAGGGAATGTAAAAAAAAAAAAAAAAAAAAAACTTTAAAAATCGCACCAAAAAATATAAAATACTTAGGAATAAACCTAATCAAGGAGATGAAAGACTTGTATTCTGAGAAGTATAAAACGTTAATAAAGGAAATTAAAGATAATTAAAGATAAAGAAATGGAAAGATATCCTATGCTCTTGGATTGGAAGAATTAATATTGTTAAAATGGCCATACTACCCAAAGCAATCTACAGATTTAATATGACACATATCAAATTACCCAAGACATTTTTCACAGAACTAGAACAAATAATCCTAAATTTTATATGGAATCATAAAAGACCCAGAATTGCCGAAGCAAACCGGAGGAGAAGGAATAAAGCAGGAGGCATAATCCTCCCAGACTTCAGACAATACTACAAAGCTATAGTAATGTTACTTTTCCTTCTATTGGTACTCTCATTTATTTCTTCATGTTTTATTTTTGCTCATGTGTTTATTTGTTTTGCTTTTTTTTTTTATTATGAATATATTAGCCTGATATGTTTGAGTTTTAAAATAATTTTCAGCCTTCCTTGCTAAGGTATGTTTCTCTTTTCCTATAAAGTTTATAGAGAAAATAGAAAAAAAAAAAACAAAAACCCAAACATTACTTAAGAAAAAACCATTCACAGTTGTTTCAAAAAATATAATAAATCATAAAGTTGATGGGCAAATAATAGACTTTTAAACTCTATGTCTAGTGTTTTTCTTCTTGCCTTTTAAATTTTCTTTCTTTGATATACTTTTGTACTATTTACTTACTTTAATAAAAATAAACATTTCACCATATGCTACTTAGGAAAGGTGAGGAATCTAGCAGGAAATGGCCCACTTTGAACACAATTTGTAAAAGAGATCCATGGGGAATACCCTCATACACCCACTCAGATATACACAGCTTGGCTTCTGGCCCAGGGAATTGAACCTAGGACTTCTAGGTAGAGCTGAGGGACTTAGTGGCAATTATCAACAACAACAACAATAACAACCCCACAGTTATTTTCAAAGGAATTGTATCCACATGAAGTTTAAGGCAGTGGCACTACTGGGATCTGTTGATTACTCTAATTCCCAATACCAGTTTCCTTTTTGGCTATGCAAATCATTTAATGAACTGCATGTTTAACACTTACTACATGTTGGCACTATCCCATATACTGAGGGGATTAGAAAGATGAATTAGACGAATTCCTGTCTTTTAAGAGCAGAGGACACAGAGGCACACACAATTTATGAGGCTGTTTGTCAGACTGTGCTGAGTGCTTTACTTACAGAGGCAGAAGCAGCCTTCTCTGGGAGAACACACAGGGATGATTCACGCCTCCGGAGGGGAGTAAGGGAGGTTTCCTAGAGAGGTTATGCTTTAAATGAGCTTTAAGGATGTATGAGGCCATAGAGAAGTGGAGCACTCAGAGAATGTCATCCAAAGTAGGGGTATAAGCAAAGACTTAGAGACTTGAAAATTCATGGTATTCTTAGGGAATATAAACTAGTTCACCATAGCTGATATGTGGCACATTCCATATTGTCTTTTTTCTTGTGAACCAAGTTGTGTTATTTCTCCTATAACACAGTTTGTATAGTAGTGGAATTGACAAAACTATGGAAACCAGGATTTAGATTCCAAGTAGATGTGCTATTGCAGGAGTTCCTTAGAGGCAGCAATTGTTACTATTCCTTCGTTTGCATGCTCCCTCTATACGGAATGTACTTCCTATCCTATTTTTTAGCACTCTCCTTCAATCTCTTGCCTCCCCCAGAGAACCATGCCACCTCTCTCTCTTTCTTTCTAAATTATGTTTTCACATATTCAGGGAGTGGTTAGTATCTTCTTAAGAGTAGACACTATCTTTTTCACCCCAATGTCTCCAATCCTACCACCATGCATATAAGACTAGATACTTTTGTAATAAGCAGAAAGAAAAAGGTGATAAAGGCAAATGTCCTAGTGGAACAAGGGAGAAATCTGAGTTGATACAAGGCATCTATTTCCCTGCCTGAGCACTGTGTAATAACATTTCGCACCTTCTTTCCAATTTGTATAAAATTACTAAGAAATATAATCTGAATTCTGCTTTAATTAGCAAACAAAAGATTTGAGCTGGTCTACTCCCGTCTTTTCTGTAGAATTACATATAGGCATATTTAAAACTGTTTGGGGAAAAACAACCGTGTGCCTTGGGTTTTTTTTTTTTTTTAATAGTTTATTATTTCAAGGGAAGATTAAATCTGGGCCAATGGTGGGTACTGGAAATTCAAATTTAGTGAGATAAGACTCCAGGTACCCTTTGGACTTAACTCAACCATTTTGTATAATAATATGAACAACATCTCCTACTTCCATTTTTAAGATTCTGAAGAGCTTGGGAGAGCTTAAAGGGACCTCATTTATACATGTATTTCCCTAAAAAATACTGGTGGGTTCCTTCCTGATTTTTTATAAAAAAGGATTTTTGCTGAACCAAAAAGAACAAGAAACCTCTCACAACTGCCAAAAGTATTATTTTGATGTCTCTAATTTTTTTTCTTCTGTCAGGGATTGAATGGCACTCTAGAGGGGGAAAGTTAACAGTTATCGATTAATCAAAGTCCATTTCCTGGTTTTGTTAATAAAATAAGTGCCTCGATGTACATTGTTGTGTGCTTTTCTCCTTGTCCATACTAAAGAAAAAAAAAGGGAAACTGAAATGTCTAGCAATGAGTAGAACAAATGGTTGCATATTTATATAATAAAATATTATACAGAAAATTAAATGAATGAACTAGGTCTACAAAATCACAAATACATGTTAAGTGAAAAGCAAAACATATACAATTGATTGATGTATACAGAATGATGCTGTATATATAAAGTTTAACAACATACAAAGAGATCATATATAACTTCTGGGATACATACATATGTAGTGAACATATAAAAGCATGCCAAACAGTCATAAATGCCAAATAAGGAGAGCGATTAATTTTGAGGCAGAAGAGAGATTGTGATCAGGGAGAAGTACTCAGAGGACTTTAAAAATAACCATAATGTTTTATGTCTTTTAAGAAAAATCTGAAGCAATATGGCAAAGTGCTGAGATTTGGTAAAGACAGGAGGTGAGATAGGTGTTTGTAATATCATGCTTTATATGTTCTATAAAATATTTCATAATTTTGCAAAGTATTAAGTGGGAGCTCTCCATACTATCACTGCAACTTTTCTGTAAATCTAAAATTAGTCCAAAATTAAAAGTTTTGAAAAGTTACTAGATCTGGCATTGGTTTACAAATGGCTTGTCCTTAAGTCTAATCAAAAGAACCAGAGCTTAAAATAGGAGGTTCTGAGCTGAGCCCTAGAGAAAGAGCTCAGGTGAAGAAGTGGCTCATTCCGATCAGAAGATTTTTCACAGAAGGGAGCTTCTGAGCTGAGCCTGGAGCCTCGGGGAGAATTTTGATTGATGAAAGAAAGAAGAAAAGGTATGCCCAAGGCAGTGGCTACAAGTGACATGTATGATGAGTGACTAGTGGCCAAGTGTGGTTGAGTTATGAGCTACCTGGAGCAGTGAAGCAGGAAATGAGGTTTAACAGAAGCTGGGTTTCCAAGGACCTGGTATGCCATGCTGAGGAATGTAGACTTTACAATGTGGACATAGCAAAGATTTCCATGGGTGATGACAAATCTCAAACTGTTTGGCAGTGTGGACAGTGGCTGAAAAGAGTTGAGGACATTAAGAAAACTATTCAGATGTGGTGAGGCCCTGAGGTCAAAGAGATGACTGCTTTGAGGTCCAGAAAGATCCAGGAGCAGTGAGACTAGCTTCTTTGCCTTTTCCTGTCCTCTCTCTTTTCCACTCTTTATTCCTTTCAAGAGTTCTGCCAAAGCAGTTAATTTCTTTTTGAAGGCCATCAAATACTCCACCCAGGAGTGAGACTATTTTTAAAAATGAGAGGTAGCATATTCTATGGGAGGTCATCAGTAACAGAGCTCAAACTTCTTATCACTTTTGTGAATCTTGACAATGTGAGAAAAAGCATACATTGTCTTGTACACAAATTCCCTGGAATGAATTGATGTTCTTTCCTCTAGAGCTGTGACATGGTCGCTATAGAAAGAAGTCTCTCCCGTGACATGTGACCTCTTTTCATTCCCTTACAGAGGAGCTGCTTTGTGCCTGTGAAGGGCACTGGGGCCACCAATTTAATAATTCTGAATATCACTGTTGCATAATACTGTACTCTTTTGCAGTCTCTCCCGTGTGTCTTTAATGACCATTCTTACTTTCAGAGAAAGTGGGGAACAAGCCATCTGATAGGACTTTCTTCCAGCTAGTCATTCTTTTATTGAAATGGTGACAGATGTACAATCATCAGAACACTGGACTGAGAGGGTATCGAGTTTTTAACTTGCTCTAGGACCTAGGGTCTTAGCTTCCTTATCTGTAAAACAGAGAGCATTGTTTAGAAAGCCTCTAAGTTCATTCAGATCCTAAGCTTATGTGACTGTGACTCCCTCAGTTCTGAAGAGGGACTGTCATCATTTACTCATATTTTATGACCATCTTCTGAGTGCAAAGCTGTGGTTGCCTCAAGTACTTGAAGGAACTATTAGAGAGAGATGGTTGGCCTGTGAGAAATTTCCCAAATTTACATTTCAGGGGAGAAGTAGAACAGGGAGATCAGCCCCGTGCTTTGTGACCACCTAGAGGGGTGGGATAGGAAGGATGGGAGGAAGATGCAAGGGGGAGGAGATATGGAGATATATGTATATGTATAGCTGATTCACTTTGTTATAAAGCAGAAACTAACACACGATTGTAAAGCAATTATACTCCAATAAAGATGTTTTTTTTAAAAAATGAAGTAGAAAAAAAAAATGAAGGGAAATGGTAAGAAGTTTATGAACTTAAAAATTTTTTAATTTAGTTTTGCTCAGAACAATAAAAATTTAGTAAAAACAACACAAATTTGAATTCAAACGTGAAATAACATACAAATTTTATGTCAGGCTGTAATACTTTAGTTAAAAAAAATCACTTACCGGAGTCAAGATGGTGGAGGAGTAGGATGTGGAGTTCATCTCTCCCTACAAATGCATCAATAATACATCTACAAATGGAACCATTCTCACAGAACACCTTCTGAACACTAACAGAGGGCCTCAGGCACCTAAAAGGACAAGAAAGATCCCTGCATAACCAGGTAGGATGAAGGAAAGAAGAATGGAAAAGGAAGAGAAGAGGAAGCGTGATGGGACCTGTGCCCCTGGGCGGAGCTGAAGGAGATGAGAGGTTCTTGTATCAGGGAAAGCCCGCTCACCAGTCGGGAGATCAGTTGGGTTAGAAGGGAAGTTTCAGAGGCTATCATAGGAGAGTGCAGCAATCGGTCTGTGGCAGGTAGGACAGAGTGAGACCTACACAGATGGTCCTTACCACAGCCCTGCATGCCCCAGCCTGAGACAGCTGTCCGCCAGTGTGCATAGGGGCTGGGTGCTGGAATGTGGTGTTTGGAAGGCAGACCCAGGGAGAGGACTGCTGTGGGCTGTGAGGAGACAACCTGAAGGAAGAGGAGTGAGTAAATCTGCAACTGGGAATGCTCGTGGAGGAAACCTGGACTGCCATAAAAGTGAATCACCATTGTTGAGTGATGTGCAAAGGACAGGGCCACCACTGCAGCCTCTTTTCCCACTTGCCGTCCCCTGCCTCCCCGGGCACTAGGAAGGAGTCCCACAGGGGTGGGCACTCTTACAACCCTGGAAGCTACCGCTTCCTCCTCCACACCCCATCCCAGCTGTGGCAGGCACTCTTGTGAGCTCAGTGGCAGCTTCCTCGTCCTCCACACCCCATCTCTGCTGAGGTGGGCATTCCCACGACCCCAGCAGCTGCTGCCTCCCCCTCTGCACCCTGTGCCCACTGGGGCAGCTCTCTCGTGCCTCTGGCTGTCACCTCCACCATGCCCCCTTCTTGCCAGGGCAGACTTCTGTGCTCCAGGGCAGCCTCAGGAGCAGACCCCTGTGTGTGGCCCACACACAGAGATGGGGCTGAAACCACAGCTGAGCCCCAGGGGCTGTGTAACTAAGGGAGAAAAGTTGAAATCTCTCCTCACAGCTGTGCACACTGAGGATTGATACCCCCATGCTGGCTTTGTAAACTCAGAGCCTACAGAGCATCTGAACAGACAATGAGTGCTCTCACAGCCAAGATGGGCCTAGCTTTAACAGCTGTAGATTTTGTGGGAATGTACATGTGGGGGTAGGGTCAGGCCAGAGTCTGAGCTGCCCCCATGGTGCCCACAGCAGGTCCAGATCCATGATCACTGCAATCCCATGACCTGACTTCAGTGGATCTATGCTGGTGACCTGGTAAAAACAACACCTGAGAAACACCAGGTCCAATTGCTGGCATATCCATGGTTAAGGTGGGGTCAAGAGCAATGCTAACAACAGTGTAATCTGAGAGCTTACACAACGGGCACACCCACAGGTGAACAACTCCAGAGGAGGAATACTCAGTGGCTTCTCTCCTAGTAGGAGTATTCCAATCCCACATACCTTGCACCACAGATCAGAAACACAGCTAGGAAACAGATGTGGGGACCTATACTCCAACAACTAGGGAGCAGACCCCACCCCTGACAGGGCAGTGACACTCACAGAGCAAAGGGGAGGCCCTGCTAAATATCCAGTGCAGGCTCTGGTCATACAATATCAGTCACACCTCATATAAAGGGGATAACAGCTGCATACACTAAGGAAAGACATGGCAGACATCTATACTAAAAACAGACCTCACATCAAAAATACTAAACCCACTCAGGCTACACAGGGGTGTTCCCACATAAAACCTTCCAAGACAGTCTGAGGGTCTGGCAATGGGAGGAAGAACCCCCAGAGCATTTAGTCTTGAAGGCCTGTGGAGCTTGAGTGCAGGAGCTCAACAGGGCTTGGGGAAATGGAGATTCCACTCTTGGAGGGTGCACACAAGGTCTCACATGCACTGGGACCCAGCACAAAGCAGTAGCTCCATAGGAACCTGGGCTAGACATACCTAGGGGTCTTGGAGGGTCTCCTGGGGAGGTGCAGGTTAACTGTAGCTCATTGTGGGGACAAGGACACTGGTAGCCGAGGCTCTAGGGAATATTGATCGGAGTGAGCTCTCCCAGAGGTCCCCATGTTGGCACCAAGACCTGGCCCCACCCAACAACCTGCAAGATCCCGTGCTGGAAAGCCTCAGGCCAAACAACAGCAAGACTATAACACAGCCTTACCCATCAGTGAGGGTACTTAAAGTCTTCCTGAGTTCACAGCCATCTCAAAACACACCCCTTGACACAGGCATTCCCACCAGAAGGAAGAGTAAGTTCCACCCACCAGAGGGCAGGCACCAGTCCCTTCCACTAGGAAGCCTACGTAAGCCCCAGGACCAACCTCAGCCATCAGAGGACATACACCCTAAGCAAGAGGAATTATGATCCTGCAGCCTGCTGAAAGGAGACCACAAACACAGAAATTCAGACAAAATGAGACAACCGAGAAATATGTTGAAGATGAAGGAGCAACATAAAAACCTACAAGAACAACTAAATGAAGAGGAGATAGGCAATCTACCTGAAAAATAATTCAGAGAAATGTTAGTAAAGATGACTCAAAATCTCGGAAAAAGAATGAAGGCTCAGATTGAGGAAATACAAGAAATTTTAAACAAGGACCTAGAAGAATTTAAAGAACAAACAAACAGAGATGAAAAATACAATAACTGAAATGAAAAATACACAAGGAGGAATCAATAGCCTAATATGGTAAGTCCCCTACATACGAGCCTTCAAGCTTCAAACTTTCAAAGATGCAAACATGCATTCCAACAATGTCAGGTGTGAGTGAAATTGCAGCTTGCCCTCCATCTCCTATTGCTGACGATCCTTCAGCACTGCCATCTCCCACCTCCTCTCCCTCCTCTAGTCAATGACTTTTCTTGCCTGTTCACTTGATGCCAACCCCTGTGTGCCAGCTGTTGTAATGTACTACTGTACTTTTCAAGGTACTGTATGATAAGATTAAAAATCTTTATTTTTTTGTACATGTTTTTTTCTGTATTATTTTTTGAAAAGTATTATAAACCTATTACAGTACAGTACTATATAGTTGATTGTATTAGCTAGGTACCTAGGCTAACGTTGCTGGACTTGTCCAATTCACTTTTTCAATTCACTTTGTCCAATGAACAAATTGGACATATGGACACACTCTTGGAATGGAAGTCGTTCGTATGTAGGGAACTTACTGTAACTGAGGCGGAGGAACGGATAAGTGACCTGGAAGATAGAATGTTAGAAATCACTTCCAAGGAAAAGAATTAAAAAAAAAGAATGAAAAGAAATGAAGATAGTCTCAGAGACCTTTCAGACAACATTAAAGGTATCAACGTTCGCATTATAGGGTCCCAGAAAAAGAAGAGAAAGAGAAAGAGCCTGAGAAAATACGTGCAGAGATTATAGTCATAAACTTTCCTAACACGGAAAAGGAAATAGTCACCCAATTCCAGGAAGCACAGAGAGTCCCATACAGGATAAACCCAAGGTGGAACACACTGAGACACACAGTAATCAAACTAACAAAAATTAAATACAAAGAACAAATAATAAAAGCAAAAAGGAAAAAGTTACAAATAACACACTCCCCATAAGATTATCAGCTGATTTTTCAGTAGAAACTCTGCAGGCCAGAAGGGGGTGGCACGATATATTTCAAGTGATGAAAGTGAAAAACCTACAACCAAGAATACCCTAACCAGCAAGGTTCTCATTCAGATTCGACAGAGAAATCAAAAGCTTTACAGACAAGCAGAAGCTAAGAGAATTCAGCACCACCAAACCAGCCTTACAACAAATGCTAAAGGAACTTCTCTAGGTGTGGGGGAGGGGGGGAGGCCACAACTAGAAACAAGAAAACCACAAATGGGAAGTTCTCTGATAAAGATAAGCATAAAGTAATAGTAGGAAATCATCCACACACAAGTATGATATCAAAACAAGCAACCATGAGAAGATGAGAGTACAAATGCAGGAAATGGGAATTGCATTTGAAATTAAGAGACCAGAAAGTTAAAATAACCTTATATATATACTGTTATATCAAAATATCAGGAGAAATGCAAACCAAAAAGCTGCAGTAGATATACACACAAAAAAAGAAAAAGCAACCCAAACACAACACTAAAGATGGTCATCAAGCCACAGGAGAAGAGAAGAAAACAGGAAGGGAAGAAAAAAGACCTACAAAAAAAGAGAAAAAAACCTCTAAGTAATTAAGATAATGGCAATAGGAACATACATATCAATAATCATCTTAAACATAAATGGATTAAATTCTCTGACCAAAAGACATAGACTGACTGAATGGATACAAAAACAAGACCCATATATATGCTGCCTACAAGAGACCCACTTCAGACCCAGGGATACATACAGACTGAAAGTGAGGGGATGGAAAAAGATATTCCATGAAAATGGAAATCAAAAGAAAGCTGGAGTAGCAAAATTCATATCAGAAAAAATATACTTTAAAATAAAAACTGTTATAAGAGACAAGGAAGGACACAACATAATGATCAAGGGATCAATCCAAGAAGATATAACAATTGTAAATATATATGCACCCTACATAGGAACACCTCAATATACAAGCAAACACTAGCAGCCATAAAAGGGGAAATCAACAGTAACACAATAATAGTGGGGGACTTTAACACCCCGCTTACACCAATGGACAGATCATCCAGACAGAAAATTAATAAGGAATCACAAGACCTAAATGACACATTAGACCCTATAGACTAATTAATATCTATAGAACATTCCATTTCAAAGCAGCAGAATACACTCTCTTCTAAAGTGCACACGGAATATTCTCCAGGATAGATCACATCTTGGGCCACAAATCAAGCCTTGGTAAATTTAAGAAAATTGAAATCATATCAAGCATTTTTCCAACCACAATGCTATGAGATTAAAAATCAATTACAGGATAAAACTGTAAAAGACACAAACACATGGATGCTAAACAATATGTTACTAAACAACCAATGAATCACTGAAGAAGTCAAGAGGAAATAAAAAAATACTTAGAGACAAATGAAAATAAAAACATGATGATTTGAAACCTATGGGACGCAGCAAAATCAGTTCTAAGAGGGAAGTTTACGGCAATACAATCTTACCTCAGGAAACAAAATCTCAAATAAACAACCTAACCTTACAACTAAAGCAACTAGCGAAAGAAGAACAAACAAAACCCATAGTTAGTAGAAGGAAATAAATCATAAAGATCTGAGCAGAAACAAATGAAAAAGAGATGAAGAAAACAATAGCAAAGATCAAGGAAACTAAAAGGTGGTTCTTTGAGAAGATAAACAAAATTGATAAACCTTTAGGCAGAATCATCAAGAAAAAAAGGGAGAGGACTCAAGTAAATAAAATTAGAAATGAAAAGGGAGAAGTTACAACTGACACAACAGAAATACAAAGGATCATAAGAGACTACTACAATCCACTATATACCAAAAAAATGGACAACCTAGAAGAAATGGACAGATTCTTAGAAAAGTACAACCTTCCAAGTCTGAATCAGGAAGAAATAGAAAATATGAACAGACCAATCACAAGTACTGAAATTGAAACTGTGATTTAAAAACTTCCAACAAACAAAAGTCCAGGACCATATGGGTTCACAGGTGAATTCCATTAATCATACAGAGAAGAGTTCATGCCTATCCTTCTGAAACTCTTCCAAAAAATTGCAGAGTAAGGAACACACCAAAGCTCATTCTATAAGGCCACCATCACTCAGATACCCAAACCAGACAAAGATACCATGAAAAAAAGAAAATTACAGGTCAATATCACTGATGAACATAGACATAAAAATCCACAACAAAGTACTAGTAAACCAAATCCACCAGCACATTAAAAGGATCATACACCATGATCAAGTGGGATTTAGCTCAGGAATGCAAGGATCCTTCATTATATGTAAGTCAATCTATGTGATTGATTTAAAAATTGAAGAATAAGGGCTTCCCTGGTGGCGCAGTGGTTGAGAATCTGCCTGCCAATGCAGGGGACACGGGTTCGAGCCCTGGTCTGGGAAGATCCCACATGCCGCGGAGCAACTAGGCCCGTGAGCCACAACTACTGAGCCTGCGCGTCTGGAGCCTGTGCTCCACAACAGGAGAGGTCGCGATAGTGAGAGGCCCGCGCACCGTGATGAAGAGTGGCCCCCGCTTGCCACAACTAGAGAAAGCCCTCGCACAGAAACGAAGACCCAACACAGCCAAAAATAAATAATAAATAAATAATAAATAAGTTAAAAAAAATTTAAAAAAAAAATTGAAGAATAAAAACCATATGATCATCAATAGATACTGAAAAAGCTTTTGACAAAATTCAACACCCATATATGATAAAAACTCTTGAGAAACTGGGCATAGAGGGAACCTACCTCAACATAATAAAGGCCCTATATGACAAACCCAAAGCAAACATCATTCTCAATGGTGAAAAACTGAAAGCATTTCCTCTAAGATCAGGAACAAGAATGTTCACTCTTGCCACTTTTATTCATCATAGTTTGGAAGCATGAGTCACGGCAATCAGAGAGGAAAAAGAAATAGAAGGAATCCAAATTGGAAAAGAAATAAAACTATCGCTCTTTGCAGATGACATGATACTATACATAGAAAATTCTAGAGATGCTATCAGAAAACTACTAGAGCTCATCAATGAATTTGCTAAAGTTGCAGGATACAAAATTAATACACACAGATCTCTTGTATTCCTATACACTAAAAACAAAAGAGCAGAAGGAGAAATTAAAGGGACAATCCCATTTACCATTGCATTAAAAAGAATAGAATACCTAGGAATAAACTTACCTAAAGAGAAAAAAGGCCTGTACTCAGAAAACTATAAGATACTGATGAAAGAAATCAAAGATGACACAGACAAATGGAGAGATATATTATGTTCTTGGATTGGAAGAATCAATATTGTCAAAATGACTCTACTACCCAAAGCAATCTACAGATTCTATGCAATTCCTATCAAATTATCAATGGCATTTTCCACAGAATTAGAAAAAGACAATTTACAATTTGTATGGAAACACAAAAAGACCCCGAATAGCCAAAGCAATCTTCAGAATGAAAAAATGAAGCTGAAGAAATCAGGCTCCCTGACTTCAGACTACACTACAAAGCTACAACCATCAAAACAGTTTGGTACTGGCACAAAAACAGATATGTAGATCAATGGAACAGGATAGAAAGTCCAGAGATAAACCCATGCACCTGTGGTCACCCAATCTATGACAAATAAGGCAAGAATATACAATGGAGAAAAGACAGTCTCTTCAACAAGTGGTGTTGGGAAAACTGGACAGCTACATGTAAGAGAATAAAATTAGAACACTCCCAAAGACCATTCACAAAAATAAACTCAAAATGGATTAAAGACCTAAATGAAAGGCCAGACAGTATAAAACTCTTAGAGGAAAGCATAGAATACTCTCTGACATAAATTGCAGCAAGATTTTTTTGACACATCTCCTAGAGTAATGAAAACAAAGACCCATAAATTAGGTCCCATAAACAAATGAGACCTAATTAAACTTAAAATCTTTTACACAGCAAAGGAAACCATAAACAAACAAAAAGACAAGCCACAGAATGGGAGAAATATTTGCAAGCAAATCGACCCACAATGGATTAATCTCCAAAATACACAAACAGCTCATGCAGCTCAATTTCAAAAAAACAAACAACCCAATCAAAAAATTGGGCTGAAGATCTAAATAGACATTTCTCCAAAGAAGACATACAGGTGGCCAAGAGGCACGTTAAAAGATGCTTAACATCACTAATTATTAGAGAAATTCAAATCAAAACTGCAATGAGGTATCATCTCACACCGGTCAGAATTGCCATCATCTAAAAATCTACAAACAATAAATGCTGGAGAGGGTGTGGAGAAAAGGGAACCCTCCTACACTGCTGGTGGGAAAGTAAATTGGTACAACTATTATGGAGAATATTATGAAGGTTCCTTTAAAAACTAAAACTAGTTTCCATATGATCCAGCAATCCCACTCTTGGGCATATATCCAGAGAAAACTATTATTCAAAAAGATAAATACACCCCAATGTTCATTGCAGCAATATTTACAATAGTCAGGACATGGAAGCAACATATCCATCGACATGTCCATAGTCAGAGGAATGGATAAAGAAGATGTGGTACATATATACAACAGAATATTGCTCAGCCATAAAAAAGAATGAAATAATGCCATTTGCAGCAACATGGATAGACCTAGAGTTTGTTATATTGAGTGAAGTAAGTCAGGGAAAGACAAATATATGATACAGATTATATGCGGAATCTTAAAAAAAATGGTATAAATTAACTTATTTACAAAACAGAAATAGAGTCACATATGTAAAAAAGTTAACTTATGGTTACCAGGTGGGAAAGTGGGGGGATAGATTGGGAGACTGGGATTGACATATACACACTACTATACATGAAATGGGTAACTAATAAAGATCTACTATATAGCACAGGGAACTCTACTCACTACTCTGTAATGACCTATATAAGAAAAGAATCTAAAAAGAGTGGATATGTATAACTGATTCATTTTGCTGTTCACCTGAAACTAACACAACATTGTAAATCAACTATACTCCAATAATTATTTTCTTTTTAAAAATGAGTTACCATTGAACCACATTTTCTCTTTCTGTCAAATAGAAATAATGCTTGTCTCTCAGAGTTTGCAGGTAACAAATTAGGTAATGGATTTGAAAATACTTGACATGATAGACGCTCTAAATGCATGTGAACAATTCTTTTTACTAAAGAATTAGTTTAGCTTATTAATTCAAACTTTCTTAGAGTGTAGAGGAAATGTCAGGTACTGTGTCTGGCACTCAGGTTTATTTTTCAGTACTCACACCTCGCTTTCCATTTCTTAATTTGCCCATTGTGGCTGACTCTCACCCACAACCTGATGTAGAGGGGCTAGATCAGTTTTGGGGCAGGTCTTCCAAATTGGATAGGTCACTGCTGCTGCTTCCGCCTCTGTAAATGCAGATGAGTCTCAGTTTCAGGAAGAATAAAACTGAATGCAGTGTCTTGTGCTTAGGAAAGCACCAGAACCAGAGCCAGAGCCCTGTGTTCTTGGTATATGTTTCCAACTCTGCAAGGAAGCCCTGGACAAATCACTTTATCTTTCTATTTTTCACTAAAAAATAAAGGGGTTGAATACAGTGGTCTCTTAGCATCTTCTTGAAATGTATTTTTTTAAACATTTTTGCCATTTCTTATGGGTTGAATTGTGTCCCACCACCCCCAGAAAAAACCCTCATGTTCAAATCTTAACACCAGTACCTCAGATTGTGACCTTATTTGGAAATAAGGTCATTGTAGATATAATTAGTTAAGCTAGGATGAGGTCATACTGGAGTAGGTACGCCTCTCCTCTAATCCAATATGATTAGCATCCTTCTAAAAGGGAGAAATGTGGACACAGATATGCACACCAGGAGAATGCTGCATGAAGATGAAGGCAGAGATAGGGATGCTGCATGGAATCCAAGGAACATCAAAGATTTCCAGCAAACCAGTAGAATCTAAGAGAGAGACACATGGAACAGATTCTCGTTCATAGTCCTTCACACCTCAGAAGGATCCAACCCTGCTGACACCTTGACTTCCAGCCTCCAGAGTTGTGAGACAATAAATTTCTGTTGTTTAAGCTACCCAGTTTGTGCTTTGTGGTACTTGTTACAGCCAACCTAGAAAACTAAAATAACACCGTTAGGGTGGACCACTGCTAACAGTGAGAAATGTTGTTGAAGTTCAAGTGAAAGACAATTGTATCTTACTTTGTGAGCAACTGTTTGTTCAAGCTAATATATTTTGGTTGGAATAGAAAGCAGAGTTCCATTTTAATAACACTGGCAGTTAATTTCTTCTTCTTCAAACAGTTCAAGACTGTTTGAACATCACAATGTTTTGACCCGCAGCTTGAGAAATTTACAACCACATGAGAAAACTCTTACTCAGGCCACTATATATAGTCAGAGATGAGCACAGCATTTAAAGCTGGAGCCACATGAACATGGAAGTTATTGTGTTTACAAAATGTTCCCTCCTAGATGCAGGATTCAGCAGTTTCTTGCCATTTATGCTCTCCTTCCCAAAGCAACCTCTGCGGGTTCTGTTCAGTACAGTAGTAACTCTTGGAACCCAGATACATTTATCGACTAATGCAGAGAAGGAAATTCGAGCATATAGAAAATAATCAGATTTATCCAAATGTACTGGGTATCCTTAATAGGCATAAGGCCATTCAGTGAGAAGTAATCACCCAAATGTTCACATTAAAGGACAAAAAGGGATTTATATGAGTTTCTGATTAAAAAAAAATTCATTCTGCTTAATTAGCTATCCTGCTCTAAGGGATGTTGCTACTAAAGACAATTGTTAAGTCTGATCCAGGCAACTAAGCCCTAGACATTGTAAGTTAATTAAATAATTGAGCATTTTATGCAAATTAAATAGTTTAGTGGGGGACAAGATTATGAGTGACTTTCTCCTGTTGTGAATAGGGATAAAGTGGGTCAGCCAAGTCTTTACTTCCTTAGGCAGTTTTTATCTTCCTTATTGCAAGAAAGAAAGATAAGATCTTAAAGCAGAAATCAGGAGGGAGAAAGACAAATCTGTTAACTCAGAGACACCACAGAAAGGTGAACTAATAAAGTCTTTCCCATGACTGGCTCAATATCTGTTGGGGCCATTATTACAGGAATCTTGTGGGAGGCAATTATGATCTTCCAGGGGGATTTGATACTAAATTACATTTTTTTTTTATGATTTAAAAATAGAGCTTTGTATTAGATGGGAATTAGGCTAAATTAATCCAATAGTTAGTCAAATCAGGCAAAGAAGAATATATATTTGAATCTTAAGCTGGTGATTTCCAAAATGGAATGTGCAAGACAAACCATAGGAATCCAGGAGGAAAATATTATTCATCTATTTATTTGGCAACTACTTAAATGCCTATTATGATCTGGGGACCAAGGATGTAGCAGTGAACAGCAACAATAAAAATAGATGAAAAAATCTCTTCCCTCAGGAATTTTGCATTCTAATGAGAGAAAACAGATTATCAATATAAATATTGGTTGTCAGGGTCCTGGAAAGAAACAGCTGGCACACTCAAAAGTAAGTAATTGAGGAGCATTTAATCAAGAGCTATTTATAGAAAGCTAGGCAGGATTTAAGAGAAACTAAGAAGAAACTCCCCAAGGGCTACCAAGAGTAGGAAGCTACCTCCCCCAGGGGAGCGGGCAGTGTCCCAGATTATTCCAACAGCTGTGGATGTAGAAGGACGCCCAACAGGAGGTGTGGCCTTGCTAGTGGAAAGCAGCCATTTTCCAATCCGTGGCCCTGCAGGGATAGATGCTGAGGGGATAAATGCCAAGGCTTCTCTCCCCTCACCTTCCTGTCCCTGCTGGTGCCCCCCACTGGCAAAATTCAAATGGAATCCAGAGTGCAAGGAGCCCAGTGGATGTAGTCCATGCAGTACAGCTTCCCAGGGCACAGAAAAGGGTACAAAAGGGGGAAGAGGTACCCCCAGAGTAAATGGAGAGCACCCACAGCAAAGTGTTCTGGAGAGTAATAAGGCAAGAAGAAGGGGGAGAAGAAGGGCAAGGAGAGCATAGGGAAGGATTTTAAATTTAAATAGGGTGGTCAGGAAAGGCCTTCTGAGAAAGTGACATTTGAGCAAAGATCTGAAGTAGAGGAAGGTGTGAATGGAGTGGCTAGTTGAAGGAGAGGGATCAAGTGTAGAGACCATGAGGTAAGAACATGTTTGGCAGTGTCAGGCATCACTTAGGAGGTTGGTGTGGCTGCAGATGAATGGGAGAAGATGTTGGCTAGTATCCACTGTCTTAGGAGGTACCCAATACATGTAATAATTAATATAATAGCATATTGATCTAATTTATGAATAAATATTTATAATGGGATTGCATACTGAACTTTATTTTTTCACTGATAGGGCCACACTACCCAAAATTTTGGCAACCACTGCCTTAGACTGAGTTGCTTTAAGATGTTGCAGGTAAATAAACTTATTATTATAATAGCTTATATAAAAGCTTCAAGGGGCAACAATGTTCTAGTAGTCCGATGCCCATTTTCACGGATTAAGATTAGCCCAATGTTACACTAAAGGACATGGCCTTGAACTCAGGTCTCCTAAAGTTCCTGTTCAGCACTTGGCTTCCCTACGTCATGCTCTCCTCCTGCTTTGTCATGTGTTGAAGGTCAACTACCTTAATAACGAGCTCTATTTTGGCTTACACACTAAATGAACATTCTCTGGATGTGGAATCTTGGCCACATTCAGAGACAACCTTATTGCCTCTGCCTTACAGCCTCACCCACAGAGCTCTAAGTTGAAATTTTGACAAAGAAATCAAGATGTAGAAATTTTAAACATAAGTGCAAATATTCAAACACTGTCATTTTCTGACGGGTACTCACAGCTTGATTGAAGGCAGAGGCACAGAGTTAAAATTAATTCATGAATGGGCTTGTAAATAGAAGTGTAAATGAGACTATAATTAAGATTTTTGCTAATTCTTCTTCTCAGCTATGGACTTTAATGTGGGTTGGTTTTAGCTATATTTAGCCAAAAAGTTAAATTTTAGAAGCATGTATGCCTTTAAATCACACATATTGTATAAACGTTTAGGGTTTCAAATTGTGGCAAAAACATCCAAAAATTGCACCTTAGTTGTTTTATAGTTATTGCAATTTCAGCTAAATATGGGCAAAAAAATATATGTCATACTGTCCTGCTTACATATGTTAAAGTTATTTTGAGTCATTTTAACAGGAATAATAAAGTATTCTCTTAGAGATGACAGTATCCTTTTAAATTATTTCCTTTGTTTTTCTCTCATTATAGAGCAAATGCCTGCCAATTATAAAAGCATTTTCTTTTATCACTTCAATGTATCATGGACATCTTTCAGGATGGTTATATTGATCAAAAATGTTCTTTTTAACAAATGCAGATTACCCATATGGTTTTAACACATGAATACACCTTCCAGAATGTAAATATAATATCAACAATATAGTAAAAGTCTGTGTAACTCCATTATAAGTAATAAATATCAATTAGGGTCCAGTTAAGAAAGTACAAACCACATAATCATTTCAACAGAGATAATTTAATATAAAATAATTGTTTAATCAGAGAGTTGGAAAGGGAAAAAGGAACCCTGATGTTTCACAGGAGTCATAATAACAGAAATAAGCTAGTGGCCCAGGACTGGGAGAACAGAGAGAAAGATGGGATGAGAATTTAGAAGCCTAGCGGAGGAGGCCACCGAACTGGGGTCTCAGAGTAGGGCTTGCTGTTGAGGGCTTTGGAGCTCATAAGAGATTCCTGCAAACTGGGACCCCAGACCTCTGGGGAGTGCTGCCAGCTGGTTGGTATCTCAAAGTGGGTGTGATGAAGCTGGCTCTAGAAATGTGGGAGGGAGACCTGCAAAGTGGAACCAACTGCTGCTGCCAGAGTGGCGCCCCATCCCTGAGGTAATGCTGAAAGGAACAGGATGCAAACCAGAAGGAGTGGGTCCTTCACGTTTCCCTTTAAATCCCCCTATAAGCAGTATCTACAGAAGTGAGCTGGTAAATCACAAATGAGGCTATTGAAGCCCAGCAGGAGCACCACAGGCAGAGTATAGCAGGGTAGGCTGGAAACTGCAAGAACCTCACAAGGGTGGGTGTCTCATGTTAAGTTCCAGCATTATTGGGATTGTTGCTCCATCCCTACATTAAAAGAAATTCCAGGGGCTTCCCCGGTGGCGCAGTGGTTGAGAATCCGCCTGCCAATGCAGGGGACACGGGTTCGATCCCTGGTCCGGGAAGATCCCACATGCCGCGGAGCAACTAAGCTCGTGTGCCACAACTACTGAGCCTGTGCTCTAGAGCCCGTGAGCCACAACTACTGAGCCCGCGTGCCGCAACTACTGAAGCCCACGCACCTAGAGCCCGTGCTCCACAATGAGAGAAGCCACTGCAATGAGAAGCCCGCGCACCGCAACGAAGAGTAGCCCTTGCTCGCTGCAACTAAAGAAAGCCTGCGCGCAGCAACGAAGACCCAACACAGCCAAAAATAAATAAATAAAATTAAAAAAAAAAAAATTCCATTGTGCCTAAATTCAGGTCTAGCTAAGTTTCCTGGGCCCCTTCTGTTTGAAGTTCTGAAGGACAGTTATCCCTGATCACCACTAGCAGACTGATGGATATGTTTCTTGTGTGCCAAAGCCCCCAAGAATAATTCTAGATGTGTGTGTTTGCTCTCAACCCCACCTACCATTTTCTTTGAATTTCTTAAGCCTTCCTAGGATCTTTTGAAAAGACATGTTTCATATTCTTCTGGGGACAGACTCTTATACAATTAAAAGTAAGTCATCCTATGTTATTTTGCAGGAATTTGCAACCAAAATGTTTAAAAGTTCTCAGAGAGGCTGAAAAATGTCATCACAGACACTTTCTGCATCATCTCTTGATTAAAATTTCTGCTAGGTGCACCATGGCCTCTGCAAGTGACATTGCCAACAGGGGCTTGAAAGAAAGTGCAGAAGGTTTTTAGTTAGAAAGAGGTAATTACTTTATGCTACAGAGTACTGTATTGTTAAAATATGCACATACAATTTTACCCTAGCTCGAAAAAGGACCCCTGTCTAACGTTAAGGATTCAGACTATGGTGTCATATTAAGTGAATTAAACATCTGTCTCTTTTCTGGGAGAATAATTTCCCTGCATATAATGTGCCTTTACAACTGAGTGGGAATATTTGCACAGCACTAATATAGTTTGCAAAGAAACCCACAAGGTCATGTCTACACCGACGATAACATTTGCTCTGTTTACAAACCGTAGGCAGGTGAACCTCCATCGGGTTTAATGAGGTTCTCCCAGTTACCACTCTGCAGAAATCTGGGCTGCTTCTTCCAGTCATTCACTGCCTCACAGAAAAAGGTGGCTTAGAAAGTCTAGACAAAGTCTTTGACTTATTTTTTGACATGTGAAGATGCACCCTAAAATCAAGATTTTGCATTGTAAAAAGTGCCCAAAGCCCTCTGTGGAACAAGGTGGATTCAATATAAAGAAATTCATAAATAATTATATTCTAAAGGCTAAGTAGATAAAGATCTGTTCTATTTGAGAGAACTGAAGCATTAATCATTAAGGGTTTTTTTATTGTTTTACCTTCTGCTTATCAATCTTTTACTTCTCGATTAAGATATCTGAACTATTCTCACTGGCAGAGATGCATGAGTATATATATGTGTGCATATGAGAGCAAAAGGGAGTAAGCAAGAATAAGAGAAAGATCCATCAGTGTGGTGTGGTAGCATTTACTCAGTATTTATGGTCAGAATTCCTCATTCATTCATCAATCAATTGATATTCCATTATCATATTATAAGCTACGAGGAACATTAGGACATAAAACCATACTTTCTGCCACTATTATGAGATATTATAAGAAGTGGTATAGGAGAGACATTGGATACAACAGAATTGCAGAGAAAGAAGACAGTACCACTTCCTGAGGCAGAAAGAGGCATTGAGGGAAATTCCCAAAGGAAGAGATACTTGAGTCCAGCCTTAGAGAATGAGTATGATTTTAATGAGTAGGTAAAGAGCACGGTATGATGAAGAGAGGAAAGCCCCAGGACACACAAGTAATGACAGAGTTCTTGTTCAGATGGAGGCCAAGATGCATGAAGAAGAGCAGTGAGAGATAAGCCCCAAAGAGAGGCTACTTCCCGAGAGTGGAGTGTCTTTAAAGCTACATTAACAAGGCCCCAGTGTACCAGAGGCAATAAAGCAGTTAGATGAATGCAGGCAAAGGGAATCAGGGAGAAACTGAATATTGTGAGACTTCTCAGTGGATGGTTATTTTAGATTTTTAGGAGGTTAAAAAGATGTACAGAAGCAATGGAAAGGGAAAAACATAGAAGATACTTCATTCTTCATTTTTTATAAATTCTGGATTCTTCAGCCTGCTGTCCTTGGAGTCCTTTCATTTGCTGTAGTGGTGGATGGCCTGAGCCTTGAAGCCTTTGTCAGCTGGTTTTGAGGTCAGTGTTGATGGTATGTTACCTCTTCTTACCATATGCCTTTCTTTCCTTATTCTTTTCTTCTTTGTCTGTTTTTATTATTTTTACTTTTCCTGCCATAATTTTAGGATAGTTTGGATACAGTTCTTATCTGACCTGAATTTCTGATATAGCACCATTTTCAAGCATTCTGCCACCCCTCCTAAGAGTGTGTTTGCATGTTTCTGATCATAAATGCTGAGTTATAGTTCAGGCTATATGTAACACTTGTTACTGGGAGCAGGAGAGGTAGTCTGAAAGGAAGTTAGGAAGGGAAACAGACTACCTGGTAAGGGAACAGGGCAGAATGAGGCTTAAAAGACAGGTGAAAAGATATGGAAAACCAGTTTAGCATACCTCAAAATTTTGCAGAAGGCTAGCGCCACAAAGTGATTTAATTCTGAGACTTGGATGACAGTCCAGGAAATGAGATGCTACGTTAAATGGTAGACCTAATTGGTGTGGGGGAAGAAAGAGCAAATTCAGTTGCGATGAGCTTAACTTGCATCTTTCAGAAGGCCCTGGTACTCACATAGTACAAGAGCCTCAGCTTTGCTGAATCTTCTATTCCCAGTCAAGAATTGAGTCTGCATTTGCTTAAGCTGAAATCAGTACTAGAACAAAATTGAATGTGTGCCATAAGTTTCAGTTTTTCTTCAAGGAGGCAGGAAGGCCTGGGGTGTCCATCAGGGACACTTGCCCCTTCCTTGATGGAGTGCCCACTTTCTAGGGAGCTAATGCTCTGAGTCTAAGGACCTCAGACCTTCTGAAACATAAAATGCAGTCTCTTTTAAACATCCATTAGCAGCTGAAGCCTCCTGTTGTTACTTTCTCCTCTTCGGTTTTCCTTGAAATTGGAATAGATTTGTTAGCCAATTAGGATAAAAATCAGCCAATTAACTAAATCCCTATTAACTTCTCATGTCTAAGGGCAGGGATGAAAGGAAAGGATTCTTGCTCCATATATTAAGGCTTCTCATGTCTCCTGTTTGGCAATTGCTAAGTATGACTGTTTCTCTCCTTTCTTACAAGGGGAAGGCTTATCACCTGCATTTTATTCCTGGGTATGCCCAGATCATCAGCCAAGAAATTTGGAAAGTGGGTGCAAGGAGGCAGATAGTCTTTCTTTATCATTCCCACACTGAAAACAGATGTTATAAGACAATTAATCTCAGTTCATCAGAATAAAATTCTTGGGAGGATTAAAATTTGGCCCAAATAAGCAGTCTTTAATTTTTTTTTTTTTAATTTTGCAAGTACTACCTGCTCATTGTGGAAAGCTTGGAGCATATGAACATAGTTGCATATACATTAATATTTGCCTATAATTGCACTATCCAGAGATAACTTCTATCCACATTTTGGTTATATTTCCCCACCATTGCACATTGCTTTATATATTTGAAACAATATTCTATATAAAAATTTATGTTAATGACTGCATAAATATTCTTTATGCGGATGCACCTTATTTATTAAAACTTTTCCTTACTATTGTTGCATATTTAGATTGTTTTCAGTGCTTCATTATTATAAGTTATGTTCAGGTGAATATCTTTATTCACAAAATATTCTTGGTTTTTAAATACAGTTTATGGTTTCTAAAGTAATGATAAGTGTGGACTCTCTTCTGGTAAAGTGGGAGGTGTGGCCTGGTTGCTGGCAGTGCCTGTCAGAGGCCACATGTTGGTCAAACCTTCATGGCCTAGGGTCTGATACACAGATTCTCAAATCAAGAAACAGAATATTCTTGGTATGTCCACAGATCATCTAGTCCTTGGGACTTGCTGATTCTCATGAACATAGCACAGGATGATGAATAAGTCATCATGGTAATCTACTTTATAATGAGGAAATTGGGAAACCCACTGCCAACCACTGCCCCCGATAGCTGAACTCTTTCTGTTTACCATCTAAAACAATATTTTTCTTTTTTGAGATTAGAACATTTAGGAATGTTTATCTGAGGTTTGCTTGGTGAACAAGGAATTAGAACAAAAGAAGGTGGATAACATTGAGGGCTATAGTGAGTTCTGGTGAAATATTGCTACTCCCACCAAGAAACGCCTTTCTGTGCCTCTCTCATGTGACAGGGCAGGAAGAAAAATGTGGATGTTTTTTTCTCTGTTTTATTCTTTCTTATCAACCCTTTGGTTGATATGCTTTTCTCCTTTGATCTATCATTATTCAGGTCACCTTGCTGTAAATTTGTGAGACCTACTTTCTCCCAATATATGTTAATTTTATCAGCTGTTTTTTCTTTTTCCAATTTTTATGGTCTATGAGCAACCTGCATTGGAAGCACCTGGGTTGCTTGTTAATAATGCAGATCCCTGAATCCCACACAGATTTATTTAGTATGAGGTCCCTAATCAGCTCTTTTGACAGCATTTGATTGGTGTGTTTACTTAAAGATCAAGAATCAAGGTGAGTGAGATCACATGGAATTTAAGGGTTGCAGGTTGCTTGGCTTTGAATCCAGGCCTGACTTATTACTGGCTGTTAAACTTAACCTCCCTGAACCTCAGTTTCCTCACCTGTTAAATTGGGATAATTCACATTATGAGTCTGTTGTGAGGATTAAACTGGAACAGGGCCTAGAATTGAGGTAGCACTTAATAATAAACCATTAGGCCGACTCTTCATTTATAGCATCCTATAAAGACCTTTGACCCTTTAACCATCTTTCCCTGATTCTTTTCTTTTCAAACATTAAGCTAGTCCCTTATTTCCTCACTGAACCAATATTAACTGAGTGCCTCCTATGCTCATAGCTTCTTGCTATTCCCTGAAATTAACACTTCATCATTACACTAAGGCTCCATTGGTATATGTCCATAGCTATCAGTAATCCATCACCTCTGATTAATTCTGGACTTGGGTTTTGCTTCCTGCTTTCCAGGAGATCAAAGAAATGTAGAGTTGCCTCCTTCTGAGAGAAGGGGGTGTACATTCTTCTGTTTGGTGATCCAGACTTGGCACAGGGTCTTTTTTGTTGAACTGCCAGATTGTTAATGAACTTCTGTACCGCTATATCAAAAGTAGTGGAACTGAGTGTTCTGAGAAAATGCTTTATAAGCCTTAAAGTGTTGCAAAAGTGAGGGCTTTGCTGATTTTTATTGATTTCCCAATGCATAGACAAAAGCAGGAAATGATGGCCAGAACTGGAGTTGAGACTCAGGCTGCTTACAGAGGAAACTTTTAAAGATCTATTCACTGCCGATTATATTTCTGACTGTATATTTCTGATTATATTTCTGAAAGTCCTTGCTAACTTTCCTAGGCATCTGAGCCTTTAAAACTTAAATGCTCTTTTAATCTCCTGTCACTATGAACTGGTGTTTCCTCTGGGCACTTTGAGTTCTTCTCCACTAAGACCAGGGAGCTGCCAACAATAATGAGGAAAATTCATATTCTCATTATTCCCAAAAGATTTTGGACTTTAATGCCTCAAGCCATTGATTTGAGAGAACCTTCTAAGCTGGATCAGTCTCAAAGAATTCTTCACTCAGATCAGCATGAATTTCTTTTGCTGTGTTGCCATGGATCTCCTGGAGAAGCCATAAGTTGGAGCATGGTTTATTAAGGACTGCACTTTGCCTTAAATGATGATAAAGGAAAAGGCCAGCCTTCATGCTATCTGTTTGAGCAAGCATTACAACAAAGATCTACTCCTTGTACTTAGTACGTGAACCTGAGTTGTACTGCCAGGAGAGCAAAATTGTACTGAAATGCAGAGACCCTACTGACCAAGAAAATGCTGGTCATTGTAAGCATGTTGCAATTTAAACATGAATAGTTAAGAAATTAGGAATGTGTAACAGTTTACAAAGCACTTTTACATTCATTATAACTGAATCTTTGTACAATGCTCTGTGAAAATGAGAAATGTCTTTAAAGATGGAAACATAAGTACCAGCATGGATAGGCATTATTTTATGTTCTAAAGCCATATTGACCAATGTCATGGTCTCCTGTGGTGGTACCACTTTACTTCTTTTTCCAATATGATCATTTGATGCAGCCTTCAATCTACCTTCCATGATTGGTACAAGAAATGGATCAAATTTCTGTCCCAGGCTATACTTTTGAAAGTTCAGAGCATACCATGTCCATGGACATAGAAATGAATAAAATGCTTCTCTGTCTCCTCACTGACTGACTCATGAAATTCATTTATTCCTCTTCTTACTGCCTACTGCAAGTCTCCTCACTTATCTGCTTTCTTCCTTTGATTTTTCATCTCGAACCATTCGTTTTTCTTTATTCCTTTTGGTAACCCAAATTTGGATTTTTGCATTGATAAGAATGCCATCATCAATCCCTAATCGTGTCTGGTATTCATACTCAACAACCTAGATAGTTAAGACTGTATCCATAGGTTTGGACTTATCTTCCCACTTCATTTGGGGAGAGTGATCAGACATTAAATACACATCCTGAGTAAATGCCTGATACTGGGACTGTCACAAAGTAGATGTACAGTAAAATGCAGTCCTCCTACCCCTCACCTTTTGTCTCTTCTTCCACCAGTGTATATCAAGTCTTGACTACTTTTTATTCTTTTTTTAAAATTCAAACAACATTACCTATGAATTTATTATATACTGGGCACTGTGCATAACAATGGTGATTTAGAGACAGAAGTCTGTTTTCAAAAAATTTCCATTTATTAGGAAGACAGACATGTACAAAATTGCAACAAGATGTATTAGAGTAAAAGAATTCCCTAGTTGCACAAAGATGGGTGTGAGATCCATGAAAACACTGGAGAGTGGAGGGAGTAACAGATAGGGAAAGCTTCCTAGAGAGGCCTCTTTGACCTTCATCTTGAAAGATGAGAAAGTGTTGTCTGCATGGGCTATTGGGAAGGGCATTCTAGGCAGTGGAACCACTGTAGGCAAGACATGTTAGTGGAACTGCAAAGGGCTTCATAAGGCTGGGCATGTTAGGGAACCAGCTGGTGAGAAGAATCAAAATATCAGTAAATCCATTTCATTGCTGGTGTCTTTTCAAACACAAATGCTTTTCTTTAAAATTCCCTTAGTAGAAAAATCTCAAATAAACAACCTAATCTTACATCTAATGCAACTAGAGAAAGAAGAACAAACAAAACCCAAAGTTAGTAAGAGGAAAGAAATTATAAAGATCAGAGCAGAAATAAATAAAATAGGGATGAAGAAAACAATAGCAAAGATCAAGGAAACTAAAAGGTGGTTCTTGGAGAAGATAAACAAAATGGATAAACATTTAGCTAGACTCATCAGGAAAAAATGGGAAAAGGCTCAAATATTTATTGATTTCTAATTTTATTATTAGAAATGAAAAAGGAGAAGTTACAACTGACACTACAGAAATACAGAGGATCATAAAAGACTACTACAAGCAACTCTATGCCAATAAAATGAACAACAAAGAAGAAATGGACAAATTCTTAGAAAGGTACAACCTTTCAAGACTGAACCAGGAAGAAATATAAAATATAAACAGGCCAATCACAAGTACTGAAATTGAAAGTGTGATTTAAAAAATTCCAACAAACAGAAGTCCAGGACCAGATGGCTTCATGGGTGAATTCTATTAAACATTTAGAGAAGAGTTAACACCTTTCCTTCTGAAACTCTTCCAAAAAACTGCAGAGGAAGGAACACTCCCAAACTCATTCTATGAGGCCACCATCACCCTGATACCAAAACCAGACAAAGATACCACAAAACAAGAAAATTACAGGTCAATATCACTGATGAACGTAGACACAACAAAATACTAGCAAACCAAATCCAACAACACATTAAATGGATCATACACCATGATCCAGTGGGATTTAACCCAGGGATGCAAGGATTCTTCAGTATATGTAAATCAATCTATGGGATACACCACATTAACAAACTGAAGAATAAAAACCATATGATCATCAATAGATGCAGAAAAAGGTTTTGACAAAATTTAACACCCATATATGATAAAAACTCTCAAGAAATTGGGCACAGAGGGAACCTACCTCAACATAATAAAGGCCATACACCACAAACCCACAGCAAAAATCATTCTCAATGGTGAAAAACTGAAAGCATTTCCTCTAAGATCAGGAATAAGAAAAGGATGTCCACTCTTGCCACTTTTATTCAACAATGTTTTGGAAGTTCTAGCCGCAGCCATCAGAGAAGAAAAAGAAATAAAAGGAATCCAAATTGGAAAAGAAGAAGTAAAACTTTCACTGTTTGCAGATGACATGATACTATACATAGAAAATCCTAAAGATGCTCTCAGAAAACTACTAGAGCTCATCAATGAATTTGGTAAAGTTGCAGGATACAAAATTAATACACACAGATCTCTTGTATTCCTATACACTAAAAACAAAAGAGCAGAAAGAGAAATTATAAACAATCCATTTTACCATTGCATCAAAAATAATAAAATACCTAGGTATAAACCTACCTAAGGAGGCAAAAGACCTGTATGCAGAAAACTATAAGATACTGATGAAAGACATCAAAGACGATACAAACAGATGGATAAATATACCGTGTTCTTGGATTGGAAGAATCAACATTGTCAAAATGAATATACTACCCAAAGCAATTTACAGATTCAACACAATACCTATCAAATTACCAGTGGCATTTATCACTGAAATAGACAAAAAAAAAATCTTAAAATTTGTATGGAAACAGAAAAGACCCTGAATAGCCAAAGCATCCTGAGAAAGAAAAACAAACTTAGAGGAATCAGGCTCCCTGACTTCAGACTATACTACAAAGCTAGAGTCATCAAAACAGTTTGGCACTGTCACAAAACCAGAAATATAGATCAATGGAACAGGATAGGAAGTCCAGAGGTAAACCCATGCACTATGGTCAATTAATCTATGACAAAGGAGGCAAGACTATACAATGGAGAAAAGATAGTCTCCTCAACAAATGGTACTGGGAAAACTGGACAGCTACATCTAAAAGAGTGAAATTAGAACATTCCCTAACACCATACACAAAAATAAACTCAAAATGGATTAAAGACCTAAATATAAGGCCAGATACTATAAAACTCTTAGAGAGAAACATAGGTAGAACACTCTCTGACATAAATTGCAGCAATATCTTTTTTGATCCACCTACTTGAGTAATGGAAATAAAAACAAAAATAAACAAATGGGACCTAATTAAACTTAAAAGCTATGCACAACAGGGGATTCCCTGGTGGTGCAGTGGTTGAGAGTCTGCCTGCCAATGCAGGGGACACAGGTTCGAGCCCTGGTCTGGGAGGATCCCACATGCCGCGGAACAACTGGGCCCGTGAGCCACAGCTACTGAGCCTGCACCTCTGGAGTGGTGCTCCACAACAAGAGAGGCTGCGATAGTGAGAGGCCCGTGCACCGCGATGAAGAGTGGCTCCCACTCGCCGCAACTAAAGAAAGCCCTCGCATAGAAACGAAGACCCAACACAGCCAAAAATAAGTAAATTAATTTAAAAAAAAATTTAAAAAAAAAGCTATGCACAACAAAGGAAAACTTAGACAAAACGAAAAGACAACCCACAGAATGGGGAAAATATTTGCTAATGAAGCGACCAAGAAGGGATTAATATCCAAAATATACAAACAGCTCATGCAGCTCTATATCAAAACACAAACCCAATCAAAAAATGGGCAGATGATCTAAATAGACATTTCTCCAAAGAAGATATTGAGATAGCCAAGAGGCACATGAAAAGATGCTCAATATCACTAATTATTAGAGAAATGCAAATCAAAACTACAATTAGGTATCACCTCACACTAGTCAGAATGGCCACTATCAAAAAATCTACAAACAATGCTGGAGAGGGTGCAGAGAAAAGGGAACCCTCCTATACCATTGGTGGGAATGTAAGTTGGTACAACCATTATGGAGAGCAGTATGGAGGTTCCTTAAAAAACTAAATATAGAACTACCGTATGATCCAGCAATCCCACTCCTGGGTATATATCCAGAGAAAACCATAATTGGAAAGATAAATGCACCTCAATGTTCATTGCAGCACTATTTAAAATAGCCAAAACATGGAAGCAACCTTAATGTCCATTGCCAGAGGAATGGATAAAGAATGTGTGGTACATATATACAGTGGAATATTATTCAGCCATAAAAAAGAATGAAATAATGTCATTTACAGCAACATGGATAGACGTAGAGATTGTCATACTGAGTGAAGTAAGTCAGACATAGAAAGACAAACATCATATGATACCACTTATATGTGGAATCTAAAAAAAAAAAATGGTGCAAGTTAACTTATTTATGAAAGAGAAATAGAGTCACAGATGTAGAAAACAAACTTATGGTTACCAGGAGGGCAAGTGGGGGAGAGATAAACTGGGAGATTGGTATTGATATATACACACTACTATATATAAAATAGATAACTAATAAGGACCTTTAGTCAATACTCTGTAATGACATATATGAGAAAAGAATCTAAAAGAGTGGATATATGTATATGTATAACTGATTCACTTTCCTGTACACCTGAACTAAAACAACATTGTAAATCAACTATACTCTAATAAAAATTATTTTTAAAAGTTCCTTAGAGAGATTTCATCTTGAACAATCACTTCATGAATTATCTTTTATAGGCCTAGGCCCTGTAATCAGGTGTTGTGCTATGTTCAAGTTTCTGCTCTTGAGGTGCTTGCTTCTACTTAGAATTTGATATTAATGAATTTGCAAAACATTGAAAAATATAACCATGTGTAATTAAATATGAAATTATGTGGCATCTAACCAGCTTCTCTAGAAATCCAGAGGGATGACTTAACCAGTAAAGGATGATTTATGGAGGGATTGGGATTTAAATTAGGAATTGTAGGATGTATAGGATTTGATAGGGGAAGGTCAAGAGAGAAAAGAAGATAAATGTGGAATCTAAAAATTCAAACTCATAGAACTAGGGAGTAGAAGAGTGGTTGCCAGGATCTGAAGAGTGGGAACATGTAAGTCAAAGAGCACACACATACACTTATAAGATGAATAGATTCTGGGGATCTAATGGACAGCATGGTGATTATAGTTAACAATTCTGTATTGTATACTTTAAATTTGCTAAGAAAGTAGATCTTAAGGGTTCTTACCTCAAAAAGAAAAGGTAACTATGTGGATGTGTTAATTAACTTGGTTGTGGTAATCATTTTACAATGTATATGTATATCAAATCATCACATTATACACCTTAAAAAAATCATGTTGTACAATCTAAATGTATACAATTTTTATTTGTCAATTATACCTCAGTGAAGCACAGGGGAAAAGAAGCCCAGAAGTAGGAATGAGCACACTGTGTTTTTGAGGGTATGGAAATGAAACAGCATGATGTTCATCCATTCATTCCACAAACTGTATTGAAGGACTCTAATATGACAAGCACCGGGTAGAAAATAAGACGCAAAGCAGACAGCATGGTCCTGTTTCTTCTCATCCATCCATCCATTTATCTATCTATACATTTGATTAGTAGTTGTTGAGTTGTTGAGTGTGCCAAGGATTGGAATGGGAACTGAGGGTGTAATGATGGCATTGAATCAGAGCTCTAGGGCTACAAGACAACACAGATCTTGAGTAATCTAATCCTGACCATTGCTGTGCACTAAATTCTGTTGTGAACCAGAGATGTAGCCTATTTTCCAGTCATGGTTCTTCTGTGTCTGCTCAGCTCTCATATCATTTGTAATGTGGAACTTACCCTGGAGTTGGGGAATTTAAGGAACTGCTGCAAAAACTAAAGTACATGGCATTGGGAACCTGGATTAGGCTAGCGGTACCTCGGTTGGACAAGAATCATTTGAAAGCAAAGAATTCACCCAGATTTGATCTTTGATAAGATTTTGGGGATGATAGAGATCTACAGTTAGTGAGATGCCTGCATGTTTTATTGCCTGCTAATAGGAAGCATGTTGATGCAAAAGTCAAATAGGAAAATTAAGAAGAGAAGTTAAATGTGTTGGTAGAAGTCACTATGTCAAAGAAGCTAAATCTAGCATCTCAACAGAAAATAAATGCAAGCTTATTGGACAATCCATCCCAGTACAAAATTGGGAAAAGACCAACAGATCATTTGTGTGTTTTTGTTCCCTGTTTAGTGACCAATTTTATTGTGTTTGGGCCCCAAGACTCAGGGATAGCACAAAGATTATTTTTCCTGATGTAGTATGAAGATAACTGAACCCTTATTTTTGCAAATGGTAAAGAAAATGCCTTAAATACATGCCAAAATCAAGACAGACTGGAACGGCTGGAGATTTCTCTAGGATTACCCAAATGTGAACACTGAGAAGTTGTAAAAGGCGACTGATCTCCACATACATCTGAGCAGCAGGGCTTTCATCATTTGCATACTTTTGCAATTTGTATAATGGTAATTTTGTGCACACATATAGAGAGAGTGAGAATTAGAGGGTGACAAACAGAGGGAGATGTTTACATACTCAAACAGATATGGATAAAGGACACTGTATTTCAAGATATCCACATGTTTTGCAGGATTTTAAGTGTTTCACCAGATGTTTGAATTTGTAGGGAATTGTTGTCTAATAGCGTGTTGGTGAATTTTTCAGAATTTAACACAGTTAAGTTCCTAGAGTCACTAATCCTAGCAAGTTTCCCTGGAGCATGTATGGTCCTTTAGAGGTAGCAGGGAAAGAGAGCAGGCTTTTTGATCAGGAAGCCTGATCTTATAAATGACCTTAAATGGTAACTATACTCAAAACAATATGGCACTGACACAGGAATATAAATATAGGTTGAATAATCCAGAAAGACTGGAAGCAAATCTAATGTATATAGAAACTTAATATGTGATAAAAGTAACACTCAATTGGTCACAAAAGATGGTTTATTTAATAAATAATAATGGCATTATTCAGTTTATATCTGGGAAAATCTTAGACCTCAGATTGTGGTCTAAGTATATACAAATTAATCTCTGATAGATTTTAAAAATAAAATTGTAAAAACTATAACAGTAAAAATATTTTTTTAATATTTAGGAAAATACATACACTCTAGTTGGATATGCAATATTAAATAATAGAGAAAACAGAGAAACCTTATGCACAAAAAGATCGATAAATCCAACCATGTAAAATTTAAAAATCCCTAGATAACCAAATACCAAAAATGAGCTTAAAAGGTAGTTAATAGGCTAGGAGAAAATGTTTATAGCATGTGACAGAGGGCTAATATTTCTAGAATTCAAATGATACATAAAACTCATATGAAAAACACAAATAACCCAGAGAAAAATACATGAAGAATAGGATCAGAAGAGAAATGCAAATAGCTAATGAGCATATGAGAAGATACTCAACTGTGGCAGTAGTTAAGAAATGCAAATTAAATCAGTGAAATCCTATCTTTCCTATTAGATTGTCATAAGTAAATAAACAAACAAATAAATAAATAACATTCAGTGCTATGGAGATTATGGGGAAGTGGACATACCACACATAGCTGATAGGAACATAAATATTTATAGGGTTTCCCTGGTGGCGCAGTGGTTGAGAATCTGCCTGCCAATGCAGGGGACACGGGTTCGAGCCCTGGTCTGGGAGGATCCCGCATGCCGCGGAGCAACTAGGCCCGTGAGCCACAATTAATGAGCCTGCGCGTCTGGAGCCTGTGCCCCGCAACGGGAGAGGCCGCGATAGTGGGAGGCCCGCGCACCATGATGAAGAGTGGCCCCTGCTTGCCACAGCTGGAGAAGGCCCTCGCACAGGAACGAAGACCCAACACAGCAATAATATAAAAATAAATAAATAAATAAATAAGCAAATATGGTTAAGAAAAAATATATATATATAAAAAATATATATTAAAAAAATATATTTATAGACACTGCCAGTATCTTTTAAAGTAACCTGGCAGCATCTATTAAAATAAAGCATGTACGTACCTTGACTAAACAATACTACTAGTACAAAAAGTATATGTTTGAGGTTATTTATTGCAGCATTGATTTTCATGGTAAAATAAGATGGAAACAATCTTAATGTCTTTCATTTAGGAAATGGTTTAGAAAAGTAAGGTGCATTCAAACTATGGAAACTCTGTAGCCTTACACATGAATGAGTAGCTCTATGAAGGATTGACATAGAGGACATTCATGGTATATTGTTACTTGAAACAAAAACTATTTTTATAAATAGAACTTCCTTATGTGTATAGGTACTTGAATGTGTTTGTATGCACATAGTGAAAGGTGTTGAATGATGCCTAATAAAGTGTTCACACCAATTACCTCAGGGATGTCATTGGAAGGAAGGAGGGTGAGATGATTACCTCTTGCTTTATATGCCTGTGTATTGTTTCACATGTTACCACACATGCATTACTTTACTTCCTTTGTCTGTCTTGTTATTTCTTTGTTTTAGAGAAAAGAACTGATTTCAAATTCTAGTCCCTCTACTTACTGGCCAAGTGACCTTGGAAAGTCATATAATCTCTTTAAGTCTTATTTTTCTCATCTACAAAGTAACAGTAATATTATGTCACAGAATTGTGGGGAGGATTAAGCAAGATAAGATATGTCAAGTTCCTAGCACAGAGATTATGGTGACTGATCAGCAAATGAAAACTCCCCCTTCCTTCCTTTCACTTCACCTTCTGTTGATGTGCTTGCAGGGATGCAAGCCAGTTAGCATATTAGAACCAATCCTAAACAGGAGGCTGAAGCTGCTGTATAAACAAATAATCCACCAACTTCCAAAAGCTAAATTAAAATTATTTTCTTTGTAGATAAAACCATCCTGGATGACCCATATCACTGCTAACTCCCTCCATTCATCCAGACGTTGAGAGTTATAGATCCAAGAAATAATTTCACATGGTTCATTAAAAGTATGAAATTGAGAGACCAATCCTATGACCTAGGCTGCTCCCTGCTTTGAATTCAGGTTGGGTTGTGTGGGCATCTGAAACCTTCCTCTCTTCCGCATCCTGCCTGGAGCCTTTACCCTTTTCATCTCTGGAATGTTATGGTGGTGGGATCACAGACCTGGTGGCCACACCATTCCCCAACATTCCCTCACGGGACTCCTTCTCCAACATTCATTGAATACTTGTTATAGAAATGACATTATGCTAGACCTTTTATAAGCATATTCTCACTTACCTTCCCAACAACTCTGTGAAGTATCATCTTCACTTTACAGATGCAGAAACTAAGGCTATAGAAGTTTAACCCCCTGCTCAAGGTTGCATGGTAAGGATATGGTAGCTCATGGTCTTCCTCCTATGTAATAAAAACTCTCCAAGTTGGGGAAGTCAGAAGACCCAGTGGCTTAAAATCTCCCTGCATAAAAGTTATTCTAATTCCAGCAATAATTTGTCTCAGTTTCTAGAAAAACTTTAGTCTTTTAACTAGTTATAAGACTTGTATGGCTTGCAGTTTCTATTCGTACTTTCAGGATTAATTCAAACGTCTCCTCTGCTAGGAAGGCTGATGCCATCACTTGAGGAAAGGGTCAGGATCAATTTACTCCTCTGTCTCCACTTAGACTTTAATATTCACACACCTTAATTATAACACATGTTTTATTATAACATGATTTGTTAGCTTGCCTGTCTTCCCACAATTAGAGGTCTTCATTAGAGTGGGAACATTTTTAAAAATTTGTGCATTAAAAAAAATCTGTCTCATAGGAGATATTCCATTAATTTTTTAGGTGAATGCACAAATTAATGATTATGTATTAAGTAATATATTTCCAACCCTTTAGAGATTCCCAAGTGAGAGAATGGGAAGCCCTAGTTAGAAGCCCTCCATGTAATATGAATCAGAGTTCCAACAGTGGAAGAGGAATTGCAGCAAAAGAGTTATTCAAAGCCAGTTCCCCCTATGATATAAATTTGAAATCAGAAAGGGGCCAAAAATTCTGCAACAGTGAGTATTTCAAACATGCTAATTAATAATGGCTCAAAGTGGAGATTTATTAGAGTTGAGAATAGGGAAATGGACAGTAAATCAGCTCTGGTGAGGAAAAGAGCAAGGAAAAGATATGAGTTCTTCTTTTAAATGTATTCATATGCTTTATAACCCTATAGTAGAGATGGCTATATTGAAGCAGAAGCCTTTATTTGTAAGGACTGAATTCACTGAAAATATGTTTTATGCCAGTATTCATTTTCCCAACTTGCAATTGCTTTCCTTTGGCCGAAAAGTTGGGGACTTAGTTTATTGCTTGAAAGCTAGAAAAGATTGCCTTAGCTGAATCTCTTCATGAAAATATTCCTTGCTTCAAATGATTACTTGTAATGCACTAGTTGCATCATAGGAAAATGCTATTTTATTGGAACATATATTGAAGAGAATAGTTTTTAAAACATTCAATTAGTTGTGCCTTTGAGATAGAATTTAAACAAACCCAAAGCAATAGGATTAAATTCTCATAAAAACCCAACTGTTGCTTAGAAACCAATTCTTTTCCTACTCAAACTACTCCAAGGGTAATCAAGCTCACTCTTGGCTGTATTCCAACCAAGGCTTTTAATTCATAAATCAGACCATGGTACTCCCTTGCCCCAAATTCTCAGTTGCTTTCTAATACATTAGAGTAAAATGCAAGTTCCTGTCCCTGGTCTTCCTGGCCAACCTCATCTCATCTCACTTTTCTTCTCATCTGGCTCATCTAGTTCAGGTTAACTTTCTTCCTCTCCACTCTTTGAACACATCAGGCTCTTCTCTGCCAAGACCTGCTCCTCTCCTCTGCTTTGGATGCCCTCTGCCCTGCCACTCTTCAGAAGCAACTCCTCTCGGTCCTTCCAGGGTTTGTTAGATGTCATCTACAGAGGAATTATTCCTGGCCATTCTACCTAGGTTATCTCCCCAATCCATACTATATTCTATAGTTCATTACTGTTTTAATTGTTTCTACAGCATACTTGCAAATAGTTCTAATTACATAGATATGCGTATATAAACTTGGAGATAAACACTATCCCTCATATTCCCTACTAGACTGCAAGATCCATGAGAGCAGGAACCATATCTGTTTTATTCATTACTGATTGTCCAGAACTGATGGCAGTGCCTGGCACATAGAGTAGGTCCTCAGTAAATATTTGCTGCATGAATTCTCAGTGTCAAGCCTAATGTCTGGCACATAATAGGCTGTCAATAAACACTTTTTAATTGAGTTTGTCTTGTTTCCATAGGATTTAGCAAGTCACATAAATTGCATAAATTAATTCCAAGTGTCAAACTCCTTGCCATAACAGCATGGTCTGTGCAAATTCTGCTGAGATGACAAATGACAATTCAGGACAAATGAACAAGGAGGATGCCTAAAAGCTCAGACTGATTTTGGAGCATTTTCTATAGGATACAAATGTCACTGAGACAAATTTTAACTCAGTATCAAACTTGATCCCTCTAGTTCATTGCTCTCTCAAACTATTTCTTATTTTAGTAGGAGCTTTTTTGGTTTTGTCTGAGGGTTACCATGTGTTAATAAACTAAACTTGAGCTTTTTGTTCCACTGGTTTTTGAATAAGCAACTGATAGGTTTTGCGTTTTCCAAGGCTCATGTTTTAAGTAGCTTAAATCAGTCACTGAGCATTTTCATAGCTCACTGGACCCAGAGCCAAGAGACCATTGGGTTTTGTGGTTTATGGTCACAATGACAGCATTGCCACAGGGAAATGTTTTGGCAAGATAACACATAGCTGTGATGCAGCAGTTAAGTTCCATTGTTTAGGCTCTGTGAAAATTAATTTGCAAAAATATCCAAGTCTGGTGTCTGTTTTAGGTTATATGTAAATTAAAAGATTGTGTGAAAAGGATTCTAGAGATGGTGCCATTCAAACATTTCAGACCAGTTGTTTACTAATTAGGGTAATTCTCACTCAATTTTACTTTATTTACATTCACATTTTTTCTCAACAATAAGTTGTATCAGTCAAGCTAGAAAAAGACACCGCATTAGCTAGTAAACCATAATAACTGATGCTTTTTAAAAAATGACAGAAAATTTAAAAATTTGATTTATTGGGACAACCATAGGAATTAAGAGAAAAACAATTCAGCAATGATTCTCTAAATTTGGAAATAAAAGCAGTGCCATAGCATTCTACAAAGTCATTTCATTCCCAGGGGTGACATGGGGAGTTTATAAACCTGAAGGATCAAAAATATGGAGCATAGTTACGTATTAGGATCGTGGAGATAACAGAGTTCCGCACAAATGCAGAGGGAGAGTTTCCTACTCTAAATCTTGAAGCCTTAGTTCATTTGTCCAGCCTTGCTCTGAAGGTAAAGTCTACTGGCTCACTCCCATGCTCTAATAAGTATGGGCACCCCATGCTTCTGTTTCCACAGCCTTCCTCCTATAGCATTTCCCTAGAACCTAGATTACATGACATTTGTAGACCTATTCCTGGTCCCTTTTGGCACCTAAGGTCCCTGGACTAGATTTGCACCTTAATTATTGTCCCAACACATAACAATGATTCTAAGAGCATTGACTTCTTTCATCTGGACTAGAACCTTGCCTAGTCCAGCTCTTCATGGGCAGTCATCCCCATTAGCTCTCCTTGAGGTCCTGCAGATGAGACACAAACACATCTTATCTTGCCTGAATTGAAGGCTTTTTTTTTACCCAGCTATAGTTGAATGGCTTTTTAAAAATCCTAACTTTATTTGGGATGATTGATATTTAAAGCAGTTTGATTTAAACCTTTGCACTTGAAATTTATTTTAACTGGAGACTAAGCATTAATGTTACTCTTGATCTACCAAAAGAGAAATGGTAGCAAAAGTCTTACAATGGCCATAACAACAATTTAACTCTGAAACTCTGACTCTAATAACCTGCTCATGTATGAAGCCTGCTGGGGTGGAAGGGATTTAGAGCACTGTGAGTCTTGAGACCTGGGTACAAGTCCTTACTCTGTCCTTCTCTGCCTCTCCCTGGTTGTGTGGCCTTGGGTTGAGGACTTTATCTGCCTTTATGGCCTTAATTTTGTTTATTAATTTAGATTAGATGACCACTAAGGTGGCTTCTATTTCTGAAAGACTATTAACTTACAGCTGATTTAAAATGAGCAATCCAGTGATGAATAAACTTTGATACCTCTTCAGGAATGGAGCTAATGAGGGTCACAGCTTAGCAAGGAAGAGTGTTTCTCAGTTATTCCTCAATTGTCTAAGCAGGTGGTTAGAACCAGACACACAGGCCTCGATAGTGAAGTGGGTATATAAAACCCTGAAACTATTTGTCATAAAGAATGCCATGCCCAATAAAAGCAAATCAGATGTTCACATAATATTTTTGCTGTTTGTGTTTTTATGGGGGTACTTTTGGGGTGTGAAGTTTATTTGTAAAGCACAGAAGCATCTGCCCACCCATGTTGCCATATAATAGCAGTCTGGCAATCCATTTATAGGATTTGATTATTTTTGTTAATAATTTTCATGGGAGTATATGAAATGCAATATGTATCATCTCTTACTATGTTTATTATGAATCTGCCTTCCAGGGAAGGCCCCCCAGGAGATCACAGATGGCCTGATTGTCAAAGAGGTTCTTGTCTCACAGGATTTTAAAGATAAAGGGGGCTGTATTAGTTTCCTATTGTGGCTGTGACAAATAATAACAACTTAGTGACTTAAAACAACACAAATTTATTATCTTAGAGTTCTGGAGGTGAGAAGTCTGAAATGAGTCTCATGGGGTTAAAATCAGTGTCAGCAGGCTGGTGTTCCTTTTGGAGGCTCTAGGGGAAGAATCTGTTGCTTTGCCTACTCCAGGTTGTAGAGGCCACCTGCGTTCCTTAGCTCATGTCCCCTTCCTCCATCTTCAAAACCAGTATCTTCTGTCTTCTCTGACCTCTCTTTCCATCCTTAAATCTTTTCTCTATGTCTGTGATCCTTCTACACCTCTCTCATTAAAAAGACACTTGTAATTATGTTGGGCCCAGATAATCCAGGATAATCTACTCATCTCAAGATCCTTAATTTAGTAATTTCTGTCCAGTAACTTTTACAATGTAAGGTAACACATGCACAGGTTCTGGGGTTAGGATGTGGACATCTTTGGAGGGGGCCATTATTCAGCCTACAACAGAGGCCATAGAGACCAACCAAGGCCCAAAAAATAAATTACTATCTAAGGGCACACAACTAATTTGTGGCAGTGCCATGACTGTATCCCTGGCATCCTCACATCTGCCATGTTTATGTGCATCACTGAAAATCACAGGTAAGAACATGCACTGATGGAGGCTTTATTTTTATAATAAACTTGAAATGATTGAAGAATAAGTATAAAATTAAGTCAGTGATTTTAAAAGAGCGTTTTAGAGATGATAGAAGTTTATGTTTTTTAAAATACATTTTTAATGCAAGAGCTTCCTTAAATATTATAATTTTGCTAGGTCATGGTACCTTCTAAAGATAAAGTGACTTGCAGAGATAAAATAGCTTAAATAATGATGGGAAATGAAATTGCCAAGGAAGCACATGTACATATTCTTCTATCTACTTCCCCTTCCCCTCTTCCTCCTTTGCTTTCTCTCTCTGTAACCCTGGCCATTGTTGCCATTTTGAAAATCTGTTATAGCTGGAAAGTCAATTCAAACTTTTTAATTAAAGGGGGTGGATCTACCAGAGGCTTATTGCCAAGGGGTTAAACCAAATTAGGTTATTTGCCATATTTCACAATGAAGCTCACTTTATTTTGGTGTTGAAACATTCTTCTAAGACTCTAAGGAACTTGTTTTTTATCACTTCTGCCCAATAATTGCCTGTAACAATTAAAAGGGTTATAGAATTTTGAATTTAGATGGGACTAGACATACCATCCAGCCCAAAACTTCTCTCTTTCATAGTATCTTTGGCAGGTATTTGCCATACTCCTCTCTTGCTTCAGTTTTCTCCATCCATGACATGGGAAGGAATAATGGCTGCTGTAAATTAAAGGTTGCATTAAATTTGAGTTCCTGAGAGGAAACGTACATTTGAGAGTGTTGTGACTTTATTGTTAGGCTCATCTTCTGTAGGAATCACTCCCTGTTTCCACTTCCACTGCTGCAGGCTTTGGTGCCCCTCATCTAGAGTTTCATATACACTTGACTTAACCTCATATGTACCCCACCCCCAGTGTGGTAATTGTTCTTACATGCATCTGCCTTCTTCAAAATTCAACTTAACCCAATGCTGGACATGCAATAGGAGCTCATTGGACTGCTGATGGATGCTGTGGATGGATGATTGAATGATGATCATACAATCTCAGAGGCATATAAAGGACACATGGATCTAAAGCCTCAGTAAAGATACTGAGGGGGCAGGAAAATGTTGAAGATACAGTCGCTGATCTTCACTGATGTAAAATTAGTAGGTTCGTTACCCCACTGCTCTGCTAACTTTTTTAAACAGAAGAAAATAGGACTGGAAATTGTCAGAAATTTATTTTAATAGATTATTTAATGTGACACTGAAAATGAGTGGATGATTTCCCTTTGGATATTTGCACTCAGCACTCAATGCCATCTTTTTCTGCTTATCAATGAACGCATTCTTCAGCTGATGGTACATTAAATCAACTTTCCAAGCTCCTGTCTGGCATTGATTGGGGGTCATAAAATAATTCACTACCTCAGTCTGGTCTTGGCAACCAGCAGAATAAATACCTTATATATGTTGAATGCTACTTCTTTGAAAAGCTTATAAAACTTTCTATCGAGAACAAGGTTGATTCCCATATCATTCCTGCCAAACAGAAAAGCAGAGCATCAGCTCAGGAGTTGTTATATATTTAGTGTACCTCAATATGAAAAGATGATGTGGCTGGACTATGCCATCTTCTTATTAAGTCATTAATGCTAGCTATACCCATCAAAGAGACCACAGAGTCAATGGGTCAAAAATAAATAAAATCTGATCTTAAGACATCATGAAGGTAAGAGTTAGAGAAATTGACCAAGATTCAGGCCAGGAAACTGCCATAACGACACTCAAGGATCTCTATGTGTGGGAAACATTGGATGGCTCTCTTTGATTTTATGACTTGTGTGCCATAGCTCTTTTTCCATTGTTTCCCCAGCCTGATTCTAAAATTTCTTTCTGTTTCTAGTTCCTTCTTTCTGGGGATTGGTGAACTCAGCTTGGAATCTTTGCTCTGTGGGGAAACGACAGTCGCCAGTCAATATAGAGACTAGTCACATGATCTTCGACCCCTTTCTGACGCCCCTTCGCATCAACACTGGGGGCAGGAAGGTAAGCAGCCATGTTGCTTCCATCGTGAAGTTGAGGACAGGGAGAGATGCTGATTCTGAAAGCCAGCCTTCCAGACCTTGATCTCTGTGATGAGTTTGTCTTTCCACCCAGGAGTAATATCACAGACCTCAGGCCTATTGCCAGCAAATATAATTATGTGTAAATCATGCTTTTTCTCTCTCCCTAGTCAAACCCTCATGCTTCTAATTACTTCTTTGTATTCCCTGGATGTTGCCTGAAGTCCTATCCCTTGGTAGCTCATGAAAGAAAGTTAGAAAACAGCATTGCCTCCTCTGCATATCATGCTGGGAAAATTCTTCCTCTCAGAAACCTCTTTACTGGGGCTTCTTTTAACCTCAACAAAGTGAAAAAAAAATTTTAACAAAAGTAAAATCAGACATTTATCATCCTGGAAGGAAAAACAAACAAAAATCACCTTAGATGATTTATAGGAAAATCAATAATTAATTTTACTATGGCTTGCTGGCTAAGAATCATAGCTCCTGCACAGAAACGCTGAACTATGCTTCCCGATTCTCACATCAACATCCCTTCTTCCCTATCCTTCCCCCATAATGAGCTCCTCCTTAATTTGTGGAAGAGCATAATGTCCATGGGGTTTCCTCATCACTGGAATCTAGTGTTTGTGTTTTTTTGTTTTTTTTTTTTCTGGTTTATCTCTATTTAGCTACCCTTACTGTTGAGTAGATTGTTGAAGGTGGAAAAAACACACACAGAAAACTGTGTTTGAACGTGATTTAGCTGTTGTGAACTCAAGAGGAACGGAAAATCATTTGTGTGCAAGAAACTGGGGTTAAAATTTGGATAAATTTCACTATTGCTGATGCCTGATTCTCCAGGGGTTGGGCTCCTTGGGCTCTGCTTTCTACTCCCCTTATGCAGTCTGTTCACCTTAATTACCACAAGTTTGTAAGTAATCTTTTCACCTTCTGATATATTGTATTTTTTTCTTATCACATAATTTTCACACACACATTGAAAAATCGAATGACCCATCAAAATTTTGTTAGTGACTTTGACTCAGGTCACAAGGCAAGTTTTAAAGGATCTTGCATGTGATTGAGACTATTTAGCTAAGTAGTGTTTGTGTGCTGTTTTAAATATGACTTGGGAAGCACTTTTGTAAAAAGGTCCTATATAAGTTCATGATGTTTATTGTTCTGATTGTATAGAAAACTAACCTACCTTAATTATTGTTCCAATTGCAGTTTTATTTTACAAACCCTAAAAGGAACTTGACTTGGGTTCTACATATACCTCTCTCTAAAAAGTTGAATCATTCAAATCAAGTCATGAGCATGTATAGGTTCACTGACCAGTATATAAAAAGGGCAAATTGCAATTTTGAATATGCAATCACTCTTTCTCTCTTGGAGAGGGTGATGGAGGATATAACTGTATCCTAGGCAAACTGAGAAATGAAAAAAGTAAACACACACAAAGCAGAAGGAAGGCTGGTACCTGAATTCCAGAAATTACCTGAAAGATGGCCAGCAAGGCTGAAGCACAGAGACCTAAGAGGAGTTGGTGAGGAGATAAGGATGGAAGAAGAAGGCAGAGGCGAGATCCTGAGGCCATGTTAAGGAACTGAATTTTTTCTTAAGAGTATGACAAGGATTTAAAGCATTATTAGGTAAAAAGTACATAGGGAGTGGGATGGAAAATGTAGCAAGCTAACACAAACAGTGAATATACAAGTTTCATTTTCCATCAGACCATCTTAGAGGAAAATCTTGATGTGAAAGAAATAAAAAAACTAATTCAGGAAAGCTCTCTAAAATTTATTGGGAAAGAAGAGAATGAGAGATAGCTGGTGTTAAAAATCATTCATAAGTTATGTTATCTTTTGGTGTTTTTTTGTTGTTATGTGATTTAAAAAATATATTTTTAATTTAGTAAAGTGTACCTGATCCAAATCAATTTTCAAATGCTTTGGAGTTTGGAATTTTGGAAACATTTACTTTTGATGGTATAAATATTTATATCTGGCATGCTTTGCGTTGTCAGCTGTTTGAAGAGCTGAGGACCGTTTGATGATTTCCTTTGCATTTGTTAAAGGTGGAAAATATAAAATATAGATGGTAGTTGGATAAACTAACTGATAATGTAATGCCTAAACTTGATAGACAATAGCTAAATCATGTTTGCAATCTATTAAAAGATGGTGTTTAATGAATTGGAGATTTATTTTGGAAGTAAGGATTCAAATCACTGGCTCTGAATTTAGTTTTTCCTTGAAGAAATGTGTATCCAACTTAAAAGGTTTAAAAACCTCTCTGCAAGATTAGGAGGTTTTGTAGAATTTGGGAAAGCTGCCACATTTTGAAGTCTGAGATCAGCTGGGTATCAACATGTTAAATGTATCCCAGTCATTATGTGTTTTATGTCACATTTGTATCCATGAACATTATTCCTGCTCATTGTTAAATGTACCTTATTTACAAACCCACGAAGCAGCTCTGCTGCAGTACCTCACTGTGTTACTGTGTTTGTTTGAACATATTTGATTTGGCATAGAGCTCAGATGATGAATTACAGGTTTTGTTTGTTTGTTTGTTTATTTGTTTTAGCATGAGGTAGAGCTGAAATTCAATGTGAACACAAGACTACAAAGGGTAATAATAGATGAGAATCAAAACATATGATGTCTTGGATATAAAAAAGGATATTTATTTTACAAACAATGTGGTTTCTTTTACCTTTTAAGATGCTTATTTACAATGATAATTTTTAAGCAATTTTTTTTTTTTCTTGAAGAAGAGTACTTTTTATCCAGTTGTTAATATCTGACACATAGGACAAAATCCAAAATAAGTGTACTTTCAAACAACACTCATATATTGTTGCACTGCATATGGATATAAGAATCCTACTTTGGGAGAAATGTGGCCAAGATAGAGGAGTAGGAAGACCCTGAGCTTACGTCTTGCCATGGGCACACCAAAATTACAATCATTTACAGAGCAACTATCTACAAGAACAACCTCAAGACTAGCTGAAATATTTTCCGCAACTAAAGATATAAAGAAGGAACTGCAATGAGTTGGGTAGGAGGGGTGGAGACATAATATAGTCAAGACCCACACCCCTGTGTAGGCAACCCATAAATGGGAAGACAATAACAAATGCAGAGTTCCTCCCCAAGGAGGAAGGGGACCAAGCCCCACATTAGGCTCCCTAGCTAAGGGGTCCTGCAGCAGAAAGATGAGCCCCCAAAATGTGTGGCTTTGATGGTCAGCAAGGCTGACATATTGAGAGAGTTGGAAGGCTTTAGGAAATAGAGACTCTGCTCTTAAAGGGTGCACACAAAATCTCACATGCTAAAGGACCTAGGGCAGAATCAGTAATTTGAAAGTATCCCAGATCAGACCCACCTGCAGATTTTGGAGAGCTTCTCAGAGAGGCAGAAGGAAATTGGGACCCACCTTGGAGACACAGACACTGGTGGCAGTGCCTGGGAACTTGTTCTACCTCAAGGACACTGGTGCTGGCAAGCACCATTTTAGAGTCTTCTTTCTATCCTATTAGTGCCTGGGACTTACACACCAACCAGCGGACCAGCACCACGCCAAGACCATCCCAGACCCCACAGCCAGCTGCCCTAGGACCTGGCTTAGACCACCAGAAGGACAGCACCAGCCCAGGGACCCCCCCCACCCTGATCCATGCAACCAGCTGTACTGGGAACTGGCCTAACCCACCAGTGAGCCAGCAGCCACCATGTGAAGCAGAGCCTGGTGGCCAACCAGGCAGAATGCAGCCTCACCTACCAGCATTCCCACAGTAGTTGGTCCTGCCACAACAGAAAGGCCCATGCAGCCAACATAGGGGGCACTCCTAGAGCATATAGCTGTGGTAACCAGAAGAGAGTGTGCTGGTAGGCTCCATAGGACCTCTCCTACGTGAGGTCACTTCTCCAAAATCAGGAAATATAACCAAATTGCCTAACACTGGATATAAATACAGAGAATAGGCAAAATGAGGAGACAGAGAAATATGTACCAAAGAAGGAACAAGACAAAACCTCAGGAAAAAATTTTTAACAAAATGAAGATAAGCAATCTGCCCAATAAAGAGTTCAAGGTAATAATCATCAAGATGCTCAGTGAACCCAGGAGAAGAATGGATGAACACAGTGAGAAGTGAAATAGAATTAGAAAATATAAAGTACCAAACAGAGCTGAAGAATCAGTAATTTAAATTTAAAAATACACTAGAAGGAATCACAGTCGATTAAATGATACAGAGGAATGGATCAGCAAACTGGAAAAGAGCAGTAGGAATCACCCTAACATAACGGAAAAGAGAAAAAAAAAGAATTTTATAAAATGAAGATAGTTTGAGACCTCTGAGACAACATCAAGCACACTAATATTTACAATGTAAGGGTCCCATAAGAGAATAGAGAAAGAAAGGGGCAGATAAATTATTTGAAGACACAATAATCAAAAACTTCCCTAACCTGGGAAAGGAAACTAACATCCAGGTCCAAGAACCACAGAGTCCCAAAGAAGATAAAGCCAAAGAGGGCCACACCAAGACATTGTAATTAAAATAGCAAGAATTAAAGATAGAGTATTAAAAGCAACAAGATAAAAGCAACCAATTACATACAAGGGACCTCCCATAAGTCTATCAGCTGACTTTTCAGCAGAAACTTTGCAGACCAGAAGGGAGTGGCATAATATATTCAAAGTGATGAAAGGAAAAAAACCTACAACCAAGAGTACTCTACCCAGAAAGGCTATCATTTAGATTTGAAGGAGGCATAAAGAGTTTTAGAAACAAGAACAACTAAAAGAGTTCAGCATGACTAACTGGATTTATAAGAAATGTTAAAGGGACTTATCTAAGTGGAAAAGAAAAGGTCACAATTAAAAATATGAAAATTGTAAAAGGAAAAATCTCATTGGTAAAAGCAAATATACTGTAAAGGTAATAGATCAACCACTTATAAAGCTAGAAGGAAGGTTAAAAGACAAAAGTAAAATTATCTATATCCACAATAAATAGTTAAGGAATACACAAACTAGAAAGGTATGAAATAGGAGGTAAAAAATTAAACATGGAGGGGGGGAGTAAAAATTCAAGGTTGTTAAAATACACTTGAACATAAAATAATCATGTATTGCTATATATTTGGTTGGCCAAAAAATTCATTCAGGTTTTTCCATACATTGATAGCAGATGCACACTAAAAGAGAAAGGAATCCAAACATAGTACTAAAGATAGTCATCAAATCACAAGGGAAGAGATCAAAAGAAGAAAGGAACAAAAAAGAACTACAAAAGAAAACCCCAGAACAATTAACAAAATGGTGATGCGTGCATACTTAACAATAATTACTTTAAAGGTAAATGCACTAAGTGTTCCAATCAGAAGACATATAGTGGGTAAATGGATAAAAAACAAGGCCTATATATATGCTGCCTACAAGAGGCCTACCTCAGATTTAAAAACACACAGATCGAAAATGAGGGATGGAAAAAGATATTCCATGCAAATGGAAATGAAAAGAAAGCAGGGATGGAGACACTTATATCAGACAGAATAGAGTTTATAACAGAGACTGTAACAAGAGACAAAGAAGGACATTATATAATGATCAAAAATAAATCAATGAAGGAAATATAACAGTTTTAAATATATATGCTCCTAACATAGATAAGAGCACCTCAATACATAAAACAAATATAAACAGACATAAATGGAGAAATTGACAGTAACTCAATAATAGTAGGGGACTATAACACCCTGCTTACATCAATGGACAGATCATCCAGATGGAAAATCAGTAACACTGGCCTTAAACAACACATTACACAAAATAGTATTAAAAGATATATACAGAACATTTCATCTAAAAGTAGCATAATACACATTCTCTTCAAATGCATATGGAACATTATCCAGGATAGATCAAATGCTAGGCCACAAAACAAATCTCAAAAAATTAAAGTTTGAAATCACATCAAGCATCATTTCTGACCAAAAGAGTTTGAGACTACAGATCAACTAAAAGGGAAAAAACTGCAAAAACCACAAACATGAGGAGTTTAAATAATGTGGTATTAAATAACTGATGGGTTACTGAAGAAATCAGAGGAAATTTTAAAAATACCTGAAGACACATGAAAATGGAAGCACATAGTCCAAAATCTATGAGATGCAACAAAAACAGGTCTAAGAGGGAAGTTTGTAGTGATACAGGCCTACCTCAAGAAAAATTTCAAATAAACAATCCACCTGTACACTAAAGGAATTAGAAAAAAACGAAAAACCCCAAAGTTAGTAGAAGGAAAGAAATAATAAAAATCAGAGCAGAAATAAATTTATAAGAAACAAACAAACAAACAAAACAATAGAAAAGAGCAACGAAATTAAGAACTGGTTCTTTGAAAAGATAAACAAAACTGATAAACGTTAGCGAGACTCATCAAGAAAGCAAGAGAGAGGAGCCAAATCAATAAAATCAGAAGGGAAAAGGGAGAAGTTACAACTGACACCACAGAGATACAAAGACTCATAAGAAAACATTATGAACAATTATATGCCAATAAAATAGACAACCTAGAAAAAAAAATGGATAAATTCCTAGAAATGTACAATCTCCCAGACGAATTAGGAAGAAATAGAAAATAAGAACAGACCAAATACCAGTAATAAAATTGAATCAGTAATCAAACAACTTCCAACAAAAAAAGTCTAGGACTGGATGGCTTCACAGGTGAATTCTCTCAAACATTTAAAGAAGAGTTAACAACTATCTTTTTCAAACTATTAGAAAATAATTGAAGAGAAAGGAAGGCCTTTGAAATCACTCTATGAGGCCAACATCACCCTGATACAAAAAGCAGACAAAGACACCACAAAAAAGAAAATTAGAATCAAATATCACTGCTGAAAATTGATGGAAAATTCCTCAAAAAACTATTAGCAAACCAATTCAACAGTATATTGAAAGGATCATACACCATGATCAAGTGGGCTCTATCCCAGGGATGCAAGAATGCTTCAATATCTGTAAATTAATCAACAAGATACACTACACTAACAAAATGAAGAATAAAAAGTCATATGATCATCTTAATTGATGCAAGAATAGATTTTGACAAAATTCAACAACAGTTTATGACAAAAACTCTCAACAAAGTGAATATAGAGGGAATATACCTCAACATAATAAGGGGCATATATGACAAGACCACAGCTAAACATCACAGTGAATGGTGAAAAGCTGAAAGCATTTTCTGTAAGATTAGGAAATAGACAAGGATGCCTTCTCTCACCACAGTATTGGAAGTTCTAGCCACAGCAATCAGAGAAGAAAAATAAATAAGGAATCCAAATTGGAAAGGAAGAAGTAAAACCATCACTCTTTGCAGATGACATGATAGTATATAGAGACAACCCTAAAGACACCAACAAAGAATGTGAAAACTACTAAATGAATTCAGTAAAGATCTAAGATATAAGATCAATATACTAAAATCTGTCACATTTCTATACACTAACAACAAAGCATCAGAAAGAGAAATTAAGAAAACAACCCCATTTAAAATTGCATGAAAAAATAAAATGCCTAAGAATAAATCTAACCAAGAAGGTAAAAGACCTGCACTCGGAACACTATAAGACATTAATTGAAGATGATACGAACAAATGGAAAGATATATTCAAGGACTGGAAGAATTAATATTGTTATAATGACTATTTTACCTAATCAACCTACAGATTCAATGTAATCTCTATCAAAATACTAATGACATTTTTTTCACAGAACCAGAACAAATAATTTATTCTAAAATTTGTATGGAAACACAAAGGACCTCAAATAGCCAAAACAATCTTGAGAAAGAAAAACAAAGCAGGAGGTTTCACACTCCCTGATTTCCACTCATTCTACAAAGCTATGGTATTTAGAACAGTATGGTACTGGCACAAAAACAGACACATTAATCAATGGGACAGAATCGATAGCCCAGAAATAAACCCATGCACCTAAGGTCAATTAATCTATGGCAAAGGAGACAAGAATACACTATGGAATAAAGACAGCCTCTTCAATAAATGACATTGGGAAAACTGGACAGCTCCATACAAAAGAATCAAAGTAAACTACTTTCTCTCACCAAATACAAAATAAACTCAAAATGGATTAAAGACCTAAGTGTAAGATCAGAAAGCATAAAACTCCTAGAAGAGTTTGTAGGCAATATACTCTTTGACATTAGCCTTAGCAATATATATATTTTTTGTATATATCTCCTTAGGCAAGGGAAACAAAAGCAAAAATAAACAAATGGGACTATGTGAAACCAAAAAGATTTTGCATAGAGAAGAAAACTATTAACAAAATGAAAAGACCACCTACTGAATGGGAGAAGATATTTTCATATGATATATCTGATAAGGGTTAATATTCACAATATACAAAGAACTTATAGAACTCAACATCAAAAAAACCAGCAATCCCATTTTTAAAAAAATGGTCAGAGGACCTGAATAGACATTTTTCCCAAGAAGACATACAGGTGGCCAACGGACACATGAAAAGATACTCAACATCACTAATCATCAGGGAAAAGCAAATTAAAACCACAATTCCACTTCTGGGTATTTTTCCAAAGGAAAAAAAATACTAATTTGAAAAGATATAAGCACCTTTTTTTTTTTATTGGAGCATTATTTACAATAATCATGATATTGAAGCAACCTAAGTGTTCATCTATAGATATACAGATAAGGAAGATAAAAGTTTATATGTACAATGGAAAACCATAAAAACGAATGAAATCTTGCCATTTGCAACAACATTGATGCACCTAGAGGATATTATGCTAAGTAAGTCAAACAGAGAAAGACATATACCAGATGATTTCACTTATATGTGAATCTAAAAACAAAAGAAATGAACAACCAAACCAAAAAAAAAAAAACTAGAAAAAACAGAGCAGAAATATAGATACAGAGAACAAATTGCTGGTGACCAGAGCACAAGCTGGTGGAGGGATGAGTGAAATAGGTGAGGGAAATTCAAGGTACAAAATTCCAATTACTAAATAAATGAATCATAGAATGAAATGTATAGCATGGGAAATATATTCAATTATATTTTAATACCTTTGTATGGTGACTGATGGTAACTAGACATATCAAGGTGATCTTTTTTTATTGTATTGAAACATCAAATCAATATGTTGTACACCTGAAACTAACATAATGTAAGTCTATTATACCTCAATTCAAAAAAAAAAAAGTATGTAGACACTGGGAGGAAATGCATCAAAATGCTAATGATGTTTGTCTTTGGGGGGCATGGGGATTGTAGGTGATAATTTGTTTTTGCCTTTTGCTTCTGTGTACGCTTGTTGTCTTCAATGAAAATGTATTGTTTGTAAAATTAGAAAGAAAACAATAAATGTTATTAAAAATTTTAAAAGCAAACATAGATATAAAGAAGTTAAATGGGAGTTACTGAATTAAATAACTATTTAGCCATAATTGTGGAATATGGAAGCAGTGAAATCATTAACCGTCAAATCAGTCATATTGGCACTATTTTTTCCCAAACTAATTTTTATTTTGTACTGGGGTATAGTTGATTTAAAATGTTGTGTTAATTTCAGATGTACAGCAAAGTGATTAAGTTATACATATACATATACCCATTCTTTCTCAGATTCTTTTCCTATATAGGTTATTAGAGATTATTGAGTAGAGTTCACTGTGCTTCACAGTAGGTCCTTGTTGGTTATCTATTTTATAATATAGTAGTGTGTATATGTTAATCCCAAACTCTTAATTTATTCCTCCCCACACATTTCCACTTTGGTAACCATAAGTTTGTATTTGAAGTCTGTTAGTTTGGTTCTGTTTTGTAAATAAGTTCATTTGTACCATTTTTTTTTTAGATTCCACATATAAGTGACATGATATTTGTCTTCCTCTGTCTGACTTACTTCACTTAATATAATAATCTCTAGTTCCAACCATGTTGCTGCATATGGCATTATTTTGTTCCTTTTTAGGGCTGAGCAATATTCCATTGTATATATTTATACAACATCTTCTTTATCCAGTTGTCTGTCAATGGACATTTAAGTTGCTTCCATATCTTGGCTATTGTAAATAGTTCTGCAATGAACATTGGGGTGCATGTATATTTTCAAATTATGGTTTTCTCTGGATTGATGTCCAGGAGTGGAATTGCTGAAGAATATGGTAGCTCTGTCCTTAGTTTCTTACAGAACTTCTATGCTGTTCTCCATAGTGACTGTACCAATTTACATTCCCATCAAAAGTACAGGAGCATTCCCTTTTCTTCACACCCTCTCCAGCATTTATTATTTATAGATTTTTTCATAATGGCCGTTCTGCCCAGTGTGAGGTGATACCTCATTTTAGTTTTGATTTGCATTTCTCTAATAATTAGTGATGTTGAGCATCCTTTCATGTGCTTCTTGGCTATCTGAATGTCTTCTTTGGAGAAGTGTTTATTTAGATCTGCCCATTTTTGGATTGGGTTGTTTTTTTTTTATATTGAGCTGCATGAGCTGCTTGTATATTTTGAAGATTAATCCCTTGTTGGTCTCTATGTTTGTAAATATCTTCTCCCATTCTGTGGGTTGTCTTTTTGTTTTGTTTATGGTTTCCTTTCCTGTGCAAAAGCTTTTAAGTTTAATTAGATCCACTTTGTTTATTTTAAAAATTTTCATTACTCTTAAGGTTGGATCCCAAAAGAAATTGCTGCCATTTATGTCAAAGAAGGTTCTGCCTGTTTTTTTCCCTAAGAGCTTTATAGAACACCATCTTACATTTAGATCTTTAATCCATTTTGAGTTTATTTTCATGTATGTTGTTAGAGGATGCTCAAATTTCATTCTTTTACATGTAGCCATCCAGTTTTACCAGCACCACTTATTCAAGAGACTGTCTTTTCTCCATGGTATATTCTTGCCTCCTTTGTCATAGATTAGGTGACCATGAGTGCATGACTTTATCTCTGGACTTTCTATCCTGTTCCATTGAGGTATATGCCATTTTTTGTGCGAGTATCAAAATTTATTTTTTGTCTGCACCACAGGACATGTACCAAACTGTTTTGATTACTGTAGCTTTATAGTATAGTCTGAAGTTAGGGAGCCTGATTCCTCCAGCTCCATTTTTCTTTCTCAGTATGCTTTGGCTATTCGAAGTCTTCTGTGTTTCCATACAAATTTAAAGATTTTTGTCTACTTCTGTGAAAAATGCCATTGTTAATTTGATAGGGATTGCATTGAATCTGTAGATTTCTTCACAAAGTATAATCATTTTGGCAATATTGATTCTTCCAATCCAAGCACATAGTATATTTCTCCATCTGTTTGTGTCTTCTTTGATATTTTTTATCAGCATCTTAAAGTTTTCTGAGTACAGGTCTTTTGATTCCTTAGGTAGGTTTATTCCTAGGTTTTTTATTCTTTTTGATATGATAGTAAATGGGATTGTTTCCCTAATTTCTCTTCCTGATCTTTCATTGTTAGTGTATAGGAATGCAAGAGATTTCTGTGTATTAAGTTTGTATCCTGCAAATTTACCAAATTCATTGATGAGCTCCAGTAGTTTTCTGGTAACATCTTTAGGATTTTCTATGTATAGTATCATTTCATCTGCAAACAATGACAGTTTTACTTCTTCTTTTCCAGTTTGGATTCCTTTTATTTCTTTCTCTTCTCTGATTTCCATGGCTAGGACTTTCAATAATTTCTTGAATAAAAGTGGCAAAAGTGGACATCCTTGTTTGTTCCTGATATTACAGGAAATGCTTTCAGCTTTTCACCATTAAGTATGATGTTAGCTGTAGGTTTGTCATATATGGCATTTATTACGTTGAGGTAGCTTCCCTCTATGACCACTTTCTGGAGAGTGTTTTTTCTTTTAATCATAAATGGGTGTTGAATTTTGTCAAAAGCTTTTCCTCATCTATTGAGCTGACCATATCTTTTTTATTCTTCAATTTGTTGATGGGGTGTATCACACTAATTGATTAGAGGATATTGAAAAATTCTTGCATCCCTGGGATAAATCCCAATTGATCTTGGTGTATGATCCTGTTAATGTATTGTTGAATTCGTATTGCTAGTATTTTGTTGAGAATTGTGGTGTCTATGTTCATCAGTTATATTGGCCTGTAATTTTCTTTTCTGTGGGTATCTTTGTCAGGTTTTGGTATCAGGGTGATGGTGGCTTCACAGAATGGGTTTGAGGGCATTTAATCCTCTGCAATTTTTTGGAAGAGTTTTAGAAGGATAGGTGTTGACTCTTCTCTAAATGGTTGATAGAATTTGCCTGCGAAGCCATCTGGTCCTGGACTTTTCTTTGTTAGAAATTTTTAAATCACGGTATCAATTTCAGTACTTGTGATTGGTCTGTTCATATTTTCTATTTCTTCCTGGTTCAGTCTTGGAAGGTTATGCCTTTCTAAGAATTTGTCCATTTCTTCTAGGTTGTCCATTATATTGGCATATAATTGCTGGTAGTAGTCTCTTATGATCCTTTGTATTTCTGTGGTATCAGTTGTAACTTCTCCTTTTTCATTTCTAATTTTATTGATTTGATTTGAGTCCTCTCTCTTTTTTTTTTTTTTTTTTTGATGAGTCTGGCTAAAGGTTTATCAACTTTGTTTATCTTCTCAAAGAACCAGCTTTTAGTTTCCTTGATCTTTGCTATTGTTTTCCTCATCTTTATTTCATTTGTTTCTGCTCTGATATTTATGATTTCTTTCCTTCTACCAACTTTGGGTTTGTTTGTTCTTCTTTCTCTAGTTGCTTTAGGTGTACATTTAGGTTGTCTATTTGAGATTTTTCTTGTTTCCTGAGATAAGTTTGTATTGCTATAAACTTCCCTCTTAGAACTGATTTTGCTGAGTACTGTAGGTTTTGAATCTTCATGTATTCATTTTTATTTTTTTCCAGGTGTTTTAAAATTTCTTCTTAGATTTCTTCAGTGATACATTGGTCGTTTAGTAACATATTGTTTCTTCTCCACATGTTTGTGTTTTTTACAGTTTTTTTCTTGTAGTTTATTTCTAATCTCATAGTGATGTTGTTGAAGTAGATACTTGATATTATTTCAATTTTCTTAAATTTATCAAGGTTTGCTTAGTGGCCCAGCATGTGATCTGTTCTAGAGAATGTTCCATGTGCACTTGAAAAGAATGTGTATTCTGGGACTTCTCTGGTGGTCCAGTGGCTAAGACACTGTGCTCCCAATGCAGGCGGCCCAGGTTCAATACCTGGTCAGGGAAGTAGATCCCACATGCCACAACTAAGAGTTCACTTGCTACAGTTAAGAGCTCACATGCTGTAACTAAAAATCCAGTGTATTGCAATTAAGATGCTGTGTGCTGCAACTAAGACCTTGTGTAGCCAAATAAATATATAAATAAATAAATATTTAAAAAGAATGTGTATTCTGTTGCTTTTGGATGGAATGCTCTATAAATATCAATTAAGTCCATCTGGTCTGCTGTGCCATTTAAGACCTGTGTTTCCTTATTGATTTTTTGTCTGGATGATCTTTCCATTGATGTAAGTGGAGGTTAAAGTTCCCCACTATTATTGTGTCATTGCCAATTTCTCCTTCTATGGCTATTAGCATTTGTCTTATATATTGAGGTGCTTCTATGTTGTGTACATATATATTTATGATTGTTATATCTTCTTCTTGGATTGATTTCTTGATCATTATGTAGTGTCCAGCTTTGTCTCTTGTAACAGTCTGTATTTTAAAGTCAATTTTGTCTGATATGAGTATTGCTACTTCAGCTTTCTTTTGATTTCCATTTGCATGAAATGCCTTTTTCCATCACCTCACTTTCAGTGTGTATGTATCCCTAGATCTGAAGTGGGTCTCTTGTAGACAGCATATATACGGGTTTTGTTTTTGTATCCATTCAGCCAGTTCTATGTCTTTTGGTTGGAGCACTTAATTCATTTACATTTAACATAATTATTGATATGTATGTTCTTATTGCCATTTTGTTAATTGTTTTGGGTTTGTTTTGTAGGTCTTTTTTTCCCCCTTTCTCCTTTGTTCTCTTCTCTTGTGATTTGGTGACTATCTTTAGTGTTGTGTTTGGATTTCTTGTGTGTGTGTGTGTGTGTGTGTGTGTGTGTGTGTGTGTATCTATTGTAGATTTTTGATTTGTAGTTCCCATGACACTTTGATATAGCAGTCTGTATATATATATATATATGTGTGTGTGTGTGTGTGTATATATATGTATATACGTATATATATATATACACACATACATTATATATATATATATATATATATATATATATATATATTTTATATATATATATATAGTTTTAAGTTGCTGGTCTCTTAATTTCAAATGCACTTCCAGTATCCTGCACTTGTACTCTCCTCTTCTCATGATTGCTGGTTTTGATACCATATTTGTATGTGGATGATTTCCTACCCTTACTGTATGTTTGCCTTTACTGGTGAGCTTTCCCATTCATATTTTTCTTTGTTTGTTTCTAGTTGTGGTCTTTCTTTTTTCGCCTAGAGAAGCTCCTTTAGCATTTGTTGTAAAGCTGGTTTGGTGGTGCTGAATTCTCTTAGCTTTTGCTTGTCTGTAAAGCTTTTGATTTCTCCATCAAATCTGAATGAAAGCCTTGCTGAGTAGAGTATTCTTGGTTGTAGGTTTTTCCCTTTCATCACTTTAAACATATTGTTCCCCTCCCTTCTGGCCTGCAGAGTTTCTGCTGAAAAATCAGCTGTTAACCATATGGGGATTCCCTTGTATGTTACTTGCTGATTTCCCCTTGTTGCTTTTAATATTTTCTCTTTGTCTTTAATTTTTGTCAGTTTGATTAATATGTGTCTTGGCATATTCCTGCTTGGGTTTATCCTGTAAAGGACTTTCTGCACTTCCTGAACTTGAGTGAGTGTTTCCTTTCCCATGTTAGGGAGGTTTATGGCTATTATCTCTTCAAATATTTTCTCTGCTTCTTTCTCTCTGTATTCTCCTTCTGGAACCCCTATAATGCACATGTTGATGCATTTAATGTTGTCCCAGAGGTCTCTTAAATTGTCCTCATTTCTTTTCATTCTTTTCTTTATTCTGTTCCTCAGCAGTGATTTCCACCAATCTGTCTTTCAGCTCACTTATTCATTCTTCTGCATGTTTTAGTCTGCTATGGATTCCTTCTACTGTATTTTTCATTTCAGTTATTGTGTTTTTCATCTGTTTGTTTGTTCTTTAAATTTTCTAGCTCTTTGTTAAATACTTCTTGTATCTTCTCAGGCTGGCCTCCATTTTTTCCCCAAGATCTTGGATCATCTTTACTATCATTACTCTGAATTCTTTTCCAGGCAGATTGCCTATCTTTACTTCACTTAGTTGTTCTTCTGGGGTTTTATCTTGTTCCTTCATGTGGAACATATTTCTCTGCCATCTCATTTTGTCTGACTTTCTGTCTCTGTTTGTCAGGCTGCAGGTTTGTAGTACTTCCTGTTTCTGGTATCTGCCCCCAGGTGGGTGAGGTTGGAGTGGAGCTGGGTCTAACTCCAAGTTATCCACCAGGGATAACTCTTGTGGGCAGGGCTGTGTCAAAGGGTGTGTTTAGAGACATCTGGTCACTCAGGAAGACTTCAGGCAGTCTTTCTCCTGATGGATGTGGCTGGCTTTTCTCCCTGTTGGTTGTTTGGCCTGAGGTGTCTCACCACTGGAACCTGCAGGCTGTTTTCTGGGGCTAGGCCTTGGTGCCAAAATGTCAAACTCTGGGAAGGCTCACACTGATGAATATTTCCTAGGGCGTCTGCCACCAGTGTCTTCCCCCACAGTGAGCCACATCCACCTCCTGCCACCCCTCCCCCCAACCAGGAGAACCTCCAAGACCCACACGTATTTCTGGCCCAGGCTCCTATGGAGCACTGCTTTGCCCTAGGTCCCAGTGCATGTGAAAACTTCTGTGTGCCCTCCAAAAGTGGAATCTCTTTTCCCTCAGTTCTGTGCAGCTCCTGCACTCAAGTCCTGCTTGCCTTCAAAGCCAAATGATCTAGAGCCTCCTCCTCCTGATGTCAGACCCTCAGGATGGGTAGACTGACATGGGGCTCAGAACTCTCACTCCTGTGGGAGAACCTCTGTGATATAATTATTTTCCAGTTCATGATTATGTTGCAAAAACTCCCCTCTTACCGTCTCACTGTGGCTTACCTTCTCACTGTGGCTTCTTTGTCTTTTGATGTAGCATATCTTTTTTGGTACGTTCCAGTCTTTTTTGTTGATGGTTGTTCAGCAGTTAGTTTTGATTTTGGTGTTTTCATGAGAGGATGTGAGATCACTTCTTCTACTCCACCATATTGTCTCTACTTCTCCTTGAAGTCTTCTTCATAAAAGGACAATTCCTGGCAAAAGAGACTGCTCATCTTGTTTGAAAAAGCAGCCTAATTAAAAAAAAAAAAAAAAACTTAAAAAAAAAAAATAAAAAAAAAAAAAGCAGCCTAATTAACAATAATGCCAGCAAGAATCCAGAAAGAAGAGGGTGGAAGAGGCAATGGGAGAGCATTAATTTTTAATAGGGTTAAGAACTTGAATTTTTTGAACCAGGCTTTATGGGGATGCTAGAATATAAACTAACATGAAAAATTAGGTAGAATAAAATATTATCTGTAGGAGGGTCTTTTAAATATTAGATATTCTGGCTCCATATGAGGAAGATTGAATAAAATGTAAAGATAGATCCATTTTGTCATCTAGATATGTTGGTGTGGTGCTTATTTTTATCGGATAACTGATAGTAAACTTTCATAGATAAGTATACCTACTCATTTGGAACTCATTAGCTGTCTTTAAATACCATAGGTCTTTTTACACTGAAGCTCTGGTATGGAAATTGTATGTACAGCTTTATGTATATTTGTGGTATAGAGCAGATCTTTAAAAGCTAATGAAGAAGTGAATGCAATTCTTATGCATCTGTATTTTGTAGTTTGATGAATTTCTCGACTTTCCATTTGATAATATCTTTTCTCAGAAGGAAGCAATACAAGGTTTCTCTATTTGCATCTAATTCTAACCAACAAGGTAAAACTCTGGGAGAAAGTGGATGTGTTATCTTAGAAAATATAGTAGCCAAGGTTAAAAAAAAAAAACAAAACTAAGTGCTGTCAAACTTGGATCCTAAGCTCTAACAAAGCATAATTTTGAAATATCATAGCTGAAATACATATGATCTCATTGCCTCATGGAAGATAACTCTTAAGGATTGGGAAGCTCTTAAAAGTTAAATTATGATAATACAATTACAAAAGATGGTAAGAAAAAAGGAACTGGCAGGAGCTAAAGATACCGCAGATATGGCTACACAGGGGGCTTTGCAAGAAATATTTTTAAATCACATATAAGAGATGTGAGAGAAAGGGCTTATAGCCAAGGAGAAAGACAAAAGGGAAAATAATCTTGAAAAACAGTTTCAGAGAGAATAAGGTCCAACAAGAATTGAGACTTCCAGAATGAGAAGATCTTTTAAAGTTATAGTTAGAGGAAGTTGCAGTATTAACATAGAGTAAATTTCCATTTAAGGAACATAGATGTCCACAGATGTTCTGCTTTGGTTTGAATTTTAGGTTTGCCACTGACCACCTAGATACAAAAGGTCTAACCTCTCTAAACTTCAGTTTCCTCATTTTTAAAAGGGAAATCATAATAGTACTCATTACATAGGGTTGTGGTAGAAGTAATTATATGAAATAATGCACTTATTAGTCAGGTTATAATGCAGTTAAGCTAGTGGCTGGCAAAGAAGAAAATGCTCAACAATTGTTAGCTACTGTCGTGGTCCATTCGGGCTACTATAACAACCTCCCACAGACTGGATAGCTTATAAAGAATGGAAAATTATTTCTCACAGTTTGGGAGGCTGGAAGTCCAAGGTGTAGGCAGTAGCATGGTCACATTCTGATGAGGGCTCTCTTCCTGGTTCATAGCTGGTGCTTTTTTGTTTTATACTCATATGATAGAAGAGGCTAAGAAGCTCTGTGGGACCTCTTTTATAAGGGTACTAGTCCCAATCAAGAGGTTCTCTACCCTTCTACCTTTATCACCTTCTCAAAGCCCCACCTTCTAATAACAACAATTTGGGGATTAGGATTTCAACATACGAATTTGGGGGAACACAAACATTCAGACCAGAGTAGCTACCATCAGGAATGTTGCTGCTCTTAGTGAAAAAACACTTAACTCCCACTTGAGTTTCTCGGTAAAAGAGATTAATATTCACATTTGAATCAGTAACAAATGCTGAGAGGTGAAGTGATTGCAATTCTTTGAATGACAGAATTAGAATTCAGAACCACCTTGCCAGTATCCCCAACCCAAAAGGTTGAAATTTAGTAAGCATAAAGGTAAAGCTTTCCTACCAGGTATATATTTATAAAAAGCTGTACAGATTCAGGCTGAGCTAGATTTTTTGTTGTAAAATTACTGCATGTGAAAAAAGTAGAGGAAGTTAATAGATAATGTTTTCAGTATGAATAAATAGCACAGGAAAGATGCTAAGAGAGCAGTTCAATCTAATTATATAGTATATAAGGTACTATGCCCATGATAAGTGAGGTTATTGTCCTGCAATAACCATCACTAAGAAGACAATATCTGGGATCAGTCAGATCTTTCAGAACTGATGGTTAGATTAATTAATGGAAAAGACATATACAAAGTGAAGTACAAAAGAAGAGGAATAAAGTGGTGATGAGAAAAATCAAATGTTCTATGTTCAATTTTATCTATCTGAAAGAAAAATATTTTAAAGTGTAATACAGGTGCCTTCTAATTATAACTGTCCTGTGCAGCCTCAGACACAGAGAACTAGCCCAGGTGTTTGGAAGTGACTTAGACTAGACTTCAATTCAAAATAAGAATTCAAGCCGTGTGAAAAATGAAAGACCTCCATATGTTTCATTGAGAATCCCATCACAGAAAGCATTCTGGCAGGCACTGAAGCCACTTGAGACTGTAGAGCAAGCTCAAGCATAAAATAAGATTTTTGACTTGACAAGGGAATCCCCTTCCAATCTAGAAACTCTGATTCTATATGAATAGTGGTTAGATGGGACACAAGGAATATATTTGTTTGAGGCTGACTCCTAAATGAGGATTTAACTAAGATGTAAACCCTCTAGTTTAAATGAAAACGCCCTTCAGAGCCCTAGCATTTATTTGGGAAACTTGCATTCTCCTCTTCTCATCCTCTTTCAAAATTATTCCTCAAAGTTTTGAATACACTCTTTCTCCTTTAGGATATTTTTCTCTGAGTAGCTAGAATGGAGGATTCAGGGTAAAACGAATGCTATAAGAAAGGACTTTGATTAACGATTTAAAAATGAGGCCAAGGTAATTGTGTTTACGCTCAGAGCAGAGCTTTTGGCAGACAGTGGAAGGTTTCAGAGCGTAACATTGAAAAGTGATGAAAGTTAAGCCAAATGAGAAATACTACGATGCTATATTCTAAGTTGGGAAATAGATTCAGAGTAAAGGTGTTCTGCTGCTGGTATCAGGTTCTTATCAGATTCTCATGCATTGTTGCCTCGCTTAGATCTGGGCTGAAGATTACTGCTCACTGTCTTGGCAGTTTCATGTAATGTGTACTTCTTGACATCACCTAGTAAATCAATGCAGAGTCATTAGGCAAATCTCCCAAGGAAACATCTGGATGTTGGCTTTAGTTTTTTATAAATGTATCTAGATCGCATTGTTTACTCCTCTGGTGAGTATTTTCTTTTAAAAGACTGCTTTCCTTTCCTGCTTCTTGTTCTTTTACTCTCTCTCTCTCTTTCTCATTTCCCTCCTCTTTTCCATCTCTCTGACTTACTCTCTTATCTTTTCCTCCCCTCTCCAATCCTCTCCAATTTCCTTTCTCCCCTTTATTTTTTCCTATACTTCTGTTCTCCCCTTCCTTTCTTCCCTCTTTTCTCCTGGTCCTGAGTATATATGACTGAGAAACATGTGCCCTCTGTCTTCTGCATCAAAGTGGAATAGGCTTTCCCCTTTCATACATTTTAGAGGGATTGAAAATTGTATGAGTTTGGTGACAATACTTAAATGAGAGAAAAATCAAGTTATCTGAGAACCAAACACAATTTTTATAAAAGAATACAGAGAGAATTAACTGAAGGTGTTTAATGAATTTATAGGCAGATGATTTTCTAGAAGGAAGATTTTCCTCCAGTAATCTCACGAGTTAAGTGTCTGTCACATGGTATCACCTAGTTTTCTGGTTATTTGATTCCACAGATAAAACTAACAGGCATTTTACAAATTAGCTGTTCTTTTAAAAATAGACAGTAGGGCTTCCCTGGTGGCGCAGTGGTTGAGAGTCTGCCTGCCAATGCAGGAGACACGGGTTCGAGGCCTGGTCTGGGAGGATCCCACGTGCCGCGGAGCAACTGGGCCGGTGAGCCACAGTTACTGAGCTTGCGCATCTGGAGCCTGTGCTCCGCAACAAGAGAGGACTCGATAGTGAGAGGCCCGCGCACCGCGATGAGGAGTGGCCCCCGCTTGCCACAGCTGGAGAAGGCCCTCGCACAGAGATGAAGACCCAACACAGCCATAAATAAATAAATAAATAAATAAATAAATAAATAAATAAATAAATAAAAATTAAAAAAAATAGAAATGACAAAATTTAAAAAAAAATAGACAATAACACGTCTTATTCACATACACTACTTGCAGCTCAGCTTTCTTGCCATCCATCTAAATATGGGGGAGGAGGAGAAAGGGAAATAAATGACCTAATTTTTACAGACTTCTTCCCAGCTAACCTTATCTCTCAAGCATTCCAGAACAAGTGTCTCCATCACAATCAAGAAGATAAAACTGCCAGAGCATCTGGGTGACATAGAAACAATCACATACCCAAAGAAGTTCTGAATTTTGAGATTAAAAATCTGGTATCAGTTGTGCGTTTTCTCCAACAAGGTTCTAAAATTGGGCAACCTACTCCTTGTAAGCCTGATCATTTGGCTGGATAAACCAACAAAGCTCTCCCTACATGAACTTTAGAGACTTTGAATCCTGTTTAAGGGTTATCATTGCCTAGAAACCTTCAGTATGAAAATAAAAGTAAAATAAATTTCCTTATCACTTCAGGAAAAAAATGAAGTAGATTCTGTTTGAAGGACTTAAGAAAATTCTAATTTTCTTCTAAGTCCTGTCTTTCTAAAACAAAAGAATTAGATTAAAACTGGAAAACTAGAATCAAAAATATGATTTGGGGAGTCTAAACACCATAAGCAGTTGAACATCTGAGCAATTATCAGACTTTTAATTTTTCTTATGAAAAGTTAATGTCATATAGCTACAACCTTATTAATGTTGTATGAAGGATTAAGAATAACTAAATCACCAATCCATTTCTTTCCAGTATCTCATATCTTTATCATTTTAGACTGTAGGTGTTCTGATCCTTTGTTATGCAGTATACTAAGGCAAGATCCAAACTGTAGGTAATATTAAGATTAGCCAGTTCATCTTCCCATTTCCCCCACCTTCCTGCCCCAAAGTTGCAGTTGTATAGGATAAGATCTAGAGATCTAAAATAAAGCATGATGACTAAAGTTAATAATACTGTATTGGCTACTGGGAATTTGTTAAGAAAGAAGTAGATTTCAGGTGATCTCACCACCAAAAAAGGTAACTATATGAGGAGATGGATACATTAATTAGGTTGACTATAGTATTCATCTCACTATGTATATGTAGATCAAATCATCATGGTGTACACCTTAAATATATGCAATTTTTATTAATAAGATAAATACAAAATTTTTTTAAAGATTAGCTAGTTCAGCCTAATTTCTGTTTTAGTCATACACTAAACCCAGTGTCTATTTAGTAATGTGTTTCATTTTGTTAACGTTAACATTGCCCACTTAATGTGCTGAACAGATTCTTTTCCTGTTTTTACTCAGATCTTCATCAGCTGTGATATTTAATATGACATTTAATCAGTTCTGGACCTTAGCCCTGAAACGCACATGCTCTGACTATACACAAACCATATTTACATATGATCTCATTTTTACCCATAAGTGTACACATACACACTCACACAGTTTGGTGTGTCATATTCAATACAATCCTATCAAACTAACAGCATCGCACCTACCCGAAAGTGTTTTCTCCCATCTTTAATACACAAATATGCTTCACACCACATCACAAAAAACAGAGATTTTTCATAATTTGTATTTTTCTCTAAAATATTCAGAAAATATTCATTTTTAATTGAGAGAAAGCTACTCTTGTTTCAATTTTTAGACAAGTAGCTATTTTCACTAACTTTTCAATATGAGAAAAAGGCATTCCATGTGCTGTGATGAAGAAAGGGGATACACATTATGTACAGCATGTTGCTGCTTAGTGCTCATTTGTTAAGTAGCCTTGAATATAGAAATCAACTCAGTGTTTGATGACTTCTAAATTATTTATTCTGAGCTGGAGAAACTTTGATAGAATAAGATTTTGGCAAAATTATCAGTCCAAAATAAGTGTTGCATCACCTTTTTGGAGTCTGATGCTCTCCAAGCTCAGGTTTAGAGCCTGAGGTAGAATCTTGTGCAAATGATTTGATGAGGAAGTATTCTCAAGTGAAAGCTACAAAGGAATGGGAGAAGCAAGGCAGGGGGAGAAATTCAGCAAAGATATGGATCTAATCAGAATCCAACTGGAGCCTGATCCCACAGGGAGCTCTTGAGCATGAATGGCACCAGAGTGCTATCAGTCCCCCACCTATCCCTGGGTCTAGGGAGGCAGCCTAAACTGAGTTTAATCTCCCTGGAATCCCCAGGCAAAACAGCTTTTCACAGTGGTGGACTAGAGGAACTGACTCACGCTGGCTTTCAAGAGCCTGTCTTGTACATCTTTTCCCACATTTGCACTCAGTGACATCAAGTTGGTAATTGAAATCCCCTGTGGTAGGAATGTTTACACCACAGAAATCTGGAAATGCTACACACCAGGATCTTTTTTCCTGGAGAGCTGGTTGATAAACACTTATTAGCACATCACTATTCTTACAGGCCAGGGACAGTTCCTAGGAGGAGGGTGAGTTGATTGCAACCAACACTCAAAGAAGCTGGAAAACCTGTCCACTGACCTAGAAAAGGGAGTTGGAGTGGATCAACAACAGCATCTATTATAACTAGTGTTGAAAATAAAGTTTCAGATTTGTTACAAATATTCATATTGGTAATGATTCCAGTGACCATATTCTGGCCTCCTGAAGCATCATTCAAACTGAGCTGCCTGTGCCCTGTACTCTACTCTCCACAAACACAATTGCCACTAACTGGGGAGGAAGCGTAGAAGTGATTATGTGGGACTCTGACTTTCCTTACCTTCATCCTAATTCCTCTCTTAATACATCTTCTTTACTTGCTTGCCTTCTACAAGGCTATATTCCTCCTAATCACATCGTTGCAGAGGTAAGGTTGGCATATGTGTGTAGCTTATGCCTTGGTAGTCACAAAGCAATGCCCTCAACTTATTTTCCAGCTTTAGCCACCACTATTCCAGAACGAGGGATGTCCTAGGCTATTTCACAAACCCAGTCCCCCACCAGCTTCTTGTCAGTGATACCATATCTCTAGCAGCATTGCAGGCATTACATGCAACACTTTAAACCCATGTTAGAAGCATGCTGGAAAGTTCAACAGGAAGAAAGAGGGAAACGCTTGTAGGCTTTTCCAAGTAAGTGATTCTTATTCAGTACATTGCCTTTTAATGGTTATTTCACAGTTTCTGAATCCAAAAGGTAAGATTAAAAAAAAAAAAATCTAAATAGGAGTGAGAAAATAGCCCTGACAGGCAGTTTTGAGTCCACACTGTTCAATCATTTCGAAGTATTACTAGCATTTTTCTCAAGAGTGTAATATATGACAACTGCCAAGTTTTCCTTTTGCGATTACCAAAAGGACAGATACTAGAGTGAGCCATATTTCAGCACTGCAGGGATATAAAAAATGAACTGCTAAAAATGGCCCAGGAGGAATGAATAGCAATAAGACATCAATGTCATCTGTATACTGATTTGTGATGAATTTCCAAAAAGTTTAATGGTATGATGCTATGATATATAGGGGCTTCCTGAAAGTTAATAACTGTAAGCTACTCACTTAGAAGACTGTAATGGGTGAAAGTAAGTGATCACAGATAATATATAAATAGGTGACTTCACTAATATAGTCAGACCATTCTGTGTGTTCCATATTGTTACTGTCTGTGATTAGAAGTATAAAATTAAAAGGATTATGAAGAATAAAAGGTCAAATGTTACACAAATTCTCATAATTACACTTTTGGTAAGGCCTTTAATTTGCCTTTTCATAGACTGGGACCTATATAGCTGAAAGGGAAAGTGTATGTGTTAATCACCTTTCAGGGGTGAATTAACAACAGTCAGAGTCCCTTGATCCAGATTCAAGTGGGAGCAACAAAATCTATTTGGAAGAACATATTGTCCTTGCCAATTACTATGTGGTCTGGCATTTATTTCCCCCATGGATTTTGTGCTTAAAGCATCAACAGATATGAGGCACAGGATCTTGAATAAGAGTGACCCCCTTCGACCTACAGTCTGGGTTCCTTTGGCCCACTAATTTTTATGGCTGTGGCTGACAGCTTCTGGTTAGCAGCAAAGTATATAGCACAAAGAAAGCACTTTATAAATGTTTATTGAATGAAATGATAAAAAGATGAGTGAAAAAAACATGCCCCAGATCCTGGAATTACAAATAGATGGAAAAAGAGAAAGGAAATAAATATATTAAGTACTTACCACATCCATTTATACATACGTATTTTATGTTATTTAATTCCCCAAACAACTTGAGATGGTCAGTTTTACAGACTAGGAAACTGAAATGTACAGTTGTTTAATAATTTACCTAGAGTCACAGGGACGACAAGAAAAAGCTGAGTTTCAACCTTAGGCTGTCTGACTCCAACACTGTGTTCCTTTTCAGAATGTTGCAGTAAAGATAAAGTCAGGGGAGAAATATTTTCCATCTGTATCAAGGGTTTAGGAAGAAGAGGGCATGGAATCAGAAGAACACTGACCTTCAGCCAGTTTCCTTCTCTTTTTCATAATTTGAAAGAATGAGGGAAAGTGGTAGCCTGCACCAGGTTTTCGCCATTTTCAGCCTGTTAATTCATCTCTTCAGCCTATTTGTTTTGCTTCTACCATCATACATATTTTATCCTTAGAGGTGGTGCTATAGGTCTGCTTTGTTATCTGGCTGCCACTCTCTTCCCTGGCAAGGTGGCAAACCATGTATTGAATGTTGTTTCTGAATGGGTAATTTTCCTACATCCTTTATCCAAAAAGTGCCACATAAAATGCCCAAGATAGTTATTGTCATCACTGCACCAGATTTGGCAGCTATAGAGTAAGGGGAAAGATCAACGGTTTTCATTTCTAGGACACAAACATGGATATTTTCTCTCTGTAGAAGGTGGCAGTGTTTTCTGTGTCTTCTCTCTCTTCTGCGGTCTCTTACTTTCTGCTGAGCATACACTTTGGTGTTTCTGCATCTGGACTATTCCCCTAAAGAACGTGAATTTTACTGTGGAAATCCTGGTAGGCTTATTTCCAACTTCTGCAGGGCTCAGAGCACATCAAGAAAAACTTTTAAAGTCATGAGCCTCAAAGGACTGGCCGTAGTAAATGCTGTCTCTGTTTCTCCTAGGCAGTTGTCCTTTCAGTCATTTCATATGATATGCATAATTTAACAAGCAAGCTGACATATCCCTGCCATTCATTCTTCAGACTGCCCTAAGTTCTCTGTGGTGAGAGACATAATGATGATAATGGATGGAAATTTTAGGTTATTCTTCTTCACATACAGTGTTAAGACTGAAAGGAATTCAAAGGTGACCCTCAGTTCTCAAATCACACCAGGAATAGGACAATCAAGTCAAAGGCTTGCAATTCCAATGTTATTTAGCCCAGCTTCCCCACTCAAAAGCATTGCTGGGAGCTTACCCCAGCCTCCTAGGCCCCCTTTCTGAATGTTCTGGGGTGACATGAGCTGCCTGGGAGTGCAATGTGTGTGGAGGTGGGGTCACTTCTTGTCACCCACCAGTCCTCTACACTGCTCTCACAAATGCTGCTGAACCGTGGTACTATTACTCTTATCCTGGTAGTGGTATTTCTCCAAAGCAAATAGAAGACTTTTCCCCAAGCTTGAATGGTCTGACCTTGAAGCGACTTCAGCCTTTTTTGAGTTTCTCAGAAGATGGCATCATTTTTACAATTTCATAGGAGCCTCTGACAAAAAGTTTAAAACAAGAGCCTGGGGACTTGCCTGCAAGCTATTTGAGTGACAATGACTGGTGGGAATCAGAAGCACTCTTCTCAGTCACCAACAAAAGGATGCCTCACCCAAGACATTTGCTTTTTTTGTTTTTTGCTTCTCATTGCACTTTTTTTTTTTAACATCTTTATTTGCTTTACAATGGTGTGTTAGCTTCTGCTTTATAACAAAGTGAATCAGCTATACATATACATATATCCCCATATCTACTCCCTCTTGGGTCTCCCTCCCACCCTCCCTATCCCACCCCTTGTGACCCCTCTAGTTGGTCACAAAGCTGATCTCCCTGTGCTATGCAGCTGCTTCCCACTAGCTATCTATTTTACATTTGGTAGTGTATATATGTCCATGCCACTCTCTCACTTTGTCCCAGCTTACCCTTTCCCCTCCCTGTGTCCTCAAGTCCATTCTCTACATCTGCATCTTTATTCTTGTCCTGCCCTTAGGTTCTTCAGAACCTTTTTTTTTTAGATTCATATATATATATATATATATATATATATGTTAGCATATGGTATTTGATGCAGCTCAATATCAAAATAACAAACAACCCAATCCAAAAATGGGCAGAAGATCTAAATAGATATTTCTCCAAAAAGATATACAAATTGCCAACAAACACATGAAGGATGCTCAACATCACTAATCATTAGAGAAACGCAAGTGACGTATCACCTCACACCAGTCAGAATGGCCATCATCAAAAAATCTAGAAACAGTAAATGCTGGAGAGGGTGTGGAGAAAAGGGAACCCTTTTGCACTGTTGGTGGGAATGTAAATTGATACAGTCACTATGGAGAACAGTATGGAGGTTCCTTAAAAAACTAGAAATAGAACTACCATATGACTCAGCAATCCCACTACTGGGCATATACCCTGAGAAAACCATAATTCAAGAAGAGTCATGTACCACAATGTTCATTGCAGTTCTATTTACAGTAGCCCAGACATGGAAGCAACCTAAGTGTCCATCAACAGATGAATGGATAAAGAAGATGTGGCACATATATACAATGGAATATTACTCAGCCATGAAAAGAAACGAAATTGAGTTATTTGTAGTGAGGTGGATGGACCTAGAGTCTGTCATTCAGAATGAAGTCAGAAAGAGAAAAACAAATACCGTATGCTAACACATATATATGGAATCTAAAAAAAAAAAAAAAAAAAAAAGGTCATGAAGAACCTAGGGGCAACACACGAGTAAAGACGCAGACCTACTAGAGAATGGACTTGAGGACATGGGGAGGGGGAAGTTTAAGCTGGGACAAAGTGAGAGAGTGGCATGGACATATATACACTGCCAAATGTAAAATAGATAGCTAGTGGGAAGCAGCCACATAGCACAGGGAGATCAGCTTGGTGCTTTGTGACCACCTAGAGGGGTGGAATAGGGAGGGGGGGAGGGGGGGGAGACAGAAGAGGGAAGAGATATGGAAACATATGTATATGTATAACTGATTCACTTTGTTATAAAGCAGAAACTAATACACCATTGTAAAGCAATTATACTCCAATAAAGATGTTAAAAAAAAAAAAGAACATAGTGGAGGTATCATGCTCCCTGCCTTCAGACCATACTACAAAACTATAATAATTAAAACAGTATGTTATTGGTACAAAAACAGACACATAGATCAATGGAACAGACACATAGAGAGCACAGAAATAAACCCACACACATATGGTCAATTAATCTACAACAAAGGAGGCAAAAATATACAATAGGGAAGACAGTCTTTTCAATAAGTGGTGTTGGGAAAACAGGACAGCTAAAAGGATGAAATTAGAACATTTTCTCACATCATATAGAAAAATTATCTCAAAATGGATTAAAGACCTAAATGTGCGACCAGAAAACATAAAACTCCTAGAAGAAAACATAGACAGTACATTCTTTAACATAGGTCTTAGCAATATTTTTTTTAGATCTGTCTCCTCAGGCAAGGGAAGCAAAAGCAAAGATAAACAATTGGGATGTAATTAAAAGCTTTGCAGAGTAAAGGAAACCATCAACAAAATGAAAGACAACCTACTGAATAGGAGATGATATTTGCAAATGATATGTCTGATAAGGGATATGTCTTTATCCAAATAAAGATCTCATGTAACTCAATATCAAAGAAAACAAACAACCCAATTAAAAAGTAGGCAGAAGACCTGAATAGAATTTTTTTTCAAAGAAGACATACAGATGGCTAACAGGCACATGAAAATATGCTCAGCATCACTAATCATCATGGAAATGCAAATAAAAACCACAATGAGATATCACCTCACACCTGTCAGAATGGCTATTGACAAAAAGAATACAAATAATAAATGTTGGTTAGGATGTGGAGAAAAGGGAACTCTAATCCACTGTTGTAGGAATATGTTTTGGTACAGTCACTATGGAAAACAGTATGGGATTCCTCAAAAAATTAAAACTAGAACTACCATGTGATTTAACAATTCCACTCCTGGGTATAATGTCTGAATAAATGAAAACACTAATTCAAAAGATATATATGCAGTCCAATGTTCAGAGCAGCATTATTTACAATAGCCAAAATAGCAGCCTAAGTGTCCATTAACAGATGAATAGATAAAGAAGATGTGGTGTTTATATATATATCTCAGTCTTAAAAAGAATGAAATTTTGCCATTTGCAACAACATGGATGAACTTGGAGTGTATTATGCTTAGTGAAGTAAGTCAGACAGAGAAAGACAAATACTATATGTTTTCACTTATATATGGAATCTGAACAAATAAAACAAATGAATGAATATAACAAAACAGAAACAGACTCATAGATATAGAGAACAAAGTTGTGGTTACCAGAAGGGAGAGAGAGAGGGGAGGGGAAAGATAGGGGAAGGAGATTAAGAGGTCCAAACAACTACTTATTTTACTAAATAAGATTAAAAGATATAATGTACAGCACGGGGAATATGTTGTAAACATGAATCTAATGTAACTTTATAAATCAACTGTATTTCAATTTTTTAAAAAAAAGAATTTTGGTGAGGGTCATAGTTTATTGGAATCATCCCATTATTGTGCCTAGTATTTACATAGTGTTTCCATAATTTAATTTTAATTTAACAGAGAAATAGCTGACCCTGGAAATTATTTCAGTAGAGGCTACCAGTGTAATAATATGCTCGTGATTTAAAGGGAATGTTATTTATGCCATCAGTGTTACTGTACGTTTTAGTCCACCAAAGAGATAAAAGATGCTACCTATAACATGGTGAAATATATGGTAGATTACAAGCTTTGTGATGTAAGGGAGGAAACAAATGTATATCTTTTTTCTTCTGTCCTCCTAGGTTCTCCAGCAAGGGCCTTATAAGTTAGATTGACAGAAGACAGATTAACAAGACAAAAACACACAGAAGTTTATTAACATGTGCATGGAGCCTTTTAACACTTGGGAGTACCCAGAATTGAGTAACTCAAAGGGGTGGTTAGAATTTGGAGTCTATATAACTTACCTAGTAGGGGAAAGAGAGGGAGAGAAAGGGCACTAATGGAAAAGCAAATGCCTTGGGAAGGATAAATGGGCCCTTAGGATAATAGATGGGAGATATGGTAGTTTGTGACAGTGGTCTGTATGAGTGTGGTGCTGCCACAAAGAGAAGATTAGGATTCTACGGAGTTACAACAATTGAGTTCTTTGGGGAGACTCTGCTTTTTGGCAGATAAGAGATTTCAGGAACTCAAATGCATTCAGCTTAAAATAATTCTTATGTCAAAGTGGCATATTTTGAGTTGGCATGACCCAGTCCCCATCAGTGATATCTATACTTCTTAGTCTTAATGAAGTAGAGTCCTCATTTATTGTACAATCTGGCATATAATTTAACCATGTCTGGTGGTCTGCCTGCTTACCCCTGAGGCCACATATTATTTGGTTCATAGAAGGTGCCCAGTAAGTACACACTGAAAATTTTGGTTGGTGCTTGATTAATGTTTATTGTATTTAATTTGGTCTAGGATGACCAAAGTAGGCTAAATAAGAATATCCAGAAATGTGGTTGTTATCATAACTCCTATGGTTACCTCCAGGAAAAGACAAGTAGATAATTCAGAATTTTACTGATTGAACAAAGTAATATCGATCATATCAAATGATTAGTGCTTAGCAGTAGACCAGCCAGACTTCCACTTGAGTTTCCAAACTCCTTTTGGTACCTCATTACTATTTCATCCCATTCTTTTGAGCTCCTTCTGGATTGTTGGTTTGCATCATTCTAACCAGCAGTCTCAATTCAGTCCCCCATTCATGCATGATATACATAGTGCTTGTTGCAATACACAGGGTCCACATAAGATGTCAACTAATGTATCTGGTAATGCTAGGCATAATGAATCACATCCTCTATTATTCACTTGCTTCAATTTTTTCACAATACTTTCCTGGGTCCCTAACTATCCCAGGATCTTTTCATTGTCCACCAAGCAGCAGGTAAATCTACTGAAAACTCTATATGCCATATATTGGAATAAACATCAGAGCTCCTATAATTTACCCATTATATTTGAATATGCAAATAATATCCCTGATCATTTCTCTCACTTAATCTTCAGAACAACTTTGTGAAGTAGTCAAGACAGGGTATTGGCAGGCTATTGCCACAATAGTGCTATTTAACAAGTAACTACAAAATCTTGGTGATATAAAACATAAGCATGTATTTCTTGCTCATTGGTCTTCAGGTCTGCTGGAGGAGGCCTCATTGAAGCTTCAAGTTAAGGTCAGATATGTTCTATGGCCCAAGCTGAAGGGGGAGGAACTACCTAGAAACTGTCCTTCTGGTTGAGATCAAAAGTTTTCAGGAGGGCAAGTAAAGCATATAATGCCACATAAGCCTTAGGGGCAAAACTAGCCCACAGTCACTTCCACCCATATTCCATTGGCCGTGTTTGCATGTCCATCTGTAGCTTCCAACAAATTTTCTCCACTACCTAGGTTGCCTTTATTTGAGAAAATTTCACATAAAACAATCCAAAGTTAACAAAGTGATAAATTGAAAGACCACAACTTACAGACCAAAATTTGTCCCCTTGTTCTAATCACAAATGTCTTTAAGATCCATTTGGCTTTCCAAAACTCAAATTTATGAGCAATTCGGCAGAAATATCTACCCTTAAATTGCTGCTGGTATTTTGAAAAGGACATTGTGCCACTGGGTCTTCCTAAAGGAAGCCCTAGGTAAGAAATTTCTTTAATACTAAATGCTAGGAAAAACCTTGCTTCCTCTGTACAATTGATGTGCTTTTTTCCTGCATGAGAATTGTGTGACTGTATGGTTCATTTCCCTTTGAGTGTCAAGATTTTCAGAGCCAAGTTTTCACCTGTAATAAAATTAGTGGGACTTTATAACCCACTGAATTCCTTTCTGGATCCTGCTGTTCTATTCCAATTTTTTTACTTGCTTTGACTCTTTGGTTATATGTAATGTTATATACATTTATTTCTGTAAGCCATGTTAAGTCTTTTGTGGAATGAGGCAAGATAGAAGGAAGAATAAAACAGATAATAAAATAAAGCTTTGCACTGGCAAGTGTACCTATAAGAAGAGGGAAATCAGCTGGTCCGTTTTTCTGCTTTCTAATTTTATTAATTACCATTGGTAGAAAGATATTTTGTTTATAATCAAAATTAAACTAAATCTTTGGAGATTAAGTTTTCTAAAAGAGCTTAAGGGTAACATCAAAGGGGATTCAGTGCATTGTCTCTAAGGCTCCCCTCTGACACTATCCCCTCCCTAAGCCTCTCTTCTTTCCACCCTCCAGCCTGAACCCACAAAAGGATGTGAGCTTTTCTTTCTCCTGTTAATTCTTGTCACCCTGCTTCTGACTGGTGGGTCTGGTTTAAATAGCTTCAGTCACTAGGAATTGAAAAGAAAGCATAACAGATATAAGCAGGAGCAGATGGATTAAGCAAAACAGTGCAACATTTTATTACGTGTCTACAATTTCAAAAATTAAAGTGGAAAATATTCTCAGTTGCATACAGAGTGGAAGAAGGTGCAGTAGCTTCAAAGACCCAGTGCAGTTAAAATAGAGGAGGGGACTATGAGTTGGCCTGCAGGCTGTTGAGGAGAGGGATCTTTCTTACCACTCTTGTTACCTTCTGCAGTTAACATCAATGAGATGAGCACATTGCACAAGACTGATTTCTGTAAATCTCAGAGGTACTGAATAGTCTCCTCAGAGAAGAGGATGCTTTTTCTGGGAAATCAAATTATAAAAATCTGAGCCTCCAGTTGACTATTAAATAAAAAACTATCAAAAGAACATCTGTAGAAGGTTCCCTGAAATGGGCTCTTTGTCCTTTGAATGGATGACTGGAAATTGACATGTTCAGTCTCATCTCAACACTGTCATTTGCTCTTAATAAAAGGTGTTGCTTTTCATTTCTAGTATTTTGCATGCTTCTGAAGTGTCTTCCAATGTCTCAAAATAACTCAATAGAAAGAATAGAGGACACAATGTTTCCCTCTTTTCAAACTGGTAGTGTTTACCTCTAAATTTCACCTGCTTTGTGTGGTTTTCAATCCCAGAAATCATGATAGGAAGCTCTATACTCAGTCTGGAGATAAATAATAACTAATTCTGAAGGCCTGACCTCTAGTTCCAGAGAAGCTCGAACTACCTTCACTATAATTTTGCAAAACAGAGATGGCATCCTGTCTTATTCAGTGTCGCTTTAACTGGAAAATGAGTTTTGTCTTGTTTTGTTTTACAGAGGCCAGGAAAGAGCTATCTCAGTACATCTTTTACCTTCTGTCTCACCTGTTACTAGGAAATGGCTACACATCTATACTGACAGTAGAAAAGACAGCATGGCTGCTCTGAAAAAATGTGTGTGCTTGTGCATGCATTCACTTGAGTTATGGTCTTCCCTGCAATATAATGGAAGCTGTATCTCTGGCTTTTTCAGAGAACCAGATGAAGTCAAGTCAAGAAATTGGTTATGAAAGCCAAGGGCATTTTATTCAGTGAGATTAGTCTATTTCACTAATGTCCTTGCATCAATATCAGATTAGCATAATCAGAATTTGATTCTCTCTGCATTTGGACAGATGTCACAAGACATAGCTTTCCTAGTGATTTGGTAAAGAAGGGTACTAAACACATCACTGGAACATGAGCTGTGATTCTGTGAGTTTTAATCCAGTGGATGCGACAGGAGTCGTTTGGAAGATACAGCATCATTCTTTAACCAAATTGGCTTTTTATTTAGTAACTGAATTTGTATTTCTCAAATAGTCTGGAATGAAGATTTCCAATATACTCAACTACTTCTATTGGCTACTTCCCATTTTATTTTGGTGTAGAGCTAGATAATACCAAAATTGTCTAAAGTGGAAGTCAAGAATAGGAAGCTGCGGAGTTGAATGCTCTCAGAGGAAAATTCAGTTTCCTGACAAAATCTAATCTAGCAGGCAGGAGCTGTCAACATGATAAATATTCTAGTCTTTAATATTGGTTTACTTAGCAGACCAGTAGAAAAGGAGAAATTATTTACACACTCAAAATTTGTTTAAATGATGTTGTTTGACTTTAAGTGACAGAGGCCAGGGAAATTCAAAGTTAAGATAGAAACCTCTCAAGCTGAACTTGGGTCTGGACTCTCCAGGATCCTTCTGATGTGTCGATGCCATCTAAGTAATTACACTGCCACACATGAGCTCTTCTAGGTTCGACATTTGTGAGGATGAGTTCTTCCGATTAATCCCTGTGCTTAGCTGCCTGTAAGTCTCATCTGGTACCAGGTGCATGCAGAAGCAAGGGCAGTGTTTCAAATTGAACTGGATCTCAAGATTATTAGTTGGAAATGCCTTCAAGGTAGTGTCTGTGAGGCAGACAGCACTGGCTTTAAAATCTTGTAGAACTGGATCTGATACCAGTTCTGCCACTCTATAATTAATTTGGCAACTATCTATTGAACACCTACTCTGTTCCAGGTACTGTTCTAGGCTCTGTACATATAGTTGAAAACCAGACAGATAAGGTTCCAGCACTGGTGGAGTTTACTTTTTAATAGAGGTATTGCAGGTCAGGTTCCCCAAGAAAGGACTCTGAGATGGACATTGGTGTGCAAGAAGTTTATTTGAGAGGGATTGCAAGCTTAACTCTTATGTGGGAAAGGAAGGAATAAAGAATGAGTAGAGGGGAGAAGGTGGCCTGTGATGCAGTCTCAACAAAGGCTGAAGGTGACCACATGGTGAGCTCTGAAGCTGGGATGGCCCTTCAGAATGGCCCCCCACTAAAGTGAGGGGGCTCTCACCTTTAGTCCAGTACATAACCAGTGGATGACTGAGGGCTACCTGGGAAGGGAGCATGACCTTGGACAGGAGGCTCTTACCAGCTAAAAGCAATTCTGGCAGTTGAGGATTCCCAGTAGCTGTACTCACAGCAGTTGGGGGTGTACAAAAAGTATACATATGAAGGCAGGGCAGCTAGAGAGGAATGAGGATCAAAAGAAGCTTTGTTTGTTTTTCAGACAGGAGAAATTAGGACATATTTTTATGTTGATGGGAATAATCCAATTCACTTGTAATGTTAAGGAAAGATAAGTTACCTGTAGGTTTCAAGTCCTCCTTTAAGCAAGAGAAGGGGAGATCCAGTGTGAAAAATGAGGTGCTGTCCATCAGTATGTAAAGGGCTAACTCACTCCCATAGCTGGAGGGATGAGAAGGGTCTGGGTGTGGATGGAGCTGGGGGAGAATGCAGGGTTATGGGAAGAAGAAGTAGCTCTATATCTAATTGCTTTATGTTATCAGTCAAATAATCAAGGGTATAAACTGAAAGTGAAAATGGGAATGGGAAATTTGAGGAGGGTGAGGAGAAGATATAAAATAGGTACCCCTGAATATGCGATTTGTGAATTGACCAAAGCATATGACAAGGTTTCCACAGAGTGCTGAGGGCACACTGAGAGTTATGGTTACAAATGAAAATATAGCTGTATGTTTTTATCCAGATTCATTCGAGTTGGGGGCAGGAACGAGGTAGGCAGAGATCTAGTTCCAACTAACTATAGGGTGTGCCACGTGAGTGTGATAAAAGGAAAGAGGAGCAAAGGAATTAAGTTATGGGAAATGCACTGATTGTGGTGATGGACCATAGATTCTAGGTAAGTAAGAAGAGAAGCCAAGGAGTGCTAGAAATGCTACTTTCTAGCTGTGTAAGCCTTTGATTCCCTTTGCCAAAAAGGAAAATGAAGTCTGCCCAACTAAACCAAGGGTCATTGAGACCTTACTCTGTGCCCCATGATTTTAAATCCATTCTTAATTAATTCTCACAAAAAGCCTGAGAGGTTGAGAGGAATTATCCCCCCTTGAGACCTGGTGTGAACTGTTTACCCAAATATTTCTAACTCCATATCTAAGCTCCATTTTCTAATTCTGTAGTTGTCTCAATGCCACAGGGGAGAGTCAACTGCAATCGCTGGGGGACTGATGAATAATTTCTTATTTCCAACCTTAGAGCAAATCTTTAACCCTTACTTACCTTAATGAAGAGAATATAGAGAACTTAACTTGCATCTTTGATTGCTGAGATTCTTCTGTTTCTCATAATTATCTATCACGCTGAACATAGGAGCAAACAAAACAGTCTTCTTAGAAGATTGGGAATATGTAAATATTACTTTTTAATGTTTTTAAATCTCTATGAGTAATGTGAAGTTTAGGAGAATTAAGTAATTCATCCAAGCATATTCAACTAGAAGGTGGAAGAACCAGGATCTGAAACCAGCTCTGAACAGGCAGGGAACTCCAAATCCATGTGTTTTATATTACATTCACTGCCTCCTATAGCCATGAGAAGTGGAAGGAGCCTAGGATAGAGACCTGGTCATTAAGCCTGCCAATAGTAGAAGCAAAGAGGGGTTGGGGGTTACTTAGAGAAGACATTAACTGTCAGGCAAGCACTTAGTAAATAAGGAAACTGAGATAGAACTTGCTTCAGGTATATACTAGAGAGCTCCAAAAGTACATTTTATTTTTACATTCATTACTATTTTATTTTAATTTTTATTAGAGTATAGTTGATTTACAATGTTATGTTAGTTTCAGATGAACAGCAAAGTGAATCATTTATATATATATATATATGTATATATATCTCCAGACTTTCTTAGATTCTTTTCACTTATAGGTTATTATAGAGTTTTGAATAGAGTTCCCTGTGCTATACAGTAGGTCTTTATTAGTTATCTATTTTATATATAGTAGTGTGCATGTGTCAATCTTAATCTCCCAATTTATCCCCCCCTTTCCTCCTGATAACCATGGCTTTTTTCTACATCTGTGACTCTATTTCTGTTTGTAAATAAGTTCATTTGCACCATTTCATAGATTCCACATATAAGTGATATAACACGATATTTGTCTATCTCAGCCTGACTTACTACATTCAGTATGACAATCTCTAGGCCCATCCATGTTGCTGCAAGTGGCATTATTTTATTCCTTTTTAGGACTGAGCAATATTCCATTGTATATACATACCACATCTTCTTTATCCATTCTTCTGTTGATTAACATTTAGGTTGCTTTCATGTCTTGGCTATTGTAAATAGTGTTGCAATGAACATTGGGGTGCATGTATCTTTTCAAATTACAGTTTTCTCTGGATATATGCCCAAGAGTGGGATTGCTGGATCATGTGGTAGCTCTATTCTTAGTTTTTTAAGGAACCTCCATAATGTTCTCCATAGTGACTGTACCAATTTACATTCCCACAAACAGTGTAGTAGGGTTATCTTTTCTCCACACCCTCTACAGCATTTATTATTTGCACACTTTTTTATGATGGCCATTCTGACTGGTGTGAGATGCTACCTCATTGTATTTGCATTTCTCTAATAATTAGTGATGGTGAGCATCTTTTCATGTGCCTGTTGGCTATCCGTATGTTTTCTTTGGAGAAATGTCTATTTAGGTATCCTGCCCATTTTTGGATTCGGTTTGTTTGTTTGATTGTTTTTTTCATATTGAGCTGCATGAATTGTTTGTGCATTTTGGAGATTAATCCCTTGTTGGTTTCTTTATTTGCAAATATTTTCTGCCATTCTGAGGGTTGTGTTTTCGTTTTGTTGATGGTTTCCTTTGTTGTGCAAAAGCTTTTAAGCTTAATTAGGTCCCATTTGTTTATTTTTGTTTTTATTTTCATTACTCTAGGAGGTGGATCAAAAAAGATCTTGCTGCAATTTATGTCAGAGAGTGTTCTGCCTATGTTTTCCTCTAAGAGTTTTATAGTATCTGGGTATCTAGCCTTACATTTAGGTCTTAAATCCATGTTAAGTTTATTTTTGTGTATGGTGTTAAGGAGTGTTCTAATTTAATTCTTTTACATGTAGCTGTACAGTTTTCCCAGAACCACTTACAGAAAAGACTATCTTTTCTCCATTGTATATTCTTGCGTACTTTGTCTTAGATTAGGTGACCATAGTTTCATGGGTTTACCTCTGGACTTTCTATCCTGTTCCATTGAGCTATATTTCTGTTTTTGTGCCAATATCAAACTGTTTTGATTACTGTAGCTTTATAGTATAGTCTGAAGTCAGGGAGCATGATTCCTCCAGCTCCATTTTTCTTTCTCAAGATTGCTTTGGCTATTCGGGGTCTTTTGTGTTTCCATACAAATTGTAAAAATTTTTGTCCTAATTCTGTGAAAAATGCCAGTGGTAATTTGATAGGGATTGCATTGAATCTGTAGATTGCTTTGGGTAGTATAGTCATTTTGACAATATTGATTCTTCCAATCCAAGAACATGGCATATCTCTCCATCTGCTTGTGTCATCTTTGATTTCTTTCATCAGCATCTTGTAGTTTTCTGAGTACAGGTCTTTTGTCTCCTTAGGTAGATTTATTCCTAGGTATTTTATTCTTTTTCATGCAATAGTAAATGGGACTGTTTCTTTAATTTCTCTTTCTGATCTTTCATTGTTAGTGTATAGGAATGCAAGAGATTTTCTGTGTAAATGAGCTCTAGTAGTTTTCTGGTGGTATCTTTAAGATTTCCTATGTATAGTATCATGTCATCTGGAAACAATGACAGTTTTACTTCTTCTTTCCAATTTGGATTCTTTTATTTCTTTTTCTTCTCTGATTGGTGTGGATAGGACTTCCAAAACTATGTTGAATAAAAGTGGTGATCATGGACATCCTTGTTTTGTTCCTGATCTTGGAGGAAATGCTTTCAATTTTTCACCATTGAGAATGATGTTTGCCATGGGTTTGTAATATATGGCCTTTATTATGTTGAGGTAGATTCCCTCTATGCCCACTTACTGCAGTGTTTTTTTTTTTTTATCATAAATGGGTGTTGAATTTTGTCAAAATCTCTGTCTGCATCTATTGAGACGATCATGTGATTTTTATGCTTCAGTTTGTTAATATGGTCTATCACATTGATTGATTTGCACATAATTGAAGAATCCTTGAATCCCTCCCCCTTTGATCACAGTGTATGATCCTTTTAAAGTGTTGTTGAATTTGGTTTGCTAGCATTTTGTTGAGGATTTTTGCATATATGTTCATCAGTGATACAGGCCTGTTTTGTGATATCTTTGTCTGGTTTTGGTATCAGGGTGATGGTGGCCTCATAGAATGAGCTTGAGGGTGTTCCTTCCTCTGTAATGTTTTGGAGGAGTTTCAGAAGTCTAGGTGTTAACTCTTCTCTAAATGTTTAAGAGAATTTGCCTGTGAAGCCATCTGGTCTGGGACTTTTGTTTGTTGGAAGTTTTTAAATCACAGTTTCAATTTCAGTACTTGTGATTGGTCTGTTCATATTTTCTGTTTCTTCCTGGTTTGGTCTTGTAGGGTTGTACCTTTCTAAGAATTTGTCCATTTCTTCTAGGTTGTCCATTTTTTTGCTGTATAGTTGCTTGTTGTAGTCTCTTATTATCCTTTGTATTTCTTTCTTATTTTTGAAATTTTATTTTATTTTATTTTTTTACAGCACATTCTTATTAGTTATCTATTTTATACATATTAGTGCATATATGTCAATCCCAATCTCCGAATTCATCCCATCACACCACTCTCCCCACCATTTTCCCCCTTGGTGTCCATATGTTTGTTCTCTATATCTGTGTCTCTATTTCTGTCCTGCAAACTAGTTCATCTGTACCATTTTTCTAGGTTCCACATATATACGTGAATATATGATATTTGTTTTTCTCTTTCTGACTTCACTCTGTATGAGTCTCTAGATCCATCCACGTCTCTAAAAATGACCCAATTTCGTTCCTTTTTATAGCTGAGTAATATTCCATTGTATATATGTACCACATCTTCTTATCCATTCATCTGTCAATGGGCATTTAGGTTGCTTCTATGACCTGACCATTGTAAATAGTGCTGCAATGAACATTGGGTTGCATATGTCTTTTTGAATTATGGTTTTCTTTGGGTATATGCCCAGTAGTGAGATTGCAGGGTCACATGGTAATTCTATTTTTAGTTTTTTAAGGAACCTCCATACTGTTCTCCATAGTGGCTGTATCAATTTACATTCCCACCAACAATGCAAGAGGTTTCCCTTTTCTCCACACTCTCTCCAGCATTTGTTGTTTGTAGATTTTCTGATGGATCTTTTGTATTTCTGTAGTGTCAGTTGTAACTTCTCCTTTTTTGTTTCTAATTTTATTGATTTCAGTCCTCTCCCTTTTTTTGTGATGAATCTGGCTAAAGGTTTATCAATTTTGTTTATCTTCTCAAAGAACCAGCTTTTAATTTCTTTTAATTAATCTTTGCTATTGTTTTTTTTATCTGTATTTCATTTATTTCTGCTCTATATTTATGATTTTGTTCTTTCTACTAACTTTGGGTTTTCTTTGTTCTTCTTTCGCTAGTTTCTTTAGGTGTAAGGTTAGGTTATTTACTTGATATTTTTCTTGTTTCCTGAGGTAAGACCGTATTGCTATAAACTTCCCTCTTAGAACTGCTTTTTCTGTGTCACATAGGATTTGGATCATTGTGTTTTCTTTTCATTTGTCTCTAGGTATTTTTTGATTTCCTCTTTGGTTTCTTCAGTGATCCATTGGTTGTATAGTAACATATTGTTTAGACTCCATGTGTTTGTGTTTTTTACAGTTTTTCTTCCCTTAATTTATTTTTAATCTCATAACATTGTGGTCAGAAAAGATGCTTGATAGGATTTCAATTTTCCTGAATTTACTGAGGCTTGATTTGTGATGCAAGATGTGATCTCTCCTGGAGAATATCACATTTGCACTTGAGAAGAAAGTTTATTCTGCTGTTTTTGGATGGAATGTCCTATAAATATCAATTAGGTTATCTGGTCTAATGTGTCATTTGAGGTTTGTGTTTCCCTATTAATTTTCTGTCTGGATGATCTATCCATTGGTGTAAATGGAGTGTTAAAGTTCCCCACTATTATTGTTTGAGTGTTGATTTGCATTTTATGGCTTTTACCATTTGCCTTATATATTGAGGTGCTCCTATGTTGGGTGTATATATGTTTAAAATTGTTATATCTTCTTCTTGGATTGATCACTTGATCATTATGTAGTGTCCTTCCTTGTCTCTTATACCAGTCTTTCTTTTAAAGTCTGTTTTGTCTGATATGAGTGTTGTTACTCCAGCTTTCTTTTCATTTCCCTTTTCATGGAATATCTTTCTCCATCCACTCACTTTCAGTCTGTATGTGTCCCTCAGTCTGAAGATGATCTCTTGTAGACAGCATATATGTGGGTCTTGTTTTTGTATCCATTCAGACAGTCTATGTCTTTTGGTTGGAGCATTTAATCCATTTACATTTAAGGTCGTTATTGATATGTATGTTCTTATTGTCATTTTCTTAATTGTTTTGGGTTTGTTTTTGTAGGTCTTGTTTCCTCCCTTCCTTTTTTGTTCTCTTCTCTTGTTATTTGATGACCATCTTTAGTGTTGTGTTTGGGTTGTTTTTTCTTTTTTGTGTGTGTATCTATTGTATCTATTGTAGTTTTGTATCTATTGTAGTTTGTAGTATCTATTGTAGTTTGTTGTTTGCATTTCCCATGATGTTTTGATATAGCCATGTATATATATAATATATACAAGGTTGTTTTAAGTTGCTGGTCTCAATTTCAAATGCAATTCCCGTTTCCTGCATTTCTACTCTACTCTCCTCATGGTTGCTGGGTTTGATAACATATTCATGTATGGATGATTTCCTGCTTAAACTGTATATTTGCTTTTACCAGTGTTTTTCCAATTTGTGATTTTATTGTTTCTAGTTGTGACCTCTTTTTTCCCCACCTAGAGAAGTTCCTTTAGCATTTGATTCAAAGCTCATTTGGTGGTACTGAATTCTTTTAGCTTTAGCTTGTCTGTAAATCTTTTGATTTCTCCATGAAATCTGAATGAGAGCTTTGCTGGGTAGAGTATTCTTGGTTGTAGGTTTTTCCCTTTCATTACTTGAAATATATTATGCCACTCCCTTCTGGCCTTCAAAGTTTCAGCTAAAAAATCAGCTGATAACCTTATGGCTATTCCCTTATATGTTATTTATTGCTTTTCCCAATTTGCTTTTAATATTTTTTCTTTGTATTTAATTTTTGTTAGTTTGATTAATATATGTCTTGGCATATTCCTCCTTCGGTTTATCCTGTATGGAACTCTGTGCTTCCTGGACTTGGGTGAATATTTCCTATCTCATGTTAGGTAAGTTTTCAACTCTAATCTCTTCAAATAATTTCTCAGGGCCTTTCTCTTTCTCTTCCTCTTCTGAGACCCCTTTAATGCAAATGTTGTTGCACTTAATGTTGTCCCTAAGGTCTCTGAGACTGTCCTCATTTCTTTTCCTTCTTTTTTCTTTATTCTGTTCCCCAGAAATGATTTCCACCATTCTATCTTCCAGATCACTTATCCATTCTTCTGCCTCAGTTATTCTGCAATTGATTCCTTCTAGTGTATTTTTCATTTCAGTTATTTTATTGTTCATCTCTGTTTGTTCCTTAGTTCCTCTAGGTCTTTGTTAAGCATTTCTTGTATCTTCTCAATCTGAGCCTTCATTCTTTTTCTGAGATTTTGAATCATCTTTACTGTCATTACTCTGAATTCTTTTTCAGGCAGATTGCCTATCTCCTCTTCATTTAGTTGTTCTTGTGGGTTTTTATCTTGCTCCTTCATGTCAACATACTTCTCTGTCATCTCATTTTGTCTAACTTACTGTGTTTGTGGTCTCCTTTCTGCAGGCTGCAGGATCATAGTTCCTCCTGCTTCAGGTGTCTACTCCCTGGTGGGTGAGGTTGGTCCAGGGACTTGTGCAATCTTCTTGGTGGGAGGGACTGGTGCCTACCCTCTGGTGAGTGAAGCTGGTCTTGTTCCTCTGGTGGGCAGGGCCATGTCAAGTGGTGTTTTGGGGCTGTCTGTGAGGTTATTCTGACTTTGGGCAGCTTGTCTGCTGATGGGTGGGGCTGTGTTCCTGTCCTGCTGGTTGTTTGGCCTGAGGCTTTCTAGCAATGGAGCCTGCAGGCTGTTGGGTGGGGTCGGGTCTTGGTGCTAAATGGGGACCTCCAGGAGAGCTCAAACTGATTAATATTCCCTGGGACCTCTGCCACCTGTCCCTTTGAACCCACAGTGAGCTACAGCCAACCCCTGCCTCCCCAGGAGGACCTCTAAGACCCCTAGGTATGTCTAGCCCAGGTTCCTATGGAGCTACTGCTTTGTGCTGGATCCCAGTGCATGTGAGACCTTGTGTGAGCCCTCCAAGGTGGTGTCTCTGTTTCCCCCAGCTCTGTGGAGCTCCTGCACTCAAGCTCCACTGGCCTTGAAGGCTAAATGCTCTGGAGGGTCTCCCTCCTGATTCCAGACCCTCAGACTGTCTTGGAGGTCTATTTTTATGTGGGAACATCTGTGTGTAGCCTGGATGGGTTTATTTATTTATTTTTTGGTGTGAGGGCTGTTTTTATTATGGATGATTGCCACCTCTTTCCTCAGTGTATGCTGGCCATTATCCCTTTGATTGGGGGTTTGACTGGTGTTGTGGTGACAAGAGCCTAACTTGGATATTGAGCAGGGCCTCCCCTTTGCTTTGTGGGTGTCACTGCCCTGTCAGGGCATGGTCTGCAACCTTGTGTTACAGTAGAGGACCCCAGATCTGTTTCTTAGCTGTGCTTCTGATCTGCCATGTGAGGTAGGTGGGACTGGAGCACTCCCACAGGGAGAGAAGCAACTGAGTATTCCTCCTCTGGAGTTGTTCACCTGTGGATGTGCTTGTTGTGTCCCCTTTTGTCCGTTGTGCAGGCTCACAAAGTACACTGTTGTTGGTACTCCTCTCGGCCCCACCTTAACTGTGGGTTATGCTGGCAATTGGCCCTAGTGACTCTCAGGCATTGTTTTCACCAGGTCACCAGGCAAGATCCACTGAAGTCAGGTCCCAGGACTGCAATAGTCATGCACCTGGACCCATTGTGGGAGCTATGGAGGCAGCTCAGACTCTGACCTCGCCCAACTTCCATGTGTACATGCTCACAAAGCCCACAGTTGCTAAAGCCAGACCTGTCTCAGCTGCAGGAGTACTTGCTGTCCTTTCAGATGTTCCACAGGTGCTGAATTTAGGAAGCCATCAGTGGAGGTGTAACTCTGTGGTTCATGCAGCTGTGAGGAGAGACTTCAACTCTTCTTCCTTAGCCACGTGGCTCCTGAGCCTCAGCTGTTTTTTCAGCCCCATCTCTGCATGTGGGCCACCCACCACCATCTGCTCCCAAGGCTGCCAGAGCACATGAGCCCGTCAGGTGGGAGGAGGTAAAGGAAGCAATCAGAGCATGCGGGCTGCACAGGCGGGAGGATACCTGGGTGGCTATCGGTATGTGCGAGCCCATCATGCAAGAGGAAGCCAAGGTGGTGATCAGGGCAAGTGGGCTGTGAGGCAGGAAGGGGCCACGACAGTGATCAGGGTGAGTGGGTCGCCCAGGTGGGGAGGGAGCAGAGGAGGTGATGACCAGGGACGCCCAAGCTACTTCAGTGTGAGCCCTCCCTGGGTCCTGCACGTGAGGAGAGAGGCTGCAGTGGTGGCCCTGCCCTTTGTGCATCACTCAACAATGGCGCTTTACTTCTATGGTGGCCCACACTTCCTCCACGAGCATTCCTGGTTGCAGATTTCCTCATTCCTGTCCCTTCAGGCTGTCTCCTCACAGCCAACATCAGTTCCCCCCCAGGTCTGCTATCCAAACTCCACGTTACAGCGCCCAGTCCCCATGCACACTTGTGGACACCCATCTCAGGCTGGGGTGTGCAAGGCTGTGGCACAGACCAGCTGTGTAAGTCTCACTCTGTCCTGCCTGCCACAGACCAGTTGCTGAGCTCTCCTCCAAGCCCCTGAAGCTCCGCTTCTGTCCCAGCTGATCTCGCCACTGGTGAGGGGGTTTCCCCGAATGTGAGACCCTCTCCTTTCTTTCAGCTCCCCCCCAGGGGCACAGGTCCCATCCACTTCCTCTCTTCTTCCTTTTCCCTTCTTCTTTCTTTCATCCTACCCATTTATGCGGGGATCTTTCTTGTCCTTTTAGGTGTCTGAGGTCCTCTGTTAGAGTTTAGCAGGTCCTCTGTGAGAATTGTTCCATTTGTAGATGCATTCTTGATGCGTTTGTGGGGAGAAATGAATTCCACGTCCTCCCACTCCTCCGCCATCTTGACTGCTCCCATCATTACTCCAAAAGTACATTCTTATTGTGAGATTTTTGAGGTTTTTTTTATTACTTTGACAGTTTGTAATCTATAAAAAATATTGAATCACTGTGTTGTAACCTGAAACTAATATAATATTGTAAATCAACTATACTTTGGTAAAAAAAGAAAGTGTATATCATTTTTTTTTCTGTCCGCTGGTTAAAAATCCCTAGAAAATATAAAAAGAGCTCTGGGCCTGCTTCATGAACAGAGGATAGATGAGCCTGAGAGACTCTTCTCCGCTGCAGTCAACAATTGACTGTACTCAGCCCAGAAGCAGGGAAGATGGTAGCTAAGATGCAAGGAGCAGGGCCAGAGGAGAAGAAAGATGGTGAGAGAGGAGTAGGGGATTTGGACTAATGAGCCACTTTAGGAATAAGAACGATCTTTGATGTTTCTATGAATAGTTAGCCTCTTCTTCCACAATGGTCAAAGAAGAGAGCAGAGGAAACAGTACTGACTTGGCCAACTTGAACTTCTAAGTTTGAAACACTAAAAGTTTTTCTATAACCATAGTTTACATGTATTTAAGGTGAAGAAAACATCTCAGTTTGTCTGGGACTGAAATTCCTGCTCTCAGAAGCCCTCTCTGTCCCAGGCAAACCAGGATGGTTGGTTACCCTATGATGCATTCCAGATACACAGGAACTGTACTTCTTTCAAATATGGTAACTCCTGATTCCCCTATAAGTACACATATATATGTCAGGCCATTGAGTTCCCACTTTTGTGTAGAAGATATGCCAACCCTGCTGCATCCAGGGAACCAAAAAATTTTCTCCTGCTTCTATTTATCCAAGAAAGAATTAAGGCCTTGATAATATAAAATAGCTTATTACATTATTCTCTCTCCTTTGTGTTCTAAGAAATCCCTTCCTGCCAGAGTATTTTGAACTCTTTTCTCTTGCTCTTGAAAACGTATTTTCCAACATAATGTAGATGGAGTACAACTGCTGGCTAATTAAGTTTTGACACATCACCATACTCTATGAGGTGACTATAGCATGCTTCATGTAAGAGGGTAAAAAATTAGAAGGAGTATAATCAGGTTTTCATTACTTCTAACATAAGTATCCTAATGCCATCTGTTACCTCCAGTGGAGGATGCTTCATGTTAGGAGGTAATGCTTTACTATGAATAATATGGATATAATTGCAATTTTCTCTTTAAGAATGTGTTTGGGGCTTGTTGGAAGAGAGGAACAGTCCAACTTTAAACTTCATCCATGCACTGAGGACAAGAGGATAAGCATCTACTATATGCAGTGGTGGGGAGGGAGTGAATAAACCTGCAGTATGATAATTAATAGTGAATCTATCAAATTATTATAATAAAGGTATAAGCATTATCAAGTAGCCTACTTCCAATCAGCCCCTGAAAACTATCCTCTGAATGCCCAAGCCTTTGAGGAAATAGAACATTTCTCAGTTTCTAGTAGAGGGTTGCAAGGAAACTCTCCTTTGAACCAAAAGTATAGATCATATGCTTTTACAACACTAATTACCCTTTGCCACATTTATCACATTTCTCTTTTAATGTATCTGTTTTAATATGTCTGTTTTATTCATTCTCTCTTCTCCATTAGATGATAATCCTTGAAGATAAAGATCAAGTGTTCTTTATTATATATCCCCAGAGCCCAACACAAAGAATGGCAACAAGAAGGCACTTGATGAATATTTGTTGAATGAACAAGTGGATGAGTGAGGAGCAACATGTCCCTCTTCTGAGAGGCTATGACACCTCATTATGTCTCTTTCACATCACTCTTCCCACTGTATTATACTTTTAGATTTAATTGTCTTCTTCCCCACTATAGGCTGCCTGAAAGCCACCATCACTGAATCCCCAGGACTTTCATAGTACGTGGCATGCAATAAATGAGTTTTGCATGAATGCCTGAATAAAAGAGTATGATACAACTGGTATTCCTTTGATTTTGCCGAGAGTTGTAATATGCCGAATTTAGAGTGGGCATTACACAGAACCTTCATCCATCAATATTTTAGATAGCCATAGCCTGATAAGCTTTTCTTCCCTGCCAGGAGTAATCAGAACTCTGTGTAGATAGCTATTGTCATTAAAGAGAGCACTGAATTAAGAGTTGAGATCAGATTCCATTGTCACATATTTGCAAGCTCATTGTGTGGTCTTGGCAGGTAACTATTCTCATTGTCCCTGATTTTCTGTAACATGGACATTAATATTGCCTGGTGTCCTAATCTCTTAAGGCTCTTGTGAGGAACAAGTGAAAAAAGATGAAAGAATAAATCACCATGGACACCTGAGGTGACTTATTTCCTCACTTTATGATTTACCAGAGGCATCTTTCCATTTCTGAGCACTCTATAAATATGTTCTTCTTTTGGTGAACTATAAAATAGGGCCTCCAAGGAAGAACAGTAGGAAATGCCTTTCTACCTGATGAAGACCAAAATCTAACCTAGGTTTCCTGGAGACCCCAAAAGACCTTTTGAGAACAAATATTGCCTAGTTAGTCATCTCCAGAAAAGAAAGTCCACATTGCTTGTTTATTTTAAATAAAGTTTTGTGTTTTTCCACAGCAAAAGTAACAAGGGCTTATAAGAGACAATCAAAAAGTAAAGAAAAGAAATAAGAAAAAAGCACACACAGTCCCATCTTTGAGAATCAACCACCTTTAATATTATACTGTATTTCTCTCCAATATTTTTCAATAAGTAGTTTTTCTCTTGCAAAAGATAAAATTTATATCTTACTTTTTTCATTTCTTCACTTTATTATAAACTCTCAATAATGTCTTCTTATACTGACTGGATAATTCAGCTTCAGATTAACTCAGATTATTGTGAATATGAAACGAGAGAGTGAATCTATTCCTAAGGATTAATGTGGGCTCCTTCTATCATCAAAGATGACATCATCATCATAATTATTAAGATATCTGTAGTTTACTTAATGTTCTCTTATCTTGAACATGTAACATATTTCTGAATTTTGGATGTTAGGAATAAGTTCCTTGATGCTAACTCCTTCCCTAATAGAGTAGTCCAAAATACTAAGTTGTCATTTAACTGTTGTTTTGTCATGATTAGTTAAAACCTCCCCAAATGCAAGGAACATAAGATTTTTTAAAATAACGTGCTAATAATTCTTTTTCTCCTTTAGCCTTTCTGCACTGGACTCGCAAGCAATGTACATGGGTATTATAGTTGGGATATCAGAAAGCCTATGAGAATCTACCAAATTCTTGGTGCTCATGTTCATAAGTGTGTCTGCTGACATTTGTCAGCAGCTTAGTGCATTTATCCTTTTAGTAGACCTTTACCTTCTCGTCATCGTAATTCCCAAGCAACACTAAATAGAAGCTGGCTCTATGCTGGGACCTCGTTGTACATGTGGAGCTGCTAGATAGTTCCTGTCTGCCTGGGTCCTATAAGGTGTTTTGGGGGCCAGACTAAAGCAGAAAGGGTATTCATAGAGGTAGTATACAAGTAGTTAAGCACATGGACTCTGGATTCACATGGGACCCCAGTTTTGCTACTTTTTAGCTGTATGGCCTTGAGTAAGTTACTTAACCTTTCTAAGCTTCTTTTGCTGATGTCTATGATAGGGGTAATATCAGTACTTCCCTCATAGGATTGTGAGGATTTGTAACCATATTCAATGTGAAGTGCTCAGTGCAATGTCTGGTACATGAACATGCTCAACAAATATTAGCCCCTGTTGTTATCATCATCAGTATCATTCCCTCTCCTTCTCCTTTTCTGTCTCTTGCTCTAGGTGGCCTGAGGCAACATTTATGGGACAGAACATCACTTATGATCAAGGAGAGGAACTGAGATGGTAGCCTAGAAAGTGGTAGCAAGTATGAAATCTTAAACTTGAGATAAGGCTGATCATAAGAACGTGAGTGAAGGCATCTGTCCTAGGATAGATGGATAGAGTAGCCCAGGTTGTAGAAAGATGTTTAAGACCAAGTTTATGAAAAGTGTGAGAACTTTACATCAAAGGTCTATTTTTATCTGGTTTTATTTGGCCCTAGACAAAGGGTGAATCTATTAGCCAAAAGGTCCTCTCTTCACTTGATACTATCCATTTGTGGCTTTAAAAAAAATAGAGAGAGAGAGAGGAATAGAGTTAAGAGAGATAGGGATAGATACATAGATAGATGATAGATAAGACTCAGAATTGACAAAACACAAACTATTTCACGTAAGCATAACTAGGAAGTGATACCTTTATATGATACATATAGGTTAGCGCTCACTTTGTCTTAGATTTGTAGTATGGTATAAATAATAATTCTATTGTTCTTTAACATATCTAGCCAGATATGGCATATACAGCATATACATGGGTGGTATAAGATATATGTGAGCTGTCTAGGGGAGACATCTGATATGAGGAGCTTTACTCCAGATTGACTGAGAAAGAGAAGAGTACATACACCACCCCATGAGCCAGAAACACTGAAGGAAAAACAATCAGTAGTGTCTCTCTCTCTGTTTTTTTTTTTTTTGATTCTGGATGAGGAGCAGAAACTATGGGTTGAGTTTCTTTCTGTATATCAGAGACCCATAAAGCCCATACCTCTCTTAACCATAAAGGAAACCAATTTGTAAAGAATAGTTTTTGCTGCTTGATTTTAACTAGATTCATTTGTAGGGGTTCTTTTCATTCTCACTTGCCATTGGTTGTAGGCAAGGGCAGTCGAAGTAAATATTTGTAATCAGGGACCTGAGTTTCCAATATTTTAGCTCCTGATTTTTCACTTATTACAAAATTACATATCATGAGCTTGGTGTTTTCTGTGACTTTTTTTGCTTGTGTGGAAGAGTGGAAGAGAATGGACTATACACTCAGACAGACCTTGGTTTAAATATCAACTTTGCTGCTTAATAGCTTTGTGACCTTGGGGAAATTTCTGAACTTCTATAAACCTCAGTTTTGTCATCTGTACCTCATGGGATGGCTGTGAGTATAAAATAAATAATAATCATAAAGAACTTAGCAAAATGTATGGAAAGTAATAAGCACTCATTAGAGGGTAGTTATGATTTTTACTATTAGTATTCCCATAATTATATCAAATTACTATCACTATTACATCTATTATTTTCATTATTGTTATTATTATTCTTTATAATTCTGTGATTTGGTTCTCTGATCTCTCCAAAGATCTTATGACAGCTAAAAGTATAAGCTCTTACTAGAGAGTAGCTACAAAGCTCTCTTTTACATTCCTTTAGAATGTCTACTACCTGTGGATGACTTAGTAAATGTGTGTTCTACATAATAAAGATGACAACACTGTAACCATTCAAGGATGCAGGAAATGTCTAGGGGAGATTAGGATTTCACTGGTTTTCCAACCAATAGCATTTGGAATGCTACAGGGATTTGGAAGTAATCATCACATCAATGTCATCCCCTTCTGTGGTGTGGGCAGAGAGGACTATTTTTAGTGACTAGAAGGTGATGGAGGTGGGAAGACAGTACTTCCTGATTAGGTTGGTAATTGCTCGCAGTTTATTCAACATTACTATTGAATTAGTATTGAAAAGGCAATTTCATGCTTCATGAAGTGGCAAATTTGATTTGTATGCTGGGAAAGCAAGGGAACAAATGTGACATTAACAGTAATAATTACATCCCACCCTAAAACAAGGCAAGGTAAACATTTCACATCACTTTGGCATGAAGCATGCTTTCCCTTACCACTTTTTAATAGACTAAGGACAGGACATCCTAAGATAACAGAAGTCCTTTTGTTGGAATTTTTTGGCCTGATTTTTTTCTAAGTAATAAATTATTGCATTCTGTTTGTTCTGCTAAATAAGAAATTTGTCACATGCTAACATAAACAAATGAATTGCTCATATTTACTTATATGTAGGTATGAATAAGCTAGAAACATTCTCTGCATCTCCATGTTGTCATCATACTCTATCCAGCTTTGATCATGGCTTTGATTTAAGAGCTTCAATCCTTGAAGAAGGAGTTGGTAAGGGAACAGATTTGCCCCCTGACCATTAATTCCTTTATTCTTCACTTTGTACATGTGGGTAGTGATTTCTTTTTCAATGATGTTACTTCTATGGATGCTTCTGTCTGAAGAACTTTACTTGGACTCACTAATGTTTTCTCAAAGAAGGAAGACTTTGCTCCTCCTTGGGACTAAACTAATGAATGACTGTGGTCAGTTTCAGAAGCAGCCTTACACATTAATCATGGCGTTTATCGTGGGTAGAATTTTGACGTCATTTGCACCAATGCTTCATATAAAGCCCCAGGAGAAATTTCTGTTAGACCAAAGTGCCTGGAGAAATGGTACCTCTCGAGAGTATAGCAGCTGTTTTGCATGGTTGTTATGGTTTCTGTGACCATTATATTCGTTATGTTTTCCTTCTTGCTTTGAGCACTAGGAGGCTCAGCGTTGGATTTATAGCCCACTTAGCCCAGGACTGATGTGAACTCATCTAGCTATTGTGTCCTCTTACTACTATAACCTTGTCTTGCTTCCACCTTAATTAAATGATTTTTGTTAGTTTTTTTGAATTTCAAAAGTAATGTTACATATTTAGATAAAACAACAAAAACAACAAATAGTTGTAATAAGTCCCAGGTGTCACTCTCTAGGGAAAGTCATTTTTGATAGTTTGGCAGTGTATATCCTTTCAGATGTAATATAATAAATATATTATTTATGTATAACACATAGTTATACGTAAATAATATATGTACATATATACATACACACATATGTGTGTGTATATGTGTGTATGTGCACACATACACATGCACTCTTTTCTTAACTCAGAAGTATGTTCTTCCATGGCATTTTACAAAGATCTGCATTATTTTTAAAAGTTGCTTAGTATTGAGTGGTATAGCTGGACTGTACTTTATCTGGCCATTCTATTGTCAGAATTGAAGTTATCTTCAATTATTCTCTCTTCAGATAATCATACATTGAGTATCCTTGCATGATAGTTTCCTAGAGGTAATCTTGCTATTTCAAAAGATCTATGTTTTAAAATTTTTGGTAAGTCCTTCTAAATTTCTCTCCAAAAAAAAAAGAACCGGTCTAAATATCAGCTAAATAATATATGAATGTTTGTTTCCCCACATCCTAACCAAAATGATTATTGGCAGACATAATTTTTTTTTCAATCTAATGGATAAAAACTGTCTCTTGTTGGATTTGGAACAAATGAAAATATCTCTGAGTACAAGGACCAAGTCCTCCTGGGAGCCGACACTCTTTCTCCCCGGCACCCAGATCCTGGGCTACTGTGTGTTCAAAGCTGGCTATAGTAGGCATTCCCATCAGGGAACTGAAGCCCAGGAGGTCTCAAGGCCAAGGTCACAGTAGCCCCTAAGTGCAGGAGTGGATAAAGAAGATAGCAAAAGGGACAGAAGTCTACTTGCCACAGACTTTCCCTCACTTCCAGAAAATAAAAATGTTCCAGAAAACAAAACAAACAAACAAAAAAACATCTCTTGTTTCAACATGCATTTCTCCCATCACCAGCATGAACATCTGTTGCAACGTTTACTGGCCAATTCTATTTCTTCCTGGGTAAGTTGCCATTTGTTTATTGGCTTTTTTCCTTCTTAACTTATAGGTTCTCTTTGTATGTTATGAATGCTAAACCTTTATTAACTAGACTGCAAATGTTTTTCTCCTCCTTCTTTTAAGCAATCAATGGGTTTTTCTACATAAAAGGTTTAATTTTTTGTTACCAAAATTGAGAGTCTTTATGATTTTAATGTTTCACATTATATAAAGAGTTCTCATTTTTCCTCATTTCCAAGAAATCTGCAAGGTCAATTTTTATTTCCTCTTTACATAAAATTTTATGTATATGAGTCCTTAAAAAATGTCCAATGATTTTTATTTTCCCTTACTTTCTTTTTGTTGTTGTCGTTGTTACACTTGCACCATCGTCAGAGAATGTAATTTGTAGGACTTGAGATTTTGTGTATTTATTGAGAGCTTCTTTATGGCCTAGTATGTGATCACTTTTTGTAAATATTTCATAGTCAGCTAAAAAGAGTGTATAGTCTCAGGATGTCTGGAACACAGTCCAGGTTTTTTTCCCCTTCCTTTCTTTCTTTCACCCCTTTTCCCTCTTCCCTCTGTTCCTTCTTTTTGTCTCTGCCTCTCCTCTCCTTCTCATTCTTTCTAGACTGTTAACTATGTTATTCAAATCCTCTATATCCTTACTTTTGTGACTACAGAATTCAATTTAAAAAATCTTCCAGTTTTTTAAATAAAATTCTCCTTTTGTTGTCCTTAATTTTTAAATGTACTGTTATGGGTATTAACATTCACAAGTGTTATATTATTAGAACACATGTTTTTATCAATATAAATTATACTCTTTTTTGTATATAATGCTTTTTGTCTTGAATTCTACTTTGTCTGTAACTCCCAAGTGTTTGTTGTACTGGCATTGGCCTCATAAATCTTAGTCCATTCCTTTATTTTTAACTTTTTGTGGCTTTATTTTCTCTTTAAACAAATATGATTATATTGTTTTGTTTATTTGTTTCCCCCACTCCAACTGAGTCCTTTAAGTAAAAAAATTCAACTGATATTCAGTCATTATAATGTCTGATATGTTTGTTATTTCATGTTTTTCATACTTTATCGTATTTTCTTGCTTATTTTTTCATTTTACATTTTAGTAGTTTAAAGGTTCCACCTTATATTTTTGTTCTTCTAGTGGTTATCCTTAAACTCTTCACAAACAGAAATTATTTTCCTTTCTCCATAAAAATGGAGCAGTACCTACAGCCACCTTACTTAAAATAAGAGCTGTGTAACCAGGTATTTTACATCATTCCTTTATTTCTTCCTTACTACTTCCTATGTACTGTTAACATTATCTTGAATTTTGGTTCCAGGTCATTAATTTTTCACTTTGTGCCTCTTCTGTTTTATGAATACCTACTTAACAATTCTATTAAATTTCACTGTCATATTTTCAACAATTACTTAGTATTAACTCAGTTTTACTGATATCATTGCTCTTTTTATTGGTATGCTATGTATTTCTGTTTCTCGGCTTTATTTTGCTGAAGTACAACCAGAAATTTTATCTTTTTTGAAGTTTTGTTTTCAGAAAACCTATGTGGATGGTAAAATCTCTGAGTTTTTATATATCTAAGAATGTAATTTCACCCCTGCTTCATACTTTAATGATAGGACTCAAATTTCAAAATGTATTTCCTTAGCTCTTTTTTGTTTGTTTGTTTGTTAAAATTTATTTATTTATTTAATTTATTTATTTTGGCTGTGTTGGGTCTTCGTTGCTGCGCACGGGCTTCTCTAATTGCAGCAAGCGGGAGCTACTCTTCATTGGTGTGTGGGCTTCTCATTGCGGTGGCTTCTCTTGCTGCAGAGCATGGGCTCTAGGTGCGTGGGCTTCAGTAGTTGTAGCATGTGGGCTCAGTAGTTGTGGCTCACGGGCTCTAGAGCACAGGTTCAGTAGTTGTGGCGCACGAGCTTAGTTGCTCCGTGGCATGTGGGATCCTCCCAGACCAGGGATCGAACCTGTGTTCCCTGCACTGGCAGGTGGATTCTCAACCACTGCACCACCAGGGAGGCCCCTTAGCTCTTTTTAGGCATTGGTCATTGTTCTCCTGCTTTCTGGATTATAGATGAGAAGTTCGAGGCTAGGAATTAAAGTCATGGATTTCAGAAATAGGCAACCTAAGTTTTAATTCCATATCTATTACTTACTGTCTGTATGACTGCTTAACTTCAGTGTGGCTCTGCTTCCTCGTGCATATATATATATAATAAGCATATGGCACATGGTCCTTGCATGGTGAAAGTTAAAGTAAAATCCTTAGCACAAATAAATAATGGACCAAGTGATGAGAATGATAACAGTTCCTTTATACCAACCTTATATATTTTTTCCCTCTGGAAGCTTATAGGATTTTTCTTTATACTTGAGGATCCCAATTTTTTATAATTTTGCCATAGAGGACTCAATTGGCTTTTTTCTCTGAAACTCTTTTCAGCTCAGAGACATTTCTTCTATTATTTATTTGGTCACATCCTACCCACTAAACATATGTGTTTCTTTTATTCTTCCTATACAGCTATTGTGTCTGCTGAATCTGTTCTCCATGTATATTAATTCTCTATTGCTGCTATAACAAACTACAACAAAACAAATGTCTTATTTTATTCTGGAGGTCTGAAGTCTGAAATTGGCTTCACTGGGCAAAGATCAAGGTGTCAGCAGAATGATATTTATTCTGTAGGCTCTAGGGGAGAAGCCACTCATTTGCCTTCTCCATCTTCTAGAGGCTACCTGCATTCCTTGGTTCGTGGTCCCTCCCTTTATCCTCAAAGTTAGCAGCACAGCATCTTTAAATCTCTCTCTGGCTTTGATATTCCTTCCTTGCTCTTTCACTTATAAGGGCCCATGTGATTACATTGAACCCACCTGAATAATCCAAGGTAGTGTCCCCATCTCAAGATCCTTAACTTAATCACATCTGCAAAGTTTATTTGTCATGGAAGGTAACTTATTCGCCATTTTTAGGGGTTAGATATGGGCATCTTTTTAAGGGTCATTATTCTGCCTAACAAACCCCTCTTTGCTTTCTTTATAAAGACCACCTGTTTGGATTTTTACTTTGTTTTCTGAGCGAGTTCTTTGCCTTACTTTTCCAGATCTCAGAGATAGGCATACATTTTATTTCTGCAATATTTTTAATTTTCAAGAATTCTGATTCATCTTTTTTTAACTGGGAGGACACACAATTATCTATGAAAGATTCTAATTTTACTTGTTTTACAGTTTGTTTTTTTCTGTTTTATACATTAGCTCTTTTTCCTCGCAGATTTGTCTTTATTTATCCTATGAATCACTTTCAGACTGTTAATTTTCATTCAACATTAGTGATTAGGCTACTTGTTCATACTTACAAATCTGGATCTAAATGAACAGGCTGACGCCTTGAGTTTGCCATTCTCATCACATGGAAAAATCATTGTCTCTCCAACAGGGAAAGTATTTTGGTGACAGAAGCCCTGGCTCCTTTCAGAAGGGTGTGGACTAGTGACTGGGAAGTTTTTTTTTTTAGGAGGTGTGGGGATTTACCCTTTAGTGACCCACCATGGTAACCAAAGTTACTTGGGAGCCCAGCACTATATCTTTTTGGACCCTAGTGCCCTCTCTGGGAGCCCCTCATTCACCCTACCCTATTCAGGGAGCCATTCTTTCAGCTTTACTCAGGGGAACAAATGCTGCATTAGCATTTTGAATGGTCCAGTTCTTTCAGGGCTCTTTATTCAGTTATCTCTCAAATTTCTCCTGCTCCCTGATCTTGGGGTCCCTCCAGAATTTTGCTGGGAAAACTCATATTTTCTTGGTACCTTCTTTTCCCCATTGACTATTGTGGATTATTTAGCTTGTTAAGATTCTTAGTAAGTGATCTGTTGCCATCTGCCTTATACCTCTCAGAAATTTCTGAGTAGTCTGATCTGCCAATGGCAAGCTCCTTATACTTTTCCAGTGATGTTATTATTTTGTTCTTATTTGCATATTTTATTTGAGTCATTTAACGGGATGTGATTCAGGAGACATACATGGTCACCTATCTTGAACTGCAAAATTCTTTTATAAATTGTTTATTGTATTGCTGTGTATGTGTTTTTATAAATTATAACAAACCTTTGTGAAAATGTACAAATACATAAAAATGATATTGAAATATGGTAAATAGATTGATAGAAATTTTGATCTATTGACCTCACAAATATAGAATATCTGATTTTGTCTGAATGACCCTGTGTTATTTGATCATTAACTTATTTAACAAACATATATATGCATAAGGCTATGTTATGCACTGGAGCTTTTGTTGTTGTTGTCTTTTAAATAGACTTTCTGTTCTTCTTGATATCTATTGTTCATAGGATTCAATTTTGCACTTTAGGTTCATGCAAACCTGAGCATTTAACATTCATTATAGATCAGTAATTTATTTCATTCAGTAATTGGTTAGAGAATTCTGAAGGTCAGAGAATTAATTTCCATGGACCTTGAGTTCTCTGATTTCTAAGTTCCTTATTGGAAACCATAGTTTCTCTTGGCCAGTTTGATTTTTCTCTATGCTCATGAAGACTAAATTTAAATCAGAGCCACAGAATCCATCTTCTAGAGTCAGAACACTAATTTTTTAGCCATTGCTCAGAATTCTCCAGTAGAAATACTTCCCTCCCTCAAACCCTCCATGTGTGCTCTATTTCTGCATCTGACAGAGAGAGTACTTTACTATAATCCTAAACTAGGGTTTATAGCCTAGGGTTTATAGCATAGGTTTTCCTGACATCTGCATAGGCATTTTACACCCCTACAGAATCAAATGGCTTTATGTTATTCTTGATCCTTTGTGGTGACTTTGTTTCCATTTTTTCACATATTTGCTCCTGTATTTTGATTATTATAGTCTTTTCATCTGCAAGTTAGTGTGTAGCTTGATGTTATCTACCTCTTACAATAGCAATAATATCAATAGTGACAATAATAATAATAATTTATTAAGTGTCAACTAGGCACAAAGTGCTTTTACATACTATATCAAATTTAAGGGCTTTTAACTGAAAGTAATAGAAAATGAAACCATGGTATCATAAAAAAGTAGTTTATTTTTGTTTTGTTTTTGTTCTTTGTTTTTTTTTTTGAGAAAGATCATTTAAATTTAATCTATCATTTAAAAACTTGACCAACTAAAAGTTTTGTCTTTTTTTAAAATTATACTTATGTATTTATTTATTTATCATCATGATTTCTGGAATAATGCAATAGCATTATTCATTTTTTTACCATTTTTATTGGAGTATAATTGCTTTACAATGGTGTGTTACTTTCTGCTTTATAACAAAGTGGATCAGTTATACATATACATATATCCCCATATCTCTTCCCTCTTGCATCTCCCTCCCTCCCACCCTCCCTATCCCACCCTTCTAACTGGTCACAGAGCACCGAGCTGATCTCCCTGTGTTATGCGACTGCTTCTCACTAACAATCTATTTTACGTTTGGTAGTGTATATATGTCCATATATATACTACCCTCTGTCATTTTGTCCCAGCTTACCCTTCCCCCTCCCTGTGTCCTCAAGTCCATTCTCTAGTAGGTCTGCATCTTTACTCTTATCTTGCCCCTAGGTTCTTCATGACCATTTTTTTTTTGATTCCATATATATGTGTTAGCATACAGTATTTATTTTTTCTCTTTCTGATTTACTACACTCTGTATGACAGACTCTAGGTCCACCACCTCACTACAAATAACTCAATTTCGTTTCTTTTTATGGCTGAGTAATATTCCATTGTATATATGTACCACATATTTATCCATTCATCTGTTGATGGACACTTAGGTTGCTTCCATGTCCTGGCTATTGTAAATAGAGCTGCAATGACATTGTGGTACGTGACTCTTTTTGAATTATGGTTTTCTCAGGGTATATGCCCAGTAGTGGGATTGTTGGGTCATATGGTAGTTATAAGACACTGATGAAAGAAATTAAAGGTGATACAAATATATGGAGAGATATACCATGTTCTTGGATTGGAAGAATCAACATTGTGAAAATGACTATACTACCCAAAGCAATCTACAGATTCAATGCAATCCCTATCAAACTACCACTGGCATTTTTCACAGAACTAGAACAAAAAAAATTCACAATTTGTATGGAAACACAAAAGACTCCAAATAGCCAAAGCAATCTTGAGAACGAAAAATGGAACTGGAGGAATCAGGCTCCCTGATGTCAGACTATACTACAAAGCTACAGCAATCAAGACAGTATGGTACTGGCACAAAAACAGAAATATAGATTAATGGAACAGGATAGAAAGCCCAGAGATAAACCCACGCACATATGGTCACCTTATCTTTGATAAAGGAGGCAAGAATATACAGTGGAGAAAAGAGAGCCTCTTCAATAAGTGGTGCTGGGAAAACTGGACAGCTACATGTAAAAGAATGAAATGATAACACTCCCTAACACCATACACAAAAATAAACTCAAAATGGATTAAAGACCTAAATGTAAGGCCAGACACTACTAAACTGTTAGAGAAATACATAGGCAGACCACTCCATGACATAAATCACAGCAAGATCCTTTTTGGCACACCTCCTAGAGAAATGGAAATAAAAACAAAAATAAACAAATGGGACCTAATGAAACTTAAAAGCTTTTGCACAGCAAAGGAAACCATAAACAAGATGAAAAGACAACCCTCTGAATGGGAGAAAATATTTGCAAATGAAGTAACTGACACAGGATTAATCTCCAACATTTACAAGCAGCTCATGCAGCTCAATATCAAAAAAACAAATGACCCAATCCAAAAATGGGCAGAAGACCTAAATAGACATTTCTCCAAAGAAGATATACAGATTGCCAACAAACACATGTAAGGATGCTCAACATCATTAATCATTAGAGAAATGTAAATCAAAAGTACAATGCGATATCATCTCATACAGCTCAGAATGGCCATCATCAAAATATCTAGAAACAATAAATGCTGGAGAGGGTGTGGAGAAAAGGGAACCCTCCTGCACTGTTGGTGGGAATGTAAATTGATACAGCCACTATGGAGAACAGTATGGCGGTTCCTTAAAAAACTAAAAGAACAAAAAAGTAGTTTATTTTTGTCAAGTAGTGAGAGGTTTGGAGTTGACAGCTGCTAGTGCTGGTCCATTTGTTCATTGTTACCCATGATGAAGCCTCTAGTATTCTCATGGCCTTTTCCTCATTGTGGTAGGATGACTATATCAGCTCCAGCTGTCATACCCACTATCAGGAAGAAGGAAGGAGGAAAGGAAAGAATCTGTATCAGAAAAATAAAAGCCTTCCCAAAGATATAGCCAACTTCACTTGTGTCTGATTGGCCAGAATGACAACATACAACCACCCTGGCTGGAATTGTCTGGGAGAAGAAATTTGAGAATGCAGGTTCAGCCAACTAACCCATGTTGTCTATATGTTTTCCATACCCACATTATCTTATTTTACAAATCTGTGTCACTGTTATTCCCCTTCCCATTTTATATTTAAGGATATAGAAGGTCAAAGAATTGATGTGACTAACCTAAAATCATACCACGGGGAAGAGGAATAACTGGGATTTGAGCCCATCTCCATCTTTCTCTGAACTCCCATTCTTTATACTTTATTACACTCTATCTCAAGATTGTTTATAAAACACCAATAGGCATAATTCAAGCAGTGTTGAAGGAATAAATGAGTGATTGACTTCCTAGCTTGGGTGCTTATGTACCTGACTCTATATGAGAGATAGTTCTGTTAAGGGCCTTAAAGGCTCCCAATCATGAGGCTCAAATCCTTTGAGTCAGCTTTGAGAGATGGGTGGGAAGAGCTTAGAATTCACCAGCCTGGGTTCAAGTCCCAACTTCACCACTTACTAATATATTATTATGAATCCATCACTTAATCTCTCTGCACCCTAGGGTTCTCTTCTTTCTCTTTGCCACCATTCTCTCCAAGTGCAGTTATGTATTGCAGCCCAATTAATTGTCAAGAAGTACAGTTTCAACTCTATTATTCCTCTGCTCAAAAATCATCAGTACGTTAGTCACTGTGAACTGGCTACTCAAAAGGGACTAATAAGTATCTTTTCCCTTAGCTTTCTTTACCACAGTGGCAGGAAATGTAAAATACTCAAAAATTTTCAGCCTCCCCTACAGCTATGGATGGCATAACATATTTCTAGTGAGATGTAAGTGAAAGTTTTAGGAGGGGATTGACCAGCATGTCCCTTTATCCTTAACCCTTCTTCCTGCCTGTAGCACAGACATGAGGCTAGAGGTGGAGCAGCCATATTATGACCATGAGGTGGCAAATATGAGGACAGAAGCCATGTGTGGAGAATGACAGGGTGGGGCAAATGGGAAGAGCCTGGGTCTCCCATGGCGTCACTGAGCCACCATACAGACTCTGGACTGCCTGACCCCTGATTTCTCATTGCATGGGATAAACAAACTCCCTTCTCGTTCAAACCACTGTCTGTTATGTTCCTCTGTCTTTTGCAGATAAAAAAGTTCTTATCTGATATAATTTCCTACTGGGTAAAATATAACCTCTTTAAGTCAGTATTAAAAATTCTCTAGAGTCTGGCTTCAACCTTCTTTACAAACCTTTCTTCTACTTCTTCCGTTCCCAAATTCTATTATTCATCTAAACCAAATTGCTTACTGTTCCCACCTCCACTTCAAGGCTAGGCTGAAGGATGACCTCTTCCTCCAACAAGTTTTTTTCATAGTACCTGATTGGTGTCATTTCTCATTCCTTAGAACTTTGAGCTTTTATAACCCTTATCACTTTCTCTCTGAATTATAGTTATTTAGGTATCTGTCTCATTTCCCCGTTTGTGAACTCCTAAAAGCCTAGTGCACACACATACACAAACACCACCTCAATCTCCACACAGCATCTTGCCCAGGTGGGTCCTCTGTGGTAATGGATGGGTGGTAGTACATGTGATTGTTTTGGGTTATTTCTCTTTGTGCTACATACCAAACATAATCATTGGTATCTCTTATTTGTCCCTACTGTTTGAATCTTTGTCAGTCGAAACAGTTTTCTTATTCAGATGTACATACTTTCCAAACTCTTTTGACCTACTTATGAAAACCTGGGAAAGAGGAGAAATGGCCTTGTTTGTGGTTCTTGGTTTACAGGACTCTTTCCAAGCTGTTTGCTATGCACTGAGCAGAAACAAGCTTTCACTTCTCTCCTTGGCAGGCAGATTGATCTGTGCTGCTGTCATTACTGTCACCCAGCTCCAAATTCAACAATCTTGGGATAAGTAGACTGAAAGAAGCTTTGAATACAAGGACCAAATATGATTCTTGTTTTCTGTGAAGCTTAGCACAGTGCCTTACAAATGCTAGTGACCCAATAAATATTTTTGATTGATTTGAAATTGTGTTTTGAGTCCAAATTTTCCAATAGGGTTTTTTTGCCTTTAATTACTGTTCACTCACTTATTACTTATGTGTAGTATTCATACTTTGACTACTTCCCAAACAGATTTGTGGTAACTGAAAGCTACAGGTACGCTATAACCATTAAGCCATTCAAGTGAAGTTAAAAAGACAAAATCCAAACAATAATGGCCAAGTGGGGTAGAATCTTATAGTTCAACTCATTTATTCCTCCCAACAAAATTATGGACTTAGTGTTTTTTACAAATGAGAAAGCCAAGGATCAGAGAGGTTGAGCAAATAGGAACAGGCCTTATTCTCATGAATTTCAGAGCCCAGAGTCAGACCCAGTATCTGCTGGCTCCATGGTCTACACTTTACTCTGCCTCACATTGCAAGAGAACTAGAATTCCACTCACCCTGCCTGCTCTGTTCTCGAGAATGAACTAAAAGACAAAAAAGAGATGGATGATTTAGAAAAATACATTACAACAACCATAAATTAACTAAAATTTTTAGTTCTGTGATGTTTCCTGTAAATCCCTATGCCACTGGCACAATAATGGAATGTCAGGAGTGAAGAGACACTAAAAATCATGTAGTTTTGCTCTCTCCCTTTTTCCAAATGAAGAAACTAGGGAAAGTAAGTTGCCCACAATACTCAATATAAATGCTTCATCTATGCCAGCTTACTCCTCCAAGAATTGTTTAATAGCTGGGAGACTCCAACTGCCTTTCTGTCTAGGGATTGGGATTATAATCAAAGCCATCTCAAAGGATGGATGTATCTAGTAGGCCCCCATCTATTAAAAGAGCTTTCACAGAAGCCTTAGCAAGCAATGTTTGGTCATCTGTTTTGTTATCTTTGATGGTAACTTTATTTTCATACATGTAGGTGAACCTTCCATTTGGAATTTGTGGTTAAATGGTAAGTGAACCCATTACTAATTTTGTAAAGGTAAAAATGCTCTTATGAGCAGGGACGTTTAATTAGAAGGTAAGTAAGTGTGGCGGCTAGTCTCCAAAGTTGGCCCCCCAATTCACCATGCTTCCCAGGAACCATTCTCTTTTGTACTCAGGTGATGGTGCATTTGATTCTTGACTGGCCCAGTGTGACCAACAGAATGCGGTAGAAGTGGTACTGCATTACTTTCAAGGCTAAGTCCTAAGAATCCTTGCAGTCTCCCCCTGGGTCTCTTTTCTTTTCCACCGTGGGTCTCTTGATGCTCACTCCTGGGGATTTCCATCTCAGAACCCAACTACTTTGTCCAAGAAGCTGAAGCCACCTGGAGAAGCCATGTGTAGGTGTTCTGGTTGACAGGCCCAGCGGAGTTCCGAGCCAACTTCTAATATTAGCTGCTAGTCTTGGGAGTGACTCTTCTTAACATCCAGCCCAGAGAGTCTTCGGATGACTCTAGTCCCAGGTTACAACCACATGAAAAAGACCAAGGAAGGGCCTCCCATCTGAGGCCAGGCAATCTACAGAACCATGAGTGATAATAATAAATCATTATTTTGAGCTGCTGAGTTTTGAGATGGTTTGTTATATAGCAATATATAACAAGCTTCTTTCTGGATGCCCATCCTCTAAGCAGGGGAGTATTTAGAGAAACCCTAACTTTATCTAAAGACTTGCTATTTTTTTCACTCTTCTCTATCAAGAATAAGGTCAATAATAGGGCTGACCATGAAAGATTATATGAATGGATTTAGAGATAGGTTCATTTAAGGTAGGAATCCTTAAACCTTAATATGTGTCAGATTTTCCCAGGGGCTCATTTACAATGTGGGTTCTAGGGCCCTACCCCAAAGATCTGATTCAAAGGGATCTCAGATGGGATCTAGGAATTAGATTTTTTTAAAGCACTTAAGTGATTCTATCAGAGTAGTTCTGACTTTGTGGAACATTGTGTAAAGATGAGACAGACCAATCACACTTTTGAGTTGATTTGTAGGAGGAGATTGTTACTCCAGGAAATTTTTATAGTTGGCAGCTGTAGCTTTTATAGTCACTCAGTCCATCTTTGTCTAAGACCACACTGCTAAATTCACCCAAAATGCTTAAAACACCTCTGGAAATGGCTTTAAAGAATGGGTCTTTAGAAATGTTACATGTGGCTGGGAGAAGATTCATCCTCCTACCCACCCTCACTACTGGATTGGCCATAGCTGTAAGATAGCTTGGAGAGACATAATCTCTTTTTTGGCCTCCTGCACTATTTCTAGTGTTCCTGTGTTAATCTCTGCACTCTCTGCTGATGACTAAGGACATTCCTGGAGGACACATCATGACTTTTAACAAAGTCTTAGAAACTTCATCTTTCCCACCCTACTCATTGCCTGACTCTCTAGTGCATATGTTCTGGGGCCCAGTGGCCAAAATTATATCTGTTCAAAGCCTAAGATGGCAAATCTGCTTTGCTCTCTTTATTCTGTCAACAGGTATTTAGCACATGACTATTACTCCAAAGCACTGGGTGGATTTTGAAGGTTGAAGTGAAGGAAAGATGGAAAGAAAAGGAAGGCATTGGTTCCTTCCTGAAGGGTCTCCCAGTTTAATAACATGTTTGGGATTGTCATGACAACAAACCAATACATCCATGTGATAAGATGATAAGATTTCTATGGGGAAACTAGAAAAGCTGGGAGGGACCAAGAGAAAGGAGGCTATTAGCCGTATATGGGCTCAGGGCAGGTATCAAGGAGGTCATCTTAGGAAGGTATATAAGATTTTAACAGAATAATATATGTTGTAAAGGAGAGAAGAAGTGTATTTTAAGAGAGGGGAAAGAAAGAGCAAATATGGGGAGCTGTAAAAAGTATATGTTTGAGGCAAAGCCAAGAGTTCACTTTGGTAAAAATGAAGGACACTGAGAGAGGTGACAAGAGCTAAGAGTGAAAATTTGAGTGGTGGATTGTACAAGAGTGTGAATGCCATATCCAGTGGTTGGACCTTTATCCTCTTCATCATGGGGAGCTAGCAAGGAGATTTCAATCATTCAACAAGTCAGGCCTCATTTTTGTCCCTGAGAGGATAACACTTGGAAAAAAAAAAATTAGATGAAAAAGTTCTGCTGTCTTAGAGCTTGCATTCTTTTATGAAGACAAAGACAACAAACAAAATAAGCAAAATATGTTGTATGTCAGGTGGTGCCATGGCTAAGTTGTTTCCCAAAAAAGGATATGTTGAAGTCTTAACCCCTGGTACCTGTGTATGCGAACTTATTTGGAAATAATCTTTGCAGATGTCATCAACTTAAGATGATGTCATACTAGATTATGGTGAGCCCTAAATTCAATGGCTGTTGTTCTTGTAAGAAGGTCATGTGATGATGAAGGAAGAGATTAAAGTGATGTATCAGTAAGCCAAGGAACACCAAGTATTCATGTCAACCACCACAAGCTAGGAAGAGGCATGGAACAGATTCTCCCTTAGAGCCACAGGAAGGAATCAGGCTTGCCAGCACTTTGACTTCAGATTTCTGGCCTCAAGAACTGTGAGACAATAGATTTTTATTGTTTTAAGTCACCCAGTTTGTGGTGATTTGTTACAGCAGCCTTAGGAATCTAATATAGATGTTAATAATTGCTAAAAGAAGAAAATGCTGGAAAGGGGAATAGGAAATGCTGAGAGGGTGGGAGGAGTGCTATTTTAAATAGTGTAGTAATAGAAAGCTTTACTGAGAATAAGACATCAAGTCAAAGACCTGGGTGGGTTAAATTTGCAAGCCTTTGGATATTGCAAGGAGAATGTTCCAAGCAGGGGAAAGAGAACAGCAAATGCAGAGGTCCTAAGAGAAGAGCAAATGCCCAGCCTGTTCTAGAGGAAGCTAAGAGGCAGAAGTGGGGACTAGGAGAAGTAAAGGGCAATGATGTCAGGGGGATTCCAGAGGCCATGTCATGTAAGGTCTAATAGGCTATTATAAGGACTTTGCTTTTACTCTGAGAAAGATGAGGGACTTCTGTAGGATTGTAAGTAAACTGACAATCTATTTTATGGTTTAAAAGAATCACTCTTTATTGAGAATTGCTGAATGGATTCAAAAGCCAAGTCAGGGCAGCCAGTGAAAAGGTTATTGCAACAATCCAGGGGAGGGTTATTGTGTCTTGACCCAAGGTGGTAGCAGAAGAGTTGGTCAAAAGTACTCAAATTCTGAATATAATTTGAAAGTTGGTCAACAAGATGGGTTAAATATTGAATGTAAGTGAAAGAGAGGGGTCAAGGATGACTTCAAGATATCTGTTTGAATAGTCTAAAAGATGGAGTTATTTATCATTTTGCAGAAAAGTGCAAGATGAGGTTTGTGAGAGAATATGAGTTCAGTTTGGGGTATACTGGGTTTGACATACTGATCAAACATCTAAGTAGACATATTGAATAAGCAGTAGGGTATATGAATCTAGAATTCAGGAGAGTGCTAGGCTAAAAGTAAAATATGAAGTATGTTTAACATAGATGGCATTAAAAGCCATGACTGATTAAATCAAACTAGAGATAAAGCTCACAAACTAAGCCCTGGGGCACCCATCATTAAGATGAGGAGGAGTTATTTTAAAAAAAGAATGTATAAAGAGAGGCCGCGATAGTGAGAGGCCCGCGCACCGCGATGAAGAGTGGCCCCCGCTTGCCACAACTGGAGAAAGCCCTCGCACAGAAACGAAGACCCAACACAGTCAAAAATAAATAAATAACTAAATAAAATTTAAAAAAAAAAATGTATATATCAATATATGTATAACTGAATCATATTGCTGTACAGCAGAAATTAACAAAACAGTGTAAATCAACTATACCTCAATTAAAAATAATATTAAAAAAAAGAAAAGATGAGGAGGAGTTGAGGTAAAATCAGCAAAGGAGACTAAACTGAAGCTGCTGTGAAGGAGATGAAAAGTAGAAGAGCATGATATCGTGGGAGCCAGGAGAAGAAAGTGTTCTCAGGTGGAAGGAGCTGCATGTGTGTCATGTATGATGAATACTAAAACTGACCATTGGATCAACAATACTGAGGTTGGTCAAGGGCCATTAGTGACGTTGACAAGAGCAATAGTAATGAGTAGAAGAAGAAAAACATGACTAGCATGTGTCTGTGAGAAAATGGCATGTGAGTTGCAAATGATACTGACAAGTCTTGATTTTGCTGTAGAGAACAGCAGAGAAATAGGCTTATATCTCAAGGGGGAAGAGTGATCAAGAGAGGATTTTGTTTTAAGTTGGGAAGAATAACAGCATGTGTTTAAGATGATAGAAATGATCCAGGTGAGGGAAAGAAACTTGTTTATTATTTTTAGTTAGTTTGCATATATGCAATATATATGTGTATGTGTGTGTACACATATATATACACACAAGCTCATTGATCTTCCCCAAATAAAAGCAAACCAAAGTTTAGTTCATTCAGATAACTATGGAATAAATATGACAAGGTGATGACTCACTGTTAATAGTTTGATGTTATTCCTTCTGGACCTGTACTACACACATAAAATCTATCCCACTGATGAAGTGTTCCACCAGTACCTTAACTAAGATGGGCCCCAGCATAATTACATTTGTTGGAAGCACAACCTCTCTTTTCTAATAAGAGAAGTGCCAAACTAACACTTTATTCCAGGAAAGGAGAATAAATAATGAATTCTGAGGTTTTTTAAAGGAAAACTTGCCTGGACCCCTTCGTGGATTCCCTAGAGATGGAAGAAAGGTGGCAACATTGGGTCTCTGAGCTGGTAGATTCCAGTCTTGACTCTGCTCTCTTCCTGGCAGGGGCCTGGAAGTTGCTTAGAGAGCTGAGCATGGAAAGCCACACTCTTAGCTGATGTTAGCTCAAAAGACATGAAGAGCATCCTCCATTGATTACCAAGTATAGATGTCTAGGTCAGGGACATCATTATAGCCAAGTACCATCATCGTAAACCCCACTGTGGGAAGCAAGTCTTCACAGTCACATCTTGTGAAAGTCAGCCACATTCAGCTGCATCATTTGAGGCTGGAAGTTAGATTGGCATCCTCCCCCAACACACACATACAGACACAAAAAAAACCACACAACACAAACATGCACTATTCACAATTGGCATTCACGAGGCTCTAAGGTTTTAGGACAATTTGGGGGATGGGCAACCAAAAGTGAGAGATCTTGGATTTTCTTGTACTAAGGCTCAAATGATCCGCTGGGAAAAATAAAGAGGGGTATGATGATATAATACTATGAATTTATTATTTTTTATTTTTTCCAAGAAATGCAGGCTTTAATTGAATTCTGTAATATAACATTTGAGTTTTGAATGATAAGAGCAATAATTCTAGATAATACTTCCTATAAAATAGTTCCAAAGTTTTCTAATACATCAGTTAAATATATTCATTTGGACTACAAACAATTGTGAGAAAATGCTAACATACTCTGCTCCTTTCCCCCTTTCCCATCTTCAAGCTGCAGAAGGTGGCAAAGGAGTTTTTACAGATGCTTTTCTATCTTGGGTTGAGAATAATGATGCCATGTCCATAGCCACAGTGTTCTGTCAAATTGCTTGTAATGCCATGGAGAAAAATCACATAACCAATTATTTGTAATCATAGGGACCCCGCCAACAAATTTAAATTCTTCCTTCTCTAAAATATTTCTTTGTAGATAGTCCTAGTTAATATATTCTTTATCTATTTAAATTTCCATTTTTTTTCCTCAATGCTCTTTGACCATACTTTAGTTCAATTGTATATGTAATCTCTCCTCTCTCCCAGTCTACTCAAGAGGCACCAAAGCTCAGTAGGTGTAGGGAATGTGGTGTAATGAAGACCCACAGGCTGTGGACTAAAGCCAGTCTTAGTTCAGATTAATAGTTCACTATTAATGTCCTTGCCATTCATAGTGAGTGCTTTGGGCAAGGTACTTAATCTCTCTGATTTGCTTCTTACCTTTAAAATGGAGATGAGACCTAATGACTTCAGAACATCCAGCAACAATGTCCCGTACAAATGCTAATGCTATTTTTATTGGTATTATTATCAATATTAACCCAATAATCTCATCTCTAAAAGATCTCAAAGTCCTTTTAAAAATCACTAAGTTTAAAATACCTCAGTATTATCTATATCCTTCTCTCTCTATATATATAATGGATATATAGATATCTATATACCTATATCTCTATAGAGATGGATACAGATGGATATAGAGATATTCTCTCTCTCTGTTACACTGTCTCTGTGTAATTTTATTTTATTTTTATTTATTTATTTTAATTTTGGAATTTTATTTATTTTTTTATACAACAGGTCCTTATTAGTCATCAATTTTATACACATCAGTGTATACATGTCAATCCCAATCGCCCAAATCATCACAACCCCACCCTCAGCCCCTGACTGCTTTCCCCCCTTGGTGTCCATATGTTTGTTCTCTACATCTGTGTCTCAATTTCTGACCTGCAAACCGGTTCATCTGTACAATTTTTCTAGGTTCCACATATATGCACTAACATACGATATTTGTTTTTCTCTTTCTGACTTACTTCACTCTGTATGACAGTCTCTAGATCCATCCACGTCTCTACAAATGACTCAATTTCGTTCCTTTTTATGGCTGAGTAATATTCCATGGTATATATGTACCACATCGTCTATATCCATTCATCTGTCAATGGGCATTTAGGTTGCTTCCATGACCTGGCTATTGTAAATAGTGCTGCAATGAACATTGGGGTGCATGTGTCTTTTTGAATTATGGTTTTCTCTGGGTATATACCCAGTAGTGGGATTGCTGAATCATATGGTAATTCAATTTTTAGTTTTTTAAGGAACCTCCATACTGTTCTCCATAGTGGCTGTATCAATTTACATTCCCACCAACAGTGCAGGAGGGTTCCCTTTTCTCCACACCCTCTCCACCATTTGTTGTTTGTAGATTTTCTGATGATGCCCATTCTAACTGGTGTGAGGTGATACCTCATTGTAGTTTTGATTTTCATTTCTCTAATAATTAGTGATGTTGAGCAGCTTTTCATGTGCTTCTTGGCTATCTGTATGTCTTCTTTGGAGAAATGTCTATTTAGGTTGTCTGCACATTTTTGGATTGGGTTGTTTGTTTTTTTAATATCGAGCTACATGAGCTGTTTATATATTTTGGAGATTAATCCTTTGTCTGTTGATTCATTTGCAAATATTTTCTCCCATTCTGAGGATGGTCTTTTCGTCTTGTTTATGGTTTCCTTTGCTGTGCAAAAGCTTTGAAGTTTCATTAGGTCCCATTTGTTTATTTTTGTTTTTATTTCCATTACTCTAGGAGGTGGATCAAAAAAGATCTTGCTGTGATTTATGTCAAAGAGTGTTCTTCCTATGTTTTCCTCTAAGAGTTTGATAGTGTCTGGTCTTTCATTTAGGTCTTTAATCCACTTTGAGTTTATTTTTGTGTATGGTGTTAAGGAGTGTTCTCATTTCATTCTTTTACATGTAGCTGTCCAGGTTTCCCAGCACCACATATTGAAAAGACTGTATTTTCTCCACTGTATATTCTTGCCTCCTTTATCAAAGATAAGATGACCATATGAGTGTTGGTTTATCTCTGGGCTTTCTATCCTGTTCCATTGATCTATATTTCTGTTTTTGTGCCAGTACCATATTGTCTTGATTACTGTAGCTTTGTAGTATAGTCTGAAGTCAGGGAGCCTGATTCCTCCAGCTCCTTTTTTCTTTCTCAAGATTGCTTTGGCTATTCAGGGTCTTTTGTTTTTCCATACAAATTGGGAGATTTTTTGTTCTAGTTCTGTGAAAAATGTCAGTGATAGTTTGATAGGGATTGCATTGAATCTGTAGATTGCTTTGGGTAGTATAGTCATTTTCACAATGTTGATTCTTCCAATCCAGGAACATGGTATATCTCTCCATCTGTTGGTATCATCTTTAACTTCTTTCATCAGTGTCTTATAGTTTTCTGCATACAGGTCTTTTGTCTCCCTAGGTAGGTTTATTCCTAGGTATTTTATTCCTTTTGTTACAATGGTAAATGGGAGTTTTTCCTTAATTTCTGTTTCAGATTTTTCATCATTAGTGTATAGGAATGCAAGAGATTTCTGTGCATTAATTTTTTATCCTGCAACTTGACCAAATTCATTGATTACCTCTAGTAGTTTTCTGGTGTCATCTTTAGGATTCTCTATGTATAGTATCATGTCATCTGCAAATAGTGACAGTTTACTTCTTCTGTTCCAACTTATATTCCTTTTATTTTGTTTTCTTCTCTAATTGCCGTGGCTAGGACTTCCAAAACTATGTGGAATAATAGTGGTGAGAGTGGACAGCCTTGTCTTGTTCCTGATCTTAGAGGAAATGCTTTCAGTTTTTCACCACTGAGAATGATGTTTTTGCCATTTTGATTACTATGTGTCTTGGTGTGTTTCTCCTTGGGTTTATACTGTATGGGACTCTCTGTGCTTCCTGGACTTGGGTGGCTATTTCCTTTCCCATGTTAGGGAAGTTTTCAACTATAATCTCTTCAAATATTTTCTCGGGCCCTTTCTCTCTCTCTTCTCCTTCTGGGACCCCTATAATGGGAATGTTGTTGCATTTAATGTTGTCCCAGAGGTCTCTTAGGCTGTCTTCATTTCTTTTCATTCTTTTTTCTTTATTCTGTTCCACAGCAGTGAATTCCACCATTCTGTCTTCCAGGTCACTTATCCGTTCTTCTGCCTCAGTTATTCTGCTTTTGATTCCTTCTAGTGTAGTTTTCATTTCAGTTATTGTATTGTTCGTCTCTGTTTGTTTGTTCTTTAATTCTTCTAGGTCTTTGTTAAATATTTCTTGCATCTTCTCCATCTTTGCCTTCCTTCTTTTTCCGAAGTCCTGGATCATCTTCACTATCATTATCTTGAATTCGTTTTCTGGAAGGTTGCCTATCTCCACTTCATTTAGTTGTTTTTCTGGGATTTTATCTTGTTCCTTTATCTGGTACATAGCCCTCTGCTTTTTCATCTTGTCTATCTTTCTGTGAATGTGGTTGTTGTTCCACATGCTGCAGGATTGTAGTTCTTCTTGCTTCTGCTGTCTGCCCTCTGGTGGATGAGGCTATCTAAGAGGCTTGTACAAGTTCCCTGATGGGAGGTACTGGTGGTGGGTAGAGCTGACTGTTGCTCTGGTGGGCAGAGCTCAGTAAACCTTTAATCTGCTTGACTGATGATGGGTGGGGCTGGGTTCCCTCCCTGTTGGTTGTTTGGCCTGAGGCAACCCAGCACTGGAGCCTACCTGGGTTCTTTGGTGGGGCTAATGGTGGACTCTGGGAGGGCTCAAGCCATAGAGTACTTCCCAGAACTTCTGCTGCCAGTGTCCATGTCCCCGTGGTGAGCCACAGCCACCACCCGCCTCTGCAGGAGACCCTCCAACACTAGCAGGTAGGTCTGGTTCAGTCTCACCTGGGGTCACTGCTTCTTCCCTTGGGTCCTGATGCACACACCACTTTGTGTGTGCCCTCCAAGAGTGGGGTCTCTGTTTCTCCAGTCTTGTCGAAGTCCTGCAATCAAATCCCACTAGCCTTCAAAGTCTGATTCTCTAGGAATTCTTCCTCCCATTGCCAGACTCCCAGGTTGGGAACTCTGACGTGGGGCTCAGAACCTTCACTCCAGTGGGTGGACTTCTGTGGTATAAGTGTTCTCCAGTCTGTGAGTCACCCACCCAGCAAATATGGGATTTGATTTTACTGTGATTGTGCCCCTCCTACCGTCTCATTGTGGCTTTTCCTTTTTCTTTGGATGTGGGGTATCTTTTTTGGTGAGTTCCAGTGTCTTCCTGTTGGTGATTGTCCAGCAGCTAGCTGTGATTCTGGTGTTCTCACAAGAGGGAGTGAGAGCACGTCCTTCTACTCTGCCATCTTGGTTCCTAATCAATACTATGACTTATGAAACAGTTTTTAATTAATTTATTTATACTTATATATATTGTACATGTCTAAATACAGATATCTTTGTATATATAAATATATATGCACATATATAACATAGATAATACTGTATGTGTTATATTATTTTGCAAGTTTCTTTCATTCTGTTTTTGGTTTTCTTTTTTTCTTTTTAGCCAAAAATACAAGATAGGTACCTATTTAAAGTCAGACCATATATGTCTTTTCTTTCTCTTCAGCCACTGTGAAAGTATTCCACAGTATCCAACCATGGCCCTATTAATGAGCCTTTAGAATACTTCTGTTTCTTTACTATTACAAACAATATTGCTTCTAACATTTTGCACTTGAGCAAGCATCCCAATAGGATATGTTTCTAGAAGCGGAACTACAGAGCCAAAAAGTCACAGACTTGTAATTTTGATGGATTCTGCCAAATTGTTCTTCCCCGAGCTGTCTCTCTATCACAACACTATAAAATGTTCCTTTTCCCCCTTAGCTTTGCCAACCCAGATATTATCAGTCTTTAAAATTTTTGCCACTCTGGTATGTAAAAAATACTATCTCATTGTGACTGAGTTTGCATTTTCCTGATTGCTAGTGAGGTTCATCACTTTTTCATATGTTTATTTGCCTTTTGTATTTTCATGTGACTTGCCTATTCTTATCCTTTGCTCTTTTATTCTATTAGATAAGACTCATATTGATTTTTATGAGTTTGTTATACATTATGAATGTTAACTATTTTTCTTTTTTACATGTTGCAAATATTTTTTCTATTTTATCATTTGTTTTTTAAATGTGTTATTAGTGACTTTAGCTGGCATACAGAAACTTCTATTTTTAAGAATCTGTAAATCTTTTCCTTTGTCGTTTCTGGGTTTTGTCCTTGCTTGGGAAATCCTTCTTTAGCATAAGATTATAAAAACATAATTCTATTAATTTAATCATTGTGAGTTTTTTTTTAGCATTTATGCCTATAACCCATCTCAGAATTATTCTTAGTCTGTTTTGTGATGAAGTGATCTAACATTTTCCAGTTACTCAATTTATTGAATAAATCATGCATCACCACTAATTTGAAATGCAACTAAGTTCTTCCATGTGTATGGGTCTGTACTGTGCTTTCTCTTTCAGTTTCTCTCTTCATCTATTCATGCACCAATACCACAGGATTAATTGTTGCTATTTTATCATTCTATATGTTTTCACATCTAACTTTTTTATTTTTTTAAAAATATTTATTTATTTATTTATTGTGGCTGAGCTGGGTCATAGCTATGGCACACAGGATCTTCGTTGCGGCATGCGGGATTTTTAGTTGTGGCATGCGGGCTCTTAGTTGCGGCATGTGGGCTTGTTAATTGTGACATGTGGACTCTTAGTTGCAGCATGCATGCGGGATCTAGCTCCCCGACCAGGGATCAAACCCTGGCCCCCTGCACTGGGAGCACAGAGTCTTACCAACTGGACCACCAGGGAAGCACACATCTAACTTTTTAAAAATCATGCTTCTACATAGGTCTTTTATCTACTTATTTATTTTTTATTTCTTAAACCTACTGGATATGCCAATAAGCAGGGTTTTTTTTTTTTTTAAGGAATTCCTTTATTTTTATTATTTATTTATTTATTTGTTTATTTATTTATTTTTGGTTGTGTTGGGTCTTCGTTTCTGTGCAAGGGCTTTCTCTAGTTGCGGCAAGCGGGGGCCACTCTTCATCACAGTGTGCAGGCCTCTCACTATCGCGGCCTCTTTTGTTGCAGAGCATAAGCTCCAGACACGCAGGCTCAGTAGCTGTGGCTCACGGGCCTAGTTGCTCCATGGCATGTGGGATCTTCCCAGACCAGGGCTCGAACCCATGTCCCCTGCATTAGCAGGCAGATTCTCAACCACTGTGCCACCAGGGAAGCCCTAAGCAGAGTTTTCTATCAGAGATTGAGTAGGGAGTTGGCAGTCAATTTCAGAACACCAGGAGTACCACAGTAAGAAAGTCTTCTGTCTAAAATATAGTGTATTAATAGAAAACTACAGTAAGGAGATAAATGCCATTGAAAAGATAGTTTGTTATTCACAGTTCCCAAGGGGAGGGGGCATGCCACATGATGGGGAGCTATATGGGGGAACACCAAGGTCTGCCAGGAAGGAGATAGGAAGGAGAGAACTGTGGGCAAGAGCCCTTATTATGGTTTCCATGGGAAGGAACCAAGGAGTCAGGGTAAGACTGAAGATTGAGTAGTTTGAATAAATTCAGCAGGTTCTTGAGCATAAGGGTTATTCCTAGTTGTCTGGTACCTGGCCATGGTGTGATTAGAGCAGATTGATAGTGACCCTGAGTGTGAGAGTCCAATAAAGGAGGTGGTAGAGGTATAGACTATGGATTAGTTGGTTTGCATATGAAAAGCATACTCACAGGCAAGTTGTTTACTATCTAAGAATTGGCTAACCTTGGGAGAGAGAGTCCCCAGATCAACAAGGACCCAGATGTCAAAGCATCAGAATACAGAATATAAATGACATAGTCAATACACCATCACTCAAGGAGTACCAGCTGGAGTGAATTTCACTCCTCTACTTATGTTACTGCCTTCAAAAAAAAAAAAATTCCTCTCTCTAACATGGATTTCGGGAGATTCTTTGCATTCCATTCCTGCTCCTCATACTTGTTGATGTCCATGTGGAATGCCTCCAGGATTCTGCTGGGAGCAATTGGCTCTCCTCTCTGCAGAGAGATTTTCTTTGGTCTCCTTTAGGTCTCTCTGTTCTCTAGTCTTCATTTCCTGCCAAACCTGTCTTATTTGTTCTTTATTATTCAGAAACTCCTCAAAATTTCTGTTCATTCCTATATTCCAGAGCTTTAATTGATTTCATTCTTTGCTTTATATCTCTTTGCTCATTTTAATAATATTAGGAAGTTGAGGAGAGGTAAAGGTGTGCTCAGTACCACCATCTTGAACAGGGATCCCCTCATAGGTTTAGTCAAATGGGAGAGGGAGAGGAAAAAATCTATGTGTTAGAAAGATAGTCCTGGCAGCAGTAAGGAAGATGAGTAGAGGAGGGATAGAATGGAGATAGGGAGACCACTTAGAAGGCTTGTGCAACTATTTGTAAAACTGGAATCCCTAATGATTCCAATTCTAGTGGTTTATCCTGATAAAATAAGCAGAGCTATACATAAGAATATTTGTAAAAAGAATATTCCTCATAGCATGAAGTTCAAACCTGAATTAATGAGACTCTCACTCAGGCAGAGCACCCTGTTTGTCAGTGAATGAACATTTATAAATTTGAAAAACATTTATTGGGCCCGTATCATGCATTAAAATCCTGGTAAAACCAGAGGGTCCTCAAATCTTGCAACAATCTTGTTGGGTAATCAAAGAAATGTTTGGGTTATAGAAGATATCAGATCAAAGGCTATTGTAAGTAGAAGCTCAACCTACACTAAGTCCTAGGCCTTACCCTGGATCTATGGCTTTGAAATCCCCGTGCGATTAAGTCTTGGATTCAGAATTTTCAGATTTCTGCAAGCAATTCTCATGTACCACCAACTTTGGGAACCACTGTGTTTTTATACCTTGTTACCTCTCTACATTCTTGGGAAATGGACAAGTAGACAGAAAATGTGAAAAGTTTAACTGACTAATTAAAGACTTTCACAACAGACAATGATATGTAGGAGACGGGTTTTAAAATGATTCGATACTAAAACAATATATTTTCAGTGTCACAGTAATGCTGTGTCCTGAACCCTGGATGGTGTACCAGCACACCTGAGGGACAGGTGGCCAATGAGATGTATGCTTGCTTCAGTCTGACTCTTTGACACCAACCTATTCTCAGGGTACCTTGAAGGAGCTGAAGTAGTTCTGTTAATACACTACAGAGAATAAAAACTGTGAGTTTATAAATAGAAGGATCACCATGCAGTAGTATGGTCAGGGAAGAGTAAATGGTTATAATAATAGCAATCATTTACTGAGCACTTATTTTGAGGCAAGAACTGTACTTAAATGCATTAACCACATTTATTTCATAAATGCTTATAATAAGCACATAGGAATTGGTTTTAGTCAAGCTAGGCTGCATATGATGAGGTAGCAAACAATCTCAAAATAGCAGTGGCTTTAAATGACAAAGGTTTGTTTCTTGCTAATACCTCATGTCCACTTGAGGTTTGGCAGGGAACACTTCCATGTCATTCTCACTCAAAGACATTGGCTGATGACGTCCTCACCATTTGGAATGTAACCGGTTGCCAAAGCTGAGAAAAGGGAAGAAAGAAAAGAATGCATCAACTCTTCTGTGTGGCTACCCTGAAGTGACCCTCCTCACTTCCAGTTTTTGGCCAAAGCAATTCACATAGTCAAATGCACCTTAATGGGAACAGGAAATGAAATTTCTCAAGTGACAAGAGTCACAGAACTGGTGAGCTGTACTAATATCTGCCACAGTATTGCATTGTTATCTCTTATTTTAAAATGAAGGAAGAACCCAACTATTAGAATGGCTAAAATTTCAGAAACCTGATAATACCAAGTGCTGACAAAGATGTGGAGCAATTAGAACTTTTATGCATTCCTGGTAGGAATGCAAAATGGTACAGACACCTTGAAAAACAGTTTCTTTTAAACATATACTTACTATATTGAACAGCAATCCCTCTTATGAGTTTTTACCCTAGAGCATTTTTTCTCAAATGGAGGTGATTTTGCCCCCCAAGAGGCATTTGACAATGTAAGGAGATGTTTTTGGTTTTGGTTGTCACACTGGGTCAATGGACACTACTGGTATCTAATGGGTAAATCCAGCAATGCTGCTAAACATCTGCAATGGACAGGACAGCCTCCTACATCAAATAATTACCCCACTTAAAAGTCCATTTAATAATTAATAGTATGGTGGTTGAAAAATTCTGCACTAGAGAAATGAAAAATTATGTTCATACAAAAAGCTGTACATGAGTGTTTATAAGAGCATTTTCCATAATAACTGAAAACAACCTAATGTCCTTCAATGGATAAATGGATGAACAAACTGTGCTACACCCATACAATGGAATACTACTCAGCAATAAAAAGAAATGAACTGCTGATGCATGCAACAACATGGATGAATCTCAAATATATTACACTAAGCAAAGGAAACCAGTGTCAGAAAGTTACTTACTGTACTTCATTTATATGATGTTATGGAAAAGACAAGACTATAGAGATGGAGAACAATGGTTTCCAGGGGTAAAAAGTGGCAGAGAGTAGAGCAGGAGCATTTGAGTACAAAGGGGCTACATGAGGGAGGTATCGGAGATGATGGAATTGTTATGTATCCTGATTTTAATGGTGGTTACACAAATCCACACATGTGCTAAAACTCATTGTACTATACACCCCCCCAAAAAAGTGGAGTTTTATTGTATGTAAATCATTTTTTTAAGTTGAAAAAATTTTAAAAAGTGAAAAAGACCAATGAAGAGGGCCTGAGAGACTTGTCTGTGACACAAAGCTAGAAGTGGTGGAGTATGGAATAGAAAACAGATCTGTACAGCACTCTTCCCTATTACATAAAGCTGTCTACACAAGGAAGGACAGTGAGCTATGAGCAGAGCATAAACGACTTTTAGGATCAAAAGTATTTGTTGATCAATTGCGTTGACTGTTGTAAGTGTTAAGTTCATTCATGGTAACTTGTATACCCGTGTAATGATACCATGGCTCTGTCTAAAATCCAGACACAGATTAAAACCACCCTCCTCACTCTGAGTACCCCTCACCCCACTAATACAGGATGCTCAAGGGGAACTGTGGAGACGTGCCAACAAGGGCATGATGTAACATCCTTAGGTATAGTAGACAAGCTATAGGAATGATAGAAGCAGACACTGAGTTTCATGTTATAGTGCTATTTCAACTCACATCTACATTTTATTTTTTCAGGCTTTTGTTTTGTAATACTTTTAACAACTTTTAGCTCTAATAGTGAGCAGTTGCCAGAGGTGCCATAAACAAAACAAGGAAGAGCTTAATATCAGCGTTTTCAGCATATTTTACATTTGGAACTAGGTTAATATAATACACCATGTTAATAATGAGGTCATATTTAAGAATCCAGCTCTCTCTCATTTGATATTTTTGGCGCTTGTGGTCAGAGGCTATTCTAATCAGCTCTGCTCACCTCCTGATATTTTAATTGCTGAAACAATTATTATTGCTTAAGAAATAACTTGAAAAGGACTTGAATAACAGAACGGAGAAAGGAAAAATGAGTTTTGGATTTTTTAAAAATAATTACTCCCAGAGTAGATGCTACGATGGTAATTTTAAAAATGGAATTAACAAATAAGTGTTGGGGTTGGACACTACCTCCACTAGGACTAGGGTCATAAATGAACACAAAACTGACTCTTGGAGTCCATGGGAAACTTTTCCAAGCAATGCCATCTTCTGTCAATTTCCAGAAGGAATGGGCTTATCTCCCAAGTTCAGCAGCTACTGTATAGTTCTGTCCATGAAAGCCACAGTCTTTTAACATTGCTTAGCATCCTTTGAGGATTTACATATATAAAAACAGACTTAGAACAGTGGTCTGGCTTTCCAGGGAATGAATACACATTTCTCCCACAGTATGCACAGAAAGGTCATAAAACAAATTATGCTGATTACAAGCCATGGTGAGCTGGGTCTTTTTCTTCCACAGGAAAAGGAGTGTTGATGAATATGAAAAGAAAAGGGGACACACATTAATTAGGAACCTGTTTCATGTCAGACATTTTTAGACTCATTGTCCTACGTGCCTATAAAATCCTTCCCAAACTCTGTTTATCAGTCAAGGTTCAGTTGCAGAGCACAAACACCTGTTTGGTCACTTAAAGTTATTTAACACAGCTTGAAACATCACTGGAGGACTGTAGGCTGGGTTTTCAGGAATGATCCCGAGAACAACATTGTGGAAATGAGGGGAGCTGCTCCTGCTGCCACAGTCAGAAGGAGTGGAACCAGAGGACCACTCCAGCCAGCACAATTGCCTCTCAAAACCCCCACAGCCAGTCATGAACAATGGAACTCTGTTGAAGAAAAGCCCAGTGTCTCCACAACCATACTTAACAACAACACAAGCCAGAAATGAACATTTGGTTTCTGCCTTGCATCTGCATTCCAAATCCTACACAGGTGCATCTTATTGGTAGAACGTAATTCACTTCTGAATACTAGCTGAAAGGGCATCTGGGAAGTGTAGTTTTTACCTTTCCAGCCTCTGCAATACTGAGGAGCCCAGAAGGATGCTGAATGCCGACTACCCAATTCACTACACCCTGTGAAGTATTTAATGCTACTCTTTATATGAAGAAACAGAAGACCAGAGAAGTTAGATAACGTTAACAAGATTATACAAGCCAGGAAGTAGTAGTACTAGAATTTAAACTTACATTAGTCTGTCACCAAAGTTATTTATTGGGTGCTTACTCTGTTCTATACATTATTCTAAGTGCCTTCAAATATCATCTTATTTAATCTTTAACTCTGTTACATAAGTATTAAATCCCTTATTTTTCAGATAAGAGAAACAAAATACAGAGACATAAACTTCTATAAATCAAATAGTCAATAAGGAATAGAGCTAGCATTCTTAGATGCTGTTCTTCAATGCTTCTCCTCTTTCCTCTGCAGCATGTGCAGTCTTGACAGTGGGTTTATGATCAGAATGATTGTTGATAGCCATCTCCCAACAAACTTCCCTGGACACTAACATTCCATTGGTTTATGGAATAAGGTGATAATCCTCTGAAAGCCATTTTTGTGGTCTTAGCTAACTGGTGTGGAATATCTGGGGACTCTTAAGAGCCAAATATTCAGTATGGTACTGGTAAAAATCTAACAACTGGTTCTCTGAAAATAAGATCCGTGATCTTGGGGCCTTTGCCAATTTCCACGGTATCAATACTCCCATTCTGATCAATTTCAAGGTACCAATATGATATCAACCAGCTCATAAAACTCCTGAATATTTAACAATTGACTCTTGCAAATCCAGAATGAGCCAGATCCAGATAACACCACAAATAATATTTGTTGTTCAGGACTCAAGATACCCTTGCAAGAAAACTTAAACCCTTTTCTACATTTGGATTTCTGACATGTACTGAGATACCTAAATGCTGGAGATGTCCTGATAGAAGGCAGATAGAAAGGAGAGGCAAAGAAGCCTCTGAGGAATAAAACACAGTAAATTTAGCATGAGCCTAGCAGGATGGGCTTGATAGTGTCTGAGGGAACAATGATTTGGGGTGCTGTTCTTGAATTCCCCTGGTTTTAGGCCCCTGGGTTAACAACAAGCACTAGAAAGGAGAGAAAATTTAATTGTTAGGAATTCAAGACAGTTTGTGGGGGAGTCCCCTCCCCACACGTAGGTAATGAAGTAATGAAGTAATGAAGCTGACAAAACTCTATGACTAAGGTTCCAAGTCACTCTTTGGACTAGCTCCTATTCTTTTTGCTAGAAGGAGGAGGAAGCATTTCCATTCCAGAGACTCATGTGAACACCAGCAATGCCATGGTGCTCCATAGAGAAGACTGAGTGTAACCACTGCCTTTCTCTTCTCCAGGTCTTTCACACGCTATTTCCTAGCTGGAGATGTTTTTCCTACTCCCCTACTGATGAAGATTCTATTCCTCAGTCAAAATTCAAATGCCATCTTGTACAACATACTTTCCAAAAGTCTTAAGAGTTGGAATTAGTCATTCTTTCCTTTGCTTATATTCTCTTTTAAATTACCCGTTTCATTCTTACTGGCGTTATCATTAACTGCCTACACATGATTTTTTGACAGAAGATGGTGAACTCTCTGAGGGTAGGAGTGGTAGCTCATTTGTATCTGCAACTCTTCTTACATAAGCAAATGCTCACTAAGAATGCTGGCATTGCTAATACAGTGTGCAGAGGAGCATCTGATATGAAAATGCACTTCCAAAAAAAATTTGGGAGGGAGCTGGAGGGGAAGAAATTAATGTGGGGAGGAAGGGAAGGAGGAAGGGTAGAAGGAAGGGAGAGAGGGCAAGAAGATGGGAGGAAAGGAGGGAAAGATGTTTACCTCCTAACTCGTTCGTTATTTGGCCCGAAGATTGGGGGTACATTTTTTTCCCCATGATCTGAGATTAAAAACATGGTTTTAGAGGAAAGCAAAGAATCCCTTTAGAACATCTTAGAGCTACCTACTTGAGAACATTTTTCATGATGTAAGTGTAAGTTTTTCTGTATTTCATATTGTGAATCATCTTTTTAGGGATATGCATATTCTCCATGAGAAGTATTCACCAGAGGGATTGTCCTTGGCAAAGCCATTGATCAGAGGCTAAAACATTGTTTCAGTCAATGTGCCAATGTCTCCTTGATAGAAAATTCTTCTATGATGCAAACACCTTCATCACCTTGTGCTTCTCCGAGTACATCAATAAGTGCTCATCTATAATATATGTGTGCTTACAGCATATATAATACATTGGATGTACGTGGTGTTTGGTTTTCCATGCCTGAAAGAACAACTGATTTATTTCGTAGCTTTTATGGATGGTTTTATTATTCTTAACAATCCATTCTTTTTGCATGCATGTTTTATAGCACCTTGATGGACTTACTTGATTTGACCCAGTGTTTTAATGACAGCACAGCCATAGGAAGGCACATTAACTTACAGAAATCATCTACTCAGTCACTTCACAGTGTGATCCTGCCCTCAGGTGATTTGTGGACTGCCAGCCCCTTCATGATAGGTAAAATAGCATAGCATGCACTGTAAAGCCATGGCCCAAGAAAAACTAGTGGTGATTCCTGGATCAGCAGGACAATCTCCTTGAAGAGGCTGTTAATTGTATAAATATACTTAGCCATAACTGTATCATTGGGTTCAATTTGATGTGATTCTTTTCTTCTGATTCTCAACTTCCTTATAGGGAGAGTGTAAGACAGAGCTTGGTGACGGTAGGTCAGATTCTTAAAAGAATCCTAAAAGATCATGCAGCAGTGGAATGGTCTAAATAAATACTAATTAAAGAATGATATGGGCAGGAAGGTCTGAGGCTTCATTTTGGATAACACCTGACCTCTTCTTCCATCTTAGTTGTGGGGAAACCGCTTGTAAACTCCAAGGTTTATATCCTTCTCTTTTTGGTGTCCTAGTTTTTTTTGTTTTTGTTTTTGTTTTTTTTTAGTCAGTCATCAATTTTATACACATCACTCTATACATGTCAATCCCAATCGCGCAATTCAGGACATCCCATCCCTACGCCACCGCAGTTTTCCCCCCTTGGTGTCCATACGTTTGTTCTCTACATCTGTGTCTCAACTTCTGCCCTGCAACCCAGTTCATCTGTACCATTTTTCTAGGTTCCACATACATGCGTTAATATACAATATTTGTTTTTCTCTTTCCGACTTACTTCACTCTGTATGACAGTCTCTAGATCCATCCACTTCTCAACAAATGACTCAATTTCGTTCCTTTTTATGGCTGAGTAATAATCCACTGTATATATGTACCACAACTTCTTTCTCCATTCTTCTGTCGATGGGCATTTAGGTTGCTTCCATGACCTGGCTATTGTAAATAGTGCTGCAATGAACATTGGGGTGCATGTGTCTTTTTGAATTATGGTTTTCTCTGGGTATATGCCCAGTAGTGGGATTGCTGGGTCATATGGTAATTCTATTTTCATTTTTTAAGGAACCTCCATATTGTTCTCCATAGTGGCTGTATCAATTTACATTCCCACCAACAGTGCAGGAGGGTTCCCTTTTCTCCACACCCTCTCCAGCATTTGTTGTTTGTAGATTTTCTGATGATGCCCATTCTAACTGGTGTGAGGTGATACCTCATTGTAGTTTTGATTTTCATTTCTCTAATAATTAGTGATGTTAAGAATCTTTTCATGTGCTTCGTGGCTGTCTGTATGTCTTCTTTGGAGAAATGTCTATTTAGGTCTTCTGCCCATTTTTGGATTGGGTTGTTTGTTTCTTTAATATTGAGCTGAATGAGCTGTTTATATATTTTGGAGGTTAATCCTTTGTCCGTTGATTCATTTGCAAATATTTTCTCCCATTCTGAGGATGGTCTTTTCGTCTTGTTTATGGTTTCCTTTGCTGTGCAAAAGCTTTTAAGTTTCATTAGGTCCCACTTGTTTATTTTTGTTTTTATTTCCATTACTCTAGGAGGTGGATTAAAAAAGATCTTGCTGTGATTTATGTCAAAGAGTGTTCTTCCTATGTTTTCCTCTAAGAGTTTTATAGTGTCCAGTCTTACATTTAGGTCTCTAATCCATTTTGAGTTTATTTTTGTGTATGGTGTTAGGGAGTATTCTAATTTCATTCTTTTACATGCAGCTGTCCAGTTTTCCCAGCACCACTTATTGAAGAGACTGTCTTTTCTCCATTGTATATCTTTGCCTCCTTTGTCATAGATTACTTGACCATAGGTGCGTGGGTTTATCTCTGGACTTTCTATCTTGTTCCATTGATCTATGTTTCTGTTTTTGTACCAGTACCATATTGTCTTGATTACTGTAGCTTTGTAGTATAGTCTGAAGTCAGGGAGTCTGATTCCTCCAGCTCCGTTTTTTCCCCTCAAGACTGCTTTGGCTATTCGGGGTCTTTTGTGTCTCCATACAAATTTTAAGATGATTTGTTCTAGTTCCGTAAAAAATGCCATTGGTAATTTGATAGGGATTGCATTGAATCTGTAGATTGCTTTGGGAAGTATAGTCATTTTCACAATATTGATTCTTCCAATCTAAGAACATGGTATATCTCTCCATCTGTTGGTATCATCTTTAATTTCTTTCATCAGTGTCTTAAAGTTTTCTGCATACAGGTCTTTTGTCTCCCTAGGTATGTTTATTCCTAGGTATTTTATTCTTTTTGTTGCAATGGTAAATGGGAGTGTTTCCATAATTTCTCTTTCAGATTTTTCATCATTAGTGTATAGGAATGCAAGAGTTTTCTGTGCATTAATTTTGTATCCTGCAACTTTACCAAATTCATTAATTAGCTCTACTCGTTTTCGGGTGGCAGTTTTAGGATTCTCATGTCACCTGCAAACAGTGACAGTTTTACTTCTTGTTTTCCAATTTGTATTCCTTTTATTTCTTTTTCTTCTCTGATTGTCATGACTAGGACTTCCAAAACTATGTTGAATAATAGTGGGGAGAGTGGACATCCTTGTCTCATTCCTGATCTTAGAGGAAATGCTTTCAGTTTTTCACCATTGAGAATGATGTTTGCTGTGGGTTTGTTGTATATGGCCTTTCTTATGTTGAGGTAGGTTCCCTCTATGCCCACTTTCTGGAGAGTTTTTATCATAAATGGGTGTTGAATTTTGTCAACAGCTTTTTCTGTATCTATTGAGATGATCATATGGTTTTTATTCTTCAATTTGTTAATATGGTGTATCACATTGTTTGATTTACGTATATTGAAGAATCCTTGCATCCCTGGGATAAATCCCACTTGATCGTGGTGTATGATCCTTTTAATGTGTTGTAGGATTCTGTTTACTAGTATTTTGTTGAGGATTTTAGCATCTATATTCATCAGTGATATTGGTCTGTAATTTTCTTTTTTTGTAGTATCTTTGTCTGGTTTTGGTATCAGGGTGATGGTGGCCTCATAGAATGAGTTTGGGAGTATTCCTTCCTCTGCAATTTTTTGGAAGAGTTTGAGAAGGATGGGTGTTAGCTCTTCTCTAAATGTTTGATAGAATTCACCTGTGAAGCCATCTGGTCCTGGACTTTTGTTTGTTGGAAGATTTTTAATCACAGTTTCAATTTCAGTGCTTGTGATTGGTCTGTTCATATTTAATGTTTCTTCCTGGTTCAGTCTTAGCAGGTTATACCTTTGTAAGAATTTGTCCATTTCTTCCAGTTTGTCCATTTTATTGGCATAGAGTTGCCTGTAGTAGTCTCTTAGGATGTTTTGTATTTCTGCGGTGTCTGTTGTAACTTCTCCTTTTTCATTTCTGATTTTATTGATTTGAGTCCTCTCCATCTTTTTCTTGATGAGTCTGGCTAATGGCTTATCAATTTTGTTTATCTTCTCAAAGAACCAGCTTTTAGTTTTATTGCTCTTTGCTATTGTTTTCTTTGTTTCTATTTCATTTATTTCCGCTCTGATCTTTATGATTTCTTTCCTTCTGCTAACTTTGTGTTTTGTTTGTTCTTCTTTCTCTAATTCCTTTAGTTGTAAGGTTAGATTGTTTACTTGAGATTTTTCTTGTTTCTTTAGGTAGGCTTGTATAGCTATAAACTTCCCTCTTAGAACTGCTTTTGCTGCATCCCATAGGTTTTGGGTCGTCGTGTTTTCATTGTCATTTGTCTCTAGGTATTTTTTTATTTCCTCTTTGATTTCTTCAGTGATCTCTTGGTTATTTACTAACGTATTGTTTAGGCTCCATGTGTTTGTGTTTTTTACGTTTTTTTCCCTGTAAGTCATTTCTAATCTCATAGCGTTGTGGTCAGAAAAGATGCTTGATATGATTTCGATTTTCTTAAATTTACTGAGGCTTGATTTGTGACCCAAGATGTCATCTATCCTGGAGAATGTTCCGTGTGCACTTGAGAAGAAAGTGTAATCTACTGTTTTTGGATGGAATGTGCTATAAATATCAATTAAATCTATCTGGTCTATTGTGTCATTTAAAGCTTGTGTTTCCTTATTTATTTTCATTTTGGATGATCTGTCCATTGGTGTAAGTGAGGTGTTAAAGTCCCCCACTATTATTGTGTTACTGTCGATTTCCTCTTTTTTAGCTGTTAACAGTTGCCTTATGTATTGATGTGCTCCTGTGTTGGGTGCATATATAATTGTTATATCTTCTTCTTGGATTGATCCCTTGATCATTATGTAGTGTCCTTCCTTGTCTCTTGTAACATTCTTTATTTTAAAGTCTATTTTATCTGATATGAGTATAGCTACTCCAGTTTTCTTTTGATTTCCATTTGCATGGAACATATTTTTCCATCCCCTCACTTTCAGTCTGTATGTGTCCCTAGGTCTAAAGTGGGTCTCTTGTAGACAGCATATATATGGGTCTTGTTTTTGTATCCATTCAGCAAGCCTGTGTCTTTTGGTTGGAGCATTTAATCCATTCACGTTTAAGGTAATTATCAATATGTATGTTCCTATGACCATTTTCTTAATTGTTTTGGGTTTGTTTTTGTAGGTCCTTTTCTTCTCTTGTGTTTCCCACTTAGAGAAGTTCCTTTAGCATTTGTTGTAGAACTGGTTTGGTCATGCTGAATTCTCTTAGCTTTTGCTTGTCTGTAAAGCTTTTGATTTCTCCATCAAACCTGGATGAGATCCTTGCTGGGTAGAGTAATCTTGGTTGTAGGTTCTTCCCTTTCATAACTTTAAGTATATCATGCCACTCCTTTCTGGCTTGTAGGGTTTCTGCTGAGAAATCAGCTGTTAACCTTATGGGAGTTCCCTTGTATGTTATTTATCATTTTTCCCTTGCTGCTTTCAATAATTTTTCTTTGTCTTTAATTTTTGCCAATTTGATTACTATGTGACTCGGCGTGTTTCTCCTTGGGTTTATCCTGTATGGGACTCTCTGTGCTTCCTGGACTTGGGTGGCTATTTCCTTTCCCATGTTAGGGAAGTTTTCGACTATAATCTCTTCACATACTTTCTCTGGTCCTTTCTCTCTCTTCTCCTTCTGGGACCCCTATAATGCGAATGTTGTTGCATTTAATGTTGTCCCAGAGGTCTCTTAGGCTGTCTTCATTTCTTTTCATTCTTTTTTCTTTAGTCTGTTCCACAGCAGTGAATTCCACCATTCTGTCTTCCAGGTCACTTATCCGTTCTTCTGCCTCAGTTATTCTGCTCTTGATTCCTTCTAGTGTAGTTTTCTTTTCAGTTATTGTATTGGTCATCTCTGTTTGTTTGTTCTTTAATTCTTCTAGGTCTTTGTTAATCATTTCTTGCATCTTCTCGATCTTTGCCTCCATTCTTATTCTGAAGTCCTGGATCATCTTCACTATCATTATTCTGAATTCTTTTTCTGGAAGGTTGCCTATCTCCACTTCATTTAGTTGTTTTTCTGGGTTTTTTTCTTGTTCCTTCATCTGGTATATAGCCCTCTGCCTTTTCATCTTGTCTATCTTTCTGTGAATGTGGTTTTTGTTCCACAGGCTGCAGGATTGTAGTTTTTCTTGCTTCTGCTGTCTGCCCTCTGGTGGTTGAGGCTATCTAAGAGGCTTGATGGGAGGCTCTGGTGGTGGGTAGAGCTGACTGTTCGGTGCCCTAGTTTTTATCTGGTTAAGGAGAATGATCTTGCACCCTAGGACAAAGAATATTTATTTGTAGTAGTGTAACCTTCCAACCTTCTCACCATGGTGTCACCTCAGATGATCTTACATGGCTTCATTTAAAAACATCTTTGGTGTAGTGACAGTCTATGGAAATTTTCCTGATTCCCAGTGTAACTTACCCTATTAAGGCCAGTTTTTGTGCTGGATTGCAGTTTCTGAAACACATTAATTTATTCAGCACATGTATTCTTTTAGCACACTTTCTTGGCAGTCTACTAGGTGCCAGGCACTTGATAAGACATGTACTCTATTTTTAAAATCTCCTTAACACCAGTGTATGTCAGAATCACCAGTGGGTGGTTACACATTACTAGATATGGGAACCTCTAGAGAGAGGGCTCAGGTGAGAATTAAACCTCGAGGAGCTCTGCGTTAAGAAGCTTATGATCTTTCCAGGGATGTTAACATGGTTTCTCATAGACATCGCTCTAAAGTGCTATGGGAGCCCAAAGAGTGCAGTGACAAACTCCATCTGGGGTAGTTGAGGCCAGTTTCCCAAATATTTGACATCCAGACTCTTTCTCATCCCCTGATTTTTTCTACTCTATCAGATAAGCTCCTTTCTCCTTCCTACATCCTGAGTCAAAATAGCTCTGTCCAGGATCCTGAAACCTGCCTTCTACATGATCATCACATGAAATAATACCAAGGATCTGGAAGAGAGACTCCTGTTTAAGTTCCAGGTGAGTTTTGCATTGTTTCCTGATGATCTCTTATATTAATCAGACCTGAATGCCACACAAGTAAACTTACACAGCAGGAAACCGAGGCCCAAAATTTTCACAAAGTGAGTTCACGGCAGGACCAAGAGCAGATTCCAGGCTTCCTGATCTTGAAGCAATTAGTCTTCTCATGACAGTGGGTTCCCTCTGATCTCCTCTCTTTGCTCTCAAAGATTCTCCCTGTGCATTTGAAATGGTTTGTGGTCATCAAAGTGGTACACATGAGAATTCAATGTTCAAGACTGAAATTTTCACAATTTAACTTCAATAGAGATGAACTTCTTTAGGTTAAGATTGCATTATTCTTTTGTCTCTAGCCTTAATTAGCAGACAATAGTTTTCCTTTTGTATTAGAGTTTCTTTTTGACTTTTTCACCTTTGTATTTTAGGTTTAAAAACTGCTATAAGCATCAACATCATTCTGTGTCACTATATGTTGAATATCTTTAGAGGTGTATGTCTTTTTTTAAAGTAATGTGTTCCTATTAAAAGTGATTAGCACAACTTAGATTAGGCATTATCTTGACTTTCAATATTGTATTTGTGTATTTATGTGTATATAGCATTTTATAAAATGTCTTAGGCTTCATAGCTAACTTGGCATTCCTTCCTATAAGACTTCTTTGAGAATGATCATAAATATCCAGCATTAACCCTCTTGGGCAAGAACTGAGGAGGTTGAGTGACTACATAAACACTGAGCCGTGTCCAACAGAGCTGCTCATGGGAGTTGTTTGTGAGGGAGGGTCTTAAGGTCAAACAGGAGATGTCAAAGTACCAGGTGGTTAAGCTGAGCAGTGTTGGGCCAGGAAAAAAAAAAGAAAAGAAATCTGTTAGTTGGAAATTAGAGAAGCAGCTAAATCAAGGCCACAAACTTGATGGATTTATTAAAAGGCAGGTCAGCAGATCAGGAGGCATATCAACAAAAGCCAAACAAAGATTGGGTATGGTTCATAGTGTGGAATAAGGTCAGTTCACGGCTAAATCTTGTAATCTTAGCCACTGAGTTGCTTTTCCTGGGGACTTGGCACACTCATACTGGGTGAGGCAGGAGAGAGCTGCTTTAGACCATAAGAACTTTCTGAATAGTTGTAGGTCAGTTTCTTCCAGGAGCAGTGCCACAATCATGCATCTATAACCCACAGCAGTAAAAATAATTTGAACATTATGAGAAAAAGTAGAAGAGATCCTAGTGCTTTATGTAAAAACCTTTAAATTCCCATTTCACTAAAAATTCCTCTCTGCAGCTGGTAGGCAAGAGTACCATGATTCACCATCTGTGTGGATTAATGTTTACTAAAAAAGAGAGAGAGGGAGAGAGCAGTGGATAAGATGAATGCTTCCCCAGATACAACAGAAATCCAAAGTAGAATATCTTTCCATAACTTTTTTTTCACATCTTACACCTGTTTTATTTGAATCTTGATAGAATTGTTTAAGGAAAACTCAGATTTACCTGTTTTTAAAAGACTGAATAATGTAGAAACTGTGAACCATCATCAAACTGTTTAGATTTACATTTACGCAACATTTGCACTGAAGACTTTAAGAATTTGTTGGAAATAATTAGGCACGTTTGGCACTTCACTTTTACATTTCCCATTCTGGGAAGATTTTTCCTGCTACATGCAGCTTGAATTCACAAGGCAGAATCTCAGATTCTGCCCTGGGGGACCACAGTTTGCCAGTTGCCTCTAAATCTGAACTTGATCAGTCAAAAAAGTGCATCTCATCCATAGGCTGACTTAGCTTCAGTGGACCACTGGATGACTGTCTTCCAGTAACTGGAGTTTCTGGTGAACTAGTAGAACTATACAGGTAGTTTGTTTGTTTGGTTGGTTGGTTTTTGAGCATCTGCAGTATGAGAGACACAGACTTTGCTTTACTTGCATTGTCTCTTAATCTTCACAATCATCTAGAGAAGTAAACACTATTAGCATTCCCATTTTATTGTAGAAGAGACAGAGACAGAGAGTTAGTTTAAGGAACTTGCTGCATGTCAACAAATGAATACATGTTAAAACTGATCTTTGAAGTCAGATCTGTCTCCTTCTAAAGCCCGTGCTCTTAACCATCACACTCTATAGTCTCATTCAATAGTTAGGTTATTTTCTATTCAATTTGGGTGCTTGTAGACCCAGTCTTAATATTGGGAATCTCATTTCCTTGCAAATCATACTTACCCCTCTCAGTATGCCACAAGTCATCATTCCCAACAGCAGAGAGCATTTTACTGCAATTACACTTGCTAATCAATTCTGCATCAGTGCCCAGCCTTATAAATGTCTAGTTACCTATATTCTACTGACATGTAGTCTCGTTTCTTACCAAAATTGTCAGTAGTCTCAATTTTAGAGACCGTTTTTCTAATAGCACAGGGAAGCCAGGAAATATGTCACTCTTAATGCCAACCAAACAGAAATAAACCATTGTGTCATTTTTCATGCTGGGGATTCATCAGCCGAGTGCATTCCAAGTATTTCTGAGTTTTAACTTTTTAATCAAGGGGACTATTGAGGAACTATGCTTCTTACCATTATTTTCAAATTTTCCCTTTAATTTTTCTACTAATAGTTGTCTAACTTGCATTAAAAATATTTTCAGTGTTTCTTCATGGGATTTAAAAACGATTAAATGAGGCTACATTTCTACTAAGCTTTAAAAAGTAGACATCATAAGTCATATGACTATGTTAGAAGACATCCTGGGATCAGTTCCATGGATCTCTGGCTGGCCATTCGGAAGGTAGTTTGATAGGGGTTGAGAAATAAATGAGCCAAAAAGGGTGTCCTCCCATTTCCTCTAAAGGAGAAGCTGATAATCATAAAGTCCAGGGGGTATTCTGAGCGTCAGTCAAATGATGTTCAGGGTGCAGAAGGAGCAAGGACTCTGCTTCTGCTCTAGGTCCAGAGAAACCTAGTAGCTGGGGATATGCTGGAAACATGGTCCAATCTTGGGGAAAAGCCAGATGAAGAGGACACAGGAGAGAACTGGAGTAAAAACTAGCTTCCAGGAGGGAGAAGGAGGATGGATACATGGAGAGGCTGTTACATGAACTGCAGTTCACCTTTATAAGCAAGGCATGGAGAGAGCATACTAATTTCAGAGCCCTGTCCCTGCTAGCGGAGTGCCTCACTGGGGCCTAACTTAGTGCCTCACTGGGGCTTTCTTGGCTCAGATCTGGAGACGGGATGTCTTTAACCAAGAGGAGTCAAGTTTGGATTAAGGACAGTTGAGATGGGCTTACTGGAGCAGTCAGTAACTAGCAGGACATGACAGAGATTCTTAAAACATTGCTTTTTGTTTATTTGGTAATAGCCTTTTTTTTTTCCTCCCTACTTTTGTTCCTTTGATCTCTCATGGCAGTAATTGGCCAGGGGCACAGTCCACATGGGGTTGAGGTAAGCCAATAGCTGATTCACTGCAGTGTTTTTATATCTGCCCTGTCCAGCCTTCTGTGAATGGTGTAAAGGGGTGCACAGTCCCAACCTTACAGACCAACATGGTTTTTTAAGCACAGATTTGTCCGTCTCAGTCTGTCAGTACCTTGCATCTTGCTCATTTTTTGTGTCCACCAAGACTTGGTGTAGATAGCCTAATGTCATAGATAGGAAGAACATGGAACATGAAGTCTACAGGCTTGTGTTTTTTTGTTTGTTTTTAAGATGGTATTTTTAAATTGAAGTATAGTTGATTTACAATGTGTATTAGTTTCAGGTGTACAGCAAAGTGATTCATTTACACACATAATCTTTTTCAGAGTCTTTTCCTTATAGGTTATGATACAGGCTTGTGTTTAAAGCTCAGTTCTGGCACTGATAAGGTGTGGAACCACAAGCAAGGTTGTGACCACCCTCCATTTCCTCATCTATGAAATAAGGGGAATGAATCTTATCTCACAGGGTTAAATGATACAACACATACAAAGTACGTGCTAAAGTGTCTGACTCTGAGTGCTTATGGTCTCCCTTTTCCTCCTCTCTGTGACCCGGACACCTCTCCATACCCAGCAGCTTAGGGAACATCTCCAGCCCACTTTAAAGGGATGATCTCGTCATAAACACACCTTTTAAAATTTTTCATTAGCAAAGAAGAGGCTTTGCCAGTTGGAAAAACAGTCATTGTTTAGTAGATTCATTCATTCATTCATTCTTGTTCTTGAACACCTAATACATCCTAGGCATAGATTTAGTAACTGGAGATACAGCCTTGAGTAAAAAAAGACAAAACTCCTCACCTTCATGGAGCTTACATTCTAGTGGGAGGAGGCAAGCAAACAAACAGGCAAATTGTATAGTGTATTGGGTAGTGATGAATGCAAAAGAGAAAAATAAAGCAGGGAGGTGAGATGAGAAGTGCAGGGGTACAATGGAATAATTGAGATCTTAAATACGCCAGTCACATCTCAGAAGATGACATAGGGGACCCTGAGGAATTTCTATTGGGAAGAAAGGCCCTATGAGGGAAAATACATTCTGCCCTTTCCTAATCTCCATGGTCCCCTAGACACTAGGTTCCTCAAGGCAAGAAACTGTGCCTTCTTATTACTGGTATCCCCAGCCCACAGCACAATATTTGACACATACTAGGCATTCAATAATGGTTTGTGGAATCAAACTGCTCCTCAGACCTCTCTCAGGAGCCAGTGTGCCCCTTGGCACCTGAATTATCAGTTTGTGTTAACAACTCCACCTGTATGCTTCAATTTGACAGGCAGTAAGCACCAAGCCTGCAGGTTGTTTATTGATTTGGCTAATAATAATAATGGAGTGGCAACAGAAGTGACATTAATATAACGTGGAGGGGAATGAACACCAGGATTGAAATGCTCTCATGCATCAGGGAGCTTCTGCTGCTGAGAGAGGAATTTGATTTTCTTGCAGTGTTTTCTATCTCACTTCCTCAGCAATCAGCACTGTAAAATCCCATTGATAAGGTGTGAAAGGCAAAAGCAGAGTTTTAAAGAGGAACTTAGAGTCTCTTTCACAGTAGTAAGAAATTAGATGCTAGTGGGAAGAACTCAGTAAAAATAGGAGAAAGTAGAGGAGAGAATAGAATAAGGGGTGTGAGGGTTCCATATGCCAGAAATAAATCTACCCCAAAATAAAGATAATTGGCCAAATCTCTCTTTCTATGTTGTTAAGATGATGGCCTTGTTTTGACTTCTCTTATTCATTCAGTAAATCATTTATTATCACTTATTCAGCAAACATTTACTGATCCCCTACCATATACTCTACTAAGCACTCAGAGTGCATAATCTCTGTCCCTGTGAAATAAAGAATTTGGTTGCCCTTTGTCCCTGGTTTTGGGGAGATAACCACTAATCCCTTGGAATTTCCTGAGTGATAAGAGTGTCTTTGTTATTCATAGTGGGCCTTTTAGACCACATACCTGATAGTTTATGCTAACAAGGTGACTCAGGACAGGAGCTGGCCCAGGCCAGAAAAACCAACCATGTGATTAGAAGGTTTGAGACACCTCATATCGCCTTTCCACCTGTGGAGGGAAGAAGGGCTGGAAATTGAGTTCAACCATGCAGCCAATTATTCAATAATGGAAGCATAATGACGTTTCAATAAAAACTCTGGACACCAAAGCTGGGGCAAGTTTTCCTGGTTGGCTCACTCTGTGTGTCGACACAGAGTGATGTGCCACGAGGGTAATTCATCCCTGAGGATGATGGAAGCTTCTTGTTTGGAACCCTCCCAGACTTTACTCTATGTGTCCCTTCTTTGGTTGGTTCTGATTTATATTCTAGTAATAAGTGTAGAACTTTTCTGAACTCTGTGGCTTGTTCTAGTGAATTATCAAGCCTGAGGGAGTCCATAGGGACCCCTGAGTTTCTAGTCAGCTAGTCAGAAGTGAGGGTGGCCCAGGGGACCCTGAACTTGTGACTGGTATCTGAAGTAGTGAGGATGATCTGGTGAAGGACAGTGCCCTTAACTGTGAAGTTTGGCTTAACTCCAGGTAGTCTCTCAAGTAGCTCAGAGTCTAGCTAGAGTAATGAAAAGAAAAATCATATTCACAATGCAGTGAAAAAACTCTTTGCTCACAAATGTAAGCTTAGTCATGGAGAGCAAGGTAGGTGCCATCCAACTTATTGAGGATAATCAGAGGTGGCCTTCTGGACAAAGTGAAATTTGAGCTGAATTCAAACACAAATAGTAATTAACAAAGCAAGGCAAAAAAAGAGAAACATAATGGACAACTTTCAATCATCCTGTATCATCTGATAATAATACTAATAATAACAGCAACACTAGTAGCAACTAAAATCCCTTGGACTATTTTTATGTGAAAGTGCTTTATGTATATTTACTCATTTAATCCCCACAGCAACCTTGTCAGGAAGATTTTGTTGGGGTTTCTGTTTTCCAGTGAAATATCTGAGACTTAGGTATATAATTTGGCCAAACTCACACAACTAGTAAGTTGGCATATCTTTGCATCACACTTTAGTTTCTGTTAAAAACTCAATGTTTGTGTTCCTCCTAAATTCCCTATGTTGAAGCCTTAACCTCCAATATGATAGTATTTGGAGATGGGACATTTGGGAAGTAATTAGGGTTAGATGAGTACATGAGGGTGGAGCCTTCAAGTTGGGATTAGTGCCCTTATTAGAAGAAACACCAGAGAGCTTGCTCTCTCTCTCCTCTCTCCCTCTCTCCTTCTCTCTCCCTCTCTCTCCCTCTCTCCCTCTCTCTCCCTCCCCATGAACATGTGTTAAGGAAAGCCCATGTGAGTATAGGAAAAGTGCCCTCATCAGAACCCAACCATGATGGCCACCCTGATCTTGGACTTCCAGCCTCCAAAACTGTGAGAAAATAAATTTCTATTGCTTAAGCCACCCACTCTATGGTATTTTGTTATGACAACCCAAGCCGACTAAGGCAGTTTCTGAATCCAGAAGTCTTGTATATAATTACTGCACTATATTTCCTTTGGAAAGGGCACCTTAGCCTCTGAAAAAATGTAATCAGTGTAAGGTATCCTGTCTCCTCTAGAGTGTAATGGCACACTTGGAGGTGGGGGAAGGTGCTAAGGTTGAGGCAAAAAAAAAAAAAAAAAAAAAGGAATCCTGTTGAATGCTGGTTCTGTGTAGAATCCCTCTTATTTGAATGAATAAAGTCATAAATATCTATTGTAACATTTTCTTGATCACTGAAATTGTTGCCAAAGAATCCTATGAATCTCAGCAAGAAGGGATCTCCCCATTTGATTCTGGATTCAGATAGTCCTCCAACTTAATTTTGACTGCCTTTCTTGGTAGGTGATGCTTTCTTTATACAGATCAGATCATCTGAAAATTTCTTCAAGGAGTTTAAATTTAACTCTGTGTGTTTTCCACTCATTGATCCTGGCTCTGTGTGTGAGAGTAAATTAAAGAAGAAATAGTGTCAATAGCAAAAGGGTAGCTGCTGTATATGGTGGACCATGCAAGAAGTCTTGCAGTTCTGTTTTGAAACCTTTTTGGCCTTGCAGAATCCATTACTGCTTGTTATAAGAAGGCCATCGTTCTGGAGTTCTTTTCAGATGTAGCTTTTAGTAATTCCTCTTTCAATATGAGCCTTTGAAGTGTCTAGTAATATACATAAATAATCTTTTATTCAACTCTTATTTTCTGTGTATGTGTTCGTTGTTCACATTAGACTTCTTTTATGTAAATCAAGTCCCTCGATATGAAGAAACAAAGCAAATCCAGATTAATTGGCTAATTTTCAAAGGCTTACTCTACATTGATTACAGCTTTTTTCCCCATGAATTTTTAATTATGTTCTCTCTTTGCTATGCAGAGTCGCTTTTGAAACAACAGCATGTAAATTTGGTATATAGAAAGTTGACCCAAATGATCTCAAAAAAAAAAAAAGAAAACCACACATTGTGACCTATTTCCCATTTTTCCAATTCAACAAGTTTAAAATATAACAAGGAGAAAAAGGGGAAATTTTTCCACAGGTGTAACTTTTTATAATGCCTTTCTAACCTTATGCTTTGCCTCTGCCCAACTTTTTTTCTCTCTCTCACATCCTCATTATTTTTCCACCTTTGCAATTTTAACCTGTGAATTTAGTAAACTTCTAAAGTCAGTGGATTAAACAGCATTGGATTTGAAGGGAACTTAATGATCAGTACCATTGCTGCTCAAAGTCTCTCTACTTTAGCACAACAGATGCCTGCCTCTGACTGATCACCTCCCACCTCCCTCCTTCCAACCTAACAGGGAACTCATGTTTTCCCCAAGCATTAAGGCTTTGTATAATTCTCACTTTTATAAAACTCCTGTTTATCTTAAGCAAAATGACTCTTTTTCTCCTCACTAAAAACATGCCTTATTCCTCATCTACTTCAGAGCTCTGAAGATAAAGAGACTTAAGACTTAAGTCTCCTTTGCTCTTTTCAAGCCCGTTCTTCTCCAGGCTAAAAGGAATGTCAGTAGTCTCCCTTTTATTCCTGCTGATTTTATATGGCAAAACAGGAAAGAGATATAGCTGCCAATTTTGTTTTCCTGAATGTCCAAATTTAATGGTGTTGGTTTCTATAACAACTTTGCAGGAAACAGCACAATCACTTGTCCTACTTTAAAAGGTATTTACACACACACATATGTGGCATGGGAGGTGTTTTATGTTAAAATTTCAAAAAAGTACAGTGTCTATCCTTGATTTAATAAAAGATCAGCACAATATAACTCACAAGTAGTGGGGAGGAGGAATAAATCAAGTACTTAGTGCAATATCTCTTGATACCATTATTAGTCTCTTTTTCCCCCCCTAATTTCAAGCTATTAGGTTGGCTGTTGCTGAGGTTTATATTCTGAATACCCTCCAATGATATTTTAATGAAGGAGAGAAATCAATAGCTGCTATGCTGACATTGGCATATATATCATTAGTAGTCTATAGTGTGTTTCTGCTACGTGGATAAAAGTCTAGGAGGTAGAGAAAATCCACTTCATGCTGGCCCTCCAAGTTCAGAGTTACTGAGAACTATTTGGGACTGCTAACATTGGGGACAGCATCCATCCTCCAGACTATTTCTCAGAGCAGTAAGTGTGGACAGTAGCCAACCTTCCTGAACCAGTCCGTTCTTTTCCTCAGATGGTTACCCTTGCAGACCTGCTGCAGGAAATGGCAGGCCCAGCTCCTCCATGGCATCAAAATATATACTGCACATTTGGCCCACTCTCCTAAGCGTGGCTTGTAGTCACACTTCCAGCCACTCAACTTAACTGGTGTTTCAAGGAAAGAAAAAAAGAGAATGCTGCAAATGAGGCCTCTAGGACTGTTGAGTCCTCTAGAAGTGGAATTGGAAATCTGGCTGTGCCTGAACCTCTCCTCCATAATTGGATGGTTTCAAATAGGAAGGACTAATTTCATGGGGTCAGTGCTGGATCCCGTAAAAACATATACTATTTAAAAATTAATGTTTGATGAGTGCTAAGTCCAAAGTGTCTCAATAGACCAGAAGAGAAAGGGTTTCCAGGAATGGGATTTGGAAAGAGCATAAGGATGAAGTGGGATAAGTCTGTATAAAGAAGAAAAAAATGTAAAGAAGTCCAATTCTAATAAATCAGAAGTAAGTGAACCTTGTTCTCTCTCTGGAACAATTCTCTTTCCACAGCAGTGTAGCCTGGCTTGACCCAGTACAGCAATCTCCTGCCTCTCACCATTGTACCCTTTCCTCATCCAACCCTACTACTCTGACTTCTGATAAGAAATACAACATTTATTTTTATGTAGTCAATCTTCAGCCACAGAAACCCTGAGAATTCTTATTATAGGTAACTGATCAGACAATGATGGTCCTGCTTACAAAAGTAATAAGTAACATTTAGGTAGTTCTTTACAGTTTATAATGTTCTTTTGTGTTATGTCCTTTAGTCTTCAAAAAAAAAAAAAAAAAACTCTGTGTAATACATAATAACATTATTTCCTTTTTTGGATGAGAAAATCGAAGCTCAGAGAGGTTGTATAATTTGTCCAAGATTATGTCAATAGGGAGCAGAGCCAAGAATTGAACCCAGCTTTCCTGCCTAGTATTTTCAGCTTCTCAGTGGCCTTTGTGAAATGTGGCACAAGGAATCATGTGCCTCACTTGTTGGGCGGGTCCTCCAAGGTTATTTCCAGACCCAGCCAAGAGTATAATACCAGACACCCTTCTAAGCCAAATAATTCCAGTATGAGGGAAAAGGATAACAAATATGAAGACTGGGGAGGTCCTAGCATACTAGCACAGGATGCTGACAATGTGCCAGGTCCTCCTTTCACTCACTCACAGACAAGACCAGGAAGGAATGTAATCTTGCCATAGGCTGGGATCCTTCGATGAAGGAAGAGAAAGCTAGAATTCATCGTTATTAACTCTGAGTTCTCTTAAGAAAGTGGATGTCCCTCAAAATATTAAAAATAAAGCTACCATTTGATCCAGCAATCCCACTTCTGGGTATATATCCCAAGGAAGTAAAAACAGGATCTCGAAGAGATACCTGCACTACCATGTTCATTGCAGCACTATTTGCAATAGCCAAGACATAGAAACAACGTTAAGTGTTGATGGATGAATGTATAAAGAAAATGTCACACACACACACACACACACACACACACACAGAGGAATATTATTCAACCTTAAAGAAGAAGGACATTCTCTCATTTGCGATAACAAGGATGAACCTGGAGGGCATTATGCTAAGTGAAATAAGCCAGACACAGAAAGACAAGTACTGCATCATCTCACTTATATGTGGAATCTAAGATAGTCAAACCAATAGAAGCAGAGAGTAGAATGGTTGTTGCCAGGGTCCAGGGAGGGAAGAGAGGAGGGGGAAATGAGGAGATGTTGGTCAAAGGGTACAAAGTTTCAGTTATGCAGATGAATTAATTTAGGGGAACTAATGTCTAGCATGGTGACCATAGTTAACTAACAGTATCATATTGTATACTTTGCTAAGAGGCCTTAAATTGAATTTTCTCAACACACACACATATACACACAAAATGATGACTATGTAGAGATGATGGATAAATTATTTAGCTTGATTATGGTGATCTTTTCACCATATACATATATCAAAACATCACGTTGTTCACCTTAAAGATATATAATTTTTATGTCTCAATAAAGTTGTTTTAAGAAGTAATTGATTATAACAGGGGGATATGGTCATAAAATTTCAATCTGCTACAGATTCCAAAATCCAGCTCTGATGCCGAAGAGGTAATGATATTAGTTCAACAACAATATTAATACCTAACTTTTACTGGGCACTTACTATGTGCTTTACATGTCTCATTTAATTCCCAACACATCCTGTCAGGTACCACTGCTGTTCCCATTTTGCACAAGGGAACTCTGAGACTTTGAGAGGCTAAAGGACCCATTCACACAGGAATTAAAAGGCAGCTCTAAGATTCAAGTTTGCTCCGACTCCAGCACTCATCCTCCCCATCATTACATCACATGGTCTAGATTGGACGTCTGTCCTCACCTTCCCCTTACTAGCCACAGAAATTATTTCAATATGATGTTTCTGTCTTTGGGCTTGCACAAATGTGCTGGCCATAACATTTACAACATTACAGCTGAGGTGGGGACCAAGACACATTGGAGCCAAGTGTTTTAATAGCGTCCTGTGATAGTAGTTATAAAAACATAACTGTTGCTGCAGGTTCAAAGAATTAAAATATGGCAAGATAGAAGGAGGTCTCAAGGTCAGCTTTCAGAACTACAGCTTTGCCCTTGTAAACAACTTTTATATACCACTTTTGGACGGTGTATGATGAAATGACTAACATTTTCAGCTGTAACTGGAGCTATTACACAGCAGTTGAGTGTTTTATAGCTGGAAACCTGAAAATTGGTGGAAAGGGTGAGCTGTGGGGATCCCTTGATGCTGCATGGGCACATTTTCTGTCTCCTCCCAGTGGGAATGGCCTGCATAAAGCAAAACAAAGTAAGAGTACCAGGTAAATCACACCTTGCATTCTCAGTATAAAATGAAGCTCTTATCTGCACATTTCACTTCTGCTTTTAATGTCTTTGTCCCTTCTCTCTTGCTCACTGAAGTGGAGTATATAGTTTTCTTTATTTTTAATCTTCCTCCAAAGAAAACTACAAGCTGAGATTCCAGGTGTCCACCTATAATCCAGAAACTTATATGACTTCATTTGTGAAGGAGATTCCCAGAGAGATCTTTGATAAGTAGTTTCTTTCCTCCTCTGTTTTGTAATTTACATAATAATATATCTATAATTGCAGGTCACAGTTATGATTATTCAGAAAAGGATAATATGATGTTACTGAGCCCTTTTCCCCTGAATTCCAGAAGGTGGGCCTCACAGCTGACTGAGTGATGCCAGCTAAAGTCCTGAGTTTCCCATCCAATCTTAACCTAACTGTGCTAAAAATGAGTGTTTTCTAAGGGGAGGCACTATTACAGAATTAAAAGGATTGTTATTATACTTATTCTTGCAGACTAGACCAGAAATCATAATATTATGGAAACGGAATAGTGTGCCAGTCTTGTCCTCTGTCTTTAATAACATTCAGATCACAAAGACAGGCGACTCTATTTTTAGCCCTTTCACATGAGAATGGCTGTGGTAACAGAATGTGAGATTGTTGTACTTCCCCCAAACCCAACAATAGTTTGCTGCTGGAATAGGAAAAAAAAAAAAAAAAATGAAGTCATGTGTGACCCAGTCACATCATGGCGGGTAAATTAGGCGAGTATCCTTACCTGGACCGATTTACCATCCAGAGCCTTGTGGTATTGTGCTCGGGATTCCTAAGAGTGAACCTTGAAAAGCTATGCTAATGATGGTGCTTCTCATCCGAGGCTCTTTGTTAAAATACAAGGTCATATTTTGTCTGATAAAATCAGTAGCACATGGTGAAAGGTATATATTGCAGGTGGGAAAAAGCAGTCTTTAGACTCTGGTAGCCTTTTCTTTAGTCCTTGCTCTGCCATGATAGACAGATTATGTCCTTTCTAAGAACCTCAGTGGTCTCATCTGTAAAATGGGCATAATAATACATATGTAAGATGGTTGTGGTGGTGAATAAATGAGATCACAATTGTAAAATAGTAACAATGGTAGATGCTCAGTAAATAGTGCTTATTATTATTATCATGGAGCATATGGTTTTGTGGAGAAAAGCAGTGGTTTTGATTCATTTGGAAGACAATAGTTTTTAATTTTGTCATGTTACTTCCCTCCTCAAAACAAATGCATTGCTTTGCACTGCATATATGACACAATCATTTTCTCTGTGTGTCCATCTGTCTCTCTCTGTCTGTCTGTCTCTCTCTTTCTCTCTTGTCTCTGTCTCTCTGTCTCTCACAACACACATACAAACATGAAATCCATGACTGAGTCACCATCCTCTGGATTATTGTCCTGAATCAGGGATTTTGCTCCTGCTGTCCCAGTCACCTAGAATGTCAATTCCCCCTTTCTCCACCTGTTGAACTATGTTATCAACCTGTTCCACTCTGTCTACACTCCTCCACAGATCTTTTCACAAGGCCTCCAGCTCAAGTTAGGGTTCTCCATTTCTCCAAGTAACATTTTGTTGTACCTCTACCCCAGCACTCTGCACAGACAGCCTTGTAGTAAAGGGATCTTGGTGCTTTCTCTTTGTCCTACAAGAATGTGAGAAACCCACCAGCACAAGAATTGTGGCATATTCACCTTTGCATTCCTCGCAATTGTGGACGAAGTAAATAGATATCGATTTGAGTTGTAGTTTAGTGTTTATGTAGCTCCTATCTCTGTTCTGAATTTTCCAGTAGTTTATTTGTGATTTGTGTGTTGTCATTATTTCATGCTCCTTGGCAGCCACTTACTTTACAACTATCAGTCCTTTTATATTAGTCATTTCTGGACAACTTGTGGTCTCATAGTCAGCACTCGGGGATTTAGAAGTTGTCATTGTTGTTGTTTTGCTGAAATGTCTTTCTCATCTGTTTTCTTGTGGGTGGCCCTTTAAATAACCAGAATTAACAATGGGAAACAAACTAAAACAGGAGTTTGGAATGCAGTGTCTCTTCCGTTGCTACTTCATGGATGAAAGACGGATCTCAAATACATTAGGATTGACTCTGCTTTAGGAAGACTTTTTACTCTGGCTTGTTCGTTTCTTTTCAGGTAGAAAGCTCAGACAGCAAAGGGCCAGATTGTCCAGGGGACAGGTCAGAAATGCTTGAAGCATCGGAAAGTCCAGTTTCCTAGTATCATCTTCACTCTAACTCTTTCACATTTGCATTGGGTGAGGACACATACTTGTTCAGAGCCTGAAAAACCTCATTGTTTCATTCTTCAGCCCCTCATTGGTAGCCAGGTAATTGAGGTCCAAAGCGAAACTCACCAGCCCGAGTCCCATAGGAAATTAGGGAGGAAAACGGAGGCCAGGACAAGAGTCTTCAGGCGCTAAGTCCACTGCTCTTTCCTCTCTTACACCCTGTGGCCTCTTCCCATTCATGGATTACTCACATAATCCAAATTGTGTTATTTTCAGGATCCACTTAAGGAATTAATCACCCTTTTTGTCATTACCTTTTTTTACTTTGAGGTAGAGCCAGACTTCGCCATTACTGAACGCTGTGGCTCCACCAATGAAGAGACTAGCCTGGCCTAATTGTCTTCATGCACCTCCTACCAGCAGAGGGTTGGCCGATGAGCACCTGTGTGCAGCTCGTCGGTCCCCTTGTGGTCTGGGCCCTGCACTCATAAAACTGTTGCTCCGTCTTTGTTTGTTTGCAATGCTTTCCTCCCTTGCTGTGAGTGATGGGCAGGGGCAAGGGATCCTAGATTCTTTTTAAGTTGCTTGTACATAGGTATACTACACTATATTTAGCATTTTAGCATCACTAAAATTGAGATGTTTCTTATAGTCAATGGTGTGTGATAGTTTAATTGTCAATATCTTTTCTTAAACGATGGTGCATATTACAATCTTACCATTGTGGAGTTAAAGGTATATGACAGTTCAAATTTTATAAAGTGCTTTCCCATATAATAATAAGAGCTAACATATATAGAATGCTCAGGTGTGTCAGGCACTGTGGGCTTTGTGTGTCACATTAATTAATTTACCCACTCCTCATAATGACTTCAAGCTGGCATTATCCCCTATTTCCTAGAAGAGGAAACTAATATTAAGTAATTTTGTCAAAGTCACAAAGCAGTAGGATGCAGAGCCATATTCACCCCAAGGCAGTTTTAATACAAAGCTGAAATTCTTTCCTCTTCTCCTCCTATTGAGTTTTGCTCTCAGTCTCCCCCATAGCCAAATGGGTGGCAAGATGGGCAGCATAGGAACACAAACTCTCAAGTGACCTTGTGCAAATTACTCAATCTTTCTGTGCCTCATCTGTAAAATGGGGATGAAAATAGCACCTTCCCATCGGCAGTTGTGAGGGTTAAGTGAAATGAGCTGTATAAAGCACTCGGAACACTGACCCCAGCACACACCAGGGGTAAGTAAATGTGAGTGATATTAACTAAAATTTCAGAAATGGAGACCTGATTGAAATAAAGGGACATCTATTTGGGGTTTGTTAGGACTGTAGCCTGGAAGACACAGATTCAAGAAACACTTGAACTGTGTTCCACCGGACTACAAAATGGGAGAGGGTTATAAAGGCAAAGAACTGCAAGGTTACATAAATTGTCAAGAATTAGGATTGGAGCTGGCAAGACATAAGGGTGCTTTTTAAGCAAAGATTGGTTGGGGTTCAAAATGATTACATAGCTGTGAAGTGGGAGGGATCTTTGAAACTACAAGGTTGCAGCTGGCAGCTGCTAGCAGATATTGTTTTGAAAATGGCTGGTGGTGTCCTTGAGTTTGCTATAGCTCAGAAAATTCAAGTTCTCCGTGATTCAGGAATGTGTCTGAAACCACATCCACAATGGCCACCTGGCTCCATTTTGGATGTCCGAATCATAGTTTCTCCATTTTGATTTTTAAATGATCTGAAATATGTCATCAGTGATAACATCGCTCCCTGGTTTGCTATATCCCCTGTGGGCATCATCTTAAGCTTAGAAATGGCCTTCAGCTCAGCCATATGCCCAGAAACCTCTGAGATGCCCTATACTGTGTACCCCCTTCTAAGAGAGCAGGAGGGGAACCTCTCTCAACAGTCCTGGGAAGATGGCCTGAGCAGAGCTTGCCTTCCTCAGATGCCACTGTCACTAGGAAGTGAGTGCTCAGCCTGCCCCTCTGTTAATTCAAGTTCCCTAGCAAAGCAGGAGCTTCCCACAAGACTAGCCCCTAGAAACCACACATACCAGTGCTATGGCACTGGTTGCCAAGAGGTTACCTGCTGCCATTTAAAAACTGCATGGAAATGCATTTAATTCTCTCTCACAGGAATGTTTTCCAGCCACAACTCATATTGTTGCCCACTGTCCAGTCCTAATCCTGTCTCCTGAGTGGCCAGAGACAGTCTGACCTCACTGAAAATCAATGCACAGCAGAGGTGAAGCTGCTGCCACCTGCACTGTGAATCATTTAACCTGGGCCTCGGTTTCTCATTCTGGATGGTTGGTTTGCCAGAGTGCCCTCCTTAGAGAGACAAAGAAAGAAAGGTCCCACTGAGCAAGCAGACTGCAGGATGAGTGTCTCTCCTCCACAGTCAAGTTCACAGGACTGGAGGGTAAATATCTGAAGTGTGTCTGAGGGTAGGTGCAGGGACTGAGTCAGAAAACATGTTTGTGTAACAGATCACCAAAGCTGGGGAGGCCTGAAGTGGACAGAAGGAGCTGATGGGAGGGAGGAGCCTGGGAGCAGAGAGTGGAGAGGAGCACAGGCTGGAGGAAATGCACCGGGAGGTGACCCGGGCTGGATAGAGTCCTGGGAAAGGGTCTCTGTTGAAAGGACTTGGTGCAACAGACACTCCAAGAAGCAGCACTCGGGCACACGGAGTGGGGCTCCCGTACAACAGCTGGGCTCCCGGCCACTCCCCTGACTGCCCAACGCTCCTCCCGATTCCTGCAGAAAGGCCTGCCAAGCCTGGGTCTGGGCAGCAACACCGTGGCCTCCAGCATTACAGTATGAGGTTGCAGCAGTATTTCATTGCCCCATGCTCTAGCCAGCTGTTTCTATGAGTTTTATCATACAGTTAAAGATCAACAGGACCTTTTTAATATTATCTTTTTTATTAAACAAAAATATATTAGTATTCAAGCTAACGTCCTGCAGTAAAGTAGACTCAAGCTCTATTGAGTATCCACTTACCTCCTTTCAGTTTTTCGAAAGACAAGTGATAAAGCCCCATATTTCTAAATAGGATACTTTCTAATTTAAATAAAACAGGTGAGGTAAATTAGGCTTTCTAAATTAAAAATTCATAAAGGCATTGCTCTCTTAAGAATGAGGGGAATGGGGAACATCTGAATTACATAAAGAGCATGATGCAGTAGTAGTAAATTTTAAAAAGTAGTACTAAATAAATAAACTTGATGGAACACCTACTTTGTGGCAGACATGAATCAGATGAATCTAAATAAATCAGATGCCTTATCTCATTTAACCTTCAGTACATCTCTGTAAGATGAATACAGCTGTTATTCTCATTTTACATGTGGTGGAACTGAGTCTTAGAAAGTTTTAATAGGTTCCATAATACAACATACATCTTGAGAAGTGGGCCTAGAGTTTAAATATAGATCCTTCTGACTCCAGAGCCCAAATGCTTACCCCTGCACATGGTAATTAGATTCAAACCAGTATTTGAATTTCAGCTGTGTGACTTTGGGCAAGTTACTTAACCTCTCTGGGTCTGTAATCTGGAGGTTCATTATCACTACTCCAGTTTCTGTGGTGACTAAATTAAATAATATATAAGCAAGTGCCAGTACTATAATAATACTATAATTGGCACATATTTAAGACTTTAAAAAAAATGTTACCCACATTCCTAAATACAGTTGACCCTTGAACAACGTAGGTTTGAACTACACAGGTCCACTTATAGGTGGGGATTTTTCAATAGTAAATACTATCCGTGGATGCGGAATTACAGATACAGTGGAACCTCGGATAGAGAGGACTCTCAAATACGGAGGGCAGACTATAAGTTATCCATGGATTTTCGACTGCACAGAGGGTTGGCACCCTTAACCCCCAAATTGTTCAAGGGTCAACTATAATTCAGAAAATCAATAGGGTGCTTTTTTTTGTCTGAAGTTTCTTTGGCAGCCAGTCACCTCCACTCATCAAAATAGTGTGCAGACCATGGACAAACCTGATATCCTCCCCTCCAATTCAGCACAGCTGGAATCTGCTCAAATGGAACTGGGCTGTGGTCATGGCTGAGGGTCCGTCCATCCCTATGTTGTCTACAAACATGGACAAGCTCACTGCTGCCTGACCCTGACTCTAACTCTGGCCCCAGAAAATTTAAAGACTGTGTTATGCTGGGTCCTGGGGAGCCTAGGTTGCCTATACATTTCTTCTACTTAATCGTATGATCCAGAGAAGAAGAACACATAAAAAATTCCTTTGTTGAGTGTGGATTTCTGGCTGGCAGCCAGCTAGAAAGCTCTTTTAATTTCTCTCAAAATAAAAGGATTTGAGTTAGAACTAAGGGTGGGGGAAAAAATGTTTAGGGAAATCTAAACCTTTTAACTAACATAAGAGGTATTTGGCTCAATTTTCCCAGTCTGTGAAGCAGAAGAGGAAAATCCATAATGAGACATGGTGAAAAAGACTCACTTTTACTATCTGTCAACAGCTGGTTCAGAGTAGTGCAACAAATATTTATCAAGGGCCCTGTTCTTGCCCAGCACTGGGAGAATGATGATAGAAGGATAAGTGGACACAGGCCTTACCTTCTATAAGATTCCAGTCTCATCAGGAAAACAGACCCTAAAATAGGCCTAATACAGAATAAAAAATGGTAAAATAACATAATAAAAAATAATAATTAACTACCTCTCAAGCAGTAACCACATGCCTTCCAAGTGCTTTACATGTATTAATTCATTTCTTCCTCAGAACAGCCCTATGAGGTACATACTCCTACTGTTACTATTTACAGGTGAGGAAAATTAGACAAGCCTGCACGGCTTGAGAGTGGCAGTGCTGATCTGAATTCAGGTATGTGTGGCTCCATTTGTGGCTTCTTTCTCCTGTTCACAACTTCCTCCTCCATCCAGGAGCAGGGTTGCTCTGTAGTACAGCTCCAGAGGATACCATTCACATGGCAGTTTACAGAGTGTGGAGTTGTGCAATATATAGCCTATGAAGCCATATAAAGATAATAAGATGGGTATTATTATACTATTTTTTTAAAATATCTTTATTGAAGTATAATTGCTTTACAATGGTGTGTTAGTTTCTGCTTTATAACAAAGTGAATCAGTTATACATATACATATGTTCCCATATCTCTTCCCTCTTGCATCTCCCTCCCTCCCACCCTCCCCATCCCACCCATCTAGGTGGTCACAAAGCACCGAGCTGATCTCCCTGTGCTATGCGGCTGCTTCCCACTAGCTATCTATTTTACATTTGGTAGTGTATATATGTCCATGACACTCTCTCACCCTGTCACATCTCACCCCTCCCCCTCCCCATATCCTCAAGTCCATTCTCTAGTAGGTCTGTGTCTTTATTCCCGTTTTGCCACTAGGTTCTTCATGAGCTTTTTTTTTTTTTTCCTTAGATTCCATATATATGTGTTAGCATACTGTATTTGTTTTTCTCTTTCTGACTTACTTCACTCTGTATGACAGACTCTAACTCCATCCACCTCATTACAAATACCTCCATTTCATTTCTTTTTATGGCTGAGTAATATTCCATTGTATATATGGGCCACATCTTCTTTATCCATACATCTGTCGATGGACATTTAGGTTGCTTCCATGTCCTGGCTATTGTAAATAGAGCTGCAATGAACATTTTGATACATGACTCTTTTTGAACTATGGTTTTCTCAGGGTATATGCCCAGCAGTGGGATTGCTGGGTCGTATGGTAGTTCTATTTGTAGTTTTTTAAGGAACCTCCATACTGTTCTCCATAGTGGCTGTATCAATTTACATCCCCACCAACAGTGCAAGAGTGTTCCCTTTCCTCCACACCCTCTCCAGCATTTATTGTTTGTAGATATTTTGATGATGGCCATTCTGGCCGGTGTGAGATGATATCTCATTGTAGTTCTGATTTGCATTTCTCTAATGATTAATGATGTTGAGCATTCTTTCATGTGTCTGTTGGCAATCTGTATATCTTCTTTGGAGAAATGTCTATTTAGGACTTCTGCCCATTTTTGGATTGGGTTGTTTGTTTTTTTTTGTTATTGAGCTGCATGAGCTGCTTGTAAATCTTGTAGATTAATCCTTTGTCAGTTGCTTCATTTGCAAATATTTTCTCCCATTCTGATGGTTGTCTTTTGGTCTTGTTTATGGTTTCCTTTGCTGTACAAAAGCTTTTAAGTTTAATTAGGTACCATTTGTTTATTTGTGTTCTTATTTCCTTTCTCTAGGAGGTGGGTCAAAAAGAATCTTGCTGTGATGTATGTCATAGAGTGTTCTGCCTATGTTTTCCTCTAAGAGTTTGATAGTCTCTGGCCTTACACTGAGGTTTTTAATCCATTTTGAGTTTATTTTTGTGCATGGTGTCAGGGAGTGTTCTAATTTCATACTTTTACATGTATCTGTCCAATTTTCCCAGCACCACTTATTGAAGAGGCTGTCTTTTCTCCACTGTATATGCTTGCCTCCTTTATCAAAGATAAGGTGACCATATGTGCATGGGTTTATCTCTGGGCTTTCTAGCCTGTTCCATTGATCTAAATTTCTGTTTTTGTGCCAGTACCAAACTGTCTTGATTACTATAGCTTTGTAATATAGTCTGAAGTCAGGGAGCGTGATTCCCCCAGCTCCAATTTTCGTTCTTAAGATTGCTTTGGCTATTCGGGGTCTTTTGTGTTTCCATACAAATTGTGAAATTTTTTGTTCTAGTTCTGTGAAAAATGCCAGTGGTAGTTTGATAGGGATTGCATTGAATCTGTAGATTGCTTTGGGTAGTAGAGTCATTTTCACAATGTTGATTCTTCCAATCCAAGAACATGGTATATCTCTCCATCTATTTGTATCATCTTTAATTTCTTTCATCAGTGTCTTATAATTTTCTGCATACAGGTCTTTTGTCTCCTTAGGTAGATTTATTCCTAGATATTTTATTCTTTTTGTTGCAATGGTAAACGGGAGTGTTTTCTTAATTTCACTTTCAGATTTTTCATCATTAGTGTATAGAAATGCAAGAGATTTCTGTGCATTAATTTTGTATCCTGCTACTTTACCAAATTCATTGATTAGCTCTAGGAGTTTTCTGGTAGCATCTTTAGGATTCTCTATGTATAGTATCATGTCATCTGCAGACAGTCACAGCTTTACTTCTTCTTTTCCGATTTGAATTCCTTTTATTTCTTTTTCTTCTCTGATTGCTGTGGCTAACACTTCCAAAACTATGTTGAATAATAGTGGTGAGAGTGGGCAACCTTGTCTTGTTCCTGATCTTAGTGGAAATGGTTTCAGTTTTTCACCATTGAGGACAATGTTGGCTGTGCGTTTGTCATATATGGCCTTTATTATGTTGAGGAAAGTTCCCTCTATGCCTACTTTCTGCAGGGCTTTTATCGTAAATGGGTGTTGAATTTTGTTGAAAGCTTTCTCTGCATCTATTGAGATGATCATATGGTTTTTCTCCTTCAATTTGTTAATATGGTGTATCACATTGATTGATTTGCATATATTGAAGAATGCTTGCATTCCTAGGATAAACCCCACTTGATCATGGTGTATGATCCTTTTAATGTGCTGTTGGATTCTGTTTGCTAGTATTTTGTTGAGGATTTTTGCATCTATGTTGCTCCGTGATATTTGCCTGTAGTTTTCTTTTTTTGTGACATCTTTGTATGGTTTTGGTATCAGGGTGATGGTGGCCTCGCAGAATGAGTTTGAGAGTGTTCCTCCCTCTGCTATATCTTGGAAGAGTTTGAGAAGCATAGGTGTAATCTCTTCTCTAAATGTTTGATAGAATTTGCCTATGAAGCCATCTCGTCCTGGCTTTTGTTTTCTGGATGATTTTTAATCACAGTTTCAGTTTCAGTGCTTGTGATTGGTCTGTTTTTATTTTCTATATCTTCCTGGTTTAGTCTCGGGAGGTTGTCATTTTCTAAGAATTTGTCCATTTTTTCCAGGTTGTCCATTTTATTGGCATATAGTTGCTTGTAGTAATCTCTCATGAGCCTTTGTATTTCTGCAGTTTCAATTGTTACTTCTCCTTTTTCATTTCTAATTCTGTTGATTTGAGTCTTCTCCCTTTTCTTCTTGATGAGTCTGGCTAATGGTTTATCAATTTTGTTTATCTTCTCAAAGAACCAGCTTTTAGTTTTATTGATCTTTGCTATCATTTCTGTCATTTCTTTTTCATTTATTTCTGATCTGATCTTTATGATTTCTTTCCTTCTGATAACTTTGGGGTGTTTTTTTTGTTCTTCTTTCTCTAATTGCTTTAGGTGTAAGGTTAGGTTGTTTATTTGAGAGTTTTCTTGTTTCTTCAGGTAGAATTGTATTGCTATAAACTTCCCTCTTAGAACTGCTTTTGCTACATCCCATCAGTTTTGGGTCATTGTGTTTTCATTGTCATTTGTTTCTCGGTATTTTTTGATATCCTCTTTGATTTCTTCAGTGATCTCTTGGTTATTTAGTAGTGTATTGTTTAGCCTCCATGTGTTTGTATTTTTTACTGTTTATTTTTCCTGTAATTGATATCTAATCTCATAGCATTGTGGTTGGAAAAGATACTTGATATGATTTCATTTTTCTTAAATTTACCAAGGCTTGATTTGTGACCCAAAATATGATCTATTCTGGAGAATGTTCCATGAACACTCGAGAAGAAAGTGTATTCTGTTGTTTTTGGATGGAATGTCCTATAATATCAACTAAGTCCATATTGTCTAATGTGTCACTTAAAGCTTTTGTTTCCTTATTTATTTTCATTTTGGATGATCTGTCCACTGGTGAAAGTGGGGTGTTAAAGTTCCCTACTATTGTTGTGTTACTGTCAATTTCCCCTTTTATGGCTGTTAGCATTTGCCTTATGTATTGAGGTGCTCCTATTTTGGGTGCATAAATATTTACAATTGTTGTATCTTCTTCTTGGATTGATCCCTTGATCATTATGTAGTGTCCTTCTTTGTCTCTTGTAATAGTCTTTATTTTAAAGTCTATTTTGTCTGATATGAGAATTGTTACTCCAGCTTTCTTCTGATTTCCATTTGCATGGAATATCTTTTTCCATCCCCTCACTTTCAGTCTGTATGTGTCCCTAGGTCTGAAATGGGTCTCTTGTAGACAGCATGTATATGGGTCTTATGTTTAGCTTGATTAGGGGGCTCTTGCTCACTCATGCAAGGTGGAGGGAAGGGTACTGTAGTTATAATTGGAATGCGGGGCAAGCCTGCAGCAGCAGAGGCCAGTGTGACGTTGCAACAGCCTGAGGCATTCCATGTGTTCTCCCTGGGAAGTTGTCCCTGCATCACGGGACCCTGGCAGTGGCGGGCTGCACAGGCTCCCAGGGCGGGTGGGTGTGGATAGTGACCGGTGCTTGCACACAGGATTCTTAGCGTTTCATGCCCATCTCTGGAGTCCGAGCTGATAGCCACGGCTCACGCTCATCTCTGGAGCTCGTTTAGGCGGTGATCTGCCTTCTGTGGGCAGACGGGGAAGGAATCCCCTCTCCTCACGCACCCCTTCTTGTCTCTCAGGCAGGTCCAGAATTTTTCCTGGACTCCCTCCTGGCTAGCTGTGGTGCACTAACCCCCTTCAGGCTGTGTTCACGCAACCAACCCCAGTCCTCTCCCTGGGATCACACTTCCAAAGCTTGAGCCTCAGCTCTCAGTGCCCACCCACCCTGGAGGGTGAACAGACCAGCCTCTTGGACTGGAGAGTGCTGGTCGGCACCGATCCTCTGTGCGGGAATCTCTCCGCCTTGCCCTCTGCACCCCTGTTGCTGTGCTCTCCTCTGTGGCTCAGTAGCTTACCCCTGCCCATCCCCTGTCTCCTCCAGTGAAGGGGTTTCCTAGTGTGTGGAAACTTTCCTCCTTCACTGCTCCCTCCCAGAGGTGCAGGTCCTGTCCCTATTCTTTTGTCTCTGTTTTTTCTTTTTTCTTTTGCCCTACCCAGGTGCGTAGGGATTTTCTTGCCTTTTGGGAAGTCTGAGGTCTTCTTCCAGCGTTCAGTAGATGTTCTGTAGGAGTTGTTCCACATGTAGATGTATTTTTGATGTATTTTTGGGGAGGAAGGTGATCTCTATGTCTTACTCCTCTGCCGTCTTGAAGGTCCCCATATTTAGAATCTTTACATCTCAGAGATGATAGAGCTTTATGAGAGAGTTCTATGGTAGAAAGAAGCCCACTTTCTAATCTGTCAGAAAATAGGAGGTGAATAAGTAGTGGAAATGAAGTTATGGAAAATTATAATAGCCTTGGGAGGAGAAATCTCTGTTCAATTCTAAATGCATTGTGATTGTAGTTGCACCTTCAGGAACTTTGGATGTGGGAAAATTAGATCTGAGGGAACAAAGGTATTAGTTGCTTGTTGCTACATAAAATATTACGCCAAGGCTCAGTGGCTTGAAACAATGAGTACTTATTATCACACAGTTTCTGTGGGTCAGAAATTTGGAATTTTCTTAGCTGGGGTTCTGGCTGAAGCTTTCTCAGGGAGGGGCATTCAGGATTCTGGCAGAGGCTGCAGTCATGTGAAGGATTGCCTGGGGCAGGAAGGCCCACTGTTAAGATAACTCACTCATATGGCCATTTGCAGGGGATCTCGGCTCCATACCACAGGGGGTCCTCTGTAGGTTGCTTGAGTATCTTCATGACATGGCAGATAACTTTCCCTGGAGTGAGATATCCAAGAAAGAGAGTGAACAAAGAGAAAGCTTCGGTGCCACATATGATGCAGTCACCAAAGCCATCCTATGCTAGACCTGCTGTAGAAAAGTGCCACAAACTGGGTGGCTGCTGGGACAACGTGAGAGAGTAGCATTGACATATATACACTACCAATGTAAAATAGATAGCTAGTGGGAAGGAGCTGCATAGCACAGGGAGATCAGCTCGGTGCTTCGTGACCACCTAGAGGCGTGGGATAGGGAGGGTGGGAGGGAGACACAAGAGGGAGGGGATGTGGGGATATTTGTATACATATAGCTGATTCACTTTGTTATACAGCAGAAACTAACACAGCATTGTAAAGCAATTATACTGCAATAAAGATGTTTAAAAATAAATAAATAAATAAGATCAAACTTAAAAAAAAAAAAGCTATAGAAACTTATTTTCTCACACTTCTGAAGGTGAGAATTCCAAAATCAAGGTGTCAGCAGGATCATGCTATCTCTGAAGGATCTAGGAAGGAATCCTCACTTGCCTCTCCTTTCTTAGCGTCTGTTAGCTGCCAGCAACCCTTGGCATTTCTTGGCTTAGAGATGAACCATTCCAGTGTCTTCCTCCATCTTAACATGGCTATCTTCCCTCTGTGTGTCTGTTTTCTTATAAAGACACTAGACATTCAATGAGGGCCTATTCTAATCCACTATGACCTCATCTTAACTGATTATATCTGCAAAGACTTTATGTCCAAATAAAGTCACATTCTGAGGTTCTGGGTGGACATGAATTTTCTTTTGTGAGGAGGGGTACATATTAAACCCAGTGCACCCATCATCACTTCTGTTTTATTCTATTTGTTAGAAGCAAGTCATTAACCAGCTCACACTCAAAAACAAAGAAATTAGACTCTGCCTTTTGAAATGAAAGAAGTATCCCAAAAATAGTGGACATATTTTAAAACTAGTACAAGGACAAAGTCATGCTTCTATACTAGATGCCCTTTATGCTGGGCTTTTCTTGTCTCATATGCAGTAATGTGGCCCAGTAAAAACAGAATATTTACCATCTTATTTAACAGTAATGCATACCTGAAAAAGGTCATTCAAAGTGAATTCTCTTAAAAAGGTCATTCAAAGTGAATTCTCAAAGTGAATGAAAAAGGTCATTCAAATGGATCAAATTTTCTTTTAAAAAATGAATAAAAAGATCTTTTGGATTTTATATTGAAAAATTATTAAAATAAATGTATTTTACTTAAACTTGAAAATAAGAGTTTATAAATATAGCTGCACTAATTCTTAAAACAAATAATGGTCTTTTTTGTTTCCCCCTTGGTTTAATTTTTCCAAAAAAATCATATGATTTCACAACATATCCTTCACTTTAAGATTGACTTTCCCAGCATAATCATAAAAAGGGTTATTTTTGCAAAATTCAAGGATTTTATCATTATTTTCTAATTCTTTTGTTATTCATGACATTCTCTTCTATATGCATAGGCTATCATTGCGTTTGAGGATTTCTTCTTCAAATAATGCTTACTTATGTTTCTGCCACATCACCATTCTGCATGTGTTTCCAGCCATTCTTCAACAGCACTTTTATATATATATATACATATATATATATATCTTTATTGGAGTATAATTGCTTTACAATATTGTGTTAGTTTCTGCTGTACAACAAAGTGAATCAGCTATATGTATACATATATCTCCATATGCCCTCCCTCTTGAGCCTCCCTCCCACCCTCGCTATCCCACCCTTCTAGGTCATCACAAAGCATCGAGCTGATCTCCATGTGCTATGCAGCAGCTTCCCACTACCCATCCATTTTACATTTGGTAGTGTATATATGTCAATGCTACTCTTTCACTTTTTCCCAGCTTCCCCTTCCCCCCCCGTGTCCTCAAGTCCATTCTCTACATCTACATCTTTATTCCTGCCCTAACACTAGGTTCATCAGTACCGTTTTATTAGATTCCATATATGTGCGTTAGCATACGGTATTTGTTTTTCTCTTTCTGACTCACTTCGTTCTGTATGACAGACTCTAGGTCCATCCACCTCATTACAAATAACTCAATTTTGTTCCTTTTTATGGCTAATAGTCCATTGTATATATGTGCCACATTTTCTTTATCCATTCATCTGTTGATGGACATTTAGGTTGCTTCCATGTCCTGGCTATTGTAAATAGCACTTTTTTTAACTTCATGAAATCTTCCACTTGGGAGAAAAATTTTTAATTTACTTTATAATCAATTTACAAAGCATATTTATAAGACTGTATATGAGTCAATGAGAGACTTATATTGACATTGACTAAAGCTCTACTTTTAAGTGGGGACTGAGTTTGAATCGGGACTGATTTTTATAAGTGGTCAATTCAGTAATGGATATGTTCATGCAATTGTGACTATACTTCTCTCTAAAACCTTGTAAGTGAAGGCTCCAATCATGAAAACCCAGATAACAAGGACTCTCTGACATTTTTTCCTTCTTTCTACAGGTCTACCCCTTATCCCACTAAATATATCATTAAGATATTTCAGTCTTATTTAAAGCAATACTGTAAAAAATAAATAGCATTAGATGGAATTACTTTGGTATACTGTTGTAGGAAAAGGATAGTGTGTATAACCGGAGACTGTTAGTAGGACTGAATTGCATCAGGAATTTCTTTACTGAAGATGGGCCTACATCATTTCAGATAACCAGAAGATGGTATGATGCCTTGGCTCTAAGAGAGTCTTCATGTGGGAGGAAAAATCAACCAGCATCAGATGATTCTAGTTTAACCTTCCCTGTAGCAGAGGTCTGGAATTTGTTTTTTGAAAGTTCCTTCCAGACAAAGTCTTGAACCAATGTTCAAAGGCAATTAAAGTGACAAAATAAATAAAAGTCTGTCTTGTCTTACAGATACAATGGTTTATTTTTATATTTTTTTGAAAATTTTAATCTTTTTAAAATTTATTTTTCCAGATATAATACAGATACATTGTACGAATTCAAGAGGTATAAAAGGGTATTTAGTGAACAAACAAGTCTCTCATCTACCTAGTTTCCCCTCCTAAAGACAACCATGCCAGTTTCTTGAATATTCTTCCAGAAATAGTCTATGCATATATACACACACACACACAAAATTGTATTCTTTTTCCCCCACACACAAAGTGTACCATACTGTACACACTGCTATGCACCTTTCTTTTTCCACATAATGTTTTTTTTTTTAACATCTTTATTGGAGTATAATTGCTTTACAATGGTGTGTTACTTTCTGCTTTATAACAAAGTGAATCAGTTATACATATACATATGTCCCCATATCTCTTCTCTCTTGCATCTCCCTCCCTTCCACCCTCCCTATCCCACCCCTCTAGGTGGTCACAAAGCACCGAGCTGATCTCCCTGTGCTATGCGGCTGCTTCCCACTAGCTATCTATTTTACATTTAGTAGTGTATATATGTCCATGCCACTCTCTCACTTTGTCCCAGCTTACCCTTTCCCGTCCCCGTATCCTCAAGTCCATTCTCTAGTAGGTCTGCATCTTTAATCCCTTCTTGCCCCTAGATTCTTCATGACCATTTGTTTTTTTTTTTTTTTTTAGATTCCATGTATATGTGCTAGCATACGGTATTTGTTTTTCTCTTTCTGACGTACTTCACTCTGTATGATAGTCTCTAGGTCCATCCACCTCACTACAAATACCTCAGTTTCATTCCTTTTTATGGCTGAGTAATATTCCATTGTATATATGTGCCACATCTTCCTTATCCATTCATCTGTTGATGGACACTTAGTTTGCTTTCATGTCCTGGCTATTGTAAATAGAGCTGCAACGAATATTTTGGTACATGCCTCTTTTTGAATTATGGTTTTCTCAGGGTATATGCCCAGTAGTGGGATTGCTGTGTCGTATGGTAGTTCTATTTCTAGTTTTTTAAGGAACTTCCATACTGTTCTCCATAGTGGCTGTATCAATTTACATTCCCACCAACAGTGCAAGAGGGTTCCCTTTTCTCCATACTCTCTCTAGCATTTATTGTTTATAGATTTTTTGATGATGGCCATTCTGACTGGTGTGAGATGATATCTCATTGTAGTTTTGATTTGCATTTCTCTAATGATTAATGATGTTGAACATTTTTTCATGTGTCTGTTGGTAATCTGTATATCTTCTTTGGAGAAATGTCTATTTAGGTCTTCTGCCCATTTTTGGATTAGATTGTTTGTGTTTTTAATATTGAGCTGCATGAGCTGCTTGTAAATTTTGGAGATTAATCCTTTGTCAGTTGCTTCCTTTGCAAATATTTTCTCCCATTCTGAGGGTTGTCTTTTCATCTTGTTTATGGTTTCCTTTGTTGTAAAAAGCTTTTAAGTTTCATTAGGTCCCATTTGTTTATTTTTGTTTTTATTTCCATTTCTCTAGGAGGTGTGTCAAAAAGGATCTTGCTGTTATTTATGTCATAGAGTGTTCTGTCTATGTTTTCCTCTAAGAGTTTGATGGTGTCTGGCCTTACATTTAGGTACAATGGTTTATTCAAAGGCTATGTGTTTAGAGGGCTGTCAATTTGAGATTTCTGAGCCAAATGTTAGGGGCCCAGCCATCATAAGTTGCCACCTCTCCTTAAGAGAGTGGCTCCTTCCCACAGCAACCCACTCCAGTCTCCACCTACCCACTTGGAATGTGCTAGGTGCTTGGAGTTCCCTTGTTGGCTTCAAGAAACAGACTGCCTCGGCTGTTGCAGATGTCTCATGGTTAATTTATCTTGTAACTGTTTTTATACCTTCACTCTAGCTTAACTCTGGATGAATTTGGCTGCACCCTTTAGTATCTCCATCAATCCCAACTTTAGTTCATACACAATGGATTTTCAGCAATTAATGTAATCACAGTACTAACCATTCGCAGGTAACTTAACAAGGCTGTGTGTAAGCCTTGCTCAACCTCTGGAAATAACCCATTTGCAACCTCCACTCTGCTCATTTTTCTGCAAAAGAAACAAATTTTTGCTTCTCGTTCATAGGCTTGTTTGTAAAAACTGAAAGCCAGCTGAAGATAGGGAGTCAGGCTAGTTCCATGTACTGCTATTCTTCTCAGACTGAATGCTTAAACTTTAATTGCTTATTGATGTATTGATGTGACTTTTACTAAAAGCAAAAATTACTTAATATGCATGAAAAATAAGTGATTACATATATATGTATATATATATATATATATATATATATATATATATATATATATATATATATATTTCTTTGTGTAAGTTCATATGTTAGAGAGAGTTTCGTGCCAACGGTGCCTTATTTTTACAGGGATATGTTTCCAACAGGTAAATCTAATAACTACCAACCTTTTAAAGTTACACATAGTACAGCTCATAGTAAATTTCAACTCTAACACTGCATGCATTCTGAGAGTAAGTGCAGAGTTATCTGACATTACAGTGCTCAATCATAGTTGTGTCTAATGGATACATGAGATATTTTGATATTTCTGCAGCTGCTGATCACAACATCCAGCTCTTTAAATCTCCAGATTTTCTTTCTAATTGTGTCAAGCTGTCCAAAACCAGAATCCCTTGCCCAGAATCAGTCAATCTTCTTTACCCTTGTCCTATTCTAATAGCTGCCCACTTCAAATCTGTCCTCCTCTTCCTCTTCACTGATGGAATACTGATTTTGTTTAGGTGGCCTCTTTCAGAAAACATGACTGCTCAGGGGACAAAACCCAAATAGTCTAAGACCATCATGGTAATCTCATACCCCTTACAAGTGACTGGCTTAGAGGCAGCTGCATGAACTTGTTCAGGCTAGTTAGATGAGAAACTCATGGAAGGCACTCATGGGAAATGTTCTCTTGCTCTTAAAAAGAAACACAAGGGGGAGAGAGTACTGTCTCTTCCTCTAGTCATTGGCATGCCTGGATATGATGCCTGGAACTGCTGATGAAGCAAAATCCACAAAGGAAGACAGGACCACAGAGAGGTAGGATCAGAGCCCTGATGTACCCTGCCTAGAGCCTTCCCCACCTATAGATGTCTTGCACTGTGAGATAATAAATCTCCTTAAATTTACGTTGGTCAGGTGCAGGTTTTCTGCCAATGTAGCCAAAATAATAAATCAACCCATGTTGTGTCCTTCTCTTGGAGGGAACTTCTGTCCATGTTTACATGGAGATTTTAAAAACTAGCCAAGGTGCCCAGACTTCAGAGTGGAATGAACAATTACCTCATCCACTTTCTCATGAAACCTTGTGCATATATCCTGCTATTTATCCTATTTACTGAGTCTCTTTTGTGAGTTTGTCTGCTTACATTCACATTGAAAATTCCTTACAGAAGAGTCAGATCTGCATCAGAAATAGTACCAAGGACACCACTCAATAAAATATTTACCAGCAAAGAAGATGCATTCTTGTGAACATTGGTTTATTGGAGAATATGCTGTTAGAGGTAATACAATAGCATGGATATGTGTGGAGGCCATGAGACCAGCAAAGGGGACTATAAAATCCAACTATCAGTGTATACACACAGTTAAAGTCACATATGATGGCAAATATAAGTGACACATGGACTGAAGATTCAACTTTTGGGTAGGAGGGTGAAGCCTTGACTTTTCGCTGCTACAAGAAAAGAAGGGGAAGGAACCAAGAGAGCACATCCTTCTTGATGGGGGTCAAAAGTGGTTCCATATCATACAAGAATCTGGTCCTCTCTAGGAAATCAGGAACCTGACTATTTGGCTGATGGAAATGAAAGCCATTACCTTCTGTCTCTACTGCTATCACATAGCCCTTCAGAATATTAATTCACCTCTACTTCTGAGCAACCACATGGGTCTCGTGAAGTGGACTCAGCTCTGTTTTGCTTTCTGTTTCTCAACTGATAAACTGTGAGCTTATTCTCACAAGATCTGCCTCTGCTGCTTTGATTTCAACGTTGATCTCTTTCATTTAAGATATCTGTAGTAATAGGGCACATTTTTGGACTGTGGTTCTGGTATTTTGCCTCCATACTCAAAACCTCCTAGCCTTCTCCCTCATGTAGTCAGTTCCTCTTGACAATGCCTTTATGATGTGTTTCCCATTTGTGCTTTCCTATGTACTTGTATAATCCATGGGAATCTCAGACCCAATATATTGAAAACTAAAATCATCCTTCTCATCCTCAGGCTTAGACTTACTCTCCAAAGTCAACAACATAAGAAAGAGCTGTACTCCCTTCCAAGCTCTGTATCATTATAGCCACAAGGAATTTTTTAAGGGCATTTTTGTCCCAACTTGAACTCTAAACCCAATAAGAGATTGGGATTGGGTTCAAAGCTCAAGTTGGACAGAATGTCCTAATAAAATGATCAGAAGAACTGCATTCTGCCTTTTGACCCATGTCAGACATCTAATGAATGTGTGTCAAGTCACCCAGACAGACAGCAAGCATGAAAGAGCATCAGCTTTGGAATAAAGAAGGCTGGATGTAACCCTGCCTTGCTAGCTTACCGTCTTGAACTAAAGAATAGTCAATAGGTGATGTATTGTGTATTGAGCACTGTGATAATAAGTACCTTACCTGTCTCATCAGTGAGATGGGTACTATCATTGACCCCTATATTGCAGGTAAAAATCCTGAGGATTAACATGACTTTTCCAAGGCCACACAGTTAAGTTTTAGATCCAGTATTCAAACCCAGTTCTGCCAGACACCAAAGATGGCTTCTTAACCACTATACCTTATTTATTTTATCTTCGTGATCCCAAGTTTTTATCTGTAAAAGAAGTCCAAGTGCTTATTTTCCAGGGTTAGTGTAAGGAATAAGCTATACTGTACAAGGAAGGTACCACAGTGTCTGACACTGAGGAACACTTCATCTAAATGGTAGAAACCCATTGCTCATTGCCTGGCCCCATGTTGCCAATTCCCAGAGTGGATTTTCATGTGAATTCCTCTGCTAGAGCTCTATTTTGTATCTCTTTTGAAGTTTTCCAATTTTCTTTCTGTTTCAATCTTCCTTTACATTTATGCTCTTGGTTTACTTTATTTTAATTACGTGATTATAGTCGAGCCTATAAGCCCCTCCAGAACCCCTATTATTACTTTTTATACCTAGTCATTAGCTCATGCCTGGACCAAAGTAGCAATTACCTAATATCTAATGAACAAATTAATGATTTTTGTCATTTGCATATTAACTTACTTATTCTAAAAGATAGAGCCTTTTTACTTGCATCAGTCTGTACATGATAGGAAAGCACAGGATATATTCAAAGCCTGTTGCTTCTTGCTTCTTTTACTCAACAAGGAATATGTAATTAACCAAAGACTATGAATCCCTGATTTCATACACTTGTGTCTCCCTGTAACATTTTTAAGGACTTGCTTTGTATCGGATACTGTGTTAGGCATCAAGGCTACAAATGTTAATAAAACAAGATCTCTGCCTTTAGGAGGTATGTACACAATTTCATAGGGGAAAAAATAAGAAATTAAATTAAAATAACTTTACTATTCATAGAATTCTATAAGGACACAATGGTGGTAGATGGGAAGTAGTGATTCCGTCTTTGATGGGGGAATTGGAGAAGGGACAGGCAGGAGCAGGGTCACAGAAGGTGCTAGAGAGCTAATCGAGAGACTCCCTTGAGGAGAATTGTGTATTTTCCAATCATCTACTGTTGGGAAGTACAGCATATGTATATAGAGATGTTTGCTATGTAACTGGTGGGGGCACTTGCTCTGTCGTGGAATGTCTCATTGAATTCCTATGGAAGTTTTGATAATGCATCAAGTCATTCCAGAAAATAATTGTCAGCCTTCAAATAAAATAAGAAATAAGGCTCTTTCGCTCTGAGTAATAACTGTATTCAGCTCCTCACAGCAATTAAGCAGTCCCATCCCCTATAATTGAGTTAGTACACAAGCCACTGCATGTATTTCTCAGGACTTCTGAAGCCTACAGCAGTTCCAAGAGCTGTACTTCCCTGGGGGTTTGGAAGCAAATGGGAGTTGATTTAGAAGGTACTAGTTCCATCAGGATCTTTCCTACAATAACTTAGCTAAGACAGCATGAATATATATCTAAAAGACCTAGACTAGAACCAATACTCAGACAAGACAGTTTAGTGAGAAATGTCCCAGATTCGGAACCCAGATCCAGGATCCCTGATTCCAGCCTGTCATTAGCTTCTTCTGTTGACTTGGAGGTATATCAATTATCTCTTTGGGGCTTAGATTTTTTAAATATGGTAATAAATATTTATAAAGTGAATGAATTAATGGATGAATGTAAGATGAGGATCATAATACTTGCATCTCCTACTTCATAAGAGTTCTAAACAAGGTAATTAATTATACATTGAGAAGATAAAATGCTTCAAGACATTTGCACTCCAATTTTTAAATCAGTGGTGATAAATATCACTTTAAGGATTTCAGAGTCTGAAAATATGCTGATTCTTTTGTGCTTGACCAGGAGAGAAGAAATGTTAACCTGAAGCACAGGTGTTATATTGCATTTCTATAATGCATTAGATAATTAGCTGGTTGGAAACTCTAACAATCTAGCCTCCCAATGAACCAGATTCAAAAAAAAAATTTAGAAGATGTAAACAATGGAAAATTTTCAATGACAATGAAGTAATGACAAATAATGATAATAATCCTCATATAGATATACTTGACATATAAAAAATATCTTACATTCTCACATTCGATCATGTGCACATAAAAGACACTATTTCTTTGAAGAATGGTGTTCACTGTTTTCAGGGCAGCATTGTATATGTATATGCTTTGGGATAAAAGAGGCCTGACTTATATCAGCTGCATGACCTTAGAAAAAGAATTTGTAAACTTCAAGCCACAATTTCCTGCCATTGATGAAATGGTTCTAACTTTTCATACCCAACATTATATGGTGTCATAAGAATTAAATAAAATTTTATATAGCATCTGTCAAAGGGTGGGGTGGACCATCAGAAATGTAAGATCTACTTCCTCAACCCTACTGTAACTGGTAGAGGAGAATCCTACTTCCATTATCAATTGCCATGATAATGCCAAAAGAGGAGACATAATTTCTAGAAACTCAGTTTGCAAAGGAAAGCTGTACAAAGACCTGCTAATCCTATTCTTTCAGTGCTGCTTCTTTGAAGAATTTTCCTGAAGTGTTGGACCTTACACAGCACTAATCTGACTCCTTTCACTGCCTTTCTGCCAAAGTTATTTGTGTGTGTGTGTGTGTGTGTGTGTGTGTGTGTGTGATCTGACCTCAAACCAGTATATATGTACCATTTCTTATGACAGTATAAATGTTCACACAATACTTCACTTCCTAGTTCCCAGACTCATATTCCCCTTCCCTCCTTCATTATCCCTTTACTCTCTGCTAACTGTTTTACTTCCTGGGTAAAACCTTGCAGTGAAAGTAACTAAGTATATCCAATAAGAATTAAAACAAAAGACAAGCTCCTCCCTCTTTCATACTCACATATGTTCACTTTTGGGGAGGAGTTTTCTCACCCTTATCCCTCTCTGACAAACCCCACCCCACCAATTATCTCAGTTCTCTGTACCACCACAGTTTATTAACATTTGGCACAGATAAAATACAATTAGTTTTCACATGTCCATTTTCCTCATACACTGAGAGATCCTTGACCATGGGGTCCACAGAACTCGGCACAGGCACTCCGCAAATGTTATGCTGCAAGTGAATGAGTGAACCTATGTATTTTTCTCCACTCCGTTTTACTAGCTAGTGGGAATGGATGTGGGCAAGATACTAAGGGGGTTCCCTGCAGGCTAGTGTGAAGACCTGGGTTACCCAGGTGCCACATGCCCTGTCCTTTTGCTACTTCACCTCTGCTCTTAGACTACTTGGCCATGGCTGCCTCCACCGTGGGAGCGCTGACTGCAAAGGAGGACCCTGACTTCTTTACAGCACTGACTTTGCCTGTATGCTGCCTGCTGGTGCCTGTTTTCAAAGTGCTTTTACATAGAGCATCTCACTGGATTTACAAAGGAGTTATAGGATCTTAGTAAAAAAAGATCCAAGGAGAAGTAACGACATTTTCCCTTTACAGTGTGTTTAACTTGGACAGCAAGAATAACAGATGAGAGGTAGAGAGCCAACCTTCAGTCTATGGAAAGGATGCTTTTCTTTTTGGTGAAGACAACAAAGGCTGTAGTAGTCCTATTTATGTTTGCTTCTCACGGTCCCTTCCAAGTCGATGAGTGGAAAATGTGGGTTGAAAGCCTGCACTGAGAGACGTGTTTATGGTGGCTGGGAGTTTATGTCTCTTAAATCTTACTTAATTGTTTTTTGCCATTCTACTCATCCTCTTCTTTTCCCTCTTCTTCCTTGGCTTTGGATCACCACCATCATCAATACCACCATCGTGACTTTGTTCATGCTCTTCCTTCCATCCCTATCTGGCTAATTCTTTCTCACCCTTCTACTTCAAATGTCCCTTCTCTTACCTTCCTCACACCCTTCTTTGTGCTCCAATAGCATTTTTCTGTTACACTCTTATAGAACTTAGTGCTAGCATTGACCATTCTGTTGGTTAAGTGGCTGACTCTCCAGCTAACTCAAAGGCAGGTGTTATATGTTAGATATCTTTTTATAAAACACATAAAGTACTTAGAGTATTGTCTGCAGGCAGTAAAACTCAATAACTGTTTGGAGTTATTGTTGGTGGTGTTAACCCCCTCCCATTGCTATATTCCCTCGTGCCTAGAAGGTAGAATGTGAAATGTTTATTTTGTTGAATTGAAAAATAAAAATGCCTTTCTTATAAACCTAATTACATCTTACCTTATGTTAGTTTGCTCTTAGTGTCTCTGCTGGCTCATAGTGAGGCCCAGGAGGAAATCCAGAGAGCATATTGTGAATAACAGTTCATAGAAAGATAGAATATTTAAGAAATACAGAGTATTGTCAGCAGACCACGGTTCCACTTTTGAGGAGCCCCAAAGTAAATCTTGACTTGCAAAATACATGGATCTAGGCAAAGTGGCCTCTCTTCTCAAATATATAGTCCAAGGCACAGCTTCAACTCCAGTCCAAAACTTGCCACCTTCTCCTCAAAGATTCCCCCCACTCCTGTCTCCAGCACATGTCACCCTTGGTGGTTGACTGTCATCTCTTCAAGTGGGAGGGGTTTAGACTTCCCACAAGTTGAAGGTGATATCATGCCAGGAATAAACAACTCTCCTGAGGAGCTGGTGTCCAGTGGTAAAATGTTTGTCTACAACCCTCTTGGACAACTGGGATGCAAGATCAAATTGTTTTTGCCACTCTTTTGAGAACCCTCTCACACTCTACCTATAAAAGGATAGAGTAGTAGGGTGGTAGGTTCCACTCTCATAGCACAACCTCACACTGTGTCCAGCCAGCTGGACCCCTGGACGGCTCTCTACATAGAGGAAACAAAGGGAAACTAATCTTGCTGACCCTCTGCTTGTAAATTTCCCCAATAAAATCTGCTTTTGCATCACACTGGGATGGTTTCCATTACCTCCAGTCCTCATCAATGACTACCTTTAATTCCTTTGTAACCATATGAGAGATGAGTTTCATCAGCCCCTTTTAGCAGTTGAGGAGCTGACTGTAGCTCAACTAATTTAAGTAACTTTCTCAAGGACTCATAATAGCTGCAGAAGCAAGGATTCAAGTCCAAGCTTGTCAGACACCAAAGCCTTAGTGCCTTTGCCACCTGCCTTATATAGCAGGTGTCCGTCTCCACGAGGATGGAAAATCATGTACTATGGGAGAAAAGGATCCTATTGCCAGCCCAGATCCATATATTCTGCTGGTCCCTCTGAGCCTGCAGTTAAAAAGGAAGTGAAACACTGGTGGCCCAACTTTATTATGATCATTTGGACAGCAAACAATTTCTCTTTCTTCTAAGTAATTGCCATTGTATGTATAATGCTTTTGGGGAACATGGACAGAGAATCCAAGGAAGGAGGCAGCTTCATGAAGGGTATCTATTCTTTTCCCATTTTTCCATGAAACCTGGAAAGTGCTATGTGCCATTTCACTTTATGAAACTGAAGTCTGAGATAATCTAAATCATTCTCATGTATCACATGCTGCTTTTCAAAGGGAAAGAATATGCATTAAAAAGATTTGCTCAATCTTAAACCTGCCTCTGAGCATCCAAGATCAATGTAGAGGCTGATTAAGTTCTGCTTTATAGATTTCTGCAGTCAAGTTCATCAAGGCACCCATTTCTCTTCCTCTAATGATGCTGAACCCCAAGCTCTTCCCTGAAGTGTTTTAATTTTCACTTGGTCATTGTGAGAAGACAGTGATTTAATGAACTGCAAATAGGAAAAGAAATTACATAAATCATCTTTGTATCCTTTTCCATGGTCTTACCATGGCTATTCTTTCATCATTAGGGTGCCTCCAGTGGCTTCTCTGTACCTAGCAGTGGAAGTTAAATTATAAATCACAGTTTCGGCAATGTAGCACACCAATAAAACCATAAAATCATTAGTATAAATAACAAAGATAAATTAGTGTCAACATGGCAAAATATTATTTTACTCTGTATAATAATAATTCTCCTAGCTGATTCTTATTAGATATTTTTAGAAAACAGTTGTCTTCTAATATATATATTTCAGGACTACTATCTATCAATGCAGATTTTACAAGGCTAACTTCCAAGAAGAGACTACTACTCAGCATTTTTTTTAATTCTCTGGCAGATAGTCCTGCCTTTCAAAATAATAAGATAATGGGTTTGAGATTAGAACACAGCTCTGTGTTTCAAAGGTAGCATTGAAAATTAGTAAAGTATTAATTCAAGATTAATCAAAAGTGCTAGACCTTTAGTAAATTCAGTGCTTTTCGCTTAATTCTGAATGGCCCAATTTGAAAGTCTTTCAATTTAGCTAGAATTTTGATCAGCTGGCTGGAAGTTGAGAGAACAAAAAAGAGATAGAAAGACACAATCTTGAGGGTAAATGTTTAAAAACTCATCAAAGACTATTGAAAAGTAAATTCTTAATCTGTGTCATGTTGGAGGAAAGAGTGCTGACAGGAGAAGGATAGGGTGCATTGGCTTGTCTTGGCATCTCAGGTGGAGGCATTACTGAGATCCGCCAGTGAGAACAGTCAGCCTGCTTTCCTTTCAGAACAAGCCTCTCTTACTAATGCCCAAGGGAAAAGCCTGGATACCCAAAGGACTTTACCGTCACCTCACAGCAGAGGCTCAGAGAAGTGAAGGAAAGGGCAGAGAAATCAAATCTGTTTGACTCCAGGATTCCTGTGTAAGTTAATCAACTCTGAACTTTGATCCTACTGAAAGGTTAAATTCTACCCATTCCAGAACCTCTCATGAGACTGGTGTTGCCCTGCACCTTTCTCTCACAAAATCTTGAATCTCAGAACTAAAAAGGTCCTCAGAATCATTCATTCATACTTCCTTGCTTCCATCCAAAGTGCAGATTATCTCTACAGGAGACCAGTGCTGTTTGATTATCTCTAGTGACAGGAAACTCACTTCTCATTAACACCACTCATTCCACTGTTTCTTAGCTCATACTGCATATTTTTCCTTATGTTGTTCATAATTTCTCTCTAGTAATCTGATCCTTGACTTCAATCTCTGGAGCTTAAAAATATAAGCGATATCACTATTCTACAAGCCACGATTCTACAGCCAGCATAATGCTCCTGAGTTCTTCAGATTGATCCTCAGTGATTATCAAGCAATCTGCTATTGACCGTACTGCTCAGCTTCCAGGTACCAAGGTAAAATGAAAAGAGGCCAGGTAGACCTGGTGATTAATTCTGTCCCTGCTGCTTACCAAATGTACCCTCAGGTCTATCATGAGCATCTTTAAGCCTCTGATTCCTCGACTGTTAAAAGGGGTTGTATGAAGATTAAAGGAGATAACTGTGCAACATTTTCTTACAACACACTTGTAAACACACATTTGGCAAGCATCTCACCTTGTAGTTGGTATGAAACTATCTGTTCTAAAATCACCAGGTTATGCATTGTCAAGCCACCCTCCCTAGTAGGGTTATGTGTCAGAACATTCCACATTTGTATTCCTCCTCCTTCTAAATTATTGTTAATCATGTGCAAGTAATTTTGTGTTACTATAGCTTCACAAGAACCGATGAGGCGGCACTATTTCTGCCTCCATTTTATAGATGAACAAAGAGAAGTGAGAAAGTCCCTGCCCAGGTCATACTGGGCAAATGACAGAGCCATGACTCAAACCCAAATCTCTCTGACAATGGGTCCATCAGAAGGTTCTGAAGCATCTACAAGTTGTCCTGGGGAAAATGGAAACCAGAATCTGATAGTAAAGCTTCCTCTTAAAGGAGCAGATTCCCTTTGCCAGTTCTCATCAAGGAGAGAGCAAGCTTGGAATGTAATTGTGTTAGACATCAGTGGCCTATCCAGCAGCCACTCCCTTCCTTCTTTCTTGATAATAGAATTTGGATTTTCCAGCCCCTGGTACTAAATCATGGTTGGTCTCAGCTTATAATGGCTATCACATTTCTTTTGGTCAGATGCTCCCTTTGCAATTAGTGGTGCTCTTATGACCCAGTTCTGGTCAATGAAAAAAAAAAAGGAAACACGGAAGAGCTTCTAGAAAATATTTCCTCTTTAATTTAAAAAAATTTTTTTTGAGAAACAAAAGAAAGTTTCTTTTCTGCCCATTCATTTATTTTCGACTAAGAACAACAAAGTGTGAAGATGTGATGTTGAAAGCCATTGAACCAATCTTAAGATAAAAAGTAAACACACAAAACTTGGGAGGATAGAGGCTGAATCCTTAATGATACTTTAAGCTGCTGTTCTGACCCTGGAATCACCTATTCCTTGTCACTTGACAGCACTGGTCAGGGTTCTAAGTTGCAAAATCATAGCATCCACTGTGGCTACTTCGATTAAAAAACAATAATTTTTAAAAGATGTTAGCTGACTCACAGACTCTGCAGGAGGACCAGAGAGCTGGGCTTTGAAATTAAAGAGATAAAAATAATGTCTAAACATGTCAGGGGAACAGCTTTAGTGAAAACATCACTGTCATAGTCATTGCCCCTCATCCCCAATGCTGCTCATGCCTGAATGCTAGAAGCTCTGAAGAAGTAGAAGCCTACACCACAGTGATCACCAAAATAGTGATAGCCCACACCTGACTACCTCCTCACATTGCCCACTTTTGAATCCAAGTATTACATGGGTACAGTCAATTGGCAGAAGCCAAGTCTCAGACCTGTACTTTAGCTGCAAGGGAGTCTGGGAATACAAGTTTTATGGTCCCTATCCTTGACAAGGGAGGACTTGTAATAAAAAACACAACCAAAATATAGAGAGGATATGGGGCAGCCACAAGAGACAAATATCCCCTAGAATGAGACAGTCACATGCCATGATCTCTTAAGCCAGCATCAGTCAAATATTCTGTTGCTTGCCTTCCTTCTTTCCATCAGGTGTAAAGTAAGCAGAGAGGTTGCATCCTGGCCTCCTCACTGAAGCAAAGTGTCAGCTTTCTATCCCTGGAATAACTGGGGCCCAACCCTGACTGCTCAAGCCTGTCAAAAGCTGTTTAATGAGGTGAAGTCCTAAAGTTTTCAACAGTTGCAACTGATTTGCATCAGCAGATCATAAACCTTTCATGAATAAGGATAACAGAAGCTACAAAGCATAGAAGCATAGAATTGTAAGGTTGGAATGGACCTCAGGAATGGTTTCATAAAAAGCATAATATTCTGTAAATCAGGTGCACTTTATTTTTTTAAATTTTTATTGGAGTATAGTTGATTTACAATGTTGTGTTAGTTTCAGGTGCACAGCGAAGTGAATCAGTTATACATATACTTATATCCACTCTTTTTAAGATTCTTTTTCCATATAGGCCATTACAGAGTATTGAGTAGAGTTCCCTGTGCTATACAGTAGGTCTTTATTAGCTAGCTATTTCATATATAATAGTGTGTATATGTCAATCCCAATCTCCCAATGTATCCCTCCTCTCCCTTTCTGCCCTGGTAACCATAACTTTGTTTTCTACATCTCTGACTCAATTTCTGTTTTGTAAATAAGTTCATTTGTACCCTTCTTTAGATTCCACATATAAGCGATATATTTGTCTTTCTCTGTCTGACTTACTCCACTCAGTACGACAATCTCTAGGTCCATCCAGTTTGCATTATTTCACATTTTTTTATGGCTGATGAATATTCCATTGCACCACATCTTTATCCACTCCTCTGTTGATGGAAACTTAGGTTGCTTCCATGTCCTGGCTATTGTAAATAGTGCTACAATGAACACTGGGGTGCATGCATCTTTTCAAATTATGGTTTTCTCCAGATACATGCCCAGGAGTGGGATTGCTGGATTATATGGTAGCTCTATTTTTATTTTTTAAGGAACCTCCATACAGTTCTCCATAGTGGCTGTACCAGTTTACATTCCCACTAACAGTGTAGGAGGGTTCCCTTTTCTCCACACCCTCTCCAGAATTTATTGTTTGTAGATTTTTGATGATGGCCATTCTGACCGGTGTAAGGAGATACCTCACTGTAGTTTTGATTTGCATTTCTCTAATAATTAGCGATGTTGAGCATCCTTTCATCTGTTTGTTGGTAATCTGTATGTCTTCTTTGGAGAAATGTCTATCTAGATCTTCTGCTCATTTTTTGATTGGGTTGTTTGTTTTTTCATATTGAGCTGCATGAGCTGCCTGTATATTTTGGAGATTAATCCTTTGTTGGTTGCTTCATTAGCAAATATTTTCTCCCATTCTGAGGGCTTTCTTTTCGTTTTGTTGATGGTTTCATTCGCTGTGCAAAAGCTTTTAAGTTTAATTAGGCCCCGTTTGTTTTTATTTTCATAACTCTAGGAAATGGATCAAAAAAGATCTTGCTACGATTTATGTCAAAGAGTGGTCTGCCTAAGTTTTCCTCTGTTTTATAGTGTCCAGCCTTACATTTAGGTCTTTAATCCATTTTGAGTTTATTTTTGTGTATGGTGTTAGGAAGTGTTCTAATTTCATTCTTTTACATGTAGCTGTCCAGTTATCCCAGCACCACTTATTGAAGAGGCTGTCTTCTCCATTGTATATTCTTTTTTTTTTTAACATCTTTATTGGAGTATAATTGCTTTACAATGGTGTGTTAGTTTCTGCTTTATAACAAAGTGAATCAGTTATACGTATACATATATGCCCATATCTCTTCTCTCTTGCGTCTCCCTCCCTCCCACCCTCCCTATACCACCCCTCTAGGTGGTCACAAAGCACCGAGCTGATCTCCCTGTGCTATGCGGCTGCTTCCCACTAGCTATCTATTTTACATTTGGCAGTTTATATATGTCCATGCCACCCTCTCACTTTGTCCCAGCTTACTCTTCCCACACCCCATATCCTCAAGTCCATTCTTTAGTAGGTCTGCATCTTTATTCCATCTTGCCCCTAGGTTCTTCATGAGCATGTTTTTTCTTAAATTCCATATATGTGTGTTAGCATACAGTATTTGTTTTCCTATTTCTGACTTGCTTCACTCTGTATGACAGACTCTAGGTCCATCCACCTCACTACAAATAACTGAATTTCATTTCTTTTTATGGTTGAGTAGTATTCCATTGTATATATGTGCCCCATCTTCTTTATCCATTCATCTGTTGATGGACACTTAGGTTACTTCCATGGCCTGGTTATTGTAAAGAGAGCTGAAATGAACATTGTGCTACCTGACTCTTTTTGAATTATGGTATTCTCAGGGTATATGCCCAATAGTGGGATTGCTGCATCATATGGTAGTTCTATTTTTAGTTTTCTAAAGAATGTCCATATTGTTCTCCATAGTGGCTGTATCAATTTACATTACCACCAACATTGCAAGAGAGTTCCCTTTTCTCCACACCCTCTCCAGCATTTATTGTTTCTAGATTTTTTTGATGATGGCCGTTCTGAGCAGTGTGAGATGATATCACATTGTAGTTTTGATTTGCATTTCTCTAATGATTAATGATGTTGAGCATTCTTTCATGTGTTTGTTGGCAATCTGTATATCTTCTTTGGAGAAATGTCTATTTAGGTCTTCTGCCCATTTTTGGACTGGGTTGTTTGTGTTTTTGATATTGAGCTGCATGAGCTACTTGTAAATTTTGGAGATTAATCCTTTGTCAGTTGTTTCCTTTGCAAATATTTTCTCCCATTCTGAAGGTTGTCTTTTCATCTTGTTTATGCTTTCCTTTGCTGTGCAAAAGCTTTTAAGTTTCATTAGGTTCCATTTTTTAATTTTTGTTTTTATTTCCATTTCCCTAGGAGGTGGGTCAAAAAGGATCTTGTTGTGATTTATGTCAAAGAGTGTTCTGCATATTTTTCCTCTAAGAGTTTAGTAGTGTCTGGGCTCACATTTAACTCTTTAATCCATTTTGAGTTTATTTTTGTGTATGGTGTTAGGGAGTGTTATCATTTCATTCTTTTACATGTAGCTGTCCAGTTTTCCCAGCACCACTTCTTGAAGAGGCTGTCTTTTCTCCACTGTATATTCTTGCCTCCTTTATCAAAGATAAGGTGACCATATGTGCGTGGGTTTATCTCTGGGCTTTCTATCCTGTTCCATTGATCTATATTTCTGTTTTTGTGTCAGTACCATATTGTCTTGATTACAGTAGCTTTGTAGTATAGTCTGAAGTCAGGGAGCCTGATTCCTCCAACTCCATTTTTCTTTCTCAAGATTGCTTTGGCTATTTGGGGTCTTTGGTTTTTCCATACAAATTGGGAGATTTTTTGTTCTAGCTCTGTGAAAAATGCCAGTGGTAGTTTGATAGGGCCTGCATTGAATCTGTAGAATGCTTTGGGTAGTAGAGTTATTTTCACAATGTTGATTCTTCCAGTCCAAGAACATTGTATATCTCTCTATCTATTTGTATCATCTTTAATTTCTTTCATCAGTGTCTTATAATTTTCTACATACAGGTCTTTTGTCTCCTTAGGTAGGTTTATTCCTAGATATTTCATTCTTTTTGTTGCAATGGTAAATGGGAGTTTTTTCTTAATTTCACTTTCAGATTTTTCATCATTACTGTATAGGAATGCAAGAGATTTCTGTACATTAATTTTGTATCCTGCTACTTTACCAAATTCATTGATTAGCTATGGTAGTTTTCTGGTAGTATCTTTAGGATTCTCTATGCATAGTATCATATCATCTGCAAACAGTGACATCTTTACTTCTTCCTTTCAGATTTGGATTCTTTTTATTTCTTTTTCTTCTTTGATTGCTGTGGCTAAAACTTCTAAAACTATGTTGAATAATAGTGGTGAGAGTGAGCAACCTTGCCTTGCTCCTGATCTTAGTGGAAATGGTTTCACTTTTTCACCATTGAGGATGATGTTGGCTGTGGGTTTGTCATATATGGCCTTTATTATGTTGAGTTAAGTTCCCTCTATGCCTACTTTCTGGAGGGTTTTTATCATAAATGGGTGTTGATTTTGCCAAAAGCTTTGTCTGCATCTATTGAGATGATCATATGGTTTTTATTCTTCAATTTGTTAATATGGTGTATCACATTGATTGATTTGCATATATTGGATAAGCCTTGCATTCCTGTGATAAACCCCACTTGAATGGTGTAGGATCCTTTTAATGTGCTGTTCGATTCTGTTTGCCAGTATTTTGTTGAGAATTTTTGCATCTATGTTCATCAGTGATATTGGTCTAGAGTTTTCTTTCTTTGTGACATCTTTGTCTGGTTTTGGTATCAGGGTGATGGTGGCCTTGTAGAATGAGTTTGGGTGTGTTCCTCCCTCTGCTATATTTTGGAAGAGGTTGAGAAGGATAGGTGTTAGCTCTTCTCTAAATGTTTGATAGAATTCGTCTATGAAGCCATCTGGTCCTGAGCTTTTGTTTTTTGGAAGATTTTTAATCGCAGTTTCAATTTCAGTGCTTTTGATTGGTCTGTTCATATTTTCTATTTCTTCCTGGTTCAGTCTCAGAAATTTCTAAGAATTTGTCCATTTCTTCTAGGTTGCACATTTTATTGGCATATAGTTGCTTGTTGTTATCTCTCATGATCCTCTGTATTTCTGCAGTGTCAGTTGTTACTTCTCCTTTTTCCTTTCTGATTCTATTGATTTGAGTCTTCTCCCTTTTTTTCTTCATGAGTCTGGCTAATGCTTTATCAATTTTGTTTATCTTCTCAAAGAACCAACTTTTAGTTTTATTGATCTTTGCTATAGTTTTCTTCATTTTTTTTCATTTATTTCTGATCTGACCTTTATGATTTCTTTCCTTCTGCTAACTTTGGGGTTTTTTGTTCTTCTTTCTCTAATTGCTTTAAGTGTAAGGTTAGGTTGTTTATTTGAGATTTTTCTTGTTTCTTAAGGTAGGACTGTATTGCTATAAACTTCCCTTTTACAACTGCTTTTGCTGCATCCCATAGGTTGTGGGTCGTCATGTTTTCATTGTCATTTCTTTCTAGGTATTTTTTGATATCCTCTTTGATTTCTTCAGTGATCTCTTGGTTATTATGTAGTGTATTGTTTGGCTCCATGTGTTTGTATTTTTTACAGATTTTTTTCCTGCAATTGATATCTAGTCTTATAGCGTTGTGGTCAGAAAAGACACTTGATAAGATTTCAATTTCCTTAAATTTACCAAGGCTTGATTTGTGACACAAAATATGCTCTATCCTGCAGAATGTTCCATGAACACTTGAGAAGAAAGTGTATTCTGTTGTTTTTGGATGGAGTGTCCTATAAATATCAATTAAGTCCATCTTGTTTAATGTATCATTTAAAGCTTGTGTTTCCTTATTTATTTTCATTTTGGATGATCTGTCCATTGGTGGAAGTGGGGTGTTAAAGTCCCCTACTATTATTGTGTTAATGTCGATTTCCCCTTTTATGGCTGTTAGTATTTGCCTTATGTATTGATGTGCTCCTATGTTGGTTGCATAAATATTTACAATTGTTATATCTTCATCTTGGATTGATCCCTTGATCATTACGTAGTGTCCTTCTTTGTCTCTTGTAATAATCTTTGTTTTAAAGTCTATTAAGTCTGATATGAGAATTGCTACTCCAGCTTTCTTTTGATTTCCATTTGCATGGAATATATTTTTCTATCCCCTATCTTTCAGTCTGTATGTGTCCCTAGGTCTGAAGTGGGTCTCTTGTAGACAGCATATATATGGGTCTTGTTTTTGTATCCATTCAGCCAGTCTATATCTTCTGGTTGGAGCATTTAATCCATTTACATTTAAGGCAGTTATCCATATGTATGTTCCTATTACCATTTTCTTAATTGTCTTGGGTTTGTTATTGTATGTCTCTTCCTTCTCTTGTGTTTCCTGCCTAGAGAAGTTCCTTTAGCATTTGTTGTGAAGCTTGTTTGGTGGCGCTGAATTCTGTTAGCTTTTACTTGTCTGTAAAGGTTTTAATTTCTCTGTCAAATCTGAATGAGATCCTTGTTTGGTAAAGCAATCTTGGTTTAGGTTTTTCCCCCTCATCACTTTAAATATGTCCTGCCACTCCCTTCTGGCTTAGAGAGTTTCTGCTGAAAGACCAGCTGTTAACCTTATGGGGATTCCCTTGTATGTTATTTGTCATTTTTCTCTTGCTGCTTTTAATATTTTTTCTTTATATTTAATTTTTGATATTTTGATTAGCTGTGTCTTGGCATGTTTCTCCTTGGATTTATCCTGTATGGGACTCTCTGTGCTTCCTGTACTTGATTAACTATTTCCTTTCCCATATTAGGGAAATTTTCAACTATAATCTTTTCAATATTTTCTCAGTCCCTTTCTTTTTCTCTTCTTCTGGGACCCCTATAATTTGAATGCTGGTGGGTTTAATGTTGTCCCAGAGGTCTCTGAGTCTGTCCTCATTTCTTTTCATTTTTTTTTTTCTTTATTCTGCTCTGCAGTAGTTATTTCCACTATTTTATTTTCTAGGTCACTTATCTGTTCTTCTGCCTCAGTTATTCTGCTCTTGATTCCTTCTAGATAATTTTTAATTTCACTTATTGTGCTGTTCATCACTGTTTGTTTGCTCTTTAGTTCTTCTAGGTCCTTGTTAAACATTTCTTGTATTTTCTCCATTCTATTTCCAAGATTTTGGATCATTGTTACTATCATTATTCTGAATTCTTTTTCAGATAGACTGCCTATTTCCTCTTCATTTGTTAGATCTGGTGGGTTTTTACCTTGCTCCTTCATCTGCTGTGTTTCTCTGTCTTCTCATTTTCCTTAAGTTACTGTCTTTGGGGTCTCCTTTTCTCAGGATACAGGTTCATAGTTCACATTGTTTTTGGTGTCTGCCCCCAGTGGCTAAGGTTGGTTCAGTGGGTTGTGTAGGCTTCCTGGTGCAGGAGACTAGTGCTTGTGTTCTGGTGGATGAGGCTGGATCTTGTCTTTCTGGTGGGCAGGTCCACGTCTGGTGGTGTGTAGTGGGGTGTCTGTGGCCCTATTATGCTTTTAGGCAGCCTCTCTGCTAATGGGTGGGGTTGTGTTCCTGTCCTGCTTGTTGTTTGGCATAGGGTGTCCAGCACTGGAGCTTGCTGGTTGTTCAGTGGAGCTGGGTCTTGGCGTTGAGATGGAGATCTCTGGGAGATTTTTGCCATTTGATATTATGTGGAACTGAGAGGTCTCTTGTGGACCAATATCCTGAACTTGGCTCTCCCACCTCAGAAGCACAGCCCTGATGCCTGGCTGGAGCACCAAGAGCCTGTCATTCACATGGCTCAGAATAAAAGGGAGAAAAAAAAAAAAAGAAAGAAAGAAAGAAGAAGATAAAATAAAATAAAATAAATTTATTAAAATAAAAAATAATTATTAAAAAAAATTTTAAGTAATAAAATAAAATAAAAAAGAAAGAAAGAAAGAAGAGAGCAGCCAAACCAAAAACCCAATCCACCAATGATAACAAGCTCTAAAAGCTATACTTAAAAAAGAAACAAAAAAAGAAATGGACAGACAGAACCCTAGGACAAATGGCAAAAGCAAGCTATACAGACATAATCACACACAGAAGCATACACCTACACACTCATAAGAAAAGAAAAAGGGGAAAAAAATATATCGTTCCTCCCAAAGTCCACCTCCTCATTTTGGGATGATTCGTTTTCTATTCAGGTATTCCACAGATGCAGGGTACATCACGTTGATTGTGGGGATTTAATCCGCTGCTCCTGAGGCTGCTGGGAGAGAATTCCCTTTCTCTTCTTTGTTCACACAGCTCCTGGGATTCAGCTTTGGACTTGGCCCCACCTCTGTGTGTAGGTCGCCTGAGGGCGTCTGTTCTGCACTCAGACAGGACGGGGTTAAAGGAGCAGCTGATTCGGGAGCTCTGGCTCACTGAAGCCTGCGGGAGGGAGGGGTATGGAGTTTGGGGTGAGCCTGTGGCAGCAGAAGCCAGCATAACGTTGCACCAGCCTGAGGTGCACCGTGTGTTCTCCTGGGGAAGTTGTCCCCGGATCACAGGACCCTGGCACTGGTGGGCTGCACAGGCTCCTGGGAGGGGAGGTGTGGATAGTGACCTGTGTTTGCACACCACAGGCTTCTTGGTGGCTGCAGCAGCAGCCTTAGCGTCTCATGCCCGTCTCTGGGGTCCGGGCTAATAGCCGCAGCTCACACCCACCTCACGAGCTCCTTTAAGCCGCACTCTTAATCCCCTCTCCTCACGCACCAGGAAACAAAGAGGCTAGAAAAAGTCTCTTGCCTCTTCGGCAGCTCCAAACTTTTTCCCGGACTCCCTCCCAGCTAGCTGTGACACACTAGCCCCCTTCAGGCTGTGTTCACGCAGCCAACCCCAGTCTTCTCCTTGAGATCTGACCTCCAAAGCCCGAGCCTCAGCTCCCAGCCCCCACCCATCCTGGCGGGTGAGCAGACAAGCCTCTCGGGCTGGTGAGTGCTGACTGGCACCAATCTTCTGTGCAGGAATCTCTCTGCTTTGCCCTCCGCACCCTTGTTGCCGAGCTTTCCTCCATGGCTCCCAATCTTCCCCCTTCTGCCACCCACAGTCTCCACCCACGAAGGGGCTTCCTAGTTTGTGGAAACTTTTTCCTCCTTCACAGCTCCCTCCCACTGGTGCAGGTCCCATCCCTATTCTTTTGTCTCTGTTTTATCTTTTTTCTTTTGCCCTACCCAGGTACGTGGGGGAGTTTCTTGCCTTTTGGGAGGTCTGAGTTCATCTGGCAGCGTTCAGTAGGTGTTCTGTAGGAGTTGTTCCACATGTAGATGTATTTCTGATGTATTTGTGGAGGGAAGGTAATCTCCACATCTTACTCTTCTGCCATCTTGAAGCTCCTCTCCATTGTGTATTCTTGCCTCCTTTGTCATAGATTAGGTGACCATAGGTGTGTGGGTTTATCTCTGGACTGACCTGTGCCAGTGATCTATGTTTCTGTTTTTGTGCCAGTACCATACTGTTTTGATTACTGTAGCTTTGTTGTATAGTCTGAAGTCAGGGAGCCTGATTCCTCCATCTCCATTTTTCTTTCTCAAAATTGTTTTGGCTATTTGGGGTCTTTTGTGTTTCTGTACAAATTGTAAATTTTTTTGTTCTAAATCTGTGAAAAAAGTCATTGGCAGTTTGATAGGGATTGAATCTGTAGATTGCTTTGGGTAGTATAGTCATTTTCACAATGTTGATTCTTCCAATCCAAGAACATGGTACATCTCTCCATCTGTTTGTGTCATCTTTAATTTCTTTTATCAGTATCTTATAATTTTCTGAGTACAGGTCTTTTACCTCCTTAGGTAGGTTTATTCCTATGTATATTATTCTTTTTGATGTGATGGTAAATGGGATGGATTTTTTCCTTGTTTTCTCTTTCTGCTCTTTCATTGTTAGTGTATAGGAATGCAAGAGATTACTGTGGAGAGAGAGAGAGATAAAGTCATCCCCATTCTATTATGCATGAAATTTATCACATGCATTCTGGAATTAATGGACTTCCTTTTCTTCATCTTCAGTTGCCTATGTGTATCCTCTTGACTTCTTTATGTCTACACTGACCCTTTCTCCCTTTTATGGGGTTCATTCCTGAACTTCATAATGGAGTCTCAATCACCTTCTGATCTAGGAATAAACAAAGGCTTGGAAATCAACTTAGCCTGGATGCCAGTTCTATCTGAATGAGGCCTTGAACAAGCCACTTGTCTCTAAATCTGCTTCCTGGTTAGTAAACCTGTAGTGATGATTAAAACTGCCTCACTGGGCCACTATGAGAGTTGAAATGTCAACCTGGTAATGAAGGCCTCTAGCACCTTGCCTGGCACATAGTAGGTACCTAAACAAATGCTAGTTCCTATTCTCCTTTCCTCTCCCTTTGCAGTTCTTCTGACATTGTACTACTTTGCAACTGCATATATGTCCCTTGTGACTCCTTGTCCTAAGTATTAGCATGAAGCATTTAAATGTCACTCCTTGCTGCTGTCTTTATTTGTGTGGAGCTGTCTTTGCAATACGTCACAGGGGGAACACTTTGATCTCCCACTGAACATGGCCTCGGCACCTCACTGCTCTCCTTTCCTGTCTCAGCCCAGCCCCTCACAGTCAGCTCCAGGCATACAGTGCTTGAGTTTCATGGGAACAGGAATTGAGGTTCAGCAATCCGTGTATATAACACATGTTTACAGTCACTGAAGCTATTAACTTGGTAAAGATTTAAAACACTTTAAAAATTAAAGGAGGCAACTGCAGGAAGGCAGTAATGGGCTCTTCAGAGGATTCAGAAGACATTCACAGGGATGTAGTCTTTGAATAACACGAATCTCTGCTGCCTACAACCTTCATTCCTGTAAAATCGCTTAGACTCTCAAGCAGGATTATGTGTGTCAGGAAAATGAGGAAGAACCAAGAAGAGCTGCAAAGCAGTTCTTAAAAGGGGGTTTGTTGGGCCATGAAATTGGGACTCCTGTTGCCCTCCTAGGTCCTGTAACATCAGGGGTCTCTAACATGGAGCTTCTACAGTTGCTTACAGCCCCACTTTCACCCCCAGTGGCTGATATTTGCACAGGGCCTGTACTGTGCTCTGAATCTGCAATTTTGCTGTTTAAAAAGAATTTCTGGGGCTTCCCTGGTGGCGCAGTGGTTGAGAATCTGCCTGCCAATGCAGGGGACACGGGTTCGAGCCCTGGTCTGGGAGGATTCCACATGCCGCGGAGCGGCTGGGCCCCTGAGCCACACTTGCTGAGCCTGCGTGTCTGGAGACTGTGCTCCGCAACAAGAGAGGCCGTGATAGTGAGAGGCCCGCGCACCGCGATGAAGAGTGGCCCCCGCTCGCCGCTACTAGAGAAAGCCCTCACACAGAAACTAAGACCCAACACAGCCATAAACAAGTAAATAAATAAATAAAAGCTCCATGTAACATATGTCAGTTATTTAAAAAAAAAAAAAAAAAGAATTTCTGGATTCCTGGCCAAATAGAACAGTGCTGATATGAGGAGTAAAGAAAATAGTAGCCACTGAACTCCTAGTCTGAGTGAGGCCCTGCTCTAGGCTTGTAGACACACATTATCATGTTTAATTCTTAAAATAGTCCCCTGAATTAGGCGTGACCATGCAACCACCCCTAATTATAAGGATAAAATTATATTTTGCATATTATAGTGAGGAAACTGTGCCTCAGAAAAGTTACAACATTTGTCCAAGCTTATATACCTAGGGTCAGGAGTTTGAATCCAATATTCATAGAGCTTTTCACTCTATCATAACACTTTTAAAGAAGAGATAACACTGTCATTTCCAGAAGTAAATAGCTGTTACTCTAAAGCAGGGATTGGCAAACATTTTCTATGAAGGACCAGAGAGTAAATATTTTAGGCTTTTCCAGAAACGTATGGCCCAATGCATATATTGTTTTGTTTATCTATGGTTTTTTTTTTATACCTTAAAAGTAAAAAAAAAACTATTCTTAGCTTTTAGGGCTATGAAACACAGGCAGTGAGCTGGACCTGTCTAATGGAGCATAGTTTGCTGATCCAGGTGAGACCTAGACATCTTATTTAATCTAGTAAATAAAACTCCTGGCTTAAGAAATAATAAAAATAGCTAACATTTTGTGAGTACTTACTGTGTGCTATGCACTATTTTCAGTACTTTACGAGAATTAACACTGTGTAACAACTATGTATTACTATTACTACTCACATACTACAAATGAAAAAAAGGATTAAGTAATTTAATATCATACACGGGGATGATTTCCAAAACCACAGCTTTAAACCATGACCAACAGTCTTTGAAATCTTATTTTAACAGTAAAATCTTGTTTTATTTCATGACCAAGATATCTTTGCCTACAAAAGAGCCCTTTGGAAAGTCTGTAGATAAAAGATTTTTGGGAATTTTTGATATTGAGTTGCATGAGCTGCTTGTAAATTTTGGAGATTAATTCTTTGTCAGTTGCTTCGTTTGCAAATATTTTGTCTCATTCTGAGGGTTGTCTTTTTGTCTTGTTTATGGTTTCCTTTGTTGTGCAAAAGCTTTTAAGTTTCATTAGGTCCCATTTGTTTATTTTTGTTTTTATTTCCACTTCTCTGGGAGCTGGGTCAAAAAAGATCTTGCTGTGATTTATGCCATGGAGTGTTCTGCCTAAGTTTTCCTCTAAGAGTTTTATAGTGTCTGGCCTTACATTTAGGTCTTTAATCCATTTTGAGTGTATTTTTGTGTATAATGTTAGGGAGTGTTCCAATTACATTCTTTTACATGTAGCTGTCCAGTTTTCCCAGAACCACTTATTGAAGAGGCTGTCTTTTCTCCATTGTATATTCTGGCCTCTTTTATCAAAGATAAGGTGACCATATGTGCATGGGTTGATCTCTGGGTTTTCTATCCTGTTCCATTGATCTATATTTCCGTTTTTGTGCCAGTACCATACTATCTTGATTGCTGTAGCTTTCTACTATCGTCTGAAGTTAGGGAACCTGATTCCTGCAGCTCCGTTTTTCTTTCTCAAGATTGCTTTGGCTATTCAGAGTCCTTTGTGTTTCCATAAAAATTGCGAAATTTCTTGTTCTAGTTCTGTGAAAAATGCCATTGGTAGTTTGATAGGGATTGCATTGAATCTGCAGATTGCTTTGGGTAGTATAATCATTTTCACAATGTTGAGTCTTCCAATCCAAGAATATGGTATATCACTCCATCTGTTTGTATCATCTTTAATTTCATTCATCAGGGTCTTATAGTTTTCTGCATACAGGTCTTTTGTCTCCTTAGGTTTACTCCTAGTTATTTTATTCTTTTTGTTGCAATGGTAAATGGGAGTGTTTTCTTAATTTCTCTTTCAGATTTTTCATTATTAGTGTATAGGAATGCAAGAGATTTCTGTGCATTAATTTTGTATCCTGCTACTTTACCAAATTCATTGATTAGCTATGGTAGTTTTCTGGTAGCATCTTTAGGATTCTCTATGGAGAGTATCATGTCATCTGCAAACAGTGACACTTTAACTTCTTCTTTTCCAATTTAGATTAATTTTATATCTTTTTCTTCTCTGATTGCTGTGGCTAAAACTTCCAAAACTATGTTGAATAATAGTGGTGAGAGTGGGCAACCTTGTCTTGTTCCTGATCTTAGTAGAAATGGTTTCAGTTTTTCACCATTGAGAATGATGCTGGCTGTGGGTTTGTCATATATGGCCTTTATTATGTTGAGGTAAGTACTCTCTATGCCTACTTTCTGGAGGGTTTTTATCATAAATCGGTGTTGAATTTTGTCAAAAGCTTTTTCTGCCTCTATTGAGATGATCATATGGCTTTTATCCTTCAATTTGTTAATATGGTGTATCACATTGATTGATTTGCGTATATTGAAGAATCCTTGCATACCTTGATAAACCCCACTTGATCATGGTGTATGATTCCTTTAATGTGCTATTGGATTCTCTTTGCTAGTATTTTGTTGAGGATTTTTGCATCTACGTTCCTCAGTGATATTGGCCTGTAGTTTTCTTTTTTTGTGACATCTTTTTCTGGTTTTGGTATCAGGGTGATTGTGGCCTCGTAGAATGAGCTTGGGAGTGTTCCTCCCTCTGCTATATTTTGGAAGAGTTTGAGAAGGATACGTGTTAGCTGTTCTCTCAATGTTTGATAGAATTCTCCTGTGAAGCCATCTGGTCCTAGGCTTTTGTTTTTTCGAAGATTTTTAATTACAGTTTCAATTTCAGTGCTTATGATTGGTCTGTTTATAATTTCTATTTCTTCCTGGTTCAGTCTTGCAAGGTGTGCTTTTCTAAGAATTTGTCCATTTCTTCCAGGTTGTACATTTTATTGGCGTAAAGTTCCTTGTAATAATCTCTCATGATCCTCTGTATTTCTGCAGTGTCAGTTGTAAGTTCTCCTTTTTCATATCTAATTCTGTTGATTTGAGTCTTTTCCCTGTTTTTCTTCATGAGTCTGGCTAATGGTTTATCAATTTTGTTTATCTTCTCAAAGAACCAGTTTTCAGTTTTATTGATCTTTGCAATTGTTTCCTTCATTTCCTTTTCATTTATTTCTGATCTGATCTTTATGATTTATTTCCTCCTGCTAATTTTGCAGGGTTTTTTGTTCTTTCTCTAATTGCTTTAGGTGTAAGGTTAGGTCGTTTATTTGAGATTTTTCTTGTTTCTTGAGGTAGGATTGTATTGCTATAAACTTCCCTCTTAGAACTGCTTTTGCTGCATCCCATAGGTTTTGGGTTTTCGTGTTTGCATTGTCATTTCTTTCTAGGTATTTTTTGATTTCATCTTTGGTTTCTTCAGTTATCTCTTGTTTATTTAGTAGTGTACTGTTTAGCCTCTATGTATTTGTATTTTTTACAGTTTTTTTTTCCTGTAATTGATATCTAATCTCAAAGCATTGTGGTCAGAAAAGATATTTGATATGATTTCAATTTTCTTAAATTTACCAAGGCTTGATTTCTGACCCAAGATATGATCTATCCTGGAGAATATTCCATGAGCACTTGAGAAGAAAGTGTATTCTGTTGTTTTTGGAGGTAATGTCCTATAAATATCAATTAAGTCCATCTTCTTTAATGTGTCATTTAAAGCTTGTGTGTCTTTATTTATTTTCATTTTGGATGATCTGTCCATTGGTGAAATTAAGGTGTTAAAGTCCTTTACTATTATGTTGTTACTGTCAATTTCCCCTTTTATGGATGTTAGCATTTGCCTTATGTATTGAGGTGCTCCTATGTTGGGTGAATAAATATTTACAATTGTTATATCTTCATCTTGGATTGATCCCTTAATCATTATGTAGAGTCCTTCTTTGTCTCTTGTAATAATCTTTATTTTAAAGTCTATTTTGTCTGATATAAGAATTGCTCCTCCAGCTTTCTTTTGATTTCCATTTGCATGGGATATCTCTTTCCATCCCCTCACTTTCAGTCTCTATGTGTCCCTAGGTCTGAAATGGGTCTCTTGTAGACAGCATATATATGGGTCTTGTTTTTGTATTCATTCAGCCAGTCTATGTCTTTTGGTTGGAGCATTTAATCCATTCATATTTAAGGTTATTAGCAATATGTATGTTCCTATTACCAGTTTCTTAATTGTTTTGGGTTTGTTATTGTATGTCTTTTCCTTCTCTTGTGTTTCATGCCTAGAGAAGTTCCTTTAGCATTTGTTATAAAGCTGGTTTGGTGGTGCTTAATTCTCTTAGTTTTTGCTTGTCCCTAAAGATTTTAATTTCTCCATCAAATCTGAATGAGATCCTTGCTGGGTAGAGTAATCTTGTGTGTAGGTTTTTCCCTTTCATCACTTTAAATATGTTCTGCCACTCCTTTCTGTCTTGCTGAGTTTCTGCTGAAAGATCAGCTGTTAACCTTATGCCTTTTCCCTTGCATGTTATTTGTTGCTTTTCCTTTGCTGCTTTTAATATTTTTCCTTTGTTTATAATTTTTGATAGTTTAATTAATATGTGTCTTGGTGTGTTTCTCCTTGGATTTATCCCGTATGGGAATCTCTGTGCTTCCTGGACTTGATTGACTATTTTCTTTCCCCTATTAGGGAAGTTTTCAACTATAATTTCTTCAAATGTTTTCTCAGTCCCTTTCTTTTTGTCTTCTTCTTACGAGACCCTGATAATTCAAAAGTTGGTGTGTTTAATGTTGTCCCAGAGGTCTCTGAGACTGTCCTCAATCCTTTTCATTCTTTTTTCTTTATTCTGCTCTGCAGTAGTTATTTCCACTATTTATCTTCCAGGTCACTTATTCATTCTTCTGCCTAGTTATTCTGCTGTTGATTCCTTCTAGGGAATTTAAATTTCACTTATTGTGTTGTTCATCATTATTTGTTTGCTCTTTAGTTCTTCTAGGTCCTTATTAAATGTTTCTTGTATTTTCTCCATTCTATTTCCAAGATTTTGGATCATCTTTCATATCATTACTCTGGGTTCTTTTTCAGGTAGACTGCATATTTCCTCTTCATTTGTTTGGTCTGGTGGGTTTTCACCTTGCTCCTTCATCTGCTACGTATTTCTCTGTCTTCTCATTTTGCTTAACTTACTGTGTTTGAGGTCTCCTTTTCCCAGGTGGCAGGTTCATAGTTACCATTGTTTTTGGTGTCTGCCCCCAATGGGAAGGGTTGGTTCAGTGGGTTGTGGAGGCTTCCTTGTGGAGGGGACGGGTGCCTGTGTTCTGGTGGATGAGGCTGTATATTGCCTTTCTGGTGGGCAGGACTGCGCCTGGTGGTCTGTTTTGGGGTGTCTCTGAACTTATTATGATTTTAGGCAGCCTCTCTGCTAATGGGTGGGTTTGTGTTCCTGTATTGGTAGTTGTTTGGCATGGGGCATCAGGCACTGGAACTTGCTGGCTATTGGGTGGAGCTGGGTCTTAGCATTGAGATGGAGATCTCTGGGAGAGCTCTCGCTGATTGATATTACATGGGGCCAGGAGGTCTCTGGTGGTCCAATGTCCTGAACTTGGCTCTCCCACCTCAGAGGCTCAGGTCTGACACCCGGCTGAGCACCAAGACCCTGTCAGCCACACGGCTCAAGTTGATTGTGGGGATTTAATCCGCTGCTCCTGAGGCTGCATGGAGAAATTTCCCCTTCTCTTCTTTGTTTGCACAGCTCCTGAGTTCAGCTTTAGATTTGGCCCTACCTCTGTGTATAGGTCACCCTCTGGCGTCTGTTCTTCGCCCAGATAGGGGGAGGTTAATGGAGCTGCTTATAAGGGGGCTCCGGCTCACTCAGGCCGGGGGGAGGGAGGGGTAGAGAATGAGGGCGAGCCTGCGATGGCAGAGGCCAGCGTGATGTTGCAACAACCTGAGGTGTGCCGTGTGTTCTCCCTGGGAAGTTGTCCGTGGGTCATGAGACCCTGGCAGTGGCGGGATGCACAGGGTCCCGGGAGAGGTGGTGTGGATAGTGACCTGTACTTGCACACAGGATTCTTGGTGGCTGCAGCAGCAGCAGCGTTAGCGTTTCATGCCGTTTCTGGGGTCCGTGCTGATAGCCATGGCTCACTCCTGTCTCTGAAGCTCGTTTAGGCATTGCTCTGAATCTCCTCTTCTCACACACCCCAAAACAATGATATCTTGCCTCTTAGGTGGGTCCAGACTTTTTCCCAGACTCCATCCCAGTTAGCTGTGGTGCACTAGCCCCCTTCAGGCTGTGTTCACGCAGCCAACACCAGTGCTTTCCCTGGGGTCTGACCTCCGAAGTCCGAGCCTCAGCTCCCAGCCCCCGCCCGCCCCGGCGGGTGAGCAGACAAGCCTCTCGGGCTGGTGAGTGCTGGTTGGCACCGATCCTCTGTGCGGAAATCTCTCTGCTTTGCCCTCTGCACCCCTTTTGCTGCGCTCTCCTCCGTGGCTCTGAAGCTTCCCCCTGCCCACACCCCATCTCCACCAGTGAAGGGGTTCCCTAGTGCATGGAAACATTTCCTCCTTCACAGCTCCCTCCCAGAGGTGCAGGTCCTGTCCTTATTCTTTTGTCTCTGTTTTTTCTTTTTTCTTTTGTCCTACTCAGGTACGTGGGGATTTTGTTGCCTTTTGGAAAGTCTGAGGTCTTCTGCCAGCGTTCAGTAGGTGTTCTGTAGGAGTTGTTCCACATGTAGATGTATTTTTGATGTATTTGTGGGGGTAAGGTGATCTCCATGTCTTATTCCTCCGCCATCTTGAAGGTCCTCCAGTTTTATTTATATTTATTCAAATGGTGGGATTTACTTGGAGTTACTCTAAATATATGGGAAAGGTCCCAAGATTTGTTATTTGACTATACAAAGACTTAGTAATTCATTAATTCAGTAAAATACTTTTTAAATATGCACCCAATGCCAGCCCCTATGTGGGGCATTAGGAACAGGGACATGAATCCATTGAGGTCCCTGATCTCATGGAACTTGTGGCAAATGAGGGAGATAAACACGGACACAGAGAGATGAAATCCAACTTTGCAAGTGTTTTAGTAAAATTATGCCCAAAGGATCAGGAAAAGTAGGCAAGGGAACAACCAGCACTTGCTGGAACATGGGGAAGACCATCAGAGAAGAGATGGCTGGGTGTGGAGGGATGGCCTGAGTTTACAGAGGCCAAGGTTGTGTGCAATGTCTAGCCACAGGCCACACTCCTAACCCCAGCCACCCCCTAGTCACAAGGAGGTTGTTTTAGTTTATTCAACACTAGCCACAGTATGAAGCAGATAAAGCCCACAGTCTCAGTGACTTTGTTCAAAGGAAATGTATTTCTTGCTTGCTCAAAATTCAAACAGCATTAATGGAAGGTTGGGCATAGAGGGAATTCATGTGTTGAGAAATGTAGGCTAATGATATGCCTGCATCTTCAACACATGACCTCCAAGTTTGTCTTGGGTGTCAACATCCCACCAGCAGTTGGGAGAAGAGAGCATGAAGGGGAGAGTTTTATGGGCCAAGCTTGAAAGCAGCACGTATTATTTCTGATCACATTCTATTAGGCAGAACACACAAGGCCACACCTGACTGTGAGGAAGGCTGAGAAATACAGTTAGTTTCCTGCACAGGAGGAAATAGAACTGGGCTTGGTCAACAATGAGCCAGCCTCTACCACAGAACCCACTCAACCACTCTTAAGATGTTAACTCTATGTCTAGAGATGGGACTAACAGTGATTACCTGCCAAGCAGGAGACTAACAATTCATGGCGAAACAACAATTTAATAATAAATGAAATGCACAGGTGTTATATATGTTGTTGGCTGGTAAAAAGCGTGGGCCAGGGTTTGCCAAAATATGTCCCTTAGCACTCTATTCTGATGAGATTTTTCTACCCAGAAAGGGATCCTCAAATAAGAAAAATTGAACGTGTGCATACTTTTATATTCCATCTGTTCTAAGAACACTTTTTCACATTTTAATATCCCTGAAATAGTAATACATTTCACAGTAGATGGCTTCTTACAATTACATAGCTGGTGTGTGTGTGTGTGCGTTTGTGTGTTCTCTACTAGTGGCCTGTAATATGCATAATAGCAAAGTAAATGCTGTTGAAAGTCTTGCAGATAAAAAAAGGGGGTTGATGGTAATGTAGTTTGTTCAACCAGTGAGTCGCAAAGGTACCAGAACATGAAAAAAATTTTTAATGTCACTTACTAATATCCACTAGATCGAATATTCATTCCACGGTGTTCACTTTGGCAAAAATATAAACAGAGGGAGTTTTTGAGTTCAGAGCAAGATGGATTAGCTGCCTGCTGGATTTGGTTTTGCTAGAAGAGTCTCATGAAGAAGGTAAGACCTTGAGCAGGTGAATTAATGAGGGCCCCAGTAGGAAACTATAACACAAATCAGGAAAACTTGAGCAGGGTTTGGTGTATGCAGGGTGTAGAGACACTACAGGGAGAATGCAGTGCCCAGCACTGGCTGTCACTGCCCTTTGACTGGATGTGACAAATGAAGGAGAGGGCCGGGTAGGGAAGGGTGCCTTAAGAGAGACAGTGATCTCAGTTGAGGGGGCACAGCCAGCCCTATTGGGACCCTGGGGGTGAGGGATAGACAATGGAATAAATACCTGGCCTCTTGCTCCTTCTTTGCCCCAGTATCCTGCCAGGGCCCCTCATTGGCCAAATCTAAGCAGAAGCCAGAGAGCAAAGGAAGCCAGTAATGACCATAAGGGTCAGCCTCCTAGGACAGAGATAGGTAGAAAAGGGTGAAGGCAGGACCTAGGGATAATGCAGAGTATCCAGCACAAGCAGTGCTTTGGAGTATGTGTGAATATGGATTGGGCAAGATTAAATCCACCCAGGGAAAATATAATCACCTCCTAGACTCTTCATTGCTTCACAGCTTATAAAGCCCTTTTACATTTTTCATTTGCTGTCACAACAACCCCATGAGGTACAAAGAGCAGGAGTAATTATCCATAATTTACATGTGATGGAGCCGCCTTCCCCACATCTGAGCTTCAAAGGTCTGGTTGGGAATTGAAGGTAGTATTTCCTGGAACCAACCCCATACAAATTTTACCATGTACATGACACACCTTGCTGACGGTCTCACAGAAGGGTCATCTCCATGAAAGGATGTTATTAATCACTTAATGCTATACTTTTCAGTAGTTAGTACCCTTCACTTCCTCCATATTTATATGGCAGTTTATACTTTATAACTACTGTATAGAAATGTCATGGAAAATCTGCAGAATCCTCTGACCTTCCAGGAGCTAGAGGCCATTTCTACTGGGCATACCCATTCCTCTGTTCCCTCTGCTACAAGCACTTATTACTATGCTGTTTCGCACAATGCAAAGATAAAATTCACTTAATCCAATAAATTAAGAGAGATCACACGTGTGTCGAGTAAAAGAACAATAAAGTTTGAGAGAAATAAAGTGCTGTAGATTGTTCTAGGAGGGATAGACTACTTCTAGTTTGTCAGGGAAGGCAACATGGAAAGGTAGCTTTTTTTCTGAGCCTTGGAAAAGGCTAGGATTAGGACCAGCAAAAGTGAGAGAAGCCATGGGCAGGGCACTGCTTCTATATGTAATGCTTACAGAATTAAGAACAAAATAAATATGTGCAAAATACATGAAGTCCAATAGATCTACATGTTACTTAAGAGGTTTGGTGTCCTTTAGGCTGGGATTGTGGAGTCAGACCACCTGGGTTTAAATCCTGACTCTGACACTCATTAGCTGTGTGACCTTGGGCAAATTGCTTAGCTTCTCTGAGCTTCAGCTTCCTCATCTGTAATAATGATTAAAAAAAAAAAAAAAGATAAAATCGATAATATTAACACTTACTCCCTAGGGTTGCTAGGAGGATTTCATGAGATAATACATGTAAAATAAAGTGTCTGGCATAGAGTACAAATTTAATAATTATAATGATATTTAAGGATGTTCCCAGAAAAACTAAAAAAAAAAGCATCAAATCTGATTAAAACTCATCTTTTGAGACAATCTTTGATAATATATCTTTAACATTTTATGTATCCTTTAATACTGTTCTTTCCTTCTACATGTGGAAACAAAGTCAACAGGCAAGTGCAGTAAGCCTCTGATTGAAGCTCAGGAAGCACTGCTTTTGACATGCCTACCGACCTCCAATTTTTGTTTCAATTAGGTTAGATTATAAGATTTACACTTCCTCTCACTAGATTCAGCTCTTTCATTTTTCTGTTTTCCACTCATGTTCACAAAATAATAAGGGAAATGCAGCGAAATAATACAGTAATTAAACAACATGACAGTATAGGCAGTAGTTCTGATAAGCTGAACTAGTAGCTGGTAAGTGAAGCCAACGCCGCCCTCCCTGGTGGCCATTGGTTAGCAAGGTGAGGGAACCAGAATTTGTGGAGTCAAAACAAAAAAAGCAACAGTGCAAGAGAGATGTCACACAGTGCTATGTGACCATTCCACTGTGGTTTAGAGAGATCTGTCAAACACACAAAAGTGCCAATGGTTCAAGAGACACATATCCCAAGGTCCAAGAGCATTTGAGCAAAGACCTGGAGGGAAGAAGTACCTGAAGAATAAAAGATTTAACATACAACTATGACTAGAGGACAGGGCAGGAGTCGGAGTAATATCAACATTTTACATAAAGATGGATCAGTGCTGGACTGAACCACACTGGAGCCGGAGGCAAAATGAAAAATCAGTAATACTCTTCCTTTGTTTATAATTTTGAAGTTTTGTTCATTATGAATTTTTTGGCATTAAGAGTTTTGATTTTTTAAAATAGTACATTAAAACATTTATTTTGATTACTGGATTTTTTGGTCCCCCCTTAAATTTTGTACAGAGATGAGTGCCTCACTTGCCTCAGCCTAACACCAACCACGCTAGAATGTAGGGTGCGTGATAAGATGTATTAAGAAAGATGTCTTTGAAGTCAGCTGGCCTGAGATCAAATCCTGGCTCAGCTCTACTCTCAGCCTTATCGTGAGTATGTTATCTTGGGTAGTTTACTCCCCCTTTCGTTGGTTTCGTCCTCAACAAAAGAGTAATAAAACCTAACTCATGGATTTGTTACTTTATCTATTAGTAAATGTTTATTGAGCACCTATTATGTGCTTGAGGGGTAGGGGATACAGCAGTTATCAAAAACAAAACCAAGTGTTTGCTCTTATGGCATTTTTATTTTAGGTTGGGAGAGTAATGGTCAATAAAAATAAATACATAACATTATGTAGCATAGTTATGGTAAGTACGTAGAAGAAAAACAAAGCAAGGTAAGGTGACCAAGAGTGATGGCAACAGAGAGGGAGAAGAAGGAGATGGGACTAGTTTAGAGAAAGTTTACTAAGAAGAGCAAAGGAGGTAATTATTTCTATGTGCATCGTAATGTCTAATACATCTTAATGCCTTAACAAATGATTATTATTTATCTTACTCAAGTAGGGAAAGATAAGTTTGGAAAGGCAGGTAGACCAATGGACATGCCTATACTGCCATCTTTGAAGCTGAAACTCCAGGATTCTAGACAGTTCTACCACAAAATGTACAGATACAGCATTAAAGTATTAACAGCTATCTTCATCACTTGGTTCAGCCCCAGAAGCATGGGGGTCTCTGGCACTGAGGCCCAGAAAATGCAATTATCTGAAAAAAGTTTCACACTCCTCTCCCTCCATAATAAACACACTTGGGCTTCATCCTTATTCCTTACAGAGAGAACAGAGGAGAAAGACCAGATATGCTGAAGAAGTAAAAACTTGAGCAGAAATGGAAATCAGCTCCTTGGTAACTTGGTGTACCAGAGGGAACATGATTCCTCTCCAGAGCAGCATCCAACCATGGCAGAAAACATTAACAAAGCCATTTCCCTTAGTTGGAGCCAGAGCCCCCTGCCCCACCCCCTGACTTCCTGCAGGTTGGCTGATCTGGTCTGGCCTGGCCCAGTGGCCCTTTGCCAATACTCTGGATGTGGCTATCTGGCATTTCACCAATTTATTTTTTGGTGTTTGGGTTCTGGCAAAGCAGCATGTAAAGAAAGAAATGAAAGTTTTCTTCATCTGGGCTTTTTATGCCTGTTAAAAACCAAGGAAAACAAAACAAAAGTAAAGAAAATAAAGTGCTACCTAGATTAGAAAGAGCAGGTCTCAGAAAGAATATTTTAAGAATCTCTCAGTTGATAAAACCTCTAATGAATTATTAGGGATCAAAAGAAGATGAGGACGATGGGAGTAAGGCTACATCTCCTCCTTAGACTGTGGTAGAAGGATTTTGACCTTCTTTCCATCTAGAACCACTTGAAGTTCCCCAAATGCATCATGGTTTTTCATTCTTTGGGGTCTTTACGCATAATATTTGGATCCTCCATTGAATACACTCTTCCCCCCTTTTCTGTCTAGCTAATACCTTTCAATTCTTCAAAACTCAGAGCAGGTGGTACCTTTTCCAAAAGGGACTCATGACTCCTCCCTCTGCCCCACCAAGTCCTGTGAGATGCCCCTTCTCTGTGCACCACCCTTTACATTCTATCTATTTATATTTATTGAATACCTACTATGTGCCAGGCACACTTTTATATATTAGGAAAACATCAGTGAACCAAACCAACCATCATGGAGCTTCCATTTTATGAAATGGAGGACAGTGAACACCTAAACAATTAGATATATATCCAGTGGTGTTAAGTCCTTAAAAGAAAAATTAAGTAAGAGGGTATCAATAACGGGAGAGTATGGGTGCTCTTTTACATTTGGTGGTCAAGAATGGAGTTTTTAATACAAGATGTGAGCAGAGGGCTGAAGAAAGTGGAGGAGCAAGCCACATGAGTATCTGCAAAAAAGACATTCTAAGCCAAGATTTGTGTCAAAGTATCTGTAAAAACTCTAAGATGGGCATGTGTTTGGAGGAGTTAGGGCAAAGCAAGGAGGCCGACGTGTGGGCTGAGCTAGGAAGAGAGGGGTAGCAGTGAGCAGAGAGTAGCCAGAGTCAGATTGTACAAAGCCTTGAACCTGTTGTTGGAACTTCAGGTTTTACTCAAGTGAGGTAAGAAGGCACCAAAAGATTCTGAGCAGAAAAGTGACATGTTCTGACTTTCACTTTCACAAGTTCTAGCTGGAAGGAGAGAGGGTGATGAGAAGTGGAGAAGTTAAGGATGATTCCAAGATATAGTAGATAGTCATGATACACGAGCCCTCCTTCTCTCCATTTATTTCATAGCACTTGACCTACTGCATGGTGGTTGGGGATTCACCTGTCTCTATTTCCTTCTAGACTGTGGGATCCATGAGAGGTAGGAGCTCTGTCTTATATGGTTTTGCACGTCCAGTATCTAGCAGCTGAATATCCAGCATTTAGCATCTACTTCGTGCATGCATTAAGCACACAATAAATATTTGAAGAAGTGAAGAATTTTAGAAGGAATTAACCACAGCCCCTCTACTTAGTAGTTTGATCTGGGAAAGGTATCCTCAAGATTTCTGCTGATTTTGCTATCCAAAATGAACCACAATTCAGTTACTCTACCAAAAGAAACACTTCTGCCACCAGCTGGTGGTCAGTAAGAATAATATAGATGATGTACAAGTTGATACAATGTATATCATCTAATCCAATGCTCATACCAGTTCTGTGAGGTGGTCTGGGTGGGCAGATGCTACTATCCACATTTTACAGATGAAAAAAATTGAGGCTCAAGAATCTTGAGCCAATTGCCAATGGTCACACCTAATAGGTGACAGAATGGGACTCCAACTTTGGTCTTCTGACTCTCAACTCCAGGATTTTCTCCTCTGTTGAGATGGATTGGTATTAATTTGGGTATAGGTAGAAATTTTCAAATATGGCTCAGACTAAAGGAAGTGAGTTTAGATTGCTGTGTCAGAGATTTCATCTAGATACGAGAAAGAATTTGTCTGGTATTCAGGAAGAATGGAATAGCTTCAAACTTTGAGCTCAACATTGTACAGGGAACTCCAGCTGGGGAGGTGGGATCCCTAGATGTATAAAACAAGACGATTATCTTCAAGGAATTTATAACCCATGGAGTCATGAAACAAATATTTATTGAATGCCTACTGTGTGCCAGTTGGGGACGTCCATTACACACACATAAGACAAGGACACACTGAAGTGGGGATGGGGTGGACGCAGACTGAGGACATTCTTAAGCATTCACAGTTGAAGACTGTTACATGGGGTGTCTCAGGTTCTGGCGTCAGACTTTTGGGGTTCAAATTCTGGCTGTACCACTTACTAGCTGTGAGACTTGGGAAAAGTCATTTAACATCTCTGAGCCTCATCTATAAAACAGGAATAATGGCAGTGACCACTTTATAAGGACCTCATAACGATTAAATGAGAAGATGCATATGAGAACTCAGCACAGGGTAAATTGTCAAACAAGGACAGAAAGAGAAAGAGTGCACACTTCTGGCAAGGGGTAGGATTTGAGCAGAGCTCTGGAGGTTGGATCTAAATGTAAAAAAGAAGAGAGAGGAGGGAACTCCATTGGACAGAGTTCTCAATCTAAAGAAAGTACAAAGGGGCACCAGGAGCCCCTACAGTCTACAGGCTCAGGCTCAGCTGAGAAGGAAGACCACACTGTACCACTTCTTCCTGGAGGAAACATGAACATGGGACTTTGAGGCCTTGGGAAACTACTGGAAAGTTACTTTATTTTCAGGTTGCAAATCTGATAAGTGATTTCAGAAGGTGTCTACGTTTCAGTTTCATCTGCTCATCAAGAGTTTCTTAATGAGGCTAATTAGTCCCAAACAGCTCCCCTCTCCGTCCCCCAGTGCTCCACTGAGAGCTTGGTTGTGTGTAAACTAGTGAGCCTGGGACCTCAGTCCATGGCTAAGAAGCCTGGTTTCTGGGCATCAATCTTATCAGAGCTGTAAGCTTAAAGACATTTCATAGTTAGTAAGGATTTGCGGTAGCCCTGGATCCAAGGAAGCCACCAAGTGCTGAAGACCAGTTCTGTGGCCAGAACGAGGCTGCCTCTGTGGGGACCTGTGTGCAGATTAAATCAAATGCCAAGGGCCAAATCTTGGCTGGAGAGAAAACACTCACCAAAGATTTATCTCAGGAAGTTTAAGTTGTTTATGGGTGATTACTTCAGTATGCATACTTGCTGACATCAAAACATGAAATAAATACATATTTAAGCTCCCATTTTGTAATACCAAGTAAGAGACCTAAATTTGCAGTGATTTTCTTGAATGCAGCTTTTCTCAATCATAAAAGTGGGCAGATAGCCATGGCTACTAATATTTACCTTGTTTCTTAGCATCCTTTCTATAGATCTCCAGATGACACATCACAGCCTGTTTTCTGCCCCATGAGTGGATTGCACTTGGAGAACCTTACCTTAGGTTGCTAAACAATAGCTGTAATATAGCTAGCATTTATCAAGTCTTACTATATGCCAGGAACTTTATTATACATGCTTTATCTATATCAGCTTATTTAATCTCTCAATACCTTATGAGGTAGATACTACAGATCTTCTTCAACTTATAAGGGGGCTACATCCTGATAAATACATGGTAGGTTGAAAGTATCATAAGTTGAAAACGCATTTAATACATCTAACCTACCAAACATCATAGCTTAGCCCAGCCTACCTTAAACATGCTCAGAACACTTAAATTAGCCTACAGTTGGGCAAAATCATCTAAGAAACAGCCTATTTTATAATAAAGTGTTGAATATCTAATGTAATTTATTGAATACTATACTGAAAGTGAGAAATAGGATGGTTGCTGGGTACACAATAGTTGTCAGTATATCAGGTGTTTGCCCTGACGACCGCGTGGCTGACCAGGAGCTGCAGCTGCTGCCCCGCCCAGCATCACAAGAGAGTGTTGTCCCCCATATCACTAGCCTGGAAAAGAGCAAAATTCAAAATTCCAAGTATGCTTTCTCCTGAATGCATACCACTTTTGTGACATCATAAAGTCAAAAAATCGTAAGTCGAGTACTGTCTGTATTATTATCCCTATTTTACAGGCAAAGAAAGAAAAACTCTACAGAAGAGGGAAGCAGTGAGCCCAAGGTCTCATTTATCAATGGCAGAGGCACATTCAAAGCCAGACCTTCTTCAAGCCAAAGCTGGAAGATTTAGCATTGTGTACCTACCCGCAAAGGAAAGGGACAAATTGATGATTATGACTTTTAAGCTTGAACAGTCATCCCCAAAATTGGGTACTCTCAGCATGTACCTCCTTCAGGAGGCAATGCAGTAATGCAGAGAACACAGTCCCTGGGAATCAAAGACTGGAATTCCAGTCTCAGCCCATAGTTCCTGGGACACCCAAAGCAAATCACTTTGCCTCCTGTGACCCATGATTCCTCAACTGCTAAAAGAAGGGTTGGCTTAGAAAGATCTCTTAAACTCCCCTCTAGCTCTGGCATTATACCATTCTGTGATGTACAAAGTAATGGAATCTAATAAGATACATTTTTATAAAAAGGAAAAGAGTAAGATGCGAATTTTGGCAGCTGTCAGTTTTGTGAGTTTCAAAGAAAAATACTTTTTTCCAGTGCTGAGACTAAAAAAAGAAAAATCTACTCAACTAATTTACTTCCTTTCTTCTTTCAATGAGTTCTAAATTACCCAATCAGGTAGGATAAAAATTATACTTCTGTTTTTAGAGTTGAATGAACTGAGGCACAGAGATGTTAAGTAACTTACTTAGGATCACTTAGGATTGTTGATCACAATTCAACAGCAGAGGACAAACGAGAATTCACCATGTATCATTTGAAAGACCACTGTAGACTGGCATATGGCAGAGACTTTGTCACTCAGTAACCACATACATCACACAAAAGTCTTTGATAATGACGTTGCTGGTAGTGAAAATGATGGCAGAGAGCAGTATTGGGCAGTATACACTGTATGGACATGGAACCACTTGGGGTTAAAAGCCCAGCTCTGCCACTTGCTAATCACACTAACTTGGGCAAATCTTGCGATTTCCCCCATCCCCCCACTATCCAATTCCTGAGTTCCTCATAGTAGGGTTTTAAGGAACTTACATGATGATTGAAGGCACTTGTCCATTATATGGTAGTTCCCTTCTCACACTCCCATAACCTCTTATGACTCGGTTTCCTTAACTGTAAACCTCACCTCTGCCATGAAAGCAGCCTCAGACAATATATAAACAAGCGAAGGGCCTGTATTCCAATAAAATGTCATTTACAAAAACAGGTGGGTCATTGTTTGCTTTTTCCCGGCTTAGGGAAAAGCAGCTCCACTTAGTAATTCATAATAATCCCTTCATCTTTGGCACATGGCATAAATGTTCTCCCCTTTACTCCTCCCAGCCACCCTGTGAATAGATGCGATTATTTCCAAGTGTGGAAGCCAGGCTTAGAGCATTTGAGAGGCTCGGCAGGATTAATCATTGTGGCTGTCGCAAACACCCCTCAAATCTCAGTGGTTCGACACCGGGGAGTTTTCTCCCTTGCACATAGTATGGCCCAATGTGGGTTGGCGGGCCCCCCGCCAAGGGTGGGGTGGGGCCATGGTGGGAAGAAGGACTCTGATCCATGCAGTCATTCAGAGAGCAGGGGCTCTGAAACTTTTTGTGCCACGAACCCCTTTAGCAGTCTGGTACAGCCTATGGACCATTCTCTGAGTAATGTTTGTAAATGAATAACAAAATACATAGGATTACATAGAAAATCAAATTTGAAATAGTTATCAAAATATTAAAATTAAAAGAAAAAATTGTAATATAGTAATAATATGTGTGCTTCTTTATTAGTGCATTATTAAACAGATCCAGCAGCCACCCTGATAACTACTATAATTAAAAAGTAGTGATGAGCAAAAATGATATTTTGAGATGTGGATGTAATAACTGCAATGTGATATGAAAACATCTCTGATTTCTATTAGAGAAGAAGTCACAAGTGCTGCTAACTCTGCAATGGCTTGGTGCTTGCACTCATACTTGAAAAAATGCTAACTTTCGATTAGAGGTTAGCAAAAAAAAGAGGTAGTGTTTCCTTTCCCAAGTTCCAGCATCCTCGGACCTCTTGGGCACCCAAGGATCTAAGTTTTAGAATCCCTGATCCAATATCTAGATCAGGCCTCAGAATCGTCCACTGGATTCTCTGCTGGCAGGTGGCAGAAGGGAAGGTGTCATGGGTGGCCTAGGGGCCAGGCTCAGAAGGGGTCACATCACTTTACCTCTATCCACCACCAGGTACTAAGGCATAGGCTTTACCAATCTGTGGTAAGGGGCAGGGAGGGGCTTGCTGTATGAACTTTCTCTGCATACCAGGAAGGAGAGGAGAACTACATGGCAGTGAGCCCTAGAAGGCTCTTTCACACTAGCAGAGCCAGGATTTGAACTCTGGCGTTCAGGCAAATGGTCAGATCTCTTTCCACTACTCTATGCTGCCTCAATAATGTGGCACATGCCCAAACCATCTCACTTCCTGTAGTCCAGGGTTTCACCAGCTCAGCACTATTGACATTTTGAATTACTTGTGGGGACTGTCCTGTGCATCATAGAATATTTAGCAGCAATTCTGGCCTTTATCCACTAGATGCCAGTAGCACCCCCTAGTGGGGACAGCTAAAAATGTCTCCAAACACCTCCAAATACCCCCTGGCAGGAGGCGCTGGGGGTGGATTGCTCCTGGTTGAGAACCACTGTTTTAGTCCCCTTACCTAATCCTTGGTCTTTGGTATCTGGAGTATATCTCTGGAATGTTCAGAACTGCTTGGAAAGAAAAACCAGTGAGACCCCAGAAGTCATGTTTACAATGCGTGATCCTTTTACACTTGAAAGACTAGGGCACAGAAGCCTCAATATACTTTTTCCCAAACTCCCACTCCTGTACTTTTGCTGGATATTTAAGTCTGGACCAGCCATGCAGTGATGTGAAGTTAGCTTGGTACCAGCAACTCAGCATTTCATTGGCAACAAGCGAAACTCAGTAGTGACTGGAGTGGCTGCCCAACCCTACTGGGCCAAAGCAGACAGGAAACTGACCAATACGGGTAGTTAAATTTATTATGAACAGAGGGCTGAAATATGTTTCTGCTAATGACCACACCACTGCGTATTGACTCACAGATAGAAGATCAGCTCTCCCAGTCACATTACCTTGATTAAATAGTTTAGTCCAGATAATCTTAAAGGTCAATTCCACAGATCATGAGCTGCAAAGAAACCTAGTTTCATGAAATATTAATAGGTTTTCAGAGATGGAGCTATCTTTTGTGCTTATATATATATATGTTTTAGAAACTATTTAAGTAAAATCAACCCAGTTTCCTTACTGCAGGACTTACCAGGGCCTTTAATGTGCCTTTCACTTTTAACTTTCTAAGCAGGGACACAGCATACAGTATTACCCACTCAGCCCTTTTTCCATAGCATATCTCCAGATATTCATATGCTCCCAAAATATACTTTATAAAATGCTGCTGGCGTCTCTCTAGGCCTCAGTTTCTTCACCTTCACAATGGGACAGGACTGTCTACCTCACCGACTATACAGAGCTATTGGCAGAAAAAATGAGAAAACACTTGAGAAAGTGCTTTGTAAACTCTGAAGAGTTATAAAAGTTTAAGGGGTCATTATTAATGCTTACTTATTAATAATTTACTACTAATAAAATCTTCCCTGCCTCACTTAGACATTGAGTTGATGAATGTGATAATTGAAGTAACAGAGGCCCTAAGAGGTTAAGGTCTTGCCCAGGGTTGTGTAGCTAGAAATGGAGTCACAGCACAAATTAAGATGACAATACAGACACACTCTGAGCAGAGGAAAGCACTCTGCAATGTCAGTTGCTTTTGTTGTCTGGATGGTTATTATTTTGACTGTAGTGGGAAACAAGGCAGTAGGAAGTCAAAATAGTGGCAAAAGCCACCCAGCAGTTTGGAAATAATGAGGAAAGGGCACTAAACTGAGTTGGAACTTGGCTTGAGCTCTTCTGCAAGCTACTTGCTTGGCCTTTTATGAGCCTTTGTTCTCCAATCTACAAAGTGGGAGTTTTTAATAACACCTGCCTTCCAGAGTGCTTGGAAGAATTGGAATATCCATGGGGTATCAGGATTGGTGCAGCAAGATATAGTGTGGGAGTGGAGACACACTATTTGGAGGAGAAACTGTCACTCATCATGCAATTGCACACAGCTTTTTGGAGAATCCTCTAAAAGCTACAACTTTGTGGTGGATAGACCCTATGCAGAGGATGCAACAGAGGCAAAGGGCATGATTCCAGAACTCAAGGTGAAACATGCAAATGACAATGCAAAACAACATTGGCCCAAGGGTGACTCAAGGGGTAGAGAGAGAGTTGCTGGGGTTCTGAGGAGAGCCTAGTGATCTATCTAGAAGGGCTCCCTGCCGGAGGTGGTACTCACACTGACCCCTCCCTCTTCACATGTAAGTGTAAGCCTAGTATTCCTCACACCTCTGGCCCTCACCATGGCTGTCCAGGTGAGTGATCTGGGTGTGGAACAGGCCAGTGCCTGATGAAGCCAGTGGATTGACGCCAAGACTGCAGAGCTGAAACCTCCCTCCCATTTGAGAATCCCACAGTGAGCAAGGGTAATGAAGCTCCATGTCCTGATGCAATGGCACAATTACGTCTCAGCACTGATGCAGTGCTTTAGGCTTTTAAAGTATTTTATAACCATTAATTTCCTGACTGTTGCTATCAGAGACTATCATTAGAGGAAGCCCCTTCCTTCAGAGCACAACATTCTTGTTCCTCCCCCAGTGGCATAATTTTTCATCTGTTATATATGACTCTCTTTTTAATCTTTTCTATCTGCTCTGTGCTTTTCTATTATCTCACTTAGTCTAAGTGAAATTTTAATGCTGATTGAAAATTTTAAAAAGTAAATAAATTTTATGCATCCTTATTTCTAAACCACCCCTGAAGTAAATAATTTAAGACACAAAGTTGTGCTTGTTCTCTCAGGTTATGATGAGTTACTTGGAAGATGGCTAAGCAGGATCCCCTCAACCTGATGGCTCCTACCAGTGCTCTGAGGCCAGCAGAACTGCCTGAGCTTTTCCCTGCCTTTCAAACCAAAGGCCAGAAATCAGCTTGTGAGCAGGCAGGGCCCAGGACAGTATAAAGAGAATCAGGAAAGGATATCTGGATACCTAAAGATAGGACGCCTTAAGCAAAGGAAACTCAAAGTGTCATACTTTTCATACCAGAGGGTGGGAGAAAAATTCGGATAATTAATTCCCTTCTCTCTCAGCTCTCTTGTCACCTGTATAGTTCTTGAATCTACCCAATGATCCCCTGCCCTGCTCTTAGTGCCTCAGTGCAAGGCATCAACATTTGTGGATTAGCCTAACAGTGGGGTGCTGGTCTACCAAACAGCTGGAGATGGAGAGAAGCCTTGATTTCTAGTGTTTGTCAATTTTCCATGGTGTAACTACTTCCACTATGGAAAATCTTGAGCTAACAATATGATATCATTAAACAATGAGTAAGGAAGAGATGCCATTTTATACCATTTTCACCATACAGATAAAATAGATGCTAATAATCTCCAGAGCAGAGATAATCATAAAATGTAATAAAAGAATAAGAAAGTAATGAATTTTGAAGATGCATTGTTGTTGTTTCAATATAATTAAATTAAATTCAAAGTTTATATAATTTAATTATTAATAATGATGTGTTTGACAACTAGCTTGCAAAATTCCTAAAAATTTAACAATAGGCTCTCACAAGCTAGTACAGGTGGACTCTAGCACCTAAATTGTAGCAGACTTTTAGCTATGTCATTGCCTTCCAGCCAAAGGCCACCAGGAACACATCTGCAGCTGAATAAATCTAGTTTATTGCTCCTTCCAATGAGGCAGGACGGATAACATTGGATATCATGAGGCATCTCAGTATGAGGGGCTAGGAAGGACTTATTATAGGATCGAAGCTTGTGTTAGGTGTTTGGAGGAAGGTTCAAGGAAATAGGACATGGCTCTGAACTGTGTGTTGTCAAGAAATGGGGGTAATTCTGAAACTGAATATCTTAGTAAATCTTATCTATAATACTGGAAGAATGAAGCAAGGTTAAAACTGTAATTGGTAAAGCAGCATCAGCCACTGACGCTAACCAAGGAAGGGGGATGTTTGGTCATTTTTGGAGTTTGGACAATGTTTGTGCTTTATGTCTGTGTTCAGATAGGATTATGAAGTGACCTTGGTTTTGACTTGACCCATCACAGGCAGAGTGGCCTTGTCTGCTGTGGTCTGTGAAGGGGTTTATGTTTATCTTCAACACCAAGTCCTGGCTGACAGTTTCAGGCCAGCCCCCAGGGGTCATGGGCCACTTTTCCCTTTCCCAGCTGAAATCCTTACCCCAGTCTTGTGTCACCCAAATGTGTCTTTCCATACTGCCAAACTTTCTAAAACACAGATCCAGTCATGTCCCATCCCCACTTAAAACACTCAAACTGATTTCCTTTAAATGGAATCCTAATAAAATGGAGGCTTCCAAGTCCTGCTCGAATCTGGTCCCTGCCTCATTTTGAGCATCGTCTTTAGGCACACCCTGCTTCACACTTTCCAGCTCCTCTCCCATTGTTTTTCTCCACCATGCCTTTTGCCTGTGCTGTTCCCATGCTCAGTAATGTCTTCCTCCGCTTCCCTCAGCCCTCCTACTCCTACTCAGACTCTGCAGACCACCTACCCATCCTTTAAGGCCCATCTCAACTGCCACCTCTCACAGAAAGCCTTCCTGACATCCACCCCCATTTCCATCCAGGCTGGGAACCCTCCTTGGTGCTCCCACAAAGTCAATTAATTCATTCAACAAATATTTCATGAATGTTTTATTTTCCAGGATTTGTTCTAGGCTCTAAGAATTCAGCTAGGAATAAGATAGACATGGTCCCTGTTCTCTTGGATTTCACATTCTGATGGACATTTATTTGCTTCCTATTAGTTTCCATTATAAATAATGCTGCAGTGGGTGTTTGTGTGGATATTCTTCGTCAAAAACAAAACAAACCAAGAACATAAGTTCAAGAAACTGATGCAGATGTAAATCTGAAATTGCCTCCAGAACACTTTGCTGTAAATCCAACTGTATGAAATACTTTTTTAAATAATCCCTTAGATCCAAAGTCTATTGGCTCCATTGCTATAGGTTGAAAAGTCAGAAAAAGAAGATTTCGGGAGTTAATTGGGAAATAACAAGCAAGTTGAGTAAATTGCCTTATCTAAACTCATTAGATAAGCATTTATTACAGTACAAAATCTTGATGATTGTAATTAACACATTTATAGTCTATAGGAAGCTTAAAGACTTCTCTCTGTTGACTGAAGTCTTAAAGCCAACAGCCTTTTAAGCAGAGCTGTGGCTGGGCAGCATGTTCCATGGACTGTGGAGCTGGTCACCAAATTCCCTGAGCCTAATACTCCCAAGCCTGGTCTTCATCTCAGAGCTGTTGTGAGAGGAACAGGAGATGATAACTGGAACCTTTCATTTTTTTTTCATTCATCAAATCTATTGAGATATAACTTGCATTCAAAAACATGCACAGATCTTAAGAGGACAATTTGAGGACGTTTTATACATGTTTACACCTGTGTTACCTCCATTCAGATGAAAACAAAGAACATGTCCAGCACCCTGGAAGACTCCTTCATGCCCCATCTCAACCAGCTGCTCCGTATTATAACTTTACCTCTATCACTATTTTGCTTGGACTTCACATAAGCAAAATCATCCAGTATGGACTCTTTTTTTGGTCTGACTTCTTTTACTGGTTATTATATCTGTTAAGATATTCTGATGTTGTTTTGTGAAGCAGTAACTCACTCTTTTTCACTGCTTTATAGTATTCCATTATGTGACTATATCCATTCTACCATGATGGACATTTTTGTTATATCTACTTTTTGGCCATTATGATTAAAGGCACTATGGACATTTTCATGTGCCTTTTGGTGAACAACAGGTATAAGCTTTTAGGTGTTTTGCAAGTTAGTGGTGAGAACAGTAGACCAAGAGTTAAGGGACCTGGGTTCCTTTAGGATCTCTGCTATTTCCTCATTATAATTTTATGCAAATCTCTTCACATGTCTGGATCCAAATTTCCTCAACAGTGAAATGAATTAGGACTTTTCACTCTGAGACTTCATGGCTTTTCTAACTAAATATCTGTGTAACATGAAGGAAAGTCATTTCATTTCTCTGGGTCTTGGTTTCCTTATCTGTAAAATAAAGTAGTTGAACCAATTGCTCCCCAAGGTCCCTTCCAGCTGTAAATTTCATGTTTCAAGAGAGTCCAATATTGTCCGCATCACAGATATAATCATTGCTTTCAACAGGGAAACACCCAAGTGTCATGAATATAGCAGTTCTTTCCAAGAGCCACTATTCGGCAAAGGAATTTGGAGGCAGAAGTCACAGATTTGAGTCTCAGCTCATATCCTAGATATGCACCTCAATCCGCCTTGGTTTTTCTCATCTGTAAAATGGGGATAATGAGGTTTGACTCACCCCCTTTCAAGCCTGTTGTATGATATTGTGATCCTCAGCTTCCTCCAACAAGACCACAGCCCCATGCAGGGAGACACTTACTATCTTGTCAAACCCTGTACCACCCACTAACACTCAACACAGTTCCTGGTATGTGGTCTGGTCGGTACTGAGCAACTATTTCCTGAATGAATGAAAGTGCTTTGAAAACTATACATTGTTATACAAATGCTAACTTTCATTATTACCTCATGTTATATTCCATGTGCTGATGGAGTCAAATATCAAGGTAGATTCATTTATGCAATTGAAATTATACATTGCCTCTCTTGTGCACTAAATCATGCTACTTGCTGAGAGGGTTCAAAACATAAGGCATGGTCTCAGCCCTTGAAGAGATGCACTATTCAATTCAACAAATATTTATTTCCTGAACACCTGTTACTGCACCAGGCATAGTGCCAGGTGCTAGAAATAAAAGTATAAATAACACATAATTCTTTTTGCTTTTCTCATCATTGTTTGTTATAGTTTCCATTAATTTACTTATTTGGTGAGTTTTCCCCCCAAACGATCCACCAAAGGCATGCATAATCTATAGGGAAGACATACAAGTAAATAGATTATTAACAATCCCTTACAGTTGGTTTTTAATGGACATGTGAATGGAGCTCTATGGGAACAAAAGTGGGGACACCCAAAGAGAAAGCCACCCAAAGTAGGTCACATTTAATCAAACCTTAAAGGATGAGTAGAAGCCAGCCAGCCATGTCGATGCAGCCTCCTGTCTCTCTGCTTCTCTCTTTGGCCCCTCTCTGATCTCAGCTCTGCAAAGCTGCTAGGAAACTTTTAAAGGAGAATCACATGTCGCACTCCTACATAAAACCCTCAGTGACGTCCCATTGCTCTCAGAGGAAAACCCAAGCTCCTCAACAAGCCACAAAGCCTGGAATGTTCTGGATCCTGCCTCCTGCTCTGCTCTCAACCTTGCTCATTATGCACAGGCGGCCTCCTTTCTGCTCCTGGGACACAACAAGCTCTTTCACTCCTATAAGCCTTGCCTCTGCTGTTCCCTCTGCCAAGAGAGCTATTCTCCACACTCCTTGCATAAATGGTTTATTTTCATCCTTCCAATCTAGCTTAGCTGCTCCTTCCTCTCATTTACTCAGCCTTAGTGTTTCTCAGTCCAACATGCACATTAAAACTATCTGGCAAATGAAACATCTAGAAAAGGCAAATCTGTAGAGAGCAGATCAGGGGTTGCCTAAGGCTGCAGGTGAGAATGGGGAGTTACTACAAACTGGCAGGAGGGATTTTTTAGGTGATGGAAATGTTCTAAAACTGACCTGTAGGAATAGTTGCACAACTTTGTAGTTTACTAAAAATCATCAAACCATATGCTCACAATGGGTGATATAAATTATACCTCAATAGAACTGTTTTTTAAAATTACCTGAGGAGCTTTTAAAAAAATACTGGTACCTCACTCTTAGAAATTCTGGGGATGAGGCCTAAGCACCTATAAGTTTTTAAAGCTCTCCAGGTGATTCTGATGTACAGCCATAACTGAGAACTGCTACTCTGTCTTATCAACCTGTTTATTGCTTTCATAACACTAATTATCATATTTATTCAATTGCTTACTTGGTTGTTGTCCTGGCACCACATAGTAAAAGTTCCCTAATAGAAAGTCTTTTACTGGATCACCTTTGAATCTCCAGCATCTAAGCACATAGTAGCTTCTTAATATATGTTTATTAAGTAAATGAATGGAAAAGTGGAGGATAGAGGGAAAGTCCTTGCTAAGGCACAGAAACACAAAGAACATGGTATGCTAACATGGCACGTTATGCCCAGAATGGCAAATATAGAACTGGAAATATATGTCTGTAAGAATCATTCAGTCATTGCTGAAAGGGACTGCTGAGACCACAGGTCCAGTGAGATGGTCACATAATCCTGTGAAGCAATGTGGAAAGACCCCAGACACAGGAAATAGAGGTGTTCAGTAAAGGAGCCCAGAAATATGGAATGGAAAGTCTGGGAATGTACTGTCTCTCCCCTTCCTGACACCCTCAGTGTAGGAAAATTTACATTTGAGGATTTAAAGACCTTATGTCACTATCTCAAGAGTTATCTGCACTCCTATGTTCAGTGCAGCATTATTTACAACAGTCGAGACATGGAAACAACCTAAGTGTCCACCAACAGATGAATGGGTAAAGAAAATGTGAAATAAAGATACAGTGGAATATTATTCAGCCATAAAAAATGGAAACACTGCTGTTTATGACAAAATGCATGAACCTTGAGCGTATTATGCTATGTGAAATTAATCAGATGCAGAAAGACAGATATTGTACAAGCTCACTTAAATGTGGAATCTAAAAAAACCAAACTCATAGAAACAGAGAACAAATTGGTGGTTGGCAGGGGCAGGGGGTGAGGGGTGAGGAAAATGGGTGAAGGTGGTCAGAGGGTACAAACTTCCAGTTAAAAGACAAAAAAGTTCTGGGGATGTAATATACAGCACAATGACTATAGTTAACAATACCACATTGTACATTTGTAAATTGTTAAGTAGTAGACTTTAAAAGTTCCCACCACACACACAAAACTGTAACTATGTGAGGTGATGGATGTGTTAACTAACCTTATTGTGATCATTTTGCAATATACATATATATAAAATCATTCTGTTGTACACCTTAAACGTGCACAATGTTATATGTCAATTATATCTCAATAAAGCAGGGGAAAAAAGACATTATGGCAAAAAGAAGGTTAAAGAAAGTGCTCTTATCTGTAAACCTATGGAAACCCTATGGGTGTTTTGCATTCACTGAGATAGAGCATCAGACAGATGACTAAATAATAAAATATAAAACATGAATGACGGTGCATACATTTTTTTAAAATAGATCTTTATTGGAACATAATTGCTTCACAATACTGTGTTAGCTTCTGTTGCACAACAAAGCAAATCAGCCATATGCATACACATGTCCCCATATGCCCTCCCTCTTGAGCCTCCCTCCCATCTTCTCTATCCCGTCCCTCTAAGTCATCGCAAAGCACCGAGCTGATTTCCCTGTGCTATGCTGCTGCTTCCCGCCAGCCAACTATTTTACATTCGGTACTGTATACATGTCAATGCTACTCTCACTTCGCCCCAGCTTCGCCCTCCCACCCCATGTCCTCAAGTCCATTTTCTATGTCTACCTCTTTATTCTTGCCCTACAGCTAGGTTCATCAGTCCTATTTTTTTTTTTTTTTTTTTAGATTCCATATATATGTGTTAGCATATGTCACAGATGAAGGAGAAAGGTAAAAACATACATTTTTAATTAGTAAAAATGGTCTAGAAAGTTTTCAGGCTCTTCTCCCTCCATTTTCAATTAGATGTGTGTGACTTCATTTTGCATTGTTGCAGATAATTCTCTCCTAGGAAAGCAAATTTATTTTTTCTCTTTGGTGCTCCATCCAAGATAGAAGGGTGCAGATGAAACTTCGGCCAAGTCTTGGTGAGGACTGATAGTACAGATAGAAACAAAGGCTTATTTCAAAAGGAAAAAACTAAAATGTCCAAACTGAGGTCAAAAGTTGACTCTGAACAGGCTGCAGGGGCAGGTTTCAAAGGAGAGGGCCCATAGACAGAAACGGGAGTCTAGGACTGGGGAGATAAAGAGCATAGGGTAAGCAAGATGGGATAGAACTCGCCCAGAGCTAAGCAAGAGAGTAGCTGCCTTTCTTTCCTGCATATGTGATTCCCATTTGGTACTCCTTATCCCAATTCCCTGCCTTAAAAAAAGACTTTTGTGTTAGTTCATGTTACTACAGACCGCTTGGGCTGAAAATTAAGAAGCAGGAACACAAGAAGGATAGCTAACAACAAACTGACCTATTGAACCAAGTTAATGAAAACAATCCAGTTATATTTTGGAGGATGTCTGTGACGAATAGTGCTTTTAACTTTTAGTAACAGTTGATAGTCAAGCAAACAACTGTGTGAAGAGTTATTTAGCAAAACCATAGGTCAGTTTTAGCAACTCCTAGTGTATGACATCATAGAAGACAATCCTACTAATTTCTATGCCTGAGGAGTTTGAATGCAGGTGATTGTAAAGCTATTTAAGGTCATAAATATGTAAGCTAAGAAGAAGAGGTTTCCCAGTATAGCCCTTTGTTACTAAATATAATTATCTGATTTCTTAAAAGAGGATGCACACTGACCTTAGGTCTCCTAATGGAATTGCGATGCAGATTTTGTCTATGTCAGTAACTAAGAATCTGCATCTTAAATTCATACCAGGTCAAGTTAAAGGCCAAGAAGAGGTCAATGAAAGCGGCAAAGATTTTGTATTATTCTTGAAAATTTTTTCACGAATGATAACAAGTATAACAGCTGTCGAAAGCAGATTAATTTTGCCTAAAAAAAGCCCATTTGCTACTCAAGAAAAATATTAGCGTAAGAAACCCTGACCCATTGTTAAGAAAGAAACTGTTTTTATGTTTTGTAGATCCAAGCTTTATGGATATGTGATATCCAACCAATTTTTTATAGGGAGTTAAATCTTACCCTCTATGAAGATGGGTAAATTATACACCAAATCCATTCAGGTACGATAATGCCATGATATTTGTGAGGGTAAACAGGTTGGCAAGGGTCAAGTCTGCCACTCAGAAAGGACTTGAACTCTTCCTGGGGCCAGGGCATCTTTATCTGTTAATTAGATTATGCTAACAGTTTATCAATCAGATTGTGGTATGTGGATTACCAAGCAAGCAGCATATTTACACCTAATGCTGAAAAGATACCTCCCAGTACATGACTAAGAATGCAGCCAGGAATGCAATCTGTGACTCTGCCTAAGGTTCCTCCTAGAGCAAGGTGGCCAAGGTCTTTTCTTTCTTTTTTCTTCCACCACCTGCCAACTTCACATTCCTCCATATTTTGAAGGCTTATGAAAGAAACTGGCCTATTGTGGAAGTAACTCAAGCATTTTAGATTTTAATGCTTCTGTCTTCTCAAGACTTCTATAACTGTTCACAAGAAGATCTTTACCTGATCCAAATTAAGAAATGAACCAACAACGCTAGTCACTTGCAAAATTTCAGTTGTCAGAATCTATGAAGGTGACAAGAGAAGAACATTGGAAGCAGAAATATGGACAGCAATAGGTCACAAATTAAGAATGATTGGCTAATCCTATGTGGCAGATGCTATCATCAATGAGTTTGGGTTCTTATTATCTTTTTTCTGCAGATCCATTTCTATAAATTTGTATTTTTGAATAGGCTTGATATTGGAAGAGATAAGTTCAGAAAGAGTAAGAATGTTTAAAAATCATTATAGATAACACTGACTTAGCACTTAGTATATGCCAGGCATCATTTAAATTTTTCTATAAGAATTAATTTATTTGTTCCTCATGATAACTCTATGAGATAGATAGGTACTGATTAGTATGAAGAAACTGAGACACATAGAGGTTTAGTAACTTGGTCAAGATCACACAACCAGTCAGTGTCTAAGTCAAGCTTTGAACCAGACAGCCTAGCTCCTAGGTCTATACACTTAACTACTGCATGTTTCATATAAAATACAATGTGGGAAGAAAATCTCTTTTATTATTGTTGTTTTGCCTGCTTTTTATTCACTGACAAAAGGAAAGATGCTAGAATCGTTGTAGCTTAGTAACTTACAACTCCATTTCTGGTGAAAGTTAAAAACATTGAAAAGTAAATTTAATTAGTTCACTGGTAATTATTGTCTGACTAAATTATACTTTAAAATTTAATATACCAATCACCACTTAATAAGCAAACCGAGTTGTAGGGTAGCCTTATGCTCCTAAATTGAGTAAATCTGGTGCTTAAAGATTTCTGCTTTTCTTAAAATGTTGTATTTCTTTGCTTATTCCTCCACACCATTTTCCCCCCAACACCAATAAATAAATAGAGATAAGGTAGAAAAAGTAGAAATAAACCAAAAAATTTCCATGACTTGAAATCTCCATACATTTTTCTTTGTTAGATTAGATCGTATAGCTGGGAGAGAGAGAGATACAGAAATCAGGATTTAGAGGAAACAGGCAGTAAAAAGGAAATGAGGTCTCTAGCCAAGCCCTGGAATACAGGAAGGCAGAGAAGGATGAAGTAGTAGGGGAAGCTGCCAAGTTCCACCTGCCATTTAGGGACAGTGAAGGCTCAGGGAGGGGAGACTCAGTCTCAGGAGGATGGAGAGCAGGGCTACTTCTGCTTCAGGAAACCTTGGACAGAGTTCTCCAACCTCATCAGCTTCTCAGAGCCAAACCTCAAACTCACCTTCCTGAACAGCCCTTTCAGCTAGACTGTCTTGGTTTCCTACCAGTTCAGAGGTTTGAGCACTGTTCATTTTCTGGTACCATTTCAAGAGATGTCAGGGAAAGTAAGGGAAAAACTGGCTTGTACTGCGACAGGCCTATTCCCCATTTAAACCAGGAGTAGCACGTTAATCCTTTAGCCAGAAGGGTGTCTGTGCATGACTGGCAGGGTCCTGAGATGTTAGGCTATGAGTCTTACTGTCTGCTACTCTGCATTTAATGTCAGTAAGATGGCTGTTTCATTGTTATTGGTGAAGGGATAGGGCACTTAAATATGGGAAGATTCAGCAGAACCTGGAAGCAGATATAACTTGGTTACTTGAAAGCAGGCAAAGATTGAAGAATTGTGCGTAGGCAGCTAGGTATCCTGTCCTAATGGGCATGGAATGGAGGTGGCTGGGTGTTTCCTCACCACAGCTTCCAGTATCATCTGCACATTAACTGGTGGTGGGGACACTCTATGGATACCCCAGCCATCTGCCCCTCAGACTGAATCCAGACTCAGCAACCCCCTCTCAACTTAGACTTAATCTTCAGATGTCCTTTGGTGCATGTAGGGAGCACTTCTGGGTTTTCAAGGTTTCAGGTACAAGTCCTCCCTCTAAGCAGAGCCTGCAGAGTACATTAGGCTGAGTTCAAAGGCACTGGACTGAGGAGGAAGTGTTTTCCCAAGTGGAAAGCATCTTTCTTCTGCAATGCCAGGGGTGGATTGTGCTAAGCACTTGTGAGGACCACATAAGTTGAAATATGCAAAGCACTTTTGAACAGTACATGGCACTAAGTGAGCAATGTATAAGAGATCACAATTGTTATTACTTCATTTGTAAATGAGAAAATGAAGCCTCAGGGAAATTAAATAATTTGCCTCACTGACATGTGACAAAAAGCAAAACCAGGATTGAGCCCATGTGTGACTGATTCCAAATGTTTCCCTTCTAGGATGCTGCCTCCCTGAGGGAAACTAATGAGAAGCATAAATAGCAGGCCTACTGGCCCTACCATAAGACCAACCCCGCTAAAAGCATAGGTAGGCGTGATCAATAATACTGCACGTTTTCCAGCTGAAGTTCTGAAGCAGCTTCTGAACCCTTCTCAACATGGCATGCCAAGCAGCCACTTCCCATCATTTAGAATCCTGATGAAAAACAAAGCTATTTGCCACCTCTGAGTTGTGATAACCAACTATTAGGCATCCATCCTCTGTGGACCACGCCTTGTAATCCTTCCCCGAAGCTTAATCAGTTGTGGTCCTTTGGGCTTGTTCTCTGAGCTGTGTCTTCAGTAGGGCTGAAATTCAGACTTCAGAATGACAGTCTCACACATTTCAAGTAAAAGTACTGTTATGAGAATTATACATCTCAAAGACCATGATCAAAGTTTCCTGATGTCACTGGGCTAGATACATTTCATAAAACATGGATTGTCTTGCACTACAATGCCTTCTTCTTATCTCAGTGTGATTTTTGTGAAGTTATACCCTAAATCTGGAATCATTCAGAACAAAATGCCAGCCCCAGGAGAACTATCATAAAGTAGACATGGCATCCACAACGCTACTCACTGCTCTCTCAAGATTTTGTTTCTGAGAAAGATTGCTTCTCTTCACTATTTTTTATTAATTTCTTTTCCTCACAAGAACATTCTATAGTTCACACAAGGTTTGTATATAAGGAAGATAGAACTGAAGAACTTGGGGTTTTTTTCCTCTTGTGTGAAAATTAGAAAGTACATTCATGCTGTTAAGAAAGTGCAGGAGAGCCTGCCTATGATGAAGTTATTCTCCTATCTGTCCTAAGTGAGGCTGGTAAATTTCAAAAGGGAGAAAAGAATTCTTCCCACTTCCCAAGGGGGACTGCAGATTTACCGACAACCAAAAGATGGATGGGTAGTACTTTTATTCATTCCATTGTCTGTCAGTCAACAGCTCTGACTGCTCATTACTCCACCAAAAGTGAAAAAGTTTGCAGTTTTTCACTCTCTCCTCAGTGGAAGCTGCCACCGGGAGCCAGGTGTCTCTCACCACAACAAAGTTCTCTCCTTGTTTATCCCAGTCACATCCCATCATGGGGGAGAGAAAAGATGTCTGAAGGGCTTTGGAGGCAGAAATGTCCTCCAGTCCCTGAGGCAAAGGCAGGCTTGAATAAGGCCTCCCTCCCTACAAAGAGACAAGAGATACTCAGGCAGTCCAGGGACACCTAGGACAGGGTTACAATGGGAATGGCAGGGCAGGTTAGACCAGCGAGGGTAGGTACTTCACCCAGTCACACTTGAAGCTGATGGAGACTGGGAGTCAAGATTGGATATACAAAAAACATTAATCTAGGTAAGGTGTGTGAGCATAAAATTTGAATCTGGAAGAAAGAAATATCTGTCTTTTTGTTGAATAGATTTAATTTCAGATGCTACAAATATTTCTTCAATGTGCACCATATTTCATTGGTTCTAAGACACATATTTTTCTACAACTGAACATCTCTGAAATCAGAATACACCTTATAACTGATTATCTGTCATAGTTAACTTGGCAGTATTTTTTCTTTCTAGGTGATACATAAAATAATGGTGCATATTACAATCTGCAGCATCACAGATTTCATGAATTATGGTTAACATGGCCAAGTACTATGCCGGTACCTTCATAGGAATTATCTCATTTAATTTATTTTTTCTGGTAGAAGCTTTATTGAGATACCATACAATTCACCCAATTAAAGTTCACAATTCAATGTTTTTTGTATATTCACAGAGCTGTGTTACATCACCACAATTTTAGAACATTTTTATTATCCCATAAAGAAGCCCTTTACCCATTAGAAATCACTTCCATTTCACCCAGCTCTAGACAACAACAAATCTTCTTTTTAGCCCTATAGATTTGCCTCTTCTGGGCATTTCATATAAATGGAATCATATCTTATGTGGCCCTTTGTGTTTGGCTTCTTTCATTAAACATGATATTTTCAAGGCTCACCCATGTTGTAGCATGTATACTGATTAATTCCTTTTTATGGACAAGTTATTCTATTGTATGGTTATACTACATTTTATTTATCTATTCATCAATTGATGGACATTTGAATTGTTTCCACCCTTTGGCTCTTATCAATAATGATGCTATGAACATTCGTGTATGAGTTTTTGTGTGGGCATATGTTTTTATTTCTCTTGGGTATATACCTAAAAGTGGAATTGCTAGATCAAAAGGCAACTCGATGTTTAACTTTTCGAGGAAATACCAGATTGTTTTCCAAAGTGACTGTGCCAGTTTACATTCCTACAAACAACATATGAGGGTTCCACTTTCTCCATATCCTTGCCAACACTTGTAATTATCTGACTTTTTGGTACTAGTCGCCACAGTAGGTGTTAAGTAACATCTCTTTGTGGTTTTGATTTGCATTTCCCTGATGACTAATGATGTTAAGCAACTTTTCACCATGCTTATTGGCCATTTGTATACCTTCTTTGGAGAACGTTCAATTCATTTGTTGTGACAAATATTTATTGAGCCTTTACCATGTTCTACTCATGTGGGAGACTGATTGCATTAGTGGCCCCAATTCTTCACTGCTCTCTGTATTCATACCCTTTGCCAACTAATTTGGTACTTGGTAGTACCAGTTTAGTAGTACCCTCTCATTTGGACTCAAAACTTAGCCATATGTCTTGCTTTGTCCAATAAGATGTTAGGAGATCATACCCAAGCTAGCCTGCTGAAGGATGAGATATGTGGTGAAGGGCTGAGTTGCCCCATCGTCCCAACCAAGACTATCCTAGATCAGCCGATAGCCAGGTAACTCCCAGACATGTGAGTGAACCCAGAATATTTGGCAGAGCTGTAGCTAACCACAGACACATGAACAAATTCAGCTCAGATGGTCTGAACCCCTAAGGCTCATGAGCTAAATAAATGTTTAATGTTACCTGTCACTGAGGGTTTGTGATTGTTTGGTGGCATTATTATGGGACCAGATGATTAATACAAGACAGTATCTTAAGTACTGAGGATAGAAAAATGAAAGACACAGTTCCTGCCCTCAGGGGACCATACTGAATTAGAGAAGGCAGAAAAAATGCCATAGAGTAATAATATAGTTCAATCTGTGCTGTGAAAGACACGTGGACATCCTTTGGCCAAATAACCATCACTGCCCATTTTGCAGAAGAGGCTTTAGGAGCTTGAGTGACAAAGCTTCCTGCTTTTCCCACCAATTTCTCCACCTTGTGCATTTGACTCTCTCCCTTGATGTTCAGAGAAACATATCCTGTAACTACATCATGTTCTTCCTGGAGCCATTAAGAATGTTTGGCAATGGGCAGAGTTGGCATAAAATTGGAAATATGAATCTTGGTTACTCAAATTAGTGTACTAGCATAACTTTTTTAAAAAACATCTTTATTGGCGTATAATTGCTTTACAATGATGTGTTGGTTTCTGCTTTATAACAAAGTGAATCAGCTATACATATACACATATCCTCATATCTCTTCCTGCTTGCATCTCCCTCCCTCCCACCCTCCCTATCCCACCCCTCTAGGTGGTCAAAGAGCACCGAGCTGATCTCCCTGTGCTATGTGGCTGTTTCCCACTAGTTATTTGTTTTCCATTTGGCAGTGTATATATGTACATGCCACTCTTTCACTTTGTCCCAGCTTACGCTTCCCCCTCCCCGTGTCCTCAAGTCCATTCTCTAGTAGGTCTGCGTCTTTATTCCCGTCCTGCCCCTAGGTTCTTCATGCCCATTTTCTTTTTCTTTTTTTAGATTCCATATATATGTGTTAGTATATGGTACTTGTTTTGCTCTTTCTGACTTACTTCACTTCACTCTGTATGAGAGACTCTAATCCATCCACCTCACTACAAATAACTCAATTTCATGTCTTTTTATGGCTGAGTAATGTTCCATTGTATATATGTGCCACATCTTCTTTATCCATTCATCTGTCGATGGACACTTAGGTTGCCTCCATGTCTTGGCTATTGTAAATAGAACTGCAATGAACATTGTGGTGCATAACTCTTTTTGAATTATGGTTTTCTCAAGGTATATGTCCAGTACTGGGATTGCTGGGTCGTATGGTAGTTCTATTTTTAGTTTTTTAAGGAACTTCCATACTGTTCTCCATAGTGGCTATATCAATTTACATTCCCACCAACAGTGCAAGAGGGTTCCCTTTTCTCCACACCCTCTCCAGCATTTATTGTTCGTAGATTTTTTTGATGATGGCCATTCTGACTGCTGTGTGGTGATATCTCATTGTAGTTTTGATTTGCATTTCTCTAATGATTAATGATGTTGAGCAGTCTTTCATCTGTTTGTTGGCAATCTGTATATCTTCATTGGAGAAATGTCTATTTAGGTCTTCTGACCATTTTTGTAATGGACTGTTTGTTTTTCTGATATTGAGCTGCATGAGTTGCTTCAAAATTTTGGAGATTAATCCCTTGTCAGTTGCTTCCTTTGCAAATATTTTCTCCCATTCAGAGGGTTGTCTTTTCATCTTGTTTATGGTTTCCTTTGCTGTGCAAAAGCTTTTAAGTTTCATTAGGTCCCATTTGTTTATTTTTGTTTTTATTTCCATTTCTCTAGGAGGTGGGTCAAAAAGGATCTTGCTGTGATTTATGTCATAGAGTGTTCTGCCTATGTTTTGCTCTAACAATTTGATAGTGTCTGGCCTTACATTTAGGTCTTTAATCCATTTTGAGTTTCTTTTCGTGCATGCTGTTAGGGAGTGTTCTCATTTCATTCTTTTATATGTAGCTGTCCAGTTTTCCCAGAACCACTACTGAAGAGGCTGTCTTTTGTCCATTGTATATTCTTGCCTCTTTTATCAAAGATAAGGTGACCATATGTGTGTGAGCTTATCTCTGGGCTTTCTATCCTGTACCACTGATCAATATTTCTGTTTTTGTGCCAGTACCATACTGTCTTCATTACTGTAGCTTTGTAGTATAGTCTGAAGTCAGGGAGCCTGATTCCTCTAGTTCCGTTTTTCTTTCTCAAGATTGCTTTGGCTATTTGGGATCTTTTGTGTCTCCATACAAATTGTTAAATTTCTTGTTCTAGTTCTGTGAAAAATGCCAGTGGTAGTTTGATAGGGATTGCATTGAATCTGTAGATTGCATTGGGTAGTATAGTCATTTTCACAATGTTGATTCTTCCAATCCAAGAACATGGTATATCTCTTCATCTGTTTGTATCATCTTTAATTGCATTCATCAGTGTCTTATACTTTTCTGCATACAGGTCTTTTGACTCCTTAGGTAGGTTTATTCCTAGGCATTTTATTCTTTCTGTTGCAATGGTAAATGGGAGTGTTTCCTTAATTTCTCTTTCAGGTTTTTCATCATTAATGTATAGGAATGCAGGAGATTTCTTTGCATTAATTTTTTATCCTGCTACTTTACCAAATTCATTGATTAGCTCTAGTAGTTTTCTGGTAGCATCTTTAGAATTCTGTATGTATAGTGTCATATCATCTGCAAACAGTGACAGTTTTACTTCTTCTTTCCCAATTTGGATTCCTTTTATTTGTTTGTCTTCTCTGATTGCTGTGGCTAACACTTCCAAAACTATGTTGAATAACAGTGGTGAGAGTGGGCAACCTTGTCTTGTTCCTGATCTTAGTGGAAATGATTTCAGTTTTTCACCATTGAGGACAATGTTGGCTGTGGGTTTGTCATATATGACCTTTATTATGTTGAGGAAACTTCCCTCTATGCCTACTTTCTGGAGGGTTTTTATCATGAATCGGTGTTGAATCTTGTCAAAAGCTTTTTCTGCCTCTATTGAGATGATCATATGGCTTTTCTCCTTCAATTTGTTAATATGGTGTATCACATTGATTGATTTGCGTACACTGAAGAATCCTTGCATTCCTGGGATAAACCCCACTTGATCATGGTGTATGATCCTTTTAATGTTCTGTTGGATTCTGTTTGCTAGTATTTTGTTGAGGATTTTTTCATCTATGTTCATCAGTGATATTGGCCTGTAGTTTTCTTTTTTTTGTGACATCTTTGTCTGGTTTTGGTATCAGGGTGATGGTGGCCTCGTAGAATGAATTTGGGAGTGTTCCTCCCACTGCTATATTTTGGAAGAGTTGAGAGGCTAGGTGTTAGCTCTCCTGCAAATGTTTGATAGAATTCGCCTGTGAAGCCATCTGGTCCTGGGCGTTTGTTTGTTGAAATATTTTTAATCACAGTTTCAACTTCAGTGCTTGTGATTGGTCTGTTTATACTTTCTGTTTCTTCCTGATTCAGTCTAAGAAGGCTGTGCTTTCCTAAGAATGTGTCCATTTCTTCCAGGTTGTCCATTTTATTGGTGTATAGTTGCTTGTAATAATCTCTCATCATCCTTGGTATTTCTGCAGTGTCAGTTGTTACTTCTCCTTTTTCATTTCTAATTCTATTGATTTTTGTCTTCTCCCTTTTTTTCTTGATGAGTCTGGCTAATGGTTTATCAATTTTGTTTATCTTCTCGAAGAACTAGCTTTTAGTTTTATTGATCTTTGCTATTGTTTCCTTCATTTATTTTTCATTTATATCTTTTCTGATCTTTTTGATTTCTTTCCTTCTGCTCTTTGGGTTTTTTTGTTCTTCTTTCTCTAATTGCTTTAGGTTTAAGTTTACGTTGTTTATTTGAGATGTTTCTTGTTTCTTAAGGTAGGATTGTATTGCTATAAACTTCCCTCTTAGAAATGCTTTTGCTGCATCCCATAGGTTTTGGGTCATCGTGTTTTCATTGTCATTTGTTTCTAGGTATTTTTTGATTTCCTCTTTGATTTCTTCAGTGATCTCTTGGTTATTAATTATTCTATTCTTTAGCCTCCATGTGTTTGTATTTTTTACGTTTTTTTTCTGGTAATTAATATGTAGTCTCATAGCTTTGCGGTCAGAAAAGATAGTTGATATGTATTCAATTTTATTAAATTTACCAAGGCTTGATTTGTGACCCTAGATATGGTCTCTCCTGGAGAACGTTCCATGAGCACTTGAGAAGAAAGTGTATTCTGTTCTTTTTGGATGGAATCTCCTATAAATTTCAATTACATTCATCTTGTTTAATGTATTATCTAAAGCTTGTGTTTCCTTATTGATTTTCATTTTGGATGATCTGTTCATTGGTGAAAGTGGGGTGTTAAAGTCCCCTACTATGATTTTGTTACTGTCGATTTCCCCTTTTATGTATACTAGCATTTGCCTTATGTATTGAGTTGCTCCTATGTTGGGTGCATAAATATTTACAATTGTTATATCTTCTTCTTGGATTGATCCCTTGATGATTATGTAGTGTCCTTCTTTGTCTCTTGTAACAGTCTTTATTTTAAAGTCTATTTTGTCTGGTATGAGAGTTGTTGCTCCAGCTTTCTTTTGATTTCCATGTGCATGGAATATCTTTTTCCATCCCCTCACTTTCAGTCTGTATGTGTCCCTAGGTCTGAAGTGGGTGTCTTGTAGACAGCATATATACAGGTCTTGTTTTTGTATCCATTCAGCCAGTCTATGTCTTTTGGTTGGAGCATTTTATCCATTTACATCAAAGGTAATTATCAATATGTATGTTCCTATTACCAGTTTCTTAATTGTTTTGGGTTTGTTATTGTAGGACTTTTCCTTGTCTTGTGTTTCCTGCCTAGAGAAGTTCCTTTAGCATTTGTTGTAAAGCTGGTTTGGTGATGCTGAATTCTCTTAGCTTTTACTTGTCTGTAAAGTTTTTAACTTCTCCCTCGAATCTGAATGAGATCCTTGCTGGGTAGAGTAATCTTGGTTGTAGGTTTTCTGCTTTCATAACTTTAAATATGTCTTGCCTCCCCCTTCTGGCTTGCAGAATTTCTGCTGAAACATCAGCTGTTAAGCTTATGGGGATTCCCTTGTATGTTATTGTTGGTTTTCCCTTGCTGCTTTTAGTATTTTTTCTTTACATTTAATTTTTGATAGTTTGATTAATATGTGATTTGGCATGTTTCTCCTTGGATTTATCCTGTATGGGACTGTCTGCATTCCCTGGACTTGATTAACTATTTTCTTTCCTATATTAGAGACGTTTTCAAATATAATCTCCTCAAATATTTTCTCAGACCCTTTCTTTTTCTCTTCTTCTTCTGGGATCCCTATAATTTGAATGTTGGCAAGTTTAATGTTGTCCCAGAGGTCGCTGAGGCTGTCCTCAATTCTTTTCATTCTTTTCTCTTTATTCTGTTCTGCGATAGTTATTTCCACTATTTTATCTTCCTGTTTACTTATCCGTTCTTCTGCCTCAGTTATTCTGCTGTTGATTACTTCTAGATAATTTTTAATTTCATTTATTATGTTGTTCATCACTGTTTGCTTGCTCTTTAGTTCTTCTAGGTCCTTGTTAAACGTTTCTTGTATTTTCTCCATTCTATTTCCAAGATTTGGGGTCATCGTTACTATCATTATTCTGAATTCTTTTTCAGGTAGACTGCCTATTTCCTCTTCATTTGTTTGGTTTGGTGGGTTTTTACCTTGCTCCTTCATCTGCTGTGTGTTCCTCTGTCTTCTCATTTTGCTTTTGTGTTTGTGGTCTCCTTTTTGCAGGCTGCAGGTTCGTAGTTCCCATTGTCTTTAGTGTCTGCCCCCCATGGCTAAGGGTGGTTCAGTGTGTTGTGTGGGCTTCCTGGTGCAGGGGACTAGTGCCTGTGTTCTGGTGGATGTCACTGGATTGTATTTCTCATGGGCAGGTCCTCATCTGGTGGTGTGTTTTGGGGTGTCTGTGACCTTCTTATGATTTTAGGCAGCCTCTCTGCTACTGGGTGGGGTTGTGTTCCTGTCTTGCTAGTTGTTTGGCGTAGGGTGTCCAGCACTGTAACTTGCTGGTCATTGAGTGGAGCTGGGTCTTGGCATTGAGATGGAGATCTCTGGGAGATTTTCACCATCACATGGAGCTGGGAGGTCTCTGGTGGACCAATGTCCTGAACTCGGTTCTCCCACCTTAGAGGCTCAGGCCTGATGCCTGGCCGGAGCACCAAGACCCTGTCATCCACACAGCTCAGAATAAAAGGGAGAAAGAAAGAAAGAAGGAAAGAAAATAATAAAATAAAATAAATTAAAGTTATTAAAATAAAAAATAATTATTAAAAATAAAAAAAAATTTAAGTAATTAAAAAAAAGAAAGAAAGAAGAGAGCAACCAAACCAAAAAACAAATCCAGCAATGATAACATGCACTAAAAACTATACTAAAAAAAACCCAAAAAAATGGACAGACAGAACCCGAAGACAAATGGTAAAAGCAGAGCTATACAGACAAAATCACACACTGAAGCATACACATACACTCTCACAAAAAGAGAAAAAGGAAAAAAATATATACATCATTGTTCCCAAAGTACACCTCCTCAATTTGGGATGATCCATTGTCTATTCAAGTATTCCACAGAGGCAGGGTACATCAAGTTGATTGTGGAAATTTAATCCGCTGCTCCTGAGGCTGCTGGGAGATATTTCCCTTTCTCTTCTTTGTTCGCACAGCTCCTGGGGTTCAGCTTTGGATTTGGCCCTGCCTCTGCGTGTAGGTCGCCTGAGGGTGTCTGTTCCTGCTCAGACAGGACGGGGTTAAAGGAGCAGCTGATTAGAGGGCTCTGGCTCACTCAGGCTGATTCGAGGATGGGGTACAGAATGAGGGCGAGCCTGCCATGGCAGAGGCTGGTGTGACGTTGCAACAGCCTGAGGCATGCCGTGTGTTCTCCCCGGAAGTTGTCCGTGGATCACGGGATCCTGGCAGCAGCGGTATGCAAAGGCTCCCAGGAGGGGAGGTGTGGATAGTGACCTGTGCTTGCACACAGGATTCTTGGTGGCTGCAGCAGCAGCAGCGTTAGCGTTTCATGCCGTCTCTGGGGTCCGTGCTGATAGCCGCAGGTTACGCCTGTCTCTGAAGCTCATTTAGGCATTGCTCTGAATTGCCTCTTCTCATACACCCTGAAACAATGTTCCCTTGCCTTTTAGGCGGGTCCAGACTTTTCCCCAGACTCCATCCCGGCTAGCTGTGGCACACTAGCCCCCTTCAGGCTGTGTTCACGCAGCCAACCCCAGTCCTCTCCCTGGGATCTGACCTCCGAAGTCCGAGCCTCAGCACCCAGCCCCCGCCCACTCTGGCGGGTGAGCAGACAAGCCTCTCGGGCTGGTGAGTGCTGGTTGGCACCAATCCTCTGTGCGGGAATCTCTCCACCTTACCCTCTGCACCCCTGTTTCTGCGTTATTCTCCGTGGCTCTGAAGCTTCCCCCCTCTGCCACCCGCAGTCTCTGAGTTCTTCTGCCAGCATTCAGTAGGTGTTCTGTAGGAGTTGTTCCACATGTAGATGTATTTCTGATATAATTGTGGGGAGGAAGGTGATCTCCACTTCTTATTCTTCTGCCATCTTGAAGCTCCTTAGCATAACTTTAATTAAAAGTAACTGCTTCGTATTCCTCCCAAGTTCTGCCCTGATAAAAGGTTTATTATCCTTTCATGTCCATGTCTTAAGCCTTCTCTGGCTTCACCTGCCTTTTCCTTGAGGTATTTTGGTTTGGCCATACTTTTGCTTCACATTAGTGACAGTGCAGCTTTAAGCCAACTTAAAATTTTTTTTCTTAGTGCAGCTTAAGTGCATTTTTTTTCTTAAGTTGCATTAGCTTTTATGATCATGTCTTCTACGTTGACACTTTATCAAACACTTTCACTATGCTTAGCACAGCTATATGTGGCAAAAACCAGTAGGTTAAGCTAGCTTTCTATAGTAGACTTTCTTTTCTCTTTTCTTTCCTTTTTCTTTTTTTTTTTAAGTTCTAAGCCATCTCCTTCAAAACATTAGGCAAACAAATTCTTATCATGGATATTATAAACTAAAGGTTTTAGCCACATTAGGTATAAGGTAGATGCCTTTGAACATCTGATGAAAGCTATGAACCCTCTTATAAAAAACAAGCACAGATGTGTGTATACAACAGTATTTATACATTTTTCAGAGGCTAATCTCTAAAGCCTTAGGGTCTCTGTAAAGCCTTTCAGTCCCTGGCCTACAGGACTCATGTTGTAGAGAGATGAGCTTCCAAAAGGAGGTCAGGTTAGATTAAATATTTTTTTTATCAATTAATGTGGTTGCCTAGCTAAGTGCACATATGTTGTGTTGTGAAAGTGATAAAAATAGGAAGAAAGGTTTGGCCATTAATAAGGGACAGGGCAGGGATTCCCTGGTGGCGCGGTGGTTGAGAGTCTGCCTGCCAATGCAGCGGATGAGGGTTCGAGCCCTGGTCTGGGAAGATCCCACATGCCGCAGAGCAGCTGGGCCCGTGAGCCACAGTTGCTGAGCCTGCGCGTCTGGGGCCTGTGCTCCGCAACAAGAGAGGCCGCGCACCGCGATGAGGAGTGGCCCCCACTTGCTGCAACTGGAGAGAGCCCTCACACAGAAACAAAGACCCAACACAGCCATAAATAAATTAATTAATTAATTAAAAATAAATAAGGGACAGGGCAGTATACATTGTAGAAAGGAGCAGAACATAAGAAGTCACTGACCCATCTCCATCAGGGCTTTGCCCTGGGTCCAACGCAAGTCACTTCCCAAGACCATTGCATCCTTTTCAATAAAAATTATAGTGGTGGAGAGAGGGTATTTGAACTACAATCAATGACTCCAAAATGCTAACGCATGGATACATGCTGAGCTGGCTATGGCCAAATCATTTGGAAAGCTTGTTCAAATATAGATTTTTTTTTCCTTTACCTCTAGATATTCTGATTCAGTAGGTCAGACGGTGGGGTCCAGAAATCTGTAATTTCTAAAAGCTCCCCAGGTAGTTAGTATGGTCAGTAGCCATGGTCAAGTGTAGGTATCATTGGATTAAATGATCCTTGGGTCACTTCTAGCACCACCACTCCACAAGTCAATAATTGTGTGTGTGTGTGTGTGTGTGTGCGTGCACATGCACCTAGAAAGTCCACATAAACATCATCACTTCACATAGCGTAGACAAAGGCATGCTGTCTGCCCTCAGTACCTATTCCATGCCCAAATTTGCTGTGTCAGCCACCAACAGCTGGGACTGTCTGTGACAGGTCTGCCTGCCTCCCAGATGCCAGAGCTTTGCAAAAGCTCTCTGGGTTCTTCTTCCAGCTGATGGGCAGCTGTTCTGGCAGACACAGCTGGCAGATGGTCTGTGGGTAGGAAACAGCATACCTGGGATGCTTCTGGGGCAAAGAATAAAAAAGATATCTTTAAAGGTGAGGGTAATGACTGAATAATTGTTAGCAAGGTCACCATCCTCATCTTTAAAGACCCTTATTCTATGTTTTATAGAAAAAAGTGCCAATGTCTCTGACAGCTATGGGAGTTAGCTTTGCAGTGACCTTCCCAGGCTTTGGTGGCACTAGGGAAAGCAGCAGTGCTCTTGGCACGTATGCTAGAGGACTTGGCAACAAACAGAACTTTGGGGAGTTGGAAAAGAAGGGGACAGAAGAACAGATGTTACCCTGTAATTAGGAGACGGCTTCCCTGATTTGAAGTGCTCGAGGCAACCCAATTCCAGGTAGAGAAAAAGCCCAGAGCAATACAGTTTTATGACTATTGTGAATTTAGCTTTAATCCCAAGCTAAAGTGGTCTGGGCTTCATGAATTTTACTTGAATTACCCAAAAAGATTTAAACCAGGGGATGTAGCTCTCCTTGTCTTGTTTGTTGACTTAATCTCCTTCTTATCTCCTTTACCACAAAGGATATAGGTTTCTCTGCATGGTGCCCCAGCATGTCCTCAGACATGGCCCTTGAACTTGCAGTTTCTGGGAGTCATAGGAGCATGTTGGTCCTCTTTAAAGACTGGCTATCCACAGACTCTGAATACTGAAGTAAAAATGGCACTGGGCCCATGATAGGAGAGGTAAGCTCTGGTCAGGCTCTTTCACTAATTTCCATGAGATCCTGGGAAAGTCCCATTTTCTTCCGGGGCCTCAGTGCCCTCCTCTGAAAAAGAATAGAACTGGAACAAGAAGTCTGTGAGATACCTTCCCTCTGTAACATTCAACTTCATATTAGTTGTCTAGGAATTACTCTAGGAAAGACGGTCACGAACCAGGTTTTCTGAGATGGCAGTAAAAACCTGGATGAAAAATATCATCCTTAGGTTCTGATCCCACTGCTGCCATTACCTCTGTCCCTTTCCAGACTGCAGTTTCTCATCCTATAAAATAAAGTATCTAGATAAATTGCTCTGACTTCTAGGACTTTACCAAAAACAAAAGAGTTTATTTTTTAGAGCAGTTTTAGGTTCACAACAAAATTGAGAGGATGGTACAAGATTTCCCATATACCCTCTGCCCCTACATATATATAGCTTTATCAACATTCCCTACTAAAGTGGTATATTTGTTACAGTTAGTGAACCAATATTGACACATCATTATTACCCAAAGTCCATAGTTTACATTCATTAGGGTTTACTCTTTATGTACATTCTATGAGTTTGGACATATGTATAATGACATGTATCTATCATTGTAATATCATAAAGTTTTTTCACTACACTAAAAATTCTCTGTGCTCTGCCTATTCATCTCTCTCTACTTCACGCCTGGCAACCATGATCTTTTTACTGTTTCCAAATTTTGCCATTTTCAGAATACCATATATTTGTAATCATACAGATTGTAGCCTTTTCAGATTGTTTTCTTTCTATAACTTTTTTATCCCATGATTTTCTTGTGTTTTAGATCCCCCACCACCTACCCTCCAAATCCAGCTTTTGAAAAGTAGGGGTTATTTGACACATTCAGAAGCATTAACATATATGCTCACCAGTTCTTCCTTACAACTGCCCAGCACAACGCTGCCCTCTGACCACCATGAGTGTGGGTAAAGACCTTGAAGAGGACACTTTGTGCCTTCCCAGGATCAGCCCTGAGCTCTGTCAGCACTGGTCCAATCCCGGAGGAACTATTTTTAGTAAGGGCACTCGGGTCCTTTACCTCCTGGAGGAAGCCGATGCCAAGAAACAGTCCTTCTTCCAAAGGCACCTTTATTAGGTTAGTATAAAACAAAACCTCAGCCACCCACAATTCTTGTAGCACTGTGTTATTTGAATCTTCTGATTGACTTTTCAATGGCTAAAAGTTTTTCTAAAATGTGTAATTCCATATTCTCTTTTGTTAAGTGGAAAACATTAGTGAGAATGGAATCTTTATTAGATGGTTGTAGCTCCCCTGGGGCCTTGTCACATAATTCCGAATGTTGGTTCTCACTATTTCGTCTCATGAGGACGTTGATGCCAGATACAACTCTGAATATGAATCAAACCCAGGAAAGTCCTCTGGAAGTTCAGTTTTAGAAGTGAGGAAGAACATGAACACTTACTGAGCAGATGCTGTGTGCCAGCCTCTAGGCTGGGTATCCTGCATATATTGTATCATCCCACTCACACAGTTAAGCCTTGCATTGGCCTTTTACAAGCGATGTAACTGAACAGCAGAAAAGTTGAGGCTTCTGGAAAATCTGGATCTGAATCCAGGTCCTTTCCAGATGCCATTCTGCCTGATATGTTCTATATTCTTTGTGGTTTGTCTCTCTCTTCCAAAGCAGAGCTAGCAACACAGTTCTGATTAATTGACAGTCCTGGATAATTCTCTTCTAGCTAACTGAGATTCACCATAAACCCTACTTAAAATGAGCATTTTTTGGATATTTTTTAAAAGTCTCAAGTATCTTGCCTTATATTTGTGGAAATATCCTTGATTTTGCTATAATCAATACATTTCCTGGGTTGCACTCTCTACTTTTTTCTTTCCCTACTTCCTTCTCTACTTTTTCTCTCTATTCTTATAATAGTTATATTATAAATTTCTTATATTGAAACTCTGACTATCTCTATTCCAGAGTTTGTAGAAAGGTCCTAAATTAATATTGATTGAAACAATGAAGAAATTTGTGACAATGTATATTTAACATATATATTATACATAATGCTTATTTGGTTTTATTTGTTGATATCAATGTTTAAATATCATACAGTTGAATTTAAATTGTATATAAAAAAGAACTCTGCCTTAGTAAGAGAAGGTGTCTTAGAGCCCAATTCATAGAAATTAAAATTAATACAATATAATGGGATGACACTTGCTGACCCAGGGGTAAAAAGACCTAGTCTCCACTTCTACCTCTGCCACCAATTAGCTATATGAACTTGAGCCAAGCATGTAACCTTTCTGACCTCAGTTTTCTATTGGTAAAATGGAGAAGGTCCATCCAGCAGCTTGTCTTCCAGCTCTATATCATGTCTATACTTGTAGGTGCCCAGGCAGCATAATGCCCTCTTTACACACTCATTTTGGCTAACAGTGGAAGCAGAAACAAACTAAAAATACACCTTTCCCTCTTGTGATACTCAAGAAATTCAAAGTGACTGCTGTAATTAACTTCTCTCCTTGGTCCTTGTGAAACCCAGCAAAAACCCTGGCAGAAAAGCAGTGTTTTAATTTGCAAATCTGTACTGCCTAGTTCAACTCAGCTTTCTTCCAACCACCAGCATCTGTTGATTTTGCAGAGGTGGGTCCCACAGTCACCGTTTGCTGTTTGATTTATTGTGTACAAAGAGAAAAGGACTCTTAAAGCAAATCCCCATCGGATTACATCGGATGTCCAGAATCTGGGCATGCTGAGGCATTCTAGGGCAGATGGAGGCACAGCAGGTAGATAAATGATAGCCCTCCCCTGAATGAACAGTTGACAAAGAAAGGTCATAAATGAGGTGGTAAGGAAAGAAAACACAAGGAACACCAAACATCTGTCTAAAAGATGCAAGGAGAAAAGGACAGTTTCCACTGTCCATTGTACAAGAGACAAGTTTATTACCAAGTTACAGTAAATTTCTCTAAATCCAACCTCTAGTCAAAAACTATTGTTTTACCTTTCTGTCTTAGCCAATAGTTTCAACATGGCAAAACTTGGTTTCTGTGGGGTACCTGGCCTCCCAGGCAATATTGTAATAAATCTGCACCAAATTAAAGATTATCAAGAATATGGTTCCAATCGTGGCCCATTACTCAGTTTTGATGCAATCTATATTCTTTCCTCATTTTTCAACCAGCAATGACTTCTGGACTTTAACATACATTTGTTATGTGGCTAACCAATGGGAGCAGGCAAGTAATCTTAGACCCATCTCATCACATAAAACCACAATCAGATAGTTTTCAGAAGAGGCATCTTGGTTTTTGTTTCTCTGAATTTTTTTCCCCAAAAGATCACTGATCCATAGGAATTTGTCATGAATTCTAGACTCTGTAAGATGTTCATGGCCCAGAATTCTCTCTGCTCTCCCCTCTACCCCATTTATTTTAAACCATGAAGCATCATTTCCTGTTCCTTCAATTCAGGTGGACTCAGATGTAAGGCATGCTGGGTACTTGGTAGCAATGAGCCATGCAAAAAGGATGGAAGATGGAATAGCATAAGATAGAAATAAAGTGACTGGATAATCAGTTCTCTCCATGAACATCACTAGGAACAACAAAACTTTTGGAAGAAAAGCAGTTCCTTGAAAGTCTGCATTCTCTTTGTTGCTTTTCCATTAACTATGGACAGCCTTGGGCAAGATGCCTGAACCTCTGAACCTCTGCTTCCTCACCTGTGAAATGGGGGTGATAACACATACCTTATAGTGTTCTTTGAGGATTAAAATTGATGAGGGGTTTGAGATTATGTTTAAGCTACAAACAGCTGCATAAACATAAGATATTGTTATAATTGTAAAAGTAGCATTGGGCAAGACATTGATCATCCCTAAAGTTCACTCACACATGATTTATGGCTCTTATCTACATAATATAGGCCAGCTTCTCCATTGGATCTGTTCATCCTGGTACTCATTTTCCTATTTTTTTTTCTTTTCCAGATGCATAAAAACATAATTAACAGCTACCAGTCAATTTGCTATTGATTTAAACATAATTAACAAAATGCTATGCTTTGCATATACCCAGCAACTGAGGCTGAGCTTCTACACTAAGCTTCATTCATTAATTCAATCTTTGCTTCCTATTTAAATGAATTGGCTTCTCATAATGTAGTTACTCTGACAAACATATGTTGTCACCCATCCTCCCTTGCTCAAGTACTTCGAAGCCGTTAAATGGGATTTGATTATGTTTAGCTATGATCGCATACCCTCTATCTGTTATTGGGTTTATCAGATCACGGTTCAACAATTACTAAGCCTCTATTATGTGCAAAGCATTAGAAGGGAGCTGGTAAAATGGAAGACCAGGCTTTGAAATAAAAAAATTGGGCTCTATTTCTAGCTCCACCCTTTGCCATCCTCAATACTTAGAGCAAGTTGCTTAACCTCTTTGTGCCTCTTTTCTCTTTGGTAAAATCGGAGGAGTAATATCTGTCTCTCAGGTGAGAACTACTAATAATATCTGTTAAGTACCTGGCATAATACCTAAAATAGGAGTAGGTACAATGTAGTATTGTTCTACTTATTTATCTTTAATTTCTCTCTCTTACACATCATGCATGATGTTTCTCTGTTTAGAGAGGAATAGTGTTTATTTTCAAGAATTTACCATCTAGTAGAAAAGAGAGAAATATACTCAAGTAATATTCATGCAAAGCAGAATTAAATAGGTTATAAAATAGATGTTCAAACAAAGTTCCATAGCATCACAGATGAAGTACATTAATACCTCAAATGGAAAGACTAAAATGCCTTCAAAGGCTAGCAGGATCCTAATAAGTGGTAAAGAGAGAATATTTACTTAGGTAGTTAACCCAGAAGAGTTGATTCCACCATAGAACCATGAAGAATTCATTTGTGTCTGGTCATCTGATTTGGTGACACCACAATGCTGATAATTCCCAGGCACAGGCCTCCATCTCCTTATGGGCCATGGAAGAATTTCTTTAGGTTCTTGATCATGGACAGTTCCCCTAATATGAGCCAGAGAGAGTGGGATTGGATCAGGCAGCCCAACAAGTCATGTCAATATACTCCTGGTGTAGTCAGTGAGAAAGTCTAGAGCATACAAGACAAGGAGCTAAGAATCCACAGGTTGTTGTATTTAACAAACATTAGTTGAATATCTACTGTGTACCAGGCACTGTACATTTCAATCAAATAAATATATAGATGAGATATTAGTTGCACCTTTGTATATGAAGATACATATATGAGAATTCACTGTAATATTGTCATTTGATCACATGAACTGGTTTTGAATAGAAATTCAAAATGGCAGACTCTTCGATTAGCAACATTAGACTAATACAGTAGACAAATCATAAATGGAGTACATAGGTCTTAGTCTACCTCTACTATTTACTAGGTATGTGATGACTATATTCCTACTATTACAGTGTACAGAGAGAAACTATATTCTGAGTACTTACATAATCTCACTTATTCTTCCTAAAGCTCTTTGAGGTATGTATCTGGGTTTCCATTTTCCAGGTTTAGAAACTAAAGCTATAAGAAGTCAAGTAACTTGCCCAAAGACACATGTTACATAGCTGAGAGAGCCTGGACTTAAACCTCAAGCCATAGCTTGTCCTCGTGACCAATATGTTATGCTGCTTCCATGTGAGTTGGATAATGTCCTTTGCCCCAAAAGTGGAGATAACATATATGAAAGTGGTGATGTGTTGGAAAACAGTATACCCATGGTTATTATTACAAGTGACATTTAGCGCATTGTTAACAAATGTTAATATGACCAAGATGCAAAAGTAGTAGAACCTCTAAAATTGATCCACCTATTCATCTAAACTTTTCATAGTAACAGATGAATTTGAGATCAAGTTTATCTGGACAAACAATTAAGGTAACACATATTTGTTAAGCCCACTATGTTCCCAGAGTACAAATAGACAGAGTCCCTGCTCTAAAGGTTTTCACAGCCTAGTAGGGAAGACACACTGGCAAGCAAATAAATTACAATCATTTTTGGTAAATTCAGGAAGGGAATTGTGTTTAAGGCAGAGAAGTAGTCAGAGGGGAGAGAATGCTCACTTGAGCTAGGAAAATGAGAGGGGAAGAGGGCAAATCATTATCGGTTTGCCAAATGCAAGTGGTACAATCTCAGTTACCTGTAACTTAAGGCAGAGATTTATTACTTGCAACTCAGAGGACAGTTGTTACAACAGGAACACCATCCTATCGGAGACAGGAGTTAGGCCCAGCTGCAGACACACTAGACTGTCATGTTCTTCCTGAGCTCCCTTTTATTTTGTCACTGTGGCACAGTCATCAGGGGCCCAGCCACACAAGGGAATTCAGATGCCAGGGCTCCAGTGGAGCAGCACGTTGAGCCGGGGTCCCAGGCACCCTCCTAGAATGAGCTCTCGTTCCGCACTAATTGGTCTGTACAAGCATGTGATGCACAATGTCTCCTCCCACGGCCAGCAGGAAAGGAGGCAGCTAAGAAGTCAGCCACTGACCAGGCTTTACCTAACAGGGCAAGGATGGGGCTGGCTGATGCTGGTGCAAACTATCGACCCACCAAAGGGCCTGGAAGATAATGGGGAGGTGAGATTCATGCCTCGTACTGAGAAGAGTTATGTCTAGAGGAATCACCAATCTTCATCCTTTGGAGAGCCATCTCTCCAGTATCACCTAAGGCTAAGAACCAGAGACATTTGCTAGGATTCACATGTAGAAGGTGAGGTGCACCTACTATTCTGGGCATTTAAAATGGAAAATGACAAATGAGACTGTGGAGGGGGGTGTAAATACTACCTGTGTACGAGTGCCCGGCATGTGAAACAGGCTTAGGGCACCATTACAAGCTGGGCTCAGGGAAGGCTTCCCCAAGGAAATGTTAGCCAGGTGGAAGCGGGTGGGGAGGCAAGAGAGGGCAGAGCAGCTGGTTTCCCAGCAGGGGGCAATACCGTGTGCACACACTCAGAGGCAGAGGGTTACAAGCTCAGGGAGCCATAAACCATGCAATGTGTACTGGAGTGTTTCATGCAAGGGCAGAATCAGAGAAGAAGTTATCAATACATGCAAGGTTTGTCTGTGGCACATTGAAGAAGCTAATGGTGAACCTGTTCCTTTAAGCCGTGTGCTGTAATCTGATAGAAAAAAAGTGAATCACAAATAAATACAGCATTATAATGGCACCATAAGGTAAATGTCTTCTATTAGAAAACTGTCTAATTGAGAACTAAATTATCTGACAAATACTATAAGTCTCATTGAATGTCAGAGGAAAGGGGAAAAAAGGGGGGGAAACTAGATTTATTTAGTTATTCTTTAGTTGTATATTCTATCCAGGTAGGTTTTTTCATCCCAGTTTTTCAGAGGAGGATACTAAGGCTTAAGCAGGTAAAGTAACTTGCCCAGAATCACACAGATAATCGGCAACAGAGCCAGGACTTTAACCTGGGTCTACTCATTTTTTTTTTTTTTTTCATTTTTTAAAACTTTTCTGTATTTTTGCAATTAAAGTTAATTTGATAAATTTCCCATTATTTTTTTTTAAACGCCTTTATTGAAGTATAATTGCCTTACAATGGTGTGTTAGCTTCTGCTTTATAACAAAGTTAATCAGTTATACATATACAATATGTTCCCATATCTCTTCCCTCTTGCATCTCCCTCCCTCCCACCCTCCCCATCCCACCCCTCTAGGTGGTCACAAAGCACCGAGCTGATCTCCCTGTGCTATGCGGCTGCTTCCCACTAGCTATCTATTTTACATTTGGTAGTGTATATATGTCCATGACACTCTCTCACCCTGTCACATCTCACCCCACCCCCTCCCCATATCCTCAAGTCCATTCTCTAGTAGGTCTGTGTCTTTATTCCCGTCTTGCCACTAGGTTCTTCATGGCCTTTTTTTTTTTTTTTTTTTCCTTAGATTCCGTATATAGGTGTTAGTATACTGTATTTGTTTTTCTCTTTCTGACTTACTTCACTCTGTATGACAGACTCTAACTCCATCCACCTCATTACAAATACCTCCATTTCATTTCTTTTTATGGCTGAGTAATATTCCATTGTATATATGTGCCACATCTTCTTTATCCATTCATCTGTCGATGGACATTTAGGTTGCTTCCATGTCCTGGCTATTGTAAATAGAGCTGCAATGAACATTTTGGTACATGACTCTTTTTGAACTATGGTTTTCTCAGGGTATATGCCCAGTAGTGGGATTGCTGGATCGTATGGTAGTTCTATTTGTAGTTTTTTAAGGAACCTCCATACTGTTCTCCATAGTGGCTGCATCAATTTACATTCCCACCAAAAGTGCAAGAGAGTTCCCTTTCCTCCACACCCTCTCCAGCATTTATTGTTTGTAGATTTTTTGATGATGGCCATTCTGACCGGTGTGAGATGATATCTCATTGTAGTTTTGATTTGCATTTCTCTAATGATTAATGATGTTGAGCATTCTTTCATGTGTCTGTAGGCCATCTGTATATCTTCTTTGGAGAAATGTCTATTTAGGTCTTCTGCCCATTTTTGGATTGGGTTGTTCGTTTTTTTGTTATTGAGCTGCATGAGCTGCTTGTAAATCTTGGAGATTAATCCTTTGTCAGTTGCTTCATTTGCAAATATTTTCTCCCATTCTGATGGTTGTCTTTTGGTCGTGTTTATGGTTTCCTTTGCTGTGCAAAAGCTTTTAAGTTTCATTAGGTCCCATTTGTTTATTTGTGTTCTTATTTCCATTTCTCTGGGAGCTGGGTCAAAAAGAATCTTGCTGTGATGTATGTCATAGAGTGTTCTGCCTATGTTTTCCTCTAAGAGTTTGATAGTGTCTGGTCTTACACTTAGGTCTTTAATCCATTTTGAGTTTATTTTTGTGCATGGTGTCAGGGAGTGTTCTAATTTCATACTTTTACATGTATCTGCCCAATTTTCCCAGCACCACTTATTGAAGAGGCTGTCTTTTCTCCAATGTATATGCTTACCTCCTTTATCAAAGATAAGGTGACCATATGTGCGTGGGTTTATCTCTGGGCTTTCTATCCTGTTCCATTGATCTATATTTCTGTTTTTGTGCCAGTACCAAACTGTCTTGATTACTGTAGCTTTGTAATATAGTCTGAAGTCAGGGAGCCTGATTCCCCCAGCTCCATTTTTCGTTCTCAAGATTGCTTTGGCTATTCGGGGTCTTTTGTGTTTCCATACAAATTGTGAAATTTTTTGTTCTAGTTCTGTGAAAAATGCCAGTGGTAGTTTGATAGGGATTGCATTGAATCTGTAGATTGCTTTGGGTAGTAGAGTCATTTTCACAATGTTGATTCTTCCAATCCAGGAACATGGTATATCTTTCCATCTATTTGTATCATCTTTAATTTCTTTCATCAGTGTCTTATAATTTTCTGCATACATGTCTTTTTTCTCCTTAGGTAGGTTTATTCCTAGATATTTTATTCTTTTTGTTGCAATGGTAAACGGGAGTGTTTTCTTAATTTCACTTTCAGATTTTTCGTCATTAGTGTATAGAAATGCAAGAGATTTCAGTGCATTAATTTTGTATCCTGCTACTTTACCAAATTCATTGATTAGCTCTAGGAGTTTTCTGGTAGCATCTTTAGGATTCTCTATGTATAGTATCATGTCATCTGCAAACAGTGACAGCTTTACGTCTTCTTTTTGGATTTGGATTCCTTTTATTTCTTTGTCTTCTCTGATTGCTGTGGCTAACACTTCCAAAACTATGTTGAATAATAGTGGTGAGACTGGGCATCCTTGTCTTGTTCCTGATCTTAGTGGAAATGGTTTCAGTTTTTCACCAGTGAGGACAATGTTGGCTGTGCGTTTGTCATATATGGCCTTTATTATGTTGAGGAAAGTTCCCTCTATGCTTACTTTCTGCAGGGCTTTTATCATAAATGGGTGTTGAATTTTGTCGAAAGCTTTCTCTGCATCTATTGAGATGATCATATGGTTTTTCTCCTTCAATTTGTTAATATGGTGCATCACATTGATTGATTTGCGTATATTGAAGAATCCTTGCATTCCTGGGATAAACCCCACTTGATCATGGTGTATGATCCTTTTAATGTGCTGTTGGATTCTGTTTGCGAGTATTTTGTTGAGGATTTTTGCATCTATGTTCATCAGTGATATTGGCCTGTAGTTTTCTTTCTTTGTGACATCTTTGTCTGGTTTTGGTATCACGGTGATGGTGGCCTCGTAGAATGAGTTTGGGAGTGTTCCTCCCTCTGCAATATTTTGGAAGAGTTTGAGAAGGATAGGTGTTAGCTCTTCTCTAAATGTTTGATAGAATTCACCTGTGAAGCCATCTGGTCCTGGGCTTTTGTTTGTTGGAAGGTTTTTAATCACAGTTTCAATTTCAGTGCTTGTGATTGGTCTGTTCATATTTTCTATTTCTTCCTGGTTCAGTCTCGGCAGTTTGTGCATTTCTAAGAATCTGTCCATTTCTTCCAGGTTGTCCATTTTATTGGCATAGAGTTGCTTGTAGTAATCTCTCATGATCTTTTGTATTTCTGCACTGTCAGTGGTTACTTCTCCTTTTTCATTTCTAATTCTATTGATTTGAGTCTTCTCCGTTTTTCTCTTGATGAGTCTGGCTAATGGTTTATCAATTTGGTTTATCTTCTCAAAGAACCAGCTTTTAGTTTTATTGATTTTTGCTATTGTTTCCTTCATTTCTTTTTCATTTATTTCTGACCCGATCTTTATGATTTCTTTCCTTCTGCTAGCTTTGGGGTTTTTTTGTTCTTCTTTCTCTAATTGCTTTAGGTGCAAGGTTAGGTTGTTTATTCGAGATGTTTCCTGTTTCTTGATGTAGGCTTGTATTGCTATAAACTTCCCTCTTAGCACTGCTTTTGCTGCGTCCCATAGGTTTTGGGTCGTCGTATCTCCATTGTCATTTGTTTCTAGGTATTTTTTGATTTCCCCTTTGATTTCTTCAATGATCACTTCGTTATTAAGTAGTGTATTGTGTAGCCTCCATGTGTTTGTAGCTTTTACACATCTTTTCCTGTAATTGATATCTAGTCTCATAGCGTTGTGGTCGGAAAAGATACTTGATACGATTTCAATTTTCTTAAATTTACCAAGGCTTGATTTGTGACCCAAGATATGATCTTTCCTGGAGAATGTTCCATGCGCACTTGAGAAAAATGTGTATTCTGTTGTTTTTGGGTGGAATGTCCTATAAATATCAATTAAGTCCATCTTGTTTAATGTATCATTTAAAGCTTGTGTTTCCTTATTTATTTTCATTTTGGATGATCTGTCCATTGGTGAAAGTGGGGTGTTAAAGTCCCCTACTATGATTGTGTTACTGTCGATTTCCCCTTTTATGGCTGTTAGTATTTGCCTTATGTATTGAGGTGCTCCTATGTTGGGTGCATAAATATTTACAATTGTTATACCGTCCTCTTGGATTGATCCCTTGATCATTATATAGTGTCCTTCTTTGTCTCTTATAATATTCTTTATTTTAAAGTCTATTTTGTCTGATATGAGAATTGCTACTCCAGCTTTCTTTTGATTTCCATTTGCATGGAATATCTTTTTCCATCCCCTCACTTTCAGTCTGTATGTGTCTCTAGGTCTGAAGTGGGTCTCTTGTAGACAGCATATATATGGGTCTTGTTTTTATATCCATTCAGCCAGTCTGTGTCTTTTGGTGGGAGCATTTAATCCATTTACATTCAAGGTAATTATCAATATGTATGTTCCTATTCCCATTTTCTTAAATGTTTTGGGTTTGTTATTGTAGGTGTTTTCCTTCTCTTGTGTTTCTTGCCTAGAGAAGTTCCTTTAGCATTTGTTGTAAAGCTGGTTTGGTGGTGCTGAACTCTCTCAGCTTTTGCTTGTCTGTAAAGGTTTTAATTTCTCCATCACATCTGAATGAGATCCTTGCTGGGTAGAGTAATCTTGGTTGTAGGTTTTTCTCCTTCATCACTTTAAGTATATCCTGCCACTCCCTTCTGGCTTGCAGAGTTTCTGCTGAAAGATCAGATGTTAACCTTATGGGGATTCCCTTGTGTGTTATTTGTTGTTTTTCCCTTGCTGCTTTTAATGTGTTTTCTTTATATTCAATTTTTGACAGTTTGATTAATATGTGTCTTGGCGTGTTTCTCCTTGGGTTTATCCTGTATGGGACTCTCTGTGCTTCCTGGACTTGATTAACTATTTCCTTTCCCATATTAGGGAAGTTTTCAACTATAATCTCTTCAAATATTTTCTCAGTCCCTTTCTTTTTCTCTTCTTCTTCTGGGACCCCTATAATTCGAATGTTGGTGCGTTTAATGTTGTCCCAGAGGTCTCTGAGACTGTCCTCAGTTCTTTTCATTCTTTTTTCTTTATCCTGCTCTGCAGTAGTTATTTCCACCATTTTATCTTCCAGCTCACTTATCCTTTCTTCTGCCTCAGTTATTCTGCTATTGATCCCATCTAGAGTATTTTTAATTTCATTTATTGTGTTTTTCATCGTTGCTTGGTTCCTCTTTAGTTCTTCTACATCCTTGTTAAATGTTTCTTGCATTTTGTCTATTCTATTTCCAAGATTTTGGATCATCCTTACTATCATTATTCTGAATTCTTTTTCAGGTAGACTACCTATTTCCTCTTCATTTGTTAGGTCTGGTGTGTTTTGACCCTGCTCCTTCATCTGCTGTGTGTTTTTCTGTCGTCTCATTTTGCTTATCTTACTGTGTTTGGGGTCTCCTTTTCACAGGCTGCAGGTTCGTAGTTCCCGTTGTTTTTGGTATCTGTCCCCAGTGGGTAAGGTTGGTTCAGTGGGTTGTGTAGGCTTCCTGGTGGAGAGGACTATTGCCTGTGTTCTGGTGGATGAGGTTGAATCTTGTCTTTCTGGTGGGCACATCCACGTCTGGTGGTGTGTTTTGGGGTGTCTGTGGCCTTATGATTTTAGACAGCCTCCCTGCTAATGGATGGGGCTGTGTTCCTGTCTTGCTAGTTGTTTGGCATAGGGTGTCCAGCACTGTAGCTTGCTGGTCGTTGAGTGAAGCTGGGTCTTGATGTTGAGATGGAGATCTCTGAGAGATTTTTGCCGTTTGGTATTACGTGGAGCTGGTAGGTCTCTTGTGGACCAGTGTCCTGAAGTTGGCTCTCCCACCTCAGAGGCACAGCCCTGATGCCTGGCTGGAGCACCAAGAGCCTTTCATCCACACAGCTCAGAATATAAGGGAGAAAAAAATAGAAAGAAAAAAAGAGGATAAAATAAAATAAAATAAAGCTATTATAATAAATAATAAGAAAAAAATTAAGAGTAAATGTATTCAGAAAAAATTTTTTTTAATTTTTTAAAAATAGATTTATTAATTTTTTATAGTAGAAAATAAGAAAAAAATTATTAAGAAAAAAAATTTATTAAAAAAAATTTAAATTTTTTAAAATAAAAAATATGAAAAAACTTATTAAAATTTTTTTTAATTTCTAAAAATAGAAAATATGGGAAAAATTATTAAGAAAACATATATTAGGAAAAAAAAATTTTTTAAGTAAAAAAAAAAAAAAAAAATGGACGGACCTAACCCTAGGACTGATGGTGAAAGCAAAGCTATACAGACAAAATCTCACCCAGAAGCATACACATATACACTCACAAAAAAAGGAAAAGGGGAAATTAATATATCCTGCTCCTAAAGTCCACCTTTTGAATTTGGGATGATTCGTTCTCTATTCAGGTATTCAACAGATGTAGGCACATCAAGTTGTTTGTGGAGCTTTAATCCGCTGCTTCTGAGGCTGCTGGGAGAGACTTCCCTTTCTCTTCTTTGTTCATACAGCTCCCAGCGTTCAGCTTTGGATTTGGACCCGCCTCTGCATGTACGTCGCCTGAGGGCATCCGTTCCCCACCCAGACAGAACGGGGTTAAAGTAGCAGCTGCTTCGGGGGCTCTGGCTCACTCAGGCCGGGGGAGGGAGCGGTACGGAGGAGGCGGGGCGAGCCTGCGGCGTCAGAGGCGTTGTGACGTTGCAGCAGCCCGAGGCGCGCCGTGTGTGTTCTCCCGGGGAAGTTGTCCCCGGATCACGGGAGCCTGGCAGTGGCGAGCTGCACCGGCTCCCGGGAGGGGCAGTGTGGAGAGTGACCTGTGCTCACACACAGGCTTCTTGGTGGCGGCAGCAGCTGCCTTAGCGTTTCCTACCAGTCTCTGGGGTCCGCGCTGATGGCCACGGCTCGCGCCCGTCTCTGGGGTCCGCGCTGTTAGCCATGGCTCGCACCCGCCTCTGGAGTTTGTCTAGGCGGCACTCTGAATCCCCTCTCCTTCCGCGCTGCAAAACAAAGAGGCAAGAAAAAGTCTCTTGCCTCCTTGGTGGCTGCAGACCTCCTCTCCGGCTCCCTCCCGGCTCGCCGCGGCACGCCAACCCCTTCAGGCTGTGTTCACGCCGCCAACCCCAGTCCTCTCCCTGCGATCCGAAGCCCGTGCCTCAGCTCCCAGCCCCGCCCGCCCCAGAGGGTGAGCAGACAAGCCTCTCGGGCTGGTGAGCGCTGCTCGGCGCTGAGCCTCTGTGCGGGAATCTCTCCATTTTTCCCTCTGTGCCCCTGTTGCTGTGGGATCCGCGCTGATAGCCGCGGCTCGCACCCGTCTCTGTATTTCGTTTAGGCAGCGCTCTGAATCCCCTCTCCTTGCGCACCACGAAACAAAGAGGCAAGAAAAAGTCTCTTGCCTCTTCGGCAGCTGCAGACTTTTTTCCCGGACTCCCTCCTGGCTAGCACCAAAGCCCGAGCCTCAGCTCCCAGCCCCCGCCCGCCCTGGCGGGTGAGCAGACAAGCCTCTTGGGCTAGTGAGTGCTGGTTGGCGCCGAGCCTCTGTGCGGGAGTCTCTCCGCTTTGCCCTCCGCACCCATGTGGCTGCGCTCTCCTCCGCGGCTCCAAAGCTTCCCCCCTCTGCCACCCGCAGTCTCTGCCCGCGAAGGGGCTTCCTAGTGCGTGGAAATCTTTCCTCCTTCACAGCTCCCTCCCACTGGTGCAGGTGCCGTCCCTATTCTTTTGTCTCTGTTATTTCTTTTTTCTTTTGCCCTACCCAAGTACGGGGGGAGTTTCTTGCCTTTTGGGAGGTCTGACCTTTTCTGCCAGCGTTCAGTGGGTGTTCTGTAGGAGCAGTTCCACGTGTAGATGTATTTCTACTGTATCTGTGGGAAGGAAGGTGATCTCCGCGTCTTACTCTTCCGCCATCTTGCCCCTACTCCCTGGGTCTACTCATTTTTTATCAAGCCCCACTACAGTGGTCAGGGAAAAGCTTCCAGGAGGAGAAATGGGGTTCCCTGGAAATTCTCCATAGTAGATATTGATGAGAGTCTTTTTAAACAAACATTTTAAATGAAAACCTCTCTAATTCCCAAAACCAGACGTAACTGCCTCCCGTATTCCTCTTACACCTTCCAAGCCTCTGGCACCATGGAGTCCTTTCTCTTGGGGTCTCAGGCTCTGGGATGGTGGATGGATTGGGGTGCTCCTTCCTGGCTGAGAAGGTAACATTGCCACCCACCCCAGCATTCACACAGTCTGGGTTTGCCAGCTCCCAGGGGTCTGGCCAACTCCTCAGAAAAGTTATTCCAGAGTTTGCACTTGGCATCTGGCCCTGAGCAATGAAAGCTGTCCAGTTGGCTTCCCAGACTGAAAAATGCGAATTATGATACTTAACCCACTGGGCAAGGCCAGGGACAAGGGAACATAAGGGACTCCAAGTAATTGTTGACACAGTGCTGCCAGCCTGGCAGAGCTAGTCTCTCCTTGCGCCATCACACCTTGCAACCAGCCTCCCAGGCAGGCCTGTCCTGTAGATCCTTCCCCTGCTCTCTAGTCAGCAGCCTCTCAAGGAACTGAGAGACAGGCTCTGAAGACAGGGATCCAGGCGAACTCCTCAGTCTTGCTCGGGCACAGCTCAGAGAAACACTGTGCCATCGGCTGAGGGCCTCCACACAAGCTGACTCCCTCCTAGCAGGGAGGGGCAAACCCCACTGAGAACATCAGCACACAGCACAAGCTGCCCTCACCCTCTGTTTGCATGCAGGAAAGGATACCTCAGGAGATTCTCAGTTGTCCCAGTAAGGGGACTCATTCTGAGACCTACCAGGTCTTTTCTTCACTTCATCGTCTTCTCTTTTCTTCTCTCTTCTTTTTAGTCCTTCACTTCATTTTCCTCTCATCTTCTCCTTACCTGCTTCAGGATAAGGAGGGGAACAGCATGAATTGGATGGACTTCAGTAACCCTTACTGTGAATTTCAACTTCTCTGTTAATCATCTATGAGATCTTGAGACAATGACTTACCCTTGCTGAGTTTCAGTCTCTCTATCTGTATAATGTAGATAATAATAGCTTGTTTGTGTATTGCTTATGAAGAGTAAATGTCATGTGCCTGGTAGCTACTATTTGAGACAACACAGGTATAGAACATTTCCATCATCCTGGAAAGTTCCCTTGTGCTCCTTGCAGTCAGTATTCTCCAATAGGTAACCACTTTTCTGACTTCTCTTATCGTAGACCAGGGGTTCTTCACCTTGGCACGATTACCTTTTGGACCAGATAATTCTTTGTCGCAGGGGCTGTCCGGTGCACTATAGGGTGTTCAGCAGTGTCCCTGGGCTCTACCCACTAGATGCCAGTAGCAAACCACCACCCCACCAGTTGTGACAACCAAAGATGTCTTCAGACAGTGCCAAATGTTCCTCAGTGGGGGGTGGGGATTCACCCCTGGTTGAGAACCACCATCTAAATTAGTGTTGCCTGTCCTGAAACTTCATGTAAATAGAATCATACAGTAATAAAAAAAGACTAAATGTGAAAATACCTGAGTTTTTATCTAGCTGTTAATAGGGACCAATTAATTAATTCATTAAGCAATCAAATATGTATTGATTGAGTACCCAGTGTGTTCAAGATACTATTCTACATTTCGGGGATATAGCAGTGAGCACAAAAAACACTAGCTTTCATACTTCTCTAATGGGCCAGTTGAATAACTATGAATTTCCATATAAGTTCCTACTCTGGGAGCATCTTCCTACTCATCAGCACCCCTGAAATATGGGAAGGAAGGAAATAAAAGTTTCCCACCAGCTAATGAAGCAGCTCTGGGAAAAAGAGGTTAATATTATAGACAACTATTGACTGGGAGACTGTCAATAAAATTGTGTGTTCTGAACTATGTCACCCAGGATTCTTGGTTGCAAGCAATAGAAATAACTCTGGTTGTCTTAAGCAAAAAGGAGATTTGTTGGAAAGATATTAGGGGGAGGCTAGAGGAGCAGACTTGGAACAAGGGATGCCAAACATTGGAACAACCACCTCTGGTCAGGAGGCCATCAAAGACTCTGAGATATCACTGTTGCCATCACCATTCTACCATCGCTAGGACAAGCTGACCTCCACCAAATCACCATTTACTATTGTGAAATGCAGTGTCCTACCTCCTGGCTGTACCAGGGAGTATCTCAAGGATCGGAGGAGCCCTAGACTTCTGGAGTGGGAGACAGGCACTGAGAATTGCTCTCCTGCCAAACCATATACACTGGAGAAGAGAGAGATTCCCTCTTAGGGGGCTTGGGTTTTAGATAGTCAGAAAACCATCCCATGTCCATTGTGCATCCTGTTTCCATGGAGAATGGAGAGATGAAGAAAGTAACCATGGTCTTTTCTTATCAGAAAAGAATGGGCCAATATTTGACACCAGCCAACACTATTAGAAAGAGAATTCCAGTCCAATGGGCCTTGATTTCAATTTAACTGAGAAAGTGTTTTCTCCAAGAAGATGCTTAGTATCAACCCTGCTCCACAGAGAGAATGCACTTCTGAGCTGGTTTGTCATCTGTGATTATGACATCCGGGTGCTTGTGTGATAGATGGCAGGGCAGACCTATATTTTCAGGCAGCTGTTATAATGCTGCTTAGCATATAAACAGAAAAATATTTCCACTCTTGCCATATGTCAAAAGAGTGGTAATTCCCAAAGGCCAAGAATGAGTTAGTAATGCATCCTTTGGAACAATCCAAGGGACCATGGGACAAAGGGCTTTTCAAGTTAAGTCTCCAGGCATTTAATAAATGTCAACTTTTCCACCTTAGACTGGGTATTGAGAGAAAAAAATATTCAGAAGCACAATCTGGTAGGGGAAAGAGACTGACTTAACAAGGAATAACTTGGAACATCAGAAGATAGTGTACAAACACCATGTGTCTTTCCAGTGCACAATGTCAGGCTTTGAAATCAGACAAGCCTAGTTCAAATGCCCGTCCTGCCACTTAGTAGCTGTAAAATTTGGAGCATGTATTCTAAGCCCCAGTTTCCTCATCTACAAAATAAGAGTAATAATAATACCTACCTCACTGATATATAACCATATTGTTATATAATATCTACCTCATATTACACAAGATACAGAATTGATGTACATAAATTGTTGAGGATAATGCCTGGCATATAGTAAGAAGTCAAAAAATGTTACATATCATTATTGTTATAAGATCAAACGTCTACACGGCATAGGAATAAAAGTGGGACTTAACGGGGAGAAGAGAAAGAAGGCACACAGATGGAATGACAGACACAAGGGCATCTCCATCAAACATTCATTGATTTCTACTGGGTGCCGCGTGCTGTGGATACAGAGATGAATGGTCCACTTTCAAGGCACTCACATCCAGTGAAGAAATGAACAAAGCAAAAAGTAGATTTGTTGAAGGGATATTAGTGGCTTTCATTAGGTTTAATGTAAGTAAGGTCAGATAATAAGAGGCCATTTGACCTGGAGCCTCCAGGGAGATATCCCATTGAAGACTTCCCCTCTCAACTTACAGCCAAACAGCATCTCTCCTTATTAACCTGCTGGTGGAAACAAGGCACTTTGCTCATTGAGTCAATTCTGAAACCATGGCAACTCCTCATTCCCATCTCTAAATGTAGCCTATTTGTGGAGCAATAGCAGCTAACATCTTATAGTACCTACCAAATGCCAGGAATTGTGCTAGATTTATCTCAGTTAATATCCACAACAGTCCTTCTTGGGGAGTTACTTTTATTCCCATTTCACAGATGAGGAAGCTGAGGCTCAGAGAAGATAAGTGACTCATGCAAGCATGTAAGTCTCTGTCTGATCTGGTCTTTACCAAGCTGACCAGATTCATCTTTTGTCATATTTTCCTCCTCCAGATCTATGTTCCAACCATTCTGAACTACTTATATACTTTAGAGCAGGGGTTCAGCAAACTATATCACACTGGCCAAATCTGGCTCACTGCCTAATTTTATTAGATCACAGTCATGCACATTTTCTTACACATTGTCTGTGGCTGCTCTCATGCTATGACAGAGTAGAACAGTTGCAACAGAAAACCTATGACCCACAAAGCCTAACATCTTTACTTCCTTGCTCTTTACAGAAAATGTTTGCTGACACCTGCTCTAGAGTTTTCACTCCTCCAGACTCTTGCACATGTTTTCTCTGCCAGGTGTGCTGCTTCTTTCATCAGGATGATGAGCTTTGACTTCTGACTCAAAACCCTCTGAGACTTTCTGATTTCTCAAGAAGTTAGTTGCTTCCTCTCTGGAGTTACCACTGTTCTACATATACTTCTACTTTGTAACTGTCCCATTATGTTTCAGCTGTTCATTTACATGCCAGTGTGACCTAAAGGACAGCAGTCTTATTTTATGCATCGTTATATCTATCATACCACCCATTTCCTTGAATATATTAGGTTCTTATTTAATACTTATTGAAACGAATTGAAGTTCTTCCTTCCTTCCCTGCTCCCTAGCATACTGTAGGCGTATCATGAGAGTATCTCAGAAGCAGTAGTTGTGCCAGAAGGGTTCACTGGCAGCCAGAAACCAAGGTTCAAGAAACATGGTGTCTCTCCTCCTGTCTTTGGATCGCTTGTTTCATCACCTGAGTGGCCTTGGGCAGTTGCCTTATCTCTCTGAGCCAGCATGCCTTCACCTGAACTATAAAGGGGTTGGACTCCATTCTCTCCAATGTCCTTCTTGTCCTAAAAATTCTATGAGCCAGGGGGGCATCTAAATTACAAACTCTTGTCTGTTATTGTCAAGGGAGGTTTTATTTGCAAGAATGCCAAGAATGTACCAGATATCCAGGTTGGGTTTCCATGATTACATTCCCAAAGCTATTTACTTTCTCTTATTTATAAAAAAAAAGAGAATTAATTGGCAAGTCATAATACCTTCTTCTTGTTTTCATGCTTATTGGATTAAACCACTGCTCACTCAGAATCCACAGAGAGATACAGCCTTCGATAGACCTATGGCAAAACCAAACCAGAAAGGATGGTAAATGTCATTCCCATGTCCCATCATCATCCATCCCCACAGACGACATTTCACAGCCATGATCAGCTCCAGCCTTTACTTGGAGCACATTCCCCAAACTTGTCTAGTGACAAGTCATATGAGTTATTTTTAAGCTACAGATTTCTAAGCCCCACACTTGAACTCCTTGAACTTGAATCACCAGGAGTGGGGAATCTATAAATTCACTTGCCAACAGGCAAGTCTGGGAATCCTGACTTAGGAGTCTGAATCCAAACCTGAACTTCTGCTGGCCTCATCATCAGCTCCATTTGTCACTCAAAAAGAAAAGTGTAATGCGATGAAAGTGCTTGAGGGCAGGGAGGCATTTTTCAAGCCATTCTGCAGCACCTTCAGGTAGGTCTCATTTGCACACCTGCATATTTTTCTCTATTTTCCAGTGTAATCTTCTGTGAATAATTGCAGTTTTGCTAATTGAATCTGAGAGCACCTGTTTCTTAATCAATATTAATGCAGCTCATGGACACAGAATTTGTAATGAATCATTCTGGGGCCAGGGGAATGATTAAATAATAAAAGCTTTCAGTGTTCATCTGCAGGGCAGAACCCCATCTGGGAGGGTAGAGGGGAGAAGGGGGCTGCTATATAGACAGGAGCCCTGAGATGCCAAACCCTCAGCAGGGCTCTCACTCTAACCACTACTGCCCACTAATCTTTTGCCCATTTTTGGAAAAGGGAAAACAGTGTCTGTGACCTACCTGCTTCTGGACCCCTTGCTGTTCGTTGCCCCTCCCTGGCTCTGACCACTTATTGGTTTTCAGTTTCCTTGCAACTCCAGATCCTGCCACAAACTCTCTCTCTCTCTGGATGTTGCTGTGAATCAAAAGGTGCCCAGTTCAACCAACTGATGTATGACTGCAGCTTGCAGGAGGTGGGAAATGGGGATTTCATGACTCCCAGGGACCCCCCTCAACTCTTTGACCCAAGAACATGAGGCTTCAGAGCTCTTGTTCCCTCAACAGTTTCATCAGAGGTCACTTTCTTCAGGAAAATTTCCCTGTATTTTCCTCCCTGTACAGCTGGAGCTAGAAGCCTCATTTCTGTGATCCTCTCCATCATACCTTCTAGCACATTCTACCCTGATTGTCTGCTTATCGATTCTCCCTCCTGAGCAGAAGCAGACAGAGCTCACTCTTGGGCTCCCATTCCTTAGCACAAGACCTTGGGAAAATGCCAACACTTTACAACTTCAAGTTGAACAGATGATTAAGTACTGGATTATTTCCTCTGTGTAAAAGTGTTAGATGTGATTTTACAGCTATCAGGGACATTATTATGTGGTCAAGGTGTGTTTTCTGCAATCTCATCTAAACTGATGGAACAAAACCTTCTAACAAAGTGTGAAATCATGTAAGACCTCACTGTCTGTATCACCTAGAGTGGCCCCATCCTAAAAAGCTGTCTGCAAGGTACCCAAGCAATATTCATACCCTTGAACCTGCCTACAAGCACACAAGCCAGACAACCACGCCTGACTTCCAGAAAACAATGGGTCTGAAGGACTTGTAGGCTGTGCCACTGGTCCTCCTCTGATGTCTGTGGAGTATGGGGAGAGATGCCTGTGAGTCTTGTACTGGGCTTATGCCACCGTCCAGGACACACAGAGTTGATGTATCCCAGGGAGACCCAGGTAAAATCTGACACTCAAATCAGTTACTGGGAAACTTCTAAGTATGTTTACAATTTAGGAGAATGAATCTACTTTTTCAACTATAACTTTTATGAAATATAAACACATATCAAGTATTTCCAGACAATTTAGTATTTATTCGAAGTGAGACGTGCTGTAAGTGTAAAATGCACACTGGATTGCAGAGACTTAGTATTAAAAGGGCACATAAGATATCTAATTAATAATTTTTATTTTGACATGTTAAATGATAATCCTTGAGATAAATTTGGCTAGACAATATATATACATTTTAAAATTAATCCTTTATTAGAGTATAGTTGATTTGCAATGTTGTGTTAGTTTTTGCTGTATAGCAAAGTGAGTTATACATACACATATATCCACTATTTTTTAGATTCTATTCCCATATAGGTCATTACAAAGTATTGAATAGAGTTCCCTGTGCTATTCACTAGGTTCTTATTAGTTATCTATTCTATGTATAGTAGTGTGTATATGTCAGTGCCAATCTCTCAATTTACCCTCCCCACATATTTCCACCCTGGTAACCACAAGTTTGTTTTCTACAACTGTGACTCAACTTCCATTTTATAACTAGGTTCATTTGTAACATTTCTTTATATTCTACATATAAGTGATATCATATAATATTTGTCTTTTTCTGACTTACTTCACTCCGTATTAAAATCTCTAGGTCTACCCATGTTGCTGCAAATGGCATTATTTTGTTATTTTATATGGCTGAGTAATATTCCATTGTATATATGTACCATATCTTCTTTATCCATTCCTCCATTAATGGACACTTAGGTTGCTTCCATGTCCTGGCTATTGTAAATAGTGCTGCAATGGACAGTGGGGTACATGTATCCTTTCAAATTGTGGTTTTCTCTGGATATATGCCGAGGAATGGGATTGATGGATCATATGGTAGCTCTATTTTTGTTTTTTAAGTAACGTCCATACTGTTCTCCATAGTGGCTGTACCAATTTACATTCTCACCAACAGAGTAGGAGGGTTCCCTTTTCTCCACAACCTCACCAGCATTTATTGTTTGTAGATTTTTTGATGATGGCCATTCTGACTGGTGTGAGGTGATATACCTCATTGTAGTTTAGATTTACATTTCTCTAATAATTAATGATGTTGAGCATCTTTTCATATGCCTCTTGGCAATCTGTATGTCTTCTTTGGAGAAATGTCTATTGAGATCTTCTGCTCATTTTTTGATTGGGTTGTTTTTTTTTTTTTTTGATATACAGCTGCATGAGTTGTTTGTGTATTTTGTAGATTAATCCCTTTTCGGTTTCTTCAATTGTAAATATTTTCTCCCATTTTGAGGGTTTTCTTTTCGTTTTGTTCATGGTTTCCTTTGCTGTGCATAAGCTTTTAAATTTAATTAGGTCCCATTTGTTTATTTTTGTTTTTATTTTCATAACCCTAGGAGGTGGATCAAAAGAGATCTTGCTGCAATTTATGTCAGAGTGTTCTGCCTGTTTTCCTCTAAGAGTTTTATAATATCTGGTCTTACATTTAGACCTTTAAATCATTTGGAGTTTAGTTTTTTGAATGGTGCTAGAGAATGTTCTAATTTCATTCTTTTACATGTAGCTGTCCAGTTTTCCTAGCACCACTTATTGAAGAGACTTTCTTTTCTCCATTGTATATTCTGGCCTCTTTGTCATAGGTTAGGTGACCATAGGTGCGTGGGTTTGTCTCTGGACTTTCTATCCTATTCCATTGAGCTATATTTCTGTTTTTGTGCCAGTAGCATACTGTTTTGATTACTGTAGCTTTGTAGTATATTCTGAAGTCAGGGAGCCTGATTCCTCCAGCTCCGCTTTTGTTTCTCAAGATTGCCTTTGCTATTCAGGGTCTTTTGTGTTTCCATATAAATTGTAAAATTTTTTGTTCTAATTTTGTGAAAAATGCCATTGGTAATTTGATAGGGATTACATTGAATCTGTAGATTGCTTTGGATAGTATAGTCATTCTGACAATGTTGATTCTTCCAATCCAGGAACATGGTATATCTCTCCATCTGTTTGCATCATCTTGATTTCTTTTATCAGTATCTTATAGTTTTCTGAGTACAGGTCTTTTACCTCCTTAGATAGGTTTATTCCTAGGTATTTTATTCTTTTTGATGTGATGGTAAATAGGATTGTTTCCTTGATTTCTCTTTCTGATTTTTCATTGTTAGTGCATAGACGTGCAAGAGATTTTTGTGTATTAATTTTGTATCCTGCAACTTTATCAAATTCATTGATGAGCTCTAGTAGTTTTCTGGTGGCATCTTTAGGATTTTCTATGTAGAGTATCATGTCATCTGCAAACAGTGACAGTTTTACTTCTTCTTTTCCAATTTGGATTCCTTTTATTTCTTTTTCTCTCTGATTGCCGTGGCTAGGACTTCCAAAACTATGTTGAATAAAAGTGATGAGAGTGGACATCCTTGTCTTGTTCCTGATCTTGGAGGAAATGCTTTCAGTTTTTCACCATTGTTAATGATGTTTGCTGTGGGTTTGTCATATATAGCCTTTAATATGTTGAGGTAGGTTCCCTCTATGCCCACTTTCTGGAGAGTTTTTATCATAAATGAGTGTTGAATTTTGTCAAAATCTTTTTCTGCATCTATTGAGGTGGTCATACGGTTTTTATTCTTCAGTTTGTTAATGTGGTGTATCACACTGATTGATTTACGTATGTTGAAGAATACTGTATCCCTGGGATAAATCCTACTTGATCATGGTGTATGATAATTTTAATATATTGTTGGATTCGGTTTGCTAGTATTTTGTTGAGGATTTTTGTGTCTTTGTTCATCAGTGATACTGACTTGTAATTTTCTTTTTTTGTGATATCTTTGTCTGGTTTTGGTATCAGGGCTATGGTGGCCTCATTGAATGAACTTGGGTGTGTTTCCTTCCTCTGCAATTTTTGGGATAGTTTGTGAAAGATAGGTGTTAACTCTTCTCTAAATGTTTGATAGAATTCACCTGTGAAGCCATCTGGTCCTGGACTTTTGTTTGTTGGAAGGTTTTAAATCACAGTTTCAATTTCAGTACTTGTGATTGGCCTGTTTACATTTTCTCTTTCTTCCTGGTTCAGTCTTGGAAGGTTGTACCATTCTAATAATTTGTCCATTTCTTATAGTTTTTCCATTTTATTGGTGTTGTAGTTGCTTGTAGTAGTCTCTTATGATCCCTTGTATTTCTGTGGTGTCCATTGTAATTTCTCCTTTTTCATTTCTAGTTTTATTGATTTGAGTCCTCTCCCTTTTTTTCTTGATGAGTCTGGCTAAAAGTTTATCAACTTTGTTTATCTTCTCAAAGAAACAGCTTTTAGTTTCATTGATCTTTGCTATCATTTTCTTCATCTCCATTTCATTTATTTCTCCTCTGAACTTTATGATTTCTTTCCTTCTACTAACTTTAGGTTTTATTTGTTCTTCTTTCTCTAGTTCCTTTTGGTGTAAGGTTAGGTTGTTTATTTGAGATTTGTCTTGTTTCCTGAGATAAGATCACATTGCTGTGAACTTCCCTCTTAGAACTGCTTTTGCTGTGTCCCATAGGCTTTGGATCATCGTGTTTTCATTGTCATTTGCCTCTAGGTATTTTTTGATTTCCTCTTTAATTCCTTCAGTGATGCAATGGTTGTTCAGTAACATATTGTTTAGACTCCATACGTTTGTGTTTTTTACAGTTATTTTTCTCTAACTGGTTTCTAATCTCATAGCACTGTGGTCAGAAAAGATGCTTGATATGATTTCAATTTTCTTAAACTTAGTAAGGCTCGATTTGTGGCCCAAGATGTGACCTATCCTGGAGAATTTTCCATGTGCACTTGAGAAGAAAGTGTATTCTGCTGCTTTCAGATGGAATGTCCTATAAATATCAATTAAGTCTATCTAGTATAATGTGTCATTTAAGGCTTCTGTTTATTAATTTTCTGTCTGGATGATCTCTCCATTGGTGTAATTGGGGTGTTAAAGTCACCCATTATTATTGTGTTGCTGTTGATTTCCCCTTTTACAGCCATTACGATTTACCATATATTTTGGGGTGCTCTTATGTTGTGTATATATATATTTACAATTGTTATATCTACTTCTTTGATTGATCCCTTGATCATTATGTGGTGTCCTTCCTTGTTTCTTGTAACTGCCTTTATTTTAAAGTCTATTTTGTCTGAGGTGAGTATTGCTACTCCAGATTTCTTTTGATTTCCATTTGCATGGAATATCTTTTTCCATCCCCTCTCTTTCAGTCTGTATGTGTCCCTAGGTCTGAAGTTGATCTCTTCTAGACAGCATATATATCGGTCTTGTTTGTATCCATTCAGTCAGTCTATGTCTTTTGGTTGGAGCACTTAATCCATTTACATTTAAGAAAATTATCAATATGTATTTTCCTATTACCATTTTCTTAATTGTTTTCAGTTTGTTTTTGTAGGTCTTTTTCCTTTCCTTCCTCTTTTGTTTTCTTCTCTTGTGGTTTGATGATCATCTTTAGTGTTATGTTTGGGTTGCTTCTTTTGTGTGTGTGTATCTGTTGTAATTTTGGGGTTTGCTGTTCCCATGCGGTTTTCACTTATCTGTCTATATATATACAAGGTGTTTTAAGTTGCTGGTCTCTTTTCTGCCTAGAGAAGTTCCTTTAGCATTTGTTGTAAAGCTGGTTTGGTGGTACTGAATTCTCTTAGCTTTTGCTTGATGGTAAAGCTTTTGAGTTCTCTTTCAAATCTGAATGACAGCCTTGCTTTTAGACTATTCTTGGTTGTAAGTTCTTCACTTTAAATGTATCGTGCCACTCCCTTCTGGCCTGCAGTCTTTTTTTATGAGGATTCACTTGTATGTTATTTGTTGCTTTTCCCTTGTTGGTTTTAATATTTTTTATTTGCCGTTAATTTTTGTCAGTTTGATCAATATGTGTCTCAGTGTGTTCCTCCTTGTGTTCATCCTGTATGGGATTCTCTGTGCTTCCTGGACTTGAGTGAATGTTAGGGAATTTTTTCAGCTATAATCTCTTTAAATATTTTCTCAGGCACTTTCTCCTTCTCTTCTCCTTCTGGGGCCCATATAATGCGAATGTTAGTGCGTTTAATATTGTCCCATAAGTCTCTGTGTCTGTCCTCATTTCTTTTCATTGTTTTTTCTTTATTCTTTTCTGTGGCAGTGATTTCCACCACTCTGTCATCCAACTCACTTATTCGTTCTTCTGTCTCAGTTTTCTGCTATTGATTCCCTCTAGTGTATTTTTCATTTCAGTTATTGTATTGTTCATCTCCATTTGTTTGTTCTTTAAGTCTTCTAGCTCCTTGTTAAACATTTCTTTTTTCTTCACGATCTGTGCCTCCACTCTTTTTCTGAGATTGTGGATCATCTTTACTATCATTACTCTGAATTCTTTTTCAGGTAGATTGCCTATCTCCTCTTCATTTAGTTATTCATGTGGGGTTTTTATCTTTTTCCCTCATTTGCAATATATTTCTCTGTCGACTCATTTTTGTCTAACTTTCTGTGTTTGTGGTCTCCTTTCCACAGGCTGCAGGGTCATAGTTCCTCTTGCTTCTAGTGTGTATTTCCTGGTGGGTGAGGTTGGTCCAGGGGCTTGTGTAGGCTTCCCGGTGGGAAGGCCTGGTATCTGCCCTCTCATGGGTGGAGCTGGTTCTTGTCCCTCTGATGGGCAGGGCCATATCAATGGGTGTGTTTTGAGGTGGCTGTGAGCTCAGTACAACTTTAGGCAGCATGTCTTCTGATGGGTGAGGCTGTGTTCCTATCTTGGTAGTTGTTTGGCCTGAGGCTTTCCAGCTCTGGAGCCTGTAGGTTATTAGGTGGGGCTGGGTCTTGGTGCCTAAATGTGGACCTCTGGGAAAGTTCACTCTAATCAATATTCCCTGGGGCTTCTGCTATCAGTGTCCTTGCCCCCACAGTGAGTGACAGTCAACCTTCACCTCCCCAGGAGAACCCCTAAGACCCCTAGGTAAGTGTAGTCCTGGTTCCTATGGAGGTACTGCTTTGTGTTGGGTCCCAGTGCATGTGAGAACTTGTGTGTACCCTCCAAGAGTGGAGTCTCTGTTTCCTCCAGCCCTGTGGAGCTCCTGCACTCAAGCCTTGCTGGCCTTCAAGGCTAAATGCTCTGGGGGTTATTCCCCCCGATGCCAGACCCTCAGACTGTCTTGGAGGGCTATTTTTATGTGGGAACATCCCTGTGTAGACTGCGTGGGTTTAATATTTTTGGGGGGGAGGGCTGTTTTAGTATAGATGTCTGCCACCTCTTTCTTCAGTTCATGCTGTCCGTTATCCCCTTAATAGGAGGTGTGACTGATGTTGTGGGGACAAGAGCCTTCACTGGATATTGAGCAGGGCCTCCCCATCTGTCAGCGGTTGTCACTGTCCTGTCAGGGGTGGGGTCTGCTTCCTAGTTGTTGGAGTAGAGGCCCCCAGATCTGTTTCTTAGCTGTGTTTCTGATCTGTGGTGTGAAGTAGGTGGCATTGGAGCACTCCCACTGGGAGGGAAACCACTGAATATTCCTCCTCTGGAGATGTTCACCTGTGGGTGTGTTGTGTTGTGTCACCTTTCACCCCTTGTGCAGGCTCTCAGATTATACTGTTGTTGGCACTGCTCTCAACCCCACCTTAACTGTGGGTATGCCAGCATTTGGCCCTGGTGACTCTCAGGCATTGTTTTTATGAGGCTACCAGTGTATATCCACTGAAGTCAGGTCCCAAGATTGTAGTAATCATGAATCTGGACCTGCTGTTGGTGTTATGGGGGCACTTCAACTCTAGCCTGGCCTAACTCCCACGTGTATGTGCCCACAGAGTCTACAGCTGCTAAAGCTAGACCCATCTTGGTTGCAGGAGCATTCATTTTCTGTTCAGATCTTCTGTAGGCATGGAGTTAACAAAGTCGGTCACAGGGGTGTCAATTCATGACTTGCACAGCTGCAAGGAGTGATTTCAGCTTTTCTTCCTTAGTTGCATGTTCACTGGGGATCAGCTGTGGTTTCATCCCCACCCCTGTGTGTGGGCCACCCACAGGGATCTGCTTCTGAGGTTGCCCTGGAGCACATGAGTCCACCCCAGCAAGGAAGGGGCGTGGAGGCAGCACAGTGGCTGAGGTTGCAAAAGCCCAAACAGCGACAGGCTCACGGGAGAGCCAATGGTCATGGGAGTGAGACAGCCAGCCCCAGCAGTGACAAGGTGCGTGGGGAAGGTGGCAGCTGCGGTGCAAAAGAGCCGGCCCTGATGGGGGCCCTTCCTAGTGCCCCGGGAGGCAGCGGCTGGCACATGGGGAGAGAGGGTGCAATAGCAGCTCCACCCCCCACGCATCACTTAACAACAACACTTTGCTTCTATGGCAGGCCGGGTTTCCTCCACAGGCATTCTCAGTTGCGGATTTCCTCACTCCCATCCCCTCAGCTGTCTCCTCACAGCCAAGAGCAGTCCTCTCCCCAGGTTTGCTCTCCAAACCCCCAACATTCCAGCCCCCCAGCCCCCATCTGCACCAGCGGACACACGTCTCATGCTGGGGCATGCAGGGCTGTGGCATGGACCATCTATCTGTGTAGGTCTCACTCTGTCCTGCCTGCCACAGATGGGTTGCTGCACTCTCTTCTGATAGCCCCCGAAGCTCCCTTTTTGTCCCAACTGATCTCTCTGCTGGTGAGGGGTCTTCCCCAAATGCAGGAACCTCTCCTCTCTTTCAGCTCCCCACTGCCAAATGGTGCCGTTCCCATCCCACTTCCTCTCCGCTTCTTCTTCCCTTCTTTTTTCCCTCATCCTACCCAGTTAAGCAGGGATCTTTCTTGTCCTTTTAGGTGTCCAAGGTCCTCTGTTAGTGTTCAGCCAGTGCTCTGTGAGAATTGTTCCATTTGTAGATGTATTCTTGATGCGTCTGTGGGGAGAGATGAACTCCACATCCTCGTACTCCTCCACCATCTTTGACAATATATATTCTTAAAACTAATTTTACTTGTTTTATTTTGCTTTTCTTAATGCAACTACTATAAAATCTTATATTACATATTTGGCCCTCATTTAATTTCTAACAGACGGTGCTGCTTTAAGGCATGTATCCTGGCAAGATGAAGTTCCAGGTACCAATAGTAGCTCGATTACTCACATTTGGTAACCTCCTTCCCTTCCCTGTCTCATATCTGTTTCCTATACTGGTGTTTCCAAACAAATATTTGCCAATCAAATTACTGTACTGGAATCTCAGAGTTTGCTTTGGGAGCAGCCCAAACTAATATAACTAAACCATCTCCATTGCAACAAGAAATTCATCCCTATTTCTAGTCTCATATTTAGACTATTGCAGTGTCCTCGATTTGATTTTTCTTATCTGTGTTGGAGTGGACTAAAAAATAACATTTCCAATACACTCTCCCCTTGCATCCAGCTTGGTTTAAATTAAGAGATAAACTCAGGAGTCAGATAACTGGAGACTAAAATATCAGCTTTATTAATGATGAAAAACATGTTGGAGGATGCGGCTAAAGTGTGCTACAAAGTGAATTTGAGAACACTGCCCACCCCATTGCCCATAGGTCTGACCTCAGCAGGGACAAGTCTATATGACAGAAGTCCCAGCATGACCAAGAGAACCAGCTAGTGTACCCTCTCTGTGGGTGGGCTGCTCTGAGCAGAGTATAAGGCACTGAGCTTCACAGGCTCACTTTTCTCTCTCAAACTCACCAATCAGAGAAGTCAGCCCTCTCTTTCTTGGGGAAGAGTGAGATGATGACAGAGGGAACAGAAGTGTTATTCTGGGAAGAGTCCCTCCTCATGAATTGAGAGACATGGGGAACAAGGGTCCCCTGAGACCTGGGGATCTGCTTACACATCTGTAAGAGAATGAGAATAAACACCACTGTTGGGAAGGTCAAGTGAATCGAGGTATGTGTAAGTGCTCTGAGAGTGCTAAGAAAATATAAGCTGTTATTAAGAAACTACACACACCTAGGCTAGCTGGCATCCTGCTTCCTTTCCTCACCTTTCTTTAAAAAATTAAATAAATAAAATTTTTTATTGTCTGAGAAACCAGGACTCTGGCCCATGGCCTTGAGCCTAGAAGGTGGCCTTGAATGAAGCAAGCTTTCCACCCACCCCTCCTACCAACCCAGCATTATATCGCCACCCCACATAATGAAGTAATAGCCAACAGATTGATTTGAAGGCTGGGGGAAAAACTCCAATTAAAAATGTGCTAAAGTCCTTTGAAAATTCAGACGTAACAGCTAAGGATCTAGTTTACTGCTTATATTCTGACAGTCTGATATCTTCACTTGGAAGCAGCCGCATAGCACAGGGAGACCAGCTTGGCGCTTTGTGACCACCTACAGGGCTGGGATAAGGAGGGTGGGAGGGAGATGCAAGAGGGAGGAGATATGGGGATATATGTATATGTATAGCTGATTCACTTTGTTATAAAGCAGAAATTAACACACCATTGTAAAGCAATTATACTCCAATAAAGATGCTTTAAAAAAAAGTAACTTTGAAACTTGCACAAATTGCACCTTTTATATTTTAAGTCACACAGGCATGACAACATGATTATTCATGTCTCTGGAGAGTGTTCTTGGCAACAAGAAGACATTAATATCCCTAGCCCTGTACCAAATTAATAAGAAGCCCCAAGAATCAGAGAGAACAAACAAGCAGAGCCCCTTCTCCATAGAAGAAAAGGTCTGTGCTTTGAAATGTGCTGGGGCCTGGGGTTTCACCTGTTAAAGACAGGTTTGTTTTCTCTGGCTTGTAGCTGATCAATATGCTCAGGCAGAAGCTGCTGAGAGACCCATCTCTCCACCGGCAACTGAGAGGACTTTGATTTGCTTTATGGTGCAAGTAGCAATTGGGCCTCTGAGAGTTCTTAAATGAGGAAGAAAAGGTATCCAACATGCTAGAAACATACAGATGGGAAATCCAGTAGCAGAAAATGGAGGTAAAACTTTAAAATGATAGCTGCAATTCAAAGAGGGTGTATTATGTGTTCAACACTGTGCCGAAGCAGGTGACATGGTATCCTAAGGGAGGTATGACCATCCTCGTTTTGTAGAGGCAGAAACAGAGGCCTGGGAAGGTTGCACAATGTTCCCACAGTCACACTGATTGTAGGAGACAGAAACTGTTTTGTACCCTAGCAATCTGGCTCCAAAGACGCAGCGAGTTCCTTCCTTATGCATCACTCTGCAGAAATCTAGTGACTTCTCCAGCAGGCCATGCATGAGGATGTCATCTCTCTGAATGTCTGCTTCATCCTTCTCTCTGCTTCTCAGGCAGAAAATGACCAGCCTACGGTTCGTGAGTTTACATCCCCTTTATCTAAGAGACCAGCCCTGACTAAATCTCCTGGTCCTTGTCCCAAATTATTGAGAAAAGAATCCAAAAGTCCAGCTTCAGTAAGAGATCCAGATTTAATCAAATCACCTATGCTGAAGGGTGGCAACTTGAAGCTTAAATGTGGCTTCCAGAGGTCTCTACACACTGAGGACTTTCTAAGGGGTTCTGGCTTTACTGCCGCCTCCCCAGTCTTGCACATCGCGGAATCTCTCCCTTCCCCCAGGTTATTCAGCCGGTACTTACTATGTACAAGGCCGTATGTTAAGCACTGTGCAACTATAGCAATGACCCTGCCTTCAAGGAACTTACAGCCTGATTGCAGGGATCACTCGGGTGTACCGATAACACAATGATGCTGTGTGTGAGTGTGGTGTGTGCAATGTGTGTGTGCTACATGCTCTAAGAGTTCAGAGAGGGGAGAAATCACAAGCTGCTCTCCCATGATGCTCCCCAGATTATGATGCTATTGTTGGGGAGATAGAAAAAGCATGGGCTTTGGAGTAAAACCTCTGTGTTAAAATTCCCTTCCATTCTGTGCCAAGTTGTTTAACTTCTTTGAGTCCCAATGTCCTCATTTGTGAAATAGGGATAATACCATTTATCTCACATGACAGTTATTAGAACTAAATTGCATGATTGTGTTAGCAGGTTCAGTAAGAAGAAATTACTTCTCTTGTCTGTTTTCCCCTCACCTCCTCCTCCCTGATCCCATGACAATTATAGCCCTTGCTTCATTCTAACCTGCTTACCTGTGTATGTATCTGCCTCTTCATCTTTCCCATTTGTGAATTTCTCAAAGGTTTAGTCCATATTTTAGTACCCCTTGTGGCTTTAATTACTGAAACATAAACTGTTAGAGCTGTGTATCAAAAACAATAAAGTTTGGGAAACCTTATTTTATATCACTTTTTTTACCCCATATCACTTAACACTTTCATTTAATAAGCAAATGCTTATGCTCATTTGCATGTATTTGCAGATTTATTTATAATTGTTTTCTATTTTTCATGTGGGAATCATAGTAGTAGAAGTAAGAGTAATACTAGTAACTAACCATTAGCAGTAACTAATACTAGTACCTAATGATTGTTAAGTAATTACTATATCAGGCTCTCTTCTAAGTATTTTTTACATGTATTACCTTACTTAATCTTCATGACAAACCAACAGCTACTGCTGTTCTCCCCATTTTACAGGTGAACAAAGTGAGGCACAGAGAGGTTAAGTAGTGTATGAGAATGAAAAAGAGGAAAAAAAGTAAGAGGAGTGATAGAACTGTAGCAGCAATGCAGAGCACTCTGTGTTGCATCACAAGAAATGGTACCAAACCCTGATTCTGCAAGCAGCGTGACCATAAATGAGCTGCTTAAACTCTGTGAGAGGCTTGGTCCTCATTTGTGAGATGGGCTGCCTGATCCCACTTCAGAGCTTTCTGTCTGGGAACCCTAGGGTGCTCTGTAAATGATAAGGAGGCTTAGTGATGTTAGCCAGCTGGTATTGGTCAAGTCTCACCTTACTGGTTTCCTCTCCCGTTTCTCCCTCCACCACCCCAGGAAATAGGAGAACATTGGACACAGTGCATGCTCAGTCAGGGCTAACTGAATGAACCAGTAAAGGGCCAGAGCCAGCTGATACTTTCTTGAATGTAGGAAAAGTAAGTGACAAGGCTGAGACATGGTGAGACAGCTGCCCATGACAAAAGCGGAAGAGTTGGAACTTCAAAGAATTCCAAGGGTATGACTATTGAGTTTCATGAAAAGTCAGAGGGTCCCCAAATTCACTGCAGCCATTATAGAAAATAGGCACTGCCAAATAAGGCCTGGGGAAGCACCGTTGACTTACTTCTGGGAAATGATATGATAGGGGAAAGGCTTTGCATCTGGACAAGGCTGGGTTGGTGACTTAGTTTTGTTACCTTCTAGCTGTGTGATCTTGGAGAGGTCAATGATCCTCTCCAAGACTCAGTTTTCATATCTATAAAGTAATGATAACATTAGTACAAGCTCATAGGATTGCTGTGATGAGTCAGCAGGATATTGTGTTCAGTGCAAGGCCTGGCACACAGGAAGCATTCAATACAGTTTAACAAGTATTAGTATTAACGTTTGTATTAGTATTTGTATTAGATTAGCATAAGTATTAGTATTAATGTTCATAGGTTTTATGACCCTCCAAGCTCTTAGGGGGCTTTGTATCTTATCTGTTTCATTGTTTTAGGATTCTTTGTCCCTCCATAGTATAGGAAAGAACTTGGGATGTTATAGCCACACTTGGTAACTGGCTACTCACCACAGGTAACTATGATTGAAAAAACATGGAAGTCATGCCTTCAAAGCTTTTTATTCATGGGGAGAAAAATGCAGTTTTACAATGTGCAACTACTGCACATTACTATGCATTAAAAATAGACAGGTTCTCCCAAATAGCTCTAGGGAAAAAAAAAAAAAAAAAAAACACTACAAGAGCTATTTTAAAAGGGTTTAACCTCAATCCTTTAAGAGAACAGTGGCGATAGAGCTTTAGATTTGGGAGGAAGTCTCCAAGATCCCCTGTCTAGCCCTCCTGTACAAGATCCTTCATTAATTGACCTTAAAAATATCACAAAGTAGCAATTCATGACATCAGACTAACATAGAATAGATCTGCTCCTTAAGCACAAATGGACCCTCATGTTTTACTCATTGCTTCACATTATTACTTGATTGTTGCCTGAGGGGAAATTGTGGCTGCCACAACTGGACCATGTTGTCTTCTCTTGTATCTCCACTTCGCCTGGTCTGGGGAGGAGCAATCAGTTCTTTTTGGTCAACTATCTTAGGATGCACTAGTGAGTGCCCAGGAAATAGAGTTTAACTTATTAGCTGTAAGTCGAATACTCTTGCTCTCTGGTCTGATTAAAACAGATGAAAGACTAAATGTGCATCCTTGATGACTCAGGATTCATTTGAGCCTGCACCCATCCCTCTTTCACATGTAGCTGTTATCCACCAATTCTGCTAGATCCAGATCAGACTTTATCTCCTTCAGGGAAACTTTTGGACACACACACACAGACTGGGTCACAGGCACTCTTTCATATACAGAAGGTCCCCGACTTACGATGGTTCAACTTATGATTTTTCAACTTTACGATGGTGCAAAAGAGATGTGCATTCAGAAGAAACCAAACATGGAATTTTGAGTTTTGCTTTTTTTCCAGGCTAGTGATATGGGGGACGACACCCTCTCGTGATGATGGGCGGGCCAGCAGCCACAGCTCCCGGCCAGCCACAAGGTCACCAGGGTAAACACCCTATCCACTGACAACCATTGTGTACCCAGACAACCATCCTGTTTCTCACTTTCAGTACAGTAGTCAATAAATTACATGAGATATTCAACACTTTATTATAAAACAGGCTTTTTCTTAGATGATTTTGCCCAACTGTAGGCTAATTTAAGTGTTCAGAGCATGTTTAAGGTAGGCTGGGCTAAGCTATGATGTGCAGTAGGTTAAGGTATATTAGATGGATTTCAACTTAACAATATTTTCAACTTATGAGGGGTTTATTGGAATGTAACCCCACTGTAAGTCGAGGAAGATCTGTATTCCAATAGCATCCTTTGCAAACCTCTGTCATGGAGCTTAACAACCTGTACGTACAGTAATTATAGATTTGCTGCTCAGTCCCCACCAGCCTACAGAGACTCTCGCTTTCGACTTCACATTTCCAGTCCTAGCACACTGCCTCACATATTATAGTTCCTTAAGAAATGTTGGATGAAGGATGCACTTTGATTAATGGTGGCAAAGCTCTACCTTCAGCTCTCTCATCCCACTAGCCTGCCATGGAGCCTGGGATATTATCTCAAAGAAAGCCATCCACACATTTAAAAAGACTATGAACAAGCTAAATATTAGTCATCCAAATATTATTTTCTCATTGAGTTGCCTTAACAAGTGGCAAGAACAGATGGCATTCAAGACATGTTATCATTATAAAAGTATGAACATCTTATTTGTTTTTTAAAAAAAATTTAAAAGAACCTGCACATAACTGCAGACTATTTCGAGAGCAGCCATGGGAAAACTGGTATGGGGAGAAACACCGTGATTTGGCTTTTTCCTGTTCAGTCTTGCCCTGTCATCAGTTTTCCTCAATGGCCATTTCCTTTCTGTAAATGTGATGAACTCTCAAAATTGAGTTCTGAGACAAGTTTGATTTTATTTTTCTCTGGGACAAAAGAAGCACAGATTACACACCCGCTATGTGCCATGTACTAGCTACAATGTAGATTCACAGGGCTCCTCTCCACATTCTTCTATAAGCATTAATGAAATTTTACTATAAAGTTAAGGCAGCAGCAATGAAGAGAAGGTCACTATGATCAGTTTGGATTTGATATAGTGCCAGGAACTGAAATTTAGAATCAGGGACCCTGACCTCATAAATGTCCCTACCCGTGTAAGTACACAACATCCTCCTTACAGAAAAGTCCCAGCCAGCAATTTTGAATAGAAAGCTAAGCACTAAGATCAATAGAGCAATATTTTATGAAATTCAATTCATCAGAAGATTTGACGCTTTAGAGGTGATGGAATGTCTTATTTATTGGCAATCATGGAAACTTCGGGAATGTTTGGTGCAGTGAATACTAAAGCCCAAAGTTGATTTGAAATTTCCTGTCCTTGAAAGAAGACAATGATGGAGAGTTGCTTTTGAAAGCTGAATCTCAATCCCAAAACCTCATAGCCATGTTACAAGTGAGCCAAGATTCTGAGCCAAAATGAAAGTGTCATTTGCAACAAGTTTTAAGAACTGCTTTTACCAAAAGCAAAAGCAAAAACAAACAAACACAAAACTAGCATATCTTTACAAGTGGGTACAACATACAAAAAATTAGCCTTTAAATTTTATCCCTATGCCAACCTTCTCCCAAATGAAATTGAAACAAATAGGTGAAAACTGACAATCACTAAATGCAGTGTGGTATCCTGGATTGGATCCTGGAACAGAAAAATGACACAAGTGGAAAATCTGATGGAATCCAAATAAAATCTATAGTTTAGTTAGTAGTGATGTATCAATGTTAATTTCTTAGTTGTGACAAATCACTGAGGAAGAGACATGAAATACGAAAAAGAATGTGAGACTTGGAATCCATCCAAAGGCATGAATATGGAACTCCCCTCTCTGGTTATTAGCTGTCCCTGTGGTTAAGTTCTTAACCTGCCTGAGCCTCAGTTTCCTCATCTCTAAAAACAGGCATAATTAAATCCTCTTCATGTAATTATTATAATGATTAAATGACAGAACATACAAAACGAACTTGTAGATAGTAAATGTTCAGTGCACATCAGTTTAATTTAGTCAAAGACCAAGACAAGGTAAGTGTCAAAAACCAAAGAAGAGATTTTTTTTTTTAATAGTGGGAAATCTTTGTCAAAGGCACCTCCTGCAACTTCTGGACAACCAGGAAAGCCTCATTTCAAGGACAGGAAAAGTTGACAGGCTTTGCCAGTGTTGCCCATCAGGGACCTCTGGCAAGAGTCTGCATAAGGTTGAATTTGGCACAATCCATTTCTCACCTTAAGTAAACACCCCGATTAATGTATTCATATTTCAGTCCTCTGACTCATGGAAAAATCCTTTTTTCTCCAATTTACTTCCAAGTTATTTGAAGTAACAGCAACCTTACTTTCCTAGGTAAGTTCCTCTATAGATAAGAATTGCTTCAAGGGAAAGAATCCTGATTCTATTTGTAACTTATTTTTTCTTATCTCTGGTTTTGGAGAAATAAATAGAAAATAAGCAGAAATAAGCAAACTGACATTTATTTATCTTCCCATCTCCTTTGAAATAGATTTCCAAGCAAATTAAATATCAGTTAAGGAAAGTACAGCTCAGAGAAGCTGAGCAACCTGCCCAACACCACCCAGCTAAGAGCAGAGGAGTCAGAACTTGAACCTGACTCTAAGAGCTGTTCTCTCTCCTCTATGTCACCCAACCACTCCACTGCAGTCAAGCTGAAGAATATTAGTGGAACTGATCTTTCCTGCCTGGTTTTTCCATCCAAAGCAGGGCTTCCCAGCATGGTTGGGTAGCATGTCAGAGGATCCTGCATAGGATCCTGCATGCCTGTCCTGCATAGAGACTTGTGGAATTCATTCCATCTATTTCTATATTTAAAACCAAATAGGTACCTTTTTGCTCTTGGATGCAGATTATAGAATCAAGCAAGCCTGACTATGGAGTCCTTGCTCTTAAAGGAGCTACTCAAGGTGGAGCCTCTTAATGAGACACCCATTGGGCTGGATTGCCCTTACCCCCATCACCACAAAGTGCCTAGTTCTTCCTACACTACATGGACAACCCCAAATCAGCATGAGTTCCCAGCACCATTTTTTGCTTCCAAGCCTTGGTCCTGTACCCTTTTGCTGCCCAGCACTCCTGTTTTTTGACGGAATCCTGTTTACCTTACCTAAAGGATCCCCTGCCTTTTCATTCTGGATTTCACACTTGGTACTACCTACCTAGTATTAACCTCAGCTTCTTCTTTCAGGTGTGATCTCAGGGCTCTCAGACTATATACTCCTGACTTTCCCAGGTATCCATTTGTCTGCCTGGCCTGAGTCACCTCAGCCCTCCAAAGCCTTTCCCAGACCCCTCCCAGGTTCCTGACTTTCCTGCTGGATTGCCTGAGCTCAAAACATACACACACACAGCTGCCTGAATTGCAAGCACTCATTAGCATTAAATGCCAAGTTTCGGGAATAACCAGCCTTCTTGTTACAAGTAAATCAGAGATCGCTGCGTTAATGCAGTAATGGAAATGTAATGAAGGAATTTATTGTCCCTGAAAGACACTGTCTGCCACACAAACCCCATGGGGTATCTCCAGACAGTAAGTACAGCTCCACGCCTCTAATTCCTCTGGCCCATAATTATCTCAGGAGTACCATGACCCTGCAGTTCTCCCTATTAAAAGTATATCTCTTTACAAAATGAACTGTGCTTTATTGAATTGCATCATTTTGATCACTGGAAATTGACATATGGGCTCATTAGCCAGGAAGTTGGGTAGTTAATTTATGAGGTTTCCTCAGATCCTGTCCCAGACCACTCATTGAGGGAGCTAAACAGCCCACGATGAACTGGAAGAAAGTTATTCTGGCAGAGTTGTATTATATATCTCTCATTACAGAGATAATGAACAGAAAACTTTACTGGTGCAGATATTGCTTCCTACCCCTTGCTCCCCCCTCCCACCTCAAAATGATTTTGCTTTATTGCAACCCGAAACCATTTGATGGGCACAGTCTTATTCTGCTCATTAGCACCATTTTTCGTTTAAAATCCTTCAACTACTGAGATGAAAAGGCGATTTGAGTCTTTGCCTTTATCTTTAATATTTAAAACTGTGTTCACACAGCCTTTTAAAAATCAAATATTGATGCTGCTACCTGTTGTTCTTCAAAGTGGAGCAATTATACTGCAGGCCCTTCACGGCAAGCCTGTCTTTATTAGAAATGAGAATGGAGATGTTAAGGAGGCATTCATTTCTTTCCCTCTTCATGGCCTCCCCCATCCGCCCTGGATGGAAAGCTGGGAAGAGCGTTTGGCTCTTATTAAAGAAAAGTGCTGAGGCAGCCTCCCGAAAACACCTAGTGGGCAGACTGACAAGGGATATGGAGATGCAAGAAGCATCCTCAAAGTAGATTCTGCAGAATGGTGCGGCACCCTTGGAACTCTACAGCCTGCTAGGCTCTCAGCCAGTTTGCCCACAGGAGGCCTGCTTACTTCAACCTCTGCAACCTAGATTCCTGTAGAACAGAGGTTCGTAATGGTTCCACACTGCCCTCTAGTGACTGCTCCCAGAAGCTATGAGCATCATGCAGTCCTCAGCTGCATTCAGCAGTATCTAACCCAGGACCTGCCCTGTGCCAAGGATGAGGGATATTGAGGTGAATAAGACATGCAGCCTGTCCTAAAATTCCTCATAGTTCTTGGAGGGGAAAATACATAGGCAGATAATTACAAAGTAAAGTGTATGCATTATTACACAAGAGAAAGTTCAGAATGCCAAAGGAATTCTGGACAGGACAGCATCATCACCATGCACGTAAAGTCTCAAAAGACTTTGAGGAGGTGATCTGGAAAGATGAGAAGTGTCTTTCTAAGCAGACAAAAAGGAGACATAGCTCAGGGCCTGTGTAGGGGCTGCTGTGCCACTACAAATTTGTATGAGCAATTAGGAGACAATTGTAAGAGTTTAGTTGAGAGTGTATCATCAATTTTAAAGATGCACATTTTCTTTTCATGTTTTAACATCTCTTTGGGATGCCTTCTATAATGATGGTGTTTATCATTTTATATGTAGTATTTTCTCTTTTCACGATGGGACATAAAATCATGGTGCATTTTACAAATCTATGACATCTGAAATTTGAGGAAACACAGTAAAATAAGGGCTTAAATTAGGCAGTGGCTAGGGGTGGAAAGAAGAGGACAGCATAAAGTAAAGGGACAGAACAAGAGGTAGTGTGCAGACAGAGAGAAGGGGACAGATTATAGAGGCTTTGGGGAGGTGGGATTTTTTTTTTTTAATTGTTGAATGATTGTATGTCAGAGACAAAGACGAGGAGAGTTCTTCTGTGGAGTGTGTGGGGGGGGAGGGGTGTGTGTGGCAACAATTGGAAGAAACTAGTAAAAACAGGTTTTACTATGAATATTTCAGGTTCTTTGATTATAAAGGAGGTAGGGAGTTGCATAACAGAAAGGTGTTCTGAGATCACTTCATTACATAGAAATATGCACGGGTTTTCAACGGAGTAGGATGATGGAAGCAGGACAGGGAGGGCATGTGGGAAAGAACTGGATGATATTTCTTTTTGGCTCTCTGGGTTTGAGATGGTCTTCTGCCTATAGGAAACAGGAGCACAGCATTGCCTTTAATGTGCTCTAATTCATCTGGTGAATATGCTTTCCTGATATCAAGTGTACAAATAACTTTTGAGCCATTCACTATTTTTGTCACGGATGAAATTGAAAAGTACCATTTGCTTCCCCCATCCTGAATACCCAGAGAGCTGATTTCAGGATCTGTAGCAAAGAATCTCCACCCCCACAGCACACACACCACACTGCCTTCCTTCAGTAGGCATTTTACTACAGTAAGGACCCAAATTGGCTCATGTAACTGTCACTTCAGAGCCATGAAATAGAATAACAGTTGCATAAAATTGAGTCATGTATTTCTGAGATATTGGTTATTGCAGTATTTATCTTCTCATCCCTAAAGTGAGATTTGAGCTTGTGCTGTCAGCTACTTAGCCATTTCTTTTGGGCTTTTATTGGTTGTTGGTTTTTAGATTTTATTCCTATTAGTCAAAGACTGGGGAAGAGGGAGAAGAGGGTTGACAGGGGTGGTGATGGTGGTGGTAGAGGTAATAGGCATTACAGAGGAGAGCGAGAGCCAGGCTCTCTGTGATACAGAAATGTGGCAAATCAACAGAATCAGCATAGTAGGACAGAGCATGCCAGCAGGTAATTATTTTTTAAGAAAAGTGTGCTTTTCTAACATAATTTTGCATTATAGTGAAAAGAGTGGGACAGACATGCATTCAAATCCTCCCTCCTTTGCTTGCTGGCTGTGCAACCTCGACAAATCCCTGAACCTCTCAGAGCCCAGTTTTCCTTATCTGTAGCACAGAGAACCTCACAGATTTTGCTAACAAGTAAAGGAGATGAGCTGTGTAAAGCACTAGCAGGGAGTCTGTCACACCTGGTCACAGATACTCTGTGTCACCCCCACCCTTGTTCCTGTCTCAATCACTCCAGGAACACTGACTAGTCACTTTTTCCATTCCCCTTTGCACCTCTTATATTTTCCTATCCTCAGCTCTTCGTTATCCTAAGTATCTCTGGACATCCACATCCTACTCATCTCCAAAGCCCATTTCAGATGCCAACTCCTCTAGGAAACGTCTCTGGCACTCCTGAACAAAAGTCATCTGTCCCTCCTCAAAGCCAATGTAACAGCTCAGTATGCAGTCCACATGGGCTCTTTCACATTTACCACCTCTGACACTCATAGCTCTGTAACCTATTTGCCCTCGCTGAGTTTCAGTTTCTTCATCAAAATTGTGATAATAAAAATATCTGCCTCCTGCGGCAGCAGCCAGGATCAAGTTGCTAATGCAAGCACAGTGGCAGACACACAGGCTCGACAGATGGTAGTGATGCTGATGTCGTCGTCATAGTAGATCTAGATGTGACCTCTAGTCAGAAAGTGTAATTTCCTTGGCTGCATGCTTCTAGAAAGGACACATTTTGTTTCTTGAAATTGGTGTCTTTTTTCACAGTCACCCTTCACTTGTTAGGGGCTACAGTAGTCAATGATGAAACCAATAAAATAAGTGCATCAGGGGTGGAGTCCTCTTTGAATTTCGGTTGTGAATTATATTTACTCATCAGCCAAAGACCCTAAGTCTTCCTTCCATGGCACAGGAAATGCTCATTATACTTGCAGAGTCACTGAAAAATGCAAAGCACATGAAAACTGGGCAATGATATGAAATCTCAAATGCACAGTTGTTAACTGACAAGACAAAGAGCTTTGATGAATATAGAATAAATGACCTTCATGTTGGGAACAGAGGCTGTCTAATCCTGGGAGGAGAAGAAGCAGTGGAATGGCAGCACTTGGGAACTCTTCCATGATCTCTCAACAAATACACCTGTGAGCAAAAGCATTCCCACTTTTATGTAATTTATCTTCTCAGCTTACTTCATGATTTTCAGATTCAACCAACTTCTTAGGAAGAATATTAAAAGATTTATAATTTAGATAATAGGACATTATACATTCTTAGTAAATAGCACTAGGCCATGCATTACTGGGTTTCAAGGTCAGTAGATTCTAAACACCAACCTAGGCAACTGTCATTTGTAGGCTCTCATGCATGGTTGCCCCATAAAATTTACTATATGAATCACAAAAAAAAAAAAAAAAAAAAGAGGAGAGGAAAAGAGAAAAGAAAAACCTGAACAGGTAGGGAGCTGTGTGCATGGATGGGAAAGAGATACAAGTTACTGACACTATACTCCTAATTTATTCCTGGGTGTTTAGTGCTCCTCAGAGTCTAGCATCTCCAGCAACTGCCCAGTTGGCTCAGTCCCTAATACAGGAGTATGAGAGAGAACAGATTGGGAAAGAAGACTGATTAGGCTACATTGTCCAATGTGGTAGCTGCTAACCACATGTGGCTATTGAGTAGTTGAAATGTGTCGAGTCTGAATTGGTATGTGCTTTGAGTGCAAAATACATACTGAATTTCAAAGACTTATTATGAAAAAGTAATGTAAAACATCTCATACTTTTTGTATAGGTTGCATGTTGAAGTAACCTTTTGGATGTATTGGGTTAAATGAAATATGTTCTTAATGTTAATTTTACTGTCCTACTTTTTTACATCTAACTATTATAAAGTTTAAAATTGCAAATGTAGCTTTGCTTTCTATTTCTATGGGCAGCTGCTCTAGACTAGCTCTTGGGCCCACATCATAACCATTGTACCACAGCCAAGGTTTAGCATCAGATGTGACTGTCCACAGAGTATCTTATTTCACTTTAAAAAATCATTTTGTTTACTTTTAAAATTCAAACAATACCAAATGGCACAAGATGAAAAATGAGTCTTGTACCCCCACCCCGCCCCTCCTTTTCCTGATTCCTCTTGGTTTCTCCCCAAGAGGTAAGCATCACCCCAGTTTCTTGTACACTCTACCAGAGGTACCAGGACACATTGCTCCCCAGTGCCCCCACTGCCTCCATCACTCCCTGTTATCTCATGCCTCGCCTATCTCATTTATGTTGCCTGCTGACCACTGTGAGCATTTGAGTATATCCTAGAGGGCAGCAGCTTGTGATAAACAAGAGTCCATAGGGACAAGAACACGGTGAGAGATAAATGTTAAATAATTAACTTGCATACAGTGACGTGAGGAATGAGCAACGGGACTTATTCTCAAACATTTGCTATTTCTAATTTCTTTGAAAAACTGGCACCAAGGATTCTAACCTGACCAGTGGGACCCGGGACACCCACATGGGGGAATGTTAAGAAGGTGATCTGTGTGCTCTGCTAGTGCCTATGTGCAATTGTGTCCACCAAGCTCCCCTTGGGAGGCATTTCCTCTTTGGAGACCAAATAACTGGAGATGGAGAATTATTTGCTTAAAGCCTTGTGAATCAGGGATTGAATTAAATGACATTAAGCTAGAAATAACTTTTCTAAGACAAGTTTTAGTATGTTAATTAAGGTGGACTAACCTTGAATTTTCACAGTTTAAGGATAAAAGGTGGCCTGAATGTGAGTCAATATATGTTTAGAAAGAGCTTTTATGCTATCATCTTTATAATTATTGAAGCAACTACTTACAGCATGGAGGATGGGGAAAGGGTAAAGAAAATTATTTTGTATTACTGTGCCCCACCCACCCCCAGCATTGCATATGTCAGACTTGGTTGAAGAAGATGGCAATTTCCTGAGTCCCACCTCAGACCTATCTGGTCAGTCTGGGGGTGGAGCTGGGGCTGTATCCAAATATGGTGCTCAGAACATCATCTTGTCCACTTCTTTGCAATAAATAGAAACCAAGCATTGTTCAGGTACCGGGGATACAGCAGGAAATAGGAAAGGTAAATTCGAACATGCCTATATTATTTCCCACCCCTCCAAAAAATATATTTAAATTTATAGGAGTGTACTCAACCTATACTTGATTTGAGCTAGCACAGGTAACTAAGGTGTTTTCCCAGCCCACAAAAGGAACAGAGAAGCAGATATTTCCATGGGGGCAGTAATGCTGGTCAATCAGCTAATACCACCTTGATTTTCTTTACTCTATCCAATTGGTCACTCATTAGAGAGTCCAAAATGTTGGATACAGACAACCAACAATGAGAGGCTTGGCAAGAACTCTGGAGCACTCAAAGGCTTGGCAAGAACTCTGGAGCACTCAAATCTAGCAGGCTAAGATTTAAACCAGAGTTCTAGTCCAGCTAAGGGAATTGGAGAACTAACCCTGAAACCAAAACTGAACCACAGTGATACAGAGGAGGCCTGCTTGCTGAGGGTTAGGAGAAGCACAGTGAAGCAGAAAGAGACCAGATTTGAAATCAGACAGTCTGCATCCAAACTCTGACTCTTTAGCTCACTAGCTATGTGACACTGAGCAAGTTGCATAACCCTCTGTGTGTTAGTTACCTCATCCAGAAAATGGGAAGATCACACCTACCTTGCAGATTTCGTGTAAGAATTTAAAATGTTCATAAAGCACCTAAGAAGACACAGAAGGCAACTTATTAAATTTAAATTTTATTCATAAGACTAAATTATTAAAATAATATTAAATTAATGAAATCATTGGTTGGCAGCAGTGGCTCAATAAACAATTAATATATAGGACTCACACCTGGAAACCTACACACCAGAGCTATAGTGGAAAAACTCATTCCAGACACCTCTCTCTGCCATCCACTCCCTGGTCAGATAGTGGGCAATGCTGGGGTATCGGTGAAGGGCTTCAGTGCCAACAACTATGTGAGGCAAGAACATGCCCAGCCTAATGCCAGCCACCTGCCCATGGTCCCCTTGAGAGAGATGGAGGATAAAGAACATTCTCTTTATGTAGCCTACACCTTTGCAGATCAGGCAACATCTTTCACACCGGTCTCAATTCCTCCTGTCATTACCACCAGCACCAATCATGTTCAAGGGATGCTTTGCTGCAGTGGCACTGCGTAGCATCCCTGAAGAGTTAGAATTGAAAGATACCATCTGTTATTTGAAGAGTCAATATTGCCACACATAGGTTCATTTTTTATCTTAATAACAATAATAGGATTAGTATAATAACAAGCAGCACATTTGATCATTTCATCTGGTTTTTCAATACTGACTCCAAAATCCTAGTCTCTTCACATAGGAAGAGCAGTGACTCAGATGGATGGGCTAGAGAGACGAGTAAACTTAGCATTCCTAAGGAAGAATCTATCCTCCCTGAAGGGTTAAGAGTGGTGGGTGAGATCTTGAAAGTATTTCAACCCTCTTGTGCAACTTCATCTATGGCAACTCAAAGCCGATCATTCTGGTCCAGTTCCATTTTCTTTTTTACCCACATCTCAGTCAGTTCCTGTCTAACTGCTCCAACCCACGAGCTCCAAATATTTATCTTCTCTTTCTTTCAAAGCTACGTTGCAAAAATACCTGCTCCTAACACTCCACATCCTTTGTCTCCATCTCCCTTCTTAGCATCTAATCCTCTCCATTTCTACTCAGTGCTCTAAAATCTACATGGCACAAAACATCTGGGCAAGCACTGAGAGGAGCTCCATATCCAGATGAATGATATCATGTAAATGGTATGTCCAGATGTCAGGCTGATTTTTTTCTATTTTCTATTTTTCTATTTGTGTATCCACAGCCTTAGTGCTCCAGCATTTCTAACTGAGTCAGTATGTTAGCGTACCCTCCGTGTTAAGTAATTTAAAGGATAAACAAAAGAATAAGAGGAAGGGGAGATGTGCTGTACTGAGCAAGAGACAGAGTTAATTGGTTGATTTCTAGTCTCGGGTCTGCCACTTGTACAATCTTAGATAAGTCTCTCAAACTCCCTGTGTCCCAGTTTCCAGGTTTATTGAGTAAAATGTTGGGCTTGATTATCTCTAAAGTCCTTTTAACTCTAAAATCCACTCTACCCTAATTTTGCCAATTTATGTATATGCTACACTGTAGTGAGGCCAATAATTTGACTCCAGTTGTTTCTGCCACATTGTTTATCCTTGCAGTGATGCCTCCAGAGTGCCTATATGAACAAGCAGCCTACTGGCTTCTTGAATTCAGCCTTTACAAATCAGCCCTTTGGCATCTTGAGCTACTCAGCAGGAAACCAGACTAAGTGTTGTTCTTAAATCTCTTAGGCTCATTAATTACATTCAGAGAAGACCTATTACACACCTCAGCAGAGCGGTTAGAGACACATGATAGGAAACCTCTGTTGCCAAGAAAGGACACCTAATTTATATGACATGATTGTCGGACCTTCTTCACTAATTCCGTTAGGCACTAAGCCAACATTATGAGCTTGGTCACCCAGTTGCTAACCCAACACTAGGATAGTCAGGTATGATCCATTTCTCAGCAACCAGCAAGTTGTGGATTGGGATTTGCCCTGCCACCTGGGGGCTTAGAAATCTCCAAGGATATTCAGGCCAGGCCTGGTGAAACAAATTAAACCCAGTTTGGCATATCTGTGGGGAACCATAGTTGGGCTTTAAGAGTTTATCCCCAATCCCAGAAGCTACTTATAATCTAAATGATTTCCCAAACACTCTTTCTGCCAACTTCTGACCTATTCTTTTTTAAGACCTGTAGAATTTGGAATCAAACAGGCCACGGCTGGATTCTGGCTCTGCCAATTTCTAACTCCGCGGCTTTAGCTAGAGTCATGTTACCCCTTTGAGCCTCCATCTCCTCCTCTGTAGAACATGGATAATAATGCCTTCCTCACATGGGCAGTGTAGGGATTAAGTGGAGACACTAAGTGCAAGGCCTAGCACACACCACAATCCCTGTTGCTGTCATCGATGTTAGGGTTACAGCCACCAGCCCAATGTGTTCACCCAAATTACAGTAAAAGACAATCTGCTAGAGAAGACTGTACCCTAAAGGCAAGAGTGCCAGCACTCCTCTGTTAGGAGTGAGCAGGGCCTCTGCCAGCTCTATATAGAAAAATAAATTGGGACCATTATCAAATTTCTAAAGTTTACAGAGTCAGTGAAAAATGGAGTGCAGCATCTCTATGGTAGCTTTGAAGGTGTTGTCTGAGACAGTGGGAAGACCACGAGTTTTGGGTCATAAAGTCTTCTTTTGAGTGCTAGTGCCCTCGCTTGCTCTTCATATAACCTTGAGTAGAGTCTTTAGCCTATCTGTACCTAGTTTTCTGATCCATAAATTGACGCAGCATCTGACACATAGTAAGTCCTCAAAATTTGTGGGTGCCCTCCAACCTGTATCTCCCAACCAACTAAATGCAAGTAGCCCTGTGCACGTCAGATGGCTGTCTCTCTCTTTTACACAGTTGAAATTCTGTTTCCTGTCTGATACTCCATTTGTAGTGTTACATTTCTGTATAAGCTGTGGGGAATTATTTCTGAGTATTTAGAGATTTCAGTCAGACTGCCTTGAGAGAGAATGAAATGGAAATGTCACATAAGCTTTGTAATACACCAAACGAGTAACTACTTATTGAATCTTTTGTAATTTCTGAAGGTAAGGTTTACTCAAGCTTAGCTGTCCACAGCAAACATCAACCCTACAAGTGCTATCTCCTTTAAAACAAAAGATTGTCAATGTGCTTATTTTGTGAATTGAGTCTTTTTAAAAAGTTAAGTTTTTTTAAAAAGCTACCCCTCCTCTTTTTTTTTTTTCCAATCTGGTAACAGGAAGTTTGACAACCTGAGGGACTTGTGCCAGAATCACCTCTGATGCCCCGTGCAAACTCAAGGATAAATCTACCTTGTTGTGCATATATCTTTTGATGGAAAAAAAAAAGTTAAATTGTTTCTTTACAATTGTTCTATAGCTCAGACATACATTATTTTTTTGACAACTTTATTGGAGTATAATTGCTTTACAATGGTGTGTTAGTTTCTGCTTTATACAAAGTGAATCAGTTATACATATACATAAGTCCCCATATCTCTTCCCTCTTGCGTCTTCCTCCCTCCCACCATCCCTATCTCACCCGTCTAGGTGGTCACAAAGCACCGAGCTGATCTCCCTATGATATGTGGCTGCTTCCCACTAGCAATCTATTTTATGTTTGGAAGTGTATATATGTCCATGCCACTCTCTCATTTTGTCCCAGCTTACCCTTCTCCCTCCCTGTATCTGCAAGTCCATTCTCTAGTAGGTCAGCGTCTTTATTCCCATCTTGCCCCTAGGTTCTTCATGACCATTTTTTAAATTCCATATATACGTGTTAGCATACGGTATTTGTTTTTCTCTTTCTGACTTACTTCACTCTGTATGACAGACGCTAGGTCCATCCACCTCACTATAAATAACTCAATTTCGTTTCTTTTTATGGCTGAGTAATTTCCATTGTATATATATGCCACATCTTCTTTATCCTTTCATCTGTTGACGGGCACTTAGGTTGCTTCCATGTCCTGGCTATTGTAAATAGAGCTGCAATGAACATTTTGGTACATGACTCTTTTTGAATTATGGTTTTCTCAGGGTATATGCCCAGTAGTGGGATTACTGGGTCGTATGGTAGTTCTACTTTTAGTTTTTTAAGGAACCTCCATAGGGTTCTCCATAGTAGCAGTATCAATTTACATTCCCACCAACAGTACAAGAGGGTCCCGTTTTCTCCACACTCTCTCCCGCATTTATTGTTTGTAGATTTTTTGATGATGGTCATTCTGACCGGTGTGAGGTGATACCTCATTGTACTTTTGATTTGCATTTCTCTAATGATTAATGATGTTAAGCATTCTTTCATGTGTTTGTTGGCAATCCATATATCGTCTTTGGAGAAATGTCTATTTAGGTCTTCTGCCCATTTTTGGATTGGGTTATTTGTTTTTTGACATTGAGCTGCATGAGCTGCTTGTAAATTTTGGAGATTAATCCTTTGTCCGTTGTTTCATTTGCAAATATTTTCTCCCATTCTGAGGGTTGTCTTTTCGTCTTGTTTAGAGTTTCCTTTGTTGTTCAAAAGCTTTTAAGTTTCATTCGGTCTCATTTGTTTATTTTTGTTTTTATGGCCATTTCTCTAGGAGGTGGGTCAAAAAGGATCTTGCTGTGATTTATGTCATAGAGTGTTCTGCCTATGTTTTCCTTTAAGAGTTTTATAGTGTCTGGCCTTACATTCACGTCTTTAATCCATTTTCAGTTTATTTTTGTGTATGGTGTTAGGGAGTGTTCTAATTTCATTCTTTTACATGTAGCTGTCCAGTTTTCCCAGCACCACTTCTTGAAGAGGCTGTCTTTTCTCCACTGTATATGCTTACCTCCTTTATCAAAGATAAGGTGACCATAAGTGCCTGGGTTTATGTCTGGGCTTTCTATCCTGTTCCACTGATCTATATTTCTGTTTTTGTGCCAGTACCATACTGTCTTGATTACTGTAGCTTTGTAGTATAGTCTGACATCACAGAGCCTGATTCCTCCAGCTCCATTTTTCTTTCTCAAGATTGCTTTGGCTATTCAGGGTCTTTTGTGTTTCCATACAAATTGTGAGATTTTTTGTTCTAGTTCTGTGAAAAATGCCAGTGGTAGTTAGATAGGGATTGCATTGAATCTGTATATTTCTTTGGGTAGTAGAATCATTTTCACAATGTTGATTCTTCCAATCCAAGAACATGGTTTATCTCTCCATCTATTTGTATCATCTTTAATTTCTTTTTTCAGTGTCTTATAATTTTCTGCATACAGGTCTTTTGTCTCCTTAGGTAGGTTTATTCCTAGATATTTTATTCTTTTTGTTGCAATGGTAAATGGGAGTGCTTTCTTACTTTCTCTTTCAGATTTTTCATCATTAGTGTATAGGAATGCAAGAAATTTATGTGCATTAATTTAGTATCCTGCTACTTTACCAAATTCATTGATTAGCTCTAATAGTTTTCTGGTAGCATCTTTAGGATTCTCTATGGAGAGTATCATGTCATCTGCAAACAGTGATAGCTTTACTTCTTTTCCGATTTGGATTCCTTTTTTTTCTTTTTCTTCTCTGATTGCTGTGGCTAAAACTTCCAAAACTATGTTGAATAATAGTGGTGAGAGTGGGCAACCTTGTCTTGTTTCTGATCTTAGTGGAAATGGTTTCAGTTTTTCACCATTGAGGACGATGTTGGCTGTGGGTTTGTCATATATGACCTTTATTATGTTGAGGAAACTTCCCTCTAGGCCTACTTTCTGGAGGGTTTTTATCATAAATGGGTGTTGAATTTTGTCAAAAGCTTTTTCTGCCTCTATTGAGATGATCATATGGCTTTTCTCCTTCAATTTGTTAATATGGTGTATCACATTGACTGATTTGCGTATATTGAAGAGTGCTTGGATTCTTGGGATAAACCCCACTTGATCATGTGTATGATGGTTTTAATGTGCTGTTGGATTCTGTTTGCTAGTATTTTGTTGACAATTTTTGCATCTATGTTCATCAGTGATATTGGCCCGTAGTTTTCTTTCTTTGTGACATCTTTGTCTGGTTTTGGTATCAGGGTGATGGTGGTCTCGTAGAATGAGTTTGGGTGTGTTCCTCCCTCTGCTATATTTTGGAAGAGGTTGAGAATGATAGGAGTTAGCTCTTCTCTAAATGTTTAATAGAATTCGCCTGTGAAGCCATCTGGTCCTGGGCTTTTGTTTGTTGGAAGATTTTTAATCACAGTTCCAATTTCAGTACTTGTGATTGGTCTCTGTATATTTTCTATTTCTTCCTGGTTCAGTCTCGGAAGGTTGTGCTTTTCTAAGAAGTTGTCCATTTCTTCCAGGTTGTCCATTGTACTGGCATATAGTTGCTTGCAGTAATCTCTCATCATTCTTTGTATTTCTGCAGTGTCAGTTGTTCCTTCTCCGTTTTCATTTCTAAGCCTATTGATTTGAGTCTTCTCCCTTTTTTTCTTGATGAATCTGGCTAATGGTTCATCAATTTTGTTTATTGTCTCAAAGAACAAGTTGTTAGTTTTACTGATCTTTGCTATTGTTTCCTTCATTTCTTTTTCATTTATTTCTGCTCTGATCTTTATGATTTCTTTCCTTCTGCTAACTTTGGGTTTTTTTCTGTTCTTTTTTCTCTAATTGCTTTAGCTGTAAGGTTAGGTTTTTTATTTTAGATGTTTCTTGTTTCTTGAGGAAAGATTTTATTGCTATAAACTTCCCTCTTAGAACTGCTTTTGCTGCGTCCCATAGGTTTTGGGTTGTCGTGTCTCCATTGTCATTTGTTTCTAGGTTATTTTTGATTTCCCCTTTGATTTCTTCAGTGATCACTTCGTTATTAAGTAGTGTATTGTGTAGCCTCCATGTGTTTGTATTTTTTACAGATTTTTTCCTGTAATTGATATCTAGTCTCAAAGCATTGTGGTCAGAAAAGACGCTTGATACAATTTCAATTTTCTTAATTTTACCAAGGCTTGATTTGTGACCCAAGATATGATCTATCCTGCAGGATGTTCCATGAGCACTTGAGAAGAAAGTATATTCTGTTGTTTTTGGATGGAATGTCCTATAAATATCAATTAAGTTCATCTTGTTTAATATATAATTTAAAGTTTGTTTTTCCTTATTTGTTTTCATTTTGGATTATCTGTCCACTGGTGAACGTGGGGTGTTAAAGTCCCCTACTGAGATTGTGTTACTGTCGATTTCCCCTTTTATGTCTGTTAGTATTTGCCTTATGGATTGAGGTGCTCCTACGTTGGGTGCATAAATATCTACAATTGTTATATGTTCTTCTTGGATTGATCCCTTGATCATTATGTAGTGTCCTTCTTTGTCTCTTGTAAAAATCCTTGTTTTAAAGTCTATTTTGTCTGATATGAGAATTGCTACTCCAGCTTTCTCTTGATTTCCATGTGCATGGAATATCTTTTTCCATCCCCTCACTTTCAGTCTGTGTGTGCCCCTAGGTCTGAAGTGGGTCTCTTGTAGACAGCATATATATGGGTCTTGTTTTTATATCCACTCAGCCAGTCTATGTCTTTTGGTTGGAGCATTTAATCCATTACATTTAAGGTAATTATCGATATGTATGTTCCTATTACCATTTTCTTAATTGTTTTTGGTTTTTTACTGTGGGTCATTTCCTTCTCTTGTGTGTCCTGCCTAGAGACGTTCCTTTAGCATTTGTTGTAAAGCTGGATTGGTGATGCTGAATTCTCTTAGCTTTTGCTTGTCTGTAAAGGTTTTAATTTCTCCATCAAATCTGAAGGAGATCCTTGCTGGGTAGAGTAATCTTGGTTGGAGGTTTTTCTCCTTCATCACTTCAAATATATCCTGCCACTCCCTTCTGGCTTGCAGAGTTTCTGCTGAAAGATTAGCTGTTAACCTTATGGGGATTCTTCTGTGTGTTATTTATTGTTTTTCCCTTGTTGCTTTTAATATTTTTTGTGTGTGTTTAATTTTCGATAGTTTGATTAATATGTATCTTGGCATGTTTCTCCTTGTATTTATCTTGTATCAGACACACATTATTACAAACTGGCTCTCCTTCCATATGATTGATATTTGGAGAACAATTTTAGTATAACTGACTTTTTAAATTATATAATATAGAAAAAAATATATCTATATACTATATAACTACATATACCAACCTGTTAGTGTGGTGTCAACACAACTGGTTAAGAGCTGTTTGAACAAGATGTAGTAAAGAAAGCAAATGGGATTTGAAGGTAAATTTGATTGTTAATTTTATGTGTTAACTTGTCTGGGCCATGGTGCCTGGATATTTGACCAAAAATTATTTTGGATGTTTCTGTGAGGGTAGTTTTGTATGAGATAAACATTTAAGTCAGTGGGCTTTGAATAAAGCAAAGTTCCCTTCATAATATGGGTTGGCCTCATTCAGTCAGTTGAAAGTCTGAATAGAACAAAAAGAATGGCCTCCCCAGAGCAAGAAGTAATTCTGCAATATTTGGCCTTAGGACCTGAACTACAGTATCAACTCTTTCCTGGATCTCCAGCTTGCCAGCACTCCCTACAGATTTTGGACTTGCAACCTCCATAATCACATGAGCCAATTCCTTAAATAAATCTCTTTCTACATATATATACTCATTGTATTAATTCTGTTTCTCTGGAGAACCCTGACTAATATAAGTAATTCCAAACACACCGGGGGTTACTAGGCTATCAACCCATATTTGAAGAAAGCATTTTTAGGTAATCGGTTGTGCAATCTAATAATTCCCAGTGGTTAAAAGTACAGACTTTAGAGTCAGAGACATGTGGGATCAAGCCCTGGCTCCCTCGTTCATGGGATGTTTGCCTCAAGACGCAAAAGAGCCACAGAGACCAAGGAGAACAGGTATGCTTGTGGGAGGCCTCCACTCCATGCAGGGTTGGCCCCATATCTCCCCATCCAAGAAAAAGCAAACAGCACAGGGCTAAGTACCACACTAGGTTTAGTGACAGAGAAATTGTAAAGATTAATTAAGTTCATGTTCAGTATTTAGCACCATATCTGACACCATTTAAGGATTCAAACCAAGATGCCAACTGTTATAAACAGGATTGTTGCTTATTTTCAAAGAATGAAAATTCTCCTTAAAAGCACACTGGCTGAATTTATTTCCCTCTAATGCTGCAGTGTCAGCAGACTGAAAGAGGAGATGAGTCCCTTAATAAGTGGCCCTGGCTAATCATGAGCTGCCACAAAGCACTGTATCTGCTATATAAGAACAACCAATTTTACAAAATGAATTAACTGGGGGTAAATTTTTGCTTTGCAAAAGAACACATTACTTTTAGACTGTTTCAAGTAATCAAGATGATACTGATTGACACACAATCTTGACAGGCATTTCTGTCTGGAGCATCTGTTACCACTTCCCTCAATGCATTAAGCTCCACCCAGTCTCAAACCAGTGTAAATGTCTGCAGATGAGGCAGCCAAGGGACTTCCTGACTTTTGGGTTTCTCCAGGCCTCCTCCTGGGATGAACTTCAGCAGCCTAGTGTCCTTTCCAGTTTTCTATTTTCCTGAAAAAGAATCCTGCTGCCTCTGGAACTGTCTAAGCCCTGTACCTACAGCCTGGAGAAGAAATGAAAATCCCCAACATATTTTCCATCTGAAATGAGCTAAGATACTTGCATTTGCTCACATCAAGAAAGTTAGACTAGTCAGAAGGGAGTGGCAGGGCATATTTAAAGTGATGAAAGGGAAAAACCTACAACCAAGATTATTTTAACCAGCAAGGATCTCATTCAGATTCGAGGGAGAAGTTAAAACCTTTACAGACAAACAAAAGCTAGGAGAATTCAGCATCACCAAACCAGCTTTACAACAAATGCTAAAGGAACTTCTCTAGGCAGGACACACAAGACAAGGAAAAGACCTACAGTAACAAACCCAAAACAAGAAAATGGTAAGAGGAACACATATATTGATAATTACCTTAAATGTAAATGGATTAAATGCTCCAACCAAAAGACATAGACTGGCTGAATGGATACAAAAACAAGACCCATATATATGCTGTCTACAAGAGACCCACTTCAGACCTAGGGACACATACAGACTGAAAATGAGGGGATGGAAAAAGATATTCCATGCAAATGGAAATCAAAAGAAAGCTGGAGTAGCAATTCTCATATCAGACAAAATAGACATTAAAATAAAGACTATTACAAGAGACAAAGAAGGATAGTACATAATGATCAAGGGATCAATCCAAGAAGAACATATAACAATTGTAAACATTTATGCACCCAACATAGGAGCACCTCAATACATAAGGCAAATGTTAACAACCATAAAAGGGGAAATTGACAGTAACAAAATCATAGTAGAGGACATTAACACCCCACGTTCACCAGTGGACAGATCATCCAAAATAAAAATAAATAAGGAAACACAAGCTTTAAATGATACATTAAACAAGATGGACTTAATTGATATTTATAGGACATTCCATCCAAAAACAACAGAATACACTTTCTTCTCAGGTGCTCATGGAACATCCTGCAGGACAGATCATATCTTGGGTCACAAATCAAGTCTTGGTAAAATTAAGAAAATTGAAATCGTATCAAGTATCTTTTCTGACCACAACGTTATGAGACTAGATATTAATTACAGGAAAAAAATCTGTAAAAAATCCAAGTACATGGAGCATAAAAAATATACTACTTAATAACCAAGAGATCAGTGAAGAAATCAAACAGGAAATCAGAAAATACCTAGAAACAAATGACAGTGAAAACACGACCCAAAACTTATGAGATGCAGCAATAGCAGTTCCAAGAGGGCAGTTTATAGCAATACAATCCTTCCTCAAGAAACAAGAAACATCTAAAATAAAACACCTAACCTTACACCTAAAGCAATTAGAGAAAGAAGAACAAAAAAAAACCCAAAGTTAGCAGAAGGAAAGAAATCATAAAGATCAGATCAAAAATAAATGAAAAAGAAATGAAGAAAACAATAACAAATATCAATAAAACTAAAAACAGGTTCTTTGAAAAGATAAACAAAACTGATAAACCATTAGCCAGACTCATCAAGAAAAAAATGGAGAAGATGCAAATCAATAGAATTAGAAATGAAAAAGGAGAAGGAACAACTGACACTGCAGAAATAGAAAGGATGATGAGAGATTACTGCAAGCAGCTATATGCCAATACAATGGACAACTTCTTAGAAAAGCACAGCCTTCTGAGACTGAACCAGGAAGAAATAGAAAATATAAAGAGACCAATCACAAGTACTGAAATTGCAACTGTGATTAAAAATCTTCCAACAAACAAAAGCCCAGGACCAGATGGCTTCACAGGCGAATTCTATCAAACATTTAGAGAAGAGCTAACACCTATCCTTTTCAAACTCTTCCAAAATATAGCAGAGGGAGGAACACTCCAAAACTCATTCTACGAGGCCACCATCACCCTGATACCAAAAGCAGACAAAGATGTCACAAAGAAAGAAAACTACAGGCCAATATTACTGATGAACATAGATGCAAAAATCCTCAACAAAATACTAGCAAACAGAATCCAACAGCACATTAAAAGGATCATACTCCATGATCAAGTAGGGTTTATGCCAGGAATGCAAGAATACTTCAATGTATGCAAATCAATCAACGTGACAAACCATATTAACAAAATGAAGGATAAAAACCATATGATCATGTCAATAGATGCAGAAAAAGCTTTTGACAAAATTCAACACCGATTTATGATAAAAACCCTCCAGAAAGTAGGCATAGAGGGAACTTTCCTCAACATAATAAAGGCCATATATGACAAACCCACAGCCAACATCGTCCTCAATGGTGAAAAACTGAAACCATTTCCACTAAGATCAGGAACAAGACAAGGTTGCCCACTCTCACCACTATTATTCAACATAGTTTTGGAAGTTTTAGTCACAGCAAGCAGAGAAGAATTAGAAATAAAACAACTTAAATCGGAGAAGAAGAATTAAAACTGTCACTGTTTGCAGATGACATGATACTCCACACAGAGAATCCTAAAGATACTACCAGAAAACTACTAGAGCTAATCAATGAATTTGGTAAAGTAGCAAGATACAAAATTAGTGCACAGAAATCTGTTGCATTCGTATACGCTAATGATGAAAAATCTGAAGGAGAAATTAAGGAAACACTCCCATTTACCACTGCAACAGAAATAATAAAATACCTAGGAATAAACCTACCTAAGGAGACAAAAGACCTGTATGCAGAAAACTATAAGACACTGATGAAAGAAATTAAAGATGATACAAACAGATGGAGAGATATACTGTATTCTTGGACTGGAAGAATCAACATTGTGAAAATGACTCTATTACCCAAAGATATTTACAGATTCAATGCAATCCCTATCTAACTACCACTGGCATTTTTCACAGAACTAGAACAAAAATCTCACAATTTGTATGGAAACACAAAAGACCCCGAATAGCCAAAGCAATCTTGAGAAAGAAAAACAGAGCTGAGGGAATCAGGCTCCCTGACTTCAGACTATATTACAAAGCTACAGTAATCAAGACAGTATGGTACTGGCACAAATAAAAAAATATAGATCAATGGAACAGGATAGAAAGCCCAGAGATAAACCCACGCACATATGGTCACCTTATCTTTGATAAAGGAGGCAAGCATATACATTGGAGAAAAGACAGCCTCTTCAATAAGTGGTGCTAGGAAAACTGGACAGCTACATGTAAAAGAATGAAATTAGAATACTCCCTAACACCATACACAAAAATAAACTGAAAATGGATTAAAGACCTGAATGTAAGGCCAGCCAGACACTATAAAACTCTTAAAGGAAAACATAGGCAGAACACTCTATGACATAAATCACAGCAAGATCCTTTTTGACCCACCTCCTAGAGAAATGGAAATAAAAACAAAAATAAACAAATGGGACCTAATGAAAATTAAAAGCTTTTGCACAACAAAGGAAACCATAAACAAGATGGAAAGACAACCCTCAGAATGGGAGAAAGTATTTGCAAACGAAGCAACAGACAAAGGATTAATCTCCAAAATTTACAAGCAGTTTATACAACTCAATATCAAAAAAACAAACAACCCAATCCAACAATGGGCAGCAGACCTAGACAGACATTTCTTTAAAGAAGATATACAGATTTCCAACAAACACGTGAAAGAATGCTCAACATCACTAATCATTTGAGAAATGCAAATCAAAACTACAATGAGGTATCACCTCTCACTTGTCAGAATGGCCATCATCAGAAAATCTACAAACAATAATTGCTTCAGAAGGTGTGGAGAAAAGGGAAGCTTCTTGCACTGTTAGTGGGAATGTAAATTGATGAGCCACTATGGAGAACAGTATGGAGGTTCCTTAAAAAACTAAAAATAAAACTACCATATGACCCAGCAATCCCACTACTGGGCATATACCCTGAGAAAACCATAATTCAAAAAGAGTCATGTACCACAATATTCTTTGCAGCTCTATTTACAATAGCCAAGACATGGAAACAACCTAAGTGTCCATCGACAGATGAATGGATAAAGAAGATGTGACACATATACACAATGGAATATTACTCCATTATAATAATAATGGAATATTATTAAAATGAAATGAAATTGAGTTATTTGTAGTGAGGTGGATGGACCTAGAATCTGTCATACAGAGTGAAATAAGTCTGAAAGAGAAAAACAAATACCATCTGCTAACAATATATATGGAATCTAAAAAAAAAAAAAAAAATGTTTATAAAGAACCTAGGGGTGCAGGACAGGAATAAAGATGCAGATGTAGAGCATGGACTTGAGGACACGGGGAGGGGGAAGTGTAAGCTGGGACGAAGTGAGAGAGTGGCATGGACTTATATATCCTACCAAATGTAAAATACATAGCTAGTGGGAAACAGCTACATCGCACAGGGAGATCAGCTCGGTGGTGCTTTGTGACCACCCAGAGGGGTGGGATAGGGAGGGTGGGAGGGAGACGCAAGAGGGAGGAGATATGGGGATATATGTATATGTATAGCTGATTCACTTTGTTATGAAACAGAAACTAACACACCATTGTAAAACAATTATACTCCAATAAAGATGTTAAAAAAATAATAAATAAATAAAAACCAATGAACAAAATTGTTTTCCGTGGGAAAAAAAAAATAAAGATCATTAGACTTGGAATCAGGAGACCTGGGTTTGCTAGCTGTATGATTCTAGACAAGTCACTGAGCATTCACAAACCACTCTTACTTTTCTCACTTACATGGGCATCGTATCTCTCATCTCATTTTGTAGTGAATTAAAATAAAACAAAAAGGAGAACTGTGAGGCAGCCAGAGGCAACCTGGATATCCCCTGCAGCTTCAACGTCTCCATTCAGTTCTGTTTCCTGGTCTACATAATACAACTTTTTCCAACATGCTGTGCACCAAAGTAGTTCATTGGAATCACTATAATTAGCATTACAGGTAAAATGACACTGCTGCAGTGTTAATTACTTCAGTGCAGATGTACTGTTAGATATCATACATAATATTGTCAAGCCTTTTTTTTAAATTAAAGTGCAACAAACCATACCCTTGTTACACAGCTTTTTTTGATTAATATAAATTAATGTTATTTCAATGTCTGGAGGAAGGGTGGGGGAATAGGTGTGTTGCCTCTAATTGTGAGAACACATACGCAAATGGTAGAATTTCAGATGGATTCCCCATAACTTCCTTCTCCCACTCTGTTTTCTACATAATGGAGATTGTAAGCTCCATGAGGGCAGGGACCATGCCTGGTTTTACTCACCACACTATCCTCAGCTCCTAGCACACAGTCAGATGAATGAATGAAGATAGAGCCATAGAAGTAGAAGGAGTATGGAAGTATGGAGTGGAAGAACTAGAAGGCACACTGGTTTATTCCTGATTACCCTGGTTTCATGTTTGCTTCATGGCCTTCAAAATGATCTTGGATGCTTCCCACAACTGGAGCTTTAAAATCCAAAATGAGAGATAAGTGAATCATCACAATGCAGAAGTCTGTAAAAGTTCTTCATTGTGACTTTTAGAAAGCAACACTATATTCCACTGGGCTATGGGAAGTGGGTAAGATCAACACAGGTCCCACAAGGTCAGCTAGGCACCCATTGTCAAAAGTAAATGAAGGAAAAGAATGAAAATGTTTGACCATTAAATGTATTAATTCTCACAACAAACTCATGAGGGATTTTTTTTCCAATTTTTATGTGTGTAAAATACACATCTTAACCATTTTTACTTATACATTTCAGCAGTATTAAGTACAACCACCGTCCATCTCCAGAACTTTTTTTCATCCTGCAAAACTGTAACTCTATGCCCATTAAACAATAACTCCCATTCCTCTCTGCACCCCACCCCTGGCAACTACCATTCTACTTTCTATCTTTATGATTTTGACTACTCTAGGACTTCATGTAAGTGGAATCAATAAGTAATTACTGATAAGGAGGGATTTATTTCTATCATTCTCGTATTCATTCTCTATAAACCTTATAGTTTTTTATCCCTCATTTTCATAGGGGAAATTGTCTTATCTCTATTTTACAGTTAAGAAAACTGAGGCTTCAAGTAATTAACTGAACTTCTCAAGGTCACCAAGAGGCAGATTGGGAATCTTTTGACTCAAGAGTCCTTTATTCTTCTCTCTACTGTGTGCCATTGTGTTAATTACTGGGAAAATGCAGATGAGCATAGGACATGGTCCCTGCCTTGCTTCAATGGGCAAAAATTTTCTTAGGAACATTAGACAGACACATTGAGAGGATTTTATAAGTGCGGGGAAGCCTGATATACTTGCTCATTGGAACAGAGCACATATCCTATAAGAATTTGAAGCAGCTCCTGTTATGCAGCCTTGCATACTATAGGGGTCCATGGATGTTGCTTGTTGAATTAATGCAATTTGAAGAGAATTTGAGATCCAGCCCTGCTCTGTGGGATCTACGCTCCACAGCAAATGGATTTGACAATAGATAATAAGCACTGTAATAATGTGTACACCATCTGACCCAGAGTTTGCCTAATGAAATGTCTGCACTAGTAAAAAGGTTTATCCATAAGGATGTTCATTGCAGTATTTTTTTTTTATTGAGTGAAAGATTCTTTAAATTGTGTAGTGCTTTACAATTTTCAAAAGTTTCACAAAGATGATTTCATATAATCCCATGTTAACCCTTTTTTTCTACTACTCCTAAATTGCTCCTCCCTCCTTCCTTCTCCCCACTGGTAACCACTAGTTTGTTCTCTATATCTCATTGCAATATTTTTTAACAATAGTGAAAAAGTGAAAGGGCTGTAAAGATTCAATAATAAGTCATATATGTTTACAGTGGAATATTATGAAACTATTTCAAAGTGATATTGCAAAAGAACAGTTAATAACCTAGAAATATTCATGTGACTAAAAATAATATATCTTTACTATATATATTTATATATTAATGTACAAATATGTAACAAATATATTAAATATATTATACATATGTTGCATATAATATATTAAATATATAAATTTATATAGATATATTAAATTTTTATATATAATATATTTATATATATATAAAATCATATACCCTTGTATGTGAAAAGCATTTATTATCACACATATAAAATGATCTCATTAAAATATAGATATATACGGTTATGAGTGTGAAGAGTTATATACCAAAATATTAGTGGTGATTATTGGTTTACTGTAGAATTGTGGCTGATTTTTATTTCATTGAGCTGTTCTGGGTCTTCCTGCCCATGTATAATACCTGTATATTATCTTAATAAGTAGAAATAATAAATTTTGCTTAAAGATGAATGCAGTGTCAAACACAAATCTATCTCTACCATTTTACTGCAAAGAAAGTCATAAATTGGGACAAGAAAAGAAGACAAGCTCTCATTATATCATACTGACTAAATATACATTTATTTGAGACTGGAGAACAGGCATAGAGTCTTTGATAGGGATCATTTGGTTGCAAGAAATAGATAACTTAAGAAAAAATAAATCCCTTTGTAAGATGTAAAGTATCAGAGAAAGCACAGCCCAGGCCTCACGAAGGAAGTGGAACAAAGAGGTGCAAAGGGTTTCTGAAGGTGAAGTAGATATTCTCTCCAATTCTCTCTCTGCATGGTTTCCTCTGTCACTCTTGGCATATCTGCTGCTTTCTTCTCTCGTTCTGGTATGACTTTCCAGCTGATTAGCAGACTGACTGTCTGAGCCCCAAGTGACTTTCTAGTTCAGCTACTCAACAAAGACTGTCCAGAGTTTCTGTTGATAGTTCCAGAGTCACATGACAGAGAAGATGATTGACTTAGAGTATATCAGTTAGCTTTTGCTCTATAACAAACTATCTCAAAGCTTAGGGACTGAAAACAACCAAATTTTTAGCTCCGCAGTATATGGGAAGCTATGGTCTGTGGGAAATCCTTCTGGTGCAGGCCAGACTAAGACAGTCAACTGGTGGATCAGTCATGGAATGGCCAGCCTAGGATGGCTTCTCCTGGGATGGTTCTCCTCACTCTGGGTCATCCTCCAGCAGGCTAGCCCAGGCTTGTTTGCATGGTGGTTTCGAGTTTCCAAAAAGGAGTAAGGACACGTGCAAGGCCTCTAGACGCCAACTCTCAGAATAAGCATGTTGTATCCACTACATGCTATTGGCCAAAGCAAGTGACAAGGCCAGTCCAGATTCAAGAGGTGGAGAAACAGACGGCCCTATCTTGATGGGACCGGCTACAAGGTCACATTGTAAGTAGTGTAGTTACAAGGAGTGGAAGAATTCTAGCCATTTTTGCAACCTGCACATAATCTGCCAGCGACTCAGGCTGACACAGGCTCCATCTTGTAGCTGTATCACATTTACAAATTCCCATATTGCCCCTTGATTGATGAAGCAGGGGAAGAAAGAGACTGGAGAATCTTACTTAAGCTTTTCACTGTTTCAGCCTGTAAACGACATTTGTCATGTCCCCTCACAGACCATGGCCAACATCAGCACATGGGCTCCATCTTATAGCAAGATGGTGCTATAGTGAGTCAGTGGAGTATTTTGGTAAACACTGCTGTCTCTGCCACAGTGAGAAATCTACAGAACTAAACTAACTGATCATTCACAAGTCTAGTGCCAGAAAGGTGGAGGGGCAGGTAAGGTTAATGTTATAGAGCAAATATATGAAAACCATATCTAATGAAGTTGTCAGAAGTTACATGAATCCCTTAAAGCAAGGGTCTCCAACCCCCGGGCCATGGAGCTGTACCGGTCTGTGTCCTGTTAGGAACCAGGCTGCAGAGCAGGAGGGGAGCAGCAGGCGAGCAAACAAAGCTTCATCTGTATTTACAGCTGCTCCCCATCACTCACATTACCGCCTGAGTTCTGCCTCCTGTCAGATCAGCACTGCATTAGATTCTCATAGGAGTGCAAACCCTACTGTGAACTGCACATGTGAAGGATATTTGTTGTGCACTCCTTATGAGAATCTAACGCCTGATGATCTGAGGTGGAACTGAGACAGTGATGCTAGCTCTGGGGAGTGGTTGCAAATAGAGATTATCATTAGTAGAGAGGTTTGACTGCACAGAGACAATTGCTTGCAGACTCATATCAAAATCCTATCTGTGAGTGGCAAGTGAAAACAAGCTCAGGACTCCCACTGATTCTGCATTATGGTGAGTTGTATAATTATTTCATTATATATTACAATGTAATAATAATAAAAATAAACTGCACGATAAATGTAATGCACTTGAATCATCCTGAAACCTCCACCCTCCCAGTCCGTGGGAAAAATTGTCTTCCACGAAACCGGTCCCTGGTGCCAAAATTTTGGGGACCGTTAGCTTAAAGAATCCCTAGGGCTAGGCCCAAAGGAGTCAGAGTAAGCAGGTAGAAAATCCAAGTAGCTCAGCAATCCATAGCCCAGAAGCATTCCATCCAGACCCACTCAAAGTCTCCCTTAAGTTTTCAATCTGCCCCTAGAGCTAAGTCAACCCAGAAGACTAAGGCAGTAGACTCACAGGTAGGAATCAGTGTTCTAGAATCAAGTGTTGAGAGGTGCTAAGGTCATAGTCAACAAAATGAAGTTGAGCATCAAGTTCAAGAGAAAAGAAGGGAAAGAAACCCCAAGCAGTAAGGTTCAGCTTGCAGGGGCTGAAGCAAGATGGAATAGGAAGTCTGTAAAATGGAAAGCTTATATGAATCTCTTTAGCTTAACATTGAGGCCACAAACTGCAAGAAAGTATCAGAGCTCTGACTCTTTGCAGTGTCTAGTTGCAGGGGTGAGAGAAGGACCTAAACCAAGACACACCAGACTGAATGCTTGAGACTACAAACATAAGCCTCAGTCTCCCCCTAAGGTTTGCTCTTATTCACTCATTTTAGCTTACTTGTCTCTCTTTTGGCCTTTGTAGCATCTCATCCTTACTAACTGCTTTCTCCAATTTCTCACACCTGAGATTTTAACTTTTACAGCATCTTTACATTCCAAATATTTATGGTAAGAAGACAAGTTAATTCTTTATAAGTGCAACGTGCAAAATATTAGTCACAGTTGATGAGGTTTCCTTTGAGTTCCTACCTCAGATTCCTAAATGATAATGTGGCTTATGACTCACAGAAAGTACCATAGATGCCAGGTAGGGCAGAAATGCTCTCTGGGGAGGCTGTCACTCCCTACTCCACATGTGGAATTAGCCTAGTGTCTTCCTATCAAAAGGAAGCAAAAGGCATTGCTCTAAGCACCATGCTGGGTTGAGTGAGAAATTGTGAGAAATGGAAGGAGGAGAGCCTTGTTTGACCTGTTGCTCATTGCCTTGCAGGTCAGTGGGACCATGTACAACACTGGAAGACATGTGTCCCTGCGCCTGGACAAGGAGCACTTGGTCAACGTATCAGGAGGGCCCATGACATACAGTCACCGGCTGGAGGAGGTCCGGCTACACTTTGGGAGTGAAGATAGCCAAGGGTCAGAGCACCTCCTCAACGGACAAGCCTTCTCTGGGGAGGTATGTGAGGTTATTGAAGTACTATGGGTAAGTGCCAATTAATAAGATTTTGGTGCTTATTTATATCCAAGGTGTGATGACAGATGGAAAGACTGCTCTTGTATCTATGAAATAAGAAGGTCTGTGCCTCCTTTCTCCATCTGTCTTTTGCAAGTTGACATAGAAGTTTATAATGAGCTTCCAGTGTTTTCCAGGGAAGACCACAGTGAAACTTGATATTTCCTCCTGAGACATTGGTGCAGCTCTCTTGTGACTAATGCCCTAAGATATCGCCAGATCATTACTTCAACCCTAAACCCTCACCTTACATGTACATCTTCATTTACACCTATCTGTGCAATCAGCCCCCTATATGTCACATATGTTTGCATAGATTCCATAATTCTCCTTTCTGGCAGAATGGGTCTTATTTGCACAAAACTACTACGTATAGCGAAATAAATGTCAGGGAACTACATAGTCTGAGTTTCTGCAGAATGTGCCACCATTAATGGTGAGTATCACTGTGTCTACCATCAACCCAGACAGAATTCAGGCCACATCAGTGAGCCAAACCACACCTTCAGTTATAGGACAAGAGCTACAATTTAAACAAATATCATGTGTGCTATGACATATGACACTTGATAAGCAGGGTGTAGTTAATTAGACCTCTTTTACCTCCCTTACACATGAGGGTGGTTATCAACTAGAGGTCAGGTGTCCTTATATGCTAAATATCTTGTAGCTAGGTTTCTGTTTAAGAGTCCTCAATAACTGATGTCAAGAAGGCTTTCAAATAACAGAAGTATGCATCTCACTATTGGCTTGGTCTTTTTAATATTTTTAATCAAGATCATGATTAAACCTGGCATTGTTTTTAATATAATAAGGCCACACACTGAGAAAGAGATCCACAGCTGAATGAGTCCAGTGGCCAGATTTTAATGATCATTCAAAATGCATCAACTGAGAACCTACCTAGGCACTGTGCTAGTTACCAGGGGTACGGAGATATATATATGTAAAGATATAGTTCCTACCACAGAGGAGCTCAAAGAATACTATATTCAAATCATTAAAGTATAATGCCATGCTGTAATGGAGAAGTACAAAGACCTTGGCCATCTCTAAGGAAGAAGTGACAAATTTTCCTTGAAGTGTGCAGGAGAAGTTTCACAGAGGAGGTGCCCTTTGAACTGGGCTGAGAAGAGAAGCAATGCAGAACAAGTTTAAGAGCATCAGCTTTGGCATCAAAGAATCTGAGTTTGTACCCCCTGCTGTGATACACAGTAATTGTGTGACCTTGAGATGGTTACTTGATCCTTCTAAGGCTGAGTTTATATACCTCTCCAGGTTGTTTTGAAAATTAAGTGGGATTAAAGATGTAAGGATCACTAGAAGTACTCAATAGTTGATAGACAACAAAGATAAAGCAGGAAACAAGGAACAGCAAAGTCACCAAGGTGTGTCAAGGCACTGTGCATGGGGGAAGCTGCAAGTGGATTTCATCTGTGGTCTATTAATAATGGCTGCATAGAGGACCGGGTTGAGCAGGAATATGAGTCTCCTTCCTGAATCTGTCGGGGAAAAAAAAGCTAGGAATGATTAGGGATGTCTGCCAAAGGGACATGAGAATGTAATGGGAAATTCTGAAGAGTTAGAGATCCTGAACTAACATATAGCAGGGAATATGATGAAAGCAGGGCAAAAACTCATGAACTGAGAATGACTGGGGACTGCCAGTCTGAATTAGAGACTATTTAAAATTAGATAAACTCTTCCTTTTTAAATACGTTATTTTAAGATTTGTATTCATTTTCTTTGTTGACTGACATTTATTTGCTGTTATTTCTTTGTTTTCCTCCCCTACTGAAATTTAAATTCCAGTGCCTATCACAATATTGTCTCAGAATAAAAATGAATTTGTGAATGAATTTATTAAATGAATGAGTGAAAAAATATAGATGGTTACCAGGCTAAAATCTTTACATTGTAGAATTTCTTAAAGTTGCTTGTTTCTTCAATATGTAATAAGGGTGCTTTGTAACTTGTATATAAACTACAATTTTGGAGTAAATGAGGGCTTCCAAAACCCTTAAGGGAAACATATAACAATTTGATCTTGATGTATTAATTTTCCTAGACCTACTCCGGACCACAAGTATCAGCTGCTCCAAAGAACCTGCATTTTTAAAGCTCCCAGGAGAGTATGAATATTAGGTTTGTGAAGCACTCCATCAGTAGTACATTATTAAGTGTTCTCAATGAAAAAAGCATTTAAACAGAGTTGCGAATTAGAATTAACTGAGGAAAATTGCCAAAATATTTACATTTGAATCCTTCTCCGGAAGAAGCTGAATTAGTCTCCAGAGAAGGGGTCCAGGAATGTGCATTTGTAAAAATTTTTGCGAGAGAATTTGGTTAGTTACCACTGTGTCAATTTCAGCTCAGGTTCTGCCTGAATTATCTCAGTTTTCTAGAGAAGGAGGACTTAATCAACAAAGCCATCCTGCACAAAAATTTTAAAAGGCGTACCCGAAGTAATTGCCCCCTGGACATGGCAAAGCTGGGGTGCTATCTAGACTAATGGTGTTTGGAGAACAGCTTCCCAAGCAGAGCAGCCACACACACATCCCCTGCTCCAAGGCAAGATTGACATTCAGCTTCAGCACAAATAGTTACACTTTGCCCTGAGTACACCACATCAGATATATCACATTTCTTTCTGAGCCCCTGAGTATGAGTGGTCTAAAAACTGGTGTGGGTTTAGGTGCAAAAAACCAGAATGTTGAAAGCACCAAAACATGTCATGTGGAAAGAGTTGGATAGGCATTGATTTTTGAGATACCTCAAAGATATTGCAGGTTCCAGACCACTGCAATAAAGCGAAGATCACAATAAAGCAAGTCACGTGAATTTTATTTCCCAGTGCATATAAAAGTTATGTTTACACTATACTACAGTAAGTGTGCAATAGCACTATGCCTAAAAAAACATTGTGCATACCTTAATTTAAAAATACTTTATTGCTAAAAAATGCTAACCATCATCTGAGTCTTCAGTGAGTCACAGTAGTAACATCAAAGAACTGATCACAGATCACCTTAACAAATATAATAATAATGAAAAAGTTTGAAATATTGCGAGAATTACCAAAATATGACACAGAGACACAAGCGAGTAAATGCTATTGGAAAAATGGCACTAATAGACTTGCTCAATGCAGGGTGGCTGCAAACCTTTAATTTGTAAAGAACACAGTATCTGCACAGTACAAGAAAGTGCAACAAAACAAGGTATGCTTGCATTTAGCCCTGCGAGATCAGCTCTGTGGTGGTCTGTGACCACCCAGAGGAGTGGGATAGGGAGGGTGGGAGGGAGAGGATATGGGGATATATGTATACATATAACTGATTCACTTTGTTATACAGCAGAAACTAACACAACATTGTAAAGCAATTATACTCCAATAAAGATGTTTAAAAAATAATAAAAATTAATTCATTAATTAATTAATAAAAATAAATAAAAGGCTTTAGTGAGCAAGAAGAGTTTAACATCTTCTATGTGGGATGAGGGGAAAACATAGGGTCAATTGTCCAAAATTCCAGAGAGATGGCAGTCAGCTAAATATATGTTCTAACAATGAGAGCTATCTATCTATGGAATGAGTCTGCCTCTGAAAACAATGAATTCTCATCACTGGAATTATTATCATGGAATGGAATTTGAGGACTTCATAAAAGTGACTCATCCTAAGAAGCAAGTGAGCTATGGGCTTTACTGTACCTTATAATGCCCAAACTCCACCCAACCCATGATTTCCTTAGGGAAAATACTTTCCAGTTGCTTTCTACTGAGGGTTAGCCCCAGTTAAGTAAGTATATTTCATCCATAGATTAACTGTTTATTTTTAGTTTGAGCTATTTTCAGAGCTGCCTTTGTTCTCTATTTTGAGCTATCCTCTGAGAGGACCTAGGTAAACACTTCGGCAGCAAAGCATTTGTTTATTGTGTTGACAATGAATAATCGCATTGCCATCTGCCCCATCTATTATTGCTGATCACGATAAGCCAGTTAATGCCGAGCATTTTCCTTGGCGCAGTGCAGCAGTCGTTATCTGAAGAGCTGTAGATTAATTGCAGTCTTGTCTAGTGAGGTTATTGTAATTGATGGTCATCATTTGCTTTGTTTTATAAAGCTGTGTGGATGTACAACACTGTCAGCAGCTGTGTTTTTATAAAAATTATTCATGTCCTACACAAGAACTCCTGGATGCATTGTCGGGGATTGGTGATAAATGAGCATATTCAGAGATTCAAACGTCTCCATTTTTTTAAGATGGGAAAATTAACCATTTTTAATAAGTAAGACATTTAGCTTGCTAATCGTGTCTGAGTGGTTAGATTAATGTCCAATACAAAGTCGGGTATTAATGAAAAGAAAAAATACATTAACCAGGAAAAAGATAATATTTGAAAAGAATCATGTCCGTGGATTAAGTTGCAGTAGTGAGTTTAGATAAGAAGAATCTTTCTTATTTGGGGAAATTGGAAGTATTCATTTTGAAAACCTTCCTTAAGTTCTTCACTTCAAAGGGTTAAGGAGGTACACTGAGAATTGCACCAGCCACTTCATGGAATACCTGTGGCCAGATCCTCCTGTTTATTTTGTCCACTCTTCACATAGCTAGTGTGCTCCTGCTGTGTGCTGAGCTCAAAACCCAGGTCCTGCCCAGAGAAGCATACAGTCTACTGAGGCTTACATACGTTTATAATACAACATAATATGGGTTATACTTGAGGATTGTTCTGGAAAGGGAACTATGAAATAACTCTCTCTGGATTGTATTAAGGAGAGGATGGATGAACAGCTGTGTGACCTGACACAGTTGCTGCTCCCTATGAAGGCTGGGTAGAAATACATGAACCTTTCAAGTCTCAGCCTCTTGAATCTTGATTCTGTTCAAACACATCTGAGGGAGGAAAAAGTCCATAGCTGTTGCTATGTAGATAAGATTTGTTTAATTAAAAGGGGAAATAAAAGTCCCATGTAGAATATATGTATTTTTAGTGGCTCTGAATCAGAATAGAGAAAACAATTATCTCAGTGCAAACAACTGAGACTAAACAACAGAAACTGCAGGCCTTGTCCTCTTCAAGGAATCAGTTATTTGCATCTCTGAGAGACCAGTTTCACCAAAGTAACACAAATTTGTAGGAATAAGCAACTAACACCAAATCGTCCTGAAGTGTGCAAAGGTATGAAAGTGCTGAGGAACACATGACTGAGAACCAGGGCCCCATGAGGCACTGAATGGTTTGGGGAGGAGGTACTCCAGAAATCTAATTAGCACCTTGCAGGAGGCTGGGACCTCCTGGTAGAGATGCTCCATTGGCACAACTGGGGATTTGAGGGGGAATGAGAATTGGGATATTCAAAAATAACAGATACACGAGTAATACACATAGAAGAGTTACTTAAGTGCCATGGGAAAGCTGTTCCCTCTACCCTGATTTCTAGCTCCATTTTCCTCCCCCTATATCCAGCACAGCCAACCTTGTTTTGCTTTCCAAGTCCCCTTCCCTCCTCCCAGCCAGTAAAGTGTTGCTGCCTCCTTTTGACTTCCAGAGAATCCTGTATATTCGTTTACTACAGAAGTCCACAAACTGTAGACTGTAGGCCAAATTCAGCCAAGGAGCTAAGGATGGTTTACATTTTTAAAGGATTGTTTTTTAAAGAGCAGAATATGCAACAGAGACCATATGTGGCTTGCAAAAGCCAAAATATTTACTACCTGGCCTTTTAGAGAAAAATTTTGCTGACCCCAATCGATTAAATTACCCATCACTATAGATTTTATAACTGTTTACTCTCACTTCTGGAACCACATTTCTTGTTGATAGGAATTTTATCTTGATCATTAATGTATTTCAGAACCTAGTACATTGGCACATGACAACAGAGTCAATAAATGTTTGCTGAATTAAGGAATAAATAATCTTGGTAATCCCCTCAAGGACAGAGATTTTTTGCTATTCATCTTTGTACATCATGCATCTAGCACAGTGCCTAACATACATTAGGTGTTTCTTAATTGATGTTTGTGGAATTAATCATTCAATCACTGAATAAATAACTTAATCTACTATTGGTGTTTTAGGAATTGGAACTTTATAGGCTTTTTTTCCCTGGAATTTTGGGTGTGTTGCATTCATTGACTATATAGGGATTGTTATATATAGCCTCATTTAAATTCAAGTGTTTTAATAAAGGCTGTCCAAAGCATCAAATTCCATTAGAAACTGGAAGAAAGGAAGAGTGACTTACTTCACAGTAACCACTAAGAGAAGTTCTAGGCTTTCTCTGAGAAAGAGGTATGCTTTGAGACGAGGTACTAACCTAGCCCTATTCTAAATGTGGTAAAGAACAGAAAGGGATTGAACAATTAAGTGTCACCTTGGAGGAATTTTATATCCATTGGAGGGACAAGGCACAGACTTGAATCAATTACTGTGCAGTGCAATCCAGAACTTATTCAGTCACACCCATAGGTGGCTACAGAATCTCACTGCTAATACCCAGTGACTGTTTACATGCTTTGTGATTTACTTTCATTCTTTCATTTAGTTAACAAATATTAATTGAGAGCCTACCATGTGCTACTGTGAATTAAACTGGTAAAAATCCTGCCTGTAAGGTAATTAAGTCTAGTGGGGATAGACAAATAATAAATAATAGACATAATAAATGAGTAAATTTCTATGGTAAGTATGATAAATGCTATAGGAAAAGAAATAGATCAGAGTAGGGGGGATCAGAGGATGAGGAGTGGAGGTAGTGAGTTACAAGTGTAAATATGGTGGTCAGTGTAGACCTTGTTGAGAACATGACATTTGTGAGGTTGCCATGGGGATGTCTAGGGAAAGGACATTCTAGGCAGAGGCAACAACCAATTCCATAGCTTTGAAGTGGGAGAAAGCTTGAGTGTTCTAGGAAGACCAGGAGCTCACGTGTAAGTGATCAAGTGTGAGAGGTCAGAGAGAGAAGAGCAGGGCCGGGAGCTGCTGCAGATCATCACCTCTGCGTGGATTTTGTATGGACTTTGGCTTTTACTTTGAATGAATTCCAAAGCACATTGACATAAATTCTCTGATTTAATCACTAAACACTAGCTCAGTGAGGTTACCCTTAATATTGTCCCCTTTATACCTGGGGAAACTAAGGCCCAAGACCATCCTGACAATAAGTGATTGAGGCTGGATTTAATTCAGGTCTTCTGATACATAACATTGCTTACCATAGGCTAAGGTTTATACATAAACCCCCAAATAATCAATGTTCACCTACTCTGGGCCCTAGTCCAGTGGGGAAATTCAAAGATCTGTAGGCTGCAGGGCCTGCCTTTCAGGAGCCTTCAATCTAGTGGAAGACACCATATTCCCAAACAGACTGTTAACTCCCTGCAGCCACAGAGTAGGTTGTGTCTTTTAATATCACATACATGTGATAGGCACTTGGTAGATTGAATGAGTAAATGAATATCATTTAAAAGACTGTAGCTTTCAGAGAGTCTAAATTATGCCCAATATATCATAAATTAAATTCTGTTGTCATAATGACAAACCTAATAAAGTCAATGGCATTATTAACAGAAGATCTAAGTGTTAATGTCAAATTATTTACAAATATAAGGTAAGTGAATTTTCAGTGTACCTGGGAGGAGTAATGGAACAATTGATAACTGGTGTGCTAGAAAAATTCATTTAGATTCCTCATTTCAGCCCTGGAATTACTCCCAGGATCAGACCAGGGAACTTGTCTTTGCCAATGCTAGAAGCCAAAGCTCTGGATTCCAGGAACCAGTCCCACCCAGAGTGAACAAACTGACCTTTAAGAAGTAAAGCAAACAGAGGTCAGAAACCCAGTGGTAGAGCAGATTATGATGATACTATCAAGGAGATGATGACTCTGATCTAAGGATAGGCACTTTTCCCTTTGAACATTTTTATAATTACTTCTGGGAAAGGACAGCCCAGTCCAGTCAGCAGCTTCCTGGATTGCCATTTTAGATGAACACTTTGGGGCTGCCTAAGAGAGCAGTCATTGCATTTGAAGACAAATTGTTGAGATCAGTTCATTATCCCATTGATTCCATCCCAACCTGTATCATAACTCTGATCTGGTCCTGCCAGGGTGGCATTATGACAACCACCATCTTCCTTTACTTGATTTTTATCTCCCCCCTTGGTGTCCATCTAAAGCAGGGAGGGAGGTGTTATATTACAATGACAATATTTTTTTTTAACATCTTTATTGGAGTATAATTGCTTTACAATGGTGTATTAGTTTCTGCTTTATAACAAAGTGAATCAGTAATACATATACATATGTTCCCATATCTCTTCCCTCTTGCATCTCCCTCCCTCCCACCCTCCCTATCCCACTCCTCTAGGTGATCACAAAGCATCGAGCTGACCTCCTTGTGCTATGCGGCTGCTTCCCACTAGCTATCTATTTTATGTTTGGTAGTGTATATATGTCCATGCCACTCTCTCACTTTGTCACAGCTTACCCTTCTCCCTCCCCATATCCTCAAGTCCATTATCTAGTAGGTCTGTGTCTTTATTCCCGTCTTACCACTAGGTTCTTCATGACCTTTTTTTTTTTTCCCTTAGATTCCATATATATGTGTTAGCATACTGTATTTGTTTTTCTCTTTCTGACTTACTTCATTCTGTATGACAGACTCTAACTCCATCCACCTCATGACAAATAAATCAATTTCATTTCTTTTTATGGCTGAGTAATATTCCATCATATATATGTGCCACATCTTCTTTATCCCTTCATCCGATGATGGACACTTAGGTTGCTTCCATGTCCTGGCTATTGTAAATAGAGCTGCAATGGACATTTTGGTACATGACTCTTTTTGAATTATGGTTTTCTCAGGGTATATGCCCAGTAGTAAGATTGCTGGGTCGTATGGTAGTTCTATTTTTAGTTTTTTAAGGAACCTCCATACTGTTCTCCATAGTGGCTGTATCAATTTACATTCCCACCAACAGTGCAAGAGTGTTCCCTTTTCTCCACACTCTCTCCAGCATTTATTGTTTCTAGATTTTACAAAGACAATATTAAAGACAGTCATTAACTGGGACTTGATCAGGGGTCAGTAGAACCTAACTGTCATCATAGAAATCATCACTGTTATGACTCTACAAGTGTTGAATGGGATCTTCTTTTATTTAGTAACCAGTGACACTGCAGTTAGAGGATAGGTACTGCTTCTAACACTTCTGTGAACCAGCAACTGGTGAACAGTTAAGCTGGTACCATTGAAATGATTAGCGGTACATTTTTTATCCATTTCCAAAGCTACAGTAATAAAGTCAATTGGAAAAGAAAATGTAAAGTAAAAAATGACTTGTTCACTACTAATCTGACCACGTCAATGTTCATTAAAATTTCTGGAGTTTCCGGGACTTCCCTGGTGGCCCAGTGGTAAAGAATCCCCTTTACTATGCAGGGGATGCGGGTTCGATCCCTGGTCAGGGAACTAAGATCCCACATGCCGCCGGGCAAATAAGCTTGCTCACCACAACTACTGGCTCGCGATCCTCAACTAGAGAGCCTGCGTGCTGCAAACTACAGAGCCCACATGCTCTGAAACCCACGTGATACAACTACAGAACCCACGCACCCTGGAGCCCGCAGGCCACAACTAGAGAGAAGCCCGCACACTGCAACAAAGAGCCCGCGCCGCATCGAAAGATCCTGCATGCCTCAGTGAAGATCACGTGTGCTGCAACTAAGACCAGACACAGCCAAAAATAAATATAATAAAGAAATAAATAATAAAGTAAGATCTTTAAGAAAAACTTAATTAAAAAAATTTTGTAGAGTTTCCTCCAAAGATCACATCTCCACTTCAAGATACAGACCTGCTATTAGAAAGAAGTCTGCACAAACCCTCCATCTAAAGTATCAGTGTTAGAGGCCCCACTGAGGTCATTTCTTCCCACCCACTTACATACAAAGAGAAAATTAGAGCCAGGAAGGGCAAGAGACCTGCCCGAGTCACCAAGATTCAGTGGCAGAATTAGGACCAGAACCCAAGTTTCCTGACTCTTACTTTGGGATTTAATATTTTCTAAATAAAAATTGTAATTATATCAAATCCCAACATTCAAAAGACAATTTTAGGTCATCTGTTTTTTCTTGCCCAGTAGAGCAGGTGTAATCTGATATTCAGGTTTCCTGCCTTAATGAGCAGAACCCCATCACAAGGGCATTTATACAATCAGCCTCAAAAAGGCAAAGACATTGGCAGATTATTTCACAAACATGAGTAATCTTGAGTGTCCAACAAAAACACCACTGAGTGAGAACCTTTATAGTGTCTAATTCCAAGAAGTTTGGAAATTAAAGTTTGGAAGACCAAAATAGAAAGTGAAATGCCTTAAAGATCCTTCATTTGGTCTCAATAGGAAAATGCAATCATACTATAGCATTAAGAACCCAAGGATATAAGCCATACTTTTCTACAGTTTGAATCCGTCCTCTCACACACTCTTCCCAATAACCATCCAGAACAGCTCAGCAATATTAAATATAAGTAATCTAGATAACAATATATTGCAAAATCAAATCATTAGATGTCTAGCCGCTCCATGGATATGCTGCTATGCAATTCAAAATAAAGCCGTTTAAAACCACCAGATTCATTTGCGCTGACATATCGATAAACTTTTGCTGAAACAAAGCTAATCATTTCAATGGTGCCAACTTAATTGCTTACCAGTTAATGGATAATAAACAGGCCTGAGAATTAAAATATGAACTAATTACTGTACTCAATTCCATTTACTTGATTTCATGTTCCATTAATTCCTTGCATCATTTCTAGCAGAAATCTTAGATTTATGGTCACCTCAAATGAATTATGCCACTTAGTTGCCTGTGGCATGCTCATGCTCAGAATTGGTTGGAAAGGGCAGAATTCTGGGCAGTTAATATTTAGCCAAAGCAGCCTAGGATATAGTAAGTGAAGGTAATTATCCATTCCCAAATACCAGCCAGAGTCAGCCTCTATAAATCTATCTTCATATCAGCAGTAAAAGGGCAAGACTAGGATTGCTCTCATGATTATTCATTGGACCAGCTTATTAGAAGCAGTCTCCAAGAGCAGTCATTGCCTTGGTCTGTAAGAGGGCTGCAGGGAAACAGAGACAAACACATCATGGGAAAGGACATTGGCCTAGGAGACGGACACTAGGGCCACCAGACAGAGGGCAACATTTTGACTTAGCAGATCTGACTTCAAGACCCTGCTCTGTCAATTACTAGCTGTGTGATCTCAGTAAGGGCAGAAATAGGCAAGTCACATAGCCTTCCTTAACCTTTTAAGCTGTGATATGGGGTAATAAGGCCAGTTCTATACACACTATAGAGTGATGTGCAGTGCAAAAAAAAAAAAAAAAAGGCAATTCTGAGATAGTGCTCTTATAGTATAAAACTGACTTGTACAGCAGTTGTGCTGTACATGTCAGTTATTAGCCAGCTTAACCCTTAGAGCTCATCTAGTCCAAAATCCTTGCAGATAAAACATAAAGATACAATGTACTAATGTTATTACTACCATCAGCTTTCATTTACTGAGCATGTACTGTGTTCTAGGCATTGTGCTCAGTGCCTTTTGCACCCAATCCTCACAAGTTTCTTGTGAGGTAGCACTCATTAGCACCATTTTACAAAGAGGAAAGGAAGTTGGAAAGGTCAAAGAGCCTGCCTTCAGTCACTTGGTTGATATGGGGAAGAGCTAGGATTTGAACCCAGGTCTCTTACTCCAGCTATGCACTGAATGATCTTAGACAAGTCAGGTCACTTCTCTAGTTATGCCCCTAAGTAGCTTCTTGATCATGCTGTTCTCTCTCATCATAAGTGCCCTCTCTGTTACCTGAAATGATCTTTTAGCCCCTCCCAGTTCTGCATCAGCCTTAAGAATAGCCTGAACTTTTTCTGACTGTAAAGTGAGACAGGACCCTATTTCTCCAAGTGGCACAATTTCTATGTAAAATATGACACAGCATCATGCCGTGGCCTGCTGAGAACTGTAGCTTTATTCACCTTCCCCTCTCAGATGGACAACAACCAGGAAGTTTCATACATATGCACAGATACATTTTTTCTCTCACTTCTTTGAAATATGATAAGCAAGAGATTGTATATCTGTGGATTTGTTTGTACATAAACACATCTGTTTCCCTCTGCAAACTATGAGGAACCATAGTCCTTAGTCTCAGAGGTAGCTTGAGTGAATACATTTTCTTGCTTTGGATCTATTTGCTGAACTAGGAATTTCTGGATTGAGCCTTGAAAATGAATCGTACAGGACTTATTTGACAAAATGAGCTTAGTCAGGAGGTTTTAAATCACTTTGCCAAGCACTTCCCTGGTGGCGCAGTGGTTAATAATCCGCCTGCCGTTCACAGGCGAATTCTATCAAACATTTAGAGAAGAGCTAACCCTATCCTTCTCAAACTCTTCCAAAACATAGCAGGGGGAGGAACACTCAGAAACTCATTCTACGAGGCCACCATCACCCTGATACCAAAACCAGACAAAGATGTCACAAAGAAAGAAAACTACAGGCCAATATCACTGATGAACATAGATGCAAAAATCCTCAACAAAATACTAGCAAACAGAATCCAACAGCACATTAAAAGGACCATACACCATGATCAAGTGGGGTTTATCCCAGGAATGCAAGCATTCTTCAATATATGCAAATCAATCAGTGTTATACACCATAGTAACAAATTGAAGGAGAAAAACCATATGATCATCTCAATAGATGCAGAAAAAGCTTTTGACAAAATTCAACACCCATTTATGATAAAAACCCTCCAGAAAGTAGGCATAGAGGGAACTTTCCGCAACATAATAAAGGCCATATATGACAAGCCCACAACCAACATAGTCCTCAAAAGTGAAAAACTGAAACCATTTCCACTAAGATCAGGAACAAGACAAGGTTGCCCACTCTCACCACTATTATTCAACATAGATTTGTAAGTTTTAGCCACAGTGATCAGAGAAGAAAAAGAAATAAAAGGAATCCAAATCGGAAAAGAAGAAGTAAAGCTGTCACTGTTTGTAGATGACATGATACTATACATAGAGAGTCCTAAAGATGCTACCAGAAAACTACTAGAGCTAATCAATGAATTTGGTAAAGTAGCAGGATACAAAATTAATGCACAGAAATCTCTTGCATTCCTATACACTAATGATGAAAAATCTGAAAGTGAAATTAAGAAAACACTCCCATTAACCAATGCAACAAAAAGAATAAAATATCTAGGAATAAACCTACCTAAGGAGACCAAAGACCTGTATGCAGAAAATTATAAGACACTGATGAAAGAAATTAAAGATGATACAAATAGATGGAGAGATATACCATGTTCTTGGATTGGAAACATCAACATTGTGAAAATGACTCTACTACCCAAAGCAATCTACAGATTCAATGCAATCCCTATCAAACGACTACTGGCATTTTTCACAGAACTAGAACAAAAATCTTAAAATTTGTATGGAGACACAAAAGACTCCAAAAAGCCAAAGCAGTCTTGAGAGAAAAAAGCAGAGCTGGAGGAATCAGATTCCCTGACTTCAGACTATACTACAAAGCTACAGTCATCAAGACAATATGGTACTGGCACAAAAACAGAAATACAGATCTATGAAACAAGATAGAAAGCCCAGGGATAAACCCATGCACCTATCGTCAGCTAATCTATGACAAAGATGGCAAGGATATACAGTGGAGAAAAGACAGTCTCTTCAATAAGTGGTGCTGGGAAAACTGGACAGCTACACATTAAAGAATGAAATTAGAACACTCCCTAACACCATACACAAAAATAAACTCAAAATGGATTAGAGACCTGAATGTAAGGCCCGACACTCTAAAACTCTTAGAGGAAAACATAGGAAGAACACTCTTTGACATAAATCACAGCAAGATCTTTTTTGATCCACCTCCTAGAGTAATGAAAATAAAAACAAAAATAAACATGTGAGACCTAATGGAACTTCAAAGCTCTTGCACAGCAAAGGAAACCATAAACAAGACGAAAAGACCACCCTCAGAATGGGAGACAATATTTGCAAATGAATTAACGGACAGAGGATTAATCTCCAAAATATATAAACAGCTTATGCAGCTCAGTATTAAAAAACAAACAACCCAATACAAAAATGGGCTGAAGAGCTAAATAGACATTTCTCCAAAGAAGACGTACAGATGGCCAAGAAGCACATGAAAAGCTGCTCAACATCACTAATTATTAGAGAAATGCAAATCAAAACTACAATGAGGTATCACCTCACACCGGTTAGAATGGGCATCCTCAGAAAATCTACAAACGACAAATGCTGGAGAAAGTGTGGAGAAAAGGGAACCCTCTTGCCCTGTTGGTGGGAATGTAAATTGATACAGCAACTATGGAGAACAGTATGGAGGTTCCTTAAAAAACTAAAAATAGAATTACCATGTGACCCAGCAATCCCACTACTGGGCATATACTCAGAGAAAACCATAATTCAAAAAGACACATGCACCCCAGTGTTCACTGCAGCACTATTTACAATAGCCAGGTCATGGAAGCAAGCTAAATGCCCATCAACAGACGAATGGATAAAGACGATGTGGTACGTATATACAATGGAATATTATTCAGCCATAAAAGAACGAAATTGGATCATTTGTTGAGATGTTGATGGATGTAGAGACTGTCATACAGAGTGAAGTAAGTCAGCAAGAGAAAAACAAAGATCGTGTATTAACGCATATATGTGGAAACTAGAAAAATGGTACAGATGAACCGGTTTGCAGAGCAGAAATTGAGACACAGATGTAGAAAACAAACGTATGGACACCAAAGGGGGAAAGTGGCGGAGGGGTGGGTTGATGGTGGGATGAATTGGGGATTGGGACTGACATGTATACACTGATGTGTATAAAATTGATGACTAATAAGAACCTGCTGTATGATAAAATAAATGAAATAAAATTCAAAAATTAAAAAAAGAAAGTCCTACTGTATAGCACAGGGAACTATATTCAATATCCTGTGATAAATCATAATGGAAGAGAATATGAAACAGAATGTATATGTATGTATAACGGAACCGCTTCTGTACAGAAGAAACATTGGAAACAACATTGTAAACCAACTATACTTCAATAAAATAAATTTAAAAAAAAAAAATTGAACTTCTTACTCATGCCCCTGCCATCACAAGGCTACCAGCACACACACAGACACACAGACACACAGAGACACGCACTCTGTCACACATCACTCATTCAACTGCTTCCCAGCTTAAATGCTCCTGAGGTTAATAAGGTATTTTACTAGAAACTAGTGTTTCCCCTTGAACCATTTGTTTTGTATATTTTAATTACAATTTAAGTGATTTCTCTACATTGAGCACTCCTGAGAAGAAACCCCAGGAATTGTCATCATCATCCACTTAGGCTTTGTTTGAATTCTGGTCTTTAGAGAGCCAGAACAGCAAGAAGATTCTGTCACCCTAAACTCCTCGGTAAATCCCTGTTGGTGTCAGCATTTAGCCTCCTTTGCCATCAAACAAAAGGGAGAGTGGCTCTGCTCCAAAAATTAGTTTCAGGCTTTGCTTTTAAAACCTCAGAGGCATCCAAATACTCCATCCCACCAAGCTCTAGAGCTGCTTCTGCAGTATTCATTTAGCTTGATTTACATTTTTTAAATTTTCTTAGGGCTGTCTTTACTAGCTGGAGGGTAATTTTTTCCCTGTAATTAAAGGATAATTTAATTCCAAAGCACATAGAACAAAACAAGGCCCTTTCATACCCTGCCTCACTCGTCACTCTCTCCTGCTGTTCTCTCTCTTCCAAGTGCTTGTCAGTTTTCACTGCACCTGCCTCCAGCTGGAAATGAGGTGAAGCGACAGCAAGTCCTTTTAGTGGAATTGACTATCCCCTGGTTTCAATTCATTTAATTTCCTGGAGCATAAGACAATCTGGGGGAGGATCAGGTAGGGTTATCTCTATCTCTTAGATAAAAAAGCTGTATTCAGTAAGTACAATTCGACAAAGATTTGTGGAGTTGAGCCAAGAACAGTGTTAGCCTAAGGCTGCACAGATAAACAAACCTGGACGCTGTCCACATAGAGTTGAAATTCCGGAGGTCATCTTAGGTATGGTGCTTTGGTGTACAAATAACAGAAACTCACTTAAGCTAGGTTAAGGTACGAGGAGAATTTACTGGAAGGCTTCTAGGATATGTCATAGGACCCAAGGGTCACTGACCCAGTGAAGAGACTGGAATCCAGTACTGAAACAAGGCCATGACCCAGGAACTACTCCTACTCAATTTCTTATCTTTGCATGGCTTCTTTATTCTTATTCTCTCCATAAGCTGCCCTTTTTCTGATTCGCTGTGCACATGGAGGTCATAAATGGCCCCCCCTTAAGCTCCCAAGTTTATGTCCCATTGGATCAAGACTTTCCTGGACTGGCTGGCTCTTTATCCCAATTTCAAGTTCTATGAAGAAGAGATTTGATTTTCCCAACTTAGACCTGAAGTTCTCTCTGACCCAATCAGCTATGTGTATGGGAGTGAGGTCATGTAGATAAACAGGTCTTGGGAGACCTGCCCCTGTGGTGGGGGAGAGCAATTATATGGAGAAGGTAGGCATTGTATGCTACGTAGATATCCCCCAAAATGTCTACTGTGGTGGGAAACACAAACAGTTCTTTTCTGTTCAGCCCAAGAAAATCTACATGCTAAAGTGCTGTTGACACACTTGACTCAAATCTGAGGGTTGGACAAAGCTTTCTGACATGAGCAGGATCTTGAAGGAATAGTACGAGTGTGGCAGAAATAGGATGCAAGCATCCCAGACAAATAGGAATACTACTTATAAATAGAAAGAATAACTGTAGTCAATCCATAATGTACACTCAAAGAATTTTTCATCTTGAGATTTAGAGTCACAACAACCTTATTCATCACAGGGACCTCAGGAGCACATCACAACCGTGTCACTCGCCTGCCTGACTGCTAACGTGGCTCTTCCTCTCCTTCCTTTCTGCCAATGCACAAACCACAGAGTGGGCTCAAATAAGTTGCCTAGGGGTTAGCATCAAGCAAACACGTTGGAATGCCAGCCCTGCCTCCTAATTGTGTGCCCTTTAACAAGTTATGTAGGCTCCTCCTAAATGAGAAAAAATGGTAATAACACTGTCAACCTCAGAGGGCTGTTGTTTGGATAGAACAAGAAAGTGCAAGGTAAAGAACCTTAGCACTGTGTCTGGCACAGAGTAGACGTCAAGAATGTTTGTTTTCAGCCCCTTCCCTCTGTTTTCTTCTCCTGTAGTGGGCTGATGAGTGTCTTGAATTTTAAAAATGCAGAGTTGGGGACAGACATGTGGGCTAAATTGGAACAGAATAGTTAAAATAAGACTCACTCCCCAAAAAAAGGAAGATTACTAACATAATCAATGGCCTTTGAGACATAACCTTACCTCTTGCTTCACTATTATCTAGTATCTGTCCCTTCCAAGGCACTGCAACAACCCAAGAACTTATTATGTCTCTGGCATTGACTTAACTTTTTGAGTCTCAGATGTAGGATGTTCTCAAAAAATTGTTTGAACATCGAAGTCCAGGATATCCCCATTGGGAGTTTTCTCATTATTAATGTTCTGAAAAATGCCAACAGTTTAGAAACACACAGCTTTCTTGGGCAGAGGCTGAGTTTGATCAACATTGCAGGTTATCTTATTTAATTTTGGTGCTCACTTTTGTGTTGGTAAATCAATGAATTTATTTTTAATCGCATTTTCTTTTTGGCTTAGTATAATGTGTAACATTATTGTTCTTTACATATGATCTTAAATTAGTTGTAGCTCTTAAAAAATGTATTGAAGTATTTTGATTTACAATGTTGTGTTAGTTACAGGTACGCAGCATAGTGATTCAGTATTTTATGAAAAGTTCAGTTACAGTGGACCTTTAATATTGAAGATGCATTTTTTTCCATACTGGCATGTATTCAATTTCTTTTTCAAAAGGAAAAAGAAAGCTTGCTCGTGTTAAGAGCTGGGGAATCGGGTTAAATTTGAAAAACTAGCTACTTCCTTAGCTTCACTGCAAATACACATTAATCCCTTTTACCTTGCTTAAGTCCCTGTTGATTTTATGCCCAGATTTACAAAATATTTATACTAGGAAATAAATGGCCAAAAAGTTCAGAAAGAGAATCTGACTCAGGAGAATATTCTTGCATCACAGGACTTGACAAAATCTGACTGGTGTGTCTAATAACTTCTTCATCAAGGAAACAGAAGAATGACTAATCCAAAATAATGAATAATCCAAAAACTCTGTATAATAAATTATATTTATTCCTCATAGACACATATTTGAGTTTCTACTGTGTGAATTATTTTGCCAACATCTATGTTCAAATATGAATAATGCACAATCCATGTCCTCAGGGAGATTCCATTTTAGTAAGGAGACATTTACAGTCCTTCTTGGTGAGTTAGTTCTGTGCTAAGAAAAGGCACTGCCTGTAGTGGGAAAACAGAGGAAAGCTTGCTTTTCTCTGCACTAAAGTCACTGGCATGGGGTTATGAGCACATCTAGATTGCTTGAACTTGACTCTTGGCTCTACTGCTGGTACTAGCCTTGGGGGAGTTATTTATCAATCTCTGCCTTAGTTTCCTCACCTGTAAAATGGGAATGATAATGGTACCAACTTATACCTTACTGATTCTTCTTCTGTCCTGATTCATTGACCATTTGAGAGAGATGTCTATTCAGGACTTATTTCCCCTTATCTGACCATGTGGGTTAACTTGACTTTTGTGTTTTCTGAAAATAAATGTTACCTCAATGTCCACATCATTAGAGAAAACATATTTGTGAGACTTTTAGCAGAAATGAAATGATACCGTACAACACATGCCAGCTGAAGTCTTCAGGCTGCTTTCATGGTCTTTCCAGTTATCGTTTCTCTACCATCATGGCATAGCTACTAACATGTCAGCTTTGTCTATCCTGCTGGAATGCCTCCAGTGAGGGCTGCAGGGGTTGGGTATTTATTGGGTTGGCAAAAAGTGGACCAAAAAGATGACTCTAAAGGAAAGTTTAGAAATCCTGGATTCTATCTCCTTTAGAAATACTGGAAACTTCCACTCAAAGTGTCAGTTTCTCCTCAAAATATCTTTTTCATGCATAGGCTGTTGGGGAACATGATGCAGATGCCTCTTCAGTCACCAGCAAATGAAGCGAGAACAACAGAATTCACTGTTGCCTGAACTGTAGGCAGTGTCTAAAGCAAGGAAAGAGTAAACCTGTAGTAAACCTTGTAAATCTAGCAGTAATAACTGTCCAAAAAAGCAGCAATAAGGAGGTGGAAATTAAACAGTCACAGTTGTCTATTTGCTTGTCACGCAGGCCCAGTTAACTAAAGAAAGTGCCCAAGACATGATGATATGCAAGAGACTTCCCTCTAACCCAGTGCTGATGTCCCAAGTGACAGGGACATCTACTCACTCACTGTGTCTTGGGTGTGTGTGTGTGTGCGTGTGTGTGTTGCAAGTTAAAGGTAGTACAGAAAAAAAGAACAAATGCGGCAGCTTGGAGTTACCAGCAGTGAGGGCATGCTGCTATTTTTGATAAGAAAGTCAAGGTAGGCATCACTAAAAAGGTGACATTTCAGCCAAACCTTGAAGGAAGTGAGGGGGCTGACCATGAGTGTAAGGGGGAGAAGAGAATTTCCTTGGAGGTAATAGCCAGTGCCAAGGCCTGGATATGGAGTGTGCTTGGTGCATTTGAAGAACATCAAGGTGGTCAGTGGGGTAGAGTAGAAGAGACATGAGGTCAGAGAAACGGGGGTGATGAGAGCAGATAGTGGAGGTTTTGTGGGCCAGTGTGAGGGCTTTGGCATTCCCTCTGGATGGAAACGGAGTCATTGGAGAGGAGTGATATGGGAGATGATGCCGGCCTTGTCACTGCGTTAGAAGCTTCCCTCTCCTCAGATGCCCTTCCCTCGTCCTCTTTATGTCTGACTCCCTGTTATTCAGATCTCAGCTGCAGTTTCCCAGTCACACACAGTCACATCAGATCATCGTTTAATTCTCAGATCGTCGTTTATGGCTCACCAGTAGTTTTTCTTGTTTACCCATTTGTTTGAATGTTTCCTATCTCCTTTCATTAAAAAGCAAGCTCCACTAAAATTCCCCACCTCTTGAGTGGAGGCAGGATTTAGTGACTTGCTTGCAAATAATAGAGAATGGAAAGGGGAAAATAGTAACTTCACAGAGGAGAAACCCAAACCAAGTGACCAGAGTAACATCAGCAGGGAAGTCATGTGGGTATCAGGTACCCCTGAGACATGACAAGGAGGGCACTTTACCTTTATGATATGCAACCAAAAATCCATAATCCCAGTATAACCATGATAGAACATCAGAGAAACCCAAACTGAGAAACAGTGTACAAAATACCATGAAAAACAAGGAAAGACTAAAGAACTATGACAGATTAGAGGAGACAGAGGAGAGATGACAACTAAATGAATGTGGGATACTGCATTGGTCCTGGAACAGAAAAAGGTGAGGAACAGAAAAACTGGTAGAATCTGAATACAGTCTCTAGTTTTGTTAATAGTTTTGTGCCAATGTTAATTACTTAGTTTTAATAAAAGTAACACTAAAGGAAGACAGATGAAAGGTATATGCAAACTCCCTGTATATCTTTACAACTCTTCTGAAAGAACAAAATTATTTCCAAATAAAAAGTTTTTTTAAAAAAGCAAGTTCTGCAATATCAGGGACACTGTCTTCTTTTTCACTTCCTTGCCCCTAATGTTTAGAATGGTACTAGGAGCTCGATAAATATTCAATAAGTAATTAAGGTGGACCCTCAGTCAACGCAGTAATCATAGTATAAAAAAATAAATGAAGAAATTAAAGTGATTTGCCAAATATGAAGTATTTTGCAGACAGCTCTTTACAAATGTAAGGGGATATCATTATTATTCCATTTTATGTTAAAAATGGGGGACAGACTGCCCATCTCCTGGGGCATAGCTGCTAAAAGTGACAGCTGAGTCTGGGACCACTAGAAGCCACTATATGTAATCAAGCCGTTACTGGGCATCACTGACCTGTAGCCAACTCTGTTCATAAAGATTCTCCAACTCAGAGACTCTGCTACAAGAGAACTTCATTTAAAATTTTTTTTAAAAAATCATCATCTTGGTGACATCTTATTAATCTGGGTTTATTAAGAATGTGTGGGATATCCCTCCTACTCCACAGCCGATTATTACTCTGAAAACACTTGCCAAACACAAGGGAAAGACTTTTCTTTCTGAAGAACTATAAGTGAAAGCAGGAGATTATGTCCTCATCCCTCCTCTTTCAACCTCTAAAAGCCAGCCGCTCTGTGAAAGGTATCCTTGGAAGGCTCTGGTGGAAGACAGTCCATTGATGAGGAATCTCAGCTCTGGAAGTGCAAGCTCCCCTCCCCCATAATAATGTGGGAGCACCAGGAGGAAAGGTGAAGGGGCTCAGCAAATGTCTGAAGGGTGGGCAACATTAAGACAAGGGTGCAGTTGACACTCATCACACACCATGATATCCATCCATCCATCCACCCATCCATCCATTCATACATCCACCCAGCTCTTCAATAACTAGGGAAGCAGCTGACAGAAAAGACAGACCACTGCCTGAGAACCAGAAGACCTGGGTTCTAATCCCACCAAATGGTTTCATAAATGTGGGCAATTCATTTCATCTTTCTGTGCCTCTCATCTGTCAAATGAGGGCAGATCTCTGGAAAATCTCATAAGTCCTTTGCTAGCTTGTTCAAAGTTCACATTATATATTATTCTAAGGACTCTGTGTTATGCTTGTCATAGTAGGGCAATAGAATATGTACAGGATATTCTCTGTGCTTTCCAAAATCTACCAGTATAGTCAGGAAAAAAAAAAAAATAGATATACGTTGAAAAGTTAAGTAAAAATACAAGGCATTAGATGAATAATTTTCAAAAAATAATTCTGTAGAATTATTTTAAAAGGAGGCCGGGTGTTCCTTAAGGTGGTCTAGGTCAGCTTCTTACATAAAGTGGGACCTGAAAGGATGCATCACACTTATATAAACAGAGAACAAAAGAGTAATGTTTCGGTCACTTCTCCAGCAACATGTTCCTTTGCATCTCCAGGCTTTTGCATAGACAGTTCCTCTGCCCAGGACACTCAACTCTCTTGCCCTGCTTGTCTGCCTGTCAAATCTCACTTCTCCTTCAAGATTCAGTTCAGATGTCCACCTCATCTCTGAAGACCTCTCGGTGCCCCTGCCCTGTCAGCATCACCACTTCCACTCCCAGACAGGCTTAATCTCCTCGGGGTCCCACAGGATCTGTAAACATGTCCTTATTGCACATCACAGTTTTTTACACCCAGAGGGTCTTTCCACCTCCAAGGTCCCTGTCTTTTTTATCTCTCTATCTCCAGCAAAAGACGGGATGCCCAGCAGAAGGTGGACACTGTATAGGTAATAAGTGAATGAATGAATGAATGAATGAACAAATACATGAACAAAGACTGCAGGAACAAGCTCTGAACCAGATACAGCTGACCATCTGCATCTGCCTTCTACTCAAACCTGAGGACAGGCATCAGAATGAATAGAGAGAAAACACAGAGAAATTGCAAGAGAAAAAAAGATCCCTCTCAATGAGCAAACATAGCTTCTTTGATTCTGGGGAAGGAGAGAGAAACTAAAAATTATCCTTCACTTATCAGCCAGCAAGTGGCTATAGGGTATGTCCCATATGCCCACTCCCACTTGCTACAGATGCATGGGGACACCCAGGAGGGCTTACTACTGGCCTTGCCATGGAGAGGGTTACTAGGAAAGCTCCCTCACCTTGTTGATGTGCTGGGCAGCAGTGCACACTTCCCCCTCCGAAGTGGCTCATGCAGAGGAAAATCTGACAGTGAAACTAGAAAGAGGGAAGATATGCATTCTATTAAAGTTCAAGCTAGAACATTGGGAAATCCAAGAAAGTAGGCTGATTTACTCTGCCCTTCTCATGTGGGTTATTCAAAAGCTATTTTCAAAGGGGCTCTGGCATACTTATGAATGTTTGGCCTGTCCAGATGGAAATAGAGAGGAGCATGCCGGCCAGCTCCTAACATGTGTCCTGCCCCACACAGAAGCTACCAAGGCGTCTACACAAAGCAGGGCTGAACTCTGTGGCCTTAGACAAGGACTCCACTCTTCGAGTCTAGCCTTACCATTTGTAAAATGGAATATAGCTCCCTCCTTGCTGGTTTGTCATGGGGACTAGAGATGATGACTATAGAGCTGCTTCCGTCAGTGCAGGCTCCTGGTAGACACTCCACAGTGGAAACTGCTGTCATTATTACTAGCTATTACCATGCCCTTCATCTCCAATGATATTTCCTGAGTGACCAGTAGGCTAACAACAGTGTGCCAGGTCCTGCAGAGGCACAGAGATGTTTAAGAGAGGAACTTCATGGAGGAGATGGAATTTTCCCTGGGTCATCTGGGATAGGCACAGTTTACTTTCATTCTCAAATCAGGAAAGGAAATAGTCTCTCTCTCATTGTATTTTCAATTGCAAACCTTTGTTCATTGAGAGAGCAGGTAATTGTTTTTCTTCATTGCACAAATGTCATAATAATATTCTGAGAAAACAAAATAAAAGGAAAATTTTACCCATAATCCTCCACCCCAACAAATCACACTGTTTTTTGTTTCCCAAGTTCAGGGTGAGTGAAATTTCATTAGGCAAATACAGAAGTGGGGAAAGTCATTTTATTCAGAGGTCGTTGGGCCTCTTCTGCTTCATCCAAAAAACTGGGGAAGTTAGCCCATCCTACACTTTTTTTTGGCAATGGCCAATGTTTACTAAGAAAAACTCATTCTGGATGTTCACATCATTTAAAAGTGCATCCCCTGACTAGACCCTCCTAAATGTGTATAGGGAAAACAGTTTCCTTAAGTAGAAAAAAGTGGGCAGGCCCAAACAATCTGAACACAACTCTTAACTTGGGATGTCCTTGATTACAACAACATGTTTTCATATTGTATCATTACAGAATGCGTGGGAGTGGGTATGCCTGCCACCCTGCACGGACAATGTACACTGCATTACTGGAAGCTCTTTCTCTCCTTTCAAGTGGCTGTTTATAAAATCTCTCACACTTTTGAATTCTACCCACCAAAACCTCATTCCTCTCCTGCCCCCTCAAAATTCCAAACTCCCAGGCCGCCTCATACTCCAGATTACTTTTCGCCTAGGCCTGTGGGTCTGCTGCTGCTGTGCCCTAGACCCACATAGCCCTGTGGTGCTGTTGGGAGCCAGGAATCAGGGCAGAGCAGGTCAGGGCTGTTGGCTCTTCATGCAGGTGCTCAGGACGATGGCTGGCTGGCTGCAACGGTGCCCAGCTAATGAGTACAAAGCTTTTTATCTGTACTCGGAAATGTGAAGACAGATGGGGGAAGGGAGCAGAGGGGAACAACAGCCTTACACAGAAGCCCAAATAGCATCATACTAGCACACTCATCAGACATAAAGGATTTTGATTTCAGCAAAGATAAAAGGGTCAGCAAGCACCCCATATGAATGGCAAGTAGGTTAGAAAAAGATTTCAGTCTGATTCTGCTTTTCTCACATCAAAGGGAGATGAACTGACTGAGTTTCAGAAACTTCCCCAGAGACTTAAAAAAATGCAATTCTTTGAGATTATGACTAGTTACTTCCCTAAAATGATGTCTTTCCTGTAGACGACACCCAAAGGATCTCTCAGTGGACATCATGTCCAGTCCTGCGTGGTAACTCCAGGCAGCCTGCTTGTCCCCACACCACATCCTAGGCACCTATGGCACTTAGTGGCCATTCACATCCTTGGTTCTGAACATTGTTCTTCATCCTAAATCCATCCTGCTCTTGAACCTCTTGGCATCACCTTCATGGTTCATCCTCCAATTTCATCCCTAGCTTCACTCTTTGAACTTGACATCTGGTACTAATTTTTAGCTACAACCCTGATCTTGCTTATCACAATTCAAATTCTCCAACCAATGGCATGTTCTAGGATAGCCTGAATAAATACATGCCCAAGTTTGACTCATCCTGGCATTCTTCTTCCATGAACCTATCCAATGGGCAACTTTCCCATTTGGCCCAGTCTTCTAAGTAGGAACCAGGAACCATCTTTCAAGGTTCATTGATAAAGCTGAGTTACTGTTGTTGGTCTAATTTTATTTTTTCAATCAACTATTCACTCTTTGTATCAGCAGGTGGGAAACTAACTTTATGAGGAGCCTATATTTCATAGACGGTGGTATAAACGGGTGGTGTTAGGGATAAGCCCTTTGTTACAAAGAAAGATACATAAGTGTTGTAACCAACAGAGAGATGTACCAAAGTAAGGATCAAGACAGATGGGTTTCAATCTACCAATGACCGTGTGGCATAGGGCAAGTCACTCACTTCCTGATCCAGGCTTTGTTTTCCAATCATAAGCTGAAGGGGTTGTGCCACATGACTTCCAAGACACCCTCCAGATTTAATATGCTTTGATTCTTTTATTACAAGTCTGTCTTTCTGAGATTCCATTTTCTCATCTGGAAAATAGTGATAATGCCTAGTCCAAACTTCCTCCCAGGGCTATTGTGAGTGTCAAATAAGAAAATGGATGAAAGATCAATATACACTGTAAATTTTGGTAAGTGAGCAGAGAGACAGAAAGCCTGATGCCATCCCACAGCCTAAGATTTAGCAGAGTTACTTACATGAACTGTGATGGTGAGTATGCATCCCTCTTCCTCATTTTTTCGATTAAACTTTCAAATCATACAAAATAGACCGTGATTAAAAGGATACCCACATCTGCCCTGTTGAAAAGGTACTTGTAAAGGAAAAAATGTCGCATATCCACAAGGTTGGAATTGGCCTTGATGTTGGAGAAAAAAGCTGGACTAGTGGAATCCAGCCAAATCACTGAAAGAGTTGGGGCAGCAGGAGCACGAACAAGCATTTGCATAGATAGTGTCTGTTGTGTTCTGGTCACTCTGGGTGCATTATTATTAGCTCAGTCTTTGAAGTAATGCTGTGAAGGTGTAATTGTTTATTACTGTTACTATTAATACTATTACATTCATCTCAGTGGTGGAAAACCAGAGCTCAGAGATCACATACTTAGTCTATTCCAAAGCTGAGAACCAAACTCCAGTCTACCTGGTCTCAACACCCACCTCATTTCCTCCTTAAAAGGCTGGAAAAATCCAGGTTCATCTCTATCTGCACATACTTAACTCCTTAAATCATGAAGTATAGATGTCTGCTGATGGGTCTTAACCTATCTTACACAGAGACAGCTCTCCTTCCCATTTAGAAACATGCAAGAAACAATTACTGCGACCTACTGTGTTCCAATCCTTTATTAGTTTCTGGGACTACAGAGAGAAATACAACATAGATCTTGCCTTTAAACCCCCAGTCTGGTTTTCAGCAATAGGTGTTATCTAAGTTCAGTGGTGAGTGATGCAGCTATTGCACAAGTTTTGTGAGGACAAGCTGAAAAGAAACAGAGGGGGAGCCATCTGGGAGTTTAAAATTTCACGGCTTTGTGCCTCAATTTGCAGGCGATGTCATGCATCATTTATATGGGGGTTTTGGTGGCATTTACTTTATTCAAAGCCCGTTTATCCTGGACTTTCTCCAGTGCCGTGTGAGATTTTATGATTCATCAAATCCCTCTTCTCCATAATGTAGTTTTGCATACATGCTGATGTGTGGTATGCTAAGATGAGCTCTCAGAAGGAAAAAAGGGACTGGAGTGAGATCAGAGGAAAAGGTGTGACCTTTCTGGGAACTGCTCATGGCTTCCAGTTTACAATGCTGTGCTAAAAAAGGAGATACAGAAGTCTTCCTCACTGAGTAAATTTCCAAAGATGGCAGCTTAGATTTCATAGATTACTCTCATAACACTATAATTCATTTCTCCATGTCTGCCTCCTACTTAAGATCCCCGTGCCTACATAGTCAAAGCTTGAAAGACCACAAACTTGATAGTCAAGTGCTAGGCCCACCATGAACCTGGTGAACCTTGGGCTTTCTGTCAAATGCAAACCCAATTTTTCAGCAGCAAGCCTTAAGGTTGAAGGGTGTATAGGGGAAAGGATTTTATACTAAGTTCAACATGTGTTGAGGCCTAAAATTCAGTGGGGGAGATAGCATATCCTTAAATAACTCCTCTACAAATAATATGGAGGGAATTGCAGCTGAGTGTGGCAAAATGAAGTTCCCAACTTTATACATTTAGTAAGTGGTGAGGCATTACTTAAACCATGGTACTGACATCTCCTGAGGGGCCAGCCCTGTTATGTTCACCAGCCAGGGTTCAATCCTGGAGGGCTGAGGGGAAGGAGGAGGGGACAGGGAAAGGACCCAAGGGAATAACATCTTGGCATTTTTTTCTTTTTGTTTTTTTTTTTTCTCTGAATATGTGTCACTTTTTTTTGATGCAAAAGAGGGAACTGTGAACATTTTAGACACCCTTTCTTTGGGGGCAGTTTCTTACCCCAGGTGCATTTCTTCTTCCCAAAATACACTAATATATTTTGTTAATCCAGTCACCTCCAGGCCCAGGACTCCCCACCCCAACCAAATTCCTCTGAAAATGATTCAAGGAGCTATCATGTGGTACTCAAACTCATTTGCTGGATCAAATCTAGAGGGAAAACCCCTGAGTGAGGTGGCCCAGGGGACTGTCCTCAGGTAAGGAGCAGGAGAAAGGAAACAGGGCTGTTTTTACATTGCTGTGTATAGTATTTATTGATTCAGGAAAACACAAAACTCTGAATGAAATTACTTGGAAACTGCCCCCCTAAATAATTTTCCCCACCCCATTACTTTGTTCTTTTCCCTACAATAAACTTACAATGTGAGAATGTAAAGCTATAAGAACTATGATTGCTGAGAAGCTAGAACTCTTATAAAATGTGAAAATTTGAGAGAACGGCTCTTGTGCTGACAGACTATGTCACTTTTCCATTCTCTGGATAATGAGCACCTGTTTAACCAGGATCACAAAGCAGAAAGGGATCCATGAATTCTCATTCCTCCCTGCCCACTCTCTTCTCAGGCTACTAACTGAAACTGTCCCACATAGATATAGATAAAAATCTACTTTCTGCAGATGTCTTTTGTCTATAGACTCCCTTTTCTCTCTCCATCTGAGCACACTCTTGCTTACATCTAACTAAGCTTCTCCCATCACCATTTAAGTGCATTATCTTAGTGAGAGTACGTATCACCTTTCCGATCGTATCTCCTATGTTTGAAACCACAGAGAGTCACTGCTCATCCACCTGAGTGTGGCCTCATCTAGTATCCTGACAAGATTCAACACTGCAAAATAACTATGACTATGATGGTGAAGATCCCAACCCACCTCCCAGAGAGCTCCAGAGGGAAGCGGGAATTATTTGTTTTAGTGAAAGTCAAAATACTTGGTGCTTTATATGCGTTGCCTTATTAACTCTCACACCACTCAGTGAGAAGATAGCTGTTATTGTTCCCATTTCACAGGTGAGGAAATTAAAAGGATATAAGTTATGTAACTTGCCGAGGGTTACACAAATTGCAGATGATGGAACTGGCAGTCAAACCCAGTTTTCTTTGATTGCAAAATATGTTCTCATTCCACTGTGGGACTATACATCTTTGAGACAGAAATGGATGGCAGCACGTAAGCACTTTACCTTTCAAACTGACAAGAAGTCTGAAGTAAACTTTGTGGAGGTGTAAGAAATTTATCAGTGCTTACACCAGCACAACTACATGCATATGCAGAAAGAGTGAAGAGAGAGGGAGAGAGAGACTGGCATTTCTCTCCTTAGGCACACCACCGCCCTCTATACTGGAACACTCGTTGTTCCTTGGTTATAATAATCAGAAAGCCACTCTAGCTAATTTAAGGATTAAATTAACTTTCTAAAATGATAATCAAGGGCCACAAGAATGTCAGGAATGTAAGGTCAGCACCACAGATCTGACTTACTCTTTTTGAGTACTGCCATCAGATTTTCTTGTTTTCAGTCATGCCCCATCCATCTTTCACTCCACTTATAATTCAAATTCCTAGGAGATTGAATCTGGCCTAACTTGTGAGGTCATGGACCAGGATTGGTATTTTCCCAGTTGCCATATGGAATGAGATAGGGGCAGTTCTCCAAAGGAAAGGGAGGATGCTATTATCAAGAGAAGGGGGGAATAGATAGATTCTGGGCAGGATAACAACAAATATTCATTACCCATACTCTGTTCTTTGCTCTGGTCTAAGTATGCCTAGTGGTCAGGGAATCTAGCCCTAGGCTCTAGGTTTGAGTGATAGCTAAGGAGCCATATTCAGCAACTCTATATTCTTTCAGACTTTTTCATATGACTTACCATCACCATTGTCTTCAGGTGCTCCCCCTTGTCCCCATCTTTGATGGGTTCAGTCAGTGCAGGATTCTCATTGTCCTTTTTCAATTGCCTGTTAGGCCTCTATTTCCTCACTGTGGTCATGACCAAGTCAAGAAATGGCTAGTTATAGTTTCCTTCCTCCTGCTGGCCATACCTGAAGTCCAGCCATTAGTCCTGTCCCTTAGTCAATGACAAGAAGAATAATGTTAAGACCATTCAATGAATGTGAGAGAGGTTATTCTGAGTAGCAGCTCCCAATTCTTCAGGAACTCTAAACTAGGAAAACACTCTCTGTAGTCAGCCAGTTGGGCAACTGACACCTTCATGTTCCCAAATAATTAAAAATCCAACCTCTGACTTAGAGTGTGGCTGAGTCTCTGTAAAGGCCTTCTGTTCTAGACCGATGAACAGCTGTCCAGCAAGGGCAGAAAAGGAGAATCTGCAGAGGTCAGAGAGACAGCTGGAGCACCAGGGCACAGAGTGCCTGCAGTACTACATCCTAACCTGACAAACCCACTTGCTTTCCTTTTGCTTTCCTGGTCGATGGAAGGGAGTGTTTGTTTTTGGCAACCCCAAAAATGTCACACCAGATAGTCTGAGAGGGAGTAGTAAGTGTTGTGCATAGAGACCCCACAAGTGTCAACACATGGGAAACTCATGTTCAGCTTGCTACTCACCATTTCTCTAGTTAAGAGAAGTCCAGGGCCTTAGCTGCAAACTATGTTGGGAAATAAAACAATGAGACACTTACTCTAGGTCTCTACCTAGCTTTATGTAGTAGCTTCATTCCTAAAAGTGTTCTATAGATTAATATCAATCCACGGTGCCTATCAACTTATAGCACAGTTCCAGCATTGCTTTACCTTTACACAGTAATTTTTTATTATTAAAGCATTCTAATCCTTTAGCTTTATGTGTCTCTACTCCATCACTCTAGCTAATCTGTCAAAGGAAAGTGTTTTATGAGAAAAAGCCAAATTACTAAGCATTTCCATGTGCCATTTCTCTTAATCCTCACAAGAGGCCTGTGAAGTTGTATTTTCCCTATTTTAAAGATTGGACAACTGAGGTCCAAAGCCACATAACTAATGAGAAGCTACACTAGAGCTGCAACGCATGTCTTCTGATGAGACTGAACTTCAAGTAGTATATTATTGTTTTATTATTTTATGTCCCATGGGTATTTGTGAAATGTTTGGAAAGGGCATGGAAACTGCTCCATCTCCAGTTGACACTATAAGTGATCTGTTCACCATTCACTTAACACACACTTGTTAAGTGACATATGTTCAGAGGTGAACAAGACAGTGTCTGGAGCCTGGAGTAGCTCACACTTTAGAATGAGCTTGTCATCAAAGTTAACTTTCAGCCCTGCCCTTACCTAAGATCACACAATGACCTCTGTGAGACGGAAGGCCCTTGGTCCAGCAGAGCAGACCCCCTGCCCAAATCCCATCTGGTAGCCTGTGAGCCTATCCCCCAGTGGTTGTGACGGTCTGATCACACCTGACAGCTGGCCTTATTCCTTATTCTGGAAAATTGCCACCTACTATTGCCCAGGAGACCATGCCCAACACTCCCACCCATCCCCAGCAGAAGCCCCCAGCCAGTGACTGATGTATGCAGGGCAGGGGCATAATAGGCTGACCTCCCTGCCTCAGGTGGGACCAATTCTGTTGTGTAATCCACACTCCAGCACTTCTCTAAGGCTCAGAGTGAAGAAATCTCCAGCTGAGTCACCATCCTCGCTTAGATATTTGCTCCTGCTCTGTCCTGCTTTCCTTCCTCCCCTTGTCTAGGGAGCACATCCTCAGTAAAGCACTTGAACTGGATTCCTCATCTCAGATTTTTTCTAAGGGAACCCAACCAAAGGCAACTAGTTTGACTTCATTTTGTAGCTGAAGAGTTAGAAAATATGGGTCTTTGAAAAGAATCCATATACGATATTTTCACTCATTCAGACTGGGCCTTCTCCTAAAATTAAACAAAATCAGCAAGATCTATTTGCATTTGCATGGTTTCATTTGTATTGAGGGTAAGGAAACGGTCTCTTATAATGTTCAGGACTATTTAAAAACCACATGATCATTGCCAATTTCCCAAAAGTCTATCTCTAAACCAGTTCTTTTTGAGAATATCTCATCTACTGATAGGGGTCACAAGTTTTGGCTTTTGAATGATGTTAGTGTGAGCTGCATTGAAAATTGATGCACTGGGCTTCCCTGGTGGTGCAGTGGTAAGAATCCGCCTGCCGGTGCAGGGGACAAGGGTTCGAGCCCTGGTCCGGGAAGATCCCACATGCCGCAGAGCAACTAAGCCTGTGCGCCACAACTACTGAGCCTGCACTCTAGAGCCCACACGCCACAACTACTGAAGCCCATGCACCTAGAGCCCGTGCTCTGCAATGAGAAGCCACCACAGTGAGAAGCCCATGCACCGCAACGAAGAGTAGCCCCCGCTCGCCACAACTAGAGAAATCCTGCGCGCAGCAACGAATACACAATGCAGCCAAAAATAAATAAATAAATGAATAAATAAATAAATTTATTAAAAAAAAAAAAAGAGAGAAGAAAATTGATGCACTGCCTGATCATTTCCACAGAGCCTTGGTGAGGTTGATGTTGAGCTTGTTGGATAATTATCTGTTTTTTAAAAATCTAAGCATCCTTCTATACACTGCAATTTCTGTTTGCAAGTTTAGCTTCAAGTTTACAGAGCCATTTAATTAACTTAAGTGTTTAAACTTCTAGAGGTGTTGATTGATTCTAATCAGTATTTTCTGCTACTCTAATTGAAGGCTTCCTCTCTTGGACTATTGTCGGTGAAGCAAAAAATAGATAAAAAGCAAAATGTTGTTTAGTCTTTGGCATAATCTAACAAGAATTTTGTTTGGCCCATGATAGCACAAACTTGGGAGGACAGAATAGAGCCAATTTCTGCTTCCTTTGAAGTTGGAGAGCCAGCCCCAGGAAGAGAGACTGTGTAGAAGGCACGGGGAGGAAATTCTTACAACCTCTCCCCGGGACTTAGACTTGAAGCCAAGCCATTTTCAGGTTTGGCAGATTTCACTCCTCATGCAAACTCAGTGGGGGATGTTTTGCAGGGACACTTGGCATCCAGAAAAAGCGATTTTCTCTTTTAACACCTCTTCTTTTCTCAGAAAAATAAATAAAAAGTCATCCCAACCTCCCACCTCCTATAGTAACACACTAGACAAATGTAAACCTAACCCCTAGGATAAGAGCTGCCCAACATTGATGGGGTCTTTCAGTTGGTGGTGAGGATGGAAGCCAGATTTCTAAACTCCAGGTGTTCAGACAGTCCAGGAGTTGTGTTTATCTGCCCTTTAGAGTTCCACCAGAGGAAGCAGAGGGGAGAGGTGTGTCAGAACAGCTCTGGGGAGTGCCTCCAAACTGCAGGCACCTGAGATGTTGCCCCAAGACCACTCCTCAACTTCAGCTTTTGAAAACCAGGTTTTCTGTTGCCTTCCAAAAGATTTTTTGGCAAATTGCCCTTGGTCTCTCCTGAGACAATTCTGTTTTGGTTGACTTCTGTTCAGCACAAAATAATGTATTATGGATATTGCATTTCTCTGCTAAGAAAATGTCGACTGCTAAACTAGATCAAACTGCCCTCCAGTTCTTCAGAGCTGACTCATTTTAATTACTGAACTTCTCTCTCTGGAAAGTACTCTCTGTACTATTTGCAAGAAACCAGCAGTTTTAACACAATTTGGAAACTTTTCATAGATTGATCACCCCAGGAAAACAGGCAGCTGATCACCAGAGAAATTCTTCAGTTAAGATTAGTTTGCTCTGTGATGACACTGAAGAAGTGAAATGTGTGGGGTTTTCTCCCTACCATTCACCCTGCCTCCCTGACTGCCTCTAAGACAATACCCTTCTCTATGTGTAGCCAGGAACCCTTCTTTCCTGCATACTCCAGGGGTGCAGTTCTAGAGCTATGCCAAGCTCAGCGGCTCACCTTGGCCTGCTTCCTTCTCCAACTGTCTGTTTCCTCCCTCAGTTTCAGTCACGCCCTTCCAGACACACCCACCTTCTTTCTGCTTTGGGAACACTGTGAGCTTTTCTCTACCTCAGGACCTTTGCACATGCTACTCTGTCTAGTGTGTTTTTCTTCTCAATTAAATAAGAACCTCTGAAGATGGGAGTCCATCATCAGTATTGTTTAAAAGCTCCCTTAGATCTGCATGTGACTGGGTCCTCCCAGGACCCAGTCCTGGGAGGTCTCAGTTCTAACATCCTTTCCCAAAGAAGCATTCCCTAACCATCCCATCTAACGTAGCCTGAACACTCATCCACAGAACTCTGCATCATTCACTGACTTTATTACCTTTATAATACTCATCACTGTCTAAAGTTCTCTCTTCTATTTTTTGTGTATTAGTTTATTATCTGTCTTCTCCACTATAGTTCAAACTCTAAGATAACAGGGATCTTGTTCATCTTGTTGACTTCTATATCATTAAGACATATGCCTAATACATAGTAGGTACTCAAAACATATTTGTTGGGTGAGTGAATAAGTGAATGAATGGATATATGAATAAATAAATAAATGAGTAGATGAGTGAGTGAATGAATGGGCTTCAGTCCTTAGAATCCAAGTTACTGTTTTTGATGGCATATTGATACTTCATCTGATAAGAGCCCCTATTTTCAGTACCCCTGGGGAAAATATTTCTCTACAGACAGTCATCATTTTCTGTTTTTTGGTCTTCCTAACAACAACAAATTTATATAACCACAACATATCACAAGTTTCATATCAGTATTGGAAGTTCTGTGAAATTCCATGTTTTTAACGCCCTCTCCTTCCATATGTCACAGATGGCCATCATACCAACAAGTCAATACTCTACCATTCTGCACCTGTGCCCTCCCCACTCCAGTGCCATGCCACAATGGAGGCATCAGAATTCTCTTTCCCTCCCTGTTCCCCCTCCCTCCCATCTAGGCCCCACAGAGGACCACTCAGATAATATACTTGTCTTCAGTAGAATCTGATCGAAATAATTACTGGAGACCAATTATGATCACTGAAACAGCAAGGAGTGATCATGTCTTCAGGGATCCTTCACTACTTTTAGTGCCATCTTCTGCTCATCTCCACTCCCAGATCTTTCCTGGGTTGATGTCCATATATCTATAAATGTCTTACCCCAGCAAATGCCTTTGTCATGAATCTCCCCAGTGCTCATCCTTTGACAAACACGTGTCCCAACATGAACAAGCCTGATGAGTTCTTCTGAGCACCACGACCATTGACCACTTTCTTCCTCAGAGCTGCCTCAACTTTGCCTTTAAAAACTAAACCACTATTTTCCAAAACAGAAAGAAGGTACAGCCCCAAATTTGGCCAGCCAGTCTTCCAAAAGGGATTCCATTTTTCTATTTAAGGCTAGGAACATGAGAAACAAATACGTATGTTCATCAATTTTCTTTCTCTGCCCAGTAAGCATAATGCCTGGTGACCAAGACGGTGAGCATAAGACTGCTTCTTCTTTCTGTCTTGGCTATTTATGTACATCAGTAAGTGTGTTTCTGCTTCAGGGAACTGAGAGATATTTCTGGTGACCTGAGAGAACTAATTCACCTTCAGGAAGAGGTAAGTAGCCAAATATTTATACCATATCAAAATCTGACTCATCCTTCACTCTTGTGAAAATGTGTCACAGTGCCGAAGTTAGACCTGGGTGTCAGGGACATCTAACATCTGGGATTGACTCTGAAGCTCAGGGAATTTGGTAACTTAATTGTAGTAGAGTCTCCCTATAAAGAAGTGGTTCAGGGAGCCTGATTCACATCAAGCATAAAATCCAGGACAGTTTCTGAGTTTGCACAGAAAGGCATCTATACCCCAAGAACTGAGGTGACAACTCAGTCATTCATACATTCATCCAATAAATATTTATTAAGCACCTAGCATGTTGCTTCTATAAAGATCTATGCACTGTGGCTACAACAGGGGGGAGGAAAAGAATAAAAACTCCTTCATAATGGAACTCACAATGGAAAAAACAAACAATAGACAAATATGTAAAATGTATAGTACATCAAATGATGTCAAGTGCTGTGGGGAAAATAAAATAGGAGATGGATAATAGGGAAAAGTGCCCATTGTGGGGTGGGGATCACAGTATTAAACAAGGTGGTCAGGGAAGCCCTTATTGAGAATGTGACCTGTGAACAAAGACCTAAAGGAGATGGGGAGGCCAGATTGCAGATTTCCAGATGGAAATGCTTCCAGCATGTGACACAGAGGCCACTGTAGCAGGAACCTATGTGTCAGAGGAGTGGATAGGATCAGAAAAGTTGGCTGAGGCTGATCAGGAAGGTTTTGAAGGGCAGGATTTGGCTTTCATTCTAAGTGTGATGGGGACCATCAGAAGTCTTTCAGCAGAGGAGTGGCATGATCCAATTTAGATTTTAGCATGCTTGTTCTGACTATTGTACCAGGAAAAGACTAGAGGATAAAGGCAGAGGCAGGGAGACCAGTTAGGAGACCAATGCAATCATCTGGGTGAGAGCTACTAGCACCTTAGACGAGAGTGTTAGCAGCAGAAGGGTAGAGAAGCAGTTGGATTCTGGGTACATTTTGAAAGGAAAGCCAACCCTGGTAGCTGATGGACTTGGTGTGCTATGGAGAGAGGAGACGAGTCAAGTTTTGTGACTGTGAAGGGGTACAATTCCCACAGGAACTCACTTCTGACAAATGTAATCAAATGCAGACCAGATGGACCCGTAAGTGAGCAAAAATCACAACAAAGGGAGAATTGATCTCATTGGTAACAACTTCCATGTATGGAGCACCGAATACATGCCAGGCCTTGTATTAAGTTCTTGGCCTTCATAACTCCATTTTCCTCTTCCCAACAACACAGTGATAAACATACCATTGTCGTCATAGATGAGGAGGTTGAGGCTTATAGCAAAGCGACTTGCCCAAAGCTGGAACCATGACTCTAATCACCCCTGTCTGACTTCCAGACTCATGCTCCCAACCACTGTTCCTGCTCTCATGAGACTGAGAGGCTGGTAGGGGAGCCAAAGATTAAACCAAAGACCCTTTTGTTAAGGCTTAGGATAAGGGTAGGGTTTGTGCTCTAAAGGGAAGAAACATGGTTCTATGTGTATATACAACAAAGGAGCCAGGTCTTGTCTAGGAGGTGAGAGAAAGTATCCCTGAAGAAATGGTGGGTAAGCTGCTCTCTGAAAGATGAGTGATTCTCCCTGGGCAAAGGATGGGGAAAAGACAAGTGGTTCAGAGAGAGACCTTGTAATAAAAGGAACAAGAGTTTAAGGGGCAAAGAAAGCAAGTCAAGGCTTGATGTAAAATGAAGTGAAGAGTTAGAAAAGGCCACAAAGGCCTCCTTAAGTATGTTGATCTTTAGCCTAAGAGGAATAAGAATCCACCCTTAGAGGACAAATGAAAAGAGAAACAAGATAGATTTTCTTTGGAAAGGCCCACTCTGCCTACATTATTGGAGGTAGATTAGAGGGGCTAAGTATACAGAGGAGACCACTTACTACATTATTGCAGTATCTGCACTTGTGTGATGAGCTTATTTTACACTGAATTTGCCTGAACATAGAATCTTACCATGTCTGACCTGGAAGAGACCTCAGAGAGCATTCCTCTAGTCCAGCTACATTAGTTTATGGATGATAAAATTGGTCTACAGAGAAGTGACTTGCCCAAGATCACATGGCCACTTAAATCACAGAATAAACACTCAAACACAGGTCTTCTGACTTTGAGCCTTGAGTTTGTAACCATTGTTTTAGTTGACTGAATATTAATCGTGCCATATTTAGTGTTGTATCTCCCATGTTTGACAGGAGTAAGTACTCAGTATATGTCGGATGGATTAACAGAGAGGTAAATGGATGCATAGATGGATGGGTGGATGGATGGGTGAATGGATGGATGGATGGATGAATGGAAGGATGGAAGGATACATGGATGGTTTTAGAAGGATGTTCTTTATTCTACACTCCAAAAACTTCCATAGCAACAGTTGAAAGAGAAGTCATTTTTCCCTTAGTGAGAACCATACTTCATGACTTTCCTTCTCAAAAAGCATGTCCTCTAGTCATGGCAACCACTGTTGGACCATGACATCAGTGTGACCCCTCAGGACACCCTTCTTTACCCAAGACTGTGCCCAGGAAGCCTGGATCCCTGAAAGAAGTGATAAACTCACTCCAGCTCTTTGAGATAGAAAGCTGTCCAGGATCAGTTAGGTCATTACACTGACTTCTTATTCCTCCTGGAAAGGAGCCTAGCTTGCTAACTGTCCAAATTGAATGTTTAAAACTTTAATTAGGTCTCCATGAAGATTTGCCTCTTTCAGTGGCAGAAAGCCCAGTTTCCTACGTGCTAACTCAGGAGCTCATTCTTTGCCACCCCACTACTCCCGTTCAACCCACACCACACTAAGGGAGGACTGTGAAGGGAATGCTGAAGAAATGGTATCGTGAACGACAATAAGCATGGGGTGCTCAGAAAATGGCTCAGGGGCTATTGCTAAAATTATCCTTTCATTTAATCCTGGCAACAGTACTGGAGAATGAAGCCTTGTCTCAGTTTTACGGATGAGGAGGGTGAGACTGTAGGGTCTAAGGGGCTTGCTCACCATAGGCTAATATTTAAACTCAGCTCTACTAGGGACGTTCCCAGTTTTCTTTCCATGATAATGACATTCCAAATAGGCTGACTTCCTATGTTTAGTTATTTAGAACATAATCATTATAACTAATATATAAAGAAAACTTATTTGTCATCAGCCAACATTAATTGATCACCTACTATAAACAGGGTATCCTACCAGAGGTTTTTCTCAGGCCAATTGGACATTCTTCTTTGCCCTCAGAGCACTAAACTGGAGATTTCATTCCAGCCCCTAGTCAGCTACTTTCTCCACATAAGCCTCTGTCTTCTCTTCTACCAAATGGACACAGTAATTTGTATACAATAAATTCCCAATAGGATACATATGGCACACTCAAAATTGGATTATTTTAGGAAAGTGTATTATAAAAGGGCCATTCATAAAGGCGTGAATGTGAGGGAGCCTCGTGGAATAATACACTAACCTAGGGATAAAACACCCTGTTTGTTACTACCCTGAGGCACAAAGGGACAAAGGGAGGGAGAAGTTACCAGAAGCTGGAAGGAGAGAGATTCTTGTAAGGTTGGCAGCTCTGAGACAGGCAGTGACCTTTGGGACACCTCCAGACAAGACAACTTCACAGGGCAGGAACCAGGGGCATGAGGACCTGATTTCCTCCCAGGAAAGCCATTGGCAGAACCACAGGACAGCCAGAGGGCATGTGAGGCACAAATTAGTGCAGCACACAAATTGGGCTTCCCAGGCAGAGTGGAGAAGGATGGAGAGGGACTCTGCGGGCACAAGTGAAGCCAATGGCACATGGCACCTGCTCTACCTGTATGGAAATGAAATGTGTCCATGGAGGGAAGGGTGCCCTGTAAAGAAAACCAAACTGGTAACAAAATTATTTACTAACTTGGGAATTAGAACTAAGTGTCACCAGCTCTTTATAGGCTATTTAGTGTGCCCCCAAGAAGGGGGTGAGAGTGATCTAAAAGAAGAGGCTGAGTAATTTCTGCTTTTCTTCTCTTCAAGCTGAATGATAAGGAGCTGGGTTTCAAGCCAGTGTCATTCGAAGGGTTTAGAACCTGAGCATCCTGGTTTGAACCTGGATCTACCAATTACCAGATGAGTCATCACAGTGATTCCCTTAATCTCTCTCTGCCTCTGTGCCCTCTATGATGCCAAGGAACATAATGCCCACCTTGCAGGGTGCTGTGAGATTTTAAGGGGATAGAAAGGGAAACTCATAACGCCTGGCACATAGTAGGTGCTCAAGAAATATATTACTAGGTGAGTGAATAAATGAATGATTTCCAGGATCCCTTCGGGCTCTTAGATGATAGGAGTCTGATTCACCAGACTGGTTGGCAAATTCTGAGAAAGGTCATCTGAGCGAGGAACTAAGCTGAGGGCAAAACTATGGCAGGACAGGTGGTGAGCACGGTAGGGGTGAGCAAGGTGGGGATGAGCACAGTGACTGCAAGCTCTGCAGAAAGAAGGGGTTCTGAACGGAGACAACACATCTAAAAACTCTATCTCTTGTCATATAGCCTTCAGCAGGCTGTGGCCGCCTCTATGTAAGTGAAATTTGAATATAAGCTAGAAACTTTGATAGAATGCCCAATTTGTCAAAGTAGGATTCTTCTGGCAATACATCAGAAAAATAACTGTGAAATTACCTTTCTTGGCCAGTTCCCAAATATGGGTGGATAACTGAGAATTAGTTATTATGAAAATTTCTTTTGGGGATATAAATAATATTTAAAAGATGAAGAACTTGAGGGAAGGAAGCTGACATTTGTTAAGTATCTTAGGATTCAACCAGTGCACATAATGAAGGTCCCAGTCTTCACAGAGCTTACGGAAACAGACAATAAACAAGAAACATAAAAAAAAAATTAAATTATTATTATTATAGGTTGAATTCCAAAAAGTTATGTTCAAGTTCTAACCCCCAGTACCTATGAATATGACCTTATTTAGAAACAAGATCTTTGCAGATTTAATCAATCAAGTTAAGATGATATCATTAGGGTGAACCTTCATCCAATGACTGGTGTCCTTATAAGAAGAGGGAAATTTGAACACACACAAACAGAAGGCAGCCACATGAAGACAGAGGCAGAGACTGGAATTATGCTGCCACAAGCCAAGGAATGCCGAAGATTGCTGGCAGCCACCAGAAGCTAGGAGAGAGGCGTGGGACAGATTCTTCCTCAAAGCCGCCAGAAGGAATCAGCCTGCCAACACCTGGATTTTGGACTTCTAGCCTCCAGATCTGTGAAGAAATAAATTTTGGTGTTTTTTTAATTGAAGTACAGTTGCTGTACAATATTATATAGGTTATGGGTGTACAATATAGTGATTCAAAAATTTTAAAGGTTATACTCCATTTATAGTTATTACAAAAAATTGGCTATATTCCCCATGTTGTACAATATATTCTGGTAGCTTATTTTATACCTAATAGTTTGTACCCCTTAACCTCCTATCCTTATATTGCCCCTCCCCCTCCCCTCTCCCCACCGGTAACCACTAGTCTTTCTCTATATCTGTGAGTCCGCTTCTTTTTTGTTATATTCAATAGTCTGTCGTATGTTTTAGACTCCTCATATAAGTGATATCATACAGTGTTTGTCTTTGACTTATTTCACTTAGTATAATGTCCTCCAAGTCCATCCATGCCGCTGCAGATGGCAAAATTTCATTCTTTTTCATGGCTGAGTAGTGTTCCACTGTATATATATATACCACATTTTCTTTATCCATTCATCTCTTGATGGACACTTAGCTTGCTCCCATATCTTGGCAATTGTAAATAATGCTGCTATGAACATTGGGATATGTGTATCCTTTCCCATTAGTGGATTTTTTTTTTTTTTTTTTGGATATACACCCAGGAGTGGAATTGCTGGGCCATATGGTAGTTTTATTTTTAGTTTTTTGAGAAACCTCCATACTGCTTTCCACAGTGGCTGCACCAATTTACATTCCCACCAACAGTGTATGAGGGTTCCCTTTTCTCCACATCCTCATCAACATTTGCTATTTGTGCTCTTTCTGATGATAGCCATTCTGACACATGTGAGGTGGTATCTCATTGTGGTTTGATTTGCATTTCCCTGGTGATTAACGATGTTGAACATCTTTTCATGTGCCTGTTGGCCATATGCATTTCCTCTTTGGAAAAATGTCTACTCAGTTCTTCTGCCATTTTTTAATTAAGTTGTTTGTTTTTTTGATGTTGAGTTGTACAAGCTGTTTATACATGTTAGATATAATCCCTTATTGGCCATATCATTTGCAAATACATTCTCCCTTTCAGTAGGTTGTCTTTTTGTTTTGTCAACGGTTTCCTTTGCTGTGCAAAAGCTTTAAGTGTAATTAGGTCCCATTTGTTTATTTTTGCTTTTATTTCCTTTACTTTAAGAGACAGATCCAAAAAAATATATTGCTGCGATAAATTTTTGTTGTTTTAAGCTACCAGTTTGTGGTAATTTGTTATGGCAGCCTGGGAAAACTAACACATGTAGTATATTGGAAGATGGTAAGTGCTATAGAGAAAGTAATACATAGAGCAGGCCGAGAAGGATGAGGAAGGAAGGAGGTGGGTGGGCAGGCAAAGGAGGTCTAGAGAAATTGGGGCAGGCAGCATGGAGAAGGGGAGATGTGAGCAAAGTTTGGAGCCACGAGGTGAGCAAAGCAGAGATGGGGGACGAGCGTGCCAGGCGGAGGAAGCAGATGCAGTGGAGGCTTTGAGGTGGAGTGTGCCACATTTGAAGAACATCAAAGAGGCCAACGTAGCAGGAGTGTGAGCAAGCAGAGGTGACCATGAAACGAGACCATGGCGGAGCCTTGTTGGCCATTGCCAGGAGTTCTGCTCTCTCGCAGAGTGGAGTAGGGAGCTGTGGGATGGTTTTGAGTGTTACAGTCACATATTCTGAAATAGGACTGAAAATGCTCACTTTAGCTGCTGCATTGAGAACAGATGGAAGCAGGGGAAGGACAGAAGCAGGGGACCTGTTAGGAGACCACCACAGCGACCCAGCTAAGAGCACTCCCTGAACAGGGGTCTTTGCCAGTTTCCCCAATGACACCCTGCTGGTTAGGCGGGAGGAGCCTGCAGGCCTACCACCCAAAGGTCAGGTTTCTAGCCACAGCCTTGATGCAAACTGGCTCTGAGACCTGACAAAGAAGGAAGGGAGGTACATTGCATGCCTTCCTGGGTTTCATTGCCCTCAACTCCAATGGCTGCCTCATAGGGATGTTGCAAGAATCAAATGAGGAAACAGCTGTGGAAGCATTAAATAGCATAAAGCACTAGATAAACGCAAGTGATTGTAATTAATACTGATAATAGTCACCCCTCTTTACCCTGCAACCACCAGCCTATAAATACCACCAAAATAACGTCTAAATGAAGAGATTGATTCCCATGTGCAGATGAAACTGGTATACGCATCTGCTGGGGATGATTTTTCATTTAATAGAAGTCATTTTAAAAAGATCAGGGCTTCCCTGGTGGCGCAGTGGTTGAGAATCTGCCTGTCAATGCAGGGGACACGGGTTCGAGCCCTGGTCTGGGAAGATCCCACATGCCGCGGAGCAACTGGGCCCGTGAGCCACAACTACTGAGCCTGCGCGTCTGGAGCCTGTGCTCCGCAACAAGAGAGGCCGCGATAGTGAGAGGCCCGCGCACCGCGATGAAGAGTGGCCCCCGCTCGCCGCAACTAGAGAAAGCCCTTGCACAGAAACGAAGACCCAACACAGCAAAAATAAATAAATAAATAAATAAATTTTAAAAAGATCAGTGATATCCTGTTACCATGGGCAAACTGTTGGGATGAGAAAGTATCCTTTTCATGCAGAACTGGACCTTCAGAGGGGACAGCGGTTTACCAACATATAGTAATTAAGGCATTGGGTTCTTCTATAAGGCTATTTTAAATTTTATTTTTAATGATGACTAGTTTTGTTCTTGATGCTCTGGAGAGATGTCTTGGCTGAAACTAAGTGAAGGTTGGGTGAGAGGTCAGCAGACACCTGCTGGCAGATAGGTACTCACATGAATTGGGAGCCCTGGCAGCTGCACCTGTCTCTGATTGAAGAAAGAGGAAGGTTCCAAGGAAGCTTGGAGCAAAGACCAAAGGAAAGGTGACAATGGAGAGCAGGTTCGTGTCTGTCAGGTGTTCGTCCTAAGTCCTAAGTAAAAACTGAAAGGGACCATTTTGTCATGCAACTTTGAAAGGCTTGGAGCACAAGCTGTTTTACTTCAGGGTCCAGGTGAGCCTTGGCAGCAGAGGGTAGAGGAGGGGAATGTTTTTTCCCATTCTGGGGAGAACACAGCAACAGTAGTCAGAGACAAATATGGACCAGCAGTAGCAGCATCTGTTGTGCTGGTAGGGAAATGAGAAAGCAGCGGCAGGGCCGCCTGCTGGGTCAGGTGGGAGGCAGGGAAGCAGCATCCCATGGAGGGCTCCTCATGACTTCAAGTATCTGATACCACCGCAAGCCTGGAGCTGGAGAAGGCTGATCACCTGGGTCCCTTTACGGTCTTATAAATGACTGCAGAAGACATCGGAGTGGCAGGGGAGGGGGTTGAGGTCCTGCCACTGTGCAGGGGTGTAAGTAGTAAAATTGGGGCATTAAAATTGTTCATAATCCCAGGATGAAGAAAACCGAGGGTATCCAGTTTACAACAATAATAGCTAACTTTATTGCAGTCAATGAATGATTTCATTCCTGTATATATTCATTCATTTATTCATTCATTCATTCAGTAGATATTTATGGTGTGACTACTATGTGCCAGGCTGTCTTATAGTTGCCAGGGACACATCAGTGAGAAAAAGAAAAGCAAGTTGTCTCAGGAGTGGCTGGAGGCGAGCACAGAACTAATTAGTGTAGTCAAGACAGACCTCATGGAGGAGGAAACATGCAAGCCAACACTTGAAGTGGTGAGACACTGGGTATCTGAAGGAGACATGTTGGAGCAAAAGGAAGAGCTGGTGCAAAGTTCCTGAGGTGGGCACCTGTCTGATGAATTTGAGGAATAGCCAGGAAGTCAATGCAGCTGGAGAGGAGTATGCAATGGAAGGATATCATAGAATATAAGCTCAGAGAGGAATGGAAGGTCCAGGTCAGGTAGGACTTTTTACACATTTAATCCTCACAATAAAATTGAAATAGACCTTGGACAAGGGTCTGAAAACCACTGGTATAAGCCACAGAGCTAAGTGTCTATAAACCATGAGACCAAGTGAGCCATGTGAAGATCAAGAAAAGTACATTCTATGTGGATGAAACAGTTGGTGCAAGATTCCAAAGATGGGAATGAGCTTGATGTTTGAGGTCCGAGTGTCTAGGCCTGATGGATAAGGGAGGAAGGATACAAAATGAAGTTATAAAGATAGGATAGAAAAGGTCATGGAGGGCTTCAAAAGTCAGGATAATTAGCTTGGATTTTATTCTACATGGAATGGAAGCCATCAGAGTTTCCTAAGCAGAGTATGACATGGTCTGGTTTTAATTTTAAGATCACTTTGGATATCAGAGGGAAAATAGAGAGAAGCCAAACATAAGCAGACATGCAATGGTCCAGGTTAGACTAGATGGTGGGAGGATGTTGTTTTCGAGTTAGTGTTGAAGAATTTGCTGGTGGCTTAGATATAGGTACTCAGAGAAAGAGCAAAAACAAGAATAAAGTTTAGATTTGGGGCTTGAGCAATCAGTGGATGGGGAGGACTGGAGAGGACCAGGTGTGGAGTGGGGGTAATAATTGTGTTCGGTCATGTTAAGTTTGAGACACCAATTTTTTTTAACATCTTTATTGAGATATAATTGCTTTACATTGTTGTGTTAGTTTCTGCTGTATAACAAAGTGTATCAGCTATATGTATACATATATCCCCATATACCCTCCCTCTTGCATCTCCCTCCCACTCTCCCTATCCCACCCCTCTAGGTGGTCACAAAGCACCGAGCTGATCTCCCTGTGCTATGTGGCTGCTTCCCACTAGCTATTTTACATTTGGTAGTGTATATATGTACATGTCACTGTCTCACTTTGTCCCAGTTTACCCTTCCCCATCCCCATGTTCTCCAGTCCATTCTCTAGTAGGTCTCTGTCTTTATTCCCATCCTGCCCCTAGGTTCTTCATGACCTTTTTTTTTTTTTAGATTCCATATATATGTGTTAGCATACGGTATTTGTTATTCTCTTTCTGACTTACTTCTCTCTGTATGACAGATTCGAGGTCCATCCACCTCACTACAAATAACTCAGTTTTGTTTCTTTTATGGCTGAGAAATATTCCATTGTATATATGTGCCAATCTTCCTTATCCATTCAGCTCTCGATGGACACTTAGGTTGCTTCCATGTCCTGGCTATTGTAAATAGAGCTGCAATGAACATTAGGGTGCATGTGTCTTTTTTTTTTTTTTTTTTTTTTGAATTTTTGAATTTTATTTTATTTATTTTTTTATACAGCAGGTTCTTATTATGCATGTGTCTTTTTGAATTACGGTTTTCTCAGGGTATATGCCCAGTAGTGGGATTGCTGGGTCATATGGTAGTTCTATTTTTAATTTTTTAAGGAACTTCCATACTGTTCTCCATAGTGGCTGTATCAATTTACATTCCCACCAACAGTGCAAGAGTGTTCCCTTTTCTCCACACCCTCTCCAGCATTTATTGTTTGTAGATTTTTTGATGGCCATTCTGACTTGTGTGAGGTGATACCTCATTGTAGTTTTGATTTGCATTTCTCTAATGATTAGTGATGTTGAACATTCTTTCATGTGTTTGTTGGCAATCCGTGTGTCTTCTTTGGAGAAATGTCTATTTAGGTCTTCTGCCGATTTTTGGATTGGGTTGTTTGTGTTTTTTTGATATTGAGCTGCATGAGCTGCTTATATATTTTGGAGATTAATCCTTTGTCAGTTGCTTCGTTTGCAAATATTTTCTCCCATTCTGAGGGCTGTCTTTTTGTCTTGTTTAAGGTTTCCTTTGCTATGCAAAAGCTTTTAAGTTTCATTAGGTCCCATTTGTTTATTTTTGTTTTTATTTTCATTTCTCTAGGAGGTGGGTCAAAAAGGATCTTGCTGTGATTTATGTCATAGAGTGTTCTGCCTATGTTTTCCTCTAAGAGTTTTATAGTGTCTGGCCTTACATTTAGGTCTTTAATCCATTTTGAGTTTATTTTTGTGTATGGTGTTAGGGAGTGTTTTAATTTCATTCTTTTACATGTAGCTGTCCAGTTTTCCCAGCACCACTTATTGAAGAGGCTGTAAGACACCAATTATATATCCCAGTGGAGAAGTGAATTAAGCAATTGAGTAAAGAAGTCAAGAGCAGTGGTTCTCAAACTTGCCTGTACATTGGAATCACCTGTAGAGTTAAGTGATGCCTGAATCCCACCCTTAGAGATTCTGACTAATTGGTCTAGAGTATGGTCTGCATGTTGGGATTTTTGAAAATATCCCCCAGGTGATTCCATTGTGTAGGAAACTTTGAGACCCACTGACCTAGAGTTTGAGAGCAAGGTTAATTGAAGATTTAACTTAGTGTCAACAGATTATAGATGATACTTAAAGCCAAATAACTGATTGAGATTCTCTGGAGAGACAGTGAGACAGGAGAAGAGAAGGCCAAGGTCCAAGCCCTGGGGTACCCCAAAGCATGGGGCACCTCAATGTTTGTAGGTTGACCAGAGGAGCTGGCAAAGGAGCCTGAGAAGCTGCAGCCAGGACCTAACTCATAGAACAGTCGGCAGGCCATTGTCATTTGTCTTTGTGGAGCATCAGGTGCCTGTAAGGCAGGCATTAACCTGGTCATTCTCCTCCCTTTGACTTTTCTGAGGTTCTTTTCCAGCAAAGGAGATTGGCCTCTCCAGCCTTCCCCTCTGTCATCTCTTTGGATGCTGCTCAGGGCCATTTCTATTCCCTGGTCAGTGTAATGCAAACCAATTCATTTAGCAGCCGTTCCTCCTTCTGATTGTTTGTTCCAAGACATATTATTCCACATTTGTCCACATTAAACTGCATTTTATCACCCATTATCCCAAATCCTTCAATGATCTGGGCCCCTCTGTGTTTGATTACAAGGCTTGGTGATTTGTGATGCCTGCAAAAGCTGTCATTTGCAGATTTAAAATCCTTCTTGCAGGGCCATTAGGTGGGTCATTAGCATCAATAACACAGAGAGGCTGTACCTGGCAGCTTTGCAGAGGCAGGAAGCAACACATTGGACATGGGTTGGTTCGTTCTCTTTGCCTGGAAAACGCAGTGACACCCCAGCCATCCCCCACCCCGCCCCATCCAGGGCTGTCCTCCTGTCCTGCACCGACACTCAGAGTGTCCCCAATGATTCACAGACTGCAACTCCGACTCTTCGTGCCATCCTCCCTGGCATCCATAGCCTCCAGAAATCTTAATAATTTAATAAACCACTCATATCAGCACGCCTCTGGCTATCTCTTATCAAGCTGGATGCATTTTCCAACCATCTCTCTCCTAATTGTAAGGAAAGTTTCTGGAAATCAAACATATATTTGCATTTCTAGCATTTGGTGCCATAGCTGGTAAACAATGTGTCACTCCTGACACCCCCTGTGATTCGCCTTTGACCTGCACGTGAGACCTAAAAGGAAGTTTAAGTGGTTGTTGCCTGTCTAACTTTTGCAGTCAGGAATTCAGGGCCAAAGACGGTGCTCAGGAGCAGGACCTCAACCCCCCATCCTTTCTACCTCCCACCCCAGGTGCCCGGACATCTCTTTCTCTGCTCCTTTTAATGAGATTTTATTTCATTATTTTTGGCTTACACTTTTTAGTATTTTAAGGCACAGTAAATCCTTCTTGGAGGCCTGAGAAATAATCAAATAACCCATTTATTTTCTTCACAAACACTTATAGAGCACCTACTCTCAGCCAGGTGGTGGGCCCTGATGTGCAGGGGGCACGTAGGCATGAAGTAGAGTCTCCAGCAGAGTGGTGAACCAACAGTGTTAATGAGGATGGTTGAGCTTTAAATGTATTTTTTTTTTTAATTCTGCTTTTCTGAAGACCGCTCCCACATGCACCTTTCCTCCCCCAGATGCCTCAGCTATATACATTGTCATTTTCAACCCAGGCAATGCCAGCCCCTGCCATGGAGCATTTGGGAATGCATGGGTATGTTTTGGGTGGTCACAATGACTTGGGAGGGAAGCTGGCATTAACTGCCTGCAGTACGCTAGGTGCCCTGCAAGGCTCAGGACCAGCCTTCACTAACTTGCCAACAGCACTCCACTGATAACCACTGAGAATGAGCATGCATTTGTTTCCTATGGCTACTCTAACACGTGACCACAAACTTAGTGGCTTTAAACAACGTGCATTTATTATCTACCATTCTGGAAGTCAGACGTCCCAAACGGATTCCCTGGGCTAAAATTCAGATATTGATAGGGCTGTGTTCCCTCTGGAGGCTCTAGGGGAGGATCTGTCTTCAAAGCCAGCAGTGGCCTGGTGAGTGTTTCTCACACTGGATGACTACAATTTGTGCCCCCAACATCACATCTCCTTCTCTATTTCCCTCCCTCCTTCCCTCTTTCACTTACAAGGACCTTTGTGATTTAATTGAGTTGGCTAAGATAATCCAGGATAATCTCTCCATCTCAAGATATTTAACTTAATCACATCTGCAAAGTTCCTTTTTCCATGTAAGGTAACATCAGACTCCAGAGATCAGACATGGACATCTCTGGGGGGCCATTGTTCTTCCTGCAACAGGGGGGACAAAAGTCTAAGTGTCTGAAGGTTCACTGACAGCCTCAGCGCTGACAGCCTCAGCCACTAGAGAATGCGGGCAACACTCAATTATCCTTACTAAAGCAGAGGCCTCGTTAATATTCAGCTATCCAGATTAATCCAGTGGAGCTTTTGCTCTCAAATGTCAGGAGTTTCAGAAGCAGGCACAGATGGCTTTGGAGGGTGGCTTACACTGGGGTTTCTTTTTTTTTTTTTAATTTTTATTGGCGTATAGTTGATTTACAATGCTCTGTTAGTTTCAGGTGTACAGCAAAGTGAATCAGCTGCACGTATACATATATCCACTCTTTTTTAGATTCTTTTCCCATATAGGCTATTACAGAGTATTGAGTAGAGTTCCCTGTGCTATACAGAAGGTCCTTATTAATTATCTATTTTATATATAGTAGGGTGTATATGTCAGTCCCAATCTCCCAGTTTATCCCTCCCCCCCACCCCCTGGTAACCGTAGGTTTGTTTTCTACATCTGTGACTCTATTTCTGTTTTGTAGATAAATTCATTTATACAATGTTTTTAGATTCCACATGCAAGCAATATCATATGATAATTGTCTTTCTCTGTCTGACTTACTTCACTCAGTATGACAATCTCTAGACCTATCCATGTTGCTGCAAATGGCTACCCTGGGGTTTCCTATGTTGAGTAACAGCCTTTGATGGGAAGCACCAACCATGCTTCATATAATCTGTCAATAAGTATGAGTTCCTTTTTCTCACACTGACCACACAATGGGAAGTGATCCAAAGGCAAGAAGGAAAGTTCAGATCTTTACAAAAGCTTTGCACAAAACAGGAACTGGTTATGTGGATAATTGGGCATTGATCTAATCAGGATTCTGTAATGTTAAGACCTTACAGACCGCTCTGCCATTTGCAAAACTCTTTCACATCCATTATCTCATTCAATCCACACAATGAATCTGGAGGCAGTTGGAGCAAGTATTATTTTTTATCACCATTTTACAGATGAAAAAACTGTGACCAGGAGAACTTTAGTAACTCACCCAAGGTCACAGAGCTAATAAACTGCAGGACTGGAGCTTAAGTCCTTGGACTCCAGTCACAGGTTCTGTCCTCTCCACCACACTGGCTCTCAAAGCTCTAAGGAGCTGATATGCAAAACAGTGACAAATTTTAAGGCCATCTTCTTTGAGTCTTAATTGGACCTGTCATTTCTAAGGAAGCAGCATGAATCCATGAAAATGATTTAGAATTAGAGGTCAGGCAAAGCCCAGTTTCCATGTCTATAACTAGGGATAATAAATTATGGCTTACTGCAGTGCTTTCCAAACTAGCCTGATCACTGGAAACCCTTGATCATTAGAAACCCCTGAGGTGGTAGTTAAAAATGCAGATTTTCCTTTTTCCCCAGAAAGTCAGATTCAGAAGGTCTGAGGGCAGGACTCAAATCTGGATTTGTAATAAGCATAATTGATGGTTCTTGTAAGCAGAGAAGTTTGGAAATAATTGGCCCACAGGATTTTTGTGTGAATTAAATAAGATGATGTATGCATCAAACACTTGGCACAGAGAAGCCCTTTCTAAACATTGGATTTCTTCTCCATGCCTTCATCAAGGGGTTGTTCTGTTTTTCCATTTCTTTACTTTTGATTATTGGTGTTAAGAAGACAAGCTCCTGCTTCCAGTGCCAAAGTTCTGGAACTTTCTCATAGAAAATATGGTTGGGTGGGTGGGGGTGGAAGTTGGGTGGTTTTAGGGAGAATCCACTGTTTATATAATTCCCTTGAATACCTGTATTTCACCATTCCCTTTCACCCTTATACAAGGAACAGGAATATCTAGCCTAATGCATTTATTTTACTTATCTGCTGATTTATAAAACCCACCTTCTGCCTTGAGCTCTGAGTACATTACACTTGCATAAATACACCCCACATAATCTGTCTTGTCCACCAAACCATGTCCTCTGAGATAAATCCAGACTCACAGTGGCAAGGGGAACTTTCATTTTGCCAGAGGATTTAGCCTGGGCCTGGGCCCAGCTTTCAGATTAAACAGGAGCATAAATCCACTCAGGCTCCCATCTTATCAGTTCAGCTGCCCATCCAAATGTTTTCCAGAGACCTAATGACAGGCCTTAACTGGAAAATGAATGGCTGCTTGGTGGTAAGGGTTTCAAGAACTTTCTTTTCAAGATGGGACTCTGCAAAGCAGGTTGTCTTTGCCTAGAGTACAGTGGCCATGTCTTGTTTCTATCTGTCCCCAGGACCAAGGACAGTGGCTGGCAATGAGTGAAAATGGGATATGTTGTGGTATTTACAGGCCACAGAGTTTTGAGATTATGGTCAGAATTTTGGCTTCGACAAAGAAACAAAGCAATCCATGTTTTTCCTTTTATCCAAAACAGCTATAACTTATTTTTCACTCACCTTAACCATTGGTTCTCAACCGTGCACAATTTTGGTCCCCCAGAGGACATTTAGCAATGTCTAGAGATACTTTTGCTTGTCATGACTGGGGGATGCTACTAGCAACTACTAGGTAGATGCCAAGGATGCTGCTAAACATCCTCCAATGCAGAGTACAGCCCCACAACAAAGAATTTTTCAGCCCAAATTGTCAATAGTGCTGAGGTAAAGAAACCCTGCCTTACAACAATCATTGCCATGCTAAAATTGGTTCCCCCCTAATTTTGCCAACCAGCCTATAAGAGCAACACTGTTGGCAGAAGCAATCCATTTGTGGTCATCAAAGCAAAGAGAGAGGGAAACATATTTGCTGGGCACCACTATGGGCCCCAATGTTGTGCTAAGCCTGCCTCAAAGATCTCAATCAATCTTTACATCAATCCTTCACCATACCCATTTTACAGGTCAGGAAACTAAGGTTAAGAAAACTTAAATAACTTGCCAAGGGTCACCCAGCTAGGAGAAGACAAAGCTGAAATCATACCCAGCTCTTTCTGATTTTAAAGGCAACAATCTAGCCACTGTGCAGATTGAGGCTGAAAGAGTGATTGTCAGTAAATGACAGTGATAGAACTTCATCCCCACCGAAATCGTATCTTTCATGGACACTATAAATATCCCCTAAAACATAAGTTGCCTTTGGATTTGTGCATTACCTGGCATTCTGGCTCTCCTTGGAATCTGAGGGAAAAAACAGAAGACTTTCAGTCTAACTGCCAAGCATAATCATCAATATCCAAGTGGGTGGCATTCCCTTCATCCAGTTTTTCATTCCTCAATCCATGGCCATTCCACACCACAGCAGAGTCCCAGCCTGAAATTGTTCATGGGAGTGCTACTGGCATTTAGAAGAAACCATTTGATGTTGCCCAGAATTGCAGTCCTCTGTGTCTCACTGCAGTTCCTTTTAGCCCCTGGACAGCAAATGTCAATAGATATTCCCGACTTATTGTGACAACCCAAAACATGATGACACATGCCCAAACACTCCCTTGGGGGCAGTGTCACTACCCAACTTTGAGGAACACTGGTTCCCAAGTTCTCACTCCAGTGTTATGCCTGGGCTTCATTGTTGCTCACAGATACACACGTAGTTCATTATACACTTGCCCAGCTGGCTTCATCTTCCCAGAGTTGGGAATGGGGTTTCATTGTGTCAGATCATTTCTCTTTCTCATTCAAAGGGAAGTTTTAAGGATGCTTTCACATTGACAGTGGTCTGGTTTGTTCATGTTTTTGACACTGAGATCTGCAATCACATCCCCTGCTTTTCCTATTCCCGAGACTTTGTACCTACTGGAATTCTTTATTCCCTAAATACTGCTGTTCAGGTCCTTACCTACTAGTCTATCTACCCTACCCACTCAGATGCACTTCTTCTCACTCAGATGCACTATCCTACCCACTCAGATGCACTTCCTTCTTGAGGTCTCCCCTGATTAATCCAGCAGGAACTGGTCTCTTCTTCTCTCTTGAAATCCCTTATTATATTATACCAGGGGTAAACAAAGTCTTCGTGTAAAGGGTCAAAGAGTAAATATTTTAGGTTTTGCAGACCATATGGTTTCATTCATTCAGTACTCAATGTTGCCTTTGTAGTAAGAAAGCAATCACGGCCAATATGTAAAGGAATGGTTGTGTCCATGTTCCGCTGAAGTATTACTTATGACATTAAAATTTGAGTTTTATATATATTTTTAGTTGTCATGAGATAGCATGCTTCTTTTTTTCCCAACCATTTAAATATGTATAACCATCCTTCGTTCATAAGCCATACAAAAACAGGCAGCAAGCCATGTGTGGCTCACAGGCCATCATTTGCTGAAACCTGCTTTATATCATCATTTTGTTTTTGTGTTTATGACATTCTAGCTCCATGCCAAGTGGTGTCCTCACCAGCAGCATGGATTTCACCTCAGTCCTTTGAGAAATTCAGAATCTCAGACCCCGCCCCAGACATAATGAATCAGAATCTGCATTTTAATGAGATTCCCAAGTGATTCATGTACACAATACAGTCTACATGCACTGCCATGGTTTGTTTAATAATTGTTTGTGTCCACATTCCCCCCACTACCTCCCCACGGCAGATGGTAAACTCTTTGAGGGCAGAAAATGTCTGTCATATATATCTTTGATTCCTTACAGTACATGAAGAAAGGAATATAATTGTTTTTGAGAGTAAATGAATTAATGGATTGGGAAAGCTTGATTCACATACCTCTTGGTCTTCAAGCCATCCTTTTCTCTCTTTTCCTTCACTCTTTTACTTTCAGTCTCTCCCAAAAGCTTAGTTTTCTATTTTCTGGATAATCCATTAGGGAAGGAGACTAAGAATTTGCTTTGCTAATTAAGATAAAGAGAGAGGCAGAAATTTGGAGGAGACTTCAGGTCATCCCAAATTGTGTCATGGAGAAGAACTGCCAATTTTATGCTCCTGATCTGTCTCTCAGAAGGGCTTACCTACATGATTTCCTTCACATTTTTCTCTTGGCTGCATTAAACCATTGCATTAAACCATTCCTCTGACCCTGTTTTAGATGTTCACCTCTTTTAGAAGCAGCTGAGTTGTTAACAACTTTCATACTTCCTGATTTTACCTGAAATCCTGGACCAGCAAGGTCAAATTTGTGGCCATGAGCACATGCTGGAGAGCCTCTCATCCTTCACCAACTTCCCCACATGAACCAAGGAATTTTTAGTTATAGGAAGCAACAGAAGCAAGATCTTTTTAAATGGTTGTTTTTCAGTAATAACTAAATAAATCATGCAGTCTCAACCTGTCATCTTTTTTTATTCTTTAAATATACATACATATATATTTTACATATATTTTTCAATTCTAGTAATATTAAAATAACCATATTAAAATGAACAATTCCATGGTTCTTAGTACATTGACAATGCTGTGCAAACACCACATTTATTTAGTTTTGAAACACTTCCATCACCCCAAAAGGAAAGCCTGTACTTACTAAATATTTACTCCTTATTCTCCCTTCCCCCCAACTCCTGGCTACCACCAATCTGCTTTCTGATGTGGACTTACCTATTCTGAATATTTCATATAAATGGAATCATACACCATATGACCTTTTGTGTCCAGACAGCCAGCTTCTTTCACTTAACATAATGTTTTCAATGTTCATCCCTGTTGTAGCATGTATCAGTATTTTATTTCTCTTTATGACTGAATGATATTCCATGATATGGATAGACCACAGTTTGTTTATGCATTCTTCTGTTAACAGACATTGGGTTGTTTACAACTTTTGTCTATTATGAACAGTGTGGCTATAAATATGCAGGTACTGATTTCTGTTTGAGTACCCACCTTTAATTATTTTGGATGTATACCTAAGAGTGGAATTGCTGGGTTATATGGTAATTGTATGTTTAACATTTTTGAGGAACTGCAAAGCTGTTTTCTTATATTTTTTTATGGAGCACTTATCCTGTGCCAGGCATTGAGTTAAAGAGTTCACAAAACAGCGCACTTAGATACAAAACATCTAGAAACAGGAGGAGACCAGAGGGCTGAAGTAGTCCAAGCAGTCTTTAGGAATCCATGACAGTTGTGTCTCTCTCTACCCCACCTTGATCATCTTCCTCTTTCCATGTATTTCTCTTTATTATTATTATTAAAAAGGGACAAGAAGGAGAGGAGGGCAGAAGCACCATGGAGAGTTCCCACATGCACCATCAGCAAGGATTAATAACAATAATAACCAATATTTATTGGACAAATATTATGCCATGTAGTAGGTATTATTAACCCATTTTTCAGGCAAGGGATTGAAGACTTAGAGAATTAAGAAACATATTCAGATTTGAGTGTCAGAACCAGGATCTGAACCCTGGTCTTTCTGACAACAAAATCCATAGTCTTTCAACACACTACCACATTGCCATTTCTTGACCAGCAGAAACCTGAAAGGCTCAACACAAACACCAAATATCACATGTCAAGACTGCCCTTGGCTGTCAGGGAGTCACAGAGTGTTAATCCAAAGCAGTGGACTCCACCATAGACTAATCATCATACTTGCAGTTTGGCCTGGGTGCTGAGGAAGAGCACAGTCTCAGTAATTATTAAGAAGATCTTAGAATATAATTACCATACAATCCAGCAATTCCACTTCTGGGTATTTATCTGAAAGAAACAAAAACACTAATTCAAAGAGATATCTGCACTCCCATGTTCATTGTGGCATTATTTACAATAGACAAGATATGGAAGCAATCTAAGTGTCCGTCAATGAATGAATGGATAAAGAAGATGTGGTATTACATATATGATGGAATATCACTCCATCATAAAAACGAATGAAACTGTGCCATTTGTAACAACATGGGTGGACCTAGAAATCATTATGTTAAATTAAATGTCAGACAGAGAAAGACAAATATTGTATGTTTTTACTTACATGTGGAATCTAAAAAACAAAACAAATGAATAAACAAAACAAAACAGAAACAGACTCATAGATACAGGACACAAATTGGTGGTCACCAGAGTGGGGAGAGGTTAGGATAAGGGGCAGGTGAAATAGATGAAGGGGATTAAGAAGTACAAACTTTCAGATATAAAATAAAGAAGTTTTTGGGATATAATATATAGCCTAGGGAATATAGTCAATAATACTGTAATAACTTTGTATGGTGACAGATGGTAATTAGACTTATCATGGTGATTATTTCCTAATACATATTAACACTGAATCACTATGATGTACACCTGAAAGTAATAGCATATTGTATGTCAATTATATTTCAATAAAATGAAATCTGAAAAAAAAAAAAAAGATCCTAGATCATTTCTGCAGGGACCATTTGAGAGCTTACTGACATGACATGGGGCTGAGGTGACTCTCCATGCATAACTGCCCAGAATGGTCTGGTACTGTCATTGAAGTGAAGCAAGGTGCACACAATTTGCTCAAAGTGAGGAGTTTTGCAAATGATGTATTTTATATAAAGTAGAGCAAACTCAAATCTACCCCTAAAGCAGTGTCTCTCTCACTCACTTTGCTGTATATAGGTATTCTGATGTGAGAGGAAAGAAGGTGGTTGTACAGCTACCCTGAAGTCTATCTCAGAGCTTCTTGAATTTGAGAAATCATCAGAATCACCTGAACTGCTTCTTGAAAACATATTCCTGGGCCTCACCCCCAGAGATGCTTATGCAGTAGGTCTGGGTGGGGCACTCAGTTCTACATTTCTAACAAGCTCCTAGGTGATGCCCATGCTGGATGCGCCACACACAAGACAGTTCAGAGTGAGTAAGTGAGAAGCACCATGTGAAAAGACCCTAGAGATCTGCCTGCACTACCTCTGGTCCCCTCTGGTCTCTACGTGTTCACTGTCCAAGTGCTCTATCTTGCGAACTCTTTAACTCAGTGCCTGGGACAGGTAATGCTCAATTTTGAAATGTAAGAAAACAGTTTGGCAGTTCCTCAAAAGGTTAAACATAAAATTACCATATGACTCAGCAATTCTACTCCTAGGTATATATCCAAAAGAATTGAAAACAGGTACTTAAACAAAAACTTGTATACACATGTTCATAGACTCCACTTCAAGTAGCACTGACCAATCTTAATTGTGCTGAAACCCCCAATAACCAGTCATTACTGATAGTGCTTTATGTCTCTACAAGATATCTGTGGGTCTTTCTCAAAAGCAGCATATTCCCATGGGAGTGTGTATCACATGAATGTCATGCGTGTGTTCAGGTGAGAGAAAATTTTAGAACCACTGGTGCAGAGAACTGGGAGATTTAAAGAGTCATAGATCTCATTCACATTGCTCAGGCCATACAAGAATAATAAAATTATGCTAAATATGTCAGTTATACTCCTGCAAACCCCATGGCAGCTCAGGGGGATGTGCTTACCAGGCAGAAGCCAGGTATTCCCTCCCAGCAGCTGCCTCCATTGCAGTGTCCTCTGCAAAGCTACAATTTCTTACCTCCTTACCTCTTCAGAGCTCATCTTTTATGAAGGAGCAACCTCCTTGAGATGGTTCTCTGTTTATTTAAGGCAACTGGGAGGCAAAAGGCTGTGTGCTAAGCTGAAGATGAAACGGGAGCCATGTTAATTTCATGTTAATGACAACAGAGAAATTTTCTTACAGGAAATAACTAGTTAACTTAATCATTTTAAGTAGTTATTAGCAGTAGGCTAAAAAGGATGGTTATGCTTATCACAATACATGCACAAGGATATGAAGGCATTAATAACAAGACCTTAAACAGATTTCTGGCATGTTCCTTCTGGGTGGTATTAAATGGTATTAATCTTTTTAACTGACTTCAATCCTGAGATCATAGCCGTGTGATAAAATGTTAACTGCTGGAAATAGAGGTGGGCTCACCAGATTCATTGTGCCAATTTACCAACAGCAGAAGTGTGTGCCACTGCTGTGAGGAAGGCCATAGAAAAGAAAGAATGAATGGTAGATGTATGGATTAATTAATAAAATGCAGATAATAGCATCTTTCCCAATATTAAGACTTCTTCAGAAGCTGCTCTATATGTCTCTGGAAATAAAAAAAGCTACAATGTATTGTTTGTTGTTTCATCTCACCCCAACCCCCAAGATAATGATCAGAGTTTAGAAATGAATAAAACTCAAGCAACTAATCCCGACCATAGTCACACAATAAAAAAGAAAAAGTAACTGCAAAAAAAGAATAAAATACTTGTTCAAAGGTTTCACAGTTCTAAGACATGTCAAGTAATTTTTTTCTTAAGTAAGAGGACAATTTTTCTTCCCTGTGGTGGTTGTGCTTTGTGAGAGGAATCAGCTTGATCAACTCAAGAAAATCATCAATATCAACAAAGTGTATTTAGTGCCTGTGATGCAACAGGAGCTGTGCTAGAACCTGGGGGAAAAGTTTCTATAAGTCACGGTCCTGCTTTCCGGCAACACTCATTCTTCTCCTATAAACAATAATTGTAACTTGGAGCGGTAAATGCCTTAGTAGAGGTATGCTGTAGGAATAAAGTTGGCACAGAGGCACATGTGAGCATTCCCACCTGGAAGATGAAGCCTAGGCAGGGTTTTGAAGGATGAGTAAGAGTTTGTCAGATGAACACAGGAGTGAAGGACATATCCGGTGGAGGGAAAGGCATCTTCAAAGGTACAGATGTACACTTGGGTCTGCCCAGGAAGCTGCATAGGCTTAGTATGACTGGCATATGTGGTTTAGAGGGAGAGTGAAAGGTTGGAGGTTGTGAAGGGCTTTTCAGATGATACAAAAGAGCCTAGACGAGTTCCCTAAGCAGGGGAGTAAAATGTTTAGACTTAGAGCATCACAATGCCCAAGGTGCAGAGAATGGATTGGAGGGACATAAGGTTGGAAGCAACAAGGCTAGTTAGGAAGTTATGAAATAATCTGGGTAAGATTAGGCAAGGACCTGAAATAGTGGCACTGGGAATAAAGAGGATGGGGATAGTTGAAAGAACTATTAGAAATATTCCTGAAATCTATAGGACTTAGTGACTAATGGACTCCCAGGAATAAGGAAAACAAGTCTCCCTAAGCACTCAAGTTTATCAGTGCAGTGCTGGGTAGACAATGGCCTTGTTAGAGGGGATGCAAGAGGATCAGATCTGAGAGAAGTCCAGGTGGTGGGACCATGAGCGTGGTTTAGTATAAGCTGAGACCTGGAGCATAAATTCCCCGTGAGTGCTCAGAAGTCTCCCTTGCCTAGATGCAACAATTTGCCACAGCCAGTTGGGGCAGCTGTGTGGGATTGCCTTAGGTTAGCCCTGCATCTTTGCCATCTGGGGCTTTAGGGGTCCTGCTTTCCATATGCCAAAAAAATGAGAATGGGCATAAGAGGCTCCAGGGCTGGGACTGGGAGGCTGTGTTTACTCATCTCTGCTCTACCCTAATCTACATCGGCTGACCTAGAAAGCAAAGAATGGCCCTTTCTGGTACCCATCCAATGCAACAGGCCTTAAGACCCCAAGCATGTTCAACACAAAATGACCAGCAAGAGAGGTGTGTGCTTTGTGTCAGCCCAAGGTAGAGTTAAGAGTCTTGTCTCTTAGGCCGGCCTAAGGGCATGCCTCAGAACAACCTAAGTTGTTGGAGTTCTCCTTCCAGGCTTCTTCTCCTGCAGAGATTATTGGAACTCCCCACAGCAAGCAACCAACTCTTGGGGGAACTTATTTTAGCTATTGAAGGAGGAGACGGAAGGGCAAGGGATCCAAACAGGTGGAATTAATTTCTGTTCAATTCAGGTCTACTGGATAGAGCTGGGCAAATAGCTCTGGCAGAGGAATTGGGACATGAGCTTCGTCTGAAATCCTGCAGCCCTTCCTGAGGCACTGGAGAGGATTCTGGAAAGAATGTAGGATCTCTGCAGGATATCTGGGGTCCAGTTTTACTTTGGCTTCTGGTTAAGAGCTGGGCTCTGGAATTAGGCTCTGGGGTTCAAATTCTAGCTCTTCAGTGTATTAGCCAAGTGAGATATTGGACAAGCTACTTAACTTCTTTAAGCCTTAGTTCCTCCCACAACTCTATAAAATGGGAATGATGAAATCTTATTACCTGACCTCATAGGGGATTCGTTGGGAGGATCGAACAAGATAATGCTTGTGAACCACCAAGTACAATGTCCAGCATATAGTAGGAAACCAATAAATGTTAGTTATGTTACTGCGCTAACTTAGGGCAACTGAGGGCAACTGACCCCCTTAACCCAGGTGCTGGTTACTTATATATAAAACAATGACTAATACAATGGACTGCTAATGAACCTTACAGCTTGGACATGCTATGATCCCTGTACACTAGAACCATCTTCATGGTGGCTGTGGTGGTGGTGGTGGTGGTGGAGGTAGTGTGTGTGTATGTAGATATATGTGTATTTGGGGGAAGGGTAAATTAAGATTCTTGAATACCTGGTATATGTCTGGCATGTGCTGGGTGTTTTACGTGCATTAGTTTATATAATCCTTTGCTAATAAATTGAACAACTAAAGAAATAAGTAGTATCATCCTTACCTTAAAGATGAAGAAACTCAAGTTCAGAGAGGTTAACTTGCTGGCCCTAAGTCACAGAGTTAGTGCCAGAGCCAGGATAAGATTTCCAATGCTTTCTATTACTTAGAGGCTATGAGGGAATTGCTACAAACATACAAAAGTTATCATTTAAAGCAGAGTAAAAGCTACATTTTAGTACTGTGAGAATTCAAAAAGAGAAAGAGTACAAATTCAGACAGGGAAATCCAGAAAACTAGCATGGAGAAGATGGCAAGAGGGGCTTTCAATTGGCAGAAAAGATGGCTTAAGAAAATGACCTTTCCAGGTGGAGACAAATAGCATGGGCAAAGGCCAAGCTGTGTGAAACTATGAGGCAGGTGGAGGGAGCAGCCAGCAGCCCCTTATGTGGCTGGTGGGGGGTATAGAGAAGAGGGTGAGAGAAGGCTAGAGAAGTTGGGATAGGGCTGTGGAGACCTTGAGGGCCAACCAAGGGCAGGGAGGCTTGGAGGTGGGAAGAAGGAGACAGCATTAGCAGTTGGGAAAAGCCAAGAGGCTGGCCCCCAGACAGAACTTGCAGAGGAAGGGCTGGCAGTGTGTCTGGAGTAGCTTCTACCCAGGAGAGACAGAGCCTGAGACTCACAGCTGATCACACTGAGCTGCTCCCTCCAACCTTAGAGACAGGATCCCGGCAGCTGGAGCTGAGGCTGGGGGATGAGGAAGGAGCACACTGGAACAATGGACCTCTGGGCCTTTTTCTCCACAGCTGACACTAAGTAACACTCCAGTACCAGAGGCCTTCGTTCCATAAGAGTCATTTCTTTAGCCAGTCCCTCAAGTCTGAGTGACCATCCCTAGTCCCAAAGCATTTACATCCATTTGGGGGCCACATAGCTTGACAGTTAACATGTTGTCTTTGGCATCTTGTTCTATCCATTAATAGCTGTGTGACTTGGACACATTACTTAACATCCCTATGCCTCGGTTTCCTTATCTATAAATTGAAGGCAATGATAAGTTTCTCATGCATAAAGTTTTTATGAGGATTAAATGAGATAAAGAATGTGAACTAGCTAACACAGTCCTGGATCAACTACAGGCTCAATAAATAATATTCACAAGTGTTGTTGTCATTACTCATTGTGGATACAAGATAAACATATGGAAACTTCAGAGTAGAATGAACAGTCCAGATACAGCCCGAGAAAGGCAGAGGTGGAATGAGGTTCAGAGATCATTCAGTCTCTCAGCCAGGGCTCAACAAGGGAAGGTGACTTCCCCAGGTTCACGCATGAGTTGGTGTCCCAGAGGTTTGGGGAAGAAAAAAGAATGCAGACCAGCATGATCAGGGAGGCTCTAAGCAGGTGGGGCAATCATGCTAACCCTGTGGAAGCAGAGGCTGTGCCTAAGGCCACAGAGCAAGTTTGATTCATGGCTCCACCTTATACTAGGTGGGGGACTTCAGGCAAGTCATTCCACCTCTCTGACCTCAGTTTCCACATCTGTTAAGTGGGGACAATTCCTGCTGGTCTATCTGTTACAAGAATTGAAAGAGAGCATGGTGCTAGGGCATTCAGGACCCTGCTGGCTTTTGGAAAACTCTCAGTATATAGTAGTTCCTTTAATATTTTTTTAATTGAAGATCAGGCAAGATAGGATGGGTGGATAAAAGTAGAAAAGTACACCAGGCAAAAGTAGCAGCTTGAACAAATGCCTAGAGATGGGAAATAGACTTGTGTTTGGAAAAATAAGAGACCTGGATTCAAGGCTAGACTCTACCATTTACCAGCTGAGTGACTTTGGTTCCTCAGTTTCTCCTGTCCCAAAGTGGGTTTCAAGACTTCCTGGCCTAATTCACATCAGGGCTGTTGTTTTCGTCCATTGAGGAAATGGATGTGAAGATGTAAATTATTAAGCTTTCCATATGAGTTGGCTTTCTCCCTCCCTGTACTGAGAGCTGCTCAAATCCAAGACCAGGTCTCCATCTTAGAATTGTTCCCCCTGCCCCAGCACAGCTCCAGGCAGAGTGGGTGCTACCTCTCTGTGGATGTGAACCTCACTGTCCCCATGCACTCTTGGGAATACCTCAGACTCTGGCTGTACAAGACACTAAGAACTTCCCCTCTGGCTAACCGAATTTTATTGGAAAGAACCTTTGCTCTGGCAAATGACAAAGGTCCCAGATGGAACCATGATATTGAGCTACACCCAGTATCATAAGGGCAATACGGTTGGGCCTGGCTTATGTTGGATAGGTGGGAAAGAATAAAAATGCCATCTGCACCAGAGCGATTAGGCCCAGTGGTTTCCAAGTAAAGCCCTGGTGCTCTCACATACACTAAGATATGCTCAGAATGGATGTTGAAGTCTTAATATAGACTGCCCTCATGCGTGTTCCCAAATGCTGTCAGCAAAACGCTGTCTCTGTTTCCCTCCCAGAGTATATTTTGGGAGTCTGGGACAAGGGAACCATCTGGACTCCCCTGTCATACAGTGAGCGTAATTCAGCTTTCCCCTCTTTTGTCTCCTTTTACCCACAACTGGCCCAGACCCACCCCTCAGTAACAAAATCAAAGGACCTTTCTACAAAACAAAATCCCCTGGGAGAGAAAGGAACTAGCTGCATCCTGCAAAGATCTGAATGACAATCAGACCACACATGGATACAGCAGGAAAGGCATTACAACCGAAGGTCATTTCCACTTGACTCCTGAGACACTGCAACCTTCATGAAGATGTACAGCACAGATGTGTAACATGAGAACCTCACCATTACCTCCACTTTGATAGGGAAACTGATTTTCCCAGTCACAACCCTCAGTCTGTGCAGTACCAACAATCCATACCACCACCACCACCATCCCCCCCACACTCTAGCTGTTTGTACTGGAGAGTTTGTTTGAAAATGTATGGGAGACTTTTAGGATTTTAGGATTTTCACCATGATTGTGGGAGAGGGATACAAGAAGCAATTAGTGGGAGGGGTAACAAAGGTTCTAAAGACCCTGCAATGCATGGGGCAGTCACATACAGTAAAGACTTGTCTAGACACAACTGTCCACTGCTCCCTGATTATAAAACACTGCCTGGATAGCAGAAGGAGGGCTGGATTCTAAGACTATATTAAGTTGGCAGTAAGCCCATTCAACAGCATTTATCAGAGTCCCCTCCTTCTTCTACAATGTGGTCTGTCTTTGTGGCTCCCTCTCTCCTATATGTCATTTAAGTATGCAAAAAATGGTTCCCATTATCCTCTGGCATTTGGCTTCATTTTAAATTGCAATAATAGGCCAGAACCAATGTGGCCTTCCCTGGATCGTTCAAATTAGTTCCTGAATTATTGCTTTTGTACTTTTCCACACAAGTATTGAGGCTTTCTTGGTATTTTTTGCCATTTTCTTTGTAATAATTGGATAACCTGTATCTTATTTTTTGCGATAAACTAATACTTTTCTGTATTTGCCAAAAGTTGTTTTGTACTCACTACTCATCTTTCATAATCTTCCTGAATATTTTTCCTGATTTTTCAAAACCTGTTTGAGAGTATTCCATTTCCTGTAATCTGGATTGATATGTTGTTTTCTTATGAGGTATGTTATTGAATTTAGATGATCTGATTCCAGGATTTGGAATGCACGGCTCACTGAGAAGCTGGGTAGATTCTGGAAGGGCAAGAATAGGGGAAAGCTGGCAGGCAGTTGGCAGTGTGATTCCTGGTAGAGTCAGACACCGCAGTGATAAAATGTGCTACAGTGAAGAGTCTCTATAGTTACAGACTTCCCTCTATAGTCTTTGGTTGAGTGATTCGCACCAAAATTAAATCTGACCTTATCACATTTCCTACCCCTCTACACACATGTTTCCTTTCATCTTAGAATTTTGATGACTTTCCATTGTTTTAAGATAAAGGTAAAATTCTTACCAGGGTCTCCAAGACTAGGTATGGTCTGGTCCCTACTTTTTACTTTTAGGTCATCTTACCTTCATCATCCCCCCTTAACTTCTGGGTTCCAGCCTGTACCTTTTACACATGCCACAGGGTCTATGCACATGTGCTTCCTTCTGCCTCTAAGATCTCCCCTTTTTTTTATCATCTCATGCCCAGCATAGTGCCAAGTGTATACGAGACACAAATAAGTGTTTATTGAAAGAATAAATGAACGAAGACTTGAGAGTCAATTCTCAGGTTTGGGATATTTTCTTTTCTTTGGGTTGACTTGATTTGGCCTAAATACTATCAAATGGAGAAGCCAGAGGTCACAAACTGGCAGCTAGGAGGCCCAGGGACTGTTCCTGACCTGCACACATGTTCTTGGCCGCAGTCCTACCCAGCCCCCTTCTCTTATCTATGCAACCTTCCTGGCCCCTGTAGTCACTCCATTTGCAACCCTAGGCTTAAACCTGCTGTCTACTGAAACTTTCATTTAAATATTTGGTTTCTGAATCATGTCATTTAATTGACTTTGATGGAAACTCAGAAGGCAACAGCCTATACCTCCCACCAATGTGCATTCATTTTTTTAGAAAAATCACAAAACCCTATCCTTGAAAACTCCGTGTTTTCCAGATAAAGATCCAAGGTCTAAAAGGAAGCAGGGACTCACCCAGCTACTGAGTGGCTAACTGTCCTTTAAAACAAAGTTCCCTTGATGGCTGGTTCAGGGCTCTTTCCGCTCCTCATCCCCAGAATAAATCCATCCTGGATGGTGTTTACGTATATTTAATGGCTTTGAAAGTATGTACTTCTAGTTATTAAGTATCACACTTTATGCAATTAATGTGTTCAAAATCAAGCCTAGTTTTATGAACTTCTTATCCAAATTGCTCTGAAGCTTGATTTACAAAAGGAAAGAAAACCCTCCTCTCTTTATCTAATAGATGTTGTATTTCTATTTCCATTAATAACAACAGTTAGGAGAATACTCATCAAAAGTGACTCTTCTGAATTAACACCAACTGAATATAGCGGATTTGGCGAGTGGTTTGTGAGAATTTAATTTTTTCTTCCTCCATGATAGGTGTTTATGGCCTCTGTAGAAAGCAGATGTGACTGAACAATATGTCATAAAAGTCTTGATAGAGTTACTTGCTTAAAGAGTTGGAATCTAAGAAAAATTTGTCTCTGGTCTGAGACCCTGGAATGACAGGTTCTGCCCCTGTAATTTGCCCAATTTAACCTCTGTTTTTGCCCCCAGAGGAGTCTCAGTATTCCTCAGATGACTTGTTTTCCTTTTCTTCTGAAGAGGTCATCCAAGTATCCTCTCAAACTCAACCCCAGTTACTCCGATCAGGATACCTGTAGGAATTATTTATTGATGTCCTGAAAAGATTGAGTATTGAGTACATCAATTTTCAGAAAAAAAAAGGAAAATATATGTATTTAATTAGACATACGTTGCATTATAATGATCAAGCATGATGGATTTCCCTACATGCATTTGTTCATTGAAGTAATTAAGTACTTAGAATATGCCAGGCATTGCATGTAAAGCCTAATTTATCTCATTTACGCACGTCAGCTCATTTACATGTTTGACTCATTTAATCATCCCAGCAAGTCTTTGAGTGGTTATATTGTAATCACATTTTTACATGTGAAGAAATTGAGGCTCAAAAAGACTAACCCAGAACTTGAACCTAGGATGTTTGACTCCAGAGCCAATAAATGATCTTCATTCATGCTCTTTGCTGGGATGTGTTTAAGGTAATGAGAGTGTAGATGGGAAGTAGGCAACTGCAGAGAAAGAGGATGGGAGCAATGAAGTCTGGGTTGCAGGAAGCAGTTGAGGCAGAGCCTTAATTAAAATCAGCTGAGGTTCCAAAAGTATCTGCAGACCCCACCTTTAGATCCTGGCAGGTAACAACCACTCCCTGTAGGTCTCTTCTGGGATGATCTGGACCTCATTACAGGAGGTCCATCCTGCTCTGGCTTTCAGCAGTTTCTTTTACGAGAAGTGGAAGGGATATGGCTGCTTCAGAAAAAGGATCGTAGAAGGAAAGATTGGTTTCTAGAAACAGCTATTTCAGAATATTTTGGGGGGAAAAAAGCATCAGGAAACATCCTAATTGAATGTTTCTTGAGAAGGTTGTGAGAAGGGTGTGAAAACTCTCTAGAAGATCCTTGGTGTGCAAATTGTATTGTGACAACAAATTTGAAGTCCAGAAACCAATAAGAAGGAAAGTATGTCTAATCTTTGCATCGTGGAAAGAAAAAGAAGGAGCATTTGATAACTGCCTTTTTATATATATATAAATTTATTTATTTATGGCTGCTTTGGGTCTTCGTTGTTGCACATGAGCTTTCTCTAGTTGTGGCGAGTGGGGGCTACTCTTCATTGCAGTGAGCAGGCTTCTCATTGTGGTGGCTTCTCGTTGTGGAGCAGGGGCTCTAGGCACTTGTGCTTCAGTAGTTGTGGCACGTGGGCTCAGTAGTTGTGGCTCACGGGCTCTAGAGCGCAGGCTCAGTAGTTGTGGTGCACAGGCTTAGTTGCTCCACGGCACATGGGGTTTTCCCGGACCAGGGCTCGAACCCATGTCCCCTGAATTGGCAGGCAGATTCTTAACCACCACCACCAGGGAGGTCCCTTGATAACTGCCTTTTATATGTGTGGTCCTTTGTATGTGTCACCTCATTTATTTTGCTTGTTTGATTATACTCTGCCTAATTCCTGAAAGGCTGTGTAGTAGATTATCTTGTTTCATTCTCACGACAATCCTTAGATGCATCCCCATATTACAGATGAAGTAACTAAGGCACAGAGGAGCTAAGCCACTAGCCTGAGGTTATTAGACAGAAGAGGTATCTGAGGAGGCCCAAAGCATTGCCTTTTCCAGCATCATCCTGCTCTCAAATATATCACTCTGCACTTGTGCAAACTGTGCAACTCTGTGAAAAACATCATGCTTTAAAATCCAAGTTTTGCTATCTTCTGGGGGGAAAAAAACCCCATATTTCACTCTGGTTTTATAGGTTGCTGTGATAGCTGGACCACATTTGGAGGTCTTCAGTCAAAGAAACTATAGGCACTTTTTTTTTATTTTTAGCCAGAATTGCATTCCATGTCTTAAAACACAGGAAACCGTCGGTCACCAGGCAGACCAGTGGTAATTGCCAAACCAAGGGTGAGAATGTGGCAGTTGGTAAATCTCAAACTGTGTTCTTCTCTGCAGACTGTGTGTACTCTTATACAGAAAGAAAAACTTGCTAATGACTTTTTATAAATAAATTCTAGCTTATAATTTTTGTTCCAGCAACAGCTGCTAAAATGTAATCTCCCCTCAAATACTAAATACTTTTCCTTTCTTGTGGAAAGAAAATGTTATACACTCGAAAGCAAAGTCGACCAGGATCACTGTTTGTGTGACCTCGGAAGAGATGCTTATCCTCTCTGTGACTTCGTTATATCCTTTGCCTATTTTAGGAACAAGTGGGATAACGTGGGCGAGCTCCTCAAGGATATGGAATATATAGCATTTACCTCTGACTTCTGGGGTCTGACATAGGATGGGTGCTTGGGACTTGTTCACTGACTAGAATTAAACTCACTTGAGTTGAATATGCCTTGAAAGGTTTAAAGGGCTATAGAAATATGAAATGGTAATCATTATCATTTAAAGGGAAGGGAGAGGTTAATATTTAGATTCTTTAAATATGTATTTTCTTCCTATCTCTAAGAATACTTTCTGGAAAATGTATGCTCCTAAAGTTTTTTATTCATCTCTGAAATTTAAACTAGCAGGGTTAGCAAACTATAGCCTACCATCTGTTTTTGTAAATAAAGGTTTATTGGAACCCAGTCATGCCCATTCTTTTATATTTTGCCTACAGCTGCTTTCATATAAAAGCAGGATTTCATGGTTGTGATGGAGACCATATAGTTAATATGACCATATTTACTGACTCTTTACAGAAAAAGTCTCCCACTACTTGAATTATAGTATGAGTCACTGGGAATACATTTCTCTTTAAAAGCTCTCACCTCATAGTAGCTGCTCCATATATGTCTAAATGGGACAAGATATGTTGGAAAATGATCCAGGTCATGAATAGGTAACACCTCAAAGTGAGAATCCAGAAGAGGGGGCTGTACATACCCTGTTTCTTCAGGAGCTGAAGGCTCTATTATCTATAGCTTATATAATAATTATAGTATAACAACAACAACAGTAGCTAATTATTGAGTGCTTACTAGGTTTATATACTCTGTGTCATAAAATCATCACCACAGTTCTATGAAGTAGTTAGTAGTATTATCCCTGTTTTTATTTTTTATTTTTTTTATTGAAGTATAGTTGCTGTATAGTATTATATATGTTACAGGTGTGCAATATAGTGTCACAATTTTTAAAGGTTATATTCCATTTATAGTTATTATAAAATATTGACTATATTCCCTGTGCTGTACAATATATCCTTGTAACTTTTTTTTTAAACATCTTTATTGGAGTATAATTGCTTTACAATGGTGTGTTAGTTTCTGCTTTATAACAAAGTGAATCAGTTATACATATACATATGTTCCCATATCTCTTCCCTCTTGCTTGTAGTTTATTTTATACCTAATAGTTTGTACCACTTACACCCCTTCCCCTCCTTATGTTGCCCCTCCCACCTTCCCTCTCTCCACTGGTAGCTAGCCACTAGTTTGTTCTCTACATCTGTGACTCTGTTTCTTTTTTGTTGTATTCATTAGTTTGTTGTACTTTTTAGACTCCACATATAAGTGATATCATACAGTATTTGTCTTTCTCCGTCTGATGAATTTCACTTAGCATAATGTTCTCCAAGTCCATCCATGTTGATGCAAATGGCAGAATTTCATTCATTTTTAATGGCTGAGTAGTGTTCCATTGTGTATATATACCATATCTTCTTTATCCATTCATCTGTTGATTGACACTTAGGTTGTTTCCATATCTTGGCCATTGTAAATAATGTTGCTATGAACATTGGGGTGCATGTATCTTTTTGAATTAGTGTCTTTGGTTTTTTTTTTTTGGATATATACCAGGGAGTGGAATTGCTGGATCATATGATAACTCCATTTTTAGTTTTTTCAGAAACCTCCATACTGTTTTCCACAGTGGCTGTACCAATTTACATTTCCACCAAGAGTGTAGGAGGGTTCCCTTTTCTTCACATCCTCGCCAACATTTGTTATTTGTGTTCTTTTTGATGATAGCCATTCTGACAGGTGTGAGGTGATATCTCATTGTGGTTTTGATTTGCATTTCCCTGGTGATTAGTGATGTTGAGCATCTTTTCATGTGCTTGTTGGCCATCTGCATTATCCCAGGTTTTAGATGAGAGGCCTGCCTTGCCCAAGGGTACCCAGTGGCAAAGCCAGGCTTTGAAATCCACATAACCCAATGTGATATTTAGTTTCTGGGTTCCCATTAGAGATATCCTTTAGGATTCTGGGTTGTTCCTTTACCATCTCAGCCAAGCACCTTGCTTTCCCTGTCTCTTGGGACATTACATTTGGTTGCATTATTGCCAGCCTGCATGGCTTTCTTTATTCATTTAACAATTATTTCTAACTTACTACTACTCATATGTGCCAGGTAGTGTGCTGGGTAATGGGGACATCACAAGAACCAGTCAGATACAGTCCTCACCTGGATGAAGCTTAAGTTCCAGTGAAAATGATGGACATTAATCAATCACACAATAAATATTTAAATAAAACTATCATATGTGTTTCAAAGGGGAAAGGCACAGGATGCCAAGAGAGTGGGTTATAGGAACCTCTCTCAAGAGATGACCCTTGAGTAGAGAACTAAATTTGTTCATAAACAGGAGTCAGGCACAGAGGGGAGGGAAGTGTGTTCTAAGCAGAGGGATGGTATGTGCACAGGCTCTAGGGAAGGAGGAAGCATGGTGTGTAAGGGAGACAAAAAGAATGTCTCTGTGGCCAGAGCACATCCAACAAAGGGACATGGATGGAAAAGTCAGGAGCCACACAAGACCTGTGCTCAGATTTGGGTCTTTGTCTTAAAAACAATGGCAAGCCACTGAGGTGTTTGAGCATGGGTAATCAGAGTGGTGGTGTTATCACTCCAAATGCTGTGTGTGATCCTCCGTTACAAGGCTGCTCTTTCCTGAGTTCATAAGGGACTTCTGCTAATGCAGCATCACACTGAGACGAACTAAGGTGTATACAGCATGGTCTGAAAACACAGCTGGTCGATCTGCCATGGCCTGAGGGATGAGTGAGCCACAGCCCTGCGTGCAATGGTGAGTCAACTCACTGCTGAGAAGTGCAGACTCGATCTGAGACTTTTACACCAGAGGCTGCACCCAGCCTAACCAATGACAAGGATAGCTTGCTGTCAACTTGGAAGCCTGCTTGCAGCAGGTCTTTTCATTTAGTAAAAATAAGTACTTGTCGATTAGCTTGAAAGCTGGGTTACTTGTCACCAAAGGCCAATGTTTGCCTGGCTCCTCACTTCAGTTATGGGGCAGAGAAAAAGCTTTGCTTTTGGTCCTAAGAGAATTCTAGGACATAAACATAATTTTCTATCACCCTTAGAATGGAATCCAGACACCCTAGCTTGGTCTGCCAGGCTCTCCACAGTCTCGTCCTGCTTCCCTCTTCGTCCTCTCATATCACTCTCCCTCACTTATTAGTTGTTCAAAAAATCCGTGTTGAACAAATGACTATATAATCTTGGACAAGACATAGCTCCTCTCTGATCTTAGTTTCTTCATTTTTAAAAGTGGGCTAGCCTGGGTTTTTTTTAAGGTCCCATCTCTATGAGATGCAGAATTGGGAGTCTTTCAGCAAACACTTGCCAACATATCCTCTAAGCCATGTCCCATGACAGGCACCAGGGATACCCCTGCCCTTGAGATGTTTATTCAAAAATAGATACAAAAATAAAGAAAACAGTTTCAAAATCACATGGGGCATGAATGTGAACTCTATAGTCATAGGAACTAGGTACAATCCTAACTCTACCACTTTCTTGAGCAAATAATCTCTCAGTGGCCCAGTGCCCAGTGGTCCATGACTTAAATGGAGATAATGTCACTAACTCATGGAATTTTGTGAGATTTAAGTGAGATGATGTTATTGCTGGCATTGTCTCTGGAACAAAGCAGTGCTCAAAAAATGTTGGTGATGATCATCAATAAATGATGATGATGACTAACATCAACAGGATATTCGGCACCCATGTGACTATGCCAGTTGTCAGTGGCTTACATCTGTTCTGATTACCTACTGCCAATGCCATCCTGGTTGTAATATTTTGAACTTGCCCACTGAATGAAAGCACATGGTAGCAGAGAGGAGCTGCAGTTGATGCTCAGTGTCAGTGGTTCATGGAAGGTGTCCTAGAGAAGATGAGGCCAAAGCTGAGCTGTAAGGTAAAGAAGGGTAGACAAAGCCTCCTCTGTCAACTATGCCCTCCAACAGTGGCCAGAGGAATCTTCCAAAAGTGCACATCAGAAAAACAAACAAACCAACAAAACAATGCACAAGAGATCAATTGACTTCTTCCTTAAAACCAATGGCTACCTGCTGCAATTGGAATAAAATCAAAGCTCCTCACCATGGTTTACAAAGCCCTGTATGAGCTAGTCCCATCTTGAGCCACCTTCACCCTTCCCAACCATAGTCAGCTATTTATCCCTACCTCAGACTCTTTGCATTGGCTGCACTCTCTGCCAACAATGCACCTCCCTCCAGTCTTTCCATGCCTGGCTCCTCTTCATCAGCAGAACTCAGCTCCAATGTCACCTCTGTAGAGAGACCTTCACTAGCTACACTACCTGACATTGTCCCCACTCCTGCATGCCACCCCCCAATATTTCCACTACTGTCATTCATTTTGCAAGCCAAAACCTTGTTTTGTTTCCTTCAAAGCTCTTACCACCATCTGAAATTATCTCTAGGAGGACAAGGATTTTATCAGTCTCGCTCCCGCTGGCCTCAGCACATGGTTGACCCTCAAAAATAGTTTGAATGAACAAATTTCAGGTCCTTGTAAAGGACTGAGGTGAGACAGCATGTTCTGGGATGAGAACACAAGATTAAAGCTAGTGCCACACAATGAAGAATCACATCAGATCTCAGAGAATTTAGAAAATGCTCTGGATCACAGCGTGTACCATGTCTGAGCATCATGAAAAGTCCAACAATATCTTATTTCTTCCTCTAAGACAGCCATTTCTCAGTCTTGCATTTCCAGAAAGCTTCTCTAAAGTTCAGACACCTGTCTAAACTAATTAAAAAGTCAAGATTATAAAATAATTTCCAATAATCCAGGCTTAGCTCTTTCACATGGTAATTCCAACTAGGCTAGCAGAAGCCCTTGGGTTGTCTCTTTAATGAATAGCTAAAAGTGGTGTTTAATTAGAATGTCATCATTAGCCCCAAAAGAGTTTGTTCTTGTAAGCAGTTTCAACATTGTCCCTGCAGTTCTAGTTGCCTCACACACTTGCTCAGAAGGTCAAGCATTCAGTTATAAATCTCCTATGTCACATCAGACACTTTGATTACCTTGAGTAAGCTCCAAAGTTGGTGTTCAAACTACAGCTGAAGTGCTCATCCAAATTATTCAAAATTCTGACTTTGTAGGGTTTGGATTTTAAAATATTACCCATAAATGGCAAAAGGCAATCCACAGGCATCACTTTCAGAACCCACTTGCCAATCTTATACTCTCTTCCTAGCAGGATATGATTTGCACATAGCTGCTCCCCAATCCCAAATTAATAGCAGGACAAGCAGCAGATCCCCTTCCCCCAGACCCACCCACACCTATTCACCGTGTGTGTGGTTAGTGTGTATTTGATTGGCCCCACTGTGCCTGCCTGAGGAAAAACAAAATCAACAGCTTCAGGAATTATAATTGCTACTGACAAGGACCTTGGGAAGTAGGTGAAAGGGAAGCAGTGCTTTTTCACAATTAAGCCCTGTTGTTGATGCATGAATGTCTCTCTTGCCTTTGATGCCAAAATTGTGTTCTGACAGGTGGAAACAAGCAGCCTGGCCATTGCCAAGCTGCCTCCTGGGGTCTTCTGGTGGTCCTGACTGGTCTGAGACCTGGGGGATCACTTGGTGCCCACTCACCACACACATGCACATCCTATAAACTACAAAGTCCTATGGAACATTCTCCACCTTAAGGACCACCACCTGAAACTATATCCTCCTTACCTCTGGTCTCTCCCTGTTATTATCTCCTGTTCTAATCCCCTCCCTGGCTCCTAGTGTAAGCCTCCTATGATCTGAACTCAGCCTATCTTCCAACATACATAACGTATGTACCCTTAAATTCAGCTGAAGTGAACCAGAGGGAGGGTGAACAGCCAGACAAAATAGGGCCCTGCTAACCAGCCAGCACTATCTGCTAAACCAGTACTTCTCAACTACTAATAACATACATTCATTCAAATCACTGGGAATTTGTTAAAATGCAGATTGTGATTCAGGAGGTCTAGAGTAGGGCTCAAGAGTCTGCATTTTTCTAACAAGTTCCCAGATCCTGAGGCTGTTGCTGGTCCCTGCACTGCACATTGAGTAGGAAAGTACTATGTCATCTTTTTAACGTGTAATTCATGTGTGGGCATGTGGGGGTATGCTGTATTCAAAATAGCTTTATTTTAAGATTATGTTAACTCTATAAAATCACCATTTTTGCAAATCAAAAAGTCAATTTCATGTGGTTCACCCTGATCTCAGAATCCTAGCCAACTTACCTTGGAACATAGAGGAGGCAAGACTTCAGATCAAAATTCCAAATGTGCTAACTTGAGCTTAGAGCAGAGCACAGCCTCACCCCTATACTTGCCACAACCCTGGCCCCTACGGAATCCTACCCTATGGGGCATCCAAGAGACATCTTCCTACCTTTTTCAGTCTTATAAGTTGGAGAGAAGAATCACTCCACTTGATTGCCTTCCACTTCTCTGCTCTCCAAAGCCTAGTTCTCAGAATATACTGAAATTTCAAGGCATGCCTTGAAGAACTGGCACATCCCCAGGTGGTTTTCTAGGTCACCTGGTGGGAAGATCTTAGCAGATGGCAGGATGTGTTTTGATTCTCATTAAGAAGCTTACTCAACACTGAAAGGAGGTGTGGCAGATCCCCCTATAGCTACTGGTTCTCCACCTACAGAAAGTCCTGACTGTGTGGGTGGGAGGTAGGGAGGGAGACTGATGAGCACAGGCCTGTAAGCCTGCCTGGCCTGAGTCCTGCACAGGCAGAGCAGATTCACTAACCCCTGCCTGCAGTTGCCTTTTTGATGGCAGAGTAGCTGCTGTATAACCATCTGCCACCATTGGCAAAACTCACAAGAAGTGAAAAAGCAATAAACAAATAGGATATTTCAAGAGCAGCAATAACATGTGCTCCCTCCATGAGAAGCTCTACTGATTCAAGATGTTCAGGATATTATCAGATTCAACGGACCATCCATCTGAGTGGACAGTGATGGGATATTGATGCTCATTGATTATGTTGCACTCGTTCTCCACTCCAGCTGCCCTCTAGCTGAAGAGCTTTTAACAAACACCAGTGCCTTGTTCCCACCCTAAATGAATCAAATCAGAATTTGGGGGGCAGGTATAGATGGATTTTAAAAGCACCCAGGTGAACTGGATGCACAGTGAAGGTTGCAATTCACTCTGTTAGAGATGTTTTATTCAAAGATCAAGGAAAAGTACCCTTTTTAGATCATTGACTTTCTCAGCTTCTAAAACTACACCTCTTTTTTAATTTCAACATAGGATGTTGGGAATAATGAATACTCTTTATACTTTCAGAGTCATAAATCACTTTTACATGCACCATCTTATTAGATTCTCAAATCAGCTTGTGGAAAATGCTAATACCATTATAGAAAGATAATGCAAGGCTTGCTGTGACATTGTTTCCGAGAGACAAAAAAAAAAAAATGGAAACAACCTAAAAACTAGTGAGAGGATGGTTAAATATGTTATGAGGCATTTATGTGATGGAGAATTCTATGGCTATTAGAAAGATTTAGGTAGATCCATACACATTGACTTAGAAAGATAGCCACAGACTACTTTTAATTTCTTTAAAAAATTTTTAAAAATCAAGTTCACAGTTACTTATAAAATGATTCCATTTCCATTGTTTTTTCACTTTTCATTTTTTATTTTTATTGCGATATCTTTGACATATGAAAATTGTATACATTTAAAGTATACAACTTGATATTTTAATATATGTATACATTGTGAAAAGATCACCACAATCAAACTAAATAACATATCCATCACCCTTTCATAGATACGTGCGTGTGTGTGTGTGGTGTGTGTGATAAGATTTAATTTAGTGCCACATCTTCTTTATCCATTCATCTGTCAATGGACACCTAGGTTGCATCCATGTCCTGGCTATTGTAAATAGAGCTGCAATGAACATCGTGGTACATGACTCTTTTCGAATTATGGTTTTCTTAGGGTATATGCCCAGTAGTGGGATTGCTGGGTCATAAAGAAGATGTGACACATATATACAATGGAATATTACTCAGCCATAAAAAGAAACTAAATTGAGTTATTTGTAGTGAGGTGGATGGACTTAGAGTCTGTCATACAGAGTGAAGTAAGTCAGAAAGAGAAAAACAAATACCGTATGCTAACACACACACACACATATATATATATGTATATATGGAATCTAAAAAAAAAGTGGTTATGAAGAACCTAGGGGCAGGACAGGAATAAAGATGCAGATGTAGAGAATGGACTTGAGGATATGGGAGGGGGAAGGGTAAGCTGGGACGAAGTGAGAGAGTGGCATGGACTTATATATACTACCATATGTAAAATAGATAGCTAGTGGGAAGCAGCCGCATAGCACAGGGAGAAGAGCTCAGTGCTTTGTGACCACCTAGAGGGGTAGGATGGGGAGAGTGGGAGGGAGACACGGGAGGGAGGAGATGTGGGGATGTATGTGTGTGTATAACTGATTCACTTTGTTGTAGGGCAGAAACTAGCACACCATTGTAAAGCAATTATATGCCAATAAAGATGTTAAAAAAATAAAAATGATTTCATTTAGGATCTATACTTTTAGCAAATTTCAAGCGTGTGATACAATATTGTTAACTATCACCACCATGCTGTACATTAGAGCTCCAGAACTCATTCACCTTCATAAGTGAAACTTTGTACCCTTTGACGAACATCTCATTTCCCTCCCTGCTCAACCCCTGACAACCACCATTCTATTCTCTCCTTCTATGAGTTGACTATTTTAGATTCTACATGTAAGTGAGTTCATACAGTATTTGACTTTCTGTGTCTGGCATATTTCACTTGGCATAAGGTCCTTCTGGCTCATCTGGTTCATCTATGTTGTCACAAATGACAGGATTTCAGTTATTTTTATCGCTGAATAATATTCCAGTGTGTGGGGAGGGGTATGTATCACATTTTCCTTATCCATTCATCCCTCAGTGGACACTCAGGTTGTTTCCATATCTTAGTTATTGTGAATAACGCTACAGCGAACATGGGAGTGCAGATATCTCTTCAAGAGCCAGATTTCATTTCTTTTGGACATATACACAGAATGGGGTTGCTGGATCTTATGATAGTTCTATTTTTCATTTTTTGAGAAACCTCCATCCAGTTTTCCATAGTGGCTGCACCAATTTACATTCCCACCAACAGTGCACAAGTGTTCCCTTTTGTCCACATCTTCACCAACACTTGTTATTGTTTGTCTTTTTTGTAATAGCCATTCTAACAAGTGTGAGGTTATATCTCATTGTGGTTTTGATTTGCATTTCCCCAATTATTGGTGATGTTATGCACTATTTCAAGTACCTATTGGTCATTTGTATGTTTTCTTTTGAGAAATGTCAATTCAAATTACTTGCCCATTTTTTAATCAGGTTATTTGTGGGTTTTTTTGCTATTGAATTGTTATGAGTTACTTGGATATTTGGGATATTAACCCTTATCAGATACACTGTTTGCGAATATTTTCTCCCATTCTCTAGGTTGCCATTTTACTATTTTGATTGTTTCCTTTGCTGTGCAGAAGCTTTCTAGTTTGGTACAATCCCACTTGTCTGTTTTTGCTTTTCTTGCCTGTGCTTTTTGCTGTCATAACCAATAAACCACTGTCAAGACCAACGTCGAGAAATTTTTTCCTATGTTTTCCTCTAGTAGTTTTATAGTTTCAAGTCTAACATATAAGTCTTTAATCCATTTTTGTTGACTTCTGTATGTGGTATGAGATAAGGGTCCAATTTCATCCTTTTTCATGGGATATCCAATTTTCCCAACATCATTTATTGAAGAGTCTGTCCTTTCCCCATTATGTGTTCTTGGCACCCTTGTCGAAAATCAGTTGACTATAAGTGTTTGGATTTATTTCAAGGCCCTCTGTTCTGTTCCATTGGTCTATGCATATGTATTTATACTGTTTTAATTACTATAGCTTTGAAATACATTTTGGAACCAAGAAATGTAATTCCTCTAGCTTTGTTCTAGCTTCATTCTTCTTGCTCAAGATTACTTTGACTACTCAGGGTCTTTTGTGGTTCCACATGAATTTTAGGGGTTTTTTCCTATTTATGTAAACGATGCCTTTGGAATTTTGATAGAGATTGGATTAAATCTGTAGATCACTTATAGTAGCATGAACATTTTAACAATATTAATTATTCCAGCCCACAAACATGGGTCTGTCTTTCCATTTATTTTCTTTAATTTCCTTCATCAGTGTTTTATAGTTTTCAATGTGCAAGTTGTTCACTTCTTTAGTTGAGCTTATTCCTAAGTATCTTATTTTTGTTGTTGCTACTGTAAATGAGATTGTTTTTTTAATTTCCTTTTTGGATAGTCCATTGTTAGTGTAAAGAAATGCCACCAATTTTTGTATACTGAATTTGTATCCGACAATTTTACTGAATTCATTTATCAGTGCCAAGAGTTTTTTGTGTGGTTGAGTCTTTATTGTGTTCTACATATATGATCATTTCATCTTCAAAAAGAGGCAATTTTATTTCTTCCTTTCTGATTTGGATGTCTTTTATTTCTTCTTGTCTAATTGCTTTGCCTAGACTATGTTGAATAGAAGTGGCAAGAGTGGGCATCCTTGCCTTGTACTGGATCTTAGAGGAGAAATTTTCAGTGTTTCTCCATTAATTATGATGTTAGCTATGGGCTTTTCATATATGGCCTTTATTGTATTGAGGTAAGTTCCTTCTGTTTTTTTGAGATTTTTTATCATGAATGGATGGTGAATTTTGTCAAATGCTTTTTCTGAATCTATTGAGATGGTCATGTGGTTTTTATCTTTTATTACATTAATGTGGTATATCACACTGATTGATCTGTATGTGTTGAACAATCCTTGCATCCCAGGAATAAATCCTGCTTGGTCATGGTGTATAATCCTTTTAACGTGTTGTTGAGTTTGGTTTGCTATTATTTTATTAAAGATTTTTGCATCTATGTACATTAGGGAAATTGGCTTTTTGTTCTCTGTTCTTGCAGTGTCTTTGTCTGGCTTTAGTATCAGGATGATGCTGGCCTCATAAAATGAGTTCAGAAGCGTTCTCTCTTTTTCTATTTTTTGGAAGAGTTTAAGAAGGATTGGTATGAATTCTTCCTTGAATGTTTGGTGGAATTCATCCACAAAGCCATCTGGTCCAGGGATTTTCTTTGTTGAGAGATTTTTGATTACTACTTCAATCACCTTATTTGTACTCGTCTGTTCAGGTGTCTATTTCTTCTTGATTCAGTCTTGGTAGGTTGTATGTTTCTAGGAATTTATCCATTTAGTGTTTTTTAAACTCTACAGGTATATGTGTGTGTGATTAATAAGCACAAAAAAAAATCTGGAATAAGTACTAAACTCTTAATAATCATATTGCTTGGACTGGGATTAGAAAGAGGTGGGGAAGGGGAACTTTTGTTTTTTTAATTTCTTTTAGTTTGTTACAAAATTATACTTCCATACTGTTAAAAAAAAAAAAAAAAAGAAAAACTATTTTAAAACCACAGCCTGAAATGAATGCACAAGGGCTCAACAGGCAGATTGCTGATCTTCATTCAATGAAGAGCAAGTTAAGTCCTGCACAATCAGGTGACATGGGCAGGCTGGTGCATCAGGAGCCTAAGCCATCAGCTCTCTCTCCATCAGGAGAACTGCATCTTGCAGGCTGGCCAGTATCCTCTCAGTGTCACTGAGCTGACTCAGGACCTAGCAATTCCCTGCTTGTCCATGGCCATGAGGAAGATTTATTTGCTGTCAATGGCAGCTGTTGGTGCAGCCTGGAAACATGTCCAACCCTGTAGGGCAGTTCTGCTCCTAATAAGGGAAATTCACTTTACACACACTTTAGGGAAAATGTGCTGGGATGAAGCCAGAGCCAGATGGGCACCAAGCTTATTAAATGCATGATTGTTACCAGAAAACATTTGCAAATATGTATGGGTATTTTTGTATGTGTGTGTGTGTGTGTGTGTGTGTGCATGTATTTCATACATGCACACACACACACACACAGATCGTATCCCTGAAATCTCTTCAATTATAGGATTAACTTTCCAATTGTTCTATAATGTACTTTACAGTTTACCCTTATGTAGGGTGGATATGCCATACCTCACATCTTTTAATGTTAGATTGTTGGTCTTATTATTGTTTTTCCCTCCTGCCAGGTGCAGCTCATCCACTATAACCATGAGTTATATACCAATGTCACAGAAGCTGCAAAGAGTCCAAACGGATTGGTGGTAGTTTCTATATTTATAAAAGTAAGTGTATTGCATTCCTTCATTCTTCTCTTCTTGCCATTCCCACCCCAATCAGAATATCAGTTTACGGTCCTGTTGGATCTTAGAAATAGCAACAGAGGTAATATTTATGCCCAAGAAAAGCTGCAGGGGGTGACTTTTATTTCCATGAGATTCATGAAAAATAAAGCCCTTTTCAGTGAGATGTGAAAACAAGGAGTTCCATTTCAGAGCACTGGGGCCTGAGAATTCAGGTAGCTTTTGTCCTAGAGAGAAAAAGGGTGCTGGATCCAGGTGCAGGCTTTAGGTCCCACTCATGCGGAAGTATATGAAGGAAGCAATAGAAGGGGAGATGGTTTCTCACTGACACCCCACAGGATTAATGACCTGTCCATCAGATAACCCTTGGAAAAAAGAGATGAAAGGAAAATGTGAGATATCTCTTCCCTCCAGGCACTGCACTAAACAGCTCCCTCCAGCTTCCCGCAATTGCTCTATCATCTTTCCCTTCCATTGTCCCTCTCCTTTGTAAACATCCTTGTGAATAATTAAGCAAAGGTCACCAATGCTGACTTTATGACATTCTAGGGAGGTTCCACATCTTCTTACAGTCATCATCAACAACAAACCTTCAACCAAGCAAATTCTAATTTGTTAAAAAATAATTACCTTTAACATTTTGACAGCTGTTGAGTGAAACAAGTTTGCAAATTAAAAAAAAAACAAAAACAAAAACAAAAGAAACTGTCTTTCCAAAAGGGAAAAAAAACAAAAGCAAAGGGTGGCAGTTCTAAAAGTTGGCAGTTACTGTGCTAGGCCCTTGGGAAGTTTTAACCAGACCATTAGAGGAAGTGCTCCAATCAGAACTTGGAATCTGATGATGGTCAATAGAAATTCAGCATTTGGCACTAGTGAGTTTTAACAGAGCTTTTGTGGTGGCATCATCATCACTCAGAAGAATGGGCGCAGGGGCAACCAACCCCAGGCATCACTCAGAAGAATGAGTGCAGGGACAACCCCAGTCACTACTTCCCCTCCCTCCTCGAGAGCATCACGCTTTGCAACAAGCACTTTGCCCTGCCTGGCCACACCACCTCCTAACTTACTCTCCCTCACCTGGGTTAGGTCAGGCCTTTTTGTGGCCCCAGTAAAGCTGAACATTGGACAGAGGCATTAGTGACATATTGCTGCCACTGGCCACCAACCCCACCTCGTCTAGCTTGTCATTGGCAAAAATAGGAAGGGGTTTTTGATGGAAAAGTACAGGGATTTTTGATGGAAAAGATAGGAAGTACATTTTTATAAATTTATTTAATTTATGTATTTATTTATCTATTTATAGCTATGTTGGGTCTTCATTTCTGTGTGAGGGCTTTCTCTAGTTGCGGCGAGAGCGGGCCACTCTTCATCACCGTGTGCAGGCCTCTCACTATCGTAGCCTATCTTGTTGCGGAGCACAGGCTCCAGACGCGCAGGCTCAGTAGTTGTGGCACACGGGCTTAGTTGCTCCGCGGCATGTGGGATCTTCCCAGACCAGGGCTCGAACCCATGTCCCTTGCATTGGCAGGCAGATTCTCAACCACTGCACCACCAGGGAAGTCCCAGGAAGTACATTTTTAGGCTGTAGTGCCTTCTTAACACCTGATGTGACTTCCCAAAGGAAATTGGTCCTGGTACAGACTGATCCTGCCAGTCCTTGCTCTATACCTCTTGGCATCATCACAGACCCTGTTATAATAAACAATGGATTCCTGAATGCCAGGCACTGAGATATGTACTTTACATATATTTTATCATTTAACCCTAATAATAAACCTGTGGCATGGGCATCATGTCCCTATCTTGCAGATGAGGAAAATGGTTCAGAGAATCTTTGGCATTCCATCTTAATTCATGTAGTTCATAACAGCCCATACAGGAATGGAACCCAAGTCTTGCTTGACTTTAAAGCAAGTCAATGACCTTACTAATGACCTTATTCACAGAGCTGGGAGGGAGAAAAGAGAAAACAACATTTAAAAACTTTTCCCCCACATCCCCATGATGCCCACAAACATGGGGTAAATACCTATATCCCTCAACCACCCCCAATTATGATATTGATAGCCACTGATGCATTCAACCTGGGTCAGGCTTATTGTTATGAAGCCTAAAGATATTTCACAAAACTGCGCCATGCGTGTCCAGGGGCTCACATCCCCTGTGGCTTTCCCAATGCCAGGCCTTCCATGAGTAACTCTCACGGCCAACATGGGCTGCCCAACAGCTCCTGACCTTTGGTGAGTGCCTCAGCCTCTGCCACTGACATTGTCTCACTTTGCTCAAAGCTCCTAAGTCAGTGTATATCATCCTGGAAGTGCAGGCACATTACAGCTGACAGTGCGATTGATTCACCAGGAAGTCAGCCTCCTAACTGCAAACTACTGGTGTGTTTCACAAGCTCCTGCAGAAACACTCGTTCCACCGAGATTACTGATGCAGGTCCTGCTGCTTCCCTGCGGGTTGTTGAGTGGAACTTATGCCCCAGACCCTGAGGTCAGTGAAAGGATGGTGACTAGCTCCTGCATCTTCTCAGGCCAGTTTGGCTCTTAGGGATGCTTCTGTTCTTTCCCTGAGCAAACCTGAGGCTTTCTGGCTAGATCTCAAAATAAGCCACAGCACTTCTATCTTTGTCCAACATAATCAACTCCCAGATGCTCCACAGTGAGTTATCCAAGCTGTGACTTGTCATTCACTCATCCCCAAACACCGACTGAGCATGAGCCAGGCTTGTGCTGGACACTGGTACCTAGAAATGACGTGAACAAAATCTCTGGTACCCCTCCCCTCCTGCTGATCTTTCTGCCTCCCCTCCCCAGTTCCTGCCTCAAGGTAGGCAGGAACAGAAAATGAGAGGCCCCGTATCTAGGTCAGCTGAGCCCTCAAGATGTCACCCTGGCCCAAAAGCTGAGCCATAAAAGCATTGGAATTGTTTGTTAAAACAAGAGATTTGTTTACCTGTGGGTTTTACCTATCTCTGTCCCCTCCTAATCCCCCACCCTTCCTATGACCACAGGGAACTGAGATTTGGCTATAATTGCTGCTCAATCACACACCATTAACTTCCCACTTAAGCTCACTTATTCCAAGTACATATTTTATCCTCTCACCCACACGGCCAACACGCTAGAGCCCACAAATCATCTGTGTGCACTTTGGAAATTTTTCAATTATTTTTAATCAGCACAAAAATGTCTAATCCCAATGTTAGCTCTGCCCAGACTCACCGGGTACCAGGAAACCAAGGTACCCGATTAAGGGACATGGCAGATTCCTCACCTGCCATGACAATCTATATTTGTCTCTCCTTTCATGGGCTGCATCAGCACAAACAGGCAGCTTCAGGCTATCTTTTAAATAGCTGAAGAGGATGTCAAAGTAGAAATTGGATTCAGCACTAAAGCTTCCAGGGATCAGTAGTGTTTAATTTGGGACTTTTCTCCATTTGGGGTGGGATTTTACCTCCATTGAACATTGTCACTCACCAAGCTCCCCTTGGTGTATGTCTCACCACAACAACACACCCAGGAAACTGCGTGGGATAGGAAAGGCAGATGGAGGGAAAATAAACAGTCTGTGCTTTCTGCAAACTAAAAATTACCTGTTGCTTATCTAATAATAATAATCATCTGCTGCAATTTTTCCAACCCTCAGAATAAATCAGATTTAAAATGTTGATGTGTCACAACATCCGATTAGCAGCTGAGGTGTAAATTACAGAGCACAGCTGAGCAAGGTAGGAGAAAAATAACTAGGATGAACAATGGTCCCTAGAAAAAGGCTGAGTAAAAAGGGAGTTGTTAACAGAACAGTATACACAGTCTTGTGGGGGTCCATCACGGTCTCCAAATTGTGGTTCCCTGGCTTAAGCCCCTGGAAACTTGGCTTGTTCTCCAAACAAGGAATTTGGAGACCTAACAGCATGGGCATAAAATGGGAACTGATCCCTGAACATCTAATAAAATGTGTCACCCATAATAGGAATTTGGTAAATATTTTTTGGATGGATGGAAGGACAGATTGATGGATGATTGATTGATTGAATGAATGACATGGCTTATGATATATTTGATTCATGTAATACTGAGCAGTGGTATAAGATTCCATATTATATCCTAGAGATCTTTTTCATCTCCTGATATCACTGCTCTGCGTACTCTTTTTTTTTTTTTTTTTTTTTTTTATAAATTTATTTATTTATTTTTGGCTGTGTTGGGTCTTCGTTTCTGTGCGAGGGCTTTCTCTAGTTGTGGCGAGCGGGGGCCACTCTTCATCGCGGTGCGTGGGCCTCTCACTATCACAGCCTCTCTTGTTGCGGAGCACAGGCTCCAGACGCACAGGCTCAGTAGTTGTGGCTCACGGCCCCAGTTGCTCCGTGGCATGTGGGATCTTCCCAGACCAGGGCTTGAACCCGTGTCCCCTGCATTGGCAGGCAGATTCTCAACCACTGCGCCACCAGGGAAGCCCCACTCTGGGTACTCTTTCTCTCACTCTCTACTTGGATAACTATCCCCTTCCTAATATGTCACTCCCTACTCCTTACTTAAAACCCTCTGATATTTCCCCATCCCTACAGAATAAAGTTTAAATGCCCTAACATGACACTCAAAGCCTGACATGACCTAGCGCCTGCCTACCTCTCTATCCTTACCTCGCATCCTTCCCCCATACTCTCACCTTCACCTACACTGAAATACTTCACTGGACATGACTAGTTCTCCCATGTCCGTGTGTGCACAATCCTCTGTATGTCATGTTTTTCTTCACCTTTCCTCCTTTTCCACACTATACCACCAAAGAACTTTGCTAACTTCCCCCGATCTTTCAAGACTTAGCTCAGGCCTTAGTGCCTATGATTCCCCAGGTGGATGGTCTTCCTCTAATATCATCATACCTGTAACTCTATCATAGCACTCTTCACACTAAATTATAAGCATTAGGTTACTTACCTGTCTTCTTTCTCTAGACTGTGGTTTCTGGAAAGTAGATTCTATATATTTGATCTCTGAATTTCCAGCCATCATAGTGTTTATAGCATGCTATGCACTCAATAAATATGAGTGAATAAGTAAATGCATGGAGGCAATGTTTATCTTGAAATAGTACTGCCCAGTTATTAATATTTTCTTTTCTCCCCTAGGTTTCTGATTCATCAAACCCATTTCTTAATCGGATGCTCAACAGAGATACTATCACAAGAATAACATATAAAAGTAAGTTTGGTTCAATTTCCTATATAGCAAATATTCTATAAAGGTTAGTCCTGTCTGAAGGCGGAAAGGCAGAACTGATGATCTCCAAGGGCCTCTTTCAGCTTCATGATCCTTTAATTCTGTAGAAAGTCACTCTGGAGAGTGAAGGTTGGCTAAGAAGCAGCTCATTTCAAACAGAAGCCCCCAGAGTGCCTTTGTCATCCACGCCTGTCTAAGGCAATAATGATTATTATGATGATGGTCATCATTATCCCATGGATTGGTAAAGAGCTGGGGGACTCTGCCAGCTGACAGACTCTACCATGTCAGCTGGCCACATTTGGGGCTTTGCCAATTATGTGATTGAAAAAGCATTCACCAGGTGGTTTGCATCCAACTTCAAAACATCCAGAAGCCCTCAGCGAGACCACATCTCCCTCTCTGTGTCGTTGGGTCTCCCTTTCAGGTGGAGGAGGGTGGCATTTTGCTTCATTTCCATGTTTGATACGATGACCTTGAGAACTCTGTCCAGTTTCCTTGGGTTTCTAGAGTGTTTTATCCCCAGAATCCTTAAGCAAAAAAGAGAGAACAGTGCAAAGTTGAAGGGAGTAGAAGGGAAAGGATGCTACTGTCTTCCACAGCAATCCCAGAGGTTGCAAGATTTGGGGATAGTTATGGGAAATAGCACACACCAAGGGAATGAAAGAAAACAGTACAAGGAAAAAAAATTTTAACTAATTAGGAGTGACCAGAAAAGTGGAATTCATGTGCCAATTTTGTTCTTAAGCAAGGAACTTCCTCACTTTGACTCTGTTTCCTCATTTGTTAAGTGAAGAAGTTGAACTTCAGATTTCTAAGGTCCTTCTAAATCTAGGATTCTGAATCTGATTTTTGCAAATGTAAAAAGCAACACACAAACATTCTAACACCCCACATCCCCTTTGCATGTCCTCACTTGGTGGAGGCCACTGGTGCTTCTACCTCCAATGGTGACGTGGAAAGACAGAGTGAATGCTTACAGATCTCACCTCAGACTGCTGGAAGGAGAGTATGGAGAAACCTTCTCTTGTTCAATTATTCATCCATTCAGCAAGCATTTCCTGCATACCTGCCTCATGACAGGCACCAAGTGAGGCTCCTGGAATAAAAAGATGGGCCAGACACCAGCCCTCCCCACAGGCACTCGTTCCCATATGAAGTCACTTCCATATGAAGAGGTTGGAGTTGGGGACGCTGGCGGTGATGAATGAACCTGGAGAATCACCTGGAAGAATTATCTCCAAAACCATCCCACCCTTCCTCATCAGTACCCCTATGGAGTCCTCTCTAAGTTCAAACTTAGATTGCTCAGCAAAGGGAGACATTTCTGTCTTGTGTGCAAATGGTTTTTATAACTTCCCATAAAGGATTATTAGTTTTTTAACTTTTTTGATTAAAAGAGCATAAAAATTAAATAAAATGTTTTCAAATAATCTTGAATTTGCAGTTTAGAGACCATGAAAAGCCATGAAATCACACATTAAGCCTCAACACACAATCTAAGAGATTGCCAGCTACAGAGTCAATCATTAGTGGGACTTCCCTCCCTGCCCCACCCCCTAGCTCTGGTCTGATTAATATTAAGTGATGTGGCTGCTGCAAAGATGAAAGCATCCATATGGGTTTGTGCTATGGGAAGATGGCCTTTCTCATGAACGGGTATCAATTCTGATGCAAATAGGGGCTAGAGAACCAGGGTGACAGATCTTGTTGGAAACAATGATGAATAGCAGTTCTGTGGCTGAGGGGAGCTTCAACTTCATCTACTTCTAGTGAGGTGTTCCTGCTGACTCATCCCCATTGGGTCTGTAGGAACTGAGAAGGACAGACTTTGGCAATAGCTGAAGAGGACAGCAAAGTTAAGACCAAAGACCTTCATTCATTTGTTCACTAAATATTTGCTACAAGTATTTATTAAGTGGTCCTGAGTGCCAGGGAATAGAGAGATCAATAGAACATGTTTCCCGTCCATGAGTCCCTCACTCTCTAGTCAGAGAGACAGACATATCATAGTGTTTCATAAAGATTTGTATAGCAGGGGATTTCCCAGGTGATCCAGTGGTTAAGAATTCGCCTTCCAAAGCAGGGGACGTGGGTTCAATCCCTGGTTGTGGGAACTAAGACCCCACATGCTGTGGGGCAACTAAGTTCATGCGCCACAACTACTGAGCCCGCACACTCTAGGGCCCGTGTGCCACAACTAGAGAGCCCACGTGCCACAACTACTGAGCCTGCGAGCTCTGGGGCCCGTGCACCACAGCTAGAGAGCCCACACACCACAACTACTGAACCTGCCACTCTAGAGCCTGTGCGCCACAACTAAAGAGTCCGTGCACCACAACTACTGAGCCCATGCACTCTGGAGCCCACGTGCCACAACAAGAGAGAAGCCCAAGCGCCACAAGGAAGAGCCCAAGCACCACAATGAAAGATCCTGCATGCCGCAACTAAGATCCGACACAGCCAAATAAATAAATACATGTTAAAAAAAATTTTTTTTTTAATTTGTGTAACAATTACAATGTATTAAAATAGGAACAAAACTCTTTGGGATCATAGAAAATCTGCCTAAAATTCATGGCAAGGTTATACATAACAATTGCTATTCAATAAGCACTGAATAGACGAGTAAACATTTGGTAAGAAAAGAAAGCAAGAAAAGAGGGAGGGAGGGAGGGAGGGAGGGAGGGAGGGAGGGAGATTCCAAGCAGCATATACAAAAGCAAGGAGAGCATTTAAAGGACTCAGTAGTTCAAAAGAAGGAACTTTGCCTTCATCAGCTCTTCCTCTGGTGCCCACAGCACATCCAATAAACATTCATGATGGCCTGAATAAATGGAGAAATGAATGGTTCCCTACGGTAGCATTGACAGGGGCAGAGGGAATGGCAGGAAAGATGGTCTGGTGTCAGATCTTGAAGGATCTTGAGAACAGGCTAAGGAGTTTATGCAGAAGCATATTTGAAGAAATGCCCTAGATATAGGCTCCTAGAAGTGGGACTAAGAGAGAGCAGGAGCGCCCCCTTCTCTTGTCCCCTCATCTATCTGTCAGGGCCAAAGGGAACTAAAGCAAGATAAAGAGACCCAGTATGGGGAAAGGTAACCGCTTTACATCCCTAATCACAGGTATTTTGTGCTTTTACACTGTTGGGGAATAATGGAGGTATTCCCAGGAGCACTTATCACATACCTGAAGGAAGTAACACTGCAGGGATAATTATTGGCCCGACATGTGGGAATGGCCTAGACACTGTGATGCCCAGGACACTGTGGTTGAAAGGGATTGATTTTCTCAGAAGGAAAGCACTAGCACTCTTCCCTCCAGCTGAACGCCCCAGGGCAGCCAGCCCTTGGAAGGTTGACCAGCAGGCAGCAAGAAGGGGAGTTTCTGAAACAGGAGTCATGCACGAGGACACAGCCAGTGTGTAGGAAACACAAGCATGGAAGTCCCCCCGGAGGCTCTACAGGAAGAGCAGGTTATTCATTGGCCCATGAATTCTGGTAGAGACAAAGACAACACCACCTGCTCAGGGGAAACTATCAGAGTACCCTGCTTTTATACTTTTAAGCAAGCAAGAAAGAAATGGGTCCCCACAGCTGCCACCCAAACACACTACCTAGGGACAACTGACCTTGGACCCTACCCACTCTCCCAACCAGCCCGTTCTTCTGCTGCTACCCAGAACTACACCCTAGCATAGCTTCAGTCTGCCACACTCACGCAGATGTGGTACCCACTCTGCAAAGTGCTCAGCATCAGGAACAAGGAAGAGATGCTAACCAAGCACTTTCTGCACTCTAGGCTCTGTGCTAGAGCTTCATGTGCAGCACCTTACCTTGTGCTCACAAAATTCCATCCTCAAAATAGGTACAATTGTTATCCCAGTTTATAGATGAGGAAAGCAAGGCTCTAAGAAGTGAAGCCATTTGTCAAGGACACACATCTAGTGAGCGGCTCTATTAGTCAGCAACTTCTGCATAGTAAACAAGCATTCAGAGATAGGCATTGATTTCTCACTACTGCATCTGTGGGTTGGTTGGAGTGGCTCTGTAGGTCTGCAGGTCAGTTAGGATAACTCGGCTCCACATACCTCTCATTTTTCTGGGATCAAGTACTTCTTATGCTGGGGGTCAGAAATGTGTGATGTTCCTTAAGACTTAGGCTTGAAACTCACACACTGTCACTTCTATCCAATTTCCACTGGTCAAAGCAAGTCACATGGCCAAGCCCTTCATCAAAATACTCCCATGGAGTTGGGTCTGGGAGGGAGTGAACATTTCCTGAACAATAATTTACTCACCCATAGTGGGAGAGCAAGCATTCCATCATAGGTCCTCCCGGGGACTTTTCTATGCTCTTACTTTCCTACTGTCTTCCTCCCTAAGGAGCAAGGAAAACTAAGCTCTGAGCTGTTAAAACTAGTTGTAATGCTGATACTTTCACATTACATGAAGCTTATTGGCATGTTCTTCTCTTAATTCCAACTTTAGTTCAGTTTGAAGAGCCATCTCTTTGCTTTTTGCAATTGTTTCCACTCTGGAAGGGAATAAACTATGCACAGAACTTGTGGGCACTTTAAAAGTTCAGGCTCACACCATCCTAAGCCCCCTGCAGCTCCTGTCTGTCCCTTGGCATGCGACTACCAGTGGAAACCACTGTCATTCAAAGGAACACAGTGGCACTGCCATTATTGGACACATACAGAAACCAGAGAAGGTATAGAGATTGGTACTAGATGGGTCAATCTTCCCCATCAGTCTTTCCCTTTGAGGCCATTTGTAATGAAAAGTCAATCTAAGACTCTGAGCAGAGAGTGACATGATCTCCTGACAAAAGGATCGCTCTGTTTGCTTGGATAGACTATAGGGGCATGAACAAAAGTTGGGAGATGATTGCAGCAATGTTGATCGTGATCAGGCCAACTTGGGGGAAGTGATGAGAAATGATTGGGTATAATTTGAAGGTAGAGCCAAGAGATTTACTGACAGATTGGGTGTGTGACATGAGAGAGAGGAGTCAAGTATTACTAAGGTTTTTAGCCTGAGCAAAGGGAAGGAAGACTTTTCCATCATCTGAGATGGGGAAGATTATGGATGAAGCATATTCATGGGTAAGAAGGGAATCAGAATTTCAAATATGTTAAACTCAAGATGGGCGTCAAAGAAGAGGTGTGGAGTAGGCAGTTGGATATATGAGTCTGGATTTCAGGATACAGAACTACAGATATAAATGTGGAAGTCATTGGGATCCAGATGGCATTTAAACCGGGTGAGATCATGGGAGAGAATAAATAGAGAAGAGAGGCGGACATATCCTCACTTTTGAAAGATCCCCATGACTTAAGATTGTAAATCATTTCTAAAGATATCTTTTAAATCCTACCCTGGAAGAGGCTCTGGTATGTCTGTCTCATCAACTGGCTCAGGAGGTACAAAGAAGCAGGAGTAAGCATGGAAGCATGGGGTGAAATCGCTACAAAATGGCAGCCAGTAGGCACACAATCCATTTGCTTGATTTGAACATACATTAGATGACTAGGGAGAAAAAAAGGAATTGTGCAAAATCATTCTATTGAGCCAGTTGAGAAAATCAATGCCAGGTAATCCATAAAAGAAGGAAAGAAGGAGAATCTTGCCAAAAGGACTGGGAATTTTGGAAGCCAACATTCTGGTAAAAGCCACTATACTTATGGGACGCAATGTGTTCTAGTGAAGAGATATAGAACTAAGCAGACCTGGGCTCCTTGCTCTACCACTTCTTTGCTGTGTGAATTCTGGCAAGTTTCTTAACCTCTCTGAGATAATTTCCTCATCAATAAAATGAGGATACTAATACTGACATTGAGAGGGTTGGGATGAGGATTAAACAAGGCAACAGGTCAGTTACCTGGATATTGACTGGTATAAACCAGGTGCATAATAACATGTGTTTCTAAATTATCCTAAGGTATGTTGTGGTCAAATCCAGCTTCCTGGAGGGTGGGAGGCAGGTCACTATAAAACTAAATAAAAGTTATAGTCAAGGTGAATGCAATACAGGGCACACAAACAACAGAGCTTGTTTACTCTAATGAAACCCAGCTCCCGCGTGGGACCCGTGCAGTGGATGGCAATAGCCTAGTGAGCTTCCACTCTCTTTGAAAGCTTGGATTTCATATGTCTGAGCAAATCTTATAAAACACTCTCACTAACCCAGACTGACGATGGAAAAGACCAGCCTGAATTAATTTCAGGCTGAATTTAGAAAGTCTTCTAAAGAAAATCCATTTTATTAAAGTTAAATTCGCCTTCAACAGATTAAGGGTCAAGACTGAAATCATGGCATTGAAAAATGGATTTTCTGGAGGAGATATTCGAAATTTACTTGAAGTATTTTAATTGTTTAGTGTAGTGTATTGGAAAAATGCCAATATCCCTCCATTTTCCTTGTGGTAAATAATAAGTAGGCACAGAGCCCCAATTACATAAAAGGTGACATTCTTATCATTTGATTATCCACCTGATTTCATGGGGCCAGCATTATTTTTTTTTAAAGAATATTTATATTTTCAAGTGGAGCAAAGAACCTTCTTAAATGGGTAAGAGGGAGTTGTTATTAGAACAGTACACATAAATGAATACTTTCTTCCAGGGTCCTAGGACAGTGGAGTATTTTAGTAGCTTCATTCTCTTTGAGTTTCATATCCTCCATTCATTTCATAGACAATAAATGCAAAGGTGAACTTCAGTCCAATAAGAATCCAAAAGATTATAGATTCCAAATTTTAAAGGGTCTGGTTATTGTCTTAATATGTATTTCCAACAAGGAAATACAGGCACACAACTCAAGGTGTTTGGAGGAAAGCTTTTAAACATCATGTTTTGAGCCCTTTAAAAATTTTTTTTCAGACTTGCCTGTTTATAACTTTGCTTTAGCCCCCACTACCCCAACCCTGACTAAAACATGAATGTGTAGGCAAGGATAGACCAACTTGTAACTGCCTTATACTTCTCAGTTCCTTGGGAAGTGTTCTGTGCACTCACTCCTCAGAGGAACACAGTGTTAAATGTGATGACATATCACCAGGGAGCTTAAGCATGTTACTCCCGGTGACTTTCTCTATGCTTAATTGAACTTGTGCTTTCATTTCAAATGAATGGCTTTGGAAATGTTTTCACAGAATGCAAAATGCAGCATTCCACTCCCCATGTTGCAATCCAAGTAGTAACTATAGTCAGCAAGGAAAAGGAACATCTTACCTCCGTTGAATCCAGTTCTCGGAGGCCCTCTTTTTCATTTGTATAAAATGAAAAATCATATTACTTTATTCTTTAGCAATTGGCTTTTTTCATTTCAGTTGAATTTGCCTCAGATTACAAGAGGAAATGTCATTCCATATGAGAAAATTGCCAAAGAGCTCCATATTAATCAGAAGTTAGTCCAGTATTGATTTCTGGAACTGCTGTGCCTTTTTCTCACTGGCATCATTCTCTTTGAATGGGAACTTCATAAGCAGGAAGCCGGGTGATGTTAAATCTCATCAATGTCACATAAGTTAACACGATGCATTTACCAGAGGCTGCCATCGAAGTTCAGATTAAGGGAAAGATTCCCCCGCTATGTGATCCTAGGCATTTCATCACAGTGTGTTTCAAAGAAAGAAAGAGAGAGAGAGAGAGAAGGAGGGAGGCAGGGAGGGAGGGAAGCAGGGAAGAGGGAAGGAAGGAAGAAAGAAAGGAAGGAAAGAAAAAGTCAGCTTGGGAGTTGTGTCTAAAACAAAGAACTCAGTATAAGATAAGGCATAGATTCAGCAAGAGCATGTCATAAAATCAAAAGCACAGCTGTTAACTTCTCCAATCATTTGAAAGAATAACATAGGGCTATTATCTGTGCATAAATATTCTCTACCTACTGGTTATCCAAGGGGTCTTCCTGTGATGTAGAGGTATATCCAACACATTGAAAAAAATACAACACTGTCATACCAAAAATTTGACCTACAGAAGAAAAATTTATCTACGTAATCTTGTTATATTGAAGGATATTTGGGGGTCTATAGATTATTTTTTAACCTAAAGATGACTTTAGCAATTATCCAGAATATTCTGGTGCCCACAAGTAAGAGGGTACATGGCTTATCCATGAAGAAAGAGTAAGTTACTGGCAAAGCCACAGTTGGAACTTAGACTTGAATTAAGACTCCTGCTTGAAGTCCAGGGCTTTGCCCTCTATATGATGATGATGATAGATAGAAGATAAATAGGTGATAGATAGTTAGACAGATAGATAGATAGATAGATAAATAGATAGATGATAGGAAACCTCTCTATAAAACTACCCATGAAAATTTATTTCATGCCATCACTTCCTTTCAGTAAATATCCTTAAAACAAGCAGAGGCATGCATGATCAGCCTATTGGCCTCTGAGCTTCACCCCAAATTTTTATCTCTCTGTTTATAAACAACTCTGACCTCTAGATCTTTGGCATCCTTACTAATGAATAGAGCCTTGAGAATTTGGAGAGCAGAATCCATCTTTCAGGACATTAGTTCTTGGGCTCCTTTCTGTCTACCATGAGCAGAGGATAACACTGACATGCACAAACTGTTGGTTTTCTGCTGGCTGCTGCATGGGCAAGGTAGTCTGTGGGTAATAATTACTTCCTGACCTGGTAAGCCATGGAAGACACCCCAGTGTTCCTTGACACTAGGGCTGAAAACTTTCTTGGGTCCCACTGCCTCTTTCCTGCCAAATACATCAAGCAAGTCTCTGTGGGGAGAAAAGAGGATATAAAAAGGTAGTCAGTGGTTCTCAAATTCCAATCCCTAAAAGATAAAACAGTGATTTAATGGTAGCCTTTGAGGCAGAATGGTGAGTCATGAGGACAAGTGTTATTTGTTAAATGCACACATTACAGTTTCAGCAATGTAAACGCACAGGTGTGTTTGGTGCAGAAACAGTAACGCTGCATGGAGACAGGCAACAGTCTCCATCTCATTCTGAGATCTGGGGTATGACATATTTGGGAGTAGTGGTGAGCAGCATGTATTTAAGCTAATGGTATAGACTGAAGCCTCAGAGGTTTTCTCCCATAATCTGACAGATGATGTTGCCTCTTCCGCCTTTATTTTCTGTCCAGAACCAGCAGCAGGTGAAGCTGCTGGGCAGAAACCATTTCATTCACTCATGCAACCAATGTTTAATGAGCAACCACCATATAATGGACCCCATGGTAGGGCTTAGGGAATCAGAGATAAAAGATGGAAGCCCTTCTCCCAAAGGATCTCACAGTTTACTGGGGCATTCAAATAGATAAGTTAATTATTGGCAAGCTTATTCAGTAAATATGGTGTAAAAGGAAGGCACTAACCCAGTGGGGGAGAGCCAGGAAGGCTCGGGGAGGCCAAGCAATGGTTATCCCAGGGAAGCTGGGCAAGGACATTAGTATTAGTGAGTACTTGCCATGGGCCAGGCCCTGTGCCAAGTACTTGAAAAGTGTGATCTCATTTGTTCCTCAAACAACTCTGTGAGGCGAGTACTCTGTCTTAGGCAGTTCGGCCTGCTATAATAAAGCAGCATATACTGGGTGGCTTATAAACAACAGAATTTACCTCTCATAGTTGTGGAAGGATGAAAATCTGAGATGACGGTGCCAGCATGATTGGGTTCTGGTGAAATCCCTCTTCTGTGTTGCAGAATCCTTGTTGGATTTTCACATAGCAGAAAGAGGGTGAGAGAGTCCTCTGGGGTTGTTTTTAAAAAGACACTAATCCCATTCATGAGGGCTCCACCCTCATGACCTAATCACCTCCCAAAGACTCTGCCTCATAATATCATCACATTGGGGATTAGGATTTCAATCTATGAATTTGAGGGAGACACAACCATTCAGTCCACTGTCCACTCCAACCATCTGCATACTGAGAAACTGAGGCTCAGATTGTTACCTGCATGTCCAAGGTCATGCAAATGGTGAACAGCAAAGCCAGCACTGAAACTCCAGTCTGAGACCAAAGTTCACATTCTTCACATGGGGATTTTTCCAAGTTCCGTAGTGTGAGGAAATTAAAAGGGCAAAGATGAAGTATGCATATTAGCAGATTCATGGGAAGAACAAAGTGGTGAATGAGGACTGTTGGATGGTAGAAGCTGCCACGTTCTGTGGCAACCATTGCACATCTCACAGGCGACATGGGTGAAGAGGAATCTCCTGGCAGGACCACAGCAGCAGAGTCTGGGATATCAGCACAAGAGTGTTTTGGAAGCAGGTTTTTACCCTGCTATGTGGGTTAAATCCATGAACGTAACCTCTTGCCCTCTTGCTCCTGGCCTTCCCCCTGACCCGAACACACACACACACACACACACACACACACACACACACACACACACACACCCCAACCCTGTCCTCAAATACAGGTGAAACACAGAGGCTAATTATAGTTTCAGAAAAACATAAATGTTCTTTTTCTTTACTCTAGTCATGCCTGGAATGCCCCTCATTCTACGGTCTCCTTCCATCTCTCCTCCCCACCACCCCTAATAAAATAAAATATAATAATAGCAGACACAGACCTACTAGAGAATGGACTTGAAGATACGGGAAGGGGGAAGGGTAACTGATTCACTTTGTTATAAAGCAGAAACTAACACACCATTGTAAAACAATTATACTCCAATAAAGATGTTTTTAAAAGAATACAATAATAGCAGCATGCTAGATTACCCAATATGCTCCAAGTGCAAGCTTGGTTAAACAAATCACATTGACCTTTAATAAAGATGTGCCAAATACTTCCTTTTTTCATTCAGTATGTTAATCTTCAGGCCAAGCCACCATCAGAGGAAAGATCATTAAGTGCAAATTTGATCATGCTACTCCTCTGCTTAAAACCTTTCCGTGGCTCCATATTGCCTACAGGATGAAGCCCTAACTCCCAACAGCACAGAGAAGGACCTTCTGGGTGTGGCCTGTACTGTCCACCCCCTCAGCCTTATTCCTCACAACACCCCTTCCCCTGCATCTTACCTATGCACTAGCCGTCCCGAGTATGCGCTGCTCTGTGTCTTTAGCTTTCTTTACCGTGACCATCTACAGTGCCCTTGACAGCCACCCTTACCAGCCACACACTGATTACCTCCTGTTGTTCAAGATGCAATTCAGGTCAGCTCCTCAATTAATCCTCTGCGGTCCCACCCCCAGGCATAACTGACAGCCTCTCAATGTACCCAGTGCAGATATATATCACTATCTCTGTGGCTTCTTGCTGTATTCACTTACATTACGTCCTGCTTGCCTATACCTAGCTTAGTGCCTGACACATACTAGGGGCTTAAGAAATAGTTAGAGCCAAACAGTGGCTACTCAACATAAGCTTGTTGTGTGGACACCTGATCTAACTTCCAAGGACCATCACATCTGTGTATACTCTGGGCACCACAGTTCTGTCATGGAACCATCTGACTGAACAAGTCAGAGTACAGATCCAGCCCAGCCATATTCCAATCACTATGTCTCCTTGGGCCTGTCTTGATTCATTGGTATTTTGATAGAAAAGTAGAAATATTTAAATGGAAAGAGAAAGAAAGCCCTTTCTCCTAGTGTTGGTATCCTAATCCAGCTTGACCAATCTCTCTCCTGGGCATTTTGTGGACAGAGCCCTGGAGAAGTTCAGTTACCCTATAAGGGTAGGCAGAGGCCAGGAGGGGCAGTTTAGGATGAAGCAGGCTAACAGTGGTTTTATTTACATTGTTCTAAATCACTGGATCAGTTGACTTGTCCTTAACTCAGTTGGCAAGAAAAGGAGCTCTGAAATCCAAATTTCCTTGGCAAAGATGGCTCTTTCCTATCAGAGAAACTTGAGTGAGCAATTTCTGGAGGAAGAGATGGGGAAGGTAAGGGATTTTTGCCCAGGAAAGTGGATTAGCAGTGTTAATGCTCAGGATAAGTAGGTACAGCCTGGGCCAAGATGCACTTATCATCACCACCCTGATATTAGGGTCAACATATTATATATTTTTTTGCAATTTGTTATCTGTCTCTTCAACTAGAACGAGGGCAGGCATCTATTCTTGTTCACTGCTCTACCCCCAGAGCCTAACCCAGTGTCCAGCGCTAAGAGGTGCCTAGTGAACATTTTTTGAATGAATGAATGACTTTGGCTTGGAAGTCAGATGAGCTGGATTCCACTTTCCACTCTGCAGTTACCATCTAGCACTCTGACCTTGGGCAGGTCACTCTGCCTCTCTGATCTTCAGTTTCTTGTCAATGAAGATGTTATTATATGCCTGACCAATCTTACTAGGACAGTATGAGGTTCCAGCTGTACGTGAAAGTCCTTTTTTACCATTATACATGCACAATACTGAATTTGAGAGATTATATCAACCACCAAAGAGTCAGTCCTTTCCCACTGGGAGTTGAACACATGGATGGGAAAATGTTTGTGAACCTAGGAGGACTGGAGGAGCGGGTCTTATCCCTCTGCCAGCCAGGCTTTGGGTCCCTGCCATGTGTTCTCCAGGCTCCCTGGGCCGGCCACAGTGGTGGACACTCATGGCAAACCAGTGGGTGCAAGACTCCTGAAGACATAGATTAGAGATCACTGGGATACAGAGAGCAATGGAAGCCATGAATGTAGATGGGCTATGATGAGAATATAGACTGAGGGAAGAAAGAGCCTTGGACTGATCCTCGGGAAATGCCAACACTGAGAGAAGCAGGTAGAAAATCAGAATCCAGAAACAGAATCCTGGAAGGAATGGCCAGAAAAATAGGAATCCCAAGTATGGTGTTTTAGAAGCCAAGAGAAGAGAGAAAGAGTCTGCAGAAAGAAAGGAGGAAGGATCATGAGAAGAGGAGGACAGAAGTTCATTGAAATTTATTGATATTTGAAAACTCCAGTACATTATAATTTTATAAAAATACAACCAATGCATTGAATTTAAAAATCAGAATGAAATATACCAACATGTTAATGGCAATTGCTTTATATGATCAGAGTTATTATTTTCCTCTTTCTTTTTTCCATATAGTCTTATATGTACTTATGTTACTTTTATAACTGAAAAAGTATATTTAATAATAAAAGATATATGAGTATGAATACCTCGAATAGGTGTAAGACAAAGGGTTATCTGTATGGGCCTTATGGAGAGGAGAGCCACAAAAATGAAATCAGTTGTTGAACTTAACAGTTGAATCTCATGGTAGGATTTGGTCTGACTTACTTTTCTAAAAATATTTTCTTAATGTTCTCTTAATTAAGCAATGTTAATAAATAAAAATGGTGACCAGGCAATGTTTTAACGGGTCCTAAAGGCTTTAACTGTGTACTTCATTGTGACTATAATGTTATGGGTCCAGGTATCAGGGACCATAACCAAGGACTTGGCTCTTCCTATTGTCCTTGTGGTAGACCACATTACTGTTCACCAATATTCATTGTCTCATCCTATGGAAGGAATGTGCTTCCTTAAATCCCTAACATCAGCCTTGGCCATATGATTTCTTTGGCTAACAAAATGTGAGCAGAAGTGACATGTGCCAACATGTGCCAGTGTTTTAAGAGCCAACATATGTTCCACCATGCTTACTTTTCCTCCTATCATTGTGACTCACAAGGGTCTAGACAGCAGCTGCTCTGATAGTCTGGGTCCCAGAGTATGGGCAACAATGACATGCAGGAAGCTCTCAGCCAACCTAGAATGGACTTGTATCCGAGCAAGAAACAGACCTTCTTTGTTTAAGGTGATTGTGATTTGGGGAACTGTTTGTTACTGTAGCCCATCCTGAGAGTTACAATCTTCTGGAATCTGAAAAGAAAAAATTTATCAGCAACACCAGCACTTTCTCAAGAAACCTAATTCTTAAGTCTTTTTTTTTTTTCTCTAGATGATGCATATTTACTACAGGGACTTAATATAGAGGAACTATATCCAGAGACCTCTAGTTTCATTACTTATGATGGGTCAATGACTATTCCACCCTGCTATGAGACGGCAAGCTGGATAATAATGAACAAACCTGTCTATATAACCAGGATGCAGGTGAGCTTCTCTGTGGTCTTTTAGCTAATGGGGAAGATGATGTGAAGACTGGCTGGGTTTGTGGAGTGCCTATTGTATTAGTTTGCTAGGACTGCTTTAACAAAGTACCACAAATTTGGTGACTTAAACAACAGAAACATATTGCTTCACAGTTCTGGAGGCTCTATGTCCAAGATCAAGGTGTCTGCAGAGGTGTTTCCTTCTGAGGAAGTGAGGAAGAATATGTTCCATGCTTCTTCCCTGGTTTCTGGTGGTTTTCTGGCAAACCTTTGGTGTTCCTTGGCTTGTAGGAGCATCACCTCAGTCTGCCTTCATCTTTATATGGCATTCTCTTAATGTCTGTGTCTCTTTGTCCAACCCCCCCCCCCCACAATAAGGACATCAGTCAAATGGGGTTACGACCTACTCCAATCAGTCATATTAGATTAGAGCCCAACTCAATAAGCTCATCTTAGCTAATTATATCTGTAATTACCCTATTTCCTAATTAGGTAACATTCTGAGGTACTGAGGGTTAGGACTTTAACTTTTTAATCTGGGGGTACACAATTCAGCTCATCACACTTATGTTTAAAGAATCAGCATCTGGAAAGGCTTAGCATGAACTAATTATAGATGCACCCTACCTGTCTGAGTGAGAAAAGACAGCAGGGTTAGTTCCCAAAGTGTGCTCTACAACTCTAGTGTTCAAAAGGCAGAACAAAATAGATGGTTTGGTCAAATATGTTTGAAAAAGCTTTATCAGGGAACCCTCTTGCACTGTTAGTGGGAATGTAAATTGATACAGTCACTATGGAGAACACTATGGAGCTTCCTTAAAAAACTAAAAATAGAACTACCATATGACCCAGCAATCCTACTACTGGGCATATACCCTGAGAAAACCATAATTCAAAAAGAGTCATGTACCACAATATTCACTGCAGCACTATTTACAATAGCCAGGACATGGAAGCAACCTAAGTGTCCATCATCGGATGAATGGATAAAGAAGATGTGGCACATATATACAATGGAATATTACTCAGCCGTAAAAAGAAATGAAATTGAGTTATTTGTAATGAGGTGGATGGACCTAGAGACTGTCATACAGAGTGAAGTAAGTCAGAAAGAGAATAACAAATATTATATGCTAACACATATATATGGAATCTAAATGTTAAAAAAATGGTTCTGATGAACCTAGGGGCAGGACAGGAATAAAGACTCAGACGTAGAGAATGGACTTGAGGACACGGGGAGGGGGAAGGGTAAGCTGGGACGAAGCATTGACATATAGACACTACCAAATGTAAAATAGATAGCTAGTGAGAAGCAGCTGCATAGCACAGGGAGATCAGCTTGGTGCTTTGTGACCACCTAGAGGAGTGGGATACGGAGAGTGGGAGGGAGATGCAAGAGGGAGGAGATATAGGGATATATGTATATGTATAGCTGATTCACTATACAGCAGAAACTAACATAACATTTTAAAGCAATTATACTCCAATAAAGATGTTAAAAAAATAAAAAAAATAAAAAAAAAATAAAGTAGAAATAAAAGAGACAAAATAAAATAAAAAGAGCTAAATCGATTTCATTGCCGGGAGGTTTCTCAGGGTCTTTAGAATGATATACATGTCAGTCTCCAAGAAGAGGCAATATGATATGTAGCATTTCATAAACATATTTGAATGTGGGATTTTTTAGAGCATCTCACAGTATTCCTAGTTAGGCTGGCTAGTATTTCTCAGAACTGGTTGGGAACCAGGAGATCTGGCCTCTGAGGCCAGCTTTGTTAATGGCTCCTTATGAGCTCCTAAGCCTGTTGCCCCACTTCTGTGAAGTGAATTCTCTTCTTTATAATGAGGAGGGTAAATTACATGAGTCTATTCTATGATTGCGAGGGTCTATGAAAACTCAGAGGAAAGATAAGCAAAGAAAGCAAATCCAATCTCCTTTACAGGATATGTATTTACAACCCAACAACGATTTGAACAATTTGAAGTACCTGATGCTATCTGTATGTACTGGGACTCTTAGTGACAAGCAACCCCCTCCAGCTAACTTCAGCTTAGAAAAAGGATTTATCCATGAGATACTGGGGCATCTTATGGAATTTAAGATCAGAAATTGATGTCAGGAAGTCACTGGTATCAGAACCCCAGAAGCCCTTTCTCTCTGTTCTCTCCTGCTCCCTCCTGCACCCTAGCTTCGTTCTCCTCTACTGCTAGAGAGTCTTCTTTAGCTTCACAGTCCTGGGTGGAACATGGCTACAAACATTTTAGTCCAGCTCCTGATCCTGATATTCCAGAAAAGGAACTGAATTAATCCAGCTTAGTTTAGCTCTGACTCCTGGACCAATCACTGTAGTTTGAATAATACCTATGTGGGAGAATAATTCCCTGAATTACTGAACCCCAAGGTGTGATAGAAAGAAGAGACCCTGGAGAACATCCAGCTGGGTTTCCTCCTTTGACAGACAGTGTGTCATAGGACAGAAGGGAATCACTGACTTGTTCAGAGGCACACAGGAGCCAGGGAGCTTGAAGCAAGGCTCCCTCCAAGCATGGAGGCATCAGTGGGTTATACTCACTGAACCCATGAATCAGGGTCTGTGGAGGCCTCAGGTGCCCTTTCCAACACAGCTGGCACTGCCCGGGTTGGCCACAGTCTACGTGGTCTTACTTCTTTCCTGGTACATTTAAGAGTACGGGTGGATCTCACAGCTGTTTCTCTCTCCTCAGATGCATTCCTTACGCTTGCTCAGCCAGAATCAACCATCTCAGATCTTTCTGAGCATGAGTGACAACTTCAGGCCCGTCCAGCCACTCAACAACCGCTGCATCCGCACCAACATCAACTTCAGTTTACAGGGGAAGGACTGTCCAAACAACCGGGCCCAGAAGCTTCAGTATAGAGGTGGGTTCAGTGGCTCAGAGGGCAGTGGAGACAGGCCAAGCCCAGTCTTCCTGCTCACACCTACTCTGAAAGGCCAGGCACTATCTCCCATTAGAGGAGTCACAATTATAAGTGATATTTACATGGTGCTTTTCTATTGTAAAAGTCTGTATTTCATAAACAGAGACAGAGATCAAATCTTTAAATCTCGTCTGGCTCAGGCAAGACAGCATTTTCATTGCCTTTTTACAGAGGAGCCCAGAGAGGCTGATTTTCCCAAAGTTACGTGTTAAAACAGGACAACTAGAAGCATTAGCACTTTTAGTTATATACACAATAGACTCCCTTTTCCCCTAGAAGGTGAGCAAATAATTCTGGATGCCAGGCCATTGGGACCCAATGAGGTGTGTGTCTGAATGCATCTTTTTCTAGTGCTATGTCCCTAGAAGTGACTATAATTCCTACTAGAGGGGACATTCAAGATGCCTCCTGCCTCCCATAACCCTCTGGTCCACACCCAGCCCTCCCTCTTCCCTTCTACACACTAAGTACCTATTGATCATTATCATAAACTCTCAACATGGAAAGGAAGGTGGAGGAAGAACAGTGTCGTGGAGATGCCCCCAACCAGGAGTTAGGACACCCAAGTTGCTGCCATGGTTCTGACACTAACAAGCCATACAAACCCAGCCAAATCATTTAACCCCTGGGCTCTGGGTGTGTCTGAGAGAGAAAATTAAAGAAAGAAATGTGGAGGAAGTTGGAGAGATAAAGTGGAGGGTAGAGGTGGTAGCTGCTTCTAAAGCTGCCTGGTAACATCCATAGTCCCCACATTTAGGCAGCACATTATTGTTTCAAAAGAGCTTCCCTATCCAGGCTCTCATGTGCTCCTCACAACAATCATGAAGTAGATGGAATAGGGACACACCTGGAGTGCCAACTTTTTCTGCAAAGGGCCAGATGGTAAATATAGGCTTTGTGAGTCATAGGGTCTCTGCCACACTCTGATGTTTTAGGGTGAAAGCAGCCATAGACAATATGTAAATAAATGGTTGTAGCTGTGTTCCAATAAAACTTTATTTACAAAAGCAGTTCACAGCTGGATTTGACCTGCAGGCTGTCATTTGACCACCCCTGGTCTAAAGCAGCACCATCCACTACGGCTTTCTGAGACGATGGAAATGTTCTGTGTCTGCATTGTCCAATAGGGTAGCTACTAGCCACATGTGGCTATTGAATATCTGAAGTGCGGTTAGTGTGACAACGCAACTAAGTTTTTAATTGTATTTAGTTTTAATTAATTTAGATTTATATTAGCCACATGTAGCTAGTGACAACTCTATTGGATAACTCAGGCCTTAGAGGTTCATAAGAAAGTGGAGAGGGTAGTTGGGATACATACAAGTAAGCAGACATTTAGAAAACTGTCCCTTCCCCTTTGGAATAAGCCCCCCCCAACTGTGTGTAAATTAATCCAATTATGCCTTGTTTTGTGTTGTTTGTGTGTTTTGTTTTGTTTTTTCTCTCTCTCTTTCTAGTAAATGAATGGCTCCTCAAATAGGAAAGTAAGCCAAGAAGAATCCCACCTCAGTGAAATGCTACAACTATGAATTGATGTAACCTAAACTGTCCCCCTTCTTTCTTCTCTTTCCTTCCCTCCCTCAAGCCTCATTCACTCTTTGGATTGGCCCTTTCTTCATGAAAATTGTCTGCAAAACCTTGGCAGAGGAATACATCTCTTACACACACTCACAAATACACACACAAGCACTCACACACACATACGCACACATGCAAATATATCTACACACATACACACTCACACAACCCCCAAGATGGGAAGTTAAATTTTAGAAACAAAAGGCTCATTCATAAGAGGTCTTAGAAGAAAATAACCAATTAACCTGATTACAATTTTGATACTGTTTTCCGAAACAAATAAATCTACCCAATGAGAATTTTCAGCCTTGTATATTACAAAATTCTTCCAAAAGAGACAGAGGAGAAAACACAGCTCTGACAGCATCAAGTGGACTTTGTTCTTTGCATCAAGTAATCTCAAATAGTGTCCTAGGATCCTTTAAGGGTGCTGGTGACAGGTGAGCCAAGACAAAGTTGGCCAAGGACACATTTCTAGATTGTGATTCTTCTGTTTACTCAACAATTTAAAAAGTAAAAAGGACAGACATTGAAGAGATACACATTGTATATATATATCACCACAGACTATTAAAAAATGGAATTATTACCCCTCTTTGTCATATATGTGTAGTAGGATTTGCCAAGATCAGATTGATCCATTTGCTGTTTCTTATTTTCCAAAGGTCATACATTGTGTTTGGTTATTGTTAACAGCTCAATAAATGTGTTTAACAAGTTAATTTCATTTTTCTGGCTTTGGTCTATTCTCCTTCCTTACAGGCTAGGCCCTGGCTCCATGCAACTGCATTCTTTGCTTTCATTTGTTCCTTCATCTACATGTTTTGCTCATTTGCAGCCAGTTTTTACTGAGTTTGTGGCAATGGGAATGCATTTGCTAAGCAAGTATAACTTTAACTCCACTCCATGCCTCGATCATTCATATGAGGTGAGGTTCAGCCTGAGATAGTAGGCGACAGATTTCTTGCATTTCAAAACTGCCACCACCTACCCCACCCCACCCCCGTGATGCTCCCTTGAAGGAATGCACTTTGCCTTGTAAATTCTTGGGAAAGGGGTGTCTTTTCTCTCCAGGTGCAGCTAGATCTCACAAAGTACAAATGAATGCCTTTCTTTTCTTGTTTATGATGGTCACTCACTGTATTTGGTTACTGTCAAGAAATCAATAAATGTGTTTAACAAGTTATCCAGTACCGTGTCTGAGTTTATTGAGGAGGAGGGCACTCCCTGCTGAAGCTTCTGAGTCCTGCTGTGTCCACAAGCCATTGCATTATGGCCAGCAGGGCAGCCAGAGCCTCCAGAACAGCCTGTCTGGTCATTCCCAGAGCCAGGTAATTAATACCCTGTTGAGAAAACATATAGGCTTAGCTGCTGGAAGGGAAGACTTGGATGTTCATTCAGTGGCCAAATTAAAAATAACTTTCATTTTTCCTTTCTGTTACACCTCCAGAAAGTGGGAAAGCACAGGCATATAGGGTCTGTGCGAACAGGAACATCCACAAATATGTCAAAAACTTCAGCAAGTGGCTAGGTTTATTGATGATGAAAAAAAAAAAAAAATCAAACAGCCAGATATTTCATATTTGAAACAATACACTTAATTGGATTTTTTCCACTTTTTGCACCAAAATTAGTTAGATGATGACCTTAACCATGGTGACATATGACCCTGTTTCTGAGCAATCATATTTTTCCGGAAAACCAGATCTGTCTGCAAAGATTTAGGGTGGGCAGGTGGCAGTCTTTCTTTGTATGGCTTGCTGCCTCCTCTCTAGGTCAGAATCTTCTTCAGCCTGCAAGGGCAGGCAGTGATGTAGTGTGTCAACTAGGCCTGGCTTCAAATCATCACCGTACAACTTACCTGCTTGCTGTGTGATCCTAGGCAAGTTGCTTTACTTCTCTGATCTGTAAATTGGGGATGCTAATAACTGCTTCCATGAACTATGAGCCTTAAATGCTATATAGCTACTTAAAGTAGCTAGCACAATACCTGCAATGATTGTTCTATAAAGACTGACTATAGAGCACGTGCATTGCCTACGTATTAGAGGTTTTCCTAGACCAGACCATACCTTCCCCTCCAGGGAGGGGTTAGCATCAATCACAAAATGGGCATCAAATTAATACCAAATGGAGGAGACAGGAGGAACCCCCGAGTGACTGGGTAGGACGTGGGGGGAGTGAGGGGGGAGGACAAGTGGAGGCCAGATAGGACCAGTGTCCCTGAAGGGTGGCTGAGAGTGGGGAAATGTTCCCACGTCTGGAGGGACCCTCGGTTGCTTGGAAGATCAGAGGAGCGCACCTAGTGTTTCCCCCACCCACTCAGGTTCCGGGAGGCCTGCTGGGCCCCTGGGCCTGGTCCTCCATTCTCTGGGACCCCCTACAACCTCGTGGGTCCTAGAGGCGTGGGAGGGAGGGAGGATGGAGGAAGAGAAGAGGCAGACAGAGGGGGAGGGGACCCTCCAGGACCGGAGAATCAGGAGAGGCACAGCGGGTGTTTCCCCCACCCACCTGGCCTCAGGAAGCCTGCTGGGCTCCTGTCCTCCAAGGCCCACTCGACGCAGTGTTGGTCCTAGGGGTGTAGGAGGGAGGCAGGGGCAGTAGAGGAGAGGTGGATGGGGGGGGGTCCCTCCAGGATCGGAGGATCAGGGGAGACATGCAGGGAATTTCCCCTGCCCACTGAGGCCCAGTGAGCCTGCTGCAGTCCTGGACCTGGTCCTCTGACCTCCAAGCACAGAGGCACTCCTGGGACACTCTTGCTGCACTGAGCCTAAGCCCAACACCCACACCCCACCCAGAGCCTTTCTGGCCCTGTGGGGCCTATGCATATTTCCCTCCCACCGCCTAAACCCCGCCCCTGCCTAAGCCCCGCCCCTCACAGCCAAGGCTTTTTCCAGCTTTTTTTTTTTTCCAGCTTTTTATTTTTTTGAATGTTATTTAATTTATTTTTTATACAGCAGGTTCTTATTAGTCATCCATTTTATACACTTCAGTGTATACATGTCAATCCCAATCTCCCAATTCATCACACCACCACCCCAACCCCTACCGCTTTCCCCCCTTGGTATCCATACGTTTGTTCTCTACATCTATGTCTCAATGTCTGCGCTGCAAACCAGTTCATCTGTACCATTTTTCTAGGTTCCACATATATGCGTTAATATACGATATTTGTTTTTCTCTTTCTGACTTACTTCACTCTGTATGACAGTCTCTAGATCCGTCCATGTCTCAACAAATGACTCAATTTTGTTCCTTTTTATGGCTAAGTAATATTCCATTGTATATATGTACCACATCTTCTTTACCCATTCATCTGTTGATGGGCATTTAGGTTGCCTCCATGACCTGGCTATTGTAATTAGTGCTGAAATGAACATTGGGGTGCATGTGTCTTTTTGAATTATGGTTTTCTCTGGGTATATGCCCAGTAGTGGGATTGCTGGGTCATATGGTAATTCTAGTCTTAGTTTTTTAAGGAACCTCCATACTGTTCTCCATAGTGGTTGTATTAATTTACATTCCCACCAACAGTGCAAGAGGGTTCCCTTTTCTCCACACCCTCTCCAGCATTTGTTGTTTGTAGATTTTCTGATGATGCCCATTCTAACTGGTGTGAGGTGATACCTCATTGTAGTTTTGATTTGCATTTCTCTAATAATTAGTGATGTTGAGCAGCTTTTCATGTGCTTCTTGGCCATTGGTATGTCTTCTTTGGAGAAATGTCTATTTAGGTCTTCTGCCCATTTTTGGATTGGGTTGTTTGTTTTTTTAATATTGAGCTGCATGTGCTATTTATATATTTTGGAGATAAATCCTTTGTCCGTTGATTCATTTGCAAATATTTTCTCCCATTTTGAGGGTTGTCTTTTTGTCTTGTTTATGGTTTCCTTTGCTCTGCAAATGCTTTTAAGTTTCATTAGGTCCCATTTGTTTATTTTTGTTTTTATTTCCATTACTCTAGGAGGTGGATCAAAAAAGATCTTGCTGTGATTTATGTCTAAGTGTGTTCTTCCCATGTTTTCCTCTAAGAGTTTTATAATGTCTGGCCTTACACTTAGGTCTTTAAACTATTTTGAGTTTATTTTTGTATACTGTGTTAGGGAGTGTTCTAGTTTCATTCTTTTACATGTAGCTGTCCAGTATTCCCAGCACCACTTATTGAAGAGGTTGTCTTTTCTCCATTGTATATTCTTGCCTCCTTTATCAAAGATAAGGGGACCATATGTGTGTGGGTTTATCTCTGAGCTTCCTATCCTGTTCCATTGATCTATATTTCTGTTTTTGTGCCAGTACCATGCTGTCTTGATTACTGTAGCTTTGTAGTATAGTCTGAAGTCAGAAGCCTCACTCCTCCAGCTCCGTTTTTCTTTCTCAAGATTGCTTTGTCTCTTCAGGGTCTTTTGTGTTCCCACACAAATTGTGAAATTTTTTGTTCTAGTTCTCTGAAAAAGGCCCTCTTTTTTACAATTGTGGTTCTCTTTTACTTGCCAGTTGTTGTTTCATCTATATTTTTATTTTTTATTCTTTCTAACATCTCTGCTAGTTTTCTAATCTTATTTTGTTTTTTACTCTTTGTTATTGTTCTGCTCCTTCTTTTTCTTTTTCTTTTCTTTTTTTCCTGCCACCCCATGCTGCTTGAGAGATCTTGGTTCATGAGCCAGGGGTCAGGCCAGAGCTCCTGCAGTGGGAATTCCGAGTCTGAACCACTGGGCTACCAGAGACCCTCAGACTTCAGGGAATATTCATCAGAGTGAGGTCTCTCAGAGGTCCTCATCTCAGCACCAAGACCCACCTCTACCCAACAGCCTACAAACTCCAGTGCTGGAAGCCTCAGGCCAAACAACCAGTAAGACAGGAATACAATCCCATGCATCAAAAAAAAAAAAAAAAGAGACAACAAAAAATATGTCACAGATGAAGGAGCAAGGTAAAAACCTATAAGACCAAATAAAGGAACAGGAAATAGGCAACCTACCTGAAAAAGAATTCAGAGTAATGATAGTAAAGATGAACCAGAATCTTGGAAACAGAATGGAGGTATGGGTTGAGAAAATAAATGAAATGTTTAACAAATATCTAGAAGAACTAAAGAACAAACAGAGATGAACAACACAATAACTAAAATGAAAAATACACTAGAAGGAATCAATAACAGAATAAATGAGACAGAAGAACGAATAAGTAAGCTGGAAGACAAAATGGTAGAAATAACTGCCAAGGAGAATAATAAAGGAAAAAGAATGAAAAGAATTGAAGACAATCTTAGAAAGCTCTGGGACAACACTAAACACACCAAATTTGAATTATAGGGGTCCCAGAAGAAGAAGAGAAAAAGAGAGAGTCTGAGGAAATATTTGAAGAGATTATAGTGGAAAACTTCCCTAATATGGGAAAGGAAATAGTCACCCAAGTCCAAGAAGTGCAGAGAGTCCCATACAGGATAAACCCTAGGAGAAACACACCAAGAGACATACTAATCAAACTAACAAAAATTAAATTCAAAGAAAAAATATTAAAAGTATCAAGGGAGGCTTCCCTGGTGGTGCAGTGTTTGAGAATCTGCCTGCTAATGCAGGGGACATGGGTTTGAACCCTGGTCTGGGAAGATCCCACATGCCACGGAGCAACTAGGACTGTGAGCCACAACTACTGAGCCTGTGTGTCTGGAGCCTGTGCTCTGCAACAAGAGAGGCCATGATAGTGAGAGGCCTGCACACCGTGATGAAGAGTGGCCCCCGCTTGCCACAACTAGAGGAAGCCCTCGCACAAAAATGAAGACCCAACACAGCCATAAATAAATAAATAAATAAATAAATAAATAAATAAATAAATAAATAAATAAAATATTTAAAAAAATATATATCAAGGGAAAAGCAAAAATTAACATACAAAAGAATCCCCATAAGGTTATCAGCTGATTTTTTAGCAGAAACTCTGCAGACTAGAATGGAGTGTCAGGACATATCTAAAGTGATAAAAGGGAAAAACCTACAACCCAGATTACTCTACCCAGCAAGGATATCATTCAGATTCAACAGAGAAATCAAAAGCTTTTCAGACAAGCATAAACTAAGAGAATTCAGCACCACCAAACCACCTTTACAACAAATGCTAAAGGAACTTCTCTAGGTGGAAAACAAAGAAGAAAAAGACCCACAAACCCAAAACAATTAAGAAAATGGTAATAGGAACATACATATCAATAATAACCTTGAATATAAATGGATTAAATGATCTAAACAAAAGACACAGGCTGGCTGAATGGATACAAAAACAGGACCTATATATGTGCTGTCTACAAGAGACCCACTTCAGACCTAGAGACACATACAGACTGAAAGTGAAGGGATAGAAAAAGCTTTCCATGCAAATGGAAACCAAAAGAAAGCTGGAGTAGCAATACTCATATCAGATAAAATAGACTTTAAAATAAAGCCTTTTACAACAGATAAGGAAAGACACTACATAATGATCAAGGGATCAATCCAAGAAGAAGATATAACAATTATAAATATTTATGCACTGAACAGAGGAGTGCCTCAATACATAAGGCAAATGCTAACTGCCATAAAAGGGGAAATCGACAGTAACACAATAATAGTGAGGGATTTTAACACCTGTCTTACACCAATGGACAGATCATCCAGACAGAAAATAAATAAGGAAACACAAGCTTTAAATGACACAATAGACCAGATAGATTTAATTGATATTTATAGGACATTCCTCCCAAAAGTGGCAGAATACACTTCTCAAGTTCACACAGAACATTCTCCAGGATAGATCACATCTTGGGTCACAAATCAAGTCCAGGAAAATTTAAGAAAATTGAAATCATAACAAGGATCTTTTTTGACCACAATGCTATGAGATTGGAAATCAATTACAGGGAAACAACTGTAAAAAACACAAACACATGGAGGCTAAACAGTGCACTACTAAATAGCCAAGAGATCTCTGAAGAAATAAAAGAAGGAATAAAAATATACAAAGAAACAAATGACAATGAAAACACAGCAACCTAAAACCTATGGGATGCAGCAAAGGCAGTTCTAAGAGGGAAGTTTACAGCAATTCAATCTCACCTCAAGAAACAAGAAAAATCTCAAATAAACAATCTAACCTTACACCTAAAGCAACTAGAGAAAGACAAACAAAGAAAACCCAAGGTCAGTAGAAGGAAAGAAATCATAAAGATCAGAGCAGAAATAAATGAAATAGAAATGAAGAAAACAATAGCAAAGATCAATAAAACTAAAAGTTGGTTCTTTGAGAAGATAAACAAAATTGATAAACCTTTAGCCAGACTCATCAAGAAAAAAAAGGAGAGGATGCAAAACAATAAAATTAGAAATGAAAAAGGAGAAGTTACAACTGACACCGCAGAAATACAAAGGATTAAAAGAGACTACTACAAACAACTATATGCCAATAAAACAGACAACCATGAAGAAATGGACAAATTCTTGGAAAGGCACAATTTTCCAATACTGAACAAGAGAGAATTAGAAAATATAAACAGACCTATCACAAGCAATGACATAGAAACTGTAATTAAAAATCTTCCAACAAACAGAAGTCCAGGACCAGATGGCTTCACAGGCAAATTCTATCAAACATTTAGAGAAGAGGTAACACCTATCCTCCTCAAACTCTTCCAAAATTTGCAGAGGAACACTCCCAAATTCGTTCTAATAAGCCACCATCACCCTGATACAAAAACTAGGCAAAGATATCACAAAAAAGAAAATTACAGACCAATATCACTGATGAACATAGATGCAAAAATCCTGAGCAAAATACTAGCAAACAGAATCCAACAGCACATTAAAAGGATCATACACCATAATCAACTGGGATTTATCCCAGGAATGCAAGGATTCTTCAGTATATGAAAATCAATCAGTGTGATACACCATATTAACAAATTAAGGAATAAAAACTATATGATCCCCTCAATAGATGCAGAAAAAGCTTTTGACAAAATTCAACACCCATTTATGATAAAAACTCTCCAGAATGTGGGCATAGAGGGAAACTACCTCAACTTAATAAAGGCCATATACAACAAACCCACAGCAAACATCATACTCAATGGTGAAAAACTGAAAAGATTTCGACTAAGATCAGGAACAAGACAAGGATGTCCACTCTCGCCACTCTTATTCAACATAGTTTTGGAAGTCCTAGCCACAGCAATCAGAGAAGAAAAAGAAATAAAATGTATACAAATTGGAAAAGAAGAACTAAAACTGTCACTGTTTGCAGGTGACATGATACTGTATATGGAAAATCCTAAAAATGCCACTACAAAGCTCCTAGAATTAATCAATGATTTTGGTAAGATTGCAGGATACAAAATTAATACACAGAAATCTCTGGCATGCCTATGCACTAACAACAAAAAATCAGAAAAAGAAATTAAGGAAACAATCTTATTTACCATCACAACAAAAAGAATAAAATACCTAGAAATAAACCTGCCTAAGGAGGCAAAAGATTGTAGTCAGAAAACTACAAAACACTGATGAAAGAAATCAAAGATGACATAAACAGATGGAGAAATATACCATGTTCTTGGATTGGAAGAGTCAATATTGTGAAAATGATTATACTCTGCAAAGCAATCTACAGATTCAATGCAATCCCTATTAAACTACCAATTACATTCTTCACAGAATCAGAATAAAAAAATTTACAATTTGTATGGAAACACAAAAGACCCTGAATAGCCAAAGCAGTCTTGAGAAAGAAAAACAGAACTGGAGGAATCAGGCTCCCCGGCTTCAGACTATGCTACAAAGCTACAGTAATCAAAACAGTATGCTACTGGCACAAAAACAGAAATATAGATCAATGGTACAAGCTAGAAAGTCCAGAGATATACCCATGCACATACGGTCACCTAATTTATAACAAAGGAGGCAAGAACATACAATGCAGAAAAGACAGCCTCTTCAATAAATGGTGCTGGGAAGACTGGACAGCTACATGTAAAAGAATGAAATTAGAATACTACTTAACACCATACACAGAAATAAACTCCAAATGGATTAAAGTCCTAAATGTAAGACTGGACATTATAAAACCCTTAGAGGAAAACATAGGAAGAACACTCTTCAACATAAACCACAGCAAGATCTTTTTTAACCCACCTCCTAGAGTAACAAAAATAAAAATAAAAATAAACAAATGGGACCTAGTGAAACTTAAAAGCTTTTGTACAACAAAGGAAACCATAAACAAGATGAAAAGACAACCCTCAGAAGGGGAGAAAATATTTGCAAATGAAGCAACGGACAAAGGATTAATCTCCAAAATTTACAAACAGCTCATGGAGCTGAATATCAAAAAAAGAAACAACCCAATTTAAAAATGAGCTGAAGACCTAAATAGACATTTCACCAAAGAAGACATACAGATGGCCAAGAGGCACATGAAAAGATGCTTAACATCACTAGTTATTAGAGAAATACAAATCAAAACTACAATGAGGTATCACCTCACACCAGTCGGAATGGCCATCATCAAAAAATCTACAAACAATAAATGCCGGAGAGAGTGTGGAGAAAAGGGAGCCCTCTTGCACTGTTGGTGGGAATGTAAATTGATACAGCCACTATGGAGAACAGTAGGGAGGTTCCTTAAAAAACTAAAAATAGAACTATCATATGACCCAGCAATCCCACTACTGGGCATATACCCTGTGAAAACCATAATTCAAAGGGACACGTGTACCCCAATGTTCTTTGCAGCACTATTTACAATAGCCAGGACATGGAAACAACCTAAATGTCCAATGATAGATGAATGGATAAAGAAGATGTGATACATATATACAATGGAATATTACTCAGCCATATAAAGGAAGACAATTGGGTCATTTGTAGAGATGTGGATGGACCTAGAGTCTGTCATACAGAGTGAAGTAAGTCAGAAAGAGAAAAAAATATATTGTATATTAACGCATATATGTGAAATCTAGAAAAATGGTACAGATGAACCTATTTGTAGGGCAGGAATAGAGACGTAGACATAGAGAACAAACATGTGGACATGGTAGGGAAGGGGAGGGTGGGACAAATTGGGAGAATAGGTTTGACATAAATACACTACCATGTGTAAAATAGATAGCTAGTGGGAACCTGCTTATAGAACAGGAGCTCAGCTCGGTGCTCTGCAATGACCTAGATGGATGGGATGGTGGGAGTGGGAGGGAGGTCAAAAAGGGAGGAAATATAGGTATACATATAGCTGATTCACTTCATTGTACAGCAGAAACTAACACAATGTTGTAAAGCAATTTTACTCCAATAAAAAATAAAAATCATAGAGTGTTCTGCCTATGTTTTCCTCTAAGAGTTTGATAGTGTCTGGCCTTACACTTAGGTCTTTAATCCATTTGGAGTTTATTTTTGTGCATGGTGTCAGGGAGTGTTCTAATTTCATACTTTTACATGTACCTGTCCAATTTTCCCAGCACCACTTATTGAAGAGGCTGTCTTTTCTCCACTGTATATGCTTGCCTCCTTTACCAAATGATAGCAATAGATGCCCAACAGGCAGCACATAGGTAAGTACCTAAAGTATGTCAGGGCAAAAAGGAAAGAGCACCAATGAGAAAGGAAGACAAGGGGCTGGGTTTCTAGGCTTTGTTCTGTTACTAGCATCTTCTGTGACTTTGGGCAAGTCAACTGCCCTCCCTGGAACAGTGTCCTTATCCATAAGTGACCTGGATAAAATGACCTCTCACAGACTCTCTATCATTCCCTCACTCTGTCTCTCATTCAGTTCTCAGCCCAGGGAAGACAAAGGGAAACCAGGTTCTCACCCTTTGGGGTCCCTGGCCACAGGCAGAATTTCACTCTGGCCAAAGAGAACTCGAAATAGAGTGAACTAGCCTGCCTCCCACCTCCTGGGCCCATCTGAAATGTCCTTTCTCCCACTCACTGGGTTTCCTAAACTATAAAATGGAAATTGGAGCACTTTGTCTTCTAACCACACAGAAGTAATAAAGATTAGCTGGATTTATAACCACTCTAAAAAATAAAGAAGTTTTAAAAAGCACCAAAAGTCCCCTGACAGTTGGCCTGGTGAAGTCATCAAGGAACAAAAATACATTCTTGCAATTTGGGTCCATGGTGCTCAGGAAGGGCAGGCAGCAGTGCTGCTGTGTTCTGCTGTGTGTGAACACCAGCTGGTTTTGCCCATTAGAACCACAGGCTTACATGGACATCCCTTACCCCTGAGGAGGATAACTAGACATTGCAAGAAAATATATGCTGAGACTCAGTTCCCTCCTTAGCAGAATAGGGGAGGGAGGTAAATACACACAGAAGAGAGTTCTGGGCAAATTGTATGAGAAAAAGAGAAGTCATAGTGTGGAGATCCACAACTCCCCTCTCAAGGATGTATTTCATGGTTTCCGAGACAATTTAGGGCCTTGTTCCCACTTCCCTCAGTAGAAGTTGGGTTTCCATGGTGATGTCAGAAAAACAACAACTCACTGCACCACTTGTGTCTGGAATGTGAGAGTCACTTGGCGTTTGGGCAGGAGCACAGTCCTAAGGCACGGCCCATAGCCACCCACACCAGGCTGAAGGGTCTGTTTGAGGACTATCAATTAGCATGCCAACACCTCTGGGGGAGCCCTTACCCTACTGGACCCCAGAGCACTTATAGTTGACAAGAGTATCCTAGTTTTTCTGTTCCAGAAAGCCTAAAAGCGGGATCTCTAAGAGCAGAAACTCACTTTAACATCATTCACCAATTAGCACAATTGACCACAAGGAAAGATCTGTCAAGACCCCAGCCAAAGAAACGTATTAATACGTATTTAATAAATATGTATTAATTTATTACATACATTTTAATAAAAAAACGTATTAATAAAATCCACCATGGGTTACACATTTCCTGTGGGCCAAGCCCAAGTTGCTAAGCAACTTACAAATATCATCTTATTTCACCCACGCAACAACCCATAAGGTAATCACCATTGCTATGTTATAAATGCAGAAACTACTTCTTAAAGATTGGGGAAACTGCTCAGGGTCACATAGCTCTAAGCGGTAAAGCCAGACCCAGCTCTTCTAAGCCAATTGTTCTCAAAGTGTGGCCCTGACTATTGGCATCACTGGGAAGCTGGAGACAAATGCAAATTCTTAGATGGCCCCGCAGACCTACTGTCACTCTGGGACTGGGGCCAGCCATCTGTGTTTGAACAAGCTCTCCAAGTGATTCTGATGCACACTCAAATGTGAGAACCACTGTAAATCAAATGTTCATTCCCACTAGCTCCCCCCAAACTTTGCTACACATTAGACTCTCTGGGATGTTTTTAAAATTCCAGTGCCCAGGCTGTACTGCACACTGCTGAAGTCAGAATATCTGATGGTGTCAGGGTTTTATAAAAATCCCCAGATGATTCCAACATGCAGCAAAGTTGGGAACCACATCCTTGTCTGAAGGACCTACTCAGAGGAGGGCTCTCCTGTAAGGTGGGTCCATGGGAACCTAGAGGAAGTGTTAGCTAGCAAGTCTTCACTTTTCAGAATCACATCCCAACCCCTGTGCATAATAACTTTTTTGGATGGTCTTAGAATGCTCCCCAGCCCCCTTATCCTTCCCCAATCTTCGATTAACAAGTCCAGAGTCTGAATAACAAATCTCCCTTTTTAAAATAAAAGAAGCAGTAATATTTGAAATAATGGCTTGGTGCCAACCTTCCAAAACCCACCCCAGGTCACCCCTCCTGATTACTCAGACTGTAACATTTCCAAGACTTCAGACTATTATAAACAAATGAAAATAAGCTGTGAGTCAGAATACCAGAAGTTTGAAAAGATAAGCTGGGTCCATAATTAAAAGTCATAGGCAAATTACAGCCCTGTCCGTTCTACCGTCATGGTGTCTCTTCCATGCAGTGCTCCCTCCCCCAGCCCAGCAGCCCTATGACAAGCCCTAGACCCACCCTCATCATCTCAGGCCAGACTATAGTAATATCCATCCAGCAGGTCCTCCTGCCTCCAATCTCCAGATAAGTGAAAGACCCTGGGCCAAGAGAAAAAACTACCCAGACTTTGCTCTCAGATAAGGGGAATTTGAGTCCACCCTGAACAGAGGTTGTAGGAAGTTTAGGCTGGACTGGTGAGAGGGTGGAGGATGACCTGAGATACTTTCCAGGGGAGAGACCAAAATGCAAAACTAAGCAAATCATCCAAACGACAGTGCTCCAAGTCAATTTGTAGAGAAACATATTCCAGACGCATCACTAGAGGACAGAACCTATATGCCATACCTGGAATGGAGACTGGGAAGCAGAACTCAGGGGTATTTCCTGAACTGCTCTTCATAAGGTGTCTGAGGCCTTGGCCATGGGCCAGGGTGGGGAGGAAGAGATGGAGAGTCATGTCCTGACCAAACATTTCCAACCCATTCCCATCCCATCACTAGAATCTGTGAACAAAAATCTTCAAATGGAGCACATCTCCCAAGACTCAAACTTCCAATGATCGCCAGCTTTTTTCAGATTAAAGGTGTTCAAATCCCTTGGCAAAGGAGGCAAAGCCTCCCTTGATGGATTCTCAACAGGAATCTGCAAACTCACGTCTCAGCCTCACAGCATCAGTCATGTCATCCCTCAGCTTGGAGTGCTCTTTCTTGTTCTTCCTCACCTGTGGAAACACAACACAATTTTAAAGAAACACAGCTCAAATGCCACCCCAGGCTCCCCTGATATCCCCAAGGAAAATTACTTCTTCCTTGCTTTGAGCTTGAACAGCATATTGATTTTATCTCCAATTAACACTTACTTCATTTGGGTCTATATTAGAAATATAGATAAATATAAAAATATATGCATGTTATATATAGACTTCATTCGGTTCTTTGTTTTCCTGCCTGTACGTACCAATTTGAAATCTCCTGAACACAGAGATTATCTCTTCCTTCATCTCTGTAGCTCTTCCTCATATGCACAGGAAAAAAAAGAGAAAGACATCATATTACAATGCTTTGCAAATAGTAGGTACTCAAAAAAGTTTGTTGAATTTTCCTATGGGAAAGAGGATAATATTTGATTCTTTTCAACTTATGAGGTCCTTCTTTGTACCAGGTATATACCAGGCACAATGCTGGGTTCTTTTACGTATATTGTATAGACGTTATTTTATTTGGTGCTTATAGCAGTTCTGCCAAGTAGTTCTTGGCTTTATTTTATAGTGATGACAAATTGAAATTATAATTGAGTAGTCACAGTTCAGGTATAAAAAGATGGAGTCAGGCAGCCCCTGAGGGTCTCATCTCAGACACATCCCTGCAGCACTGAGAACTTGAACTTCCTTTGAACTGTACCAGACCCAAGGACACCACCGCCCCCATATTCAGAACATCAGCCAGCTGCAACCTTATGGTCTCAAGGTCTCCCCTTATAACTATACAACTCTTTCAGGCCCCAACCAATCCTTACCTAACAAACACCAGGTCCAATTATAATTCTTAAAAAACAACTCATGTAAATAACTGTAAACTTGTGGGTTTTGCCTTTATAAGCCTCCCCTATTTTATAGTCTGTCAGAACACAATTCAAGTGCTTCTTGAAACTGTGTCTCTGGTCCGTAGTCCTAACAAAACCCAAATAAACACCTTTTTTATTTCAATCAGGTCTCCATTTCTTAAATTTTGGTTAACAATAGATAAAGAAGTTAATCAGAGATGTAAAGATATTTACCCAAGATCACACAGTTGGTGAGTATCAGGGCCAGAAGTTGATACTAGAGCAACATTAGCTCTTAACTGGTGTCAAAAAGGAAGGGCTTACCCATTGAGACTTCGGTCATTTAGTCCTATTCCTTATGGTGGATCCAAGGTATAGGAGGTCTGCAAATGGTTCCTAGCCCCAGACCAATTAAATCAGAGTCTTTGACTATGAGTCCAAGCCATCAGTAGATTTTTTAAAGCCACAGGTGATTCTACTCTGCCATCAGCATTGAGAACCAGTCTCAATGTTGGCTGCCCACCAGAGTCACCTGAGGGAACTTATAAAGTTACCGAGCATTGGCAGTTCTAAAAGTTTCCCAGGTGAATCTAATGTCAGACAGGGCAGATATTTGGCAAAGATATTTGCGAAACGTCTCCAAATATGAAGAGTCTACATTCTAGGCTACCTGCCACTGGAAGAGATACTCAAATAGAATGTTAGAGTGGAGAGTCGATGAGAGAAATCCAGTGATCTGTGCTCTTAGAATTTAGAGTTGAAAAGGATACTTAACCCTCATAGGCAAGTTGGTTTCTTGACCTCAGGGCTCACATTCTGTGGGAATTCCAAGGATAATGAGTGGTTACCTTCAAGCAAGAGTTAAGAGGATGAAACTACAGCCAAACTGTCACTGTGCCCCAGTGGTCCCTGGAGCTCAGGACACCCTAGTGAGTGGCAGCCATGCCCCTGTCACCAGACAATGAGATAAGGTGTCTGCCTCCTGAACTAAGGTGCCTCATGAGTGAAATGAATATAATCATTTCTTTTCTCATATCATAAAGTTGTGAAAACAAAACCACAGAAGAGTTGAGAAAAAACTTGGGAAAAGTGTCACACAAGTGTCAGGTAAGGAAAGATGCAAATGCTCCTGGTGCACTGGGTGAAGATACACTGCCGGGAAATGAGCTCAGTGAGGGGCGCTGGTGGACGTTGATCCAACAGCCATTGAGTGAGGGCCTACTGTGTGCCAGGTACCCACCCTGCCCTCGAAGAACCTAGAAGAGGAGATGAGGCCCCAGTGTTTGGGGGGGATACACCTCCCTGATGCAAACAGATTTTAGAGATGAAAACTTGAGCTGCCTCTTACAAAACACTTTTTCGAGAGTCAGGAATGATGGGTTAGAAGGAAAAGACCACCTAGGGAATTGTAGGAGGAAGGAATTGATTCCAATAGAGATTTCTGGGCAAGAAAGCTTCCCTGGGGAAGTGGCATTTGAGCTGACAAAACACAAAGTGTGCCTGGGCGAATAGGGAAGGAATCGGCATTCCAGAGAGGAAGCAGCCTGAAGGAACAAGCCGGCTGTGTTCCAAAGTGGTGAAGTGGTCAGCGTGGCTGGAATGGGACAGAGGCCTTGAGGTCACCTGTGGATGTCAGTCAGATCTTACCTACAAGAGTTGTGCTGGTTCCCTTCAGAGTCAAGGGCTGACAACACTTGCTCTAAGTCCCTAGACTGACTGGGAACTAAGGTCTTGACACCAACTACACAGCTGGTTCTTGGGCCCAGCATGGTGGGGGAAACTGAAGGATAAGATGTGGTTCCTGCCCCCAAGAGGCTTCAGATCTAGTTGGGGGAGACAATGAATGAGCATGGAGCTCTTGCTATCTACGTGACTTAGGAATGTTTTACACTCAGAAGACAATTATTTTCGAAGGTGTCAGATAGGTAAGTTGGCTGAATGTGGTTGTACAGTTTGCACACTGCAGAAAAGTGCCCAGTTGAGAGAGTGACTGAGGGCATCTTTTTGTACTTCATCAGCTTGGGGTTAATGTAATTCACACAAAGACAATGCTTATGCTAGCTGAGGCCCTGACAGCAGCAACTTTAAGAACGATAAGAGATTCAAAAATGAAGAACAACAGCTTGATTGAAAAGCTCAGTGGGGACTTTTAGTGAAAGAAGATGGATTTGAATTGGGCCTGCCAGATGGCAGGATTGGAATAGGTGGAAGGCAGGATGGTGTTCCAGATAAGCAGAACAGCTGGGGCTAAGATCTGGGGCTAGAACAAGCCTGGCAGGTGCTCAAGGCATAATGAGACTTCACTGGCTTAGTACAGATCAGATGAAAATGGACCAAGGAAAAGTCAGCTGGGTTTGGGATCAGGAGGTCAGAGTGGGTGGCAGTGTGCAAACCAGAAGGAACAGGTACTCCTGGGCCTGGCTAGCATGTTCAAATCTGAGCCCTACAATTTACTCACTGGTGACACTGGCAATTATCTTATGCCTCTGAGTCTAAGATTCCTTGTTTATTTTAAAAAAAAGGAAAGAAAGAAACTTCCTTTGCAAGCAAATACACAGAAATAAAATAGAGAAGAGCTTCTTACTTCATAGGGTTATAGATGGGTTTAAGGAAAGAAAACAGTGGCTTCAGGCTGGCACTTAAAACTAGCCTCCTGTTTGCATTTCCTGAGACAGGAGATAGGTGGGCTCCAGGTTAGGCACTTACACCTAGCCTTCTGTTTGCTCTCTGAAATGGCAGTAACAACAGAAACAGGGTAAATACCCAGGCTTTGTCTCCTGAGGGCATTTTAAGATAACAGTCATGGCAGGAACAGAGAGAGACTAAACTCTGAGTAAAGGATCAAGAGGTCACATATTTCCCATCCTTGGGGCAAGGGAGACACTGCACATGCGCAGAATGGCTCATTGGGGGTCAAAAAGGAGGGGGCACCACCCCACAATATGTGATGCTAAGGCCATCCCATAGGCCTCTGGGCTGGAATCCATCTTGGAAAAAAGTTGTGCACGCCTGTTGGGGAGTGTCCAAGGGCAGGTCAGGTGTGGAAAAAGAAACCAGATAATTGGCCAAAGGTAAACAAAGACCCGGAAGACCTGCCCTATATAAATGATTTAACCTCCTCTTTACTACACTCCTCCTCATTAGGGAGGACGCCCACACCCTTTCTCTCTGGGTGTGCATCTCTGCTTGCTTCTATCTTAACTAAGCAAACTGTTTCTCTGTGTGCTCTCCCACTTGTTGTTGTGCTATGTCTCTAGTAATAAAATTTGTACCTGTTTTTACAGTTTTTGCCTTTTGCATATTTCACTGTGGGCAAGAGCCAGGGGGTCTGGTGGGTAGGATTCCTGATTTTCATCTGGGCTACCCAGGTTCAATTCCTGGGCAGGTAATTAAGATCTCACTTCACACCAGCAATCACTGCTGCCTCTCCAAGATCAGATTGTCTTAGAGTAATAGGCAATAAGGATTTGCTGTAAGTCTTGAGCAGGAATATGACAAGAAGGGGAAACATGAGTCGACCGGCAGCTTTGAGCGAGGGCACCTCCCCTAGAAAGTAGATAGTCACATGGGCTCTGAGGCGCAGATCCGGGGGGGTGGTTCTATGGAGGGGAGGAAGAAGGCAGCATCAGATTTAGATTTCTATTGGTCAGGCAGGAGTAGGCTCAGAGCCCAGTTCCTCTAAAGCTTCTTCTGGTTTCAGAGATCCTGGTCCTCCAAAGTCCCAAGGTTCCCTGTGTTAAAGGGAGAGCCCAGTAGCTCAGCCACTCTGGCCAAGAAGAAACTTCAGCCACTGGCTCTCCGGGAAATAGATGAGAGACCCTAAAATGGGGATTAAGAAGGAAATTCCAGGAAGGAAGTACTAGAAGGAGAGGGTGACAGTGATTGTTAATGTTCATTAAATCACAGACTGTGTGTATCAATCCATTTAATCATCACAATCCTCCTATAAAGTAGAAACTGTTGTTATGGATTCCATTTTACAGAGGGGAAAACAGATACAGAGAGGTCAATCCCCTTGCACAATATTGCTCAACTAGTAGGTAACAGAGGGGAAAGCCTGGCACCAGAGCACTCATGCCTTACCTCTCTGTCATGGTGCCTCACAGAAAACCTGCTAGTGAGAAACGCACAGCAGAGATGAATTAAAACAAGTAACCAGTATATACCCCAAAGGATTGAAAATAGAAATTCAAACATATACGTGCATGTTCATAGCAGCACCATTCACAATAGACAAAAGGTGGATATAGACAAATTGTCCTCCAATGGATGAATGGATAAAGAAAATGTGGTATATCCATACAATGGAATATTGGAATATTATTCATAAAAAGGAATGAAGTACTGCTGTATGCTAATGTGAATGAACCTCAAATACATTATGCTAAGTGAAAGAAGCTAGACAAAAAAGTTACATATTATATGATTTCATCTATATGAAATGTCCAGATTAAGTAAATCCATAGACAGAACCCAGATTGGAGGTGAGCAGGGGATTGGGGAAATAGGGAGCAACTGCTTAACAGGTACATGGTATTCCTTGGGGGTGATCAAAAGTCCTTGGAAGTAGATAGAGGTGGTGGTTGTACAACATTGTGAAGATACTAAATGCCACTGAATTGTACAGTTTTAAATGGTTAATTTTATGTAATGTGAATTTCAGTTCAATTTGGAAAAAAAACAAGTAACCAAATCTCAGGATGGGCAAGTCTAGGGAGGGAAGCACCTGCTTGGATGGAGGAGTTCGAATTATACAGAGGTGTAGAATACATATTCAGCCTCTGACTTGTGCACCACAGGCTTATTTAAACCCAACTTTGTGGCATGACTTGTTTGGTGGGAAAATATAATGAATAGTAATGTCTGCTAGTCATCAAATAATTCCCATGTTCCAGGCATTGTACTAAGCACTTTTCTAGCATCATCTTATCCAATCCTCCAACAGTCATCTGTGATAAAAAATACATATTGTCGCCAAGCACAGTGAGCCAAACAGAGGCTCAGACTTGCCCAATAGCCTACTCTTAGTAAGTGGCAGACCCAGGATTCAAACCCTCATCCCTTAGACTGCTGAACACTACATTCTTTCATACTCCTCCCTCTAACACTGAAACTTCAGAATCCCTCCACACACAGGGTTACTCTGGAACTGGGGAGAGTACTGCAGACATCCAGCAACACTTTCTCCAGCTTGTTACCATCCTTCAGGCAAACAGAAGCGAGCTTATTCTCCCACCGTAAGTGTGTCCTAGAACTCCCCGCCTGACAGCGGTTTGAACCAAGAATGGGCAACTCAGCCATGCCATTTCCAATTTCCTTTCCCAGCCTGGGATGGACAGAAGTCATTGGAGATCAGAGAAATTGCTTTGTCTCTAATGAATTAAAACAACTTTTAAGCCACTGAAGGCATCTTCTGCACTCTTGCTGCAGAATTATTCAGAAGAGAAGTTTGCATGATAAAGATCCAAACCGATAATATTGAGAGGCCCAGCATCAGAGAGAGCCCAGACTCCTTCCTGAAGTGTCCAAATGTATGGAAATAATGAAGGATATGTCAAATACCCAAGGTGAAGCAGAGGATGAAAAATAGATAACAAATCTTTTCAAGAGGAAGCTTGTCACTGGCAAGGAGAAAGCAGTAGAACGGGTCCTATTCCAGGAATTCAGACTGCTTAGCCCTCACTCAAGTGGCAAACAACCCAAGCCTCCCAGACAAGCCAGAATTGAGGAAAATTGATGACACTGAGGAAAGTAGAGTAAGATAGTAGAATCTGATGGAAAAGAGGAGAAATCTGGTGACCCTGGGCATTAGAAACCTCAAGAAATAACTAGTACTACTCCCTACTCACCCCCCTTCACCCCCCCTCAAAAAAGAACCCCCACACTTCAGCCCGTGTTTAAGATCTAAGAAAGATACGTAGCTAGTTGAGCTCTCCTTGGGCACAATTTATAAAATAGATAACTTTTGAAAAAAGCTCCAATTTTTCTTTTTGAAAAAAATTCAAGGTCATTGCTTGTTATTGATAATTCTTAAATCTATGATGAAAAATATTAGCAGAAGAAATGTGAAGGTAAGTCCTGATTTGGGTGAAGAAATTTGTCAAAACTAGGAACTCCACGTGCCAGCTCCTCCACCTGCCAGAGGTACAGACCCAACCCCCAAACTTGGTTCCCTTATTGTTGAAGTGTGGCCTTATGGTGGGCTATTTAGAAAATTGAACAGGAACAATTCTGAAAGTGCTGATTAGAGACTGGCCACTTTCTGAGGCAACTTGGTTATCAGTAGGAGAAAAAGAGTATGGGCCTTGAGCATGGGTTCAGATGCCAGTGCCTCATCTTACTGGCCAGATGACCTGGGTATGGCACTTCCCCTCTATGGCCTTCAGTTTTCTCATCTAAGACAGTAGACTATCATCTTCTAATTTTTTAAAATTCCTTTTCACTGAGAACACACATGTTCTACACGATGGTTGGTGAAGCTTCTGAACTCTCACGGCTCACTGACTCTGGTCCCCTCTGAATTAGCAGACGATGCCTTTCTTCACATCACCTTGTTCTTCTTCATAAGCTATTTTGAAAGCCTTTTGCTGTTTTACCTGAGGGTCACTTCTCTCTTTCCTGATTATGGCTCCCCAGTTGCACAATGATAAGAGTTGTTTAATTTCTTTGAGCCACAGTGTTTTCCTATGCAAAACAGGGGTAGTGAATATTAAGTAATATCTAACTCTCATGATTTTGAGAGGATAGAGTGAATTAACATGTGTGAAAATGCCTAGCATATAAAAAACATGCCTATAAAGATGTCATTTTCATCTTTTCCTAAGAGAGGAACCCCAAAAGAGAGGTGGTATCTCTCCACACACACACTAGTAAATATTTTCTCTCTGAATATCTCCATTTCAGGTCATATTAAGCACACATTTGGGACATCATCACTAGGTATACATGAAGGGGTGTCTAGCCAATTACTAAGAGGAGGGAGGCATATTAGTGAGGTTAATTAAAGCCAGCTGCTATAATAATCAACCCCCAAATTTCAGGAGTTTAACTTAATAAAGATTTTGCATCACAGTTCAATGCCAACGTCAACGTTCCTTGGTAGCTCTCCTTCAAGCACTGAGTAATTCAGGGATCCAGGTTCGTCTTACTGAGACCAGTCTGGAAGTGCCATACTTCATTTCTCCCCACATCCTATTGGCCAGAACCCAGTCACACGGCCCCACTCTAACTGCAAGGGAAATGGAAACAGTCTTCCTGTGTGACCAGAGGAGCATAGAAACAGTTTGATTCACATGTGGCTTCCCCCGACACAGTCTGGAAGGCACCAGAAGAGGAGTACTAACCCACTCTACCTGTTGCCTTAAGAAACATCAGCAGCTCAGTATCCTGTGACATGAGCCTGGCCAGGGACCACCCTGCTCCTGAGAAATTTGTCTGTTCTTAGTCCAAGTGGGGCATGTCCTGGGAGAAATCTAAGCCTCCTGAGCAGGATGTGAGAATCCCACTCCGTAGCAGGTTGACCTAGCCTTCTACCTGTGCAAGTCCTGGGAGTGAGTCTTGACTCACCTCACAAGGGGAGGGGTACCAGTGAGAGCCAATGTCTCTGCAGGAACACAAACACTTAACAGGGATACCATTACAGAGAGTGTATACAGCTCTTTCTCGGCTTATGATGGGGTTACATCCTAATAAACCCATTGTAGGTTGAAAATATCATAAGTTGAAAATGCATCTAATACACCTAATCTACCAAACATCATAGCTTAGCCCAGCCAACCTTAACCATGGTCAGAACACTTGTTAGCATACAGTTGGGCAAAATCATCTAAGACAAAGCCTATTTTATAATAAAGTGTTGAATATCTCATGTAATTTGTTGAATACTGTACTGAAAGTGAGAAACAGAATGGTTGTCTGTGTACACAATGGTTGTCAGTGTATCAGTTGTTTGCCCTGGTGGCCACGTGGCTGACTGAGAGCTGCGGCTGCTGCCCTGCCCAGCATCACAAGAGGGTATCGGCCCCCATATCACTAGCCTGGAAAAGAGCAAAATTCAAAATTCCAAGTATGCTTTCTCCTGAATGCACATTGCTTTTGCGCCATCATAAAGTTGAAAAATTCTAAGTCAAACCATCGTAAGTTGGGAACCATCTGTATATAAAACTATTCCAGAACTGTTTCTTATTTTGGCAACCCATCTTCTTTCTGCCATATGGCCCTTGGGAAAGGGGAGGCTAAAACCAATTCAGGAATGTGAAAGATAGTACATAGGGAAAGATACTGTCCAACAAAAACAATGACAAAGATTTCCCTCCCGATGGGGGTGCAAGAGTGAAAGTGGAAGGACAGGACTTCAGACACCAGTGTCCTAGACCCTCTGCATACATAAGTCCCAAGAGAGACGTTCCTCACTCCCCAAGATGCTATCAAGTCTCCTTCTCCCCTTTCAAATCCATTCTCCACCCTTCTCCACACTGCTCTGTGCCCCAAGAGGCTGACCTTGTGGACACCTTAGCAGGCTCACTGGCTCTCTCAGTTCCATTTGGGTCCAGCAATGTGTCCTTGTCACATGTAAGAGACTGGAGGATAGGAAAAACAGTGAGGTGGAAGTATTTATTCCCACAGCACTTTCTCCTGGGCAGCCAGCCTACAGTGTCTGGATTCTCAGTTGAAGACCACAGCTGCAGTTGTCAGCCTCCTCCTGTAGCTATGGGTCTCCAAGGGCAGGTGCCCCCTCTCTTTGCCCCATGGTCACTCATCCATGATGCAAGTCTCCATCATGCTCCTTTGGCAAAAGCACTTGCACTGTGTATGCTGAGTCCATCTCGTCTAGGTACCCTGTGGCCTCACCGAGGAGAGCAGCTATGTTCCATCAAAGCCCCAGAGGCTGAAGTAATTACATCTGGAGCCCTAGAATGAATGACCCAATGCAACACAGACCTTTACGGCAGTCATGCCCAGGAGGTGGTGGGGTACTCTAGAAAGAGCCCTGAGTTCTAGACCCATTTGGATCAATAATTTGTTTCCCAAATGTAGGCGGGTTCCTTGGCCTCTCTGAGACTCATTTTCCTTATCTGAAAAATAGGGTGATATTATCCCTGTCATGAGGATTCAGTGAGCAAAGTAGATGGAATCCAGTGACAGCCACAGAGGAGCCTTGATATATGTCACCTCCCTTCCTCTCTCTCTCCCTCTCTTGCTACCTTCCTCCCAAATTCCTCACCTATAAAATAAAGGAGAATTTTTTTAAAAATCAGATTTGAAACAGTAACCTTAATTAAGCATCTACTGTGCATGCAACTCTAAAGCGTGCAGTGGAGATCACAAGGCTACATGAGACCCCCTGTCTGCTACTGGAGGGTTTAAGATTCTGACATGTGAGACAAATAGATTCCCAGCTCTTGCAACAGAAGCAGGCGGTGGTAACCAGAGGACTGAACACAACGCTGAGAGAGCACAGTGCAGGGAGCAATTAATGGGACTTGGGAAATGGAAAAACACGTCCTGAAGGAGCACAGTCCTGAAGTTCTGAGTTTTCGATGAAACGGCTGGGACTGTTAATTCCTTATTCACACCAAGTATGCATTTCATACAGCAACCTGTCACTGTACAGCAGGTAGGGTCTGACGTCCAATTCTGCCCCGGGCAAAACACTCTTCAGAGTGTAAATGACATCTTCTTACTGTTTTGTCCAAAATATAAAAAAGAATCAAAAAAAGGGAAGGAAAGGAAAACAACAACACTTTACACTCTGGGCTTCTGACTGCAGAGTAACAGAACTGGTTTGTTGAGGAAGTCACTAGAGGTTTCCCTGCAGCCCGGGACAATGTCACCCACCTCGCCCCTCACATCCCTTACACATATCTGACTCACCACTCCCGGCTTACACGCTTCAAGGTCGCCTACTGCCCCTGGAATAAAGATGAAGTTCAAGCCACTGAGCTGGTCCATGAGGCCTTTCATTATCTGACCCACCTCCCTCTCCATCCCAGGATGCCAGATCCTCTCCCCTTCACCCTCTGCTCCTGTTACACAATTACTTGTAAGGCTTTGAACAAATCACCGTACAGTTGACGCATGGGTTTGAACGGCAGCGGGTCCACTTATACGCGGAGTCTTTTCATTAGTAAATACTGCATTACTACATGATCTGCAGTTGGTTGAATCCACGGATGAGAAACCCTGGATTCAGAACAGCGGTTAGGGAGGGCCGACTGTAAAGTAATAGGTGAATTTTCGACTGCACAAGAGTGCGGCATTGGGACTTCCATGGTGGCACAGTGGTTAAGAATATGCCTGCCAATGTAGGGGACACGGGTTCAAGCCCTGGTCCGAGAAGATTCCATATGCTGTGGAGCAACTAAGCTCGTGTTCCACAACTACTGAGCCCACGAGCCACAACTACTGAAGCCTGTGTGCCTAGAGCCCATGCTCTGCATCAAGAGAAGCCACCACAATGAGAAGCCTGTGCACTGCAACGAAGAGTAACCCCCGCTCTCTGCAACTAGAGAAAGCCCACACGCAGCAACGAAGACCCAATTCAGCCAAAATATAAATAAATGTATAAAAATTAGAAAAAAAAAAAGAGTGTGGCATTGGTCAAGGGTCAAGTGTATTTCAAGCTATGGTATATGCTTTCCCCTCCCAATATCCCTCCCCAATTTGTCCATCTCTCATCTACTTATTAAAAACTATTTTTTAAGTATCACTTCCTCCCAGAAGCCCTCCTGATTTTCTCATCTGAGCCCCCTGCCCTTCTCCATGTGTATGACAGACATTTTGCACTGCATTGGAATTGTTTGCTTGTCTATCATCCACTAGATGAGCAACTCCTTGGAGGCAAGTATCATGTCTTATTTGTAATCTGGGCAGCAAACAGAATGCCTGGCACAGAGTAGATGTCCAATTAATGTGGAATGAATGAAATAACAACCCAGTGGATGAATGAAATAACAACCGAGTGAAGAGAAGCAATTCAGAAATCCAACCAGATACATTCATTCAGAAAAACGATCATGTACACTCCAGGGCTGAGATGAGAATTTGGAATCATGTGCAAGCATATGGGTATGAAAGGGATGCCAGTCTGGAGAGAAAAGGAATGGAGCAGCAGTTGCTGGAAATCAAGCTTCACCTTCGATGAAGGAAATAGCTATAATTAGTCCTCACAGCAGTCCTGTGTCATAGGTACAATTACAATCTCCATTTAACACATTAGGCAACCAACACTTGCTTTTCCAGGCTCTCATAGCTAATAAGTGGTGAGCCAGGATTCACACCCAGGCAGCTTGACATCAGAGCCATGTGCTCAACCCCTACACAATAGCCTCCCAACTTGGCCACCAGTTCCTCATCATTCCCCAGGTCCCAAAAGACCTGGTTCAGGTTCCTATCCTTGCCTTGAATAACATGATGCTACCTGAACTCTTATAGACGTGCCCTGCACCTGGCCTGCACAGTTTGTGTTTCCTGTGGCCCAAAAAGCCAGACTAGAGGTCCTCTGATAGAGGCCTCTGCAAAGAACACCTAAGACAAGATCCCCAGCCAGGGTGATGCATGGAAGGGACTAAGTGGGCCTACTGAGGGCAGGGCAGGGCCCAAGAGGGAAGGGCATACAGAAGTGCAGGCTGCCTGGGAAAACGTGCCAAAGGGTGGGGCCCAGGCTGGGCATTTTAGAAAGTAAAGTTCTCCAAACCACTTAGAACACTGTCCCTAAAGCTACTCTTTATCTGTCCACATGATATAAGTTCAGATAAGGAATCCACTCAAAGTGTTTATTGTTTCTCAGAGAAAATATATCTTAGGAGCTATCAGCTTATGGCTCTGAAAAACCTAAACTAAAAATACCAGAAGAATTCTTAGACTCATAGACTCCTTGCATATTAGAGATAGAGTAATTAAAATAAAAACAGAAGCTGTCGTTACCACATATGGGATGAGCACTTGATATACAGTCATCTAATTTTCACACGATCATTCCAATAAAGTGACATCCTAATTATGGCTGAACAACTTCAGGATAGGTAGGATTAATTAACTTGTCTAAAGCCAAACAATTGGTGTCTGAGCTGGGGGTCAAATCCAAGGGGATCTAAGCCTAATACTCAAGACACCCCCCCCCCCTTACATACCAAGGTCAGCCTGCTGCCTCTTTTTGTAAATAAAGTTTTATTGGAACGCAGTCATGCACATTCAGTCTTCACTGTGCTGCTCACTCTAAGGAACAGGAATTGGTTCCATCCCTGAGCAACTAAAATTAGAGTTGCAAAAACAGATGTACATACAAGAAAAATCTTTTAAATGCAAGTCTGCATACACCACACTCCCCCCATGAATCTCTCCAGGCTCACCTCCTACCACCCTTCCCCATCTCTCACTACACTCTGGCCTTCCTTCTGTTCCCCATCAGGCTGTTAAAGATTGACCATGAGCCAGAAAATAAGCCTTGGCATTGGAATCTTTTAAATGCAAGTCTGCATACACCACACTCCCCCCATGAATCTCTCCAGGTTCACCTCCTACCACCCTTCCCCATCTCTCACTACACTCTGGCCTTCCTTCTGTTCCTCATCAGGCTGTTAAAGATTGACCATGAGCCAGAAAATAAGCCTTGGCATTGGAAGCCAGGAAATCAAGACAACTGGACCCAGGTAGGAAAGCAAAGCGTGAGCAGGTCAGGCAAGTGATTCTGGATGGAGATTATGAACCCTGTGAGGGGAGACAGATAACTTCGAAGCACAGAACTGAAGCAGACCTCCCAACTCAGGGGTTTGATGGATGTGCCACCCTCTTAATAAAAATGATGCTTCCGCTCCACTTTCCATGGGAACGTAGACTGCTTTTCAGTAACACGGATGTGGAGAACTAAGTCACAGCATTCTTTTACTTGTAGCCATTTCCAAGTGCCTTTTCTGATGTAAAAGATGTGTCTGGATTTCTCCCAGTAGAAAACTAAGGAATTTACATAAGAATCAGTTGGTTGACTGCATTAGCTAACCCTGTTACCTAACCTTGGTAGGACAAAAACTACCTCCTGGATATCAAAACTCATTTTGACAAGGTGAGATACAAAAACATCAGAGACAGAGGAGGATCTCCCCCTCAGAGGCATTGTAATCCAGTAGGGAAGACAGGACACATGCAAAGAAGCAACGTGATAGAATATGCTGGGCTTTAGGAGCCACTGGTTGCAGACCTGTCTCTTCAGATCACCCTTCAAAGGCTATGAGGCCCAAAGTACAGTTGACCCTAGAACAACTGGGGCGGGGTGGGACGACCCTCCTTGCAGTGGAAAATCCACATGTAATTTATAGTCAGTCCTCCAAACACATGGTTGGGTTCTGCCATTTCTGTGCTTCTGCAACCCCGAGTTCAACCACAGGTGATATAGAACTGTAGCATCTCCTATTTTTAAAAAAACACATGTAAGTGGACACATGCAGATCAAACCCTTGTTGTTCAAGTGTCAACTGTGATTGAATGAACCTCTCAGACACTCAGCATCTTATTTCCAACCTGGTGATAATCTTACCTGTGACTGCAGACTGCGAATTATGAGATTACTGTCAGTATTAACAGTTAGTAACTAGCATTTGTTTACCGCTTTACAATGAACAAACCACTTTACACTTAGTGTTTTAATAAACAATAAAAGTATTGTGAGAATTAAATCTTTGTGGAAACAGCTACCTCATACTCTTTTCCTTTTAACTAGAGAGCTACTATACAACAGTATCTTCCCATGAGCTCCCCTATTTGATCCTAGGGGTCTGATGCCCAGGCATTGAATCATTTGGCCTTTTGGGGGAGACCTCTTCTTCTAGAAGGAAACTGAAACCATATATACTGTCTTATATAGGATCTTGGACAGTTACTTCTTTTTGAATTTCAGTTTTCTCATCCATGAAATGGGGTTATTACCACTTAGGTTATTGTGCTATCAAGAAGGAATTCCTGAATCCAAGTACAGGAGATATATAGGAGAGAAATGGGCTAATAATAGCTCTCAACCAAAGGCAAGCCATTTCCTAAGTTAGATCAGAATTCATAATGTTTGTTTTCACCTATGATGAAGTTCCAGGTCAAGAACCAGTGGTGTACTGGGACAACCATACAAGCTCACAGAGAGCTGATTTTTAAACATTCAAGGATTTTACAGGTCAGTTGTTAAACTGTTGGTGCTTTAAATTGACCATGGTGAAAATATTTAGACCATGGATATTGGCAAGTACTACAAGTCATGTTTCATTTGTGAAAAGAAGAAACTCACTGTTTCTCCTCTTGACCCTTTTTCTATACTCTGCTACAACACTCTACTCACAGAATATTTTACTTCTGGTCACAATATGTATGGGGAATTTTCCCATACCAAGCAGTTCTCAGAAAACAGCTGAGTGTCCTACAATTTAACTCAATTCTGACACTATCTACCTGGAGTTAGCATCAGATCCCACTGGTTAAAAGCTCAGTCACACAAGACTGTCCCCCCTTTAGAGGCTAATCCCAAGTCCAGATTGTTAGCTATTCTTCTGACTGACCAGCTATATATCAGAGGTTCCCACAAACCTTTCCTCAGGTTCAACTTTTTAGAGGGGCTCACAGAACTCAGGAAAGCAGTTCACTTACTGGATTTCTAGTTTATTACAAAAGGCTATGACTCAGGAACAGACGAATGCAAGAGATGCATAGGGCAAGGGTGGGAAGGAGCAGGCAGCTTCCATGCCCTCTCTGGTTGTACTACATTCCCCACACCTCCACGTGTTCACCAATTTGGGAACTCTCCTAACCCTTCAGCTGTGGTCTTTATGGAGGCTTCATTACATAGGCATGATTAATTAAACCATTGGCCATTGGTGATATATTTTTTTTAAACATCTTTATTGGAGTATAATTGCTTTACAACGGTGTGTTAGTTTCTGCTTTATTACAAAGTGAATCAGTTATACATATACATATGTTCCCATACCTCTTCCCTCTTGCGTCTCCCTCCCTCCCGCACTCCCTATCCCACCCCTCTAGGTGGTCACAAAGCACTGAGCTGATCTCCCTCTGCTATGCGGCTGCTTCCCACTAGCTATCTATTTTACATTTCGTAGTGTATATATGTTCATGCCGCTCTCTCACCCTGTCACATCTTACCCCTCCCACTCCCCATATCCTCAAGTCTATTCTTTAGTAGGTCTGTGTCTTTATTCCCATCTTGCCACTAGGTTCTTCATAACATTTTTTTCCCCTTAGATTCCAAATATATGTGTTAGCATACTGTATTTGTTTTTCTCTTTCTAACTTACTTCACTCTGTATGACAGACTCTAACTCCATCCACCTCATTACAAATACCTCCATTTCATTTCTTTTTATGGCTGAGTAATATTCCATTGTATATATGTGCCACATCTTCTTTATCCCTTCATCCGATGATGGACACTTAGGTTGCTTCCATGTCCTGGCTTTTCTAAATAGAGCTGCAATGAACATTTTGGTACATGACTTTTTGAATTATGGTTTTCTCAGGGTATATGCCCAGTAGTGGGATTGCTGGGTCATATGGTAGTTCTATTTGTAGTTTTTTAAGGAACCTCCATACTGTTCTCCATAGTGGCTGTATCAATTTATATTCCCACCAACAGTGCAAGAGTGTTCCCTTTTCTCCACACCCTCTCCAGCATTTATTGTTTCTAGATTTTTTGATGATGGCCATTCTGACCAGTGTGAGATGATATCTCATTGTAGTTTTGATTTGCATTTCTCTAATGATTAATGATGTTGAGCATTCTTTCATGTGTCTGTTGGCTATCTGTATATCTTCTTTGGAGAAATGTCTGTTTAGGTCTTCTGCCCATTTTTGGATTGGGTTGTTTGTTTTTTTGTTATTGAGCTGCATGAGCTGCTTGTAAATCTTGGAGATTAATCCTTTGTCAGTTGCTTCATTTGCAAATATTTTCTCCCATTCTGAGGGTTGTCTTTTGGTCTTGTTTATGGTTTCCTTTACTGTGCAAAAGCTTTTAAGTTTCATTAGGTCCCATTTGTTTATTTGTGTTTTTATTTCCATTTCTCTAGGAGCTGGGTCAAAAAGGATCTTGCTGTGATTTATGACATAGAGTGTTCTGCCTATGTTTTCCTCTAAGAGTTTGATAGTGTCTGGCCTTACACTTAGGTCTTTAATCCATTTTGAGTTTATTTTTGTGTATGGTGTCAGGGAGTGTTCTAATTTCATACTTTTACATGTAGCTGTCCAATTTTCCCAGCACCACTTATTGAAGAGGCTGTCTTTTCTCCACTGTATATACTTGCCTCCTTTATCAAAGATAAGTTGACCATATGTGCGTGGGTTTATCTCTGGGCTTTCTATCCTGTTCCATTGATCTATATTTCTGTTTTTGTGCCAGTACCAAACTGTCTTGATTACTGTAGCTTTGTAATATAGTCTGAAGTCAAGGAGCCTGATTGCTCCAGCTCCATTTTTCGTTCTCAAGAATGCTTTAGCTATTCGAGGTCTTTTGTGTTTCCATACAAATTGTGAAATTTTTTCTCTAGTTCTGTGAAAAATGCCAGTGGTAGTTTGATAGGGATTGCATTGAATCTGTAGATTGCTTTGGGTAGTAGAGTCATTTTCACAATGTTGATTCTTCCAATCCAAGAACAGGGTATATCTCTCCATCTATTTGTATCATCTTTGATTTCTTTCATCAGTGTCTTATAATTTTCTGCATACAGGTCTTTTGTCTCATTAGGTTTATTCCTAGATATTTTATTCTTTTTGTTTCAATGGTAAATGGGAGTGTTTTCTTAATTTCACTTTCAGATTTTTCATCATTAGTGTATAGGAATGCAAGAGATTTCTGTGCATTAATTTTGTATCCTGCTACTTTACCAAATTCATTGATTAGCTCCAGCAAATTTCTGGTAGCATCTTTAGGATTCTCTATGTATAGTATCATGTCATCTGCAAACAGTGACTGCTTTACTTCTTCTTTTCCAATTTGGATTCCTTTTATTTCTTTTTCTTCTCTGATTGCTATGGCTAAAACTTCCAAAACTATGTTGAATAATAGTGGTAAGAGTGGGCAACCTTGTCTTTTTCCTGATCTTAATGGAAATGGTTTCAGTTTTTCACCATTGAGGACAATGTTGGCTGAGGGTTTGTCATATATGGCCTTTATTATGTTGAGGAAAGTTCCCTCTATGCCTACTTTCTGTAGGGCTTTTATCATAAATGGGTGTTGAATTTTGTCAAAAGCTTTCTCTGCATCTATTGAGATGATCATATGGTTTTTCTCCTTCAGTTTGTTAATATGATGTATCAAGTTGATTGATTTGCATATATTGAAGAATTCTTGCATTCCTGGGATAAACCCTACTTGATCATGGTGAATGATCCTTTTAATATGCTGTTGGATTCTGTTTGCTAGTATTTTGTTGAGGATTTTTGCATCTATGTTCATCAGTGATATTGGCCTGTAGTTTTCTTTCTTTGTGACATCTTTGTCTGGTTTTGGTATCAGGGTGATGGTGGCCTCGTAGAATGAGTTGGGCAGTGTTCCTCCCTCTGCAATATTGTGGAAGAGTTTGAGAAGGATAGGTGTTAGCTCTTCTCTAAATGTTTGGTAGAATTCGCCTGTGAAGCCATCTGGTCCTGGGCTTTTGTTTGTTGGAAGATTTTTAATCACAGTTTCAATTTCAGTGCTTGTGATTGGTCTGTTCATATTTTCTATTTCTTCCTGGTTCAGTCTCGGCAGGTTGTGCATTTCTAAGAATCTGTCCATTTCTTCCAGGTTGTCCATTTTATTGGCATAGAGTTGCTTGTAGTAATCTCTCATGATCGTTTGAATTTCTGCAGTGTCAGTGGTTACTTCTCCTTTTTCATTTCTAATTCTATTGATTTGAGTCTTCTCCCTTTTTCTCTTGATGAGTCTGGCTAATGGTTTATCAATTTTGTTTATCTTCTCAAAGAACCAGCTTTTAATTCTGTTGACCTTTGCTTTTGTTTTCTTCATTTCTTTTTCATTTATTTCTGGTCTGATTTTTATGATTTCTTTCCTTCTGCTAGCTTTGGGGTTTTTTTGTTCTTCTTTCTCTAATTGCTTCAGGTGCAAGGTTAGGTTGTTTATTTCAGATATTTCCTGTTTCTTGATGTAGGCTTGTATTGCTATCAACTTCCCTCTTAGAACTGCTTTTGCTGCATCCCATATGTTTTGGGTCATCGTGTCTCCATTGTCATTTGTTTCTAGGTATTTTTTGATTTCCCCTTTGATTTCTTCAGTGATCACTTAGTTATTAAGTAGTGTATTGTGTAGCCTCCATGTGTTTGTATTTTTTACAGATCTTTTCCTGTAATTGATATCTAATCTCATAGTGTTGTGGTCGGAAAACATACTTGATATGATTTCAATTTTCTTAAATTTACCAAGGCTTGATTTGTGACCCAAGATATGATCTATCCTGGAGAATGTCCCATGAGCACTTGAGAAAAGTGTGTATTCTGTTGTTTTTGGGTGGAATGTCCTATAAATATCAATTAAGTCCATCTTGTTTAATGTATCATTTAAAGCTTGTGTTTCCTTATTTATTTTCATTTTGGATGATCTGTCCATTGGTGAAAGTGGGGTGTTAAAGTCCCCTACTATGATTTTGTTACTGTCGATTTCCCCTTTTATGGCTGTTAGTATTTGTCTTATGTATTGAGGTGCTCCTATGTTGGATGCATAAATATTTACAATTGTTATACCTTCTTCTTGGATCGATCCTTTGATCATTATATAGTGTCCTTCTTTGTCTCTTGTAATAGTCTTTATTTTAAAGTCTATTTTGTCTGATATGAGAATTGCTATTCCAGCTTTCTTTTGATTTCCATTTGCATGGAATATCTTTTTCTATCCCCTCACTTTCAGTCTGTATGTGTATCTAGGTCTGAAGTGGGTCTCTTGTAGACAGCATATATATGGGTCTTGTTTTTGTATCTATTCAGCCAGTCTGTGTCTTTTTGTGGGAGCATTTAATCCATTTACATTTAAGATAATTATCGATATATATGTTCCTATTCCCATTTTCTTAAATGTTTTGGGTTTGTCATTGTAGGTGTTTTCCTTCCCGTGTGTTTCTTGCCTAGAGGAGTTCCTTTAGCATTTGTTGTAAAGCTGGTTTGGTGGTGCTGAACCCTCTCAGCTTTTGCTTGTCTGTAAAGATTTTAATTTCTCCATCAAATCTGAATGAGATCCTTGCTGGGTAGAGTAATCTTGGCTGTAGGTTTTTCTCCTTCATCACTTTAAGTATATCCTGCCACTCCCTTCTGGCTTGCAGAGTTTCTGCTGAAAGATCAGCTGTTAACCTTATGATGAATCCCTTGTGTGTTATTTGTTGTTTTTGCCTTGCTGCTTTTAATATGTTTTCTTTATATTTAATTTTTGATAGTTTGATTAATATGTGTCTTGGTGTGTTTCTCCTTGGATTTATCCTGTATGGGACTCTCTGTGCTTCCAGGACTTAATTAACTATTTCCTTTCCCATATTAGGGATTTTTCAACTATAATCTCTTCACCTATGTTCTCAGTCCCTTTCTTTTTCTCTTCTTCTTCTGGGACCCCTATAATTCAAATGTTGGTGCATTTAATGTTGTCCCAGAGGTCTCTCTTTTCATTCTTTTTTCTTTATTCTGCTCTGCAGTAGTAATTTCCACTATTTTATCTTCTAGGTCACTTATCCGTTCTTCTGCTTCAGTTATTCTGCTATTGATCCTGTCCAGAGTATTTTTAATTTCATTTATTGTGTTTTTCATCGTTGCTTGGTTCCTCTTTAGTTCTTCTACATCCTTGTTAAATGTTTCTTGCATTTTGTCCACTCTATTTCCAAGATTTTGGATCATCTTTACTATCATTATTCTGAATTCTTTTTCAGGTAGACTGCCTATTTCCTCTTTATTTGTTAGGTCTGGTGTGTTTTGACCCTGCTCCTTCATCTGCTGTGTGTTTTTCTTTCTTGTCATTTTGCTTCTCTTACTGTGTTTGGGGTTATATTTTCACAGGCTGCAGTTTCGTAGTTCCCTTTGTTTTTGGTATCTGTCCCCAGTGGCTAAAGTTGGTTCAGTGGGTTGTGTAGGCTTTCTGGTGGAAGGGACTAGTGCCTGTGTTCTGGTGGATGAGGCTGGATCTTGTCTTTCCGGTGGGTACGTCCATGTCTGGTGGTGTGTTTTGGGGTGTCTGTGGCCTTATTATGATTTTAGGCAGTCTCTCTGCTAATGGATGGGGCTGTGTTCCTGTCTTGCTAATTGTTTGGCATAGGGTGTCCAGCACTGTAGCTTGCTGGTCGTTGAATGAAGCTGGGTCTTGATGTTGAGATGGAGATCTCTGAGAGATTTTCACCATTTGGTATTACATGGAGCTGGGAGGTCTCTTGTTGACCAGTGATCCTGAAGTTGGCTCTCCCACCTCAGAGGCACAGCCCTGATGCCTGGCTGGAGCACCAAGAGCCTTGCATCCACACGACTCAGAATAAAAGGGAGAAAAAATAGAAAGAAAGAAAGAAAAAGGATAAAATAAAATAAAGCTATTATAATAAAAAATAAGAAAAAAAGTATTAAGAAAAAATTTATTAAGAAAAAAATTTTTTTTATTTTTTAAAATAAATTTATATTTTTTTATAATAAAAAGTAAGAAAAAAATATTAAGTAAGCAATTTATTAAGAATTTTTTAAATTTTTTAAAATAAAAGATATGAAAAAACTTATTATGAAAATTTTATTTTTAATTTTTAAAAATAGAAAATGAGGAAAAAATTATTAAGAAAACATTTATTACGAAAAAAATTTTTCAAGTACACACAATAAAAATAACAGACAGACCGAACCCTAGGACACATGGTGAAAGCAAAGCTATACAGACAAAATCTCACCCTGAAGCATACACATATACACTCACAAAAAAAGGAAAAGGGGAAAAATTAATACATCCTGCTCCCAAAGTCCACCTCTTGAATTTGGGATGATTCATTGTCTATTCAGGTATTCCACAGATGCAGGTACATCAAGTTGTTTGTGGAGCTTTAATCCGCTGCTTCTGAGGCTGCTGGGAGAGATTTACCTTTCTCTTCTTGTTCATACAGCTCTCGGGGTTCAGCTTTGGATTTGGACTGGCCTCTGCATGTAGGTCGCCTGAGGGCGTTTGTTCTTTGTTCACACAGAACGGGGTTAAAGGAGCAGCTGCTTCGGGGGCTCTGGCTCACTCAGGCATGGGGGAGGGAAGGGTACGGATGAGGGGCAAGCCTGTGGCGGCAGAGGCTGGCATGAAATTGCAGCAGCCTGAGGCGCACCGTGTGTTCTCCCAGGGAAGTTGTCCCTGGATCACGGGAGCCTGGCAGTGGCGGGCTGCATAGGCTCCCGGGAGGGACGGTGTGGATAGTGACCTGTGCTCGCACACAGGCTTCTTGGTGGCGGCAGCAGCAGCCTTAGCATCTCATGCCCGTCTCTGGGGTCTGCACTGATAGCCGCGGCTCGCGCCCGTCTCTGGAGCTCATTTAGGCGGCACTCTGAATCCCCTCTCCATGCGCACCGCAAAACAAAGAGGCAAGAAAAAGTCTCTTGCCTCTTCTGCAGCTGCAGACTTTTTCCCGGACTCCCTCCTGGCTAGCTGTGGTGCGCTAACCCCTTCAGGCTGTGTTCACGCCGCCAAATCCAGTCCTCGCCCTGCGATCTGACCGAAGCCCGAGCCTCAGCTCCCGGCCCCCGCCCGCCCTGGCAGGTGAGCAGACAAGCCTCTCGGGCTGGTGAGTGCTGGTCGGCAGTGCTCCTCTGTGCGGGAATCTCTCCGCTCTGCCCTCCGCACCCCTGTGGCTGTGCTCTCCTCTGTGGGTCCGAGCTTCCCCCCTCTGCCACCCACAGTCTCCGCCTGTGAAGGGGCTTCCTAGTGTGTGGAAATCTTTCCTCCTTCACAGCTCCCTCCCACTGGTGCAGGTCCCATCCCTATTCTTTTGTCTCTGTTATTTCTTTTTTCTTTTGCCCTACCCAAGTACGTGGGGATTTTCTTGCCTTTTGGGAGGTCTGACATCTTCTGCCAGCGTTCAGTGGGTGTTCTGTAGGAGCAGTTCCACATGTAGATGTATTTCTAATGTATCTGTGGGAAGAAAGGTGATCTCCGCGTCTTACTCTTCCGCCATCTTGCCCAGACCCCCCATCTTGCCCAGACCCCGCCATTGGTGATTAACCCAACCTCCAGCCCTTCTCCCTTCCCTAGAGGGTGTGGGATTGAAAGTTCCAGCCCTCTAATCATGTAGTTGGTTGTCCTGGCAATCAACATCCCATTTTTAGGTGCTTTTTAAAAATCACCTCATTAACATAATCATGGATGTGGCTGAAAGGGGCTTGTTATGAACAAAGGGTCTCCATTCACCATTACTGCTCTATCACTAAGGAAATTCCAAAAATTTTAGAGCTCTGTACCAGGAACAGGATGAAGATGAAATATTTCTTCTTATAAATTACAGTATCACAATTTGTTTTGTTGTTTTTGTTGATGATGTTCTTGTAGTTTTCTTCAGAATTTTTATTTACCAGGAAACCACTGACAATGTGAATAGCTTGGTAGTCACCATCAAGGTCAGTGGTTATTTCCAAGAATTTCATTCCTGGATATCGGCCAAGATGGCAGAGTAGAAATACCCTGAGCTCACCTCCTTTCACAGGTACACCAAAATTACAAGTAGTTATAGAACAACCATCAATGAAAAAGATCAGAAAATATCTTCTACAACTAAAGATATAAAGAAGGAACCACAATGAGACAGGCAGGATGAGCAGAGTCATGATATAGTCAAGTCCCATACCCTCATGTGGGCAACTCACGAATGGGATAATAATTACAACTGAAGAGGTTTTCCCCAAGGAATGAGGAATCTGAGCCTCATATCGGGCTCCCCAGCCCAGGGGTCCAACAATGGGAAGATGAATCCCCAGAATTTTTGGCTTTGAATTCCAGCAGGGTTCAATTTCAGGAGTCCCAGAGGACTCAGGAAAATAGAAACTCCACTCTTTAAGAGCACACACAGACTCTCACAAGCTTCAGGACATGCCAGACCCCACAGCCAGCTGTGTCAGGAACCTGCCCCACTCACAAGTCATCTGACATCAGCTTTGGGACCCTTGAGCCCTTCAGCCAGACCCCAAGACCCTGTTCTACTTGCCAGTGGGACAGAACAAGCCCTAGAACCTGGATTCACCCACCAGTGGGAGGGGACCAGCCCCAGGGTCTCCTGGAACATGATTCTTCCCACAAGTGAGCCAGTACTAGCCTTGGGGCACCCCAGGATTCCACAGCCAGTACCCTTGTGAGCTGGCCCCACCAAAAAGTGGCTGGCAGCCTCCACACAAAGCAGGGCTTGACAACCAACCAAACCAGGAGCCAACCAAGCCAACCAGTAGTCAGCCGGCCACAACAGAAGGATCACAGAGTCCACATAGGGGCAGCCCTAAAGCATATAGCTCTGGTGATGAGAGGGGAAGCACACTGTTGGGACACATAGGATATCTTCTACAAAAATCCACTTCTTCAAGGTCAAGAAACATAACCAACCTACCACACATGGAAATAGAAACAGCAAATGAAGCAAAAGGAAGTGACAGAGGAACATGTTCCAAATGAAGGAACAAGATAAGACCCCAGAAGAAGAACTAAATGAAGTGGAGATATAGACAATCTATCAAAGAATGAGTTTAAGGTAATAATTATAAAGATGATCAAAGAACTCAGGAAAAGATTGAATTCACAGAGCCAGAAGTTAGAAGTTTATTTTAAAAGTTAGAAAATATAAAGAACAACTAAATAGGGATGAAGAATACAATAACTGAAATGAAAAATACACTAGAAGGAATCAACAGTAGACTAAATGATACAGAGAAACAGATCAGCAAGCAGGAAGACAGAGTAGTGTATATCACTGATGCTGAACAGAAAAAAAGAAAAAAGAATAAAAAGAAATAAAGACAGTTTAAGAGATCTCTGGGACAGCATCAAGCACAGTAACATTATAGGGGTCCCAGAGGAGAAGAGAGAGAGAAAAGGGCAAAGAACATATTTGAAGACATAATAACTGAAAACTTCTCTAACTTGGGAAAGCAAATAGACATCCAAGTCTAGGAAGCACAGAGAGTCTCAAATAGGATTAACCAAAAGAGGAACACATGAAGATACACAATAATTAAAATGGCAAAAATTAAAGGTACAGAGAGAACATTAAAAGCAGCAAGGGAACAGCAACAAGCTACATATAGGGAACTTCCATAAGGCTATCAGCTGACTTTCCAGCAGAAGCTCTACAGGTCAAAAGGGAGTGGTACAATATATTTAATGTGATGAAAGGGAAAACCATACAACCAAGAATACTCTACCTGGCAAGGCTCTCATTCAGATTTGATTGAGAGATCAAAAGTTTTACAAACAAGCAAAAACTAAAAGTTCAGTACCACCAAACCAGCTATATAAGAAATGTTAAAGGGACTTTTCTAAGTGAAAAAGAAAAGGTCACAACTAGAAACATGAAAATTATGAAAGGAAAATACTCATCAGTAAAGGCAAATGTACAGTGAAGGTAGTAAATCATCCACACACAAAGCTAGTAGGAAGGTTAAATACAAAACTAGTAAATCCATATCCACAATAAGTAGTTAAGGGATACACAAAGCAAAAATATCATGTCGAAACAGTAATCATGAGGGGAGGAGAGTACAAATGCAGGGTTGTTAAAATGCATTTGAAATTAAGAGATCAGCAATTTAAAACAATCACATAGATATATAGAGAGACATTGCCATATATAAAAGTTATGGTAACCACAAACCAAAAATCTATAATAGATACACAAAAAAGTTATCAAATCACAAGGGAAGAGAACAAAAGAAGAAAAGAACAAAAAAAGAACTACAAAAACAACCAAAAACAATTAAGAAAATTGCAATAAGAACATACCTATCCATAATTATTTTAAATATAAATGGACTAACTGCTCCAATCAAAAGACATAGAATAGCTGAATGGATACAAAAACAAGACCCATACATATGCTGTCTACAACAGACTCAATTTAGATCTAAAGACACACACAAACTGAAAGTGAAGGAATAGAAAAAGGTATTCTATTCAAATGGAAATAAAAAGGAAACCAGGGTAGCAATACTTAGACAAAATAGACTTTAAAACAGAGACAAAAAAATAAAAAATAAAACAGAGACAAAGAAGGATATTACACAATGATCAAGGAATCAATCCAAGAAGAAGTTATAACAACTGTAAATTTATATGCACCCAACATAGGAGCACCTAAATATAAAGCCAATATTAACAGACATAAAGGGAGAAATTGACAGTAACACAATAATAACAGGAAAATTTAACACCCCATTTACTTCAATAGATAGATCATCCAGACAGAAAATCAATAAGGAAAGACTGGCCTTAAACACCACATTAGACCAGTTAAACTTAATAGATATATAGAGAGCATTCCATCCAAAAGTGACTGAAAACACACTCTTTTCAACTGCACATGGAACATTTTCCAGTTTAGATCACATGGTAGGCCACAAAACAAGTCTCAGTAAATTTAAGAAAATAGAAATCATATCAAGCATCTTTTCCAAACACAACACTATAAGAGTACATACGAACTACAAGAAAAAACTGCAAAAAACAGAAACATGTGGCGGCTAAACAATATGCTATTAAACAAGCAATTCATCACTGAAAAAAAATCAAAAAAGAAATCAAAATACAATACCTGAAGACAAATGAAAACAAAAGTACAATGATCCAAAATCTATGGGATGCAGCAAAAGCTGTTCTAAGAGGGAAGTTTACAGTGATACAAGCTTACCTCATAAAACAAAAAATTCAAATAAACACCTAAACTTACTCCTAAAGAAACTGGAAAAAAACAAACAAAACCCAAAGTTAGTAGAAAGAAAGGAGTAATAAAGATCAGAGCATAAGTAAATGAAATAGAGACTACAAAATAGAAAAGATCAATAAAAATAAGAGCTAATTCTCTGAAAAGTTAAACAAAGTTGATAAACATTTAGCCTGACTTAACAAGAAAAAAGGGACAGGGCGCAAATAAATAAAATCACAAATGAAAGAGAAGTTACAACCAACATCAAAGAAATACAAAGAATCATAAGAGATTACTAAGAACAACTATAACAACCTAGAAGAAATGGACAAATTCCTAGAAAAGTACAATTTCCCAAGACTGAACCAGGAAGAAATAGAAAATATGAACAGACAAATCACCAGTAATGAAATTTAATCAGTAATTTTTAAAACTCCGAACAAACAAAAGTCCAGGACCAGATGGCTTCACAAGTGAATTCTACCTAATTTTTAGAGAAAGTTTAACACCTATCCTTCTCAAAATACTCCCCAAAATTGCAGAGGTAGGAAGGCTTCTGAACTCATTCTATGAAGCCAGTGTCATCCTGATACCAAAACCAGAAAAATATATCAAAATAAAAGAAAATGACAGGTCAATATCTGATGAATATAGATGCAAAAATTCTCAACAAAATATTAGCAAACTGAATTCAACAATACATTAAAAAGATCATACACCATGATCAAGTGGGATTTATCCCAGGGATGCAAGAATGGGTCAATATCTGCAAATTAATCAATGTGATACACCACATTAACAAATTGAAGAATAAAAACTGTATGATCATCTCAATAGATGCAGAGAAAACTTTTGACAAAGTTCTACATCCCTTTATGACAAAAACTCTCCAGAAAGTGGGTATAGAGGGAACATACCTCAACCTAATAAAGGCCATATATAAGCCACCAGCTAACACCATACTCAATGATGAAAAGCTGAAAGTGTTTTTTGTAAAATCAGGAACAAAACAAGGATGCCCACTCTTGCCGGTTTTATTCAACATAGTATTGGAAGTCCTAGCCACAGCAATCAGACAAGAAAAAGAAATAAAAAGAATCCAAATTGGAAAGGAAGAAGTAAAACTGTCACTCTTTGCAGATGACAGGATACTATACATGGAAAATTCTAAAAATGCCACCAGAAAACTACTAGAGTTTGTCATTGAATTTGGTAGAGTTACAAGATACAAAATTAATCTACAGAAATCTATACACTAACAATGAACTATCAGAAAGATAAATTAAGGAAACAATCACATTTATAATCACATCAAAAAAAAGTAAAATATCTAGGAATAAACCTACCTAAGGAGGTAAAAGACCTCTACTCGGAAAACTGTAAGACACTGATTAAAGAAATTGAAGATGACACAAACAGATGGAAAGATATACTGGGTTCATGGGTTAGGAGAATATTGTTAAAATGACTATACTACCCAAGGTAATCTATAGATTCAAGGCAATCCCTATCAAAATACCAATGTCATTCTTCACTGAACTAAAACAAATAATTTTAAAATTGTATGGAAACACAAAAGACCCCAAATAGCCAAAACAATCTTGAGAAAGAACAGAGCTGGAGGAATCACACTCTTTGACTTCAGACTATACTACAAAGCTGCAGTAAACAAAACAGTATAGTAGTGGCACAAAAACAGACACACTTATCAATGAAACAGAATAGAGAGCCCAGAAATAAACCCACACACTTATGGTCAATTAATCTACAACAAAGGAGGCAAGAACAGGCAATGGAGAAAAAAACGAAAAAAATAATCTCTAGGCCTATCCATGTTACTGCAAATGGCATTATTTCATTCATTTTTTATGGCCGAGTAATATTCCATTGTGTATATACACCACATATTCTTTATCCATTCATCTGTCAATAGACATTTAGGTTGCTTCTGTTTCTTGGCTATTGTGAATAGTGCTGCTATTCAGCATGTATTGGGGTGCATGTATCTTTTTGAATTATAGTTTTCTCCAGATATATGCCCAGCAGTGGGATTGCTGGATCATATGGCAACTTTATTTTTAGTTTTTTAAGGAATCTTTATACTGTTTTCCATAGTGGCAGCACCAATGTATATTCCCACCAACAGTGTAGGAGGGTTCCCATTTCTCCACACCCTCTCCAACATTTATTATTTGTAGATACTTTGATGATAGCCATTCTGACTGGTTTTGATGTGCATTTCTCTAATAATTAGTGATGTTGAGCATCTTTTCATGTGCCTATTGGCCATCTATATGTCTTCTTTGGAGAAATGTCTATTTAGGTCTTCTATTTTTTGGTTTTTTAAAATGTTTTATTTATTTTATTTAATTTATTTATTTTTGGCTGTGTTGGGTCTTCATTGCTGTGCACAGGCTGTCTTCTAGTTGCGGCAAGCAGGGGTTGCTCTTCGTTGCAGTATGCGGGCTTCTCATTGCAGTAGCTTCTCTTGTTGCAGAGCACAGGCTCTAGGCACACAGGTTTCAGTAGTTGTGGTGCGTGGGCTCAGTAGTTGTGGCGTGAGGACCCAGTTGCTCCATGGCATGTGGAATCTTCCCAGACCAGGACTCAAACCCGTGTCCCCTGCATTGGCAGGAGGATTCTTAACCACTGCAGCACCAGGGAAGCCCGATTTTTTTTAATATTGAGTTGTATGAACTGTTTGTATGTTTTGGAAATTAAGCCCTTGTTGTTTGCACAGTCTGCAAACATTTTCTCTCATTCTGTATGTTGTCTTTTCATTTTGTTGATGGTTTCCTTTTCTGTGCAAAAACTTGTAGGTTTGAATAGGTCCCATTTGTTTATTTTTGCTTTTATTTCTTTTGCCTTGGGAGACTGACCTAATAAAATATTGCTACGATTTATGTCTAAAAATGTTTTCCCTAGGTTCTCTTCTAGGAGTTTTATGATGTCACGTCTTATACCTAGGCCTTATATTTTCTATGTAACTGAGTATGTACTACCCTTCCAGTTTAGGGTACAAACAAGGTCTATTTGTACTTTTTTATACTCAGTTAATCATGTAAGCCTTCCCATATTAGCAGGATTCCCATTTTCTCATTCTTGGGCTTGACTCCCTTCCTGAATGGTCCAGGAATCATTAGGCTTATGTAGTTCTGTTTCCAGCTGCGAGTCAAAAAGAGGAGACACATACTTGACTAGCACTGCTGTGTTTTCACTGCCCCTGCTGCTGTTAAAAATTTGGCTGGCTCAGCTTGAAGTTTCCTGTTGATCCTCTTGCTGGCCCAAATCCTTGTCCAAGCCAAGAACATCCTTTGAGGAAGGACAATCTCATTTCTCCATACTACCTCCACAGGTGGGCACCCAGAATTCCAGGTCTTAACTCACATCCCCAAGCAGAGCCTTTGTTCTAAGCTCAGTCACTATCTAGACCCCCGTCTGTCATGAGTACGTTTTGGAGGCCTGCTTCATCTTTCTGATCAGTGCATCTCCCTGGGGGCCATTGCAACACATCTGGGATGTCCACTAGCTTTGAACCTCAAAATGAAGCACCTAGGGTCTTGATCTCTTTCCTCCCAATGGCTCCTTGGATGATATGCAAATGGACCCACCTTCTCCAAAGCACCAGCCCAGCATATGAAAAGATATTCCCAAGGAGCAGATTCTTCAGGTGGCAAATGGCCCTCTTACACTCTTTCCCAGGATGGAAAGTAACCACTAAATCTCCCCTTGTATAAGCTTAAAGGCCACTGTTTCCTAAAAAAAATCTGCTCCAAGTTCTGCTTGCTAGTCCACCCAAACAAGGAAGTTGCAACTTGTAATTAGAAACTTCTTAAATATCTGATAAACAAGCCCTCCATTTCAGTGATTTTTCTTCAAAGAACATGAATTGCTTCTTTAGTAGAAAAAAAAAGGTTTACTTTTTATTAAAATATAATCTTTATTGTATAGGTTACTTACAGTTTATTCATAGGGAGGATCATGGTCAAAAAAGACAATCTGAAAACTGAAAGTGATAAAAAACCATTACCTACATTTCTCAAAAAGGGTAAATGGAATCCAAATATATAGTCCAGAATGACTTTTTTTTATTATTCTTTTCCCTCCTAGCCACACCTGGCCCACCAACACCTGACCCAACACTGATTATCTCTTTCTCTCCCCAGCCAAATTCTGCTTTCCTGACTCTCCAATCAGAAAAAAAAAAAAAAAAGTAAGAATTGAGAAGTAAAGTACAAGATTTTTATTTTGGTGGTCTGGGAAAGGCTGAATATATATATATATATATTAGTTGTATAATTATATAAACATATAAAATAACTATATCAATAAATATATATATATAATTATTTGGATAACTGTCCTGTCCAACTCAGAAAAATCACCCACACGATATTGTGCATAAGTAGACAGCAATATCAGAGCTGCCGCTGCTGGGAGTAAGTGCAGAGTGGGTTGTTTAATGGAATCGCACAGAAAGTAGAACATCATATAATTCTCATGATACAAGTGCAGCACAATGGGCTAATCTACTTTTAGCTCAGATCTCAACCAGCAAGTGTTTCTTCCCATTCAAGGTTATGAAAACCTTCAAACTTTGGAAGAGTATGGTGACTATTGCCACCAATCTGAACATTCTGGTTAAAAAAGGGTCAGAATTATAGAAATATGAAGATTTCCCATTGATAGGCACACAGACAACCAACATTATGTGCTTGTTAAATTACATTAGAGGAAAGGGTTACCTTTCATGGAAATCAATGAAAAATGACTAAGTCCTTAAGTATATCTCTTTTAGCAGAGGAGATCAGTTACTAGAGCATGTAATTAGAAGCCAACTTGGGAAACATAGTTGATCCCTAAAACCTAAGAGAGAAGGATCCATCCTAAGCCAGCACTGACAGTTATTACCAGCCCACTCCTTAGGAGGAGCTATAGACTAGTATGAGCATTTATGTATCCTTCTGGTTCATTTCGGACAAGTGTGTACGGTAAATGATTCTTATTCCAGAATGAGACTCCAATCATTCTTCACAAATCCTTCTCATGCATTACTGTGTCTCAAGGCTTCCCATGTATTACTTTAGAGCAACTGATACATGCCTATATGTCTTACCAGCTGGCATCTGTTCTAATTGGTCAGGACTGATGACAGACCCACTGTTAGATTTTTTGTTTTTGTTTTTGTTTTTTAATATTACCCCTGATGTGAATACAGGATCAGTTAAGATTCTCATGTCTATAGTGAGAAACTAAGGAAAACAAGATCACTTATAGGATTCCTTCTTAATGAAATGAATCATAATATGATTGCACTACCCATTATATACACTCATCTGTTTCATTGTTGGAAAAACTGTCAAAATTGAGCTAGAAATGCTGTGCCACAGGTATGGTTTGGGGCAGCTATCCACTTGTCACCTTTATATAAATCTGTATGTTCCAGAAACTGCTATTTGCCTTCCTAATATCCATTCTTCCCTTTTATCCTAATATTATTGAGAACAGTAGCATGCCATGCTAAAACATTGCATTTCCTGGAAGATAGGGGTAGCTAATGGCACATAAATGGAAGTTATTTGGTGAAGTTTCCAGGAAATTTATTGAACAGATTTCCCTTTCCTCTGATCCGGTGCTTGGAATGTGAATGTGATGGCTGGAGGTACAGTGGCTTCACTGACACCATAAAGGGACTTTGGGGATAAAAGCCAAGTGAGACAAGTGAGACAGAAAGATAGCAGAATTGTAAGTCCATGTTGACATCATGAACTATCATATCAGCCTGGACGACTGACTGGGAGAAAAATAAACACATAGCATAATCCCTATATTTGAATTTTCTGTTTCATTATAATCCATAAACCACATTATCCTGGCAATTTGAGAAGACAACAACTCTCTTAAGATACAAATCCTTGGGCCAGCTGTCAAATGGTAATCAGAGATGTGAAATAAAATAGTATAGAACATTAAATTTAATAATAATAATAACAGTAACAACAACGACCCCATTTTGCAGATAAGAACATTGAAATCCAAAGACATGAAATGACTTACCTAAGTTCATCCAGCTCCTGAGCAAAATATTGAGAGTCAGAGGTAAATCTTCAATGACACACCTCAGGTTACCTCCAATCTGTAATGAAGCCAAGTTCCTCCAGCAAGCCTGAATGAGGATCCCTCTGTCAACGCCAGAAACGGCACATGATATCTCCTTGCACCAAGCTCCCTTTTCCCTGCCACTTTCTCCCTCGCAAAGTGACCTCTGAGAGTGTCCCAAGATAGGATGCTAACATAAGTATGAAAAGTCTCTTTTCAGTAAACAACAAATGCACAAATACCCAAGGAAAGGTCAGAAGCTAGAAGGTAAAATTACTCTAAAACAAAGGTCAACAAACTAGGGTCCCCTAGACCAAATCTGGCCCTCTGCCTGTTTTTGTAAAGTTGTATTGGAACAAAGCCCTGCCTGTTCCTTTCTGTTTTCTCTTTAGCAGCTTTTGCACTATACCAGCAAGGTTGAGGAGTGGCAACAGAGACTATACTTAAAATTGTACTATCTGATTCTTTACCGAAAACATTTGCTGACCCTGATGTAAGAAAGTACACATCTCCCCTTGGTGACATTCAGCAACAATGACCATGAACCCATCGAAGCGCCCCCACCAGCTTCAGAGGTGGAATGAAGCTCCACATGCTCCCTCCCTCTAACCCCAACAGGCATGGCAGGGGACATCCTACCTCAAATGCTAACATTCAAATAATGGCCACAGGCTTCATGTTTGTAGTTTTCTTTTTAATAAGAGAAAAACACAAACCGCTGAAATACAAGTGAAGGTCAATGAGACAGTTAAGAGAGAGTGGCAGGGCAAGTTACAAAAGAAATGTTGTCATGGCAATCTGCAGGATCCTAGCCAATCAAACAGCCTGGATAAGGAGCAATGGGACATTTGAGGAGCTGGAAAAGATCAGGGAAGGCGAGGTGGATGATACTAAAAAAGAAATAAGGAAAATTGGAGAAGGCAGAGTATTCATAAGTGGGGCAGGAGAGACAGATGGACTGTTACGGAGGGTAAATTGCTCTGAGAGAGGATGAGAAATGTGCCAGGAGCCGAGAGAAAATCAAATCCTGGATCCACCACGTGAGGTGGGGAAAGGAATAATAAAGACAAGTCTGCAAGCAGGATGATGTACAAATGATATTTTTTCCAGAAACAGACTAATAAAATGTAGATGAAATCCATCACATTGAAAAATGCTTTTCATCACTTGAAATGAAACACAACATGCTGAAGAGTGTATGGAATGGAATCCAGTAAGAAGGGCTTTGAGCACTGGCTCCATCACTTACCAGAAACCCACATCAAAATAACTTTACTCAGGAATTCTGTAAGTGATTCTGCTTACCTAGCTCGGCTCAACCTGGCATTTATATCAGGGGTAATATTCAAAATACCTGATGACAACTATGACATTGACAATGGTCAGTCAGAACAGATGCCTGTTGGTGGGCCATACGAGTGTATCCCAGCTGAGCATTAACCCCAAAACACACAGCAATGTCTAGGGCAGATTTGTGAGAATGATTGGCATTTCATTTGGGAATAAGAGCTACTTACTATGTACATGTGTATTAAGAGAACTAGAAGAAGATATTAATTTGATACGAGTCTAAGCTTCCTTCTCAGGAAGGGCTGGTGATAACCCTCAGTCCTGGCCTGAGATGGATTCTTCTTTCAGGTTTTGGAGCTCTTCTCCACTGTTTTCTAAGTTGGCTTCTTACTACTGGCCCTAATAACTAATCCTTAAGGATTTCGTTATTTTAGATCAATTTCTATGGAAGGCAACCCTTTCTTCTAATGTAATCCAACAAGCACAAAATGTTGGCTGTTTGTGTTCCTATCAATGAGAAATCCTCCTATTTCTCTGACTCTTTTTCACCAGAATGCTCAGGTTGGTGGCAGCAGTCCCTCTACTGTGACAAAGGAAGAGAGTTCTCATTGCCTCTAATGGAAAAAGATACTTGCTGAGTGAAAGCTGAGCTGAAAATGGATAGGAGGTACATCACTTAACCTTTCTGGGCCTCAGTGTCCTAACCTGTAGAATGGTTGAAGCAGAAGGAAGAAATTATTTTGGCAGCTGATACATGTTTGAGCCTGAAATTCCTGGATGAAAAATATTCTTCCACCCACTCACCAACAAATGCCTGTGCCTCTTAGCTTATCAATGAGGAAATAAAAATCAAACAAAACAAGTATTTGGTTTAGACCAATGTACTAGAGTAAAAAGAACACAATCTGAGAGCCAGGCCCAGAGGCCCAGGTTCTAGTTTCCATTTCAGTACTAACTGACCATGTGCCCTTGAGATGACTATGCTTCCCCTCTGGGCCACAGTTTTCCCATCTGCAAATGGAAAATTCAAATCTAGAACAATGGTTCCTCTGCGGCTCCCATGAGATGCCTCAGGGGACACAGAGACTAAGGCTGAACATTGGGTATCCTCCCCTCTCCCCATCAGCAATCCATTTTAACTGAACAATTTGCCATCATCTGTTTTATATAGTATCTGGTCACGTAACATTTCATTTGATAAAAGGAGCCCATTATTTAAGGAGATAAAAGGTTTTAAACCCCCCCATTAACATTCTATGCTTCCATAACTTGAGAGTATTTTAATAATTTAAAAATATTTTGTCAGATAAAAAGGTAGTACTTGTTAAAATCAAACGAAGGCAGCAAGGAAAATACAGAAGATTAACCAAGGTATTTGTTGGAGAGTAATGAAAAGTAATAAGAGTTTTTTCTCTCCACTTCAAAATGAGAGTGGATACTTGGGGTGATCATTGGACTGATATTTATCATAAATTGCCATGTACCAAGTCTTTTTGGAAACACTTATTCTGAAATCCATGTTACCTTGTCTTCCTGTCTTTAAGTCTGGGCCAATCCATCAGAAAGCACATAACTTGCCTGGAAAAGCAAAGTATTTGTTTCCTACTGCTGTTGTAACAAATTACCACCAATTCAGTGGTGGTATTCAAAACAACACAAAATTATTATCTTAGAGAAGTGGTGGTCTCATGGCTAAATTCAAGGTGTTGGCAGAGCTGTGTTTTTTCTGGGGGTCCTAGGGGAGAATCTATTCTCTTGCCTTTTCCAGCTTCTAGAGGCCACCTGCATTTCCTGGCTTATAGCCCCTTCCATCTTCAAAGTAAATAGTGGCCTCTTGAAACTCTCTCACACGTTCTGGCCTGACTCTCCTCTTTCCCTTACATGGACAGTTGTGATTACATTGACCACACTAGTGGGATACTCCAGGATGATCTCTTCATCCAAAGTCAGCTGATTAGCAACCTTAATTCCATTTGCAACCTTAATTCTCCCTTGCCATGTAACATAACTTATTCAGTTTCCAGAAATCAGAACATGAACATTTTTGGGGGGAAGGAGGGACCATTATTCTGCCTACCATGGGCAGTTTACAAAGAACGAGATCTGAGGACCAGCCAGAGCAGGGGGTGGGTGGGAAATGATGGAAGCGGGGAGCATCTTACCAGGACATCTGCAAGCACTAATGTCAGAGTAGAAGGATGAACTGAAACTAAAGTATCAGGAGACCAAGGGAAAAGTTGAGCACTCTGGCCAAGCAAGTTGGTGTCAGATCTGGAAATATTTATCAGAGGTGAGGATGGAGATATGGACTAAGGTTAGCAGTAAAAAGATGGCCGCATTCAAAAGAGGTGTGGGTAGCAAATCAGGATGATGCAGGACTGGTGCTGGGAAGCCTGAGTTTCAAAAACACCAAAATGATCACCATGACTGACTTTGAGTCCTTACTGTGTACCAAATATAAAATACTGAGCACTTTATAATCCCTGATTCAATGCTTATAACAACCCTATGAGATAAGTAGTGCTGACCCCATTTCAAAGATGGGGAACTAAAGCTTAGAGAAAGGAAGTGACTTACCCACGGACACTCAAGTTTGGGGACTGGAAGTCAGACTGGGTTTGTCTGACTCCAAAGTGCACTAGAGTTCTGATAGTCTCCTGGCCACATATGCTTTTACAACAGAATTGACATGTTTTGCCAGATTGAGGAAAGAGTCTTACAACAATTTTGCTACTCAGTATCTTCAAATTTCTAATCTGAGTTTGTGGAATCAAAATAAAATTTAAATAATTTTTAAACATTTTCAACTCATAAAATTAAAAATTTAAGGGTTTTTAACCACACTTTCTAGTATCCAATAATTGAAGAGTACTGTGCAAGTTACCTTAGGCTATGTGTTTGGACAATGTTTACTCAACTGACAAGCGGTTTACAAATGTTAGCTACACTTCCATTTTAATAGCACAGCCCTGCGAGTGTTGTTCTTGGCATTAGAATCCTGTCTGAGCACCGCAAATCCAGACAAAACTTCCACCTCCAGGTTCTCATCTCTTCTTTCTGTTCACTTCTCTTTCACCCCAGAAGCTGTCCATTCTTCCCTCCAGGCGTCCGAACATGAGGCAAAGTATTCTACCCTTTAGCTGCTAGGGGAAAGGGAGCCAATAATTTAATTTTGTTTTCCAGAGTTTATTGGGTTAATTCAAATTGGCACCAATTTACCTCCAGCAGAAAATTCACCCACAGAATGCCTTGACTTTTGAGGCAAAAGCAGCCTTCCCTCTAATCTCAAGAGCAATAGAAAACTACCTTTCAAGGCTGAGTTATGAGATGCTCCACCCACAAAGCCCCCATTCAGGCTCTGACATTTTCTGTCCTTGATGTATCACCTCCCATACCCAGGCACTGGTTAAGCAGGGTGAGAATCCTTGCCAGCCAAGAAAACAAGGTGTTCTCCCAAAGGGCATTTCCGATATACCTGGCCATCAATAGCTGTTCAGTTCATAGGAGTTAGAGACAATATGCAATGAACAGGCTTTCTGAATGAAGTCGGATCATATCAGTCTTCTTCAGTTCTTCAGTGATACTCCATCACCTATGGGATTCATTCCAAACTATTTAGCAAAGCACAAAAGGCTCTTTGTAACCTGGCCTCTGCTGACCTTTCCAGCCTCATTTTCAGGCCTTATCCAACCTGCAGACAGATCCTACGCTCTGATCTCACCAAACTACTTACCATGTCTTAAGGGATTCACACATGCTATTTCTTCTGCCTGGAAATCAAACTCCTCACCTCAACCTCTACTCTGTTGACTGACCTAAGCTTCATGCAGCCTTTCAGACCCTGGTCCATCCATCCATCTGTCCATTCATTTGCCTATCACTGCCATAACAGTTATGTCATATATACACGTTCACAGAAACATGTGTAACCCAGAAGCAGAGAAGGCAAAGAGAAGGCATTGCTTTTGTCCACAGCTGTTTCAGTTTCCCTTAGTCATCCCTAACCCAATACCAGGGTTGAATTTCTCTCCATCTATGATTTATACCCATAGGAGAATATACATCTACAGAGGCCAGATTCAGAATATCAGACTGAGGGACCAGATAAACCAGGGTTCAAATCCTGGTATTGCCCTTTATTAGTTACTCACCTTGCATAAGTTACTTAACTATTTTGATCCTTAGTTCTTCTCTTTTGTGAAATAGGGGTATTAATATTTACCTTATAGAAATTTTACAGAAATTAATTGAAATTACTTATATAAAATACCTAGCAGTACCTGGAACATAGTAAGTGCTCAACAAATGGTATCATAAGCTCCATATATATCAACTTAAATATTCACATTTTAAAGAAATAGAGAATCTATATATAGCATGTTTCGAACTTAGTCTCCTTAAGAAGTGCAGCTGAAAGTAGTGAAGATATTTACCCAGGAAGAAGTGAGTGAGTGAGTATGGAGTGCTCTTCGATGAATGGTCATTAACTGCCTCTACTTTGTGAAGCATGGTTTAAAATGTCATAACTATAAAAGAGTCCAGAGATCATCCAATCCAACCATCCAACATCATACTTTTCAAAAAGGAATCAAAGACCCAGTGGCACTGTTGAGAAAACTTACAGGGTCTGGAAGCTACAAAGGGCACGGGTAGAAAGTAATTAAGTGAAGTTAGCTGCCTCAAATTGGTTTTGGAAGCAGGTGAGGCATAAATAATACATAAAATAAATAAAGAAGATTAATGCTTTTCTTCTTAACATCAGCAGAGACTGCCTGAAGCTGATAAACCAGGAGCAGAGTGAAAAGACTCTGGAGATAAGAGACAGATATTAGCCTCCCTTCAATCATAAAAGTGGAGCAATGTTCACATAAGAAGGATGGTTCATAGTAAAACAGTCTTCAAAGAAAGAGTGTAACTGACAAAATGTACCTTATTTATAAGCAGAAATAGAAATTAAAGTGTCTCAATACAGAAGGGCTTTTGTAGAAAAGCATGTGTGAGCATGAAGAAAGTCAAGTTATCATAAGTTACTGCAAACAGAAAGTTCCCCAAAGTGCTTACATTATTTCTAAGTGGATGTGTGTTCCCACCTAAGGCTAGCATTTTACCCCTTAGATGATATTCCTGATGAAACATTCATTTATTCAGCAAATATTTATTGAGCACTTATTAAGTGTCAGCTACTGTTTGTCTAGACACTAAGAATATACTAGCAAATAAAATAAAACAAGGTTCTGATGAAGAAGGGAAACAGAGAGTAAACAAAGAATAAGCAAGATAATTTTTAGGGTGTGACAAATACTACACAGAAAATAAAACATGGTGATGAGGAGGAGATAAATAAATACCTCTCTGGCAAGGTCACATTTGTACTGAATGACAAAGGATTAAACAAGTGATAATCTGAGGACAATTTTCTAAGCAGAGGGAAACAAGTTTAAGTTTCTAAGGAATGGGCTGGGGTATTATTCAAAGAACAGAATGAAATCAAGTGTGGCTGCAAGTGAAAGAGTGAAAAAGAGAGCACAAAGAGAAGAGATCAGAAAAGTAGAAAGCAGACAGATGGTGTCAGGTTCAGTAGGCCAAAAAAAGGAGCTTGAATTTTATTCCACATTCAATGAGAAGTCATTTGAGGTTTAAGCATGGAAGTGAAATAATCTGACTTATATTTTCAACACCAAATTTTAAAATCTTCAGTAGAATGGCAGTCAACCTCTAAGACAGGATGCCAGTAAGTAGCAGAACTCTTCCCAAAGTGGGCTAAACAGCAGTTTACAGAACATGTGCATATAACCCAAATAAATCATGTAATCCAAATAAGTCCCAGGGGTCACATGGCCAGTGTCAATATGCATTCATTCATTCATTTATTCATCTGTTTGTTTGCTCATTCAACAAATATTTATTGGAAACTCTGTTCTAAATGCTGGACATACAGCATCTTAAAAAAAACAAAACAAAAAGTGTATCTCCTGATGCCGCTGCATGTAAATCAATGAAGTTAGAACACTCCCTTATACCATACAAAAAAATAAACTCAAAATGGCTTAAAGACTTAAATATAAGCCATGACACCATGAAACTCATAGAAGATATATAGGCAAAGCATTCTCTGACATAAATCATAGTAATATTTTCTTCCATTGGTCTCCAAAGGCAAAAGAAATAAAATCAAAAATAAACAAATGGGACCTAATCAAACTTACAAGATTTTGCACAACAAAGGACATCATCAACAAAACGAAAAGACAACCTACAGAATGGGAGAAAATATTTGCAAACAATGCAACTGAGAAGGGCTTAATTTCCAAAATATACAAAGAGCTCATACAACTCCAAAACAAAAAAACAACTCAATCCAAAAAATGGGCAGAAGACCTAAATAGACATTTCTCCAAAGAAGACATACAGATGGCTGATAGGCACATGAAACAATGCTCAATATCACTAATTATTAGAGAAATGCACATCAAAAATGCAATGAGGTATCACCTCACATCAGTCAGAATGGCCATCATCAAAATGTCTACAAATAATAACTGCTGGAGAGGGTGTGGAGAAATGGGAATACTCCTACACTGTTGGTGGGAATGTAAATTGAGGCATCCACTCTGGAAAACAGTATGGAGGTTCCTTAAAAAACTAAAAATAGAACTACTATATGACCCAGCAATCCCACTACTGGGCATATACCCTGAGAAAACCATAATTCAAAAAGAGTCATGTACCACAATGTTCACTGCAACACTATTTACAATAGAAAAGATGTGAAAGCAACCTAAGTGTCCATCAACAGATGAATGGATAAAGAAGATGTGGATATAAATGAAATATTACTCAGCCATAAAAAAAGAATGAAATATTGCCATTTGCAGCAAGATGATAGACCTAGAGATTATCACACTAAGTGAAATAAGTCAGAGAAAGACAAATACCATATGGTATCACTTACATGTGGAATCTAAAAAATAATACAAATGAGCTTATTTACAAAACAGAAACAGACTGGCAGACATGGAAAACGAACTTATGGCTACCAAAGGGGAAGTAGGGGATGGGGGGAGCAAGGGAGGAATAAATTAGGAGTATGGGATTAACAGATACACACTACCATATATAAATAAACAATAAAGATTTACTACATATCACAGGGAACTATATTCAGTATCTTGTAATGACATATAATGGAAAAGAATCTGAAAAAGATATCTATACTTGAATCACTTTGCTGTATACCTGAAACTAACACAATATTGTAAATCAATAATATTTCCATAAGAAAGAAAGAAAGAAAAGGAAGAAAGAAAGAAAGAAAGAAAGAAAGAAAGGAAGGAAGGAAGGAAGGAAGGAAGAAAGGAAGAAAAAGAAAAAAAGGAAGGAAGGAAGAAAGAAAGAAGGAAAGGAAGGAATAAAGAAAGAAAGGAAGGAAGGAAGAAAGAAGGAAAGGAAGAAAAAGAAAGAAAGGAAAGAAGGAAGAAAGAAAAAGGAAGGAAGGAAGGAAGGAAGAAAGGAAGGAAGAAAGAAAGGAAGAAAGAAAGAAAGAAGGAAAGGAAGGAATAAAGAAAGAAAGGAAGGAAGGAAGAAAGAAGGAAAGGAAGAAAAAGAAAGAAAGGAAAGAAGGAAGAAAGAAAAAGGAAGGAAGGAAGAACGAAAGAAAGAAAGAAAGAAAGAAAAGAAAGAGAGAGAAAAAGAAAGAAAGAAAGGAAGAAAGAGAGAAAGAAAAAGGAAGGAAGGGAGGGAGGAAGGAAGGAAGGGAGGGAGTGAGGAAGGAAGAAGGAAATTACTGAGGGAAATTTAAAAAAAAAAAAAACAGACATTTCATGTTCACGAAAAAAAAATGCATCTACTGAAAGATTTATATTTTAAGAGGGAGACAACCTATAAACAAAAATAAATATTTAAAGTTAGTCTTATGAAGTACTATATAGAAATATAAACTGAAGGGAGGGACTAAAGAATACCTGGGAATTATATTTTGGATTTCCCACATTTCAGAGGGAAAGTCTCCCTGAGGAATTGAGATTTGAGCATAGAGTCAAGTGAAACTATACAGGTATCCAGGAGAAGAACACTACAAGCAAGGGATAGGAAGACAGAGCTCTGAGGCTCCAGCATGCTTGCTGTCTCCAACAAGCCAGAGAAGCCAGCAATGCTGAAACACAGTACAATGAGATACGGTAGTAGGAGATGTCATCAGAGAGCAGCTCCCTTTATTGAAAATAAATTTTCCTCACCACTGTTCTGCAAGGTCAGTATTGTCATAAACCAAGTGTTCACAAATGACATGGGTCAATTTGGGGGCCCTTTATTCTATTCTATTGGTCTACTTATCTGACCTTGTGCTAATACCACTGAACCAATTGAGTTATAATCAGGAGATGGAAATCATAACAGTAATTAGGATAGGGAACATTTAATATTAAAAATTATTAACATTCCCACCAACAATGTAGGAGGGTTCCCTTCTCTCCACACCCTCTCTAGCATTTATTGTTTGTGGATTTTTTGATGATAACCATTCTGACTGGTTTGAGGTGATAGCTCATTGTAGTTTTGATTTACATTTCTCTAATAATTAGCGATGTTGAACATCTTTTCATGTGCCTCTTGGCCATCTGTATGTCTTCGTTGGAGAAATGTCTATTTAGGTCTTCTGCCCATTTTTTGACGGGGTTGTTTGTTTTCATGATATTAAGCCACATAAGCTGTTTGTAAATTTTGGAGACTAATCCCTTGTCGGTCACATCATTTGCAAATATTTTCTCCCATTCTATGGATTTTCTTTTCGTTTTGTTTATGGTTTCCTTTGCTGTGCAAAGGCTTTTAAGTTTAATTAGGTCCCATTTGTTTATTTTTGTTTTTAAACCCATTATTCTGGGAGATGGATGGAAAAAGATCTTCCTGTGATTTATGTCAGAGACTGTTCTACCTATGTCTTCCTCTAAGAGTTTTATAGTATCCAGTCTCACATTTAGGTCTTTAATCCATTTTGAGGTTATTTTGTGTATGTTGTTAAAGAATGTTCTAATTTCATTTTTTTCATGTAGCTGTATAGTTTTCCCAGGACCATTTATTGAAGAGACTGTCTTTCCTCCATTGCATAGTCTTGCCTCCTTTGTTGTAGATTAATTAATTCTATCCTGGTCCATTGATCTATATTTCTATTTTTGTGCCAGTACCATACTGTCTTGATTACTATAGCTTTGTAGTATAGTCTGAAGTCAGGGGGCATGATTCCTCCAGCTCTGTTTTTCTTTCTCAAGATTGCTTTGGTTATTTGGCTATTTGTGTTTCCATACAAATTGTAAGATTTTTTTGTTGTAGGTCTGTGAAAAATGCCATTGACAATTTGATAGGGATTGCACTGAATCTGTAAATTGCTTTGAGTAGTATAGTCATTTTCACAATATTGATTCTTCCAATCCAAGAACATGGTATATCTTTCCATCTGTTTGTGTCATCTTTGATTTCTTTCGTCAGCGTCTTATAGTTTTCAGAGTACAGATCTTTTGCCTCCTTAAGTAGGTTTATTACTAGGTATTTTATTCTTTTTGATGCGATGGTAAATGGGATTGTTTGTTGAATTTCTCTTTCTGATTTTTTGTTGTTAGTATATAGAAATGCAAGAGATTTCTGTGTATTAATGTTGTAACCTGCAACTTTACCAAATTCATTGATTAGCTCTAGAGTTTTCTGATAGCATCTTTAGGGTTTTCTATGTATAGCATCATGTCATCTGCAAACAGTGACAGTTTTAGCTTTTCTTTTCCAATTTGGATTCCTTTTATTTCTTTTTTTTTTCTCTGATTGCCGTAGCTAGGACTTCCAAAATTATGTTGAATAAAAGTGGTGAGAGTGGACATCCTTGTCTTGTTCTTGATCTTAGAGGAAATGATTTCAGCTTGTCACTGTTGAGTATGATGTTAGCTATAGGTTTGTCATATATGCCCTTTATTATGTTGAGGTATGTTCCCTCCTTGCCCACTTTCTGGAGAGTTTTTATCATAAATAGGTGTTGAACTGTGTCAAAAGTTTTTCTGCATCTATTGAGATGATCATATTTTTTTCCACCTCCCTCTTTACAGTAGAAAAACTGTAGTCAAAGAGTAAATTTAATCAGAGAAATGAGAAAATACAGAAACAAAAGAAAATAATCAAGCAAGACAAAAATCATAATAGTTCAGCCATTAAGCAAAGTCAAGAACTTTTAGTTCCTTCTCAAGGGCTATAGATAATATTCTAAGCCATATCTTTTCAGCTGTTTTGCAGATACTGAAACTCCCATCAGGTGGAAAAAATTAACTCTATGATGACAAGACTGTAGCTATGACATAAACTTCTCCATCTTGCACAATTCCAAAAACTGGTCTCAAGGAAATGGGAACAAATGGACTCTGGAACTGAAGATTAACTGTAGTTAAAACAATCAAGATGACATTGATCAGACCACAGCATGACCAATTTCAAGATGATTTTCGGAGCTCACCATGCTGTTCTGCACGAAGAACCCTCCCTCCACCTATACACCCCTGAAACTCCCCTTTCAAAGCTCTTGCGCCATGATCAACAGTTGGGAATTTGCTATTAGACATAAGTCTGCCACCTCTCCAGGTTGCTGGGCTCCTGAATAAACCAACTTTTCCTTTCCTACCAATACTTGTCTCTCAATTATTGGCTCTCGAGTGGCTAGCAGCTGAACCTGAGCTTGGTAAAATAAGGAGTAGCTACAGCCCCTAAGCTGAGGCAGTAGCCAAACCTGGAACAAACTTGGAAAGAGGGCTCTCTCACCAAGGCTCTAGTTACCCTAGAACCTGTGAATTCACTTGTGAAATGCAGTAGGGTTTACTGAGGGCCCGCTTGAGATTTATGGTCATAAAATTCAAGTAGGACTGCCAATACAGTTATAATTTTTTTTTATGCTGTATTCAGCTCCATGGGTGTAGATACAGTGTAGAAGACATTTAACCTGGGATGGTATTTTTCTGGTTGAGTAGGACAAAGGGAAATGGGAGCAAGAAAAGTGAGGATTTATTCCAGGGGTTGAGATGATGGACCATGAAATTTAAGTTGGGTAAGGGGGGAAGTGAAGATATAAGAAGAATAGTGGACAGTGAAAATTCCTGAGGTCAGTGAATTGAAGGGCCTGATAGAGTGAAAGAATTATTAGAGTCAGGTACTCAAGGAAGTGAGCTGCAACTACATAAGACAGTAGTATGGAAGCATACTGCTTGAAACTGAGTTACCATGATGAGGTCTTTTTTTTTTTCTATTGAAAATTTATTGGTTAATCCTACATATGTCATAAGTTTTTAGATGCATATTGAAACACTTTTTATATGCTTCTTCCTGCTTGCTCATACAATCAACTTTTTTTAAATTGGAGTATAGTTGATTTACAATGTTGTGATAGTTTTAAGGGTACAGCAAAGTGAGTCAGTTATACATATACATATATCCACTCTTTTTTAGATTCTTTTCCATATAGGCCATTAGAGAGTATTGAGACGAGTTCCCTGTGCTATACAGTAGGTCTTTATTAGTAATCTATTTTAGATATAGTAGTGTATATATGTCAATCCCAATCTCCCAGTTTATCACTCACCCCCCCACCTTACACCCTGGTAACCATAACTTTGTTTTCTACATCTGTGACTCTATGTTTTGTAAATAAGTTCATTTGTAGCCTTTATTTGATTCCACATATAAGCGATATCATATGATATTTCTCTTTCTCTGACTGACTTACTTCATCAATATGACAATCTCTAGGTCCATCCATGTTGCTGCAAATGGCATTATTTTGTTCTTTTTTATGGCTGAGTAATATTCAATTGTATATATACCACATCTTTATCCATTCCACTGTCAATGGACATTTTGGTTGCTTCCATGTCTTGGCTATTGTAAATAGTGCTGCTATGAATATTGGGGTGCATGTGTCATTTCGAATTATGATTTTCTCCAGATATATGCCCAGGAGTGGGATTGCTGGATCATATGGTAGCTCTATTTTTAGTTTATTAAGGAACCTCCATAGTGCTCTCCATATTGCCTCTACCAATGTACATTCCCAACAACAGTGTAGGAGGGTTCCCTTTTTTCCACACCCTCTCCAGCATTTATTGTTTGTAGATTTTTTGATGATGTCCATTCTGACTGGTGTGAGGTGATACTTCATTGTAATTTTTATTTGAATTTCTCTAATAATAAGTGATGTTGTGCATCTCTTCGTGTGTGTTTTGGCCATCTGTATGTCTTCTTTGAAGAAATGTCTATTTAGATCTTCTGCCCATTTTTAGGTTGGGCTGTTTGTTTTTTTGATATTGAGCTGCTTGTATATTTTGGAGATTAATCCCTTGTTGGTCGTTTCATTGGCAGACACTTTCTGCTATTCTGAGGGTTGCCTTTCATTTTCTTTATGGTTTTCTTTACTGTACAGAAGCTTTTAAGTTTAATTATGTCTGACTTCTTTATTTTTGTTTTTATTTTCATTACTCTAGGAGGTAGGTCAAAAAAGATCTTGCTGCAACTTATGTCAAAGGGTGTTCTGTCTGTTTTCCTCTAGGAGTTTTATAGTGTCTAGCCATATATTTAGCTCTTTAATCCATTTGGAGTTTATTTTTGTGTATGGTGTTAGGGAGTGTTCTAATTTCATTCTTTTACATGTAGCTGTCCAGTTTTCCCAGCACCACTTCTTGAAGAGGCTGTCTTTCCTCCATTGTATACTCTTGTGCCCTTTGTCGTAGATTAGGTGACCAGAGGTGTGTGGGGTGATCTCTGGGCTTTCTAACCTGTGGCATTGATCTATATTTCTGTTTTTGTGCCAGTGCAATACTGTCTTGATTATTGTAGCTTTGTAGTATAGTCTGAAGTCAGGAAACCTGATTCCTCCAGCTCTGGTTCTCTTTCCAAAGGTTTCTTTGGCTATTTGGGGTCTTTTGTGTGTCCATACAAATTGTAAGATTTTTTTGCTCTAATTCTGTGAAAAATGCCATTGGTAATTTGATAGGGATTGCATTGAATCTGTAAATTGCTTTGAGTATTATAGTCATTTTCACAATATTGATTCTTCCAATCCAAGAACATGGTGTATCTCTCCATCTGTTTGATTCCTCTTTGATTTCCTTCATCAGTATTTTATAGTTTTCTGAGTACAGGTACTTTGTCTCTTTAGATAGGTTTATTCCTTGGTATTTTATTCTATTTGTTTGATGGTGAAAGGGGTTGTTTCCTTAACTTCTTTCTGATCTTTTGTTGTTAGTGTATAGGAATGTAAGAGATTTCTGTGTATTAATTTTGTATCCTGAGACATTACTAAATTCATTGATGAGCTCTAGTAGTTTTCTGGTAGCATCTTTAGGATTTTCTATGTATAGTATCAAGTCAACTGCAAACAGTGACAGTTTTACTTCTCCTTTTCCAATTTGGATTCATTTGATTTCTTTTTCTTCTCTGATTGCCATGGCTAGGACTTCCAAAACTATGTTGAATAAAAGTGATGAGAGTGCACTTCCTTGTCTTGTTTGTGATCTTAGAAGAAATGCTTTCAGGTTTTCACCATTGAGAATGATATTTCCTATAGTTTTGTCATATATGACTTTTTTTTTTTTTTTTAACCTGGCTATTGTAAATAGTGCTGCAATGAACATTCGGGTGCATGTGTCTTTTTGAATTATGGTTTTCTCTGGGTATATGCTCAGTAGTGGGATTGCTCGGTCATATGGTAATTCTATTTTTAGTTTTTTAAGGAACCTCCATATTGTTCTCCATAGTGGCTGTATCAATTTACATTCCCACCAACAGTGCAAGAGGGTTCCCTTTTCTCCACACCCTCTCCAGCATTTGTTGTTTGTAGATTTTCTGATGATGCCCATTCTAACAGGAGTGAGGTGATACCTCATTGTAGTTTTGATTTGCATTTCTCTAATAATTAGCGATGTTGAGCATCTTTTCATGTGCTTCGTGGCCGTCTGTATGTCTTCTTTGAAGAAATGTCTATTTAGGTCTTCTGCCCATTTTTGGATTGGGGTGTTTGTTTCTTTAATATTGAGCTGAATGAGCTGTTTATATATTTTGGAGATTAATCCTTTGTCCGTTGATTCGTTTGCAAATATTTTCTCCCATTCTGAGGGTTGTCTTTTCGTCTTGTTTATGGTTTCCTTTGCTGTGCAAAAGCTTTGAAGTTTCATTAGGTCCCATTTGTTTATTTTTGTTTTTATTTCCATTACTCTAGGAGGTGGATCAAAAAAGATCTTGCTGTGATTTATGTCAGAGGGTGTTCTTCCTATGTTTTCCTCTAAGAGTTTTATACTGTCCAGTCTTATATTTAGGTCTCTAATCCATTTTGAGTTTATTTTTGTGTATGGTGTTAGGGAGTATTCTAATTTCATTCTTTTGCATGTAGCTGTCCAGTTTTCCCAGCACCACTTATTGAAGAGACTGTCTTTTCTCCATTGTATATCTTTGCCTCCTTTGTCATAGATTAGTTGACCATAGGTGTGTGGGTTAATCTCTGGGCTTTCTATCTTGTTCCATTGATCTATGTTTCTGTTTTTGTGCCAGTACCATATTGTCTTGATTACTGTAGCTTTGTAGTATAGTCTGAAGTCAGGGACTCTGATTCCTCCAGCTCCATTTTTTTCCCTCAAGACTGCTTTGGCTATTCGTGGTCTTTTGTGACTCCATACAAATTTTAAGATGATTTCTTCTAGTTCCGTAAAAAATGCCATTGGTAATTTGATAGGGATTGCATTGAATCTGTAGATTGCTTTGGGTAGTATACTCATTTTCACAATGTTGATTCTTCCAATCCAAGAACATGGTATATCTCTCCATCTGTTGGTATCATCTTTAATTTCTTTCATCAGTGTCTTATAGTTTTCTGCATACAGGTCTTTGTCTCCCTAGGTAGGTTTATTCCTAGGTATTTTATTCTTTTTGTTGCAATGGTAAATGGGAGTGTTTCCATAATTTCTCTTTCAGATTTTTCAACATTAGTGTATAGGAATGCAAGAGATTTCTGTGCATTCATTTTGTATCCTGCAACTTTACCATATTCATTCATTAGCTCTAGCAGTTTTCTGGTGGCAGTTTTAGGATTCTCTATGCATAGTATCATGTCATCCGCAAACAGTGACAGTTTTACTTCTTCTTCTCCAATTTGTATTCCTTTTATTTCTTTTTCTTCTCTGATTGCCGTGGCTAGGACTTCCAGAATCATGTTGAATTATAGTGGTGAGAGTGGACATCCTTGTCTCGTTCTTGATCTTAGAGGAAATGCATTCAGTTTTTCACCATTGAGAATGATGTTTGCTGTGGGTTTGTCATATATGGCCTTTATTATGTTGAGGTAGGTTCCCTCTATGCCCACTTTCTGGAGAGTTTTTATCAGAAATGGGTGTTGAATTTTGTCAAAAGCTTTTTCTGCATCTATTGAGATGATCATATGGTTTTTCTTCTTCAATTTGTTAATATGGTGTATCACATTGATTGATTTGCGTATATTGAAGAATCCTTGCATCACTGGGATAAATCCCACTTGATCGTGCTGTATGATCCTTTAATGTGTTGTTGGATTCTGTTTGCTAGTATTTTGTTGAGGATTTTTGCATCTATATTCATCAGTGATATTGGTCTATAATTTTCTTTTTTTGTAGTGTCTTTGTCTGGTTTTGGTATCAGGGTGATGGTGGCCTCATAGAATGAGTTTGGGGGTGTTCCTTCCTCTGCAATTTTTTGGAAGAGTTTGAGAAGGATAGGTGTTAGCTCTTCTCTAAATGTTTGATAGAATTCACCTGTGAAGCCATCTGGTCCTGGACTTTTGTTTGTTGGAAGATTTTTAATCACAGTTTCAATTTCATTACTTGTGATTGGTCTGTTCATATTTTCTGTTTCTTCCTGGTTCAGTCTTGGAAGGTTATACCTTTCTAAAAATGTGTCCATTTCTTCCAGGTTGTCCATTTTATTGGCATAAAGTTGCTTGTAGTAGTCTCTTAGGATTCTTTGTATTTCTGCAGTGTCTGTTGTAACTTCTCCTTTTTCGTTTCTGATTTTATTGATTTGAGTCCTCTCCCTCTTTTTCTTGATGAGTCTGGCTAATGGCTTATCAATTTTGTTTATCTTCTCAAAGAACCAACTTTTAGTTTTATTGATCTTTGCTATTGTTTTCTTTGTTTCTATTTCATTTATTTCTGCTCTGATCTTTATGATTTCTTTCCTTCTGCTAACTTTGGGTTTTGTTTGTTCTTCTTTCTCTAGTTTCTTTAGGTATAAGATTAGATTGTTTACTTGAGATTTTTCTTGTTTCTTGAGATAGGCTTGTATAGCTATAAACTTCCCTCTTAGAACTGCTTTTGCTGCATCCCATAGGTTTTGGGTCATCGTGTTTTCATTGTCATTTGTCTCTAGGTATTTTTTGATTTCCTCTCTGATTTCTTCAGTGATCTCTTGGTTATTTAGTAACGTATTGTTTAGCCTCCATGTGTTTGTCTGTTTTACGTTTTTTTCCCTGTAATTCATTTCTAATCTCATAGCATTGTGGTCCGAAAAGATGCTTGATATGATTTCAATTTTCTTAAATTTCCTGAGGCTTGATTTGTGACCCAAGATGTGATCTATCCTGGAGAATGTTCCGTGCTCACTTGAGAAGAAAGTGTAATCTGCTGTTTTTGGATTGAATGTCCTATATATATCAATTAAATCTAACTGGTCTATTGTGTCATTTAAAGCTTCTGTTTCCTTATTCATTTTCATTTTGGATGATCTGTCCATTGGTGTAAGTGAGGTGTTAAAGTCTCCCACTATGATTGTGTTACTGTTGATTTCCTCTTTTATAGCTGTTAGCAGTTGCCTTATGTATTGAGGTACTCCTATGTTGGGTGCATATATATTTATAATTGTTATATCTTCTTCTTGGATTGATCCCTTGATCATTATGTAATGTCCTTCTTTGTCTCTTGTAACATTCTTTATTTTAAAGTCTATTTTATCTGATATGAGTATAGCTACTCCAGCTTTCTTTTGATTTCCATTTGCATGGAATATCTTTTTCCATCCCCTCACTTTCAGTCTGTATATGTCCCTAGGTCTAAAGTGGGTCTCTTGTAGACAGCATATATATGGGTCTTGTTTTTGTATCCATTCAGCCAGTCTATGTCTTTTGGTTGGGGCATTTAATCCATTCACGTTTAAGGTAATTATCGATATGTATGTTCCTATGACCATTTTCTTAATTGTTTTGGGTTTGTTTTTGTAGGTTCTTTTCTTCTCTTGTGTTTCCCACTTAGAGAAGTTCCTTTAGCATTTGTTGTAGAGCTGGTTTGGTGGTGCTGGTTTGAATTCTCTTAGCTTTTGCTTGTCTGTAAAGCTTTTGATTTCTCCATCAAATCTAAATGAGATCCTTGCCGGGTACAGTAATCTTGGTTATAGGTTCTTCCCTTTCATCACTTTAAGTATATCATGCCACTCCCTTCTGGCTTGCAGAATGTCTGCTGAGAAATCAGCTGTTAACCTTATGGGAGTTCCCTTGTATGTTATTTGTCGTTTTTCCCTTGCTGCTTTCAATAATTTTTCTTTGTCTTTACTTTTTGCCACTTTGATTACTATGTGTCTCGGCGTGTTTCTCCTTGGGTTTATCCTGTATGGGACTCGCTGCGCTTCCTGGACTTGGGTGGCTATTTCCTTTCCCATGTTAGGGAAGTTTTCGACTATAATCTCTTCAAATATTTTCTCGGGTCCTTTCTCTCTCTCTTCTACTTCTGGGACCCCTATAATGCGAATGTTGTTGCGTTTAATGTTGTCCCAGAGGTCTCTTAGGCTGTCTTCATTTCTTTTCATTCTTTTTTCTTTAGTCTGTTCCGCAGCAGTGAATTCCACCATTCTGTCTTCCAGGTCACTTATCCGTTCTTCTGCCTCAGTTATTCTGCTATTGATTCTTTCTAGTGTAGTTTTCATTTCAGTTATTGTATTGGTCATCTCTGTTTGTTTGTTCTTTAATTCTTCTAGGTCTTTGTTAATCATTTCTTGCATCTTCTCGATCTTTGCCTCCATTCTTATTCTGAGGTCCTGGATCATCTTCACTATCATTATTCTGAATTCTTTTTCTGGAAGGTTGCCTATCTCCACTTCATTTAGTTGTTTTTCTGGGGTTTTTTCTTGTTCCTTCATCTGGTACATAGCCCTCTGCCTTTTCATCTTCTCTATCTTTCTGTAACTGTGGTTTTTGGTCCACAGGCTGCAGGATTGTAGTTTTTCTTGCTTCTGCTGTCTGCCCTCTGGTGGTTGAGGCTATCTAAGAGGCTTGATGGGAGGTTCTGGTGGTGGGTAAAGCTGACTGTTGCTGTCGTCATATATGACCTTTATGAGGTTGACATATGTTCCCTCTATGATTTTATTGATTTGAGTCCTCTCTCTCTTTTTCTTGATGAGTCTGGCTAAGGGTTTATCAATTTTGTTTATCTTCTCAAAGAACCAGCTTTTAGTTTCCCTGATCTTTGCTATTCTTTTCTTCATATTTATTTATTTTATTTCTGCTCTGATCTTTATGATTTTTTTTATTTCTACTAACTTTGGGTTTTCTTTGTTCTTCTTTCACTAGTTTCTTTAGGTGTAAGGTTAGGTTGTTTACTTGATATTTTTCTTGTTTCCTGAGGTAAGATTGTATTCCTATAAACTTCCCTCTTAGAACTGCTTTTGCCGTGTTCCATAGAATTTGCATTATTGTGTTTTTGTTGTCATTTGCCTTTACATAGTTTTTGCTTCACTGTTTGGTTTCTTCTGTGATCCATTGCTTGTGTAGTAACATATTGTTTAGGCTCCATGTGTTTGTGTTTTTTACAGTTTTTTTTTTCCTGTAATTGATTTCTAATCTCATAGCCTTGTGATTAGAAAAGATGATTTCAATTTTCTTAAATTTACTGAGGCTTGATTTGTGGCCCAAGATGTGATCTATCCTGGAGAATGTTCCATGTGCACTTGAGAAGAAAGTATATTCTGCTGCTTTCAGATGGAATGACCTATGAATATCAATTAAGTCTATCTGGTCTAATATGTCATTTAAGACTTGTATTTCCTTATTAATTTTATGTCTGGATGATCTCTCCATTGGTGTAAGTAGGGTGTTAAAATCTCCCACTATTATTGTGTTACTGTCAATTTCCCCTTTTATGGCTGTTAGCATTTCCCTTATATATTGAGGTGCTCCTATGTTGGGTGCATATTTATTTACAATTTTTATATATTCTTCTTGGATTGATCCCTTGATCATTATGTAGTGTCCTTCTGGTCTCTTGTAACAGTCTTTATTTTAAAGTCTGTTTTGTCTGATATGAGTATTGCTACTCCAGCTTTCTTTTGATTTGCCATTGCATGGAATATCTTTTTCTAGCCCCAACTTTCAGTCTGTATGTGTCCCTAGGTCTGAAGTGGGTCTCGTGTGCATAGCACATATATGGGTATTGTTTTTGTATCCCTTCAGCCAGTCTATGTGTTTTGGTTGAAGCATTTAATCCTTTTACAGTTAAGGTAATTATCAATATGTATGTTCCTATTGCCATTTTCTTAATCGTTTTTGGTTTGTTTTTGTAGGTCTTTTCTTCCCTTTCTCTTTTGTGGTTTGATGCCCATCTTTAGTGTTGTGTTTGGGTTGCTTTCTCTTTTTTTGTGTGTGTATCTTTTGTAGTTTTTTGATTTGCATTTCCCATGAGGTTTTGATATAGCAGTCTATATATATAAAACAAGGTTGTTTTAAGTTGCTGGTCTCTTAATCTCAGATGCAGTTCCCATTTCCTGCATTTGTACTCTCTTCCAATGTTTGCTGGGTTTGATATCATATTTGTGTGTGGATGATTTCCTACTTTTGCTCCATGTTTGCCTTTACCAGTGATTTTTCCCATTTGTGACTTTCTTGTTTCTAGTTGTGGCCTCTTTTTTTTCTTTTTTTTTTTCTTTTTTCCAGCCTAGAGAAGTTTCTTCAGCATTTGATTCAAAGTTGGTTTGTTGTTACTGAATTCTCTTAGACTTTGCTTTTTTGTAAAAAGCCTTCCATTTCTCCATGAAATCTGAATGAGAGCCTTGCTGGATAGAGTATTCTTTGTTGTAGTTTTTTTCCTTTTCATCACCTTAAATATATCTTGTCACTCCCTTCTGGCCTGCAGAGCTTCTGCTGAAAAATCAGCTGATAACCTTATGGGGATTCTCTTGTATGTTATTTGTTGCTTTTTCCTTCTTGCTTTTAATATTTTTTTCTTTGTATTTAATTTTTGTTAGCTTGATTAACATATGTCTCAGCATGTTCTTCTTTGTGTTTATCCTCTGTGGGACTCTCTGTGCTTCCTGGACATGGGTGACTATTTCTTTTCCCATGTTAGGAATGTTTTCAACTATAATTTCTTCAAATATTTTCTCAGGCCCTTTCTCTTTTGCTTCTTCTGGGACCCCTAAAATGCAAATGTTGGAGCATTTAATGCTGTCCCAGAGGTCTATGAGACTGTGCTAATTTCTTTTCATTCTTTTTTCTTCATTCGGTTCTGCAGCAGTGCTTTCCACCACTCTGTCATCCAATTCACTCATTCATTTTTCTGTCTCAGTTATTCTGCTACTGATTCCTTCTAGTGTATTTTTCATTTCAGTTATTGTGTTGTTCATCTCTGTTTGTTCTTTAAATCTTCTAGCTCTTTGTTAAACATTTCTTCTCTCTTCCTGTGCCTCCATTCATTTTAAAGATTTTGGATCATCTTTACTAACTTCATTCTGAATTATTTGTCAGGTACATTGCCTGTCTCCACTTCATTTTGTTGTTCTTCTAGGTTTTTAACTTTCTCCTTCGTCTGCATGGAGCAAATTTCTCTGTCCTCTCATTTTCTCTAACTTACAATGTTTGTGGTTGCCTTTCCGCAGCCTGCAAAATTGTAGTTCCTTTGTTTCTGGTGTCTGTCCCCTGGTGGGTGAAGTTGGTCCAGGGCCTTGTGCATGCTTCCTGGTGGGAGGGACTGGTGCCTGCATTCTGGTGGGTGGAGCTGGGTCTTGTCCTTCTGGTGGGCAGGGCCATGTAAAGCGGTGTGTTTGGGGGTGTCCTCAAAGGGAATGCTCTTGCATTCTTGCTGGGAATGTACATTGATACACCCACTATGGAGAACAGTATGGAAGTTCCTTAAAAAAATAAAAATGGAACTACCATATGACCCAGAAATCCCACTATTTCTCTGGGCATATACACGGGGAAAACCATAATTCAAAAAGACTCATGTACCACAATGGTCATTGCAGCTCTATTTACAATAGCTAGGACAAGGAGGCAATCTAAGTGTCCATCGACAGATGAAGGAATAAAGAAGATCATATCTTGGGTCACAAATCAAGCCTCAGTATATTTAAGAAAATTAAAATCATATCAAGTATCTTTTCCGACCACAACACTATGAGACTAGATAACAATTACAGGAAAAAAAACTGCAAAGAATACAAACACATGAAAGCTAAACAATACACTACTAAATAAACAAGAGATCACTGAAGAAATCAAAGAGGATATCAAAAAAACTTAGAAACAAATGACAATGAAAACATGATGACCCAAAAACCAATGGGATGCAGCAAAAGCATTTCTAAGATGGAAGTTTATAACAATACAATCCTACCTCAAGAAAAGAGAAACATCTAAGATAAACAACCTAACTAACTCTGCAACTAAAAGAATTAGAGAAAGAAGAACCAAAAAAACCCAAAGTCAGCAGAAGGAAAAAAATCATAAAGAACAAACAAGAAATAAATGTAGAAGAAATGAAGGTAACAATAGCAAAGATCAACAAAACTAAAAGCTGGTTCTTTGACAGATAAACAAAATTGAAAAACCATTAGCCAGACTCATGAAGAAAAAAAGGGAGAAGACTCAAATCAATATAATTAAAAATGAAAAAGGAGAAGGAACAACTGACACTGCAGAAATGAAAAGGATAATGAGAGATTACTACAAGCAATTATATGCAAATAAAATGGAAACCCTGGAAGAAATGGACAAATTCTTAGAAAAGCACAACCTTCCAAGACAGAACCAGGAAGAAATAGAAACTATAAACAGACCAACCACAAACACTGATAATGAAACTGTGATTAAAATCTTCCAACAAACAAAAGCCCAGGACCAGATGGCCTCACAGGCAAATTCTATCAAACATTTCAAGAAGAGCTAACACTTATCTTTCTCAAACTCTTCCAAAATATAACAGAGGGAGGAACACACCCAAACTCATTCTACGAGCCCACCATCACCCTGATACCAAAACCAGACAAACATGTCATAAAAAAAGAAAACTATAGGAAAATATCACTGATGAACATAGATGCAAAAATCATCAACAAAATACTAGCAAACAGAATCCAACAGCACATTAAAAGGATCATACACCATGATCAAGTGAGGTTTATCCCAGGAATGCAAAGGTTCTTCAATATAAGCAAACCAATCAATGTGATACACCATATTAACAAATTAAAGGATAAAACCCATATGATCATCTCAATAGATGCAGAAAAAGCTTTTGACAAAATTCAACACCATTTATGATAAAAAAAAAAAACTCTCCAGAAAGTAGGCATAGAAGGACATAACCTCAGCATAATACAGGCCATATATGAAACACCCACAGTCAACATTGTCCTTAATGGTGAAATACTGAAACCATTTCTGCTAAGATGAGAAACAAGACAAGGTTGCCCACTATCACCACTATTATTCAACATAGTTTTGGAAGTTTTAACCACAGCAATCAGAGAAGAAAAAGAAGTAAAAGAAATCCAAATCACAAAAGAGGAATTGAAGCTATCACTGTCTGTAGATGACATGACACTCTCCATAAAGAATCCTAAAGATGCTACCAGAAAACTACTGAAGCTCATCAATGAATTTGGTAAAATAGCAGGATACAAAATTAATGCACAGAAATCTCTTGCATTCCTATACACTAATGATGAAAAATCTGAAAGAGAAATTAAGGAAACACTCCCATTTACCACTGCAACAAAAAGAATGAAATACCTAGGAATAAACCAACTTAGGGAGAAAAAAGACCTGTATGCATAAAACAATAAGACACGGATGAAAGAAATTAAAGATGGTACAAACAGAAGGAGAGTTATACCATGTTCTTAGATTGGAAGAATCAACATTGTAAAAATGACTATACTATTCAAGGCAATCTACTGATTCAATGCAATCCCTATCAAACTACCACTGGCATTTTTCACATAACTAGAACAAAAACTTTCACAATTTGAACAGAAACACAAAAGACCTCGAATAACCAAAGCAATCTTTAGAGAGAAAAACAGAGCTGGAGGAATCAGGCTCCCAGACTTCAGACTATACTACAAAGCTACAGTAATCAAGACAGTATAGTACTGGCACAAAAACAAAAATATACATCAGTGGAACAGACTAGAAAGCCCAGAGATAAACCCACACACATATGGTCACCATATCTTTGATAAAGGAGGCAAGAATATACAATGGAGAAAAGACAGCCTCTTTAATAAGTGGTGCTGGGAAAACTGGACAGCTACATGTAAAACAATGAAATTAGAACACTCCTTAACACAGTATACAGAAATAAACTCAAAATAGTTTAAAGACCTAAGTGTAAGGCCAGACATTATAAAGCTCAGAGGAAAACATAGGCAGAACACTCTATGGCATAAATCACAGCAAGATCCTTTTTGACCCAACTCTTAGAGAAATGGAAATAAAAACAAACAAACAAAAAAACAAATGGGAACTAATGAAATTTAAAAGCTTTTGCACACCAAAGGAAACCACAAACAAGACGAAAAGACAACCCTCAAAATGGGAGAAAATATTTGCAAATGAAGCAACTGACAAAGGATTAATCTCCAAAATATACAAGCAGCGCATGCAGCTCAATATCAAAAAAACAAACAACCCAATCCAAAATTGGGCAGAAGACCCAAACAGACATTTCTCCAAAGAAGATATACAGATTGCCAACAAACACATGAAAGGATGCTCAACATCACTAATCATTAGATAAAGGCAAATGAAAACTACAATGAGGTATCACCTCACAATGGTCAGAATGGCCATCATCAAAAAATCTACAAACAATAAATGCTGGAGAGGATGTGGAGAAAAGGGAATCCTCTTGCACTGTTGTTATGAATATAAATTGATACAGCCACTATGGAGAACAGTATGGAGGTTCCTTAAAAAACTAAAAGGTAAAAACCCACCAGATCTAACAAATGAAGAGGAAATAGGCAGTCTACCTGAAAAAGAATTCAGAATAATGATAGTAAAGATGATCCAAAATCTTGGAAATAGAATGGAGAAAATACAAGAAACATTTAACAAGGACCTGGAAGAACTAAAGAGCAAACAGAGATTAACAACTCAATAAATGAAATTAAAAATTCTCTAGAAGGGATCAATAGCAAAATAACTGAGGCAGAAGAACGGATACGTGACCTGGAAGATAAAATAGTGGAAATTACTACTGCAGAGCAGAATAAAGAAAAAAGAATGAAAAGAACTGAGGACAGTCTCAGAGACCTCTGGGACAACATTAAATGCACCAACATTTGAATTATAGGGGTCCCAGAAGAAGAAGAGAAAAAGAAAGGGACTGAGAAAATATTTGTAGAGCTTATAGTGGAAAACTTCCCTAACATGGGAAAGGAAATAGTTAATCAATTCCAGGAAGTACAGAGAGTCCCATACAGGATAAATCCAAGGAGAAACACACCAAGACACATATTAATCAAACTATCAAAAATTAAATACGAAGAACAAATATTAAAAGCAGCAAGGGAAAAACAACAAATCACACATAAGGGAATCCCCATAAGGTTAACAGCTGATCTTTCAGCAGAAACTCTGCAAGCCAGAAGGGAGTGGCAGGACATACTTAAAGTTATGAAAGAGAAAACCTACAACCAAGATTACTCTACCCAGCAAGCATCTCATTCAGATTTGAAAGAGAAGTGAAAAGCTTTACAGACAAGCAAAAGCTAAGAGAATTCAGCAACACCAAACCAGCTTTACAAAAAATGCTAAAGGAACTTCTCTAGTCAGGAAACACAAGAGAAGGAAAAGGCTTACAATAAAAAAGCCAAAACAATTAAGAAAATGGAAATAGGAACATACATATCAATAATTACCTTAAATGTAAATGGATTAAATGTTCCAACCAAAAGACATAGACTGGCTGAATGGATACAAAAACAAAATCCATATATATGCTGTCTACAAGAAACCCACTTCAGACCTAGAGACACATACAGACTGAAAGTGAGGGGATGGAAAAAGATATTCCATGCAACTGGAAATCAAAAGAAAGCTGGAGTAGCAATTCTCAGATCAGACAAAATAGACTTTAAAACAAAGACTATTACAAGAGACAAAGAAGGACACTACATAATGATCAAGAGATCAATCCAAGAAGAAGACATAACAATTGTAAATATTTATGCACCCATAATAGGAGCACCTCAATACATAAGGCAAATACTAACAGCCATAACAGGGGAAATTGACAGTAACACAATCATAGTAGGGGACTTTAACACCCCACTTTCACCAATGGACAGATCATCCAAAATGAAAATAAATAAGGAAACACAAGCTTTAAATGATACATTAAACCAGATGGATTTAATTGATATTTACAGGACACTCCATCCAAAACAACAGAATACGCATTCTTTTCAAGTGCTCATGGAACATTCTCCAGGATAGATCATTTCTTGGGTCACAAATCAAGCCTTCGTAAATTTAAGAAAATTGAAATCATATCAAGTATCTTTTCCAATCACAACTCTATGAGGCTAGATATCAATTACAGGAAAAAATCTGTAAGAAATACAAACACATTGAGGCTAAACAATACATTACTTAATAACCAAGACATCACTGAAGAAATCAAAGAGAAAATCAAAAAATAACTAGAAACAAATGACAATGAAAACACAAAAACCCAAAATCTATGAGATGCAGCAAAAGCAGTTCTAAGAGTGAAGTTTATAGCTATACAAGCCTACCTTAAGAAACAAGAAACATCTCAAATAAACAACCTAACCTTACACCTAAAGCAATTAGAGAATGAAGAACAAAAAAACCCAAAGTTAGTAGAAGAAAGAAACCATAAAGTTCAGATCAGAAATAAATGAAAAAGAAATGAAGGAAATGAGAGCAAAGATCAATAACACTAGAAGTTGGCTCATTGAAAAGATAAACAAAATTGATAAACCATTAGCTAGACTTAACAAGAAAAAAAGGGAGATGACTCAAATCAATAGAATTAGAAATGAAAAAGTAGAAGTAACAACTGACACTGCAGAAATACAAAGGATAATGAGAGATTACTACAAGCAACTATATGCCAATAAATTGGACAACCTGAAAGAAACAGACAAATTCTTAGAAATGCACAACCTTCTGAGACTGAACCAGGAAGAAATAGAAAATATGAACAGACCAATCACAAGCACTGAAATTGAAACTGTGATTAAAAATCTTCCAACAAACAAAAGCCCAGGATCAGATGGCTTCACAGACAAATTCTATCAAACATTTAGAGAAGAGATAACACCCATGCTTCTCAAATTCTTCCAAAATATAGCAGAGGGAGGAACTCTCCCAAGCTCATTCTATGAGGCCACCATCACTCTGATACCAAAACCAGACAAAGATGTCACAAGGAAAGGAAACTACAGGCCAATATCACTGATGAACATAGATGCAATAATCCTCAACAAAATACTAGCAAACAGAAGCCAACAGCACATTAAAAGGATCACACATTATGATCAAGTGGGGTTTCTTCCAGGAATGCAAGGATTCTTTAATATATCCAAATCAATCAACGTGATACAACATATTAACAAATTGAAGGAGAAAAACCATATGATCGTCTCAATAGATCCAGAGAAAGCTTTCGACAAAATTCAACACCGATTTATGATTAAAAGCCTTCCCAAAAGTAGGCATACAGGGAACTTTCCTCAACATAATAAAGGCCATATATGACAAACCCACAGTCAACATCATCATCAATGGTGAAAAACTGAAACCATTTCCACTAAGATCAGGAACAAGACAAGGTTGCCCACTCTCACCACTATTATTCAACATAGTTTTGGAAGTTTTAGCCACAGCAATCAAAGAAGAAAAAGAAATAAAAAGAATCCAAATCTGAAAGGAAGAAGTAAAGATGTCACTGTTTGCAGTTGACATGATACTATACATAGAGAATCCTAAAGATGCTACCAGAAAATTACTAGAACTAATCAGTGAACTTGGTAAAGTAACAGGATACAAAATTAATGCACAGAAATCTCTTGCATTCTTATACACTAATGATGAAAAATCTGAAAGTGCAATTAAGGAAACACTCCCATTTACCATTGTCACAAAAACAATAAAATATCTAGGAATAAACCTACCTAAGGGGACAAAAGACCTGTATGCAGAAAATTATAAGACACTGATGAAAGAAATTAAAGGTGATACAAATAGATGGAGATATATACCATATTCTTGGATTGGAAGAATCAACATTGTGAAAATGACTCTACTACCAAAAGCAATCTACAGATTCAATGCAATCGCTGTCAAACTACCACTGGCATTTTTCACATAACTAGAACAAAAAATTTCACAATTTGAACAGAAACACAAAAGACCCCGAATAGCCAAAGCAATCTTTAGAGAGAAAAACGGAGCTGGAGGAATCAGGCTCCCAGACTTCAGACTATACTACAAAGCTACAGTAATCAAGACAGTATGGTACTGACACAAAAATAGAAATATAGATCAATGGAACAGGATAGAAAACCCAGAGATAAGCCCACACACATATGGTCACCTTATCTTTGATAAAGGGGGCAGGAATATACAGTGGAGAAAAGACAGCCTCTTCAATAAGTGGTGCTGGGAAAACTGGACAGCTACATGTAAAAGAATGAAGTTAGAACACTTCCTAACACCATACACAAAAATAAACTCAAACTGGATAAAGACCTAAATGTAAGAGCAGACACCATCAAACTCTTAGAGGAAAATATGCGCAAAACACTCTATGACATAAATCACAGCAAGATCCTTTTTGACCCACCTCCTAGAGAAATGGAAATAAAAACAAAAATAAACAAATGGGACCTAATGATATTTAAAAGCTGTTGCACAACAAAGGAGACCATAAACAAGAAGAAAAGACTACCATCAGAATGGGAGAAAATATTTGCAAATGAAGCAACTGATAAAGGGTATATCTCCAAAATATACAAGCAGCTCATGCAGCTCAATATCAAAAAAAAAGAAAACAGCCCAATCCAAAAATGGGCAGAAGACCTAAATAGACATTTCTCTAAAGAAGATATACAGATAGCCAACAAACACATGGAAGAATGCTCAGCATCATTAATCATTAGAGTAATGCAAATCAAAACTACAATGAGATATCATCTCACACCAGTCAGAATGGCCATCATCAAAAAATCTACAAACAATAAATGCTGGAGAGGATGTGGAGAAAAGGGAACACTCTTGCACTGTTGGTGGGAATGTAAATTGATACAGCCACTATGGAGACAGTATGGAGGTTCCTTAAAAAACTAAAAATAAAACTACCATACAACCCAGCAATCCCACTACTGGGCATATACCCTGAGAAAACCATAATTCAAAAAGAGTCATGTACCAAAATGTTCATTGCAGTTCTATTTACAATAACCAGGACATGGAAGTAACCTAAGTGTCCATCAACAGATGAATGGATAAAGAATATGTGGCACATATATACAATGGATTATTTCTCAGCCATAAAAAGGAATGAAACTGAGTTATTTGTAGTGAGGTGGATGGGCCTAGAGACTGTCAAACAGAGTGAAGTAAGTCAGAAAGAGAAAGAGAAAAAGAAATACCATATGCTAACACATATATATGGAATCTAAAAAAAAAAAAAGAAAATGAGCAGAAGAATCCAGGGGCAAGACAGGAATAAAGATGCAGACCTACTGGAGAATGGACTTTAGGATACGGGGAGGAGGAAGGGTAAGCTGGGACAAAGTGAGAGAGTGGCATGGACATATATACACTACAAAACGTAAAATAGGTAGCTAGTGGGAAGCAGCCGCATAGCACAGGGAGATCAGCTCGGTGCTTTGTGACGACCTAGAGGGGTGGGATATGGAGGGTCGGAGGGATGGAGATGCAAGAGGGAAGAGATATGGGGACATATGTATATGTATAACTGATTCACTTTGTTATAAAGCAGAAACTGACACACCATTGTAAAGCAATTATACTCTAATAAAAATGTTAAAACAAAATCTAAAAAAAAAAAAGAAATGGTTTTGAAGCAACTAGGGGCAGGAAAGGAATAAAGACGCAGATATAGAGACTGGACTTGAGGACACAGGGAGGGGGAAGGGTAAGCTGGGATGAAAGGAGAGAGTGGCATGGACATATATACACTACCAAATGTAAAATAGATAGCTAGGAGGAAGCAACCACATAGTACAGGGAGATTAGCTCAGTGCTTTGTGTCCACCTAGAGGGGTGAGATAAGGAGGGTGGGAGGGAGACGCAAGAGGGAGGAGATATGGGGATGTATGTGTATGTGTAGCTGATTCACTTTGTTATACAGCAGAAATTAACACACCTTTGTAAAGCAATTATACTCCAATAAAGATGTTTAAAAAAATACTAAAAATAGAACTATGATACAACCCAGTAATCCCACTATTGGGCATATACCCTGAGAAAACCATAAATCAAATAGAGTCATGAACCACAATGTTCATTGCAACACTATTTACAGTAGCCAGGTAATGGAAGCAACCTAAGTGTCCATCGACAAATGAATGGATAAAGAAGATGTGGCACACATATACAATGGAATATTACTCAGCCATTAAAAGAAACGAAATTGAGGTATTTGTAGTGAGGTGGATGGACCTAGAGTCTGTCATACAGAGTGAAGTAAGTCAGAAAGAGAAAAACACATACCATATGCTAACACATATATATAGAATCAAAAAAAAAAAAAAAAGGTTCTGATGAACCTAGGGGCAGGACAGGAATAAAGACGCAGATGTAGAGAATGGACTTGAAGACACAGGGAGGGGGAAGGGTAAGGTGTGACGAAGTGAGAGAGCGGTATTGACATGTATACATTACCAAATGTAAAATAGATAGCTAGTGGGAAGCAGCCGCATAACACAGGGAGATCAGCTTGGTGCTTTATGATCACCTAAAGGGGTGGGATAGGGAGGGTGGCAGGGAGATGCAAGAGGGAGGGGATATGGAGATATATGTATACGTATAGCTGATTCATTTTGTTATACAGCAGAAACTGTCACAACATTGTAAAGCAATTATACTCCAATAAAGACGTTAAGAAAACAAAAACAAGAATGAAGGCAGGACTAGGGATTGAAGGAAAGATGTAAAATCAGGTTCTTTAATTATCAATGAATGAGTTTAACCATAAGGACTGAAGTTGGCTGTGACAGGGAAAGGTAATGGGTGATATGGTCGGAAAGAACTGGTTTCTTTAGGTATGAGGAAGGAACAATGATCCGGAAGTGATAATGAGGAGCAGAAAGGACAACCCCAACTCCACACCCAATGGTGGGAAGTGAGGAAAAGAAACAGCCACCACATAAGGGGCTGTAGGAGAGAGACCTCAAGGGAGATAAGTTTTCAGATAGATCAAGAAGAATAACTGTTCCAAAGACAGTTTGAGAATACTGGAAATTCTGCTAGTGGCCAACCCACGAATTCCCAAGGGCAAAGTGAAAGGGTCTGAGCCGTCAGGAGGGGTGGTATATTGGGTCAGACTGGGGAATATATGGCAATGAGAGTCCAGATGATAAAGGATCACCTGAGAGGCATAAAAGTCCTGTGGTAACTGGATCAAACACAGATAAAGGTATGATACAATGTGTTCTGTGGTCACTTAGAGCAGTGGCTCTCAATAATTTTTGCCAAACTCACAATAAGTAAAACCTCCTGTAAGAAATACTAATGCAAGAAACATAAGAATATAAGAAATACTACACTCATATACATATAGTAAAACAAAAAGACTTTAACAAATGATATGTTTCCATACACTCTATTTTCTTGTCTATTATTTTTCATTAAAAACACAATATGCTGGTCACAAGCCATTAAATTTATTTTATGACTCTGTAATTTGAAAATCACCAGCTTACAGGGAGGTGGATAATCATATCTGGTTATATCCTTCTTCTGGGATATGGTCAATTGGGTAGTTTCGAGAGATGAGGCAGGGAGCTCCTTTATGGAGGTGTTGGAGGGTGAGTGGGTATGGTCTGAACTGTCCACGGAGAGCTCTGTGGTTCCCCATATCTTAAATCCTGTAAAGAGGGTTGCTGAAACCAGAAGAGGGTAAGTCTTACCATGATATGATGCTGTCTTCAAGGAAATATGTATCAGTAACCAAAATCAATTCTAATCTCTATATATACCTTTTGGGTAAAAAAAAAAAAAAAATCCAATTTATAATCTACAGTACTACTTCCTAACATTTCTTAAAATTCACTTTCTCCTAATCATCTTGTTTTCCAGTTCTCTCACAAGTCACAGCTAGCCTGGAACCTTCCTCCTTGCCAGCCTCTTGCTCATAAAAACTCAACCGTAATAGTTCTTAACGGAGGTTGTTTAGTTGAATCACCAAGGCAGGTTTATATAAATGCCAATTCCCAGACTGTTCCACAGGCCCATGTACTGACATTTTTTGAAAGTTCCCAAGAAGGTTCTAACAATCAATTGGGGTAAGAGAAGCCCTGTCCACCTCAACACACCTGCATTCTTCCCTTCCCCCCGCTCCTCTCCTTCTGCCATTGCTATTTTTTCTCTCAAGTAAATGTTGGCTAGGAGCTGGATTAGGGGAAAATGGCAGTAAAAGAAGGGGAAAGGGTCAAAAAGACAACACAAAAGTTTACCAGCAGAAGCTTGGAGTCGGAAAGACTCTGCAAATACTAATAGATGCATAATCCTTTGCCTACTATATATGAAAGTAAAGAAGAAAGAAACAGAAGTTAGATGTATTAGCAAAAAAATTCCCAGTTAACCACTATATTGGTTTGGTATAGAGTATGGGAAGACTAATACGGGGCTCACTTATATTTCCTGTGACCTTATATGTACATTATAGTCCCTGGATAGAAAACTGCCCCTTTAACCATAGGTTTACTTGGGACCAAGTAGCCAGAAGGACTGGACCAAACAGGAGAGCCATCTGGGAGTATCCAAATGTTCACACATTTTGCAAGAGGACTTTTAGCAATGCAAAGTTCCCTCTGATTTAAGTTTAGTAACAGCAGATGATGAACTTGTATATTTGAGGTCTAGGGAACTCTGCCAAGTTTAGAGGAGCTACACGATGTACATAGATTGATCAATAGTTGGATGGTTTCCAAAGAAACTTCAAACTGACTGCTCTATGGAAGAAAGATTTTCACCAAAAAAAATTACATTATTCTCATCAGAAATCAACATTTTTCTCAAGCATTTTCTAATCTGAAAGATACAATTGAAGAAAACAGAGTGGGAAGGGCAAGAAATCTGAAATTAATTACTCACAGTGTTATATAATGCTACTCCACAAAAGGAAGATAAATGTTCAGAAAAGTAAGGGAAGCTGTCCTAAAACATGCTCTTCAACCTAAGGTTTCAATATAAGCATCTAATGATGAACACAGAGGGGAAAAAAAGGAGAGAGAAAATGTTTCTTTAAACTTCCCCAAAGCAAAAATAGCTCAAATTGAAATTATTACTGTTACTTGAAGACTGGTGCATTTCTGCCTATTTGTGGTATGCCCCCTCCTACTTCTTTTATTAGTATTATTTTCTCAATTAAGATAAATTTTTACATGAATGTTAATGTGAGAAGCAAAAAGAACAGCAACAGTGCCATGACTAACTTACCTATACTCTTGCGTTTTACAAGGAAATGCCAAGGTTTACAAATCTATGCAAAATCCTAAGTCTTGCTCAGGGTTTTTCTTTAACAGCAGCAGATGATTTGTGTAATCTGTCTTTCAGTTTGGTAGTTGGTTTAACCCCTGGGTGAAATTGGACAGACCTGGTAGCCCTCTGCTGTAACTAAGTCCAAAGGTCCCCCAGTTCCTGCCTCATGGGTCTATGGGAAAAGAAAGGGCTGAATTTGGACCTAGATCAGAATGTAATCTTGGCAGTGGCTGAGGCAGGGTCTACAACCATCATGTTGACTCTATTTTTGTTTTCCTTGCTTGGTCTCAAGAGGTAATGGAGAAAGAAACTCAGCAAGACTAAGAACTATGCATGGATAATGTTATGTTTCCCTCTCGCGATTCTCTGAGCTGGCAGTTTGTTGGGGCTCAGCTGGAATGGCTTGTCTCTGCTGCATGTGGTGTCAGCTAGGCTCACTCTTGTGTTTGTGGTCAATTGGCAGGTCGGCTGGTGGCTAGCTGGTTCAGATAGCCTTGCTCACATGTCTGGAAGTCTTCTGGGGCTGTCAGCTTCTTTGCACAGCCTCTCTTTCTCCAGTAGTTAGATCAGGCCTTTTACATGATGGCTGATGCATTTCATAAGGATGACAGTGGCAGCTGCAAGATCACTTAAGGATAGGCCTCAGAAGTCCCAAAATGTAATTTCTGCAGCATTCTTTTGGTAAAAGTGAGTCACAAGGCCAGCACAGACTCAGGAGATGGGGAAATAGCCTCCATCTCTGGATGAGAGGGGGAAAAGGTCACATTGCAAAGGGAGGAGACAAGAAGATATGATTCATTGGGGGCCATTATTCTAATAAACTACCATGGCCCTCCCTTTGGCCCCAGTGATTCATGTGAAATACATGAAATATACTCACCCCTTCCCAAGATTCCCAAGGTCTTATTTAATCACAGATCAGGCTTAAAGTCCATGATCTGTATCAGGTCTGACATGGTCAAGATGCTGGGTACAGTTCCTCTTGATTCAGAGAGAATTCTGCTGATTGGAAATTTGAGCAGGGCTCAGCTGGGATGTCTCCTCTCCACTCCCTATGATGTCAGCTGCTTTCACTCATGATTTTGTGGTCAAGTGGTGGGTTGACTGGGGACCAGATGGTTGCAGATAGCAATTGACATGGCCGGTAGTTGATTGCAACTGTTGACTAAGTTGCCTACATTCTGTTTTATAGGGTTTCTCATCCTCCAGTGGCTAGACCAGCCTTCTTTATATGATGACAAAAGCATTCAAAGCTGGATTTTGTCATTTGATGAATATCTTAAACTACCATTGTTGTGTACCATTATTGTGTAAAAACTATCACAGTAGCATACTTGTATAGATCTGTCTGATGCCAGATTGCCCTAGAAACAGACACTGATACAAGAATTTGAATGCAAGTAATCTGCTTGGAATGTGGTTCTAGAGAGCACTAGTTAGGAAAGTGGAAAAATGAGACAGAGAAGTGATAAAAGTCAATAAAGGCGGTGTTATCAAACAGGCTCCCACTGTGGATATCTAAAGTTCCGTCCATCTGGGGAAGCCTGAGGGGAGATATAGAATCTACCTCAGAGGTGTTCCCCTCAAGGAGTGAGACAGCAGGGCTGTTTATCCTCCAATTCTCATCTTTCATTAGCCAATAGGTACTCTCAGGGCCATTAAACACTCAGCACTTCTGACCTGCTCCAATTGCAGGCTGAGAAAACCCTCAAGTGGAGAGTTTTAAGAGCTTGTATTGGCTGCATCAGAACACAATGGAAGCAACTTCCTTGGTGGTCCGGTGGCTAAGACTCCACACTCCCAATGTAGGGGGCCCGGGTTCGACCCCTAGTCAGGGAACTAGATCCCACATGCTGCAACGAAGAGTTCACATGCCACAACTAAAGATCACACGTGCCACAGTGAAGATCCTGCGTGCCACAACTAAGACCCAGCACAGCCAAATAAATAAATATATTTTTTTTTAAAAAGAACACACTGGAACCATGAGTGCCAAAGTGATATGAGCAAGGCATGAACAGAATTTGCTCCAAAACTTCTATACCAACAGACTGAACTCAGGAAGTTGTTGAGTCTCAAAAGTTTATATGGATCCAGGATACTTCTTTCATCTAATTTTAAATATTTTGTTTGTTTTTCTGACTTTCTTTAATGCCTTTTATTAAATTTTCATTCAAATCTATTCTCCCTTGGGAACATTTAAATTTATTAGCCATTTCTGATATCTTCTGCTCTTTTACTTCAATGTACATTATACTTCTTGAATTATTTGAAAGTAGGTTGTATGCAAAGATATTTACTTGCATAACCACAGTAGAGTTATCAAATTCAGGGAATTTAACATCAAATAATACTACTGCTTATTCTATAGATCATATTCCAAGTACATCAGTTGCTCCAATAATATCCATCTTAACCATATTTTTACAATAAAGGATCCAGTTCAGGATCACATACTGAAAAAAAAAAACAGTTTTTATGCACAGTAAGGTTTTGGTAACTTAAAATATATTTTCCTTTAAAAATTTTAAAATTAAAAATAAATTTTTAAAATATATATATTCAATATATTCAGGAGACATTCTTAACTTTAGGTCCATCAGTTGGCTCCCAGATGTTCATAAGCCTCCCTGAAGCTTTAGGTATACAACTTTGGGTGTACAACTTTCTGCAAAGAACGTTCACATCTTACATAAGATGCTCAAAGGATCAGTTACCTCAAATAGGTTAAAAAGCACTGCAGCAGAGCATAGGACTTAGAGCCCTAGGCTTAATTCTCAACTTGATCATTTGTTGTATAACTTTGAGCAAATTTTGTAACTTCTTTGTGTCTCTTATGTCCTTATCTTCAAAAAGAAGGAAACAATAATACCTACTTCATAGGATTATTGTGAGAATTAAGCTAATGAATATAGCACAACCTGGCACCGGGATAATACAAGTGTAGCTGATAGTAACCTGGGCTCCACGAAACACTTGAGGTCATCAAATTCCCAGCTCTGATCAAGGAATATTGTGGAAATTCCTGTGGGTTTTTAGTTACACGTTACTGCTCCAATATCTCAAACTGTCCTTTCTCCAACAGCATATTGAGAAAACCACACAAATATTGCCTCCTCTCAAGAATTTGCTTTACTCAATTTTCCAACTTTTCAGATTTTTAAGTGAGGAATCTTAAAATCGGCAAGATACTTAACAGTCACAGAACTCTTAAATCTCATCACTGAGTCTGACTTTACATGTTCCTTTGATGTAGAACTTCTCTGCTCAAATTCACTGGACGATCACCAGACCATCAGTGCAGGATCAAATAGGTTGTATATTGCACACTGTTCCAGCCCAATCTTGCCAACACGTACTTTGACTTTGTAAAAATGAAATTCAGTCTAAGATTCCCCACTCCAGAATTAATCCAAGCAACATCTTTCTCACTAATTTCAACCTGTTATTCTGCATTTTCATCTACTGTTATTTTCTGACCCTCATTTGATTCTGAACCTTGGGCCCAAGATTACTGACCTTTTGTTAACTACCCACTTAAGACCTGCTGGATCTCCTCACTCTTTAGGGGCACAAATTTTGTTCTTTGTTACCTAATCCCACGCAGAGACCAAGTAGTGGGCCTGCTTCCTTTCCACCTCCAACTTGGGAGAGAAGAATTATATATGGGCAACTGGTCAGGGGTTAGAACCTAATGCAGTTCTCCTGGCATGGTCAGCTCATGCCCCTCTCCATCTGGTGTCCTTCCACGGGGTTGGACTGAGCTTTCCATAAGGGTAATCAGCAAGTATCAAATAACCTAGGCATATGCCAAACAGGAGGCTTGTTACCAGTGATAAGTTCACATGAAAACTGTAAACCAAGGGGAAGAAATATTGAAGGACACCAGGGAACAAAGCCAGGGATGGACACAAGGCACTACACAGTGAAGGTTTTAGGTAGAGAAGAAACTTGACAACAGAAAAACAGATACCAGGAAGGTCACAAATTGGAGAAAGATGCATGTAAAACAGTTTTATATCTTATTCCATGATATTGAACAATGACAGGCATTTTTGAGGTCCAGGTTACCCCTTGAAACACATCAGACCTACACTGTCCTTGCTTGGACTCATCACTAACAAACCGGCTCTCTGCATTCACCTTTTCTAAAGCTACTCTGCCTATCAGAGTCAGCAGGATACAAGTAATATGAACTCATAACTAGGAGAAATTTAATTTTTTCTCTGTAGTTTTAACACTGGGATTCTGGCCCAGTTTCCTCTCATTTTTCCAAGAATCTTCTAGTCAAATTCTCATCAAGAGGCAGCAAACTGAATTCTGCTCTCAGGATGGTTGGCTCCATGAAACTCAATCATCTCCTCTAGTGGAAGAAACAGATCAACGAGAGTGGGTTGTTTTATTCTTAGTTTCTGTTTTGGTTTGATTTTATTTCTCACTTCTTTACTCAAGTAAGAAGCAATCTTCAGAGGGGGGTTTGGTTCCAGAAATGAAGTAGAACATAAAAATAAAAATATAAAAACTTTCTCCTTTAGTGAAAATAGATGTCTCAACACCTTCTACCTGTCCAAAGAAGTGCAGGTCTGAAATCATCTAAGAGGCTAATATCTGTATTTAGAATTGATTAAGAATGTATGTGTATGGGGAAAAAAATAGAATTCTATCGTATAGAAACTAGATGACTCCTTGGCTAGATAGTCATAATTAGTATCATTAATGAGGGACAGATGGATATTGGGTGCCTCTAGATGTGATACCTTGAGAGGGACACAGAATCACTTAAATAGTATTCAAGCCAGGATGCATAATCTAACCATGAAGAAATATCAGACAAACCTCCAAATGAGGAACTTTCTATTAAACACAAAAACATGACTGTACCTTCAAAAATGTCATAAATGACAAAGAAAACCTGCAAAATGTTCCAGATTAAAGAAGACTAAAGAGACATGACAACTAAATGAAATATTTGATCCTACATTTGTTCCTGTACTGAAGGAAAAAGGAAATGCTATAAAGCAGCAGTCCCCAACATTTTTGGCACCAGGGACCGGTTTCGTGGAGGAAAATTTTTCCACAGATGGGGTGGGGGGGATGGTTCAGGCAATAATGCGAGTAATGCGGGGGGGGGGATGGTTCAGGCGGTAATGTGAGTGATGGGGAGTGGTGGGGAGTGGCAGATGAAGCTTCACTCTCTCATCCGCCACTCACCTCCTACTGTGCGGCCTGGTTCCTAACAGGCCATGGACAGGTACCTGTCCATGGACTGGGGGTTGGGAACCCCTGCTATAAAGGACATTATTGAGTCCATTGAGAAAATTGGAATATGCATTGTAGATTAGATAAAAGTATTGTATTGATGTTAAATTATATGTAAGAGAATATTCTTAGGAGATACACATTAAAGAATTTAGGGGTAAAAAGATATGATGTATGCAACCTAGCATCAAGTGGTTCAGAAAAAAACTTTGTGTGTATGTGTGTGTGTGTGTGTGTGTGTGTGTGTGAAAGAGAGACAGAGAGAGAATATAGGAATTATAAAGCAAATGGGGTGAAATGTTAATAATAGGTAATCTCGAAAAGGGTATATTGGTGGTCTTTGTACTATTCTATTTTTTGCAGCTTTTCGTTTTGTTTTTACTTTTTTCATGAGTGCTTACAGAGCTGTATTGTTTCATTTACCCTGAATTTTACATGCAAGAGCATTAGAGCTGTTCTTCTTTTAAGAGGAACCAAAGCAAAAGTAGCCCAGGAAATTCTGGCATTAATGAAAATTAATAAACATCATAGAAAACAGCAGAACATGCGCTCTCTTCTACTTCCTTTGTCAATTAGCCTTTATTAACCTAAACATTCAAGTACACATATGGAACAAGATCCTGTCCTTAGAGATTTTTCTATTGGTTCATTCCTCTATCCAAGCCTGGTGAGAGTCCAATGACCTTCTGAAGATATCAGAAAACCCTGAATTTCCTCATTCCAGTATCACTTAGAGGGTGACCAATCAACCCAATTTGTCTGGAACCAAGGGTTTTCTGGGATATGGACTTTCAGTGCTAAACCCAAGATGGTCTCTATAGTCACCCCACTTTTTTGGGTTCTGAGTTCTGGCTCCAGAGAGAAATCTCATTTCACTCCCATAGCTTATATCATCTCTTTTTCCTTACCATTTACTGATGTAGATTTGGAACTCAACCTCTTTTCTGCGGGTGACAACCGCCATCTGTCCCAATGTGAAAATTGCTCTCTCAAGTCACTGGAGGTGGTAATAAAGGTGTTTGAGGATTTGAGGCAGTGAGGAGTTGCATATCACCAGGTTGTCCAGCCCCCATCTCCGCAAAGACCCACTGCTTCTTCATATCTGGGTTTCCTTCCCTCTTTGCCTCCTTCTAACACTCAACTGTTCTCACTTTTATTGTGCAAAAAGTTCACCTCTGGAACCTTTACTTATTCTGCATGATCTAAGATATCTTAATGTATTTCGCTAAATAGGAGGTCAGTTCCAGATTTTTCACTTTAAAGGCCAGAACGCTGGACAGTGGCTTTGAATTCCTGCATTTACTCTCTCTGCCACTACCTTCTCTCCATGATACTGAAAAATGCTCTGTATTATGAGGGAGAATAAAATTTATTGTGTGTAGTTTGAAATTTATGTGAACTTTGTTCTAATTCTTTCAAACTAGCAATTCATGGCTGGTGTATGTGATAATATTATCACATCTTCAATACATATATTTCAATATATAATTTTCAAAGCACTCCTACAGATGTCACCTCATTTGATCCCTGTATCCTCACTGACAGACAGGACAGGACAGGTGTAAGATACCAATTTAGCAGTTTCAAAATCTGAAGCTTGGATAATTGATGTGACTCACTAGAAAGCAATAGAGCTACTACATATTTTGACTCTAAGCCCAGGAGTCTTGCCACAATTCCATAGTCTCATGTTAAGTTCTTTATTAACCAAAATGCCCAATTAACAAAAAAATGATTCCTCAGTCTGCAGTATATCAGAGAGTTTACCTAAGCAGATCTGGATGGATGAGATGAAATTTCTTTTGGCCTTGTTAGGAACTGCTGGTCTAGGGGCAGATAGGTGCTACCCTACAGGATTCTTTACCTCTGGACCATGGGCTAACTAGGCCCTAGACAGCCAATGATTATTCTCTGTTACTCTAGAAAAGTGTTAGAGGCTGTCTAGAGAAGGCTTTCAAAGCCCCCTTGCCTCTGTTGGCTCATCTGCCACCTCTGCTCTCTTGGTGTCCTTGGCTCTCCTCCCCACCCCACCTTCTACTTTCTGTGCAATGTTTTAGCCTGAGCAATGTGGAAGTTTAATTTAGCCTCCTATAAAGTCACCCTAACTGGTTTCTTTGCATGCTACTTTATATCAATTACTCTTTATTGTTCAGCTTTGGCAGACATTCACCCACCTCCAATTCTTCCATGAAACAGGCTTTCTCTAGTTTTACCTGACACAGACAAGATCCCATTTCACCTCTACTACTTAGACAGGACTACACTACGCTTTATCCTAATGGCTTCTGTTTTGGCCTCTTTCTCCCTGGGCTTGCTTGGAAAACAAAACAACATCACTCTGGCACAACCCCTTCTTACTTAAGTCCCTTTTCCAAGATTGAGGTTAGAAGGAACAATGACCACACAGTGTAGAGTTCTGTGGTCAGGGCTACATTTAATAGGATCCCTCAGGGCGAGGAGTTATTGGGGAGAGAAGTTGAGTTTTAGCTAAGAGCTAGCCAACGATTTAAACCAAAATTGTTGCTAGGTCTAAGGCAGAGCTTCTCAATCCAGCCCTGGTGACGTATTGGGTTGGATAATTATTATTGTGGGGAAGCTCTATGCACTGGAAGGTATTCATCAGCAACTCTGTCCTCTGCTCCAGATGCCAGCCAGTAACGTCCCTCCAGGTTGTGACAACCAAAAATGTCTCCAGGCATTGCTAAATGTCCATGGTGGAGAGAGGCAAAATCATTCCTATTGAGAACGTCTAGCCCAAGCTGTGAGCACAGGGTGGAAAAGAGAGAGAGACTAAGTCATAAGATTTGGGTCAGGTAGATTAGGAACAGAGAATAAAGCAAGTTACAAAGTTGGGTCAAGTAAGAGTAAGAATTTTTACCACCATTAGAAGGATGCCCCACGTTCATCCTACCCAGGAGCTGGGCATGAGTTATATGGTTTAAGGGAGCAGATCTAAGTGATCTCATATTTGTCTAAAACGGTTCCTCCTGTTAGCCTAGGCATGCCAATTAAGATGTAAGATTCAGGGTTGGGCAGTTGCCTAACATGCTGCATTTAAGAGACTGATATTAGTGGTTTAAACCAAAAGAGCTGATTGTTTTCATGTAACAACAAGTCCATGGGAGGATGGTCTAGGGCTGGAGCAGGTACTGAAGAAAGTCAACAAGGACATAGGCTCCTTCCAGCATCCAGTGTCATTGCACTCGACATGTGGCTTTCCTTCTTGTGGTTTCAATTTAGCTACACTTATTTTACATTTTATTTAATTTAAAAAATAGCAAACAATGTAGTTATTTTTAAAAGGTAAATAGTACAGAGGAGCATAAAGAAAGAAGCTTAAAAATGACTCCAAATCCAATCACTACTGTTATTTGGTAACTATCATTTCTAACAATGACCATGCATATATACAGGTATAGGGGTGGATAGATAGGCAGATAGAAAGACAGAATATAGATAGGTAAATAGATAAATAAGAATGAGGTTATGTTACACATGCTATTTTTAGTTAAAATAATTAAACTTTTTAAAAAAGGAATAGAGGGAGACTATATGATCTGAGTTCTTACAGGCTTTACCATGTTTGTATGTGACCTTTTTTCTATTATATATATAACTGAAAGAAATCTTCACTGAGTATAAAATTCTGGGCTCATCCATGCTTTCCCTCAGATCTCTGTAAACATTTGTCCACTGTCTTCTGACATTAAGTGTGATGTGAAGAAACTTAAACCACAAGGTTCCAATCAAATTATTAAAGAAGTGTCTGTCAAAACTGTGATTCTTACTTTTAAGGAAATTTGTTTAGTACTCCAGATCTGAGGGAAAAGTGTTGGATCACAGCATCCCCTCTCATACTGGTCCAGATTGCCCAGTTTAAGGCATGCATGCTTGACAGTTCATAGTTTAGGGTTGCGGCCATTGTTTTGTTACATCAAAAAGGCATTTTACAACTTTTGTTTGCTTTTTGTTGTTTTCTCAAGCATGGGGGAAAGGAATTGGGATTTTAAAAATGACTTTACTTCATCGTCTCTAACACAAATTTTACCCTTATTTTTTGTAAGTTAAAAAAACAACAAATAGAAAAAAGAGCACATGGAAACAAAATCTTTGTTCTTTGCCCACCAAGCTTTCCTCACACTACATCCAATCCATCAACACTTCCTTCTCATTCTCTTCCAAAATGTACCGTAAGTTCATACACTTTTCTCCACCTCTCCTACTTTATCTCTGTTATGAGCACTATCATGTTTGTCTAGGCAAATGAAACAATTTCTTAACTGTTCCTCCTACTTCCCCTGCTGCTTCTCATCATTCCACCCTTGACACAATAGCCATGGTCATCTTCTTCCATGTAAATCAGGTTATGTTGCTCATTTCCCTGCTTAAAACTTTCCAGGGTTATTTGCTATTGTTATTATTTATAATAACCAAGAACTAGAAACAACCCTAATGTGCATCAACTGGTGAATAGAGAAAAAAACTTGGGCTATCAATACCAAAAACTACCACTCAGAAAAAAAAAAGCATTAATACAGGTTACAACATGAATGAACCTAAAAAACTCATGAAAGAAACTAATGCAAAATATTACATGTTATATGAGTCCTTTTACATAGAAGATCCCATAAAGGCAAATCTATAGGAACAGAAAGTAGATAAACAGTTGTCAAGAACTGGAGGTGGAAATGTTGAGTGCATATGAAGGAGCAGGAGAGATCTTTTGGGGATAATGAAAATCTTCTAAAACTGGATTGTGGTGATGGTTGCATATTTTTGCAGATTTACTAAAAAGCATTTAATTGAAAAATTAATTGACAGCAACATGCAAAAGAATTAAATTAGACAACTACATTTTACACCTTACACAAAAATTAACTCAAAATGGATTAAAAACTTGAATGTAAGACCTGAAATCATAAAATTCCCAGAAGAAAACATAGGTGGTAACTTCATTGAAATAAGACTAATGATTCTTTTTTTCTTTGTGAATCTGACTCCAAAGACAAGGGAAACAAAAGCAAAAATAAACAAATGGGACTACATCAAACTAAATAGAGTCTGCACAGCAAAAGAAACTATCATCAAAACCAAAAGGCAACCTACTGAATGGGAGAAGATATTTGCAAATCATTTATCCATAAGGGGTTAATATCCAAAATATATGTGTAATCCATACATCTCAACAACAACAACAAAAACAAAAAGTAGGCAGAGGATCTGAATAGACATTTTGCCAAAGATATGCAGATGGCCAACAGGCACATTAAAAGATGTTCAACATCACTAATTATTAGGGAAATGCAAAACAAATCCACAATGAATGTCACCTCACACCTGTTAGAATGGCTATTACTGAAAAGACAAGAAAAAGCAAATGTTGGATAGGATGTGGGGAAAAGGGAACCATCGGACACTGATGGTGGAGCTGCACATTGATGCAGCCACTATGGAAAACAGTACAGAGATTCCTCAAAGAATTAAAAATAGAACTAACATATGACCCAGCTATTCCACTTCTGTGTATTTATCCAGAGAACATTAAAAGACTAATTTAAAAATATATATATACCCCTATGTTCATTACAGCATTATTTACAATAGCCAAGATATGGAAAGGTGTCCATCGATGGATGAATGGATAAAGAAGATGTGATACACACACACACACACACACACACACACACATACACACTGGAATACTACTTAGCCATTAAAAAAATAATGAAATGTTGCCATTTCTGACAACATGAAAAGACCTTGAAGGTATTATACTAAGTGTAATAAGTCAGATGGAGAAAGACAAATACTGTATGTTTTCACTCATATGCGGAATCTAAAAAAAAACCAAATAAACAAAATAAAACAAAAACAAACTCATAGATACAGAGAACATATAAGTACTTACCAGATGGGAAGGGGATTGTGGGGGTGGGCAAAGTGGGTGAGGGGAGTCAACTGTATGGTGATGAGTGGCCACTAGACTTGTGCTGGTGATGCTTTGTAGTGTATACAGATGTTGTTATAATGCTGTACACCTGAAACTTATGCAATAAAAAAAAAGAAAAAGTACACAAAGGGAGAAAGAAGGTGGAATACAAGGAAGGTACAAAAAAGCTGGATGCGGATAACCTCAGGCTGTTGGCTTGGTCACCAGGTCAAGAAGGGGAAAGAGATCCACATATATATGAGTCTTTCCATATGAACCAACACTGTGCTAGGCATCAGTGTACCAATTTAAAACAGCACAGTTTCTGACCTCAAAGAGCTCACAGCCAAGCTTGTCAGAATCTTGAACCTCATTTGTGCTTACCACTGGGATTCAGACTATCCCAGGCAAATTAAGTGTACTAATGGGAAAGACCCACCTGAAGGCTTGTTAAATTGGGATCTGAAATTTTCTCCTGAGAAAGAATTTATCCTATAAAAATAAAGCCAGGAAAAAAAGCCAGGACTAAGTAACGAATCCTTAGGTTATTGAAAAAGAGAGAGAGAGACGATTTGAGAGTCATTGTGATCTGTTTGCAAATGCCACTCAAGTCTTAGCACCGTTCCTGTTCAAATCATATATAGGTCTTATGGGGGGATTCACTTGTTCTATGTTTTGGGTTTTTTTTAACAATTCACTTGGTTTCTTTTTTGGCAATGACCACGTAATTTTATAGCAAAAATTAATAATAAAGTTTTCTTAAAGAATTAGGGTTTAGGGACTTCCCTGGTGGCGCAGTGGTTAAGAATCCTCCTGCCAGTGGAGGGGGCACGGGTTAGGTCCCTGGTCCTGGAAGATCCCACGTGCAGCGGAGCAACTAAGCCCATGCACCACAACTACTGAGCCTGTGCACCACAACTACTGAAGCCCACATGCCAAGAGCCTGTGCTCCGCAACAAGAGAAGCCACCATAATGAGAAGCCCGTGCACCGCAACGAACAGTAGCCCCTGCTCCCCACAACTAGAGAAATCCCACACGCAGCAACGAAAACCCAATGCAGCCAAAAATAAATAAATAAATAGATTTTTTTTTTTTTTAAAAAAGAACTAGGGTTTATGGTAGTGATGGTCTACATTGGTGAGGGAGGGACCGTTTGCAAAGTTTTTCCTGGGACTGTGTCCTCTTGTTGGCTGTTACTGTCTAGTGCTCTTTTTGAAGGCACCACATTCAAGCTTGGAAACAGATGTTTTCATTCCACTCTCCACGTTCTGCTCCCTGAACGATGTCCTCCAAGCTGGTGAGAGCAAATGGTAGCTCCCATCACAATGGCAACACTGCCGTCTGTCTGTCTTCTGCAGCAATTTGTGAGACTCAGAAGCTGGTGTTTTCAGTCCTTTTGTGCTTGTTTTATGGCAAATCACAACCCGCATGAAGCAAAACACCAACATGGCAACATCAAAGACACAAGCCCAAAGCAGAATGGCTCACTTAATAATTGCATACAAATCACTTCAATGTGAGCCTAGTGTAGCAGTTACAAGTGACTGAGAGGGAATGACATCCTGTTCAGGCTGGGGTTATATGTGGCAGCAGGTTGCAGGTACTGAGCTAAGACACAGTATGACAGACACTTGGGTAAGTCTAGAATCCAGGATAAGGTAGAGAGAGGAGTGAGACTGATTCTGGATAGGATCCAGGAGCTGGTGGTCAGGACAGAGGAAGGGTCCAAAATAAGAATAATCTAGAGCAGGGACTGGCAAGCTTTTTCTGCAAGAGGCCAAATAGTAAATATTTTAGGCTTTGTGGGTTTTTGTTGCCACTACTCAACTCTGCCATTGTAGCATGAAAGCAGCCATATACCATACATAAAAGAATAAATGGGACTACATCCCAGTAAATCTCTATTTAGGGACACTGAAATTTTAATTTCATATACTTTTCATAAAATAGTCTTCTTTTGATTTTTTTCGATGATTTAAAAATTCAAAACCCATTCTTAGCTCATGGGCTATACAAAATCAGGCAGAGGACCAGATTTGGCTAATGAGCAGTTTGCCAAACTCTAGTCTAGAGCAGCACCATCCAATAGAAATATAATGTAAGCCACAAACACAAAGCATACATGTAATTTTAAATTTTCTAGTAGCTACATTTTAAGAAGTAAAAAAAAACAAGTGATTAAGAGATTATCCTGAACTCTTTGGTCTCAGCTTCCTTAACTGTAAAATAAAGCTAATGATAATAACTCATGGGATGGTTGTGAAGATTAAACTCAAACCACAGTACGTGCTTAGAACAGTGCCTAGCACACAGTAAGTCATCAGTAAACTTAGTTTCATTGCTACTATTTCAAAAAAAGAAACAGAAAGATTAGTTTTAATAATATATTTTAACTCAATAAGTATTATCATTTCAGTATGTAATCAATGTAAGAAAATTATTGAGATCTTTTACACTCTTTTTTAATACTAAATCTTTGAAATTCAGTATGTATTTTATATTTACATCACATTTCAAGTGCTCAGTAACCACCTGTAGCTAGTGGCTACATGTAAGACAGCACAGATCTAGGGCAAAGATGAATCCATGTATCAAAGGATAGAGTCAGGCAATAGAGCAGATCCAGGTAGACCAGGAAGAGGCAGAATACATCACAGGGAAAAGAGAAAGTCAAAGGTCAAGGAGGTAAGTAAGTTGTGGGCATCTGGGCAAGTACCACAGCAAACCATGATCCAGGATTCGGGAGAACATCTGGGCAGCAGAGATAAGCTTTAGTACGACAATTTATTTAGGACCTTCTGGGACAGGCACCACAGGAAGCACTTCACACTAATTCACATTCATTCTCTCATTTAATCTTCACAACAGCCTTGTGAGGCCAGTAATTTTACCCTTGCATTAGGAGTGAGACTCAGAAGAGATTTGCTCAAAATCCTCCAGCTGGTGAGTAGTAGAGGTAGGATTTGAACTTGTGTCTCACTGCTCCAACTCCAGTTCATTCTCTCTTCACCTCTTACCTGAACTAGTGCAACAGCATCAAACCTGGTCTCCCTGCCCCCAGTCTCCTTGGCTCCAATTTTTCTAGCATTCAAATAGCAAAATAATTTGCTTAAACCCCAATTCTGGACATATCCCTTTCTGGCTCAAAAACCTCCATTGGCTCCACTTGCCTACAGAGTAAAACCTCAAGTTCAGGAAGAATGGGTCCTAGGCTACCTACCTTATTTTAGTTAGCTCTCACAAGACTTCCCTGGTGGTGCGGTGGTTAAGAATCCACCTGCTAATGCAGGGGACATGGGTTCAATCCCTGGCCCTGGAAGATCTCACATGTCACAGAGCAACTAAGCCCGTGCACCACAACTACTGAGTCTGCAGTCTAGAGCCCATTAGCCACAACTACTGAGCCTTCATGTCACAACTATTGAAGCCTGCACACCTAGAACCCGTGCTCTGCAACAAGCCACAACAATGAGAAGCATACGCACTGCAAAGAAGTGTAGCCCCTGCTCGCCACAACTAGAGAAAGCCCATGCACAGCAGTGAAGACCAAACGCAGGCAAAAAAAAAAAAAAAAAAAAAAAAAAAAAAAAAATCCTTAAAAAAAAAATAATTAGCTCTCACTGACTTCTAAGCATAGCATTCCAGACCCTCAATATTCCATCCTACCACGCTGCCTTCATGGTCCTTGATCTCTCCCATTATATATAGAGAGAGCAGATGTGGTAGCATCCAGTCAAACAGTCATGGACTCCCTGAGTTTTCCCTGAACACAACCTGTGATTTTCACATCAGTGCCCTGAGTCACACTGTTCTTCAACTTCATATGACCTCCTACTAGTCCTTTCCATTACCTCTACTTGCACAGACCCTAACTCTCTCAATCACATCCCTCCATGAGTCTTTGGTTCCCTGATCCCTCTTCTGGACTCTCCCAGCACCATAGGTTCATGCCACTTTTATAGTTCTTATTACTTTCTACTTTGTTTTGGTGTGTCTCTCATCTCTCCTTCTACACTGTGAGCTACAAGGAAAGGTTCTGTATCTTTCTGTCTCCCATAGAACATGCCATAATGTTTCACACTAACAGATTAGGTACTCTGTAAGCTTGTTTAATTAAAAAGTAATTGTTTAATTAAAAAATAAATCAATGTTGGTTGAATTGAATTGATCTATACTGATGTTTAAAAATTTTGCCTCCAATTTGTTTCTTTAAAATGTATGGGAAATTTTAACTGAAACAATTCACTATATTAATCTAAATATATAAAATTAAGTAATATTCAGGTGGATCTTAATGTGCCACCATTAACCAGAAAAGAGAACCATACAGTTCATTGTGTTTTCTTTTTTGCTTTGGTTGCTAGAAAACTCAGTTGAAAAATTGATGCTCAAGGATGAAAATATACTTAACCTAGGATTCTAGAGTCCCCACGACTACTCTCCCCCTTTAGTGATTCAGGCTTTTGTTTTTGTTACAAAAATTTTTAGACTGATTTTAAGTATTGTTTATTGAAAGCTGCCTGAAATACTTTTGAAAGTGTGTGTAAAAGGGAATATACTTTTGAAAGTATGTGTAGATCCTAAGTCAACACTTTAGTAGGATTTGTTTGTGAACTTAATCATGAGGCATGAACATGAAGCATTCTGGGCTCATAGCCCCACAGATGTGTGGGCAAGAGGAGGAGGCAAGATGAAAAGGCCTGGAACTAAAAGAAGTGACTCAGCATTAGAGCTGGCCCCTGAAGGAGAAACCATCAGTGCAAAACCACAATTCAGCAGGATGTGGTGGCCTCAGGCTTGATTGAGCTGGAGCTGCAATGCAAGGGACCAACCCAGAGTGTGGGACATGGCAGCGGGAACCAGACAGCAGCAATACCCAAGAGCCTGGCAATGAATCCCTTAGGAATACCAAGCATTTGATGGTGAGGAATTGTTAGGAATAGAACACAACTTCCATGGGAAAGGTTGACAAGATCCAGAAGGGGATGAGAACCCCTGTTTAGAGGAATGGAACCCAGAACCAGAAAGCAGCCCCAGGGTGTAACACTAGAGATGAACAAGGAACCAACACAGAAACAGCTATGAAGAGTGAGCAATGGTGCAGAGCACAGGGGAAGGCTGTGCCTCTGAATGCCATAGGCCCCAGACTCACAGCAAATCCTGCCTAACTATCAGTGGGCTCAGAGCCACCAACAAGCCAATGGAGTCTTAGATGGAGATCACCTAACCTAAAGATTTAAGTCTTCACTCCTCATAGGAAAATGTAACAAGAAGAGACATGGGATGATGATTTCCTGTTTTGACCAAGGTCCTGAGAGAATGCAAGATATGATATGTCAGCTTTGATGGGGGGCAGTGGGCAGGAAACCTCCAGAGAAGAGTCCAGGAGCCAGAGAAGGTACCTGAATAGGCAGAAAACAACATGGAGCACAGAACACCTATCAGCAGAAGGCAGAGGCCTGCCAAACGGCACCACACTGTGTGAGTCAACTCTGGTAACAAGGAAAATATCTAAGATGAGAAAGGGAACACCACTTCCTCCCTGCCCATTACAACCAACGCACTTTCCCTTCACATCTTTTTCTCCACAATTTACAGATGAGGAAACTAAAACTTAGAGAGCTCTGTACCCAAGTCATCCCATTATCATGTGGCAGAGCCAGCATTCAAATCCAGGTCCCTTTGATACTTGAGCTGGTGCTCTTACCACACACGAAGCTTTCATTAAATAAGAGGTGATGAAAAATAAATGAAACTATTGGTGCTCACTAAAGACTGCACTCGGCACTGGGCTAGGGGTAAGTCAGCCCTCTTCTGCTCCAGGACTTCAAGAGGAAAACACATTTTCCCGGGGGAGGGTAGTGCAGGGGGACATGCATGTGATTCCCTGGAGGCTGTACTCACATCCTGAATAGAGAAATTACAGTCCCTACAGGCGCCCTCCCCTGCTTCAGTTCGTGGAGCAGATTAGGCTTGCCAATGCCTCAGGCAAAGGGCTTGGCTGCAGACCCCAAAGGTCAAAAGTGCTGTTCCTCCTCACCTGATGGCCTGCCTAGTTGGCAGCCAATGACTCCAATTTGGACAATTACTCTGCTAGGTGCACAGGATCCCTCGAGTCTGCCTAGCTTGACATTTCCTCTTCAACTGCCAAACCTTGCTCTCTACCTCTCTTTACAGGGCTGATTCATCTTTTCAAGTTATATAGATGGCATTTTGGGGAGCTCTGGACTTCCAGGTATGTTGAGACTTTTCTCAAGTAGGGAATAATTGGGAAAGGCTCAGACCTAAATCAGATGCACTTCACATGTATTTATTTTTTGATGTCTTTCTTGCACAAGTAACTGTGCAGGTATTGTAGCAACCCAGAATTCCCCATCCAAAGCAAAGGTAAAAACATACATCATTAATTATGATGTCAAACTTGCTTAAGAAATCTCTAGAAGCCATGGTAAATTAAAAAAAAAAAATGAAAAAGCAATCCAGTAGGGTCTTAAACCTTCATTCTATACAATCTCTGAGATCCTTTCGTCCAACAGGTTCTGGGCAGATAGCATCCTTTCCTGGCCACTGAAATCTTCTGCCTGTGCTATAGGTCCCCCTCTCTGTTCTGCTGATGCTGATACTCACACCAGGAAATCCTCTGACTACCCAACTTGTTGACGCAACACTCTTATGTTCCCAAAGAGATGCAGGAGGGGGAGCCTTCTCTCCACCAAGATTAAGATGACTTTATTCCCAAGAAGGGGGCCTCATTGTGGCCTCACTCTTCACTAAGGAATCCAATACAAGTTTCCATCTTCAGCTGGGTTGGAAGACATTTGAATGTCACCATCCCAAAGTCTCTCTCCTTGTTAATAATCAATTTATGTCTCAAGACAGGAAGGGACTCACCTTCAAGGGGAAATTCTAACCTATGCCAAGAACTTCCCCAGGGGTGGGTAATATAGTTTTCCCCCTCTCTGGTGAGACTTCATTTTGGTTTCCCAAGATTCAACCATCAAATTCACATTCCAGAGGTCCAAGAAATCCCCAGGTAAATAGTCCTCCTGGCAACATGATCCACTGGAGCCCAAATCCCCACTGGAGCAAACGGATCAGCCTTCCCCCTCAAAACCACACTGTACTGATGCACACACATAAATACGTTTATAGTTCCTTATTAAGGATCAAGTAAAGAAAAACCTAGAAGCCTCTCAAAAAGAGTGAGAGGCAATTTCCGCATTAAGCCTAGAAATGAGATAATATTCAAGCCAGAAGTCAGGAAGACTGGCAGCAAGTTGTTATGAGATGTGTTGCCACAAGTGGCTCAGAAGTCTGGCTGTGAGTGCTGAGAAGGTGCTAGAAATGCACTTTTACATGCTGCTGACTGGGTGAACAGGGCCAGGCCCCACCACCTAAAGGGTCAGTGCAGAGTCAGACAGCTGTGGCCAAGGAGACACAGGGGTAACAAGTGGCCATTGATGTGATGGTTAAGGGTTCCTAGCCCCACATTGAACTGAATTAAGAGCCACTTCCTGGGGGTACCTTCAAAATGGCAGAGAAGTAAGACATGGAGATCATCTTCCTCCCCACAAATATATCAAAAATACATCTATATGTGGAACAACTCCTACAGAACACCTACAAAATGCAGGAAGAAGACCTTAGACTTCCCAAAACATGCCCTCAGGTGACCTACATGCAGAGGCCGGGCCAAATCCAAAGCTGAACACCAGGAGCTATGGAAACAAAGAAGAGAAAGGGAAATTTCTCCCAGCAGCCTCAGGAACAACGGATTAAATACCCACGATCAACTTGATGTACCCTGCATGTGTGGAATAACTGAATGGACAATGAATCATCCCAAAATTGAGGTGGTGGACTTCGGGAGCAACTGTAGACTTGGGGTTTGCTTTCTGCATCTAATTTGTTTCTAGTTTTATGTTTATTTTAGTTTAGTATTTAGAGCTTATTATAATTGGTAGATTTGTTTATTGATTTGGCTGCTTTCTTCCTTTTCTATATATATATTTTTCCCGCTTTTTCTCTTTTTGTGAGTGTATATGTGTGTACTTCTTTGTGTGATTTTGTCTGTATAGCTTTGTTTTTCCATTTGTCCTTGAGTTCTGTCTGTCTTTTTTTTTTTTTTTTTTTAGGTTTTAGCTCATGTTATCATTGGTAGATTTGTTCTTTTGGTTTGGTTGCTCTCTTCTTTCTTCTTCTTTTTTATTACTATTTTAATTTTTTATTTTTAATAATTTATTTTTTCTTTTTCATTTTAATAACTTTATTTTATTTTTTTCCTTCTTTTTTTTTCTCCTTATTCTTCTCAGCCTAGTGGCTGACAGGGTCTTGGTGCTCTGGCCGGGTGTCATGCCTGAGCCTCTGAGGTGGGAGAGCCAAGTTCAGGACATTGGTCCACCAGAGACTTCCTGTACCCATGTAATATCAAACAGTGAAAGCTCTCCCAAAGATCTCCATCTCAACACTAAGACTCAGCTCCACTCAACAACTAGCAAGCTATAGTTCTGGACACGCTATGCCAAACAACTAGCAAGACAGAAGCACAACCTCACCCATTAGCAGAGAAGCTGCCTAAAATCATAATAATTTCACAGACACCCCAAAACATACCACCGGATGCAGTTCTGCCCACCAGAAATACAAGATCCAGCCTCATCCACCAGAACACAGACACTGGTCCCCTCCACCAGGAAGCCTACACAGCCCACTGAACCAACCTGACTTACTGGGGGCAGACATCAAAAACAATGGGAACTATGAACCTGCAGCCTGTGAAAAGGAGACCCCAAACACAGTAAGTTAAGCAAAATGAGAAGACAGAGAAATACACAGCAGATGAAGGAGCAAGGTAAAAACCTACCAGACCAAACAAATGAAGAGGAAATAGGCAGTCTACCTGAAAAAGAATTCAGAGTAATGATAGTAAAGATGATCCAAAATCATGGAAACAGAATGGAGAAAATACAAGAAACTTTTAACAAGGACCTAGAAGAACTAAAGAGCAAACAAACAATGATGAATGACACATGAAGAGATTAGAGTTGGAAACTTCCCTAATATAGGAAAGGAAATAATCAACTCCAGGAAGCACAGAAAGTCCCATACAGGATAAATCCAAGGAGAAACACGCCAAGACACATATTAATCAAACTATCAAAAATTAATATAGAGAAAAAATATTAAAAGCAGCAAGGGAAAAGCAACAAATAACATAAAAGGGACTCCCCATAAGGTTAACAGCTGAACTTTCAGCAGAAACTCTCCAAGCCATAAGGGAGTAGCAGGACATATTTAAAGTGATGAAAGGGAAAAACCTACAACCAAGATTATTTTATTCAGCAGGATCTCATTAAGATTCGATGGAGAAATTAAAATATTTACAGACAAGCAAAAGCTAAGAGAATTCAGAACCACCAAACCAGCTTTATAACAAAGGCTACAGGAATTTCTCTAGGCAGGAAACACAAGAGAAGGAAAACACCTACAATAAGAAACTCAGAACAATTAAGAAAATGGTAATAGGAACATACATATCAATAACTACCTTAAATGTAAATGGATTAAATGCTCCAACCAAAAGACATACACTGGCTGAATGGATACAAAATCAAGACCCATATATATGCTCCACATGTAGATGTATTTCTGAAGTATTTGTGGGGAGGAAGGTGATCTCCACATCTTACTCTTCCACCATCTTGAAGCTCCTCCAGAACTTTACTACGGAGGAAACACAAAAAAAGGAAAAGACCTACAGTAACAAACACAAAACAATTAAGAAAATGGTAATAGGAATATACATATCAATAATTACCTTATTGTAAATGGATTAAATGCTCCAACCAAAAGACACTGACTGGCTGAATGGATACAAAAACAAGACCCATATATACGCTGTCTACAAGAGACCCACTTCAGACCTAGGGACACATACAGACTGAAAGTGAGGGGATGGAAAAGGATATTCCATGCAAATGGAAATCAAAAGAAAGCTGGAGTAGCAATTCTCATATCAGACAAAATAAACTTTAAAACAAAGACTATTACAAGAGACAAAGAAGGACACTACATAATGATCAAGGGATCAATCCAAGAAGAAGATATAACAATTGTAAATATTTATGCACCCATCATAGGAGCACCTCAATACATAAGGCAAATACTAACAGCCATAAAGGGGGAAATCGACAGCAACACAATCATAGTAGGCGACTTTAACAACCCACTTTCGCCAAAGGACAGATCATCCAAAATGAAAATAAATAAGAAACACAAGTATTAAATGATACATTAAATAAAATGGAGTTAATTGATATTTGTAGGACGTTCCATCTTAAAACAACAGAATATTCACCAGGGGGGAAAACTGCGGTGGGGTGGGGATGGTGGTGTGCTGAATTGGGCAATTGTGATTGACATGTATACAATGATGTGTATAAAATTGATGACTGATTTAAAAAAAACACAACAGAATACACTTTCTTCTCAAGTGCTCATGGAACATTCTTCAGGATAGATCATATCTTAGGTCACAAATCAAGCATTGGTAAATTTAAGCAAATGGAACTCATATCAAGGATCTTTTCCGACCACAACACTATGAGACTAGATATCAATTACAGGAAAAAATCTGTAAAAATACAAACACATGGAGGCTAAACACTACACTACTTAATAACCAAGAGATCACTGAAGAAATCAAAGGGAAATCAAAAAATACCTAGAAACAAGTGACAATGAAAACACGATGACCTAAAACCTATGGGATGCAGCAAAAACAGTTCTAAGAGGGAAGTTTATAGCAATATAATCCTTCCTCAAGAAACAAGAAACATCTAAAAAAAAAACGTAACTTTACAACTAAAGCAATTAGAGAAAGAAGAACAAAAAAAACCAAAGTTAGGAGAAGGAAAAAATCATAAAGATCAGATCAGAAATAAATGAAAAAGAAATGAAGGAAATGATATCAAAGATCAATAAACCTAAAAGCTGGTTCTTTGAGAAGATATACAAAATTGATAAAATATTAGCCAGACTCATCAACAAAAAAGGGAGAAGACTCAAATCAATAGAATTAGAAATGAAAAAGGAGAAGTAACAACTGATACTACAGCAATACAAAGGATCATGAGAGATTACTACAAGCAACTATATGCCAATAAAATGGACAACCTGGAAGTAACAGACAAATTCTTAGAAAAGCAAAACCTTCCGAGACTGAACCAGGAAGAAATACAAAATATAAACAGATCAATCACAAGCACTGAAATTGAGACTGTGATTAAAAAATCTTCCAACAAACAAAAGTCCAGGACCAGATGGCTTCACAGGCGAATTCTATCCAACATTTAGAGAAGAGCTAACACCTATCCTTCTCAAACTCTTCCAAAATATAGCAGAGGGAAGAACACACCCAAACTCATTCTACGAGGCAATCAACACCCTGATAACAAAACCAGAAAAAGATTCACAAAAAAAGAAAACTACAGAACAATATCACTGATGAACAGAGATGCAAAAAACCTCAACAAAATACTAGGAAACAGAATCCAACAGCACATGAAAAGGATCATACACCATGATCAAGTGGGGTTTATTCCAGGAATGCAAGGATTCTTCAGTATACACAAATCAATAACTGTGATATACCATATTAACAAAATGAAGGATAAAAACCATATGATCATCTCAATAGATGCAGAAAAATATTTCAACACCCATTTATGATAAAAACCCTCCAGAAAGTAGGCATAGAAGGAACTTACCTCAACATAATAAAGGCCATATATGACAAACTTATAGCCAACATCATTCTCAATGGTGAAAAATGGAAACCACTTCCTCTAAGATCAAGAACAAGACAAGGATGCCCACTCTCACCACTATTATTCAACATAGTTTTGGAAGTTTTAGCCACAGCAATCAGAGAAGAAAAAGGAAATAATCCAAATCGGAAAAGAAGAAGCAAATATGTCACTGTTTGCAGATGACATGATACTATACATAGAGAATCCTAAAGATGCTACCAGAAAACTACTAGAGCTAATCAATGAATTTGGTAAAGTAACATGATACAAAATTAATGCACAGAAATCCCTTGTATTCCTATACACTAATGATGAAAAATCTGGAAGAGAAATTAAAGAAACACTTCCATTTACCAGTGCAACAAAAAGAATAAAATACCTAGGAATAAACCTACCTAGGGGGACAAAAGACCTATATGCAGAAAACTATAAGACACTGATGAAAGAAATTAAAGATGATACAAACAGATGAAGATGTTCTTTGATTAGAAGAATCAACATTGTGAAAATGACTATACCACCTGAAGCAATCTACAGATTCAATGCAATCCCTATCAAACTACCAATGGCATTTTTCACAGAACTAGAAAAAAAATTTCACAATTTGTATGGAAACACAAAAGAACCCTAATAGCCAAAGCAATCTTGAGAAAGAAAAATGGAGCTGGAGGAATCAGGCTCCCTGATGTCAGACTATACTACTAAGCTACAGTAATCAAGACAGTATAGTACTGGCACAAAAACAAAAATATACATCAGTGGAACAGACTAGAAAGCCCAGAGATAAACCCACACACATATGGTCACCATACCTTTGATAAAGGAGGCAAGAATATACAATGGAGAAAAGACAGACTCTTTAATAAGTGGTGCTGGGAAAACTGGACAGCTTCATGTAAAAGAATGTAATTAGAACACTACCTAACACCATACACAAAAATAAACTCAAAATTTATTAAAGGCCTAAATATAAGGTCAGACACTATAAAACTCTTAGAGGAAAACATAGACAGAATACTCTATGATATAGATCACAGCATGATCCTTTTTGACCCACATCCTAGAGAAATGGAAATAAAAACAAAAATAAACAAATGGGACCTCATGAAACTTAAAAGCTTTTGCACAACAAAGGAAACCATAAACAATATGAAAAGACAACCCCCAGAATGGAGAAAATATTTGCTAAAGAAGCAATTGACAAAGAATTAATCTCCAAAATATAAAAGCAGCTCTTGCAGCTCAATATCAAAAAAACAAACAACCCAATCCAAAACTGGGCAGAAGACCTAAATAGACATTTCTCCAAAGAAGATGTACAGATTGTGAACAAACATATGAGAGGATGCTCAACATCATTAATTATTAGAGAAATGCAAATCAAAACCACAATGAGGTATCACCTTATACCAGTCAGAATGGCCATCATTAAAAAATCTACAAACTAAAAATGCTGGAGAGTATGTGGAGAAAAGGGAACCTCTTGCACTGTTGGTGGGAATATAAATTGATACAGCCACTATGGAGAACAGTATGGAGGTTCCTTAAAAAACTAAAAATAGAACTACCATATGACTCAGCACTCCCACTTCTGGGCATATACCCTGAGAAAACCATAATTCAAAAAGAGGCATGTACCACATTGTTCATTGCAGCACTATTTATAATAGCCAGGCCATGGAAGCAACCTAAGTGTCCATCAACAGATGAATGGATAAAGAAGACGTGGCACATATATAAAATGGAATATTACTCAGCCATAAAAAGAAACAATATTGAGTTATTTGCAGTCAGATGGATGGACCTAGAGATTGTCATACGGAGTGAAGTAAGCCAGAAAAAGAAAAACAAATACCATATGCTAACACATATATATGGAATCTAAGGGGGAAAAAAATGGTTCTGAAGAACATAGGGGTATGACAGGAATAAAGATGCAGATGTAGAGAATGGACTTGAGGACACGGGGAGGAGGAAGGGTAAGCTGGGATGAAGTGAGAGAGTGGCATGGACATATATACACTACCAAATGTAAAATAGTGGGAAGCAGCCACATGGCTCAGGGAGATCAGCTCGTTGCTTTGTGTCCACCTGGAGGGGTGAGATAGGGAGGGTGGGAGGGATTCACAAGAGGGAGGAGAAACGGGAATATATGTATATATATACCTGATTCAGTTTGTTATACAGCAGAAACTAACACACCATTGTAAAGCAATTATACTCCAATAAAGATGTTAAAAAATAATAGTAATATTTACATTATATGATAGAGAATTTCAGTAGAGGACTAGAAGACTATATTTAAAAGTCAAAAGGAAATTGTGAACCTGAAATTTTAATAACTGAAATTAAGTGCTCATCATATAGGTTCAATAATATATCAGACAAGCTGACAGGAATAATGCCTACCTGTGGTGGAGAGCGAGGGGCACTGATATGGGGTACAAGGTGTCCTGTGATATTCTCTTCCTTTTATCTGGGTACACGAATATGTTCATTTTATAATAACACATCAAGATGTACATACATGGCTTGTGTTCTCTTATATATGTGTATTAACTGATGAGACTTGTTCATTAAAACACATAAACTATCCCCCCCCCCCACCAAAAAAAACAGAGTCACTTCCTGCGCCTGACTGTGCCTACACAAAGCTTTGTTTCAGAACCACCCTGAAAGAGAGAGGGGCTGAGAGGAGGCTGGGGCAGGGGCACTTCTTATGAATTGGCTGCCCCTGGAGTTCACCTTGATTGATGCTAACTGAATTCTAATTGAAACCATCTATCCAGGCCCCAAGTGAACCTGAAAGAAACTTCAATATCTGGAAGCCACACCCCAGAGAGTTTGCAAGCATCTCTCTCATTGCACAATTCCACCAAGTACACTATTTGTCTATTAAACCTTGATACACCTTTGGAGACTCCGTGGATTGCATGCTAAGGACAAAAAGAGCACAACGTCTATTTTGGGCTGTCCTACAAAGCTGGATTTTGACCTGATAAGACTATTACAGTTCATTTAGCATCATTGCCATGCACCATGCTAATTAAAACTTGGGGGCTCTTAAAATCACCGGGTTATGCAGTGTTTCCTCCCAAGCCTTTCTGTGTTGTGGTCCAATTCTTTATGAAATTTATATTCAATGAGTAAAGTGGGGACAGGAAAAGCATGGACAGTCAAGGGGAATAGTTAGAGGTGAACAGGAATCTTGCATTGCATCATAGGGTAAACAGGCTCTTCAAATAGCCTTTGTTCATTCATTCCACAAACATTTGCTGAGCCCCTACTATGTGCAAGGTGTTAATTATTCCAGAACCTAGAATATAGCCTCTTAAAAGTACATATTTTAGTGGAGGAAGGGAAATATCAAACAAGTAAAAATGAATAAACGAAATACTCTCAGGTGCTAAGTGCAATCAAGAAAAGAACACAGAGTAATAAGGTAAATAGTTGATTAGAAAAGGGAGTTAGCCAGGGTTGATGAAAAAGTCCCCTCAAAGAGGTGACATTTGGATTAAGAGCTGAAGGATGGGAAAGGGATCTGTGAAAAGATTTGAGAAAAGAGTATATCAGAGGAGGCATTGCAATATGAATAAACTAAGGTGGGAGAGAACTTGGCACATTTGAGGGTCAGAGAGAAGGTCACCGTGGATAAATAAGGACAAAATAGGGCTTCCCCGGTGGCGCAGCGGTTGAGAATCTGCCTGCCAATGCAGGGGACACAGGTTCAAGCCCTGGTCTGGGAAGATCCCACATGCCGCATAGCAACTGGGCCCGTGAGCCACAATTACTGAGCCTGCGCGTCTGGAGCCTGTGCTCCGCAACAAGAGAGGCTGCGATAGTGAGAAGCCCGTGCACCGCGATGAAGAGTGGCCCCCGCTTGCCACAACTAGAGAAAGCCCTCGCACAGAAACGAAGACCCAACACAGCCATAAATTAATTAATTAATTAATTAATTTAAAAAAATAAGGACAAAATAGAGACAATTAAGACTAGTGAAGTAGGCAGGGGCCAGATCCTTTAGGGCCTTGTAGGTTGTGGAACAGAATTTGAAGTGGTGTGTGTGTGTGTGTGTGTGTGTGTGTTTGTGTGTGTGTGTGTGTGTGTGTGTGCTCAAGCACATGGACACATTTTAACCAAGTCTCTCACAGCCTTTCAGATCCCAAATTAAAAATTCACCCTCCAGAAAATCTTCCCTGGATTTTCTTTCCAATCCAGTTTCTCAGTATACATCATCTACCTTATTTGGTAAAGGAAGGGGAGGTTGATACTATTTACCTGGCAGGTGAGCCATTGGCATTAAAAATGAAATACAAAAGTGGATGGCACTTAGATGCTCATTATTACTTATAATATTATTGCTGTTGTTGTTGTTGTTATTATCATTACTCTAGCCATTCTCACTATTACCATTATTAGTACAGCATCAATTGCCAAAGACTTTCTCAGACATGGTTTTATTTGTCCTGTCTCTCTTCACCCTAAGACACATGGACCACAACAAAAAGAAAAACAATGCAGATAACACTCATTTATACACAAGTAACCGAATTCTTTCCTATAGCCTGTAATCTTGTAAAGCTGATTCATAATGCAAAGGTACAACAAATTCCAATCACATCACAGCTTTCCATTTTCCCCAGCTCATTGTTCAGAGTCACACATTATAAATTGCCTTTTATGTTATCTGTCTATTCCAGTAATCTCTTCCCCTAGTCCTTTCACCCTGCCCAGAGCTCATGCTCTGGGGCTGCCTGCAGTGGCCTGCCAACAACTGGATGGGCTGCTCTTTGTAAAGCTATTGATCCCTATAAACTACTTTATTAGTGGTCATTATTACTCTGTTTCTAATCACCACTTTAATTATAGTTTTATCATCCACATTAAAGAGGGTATATGACTTTTAATAAGCTAGATGGTTTTCCCTCAGCCATGAAGCAGTCCCATGAAATCAGCCAGCAAACTCCTGTTTTCAAGGACTTTCTGAAGCTTGTCTCCCTTCAGGATACAGGTGTATCTGTTTATGAGTGAGAACAGGGGCATGATGAATGGGCAGAGTCCCCTCCAAGGCAAGCCCCTGTCTCCCTGACTCAGGAACAACCAGGTAGGATGTGCCAAACTCAGTTCTCACAACAGTAGAACTATCTATTCACATTACTAGAGGCACCCACCTAACTTGAATGGTCTGTAAATTCAAAAGTGGATATTGATTGAGACTCCAAAATCTCCTTTCAGTCCACATTTCTTATAATACCCGTTCTAGCGAAAACGTCTCTCCTCACAGGAGCTACCCACTCATTCAAGGACCAAAATAATTAACAGAAGCAATTGCTTTTCTTACCAAACCTAGATGCAAACAGAATCATTTGCTCTTGAATCTGTCCCCACACTAAACTGAGTTCTTGGAGGGGAAGGACATGTCTTGGTTGATTTTGTGTCTGCAACACCAAATGAAGTACCTAGAACACAATGGGTCCTCAAAGGGCACAAAGTGAAGTTGCTGACTCTGTCCAGGAGGCCAAGCCTGCAATGAAGAATCAGCAGAGGTATAGCCCTACAGGGCCTCTTTCCTTTTTATTTCTCCAAGAGTCTGAAGTAGGAGAGTTTGTTCAAAGCAGCATTATTCACAATAGCCAAAAGGTGGAAGCAACCAAAATGTTCATCAGGGAATGAGTGGATAAACAAAATGTGGTGTGTACATACAATAGAATATTATTCAGCCTTATAAAGGAAGGAGATTCTGACATGTGCTACAACATGGATGAACTTTGAAGACACTGTGCTAAGTAAAGTGAGCCAGGCACAAAAGGGCAAACACCATATAATTCCACTTATTAGGAGAAGCCTAGAGTAGTCAATTTCATAGAGACAGGAAGTAGAATGGGGACCTATTGTTTAAGGAGTACAGAGTTTTAGTTGTGCAAGGTGAAAAAGTTCTGGAGATGGATGGTTGTGATAGTTGCACAATAATGTGAATGTACTTAATGTCACTGGAACTGTACACTTAAAAATTGTTAAAATATGAATGTTATATTATGTATATTTTACCAGAACAAACAAAAAAAGTGGGAGAGTATGTTTTGTACTTCAGGGACTGGGGGTATCATGCTTTTGTAGCTAGCCATATCTTTTCAAATTCTCCTCCTGGGGTAACAGGAGGTCTGCCATACCTCAGTCCATATCACAAATTGCATTCAGTCCTTCACTCAGTGGACACTGAGTGCCTACTACGTTTTTAAGAACTACAACTACAAAGATAAACTGCACACTCTATGTAAGGGCTGTGTTTCAAGGAGGTTGCCCCCCCAAAGCTGTCCCCCTCAGGGTCTACATGCTGTTGTGTCCCCTTTCAGTTTCTACCAAACAGAGTCACCCTGGCCCCCTCCAGAGAGGGGGAAATTCCCCTCACCTAAAGCTCTATTGCACTGTATCACTGGGCCTGAAGATGCTCTGCTTCCCAAATCCTGCAAGATCCCATTAAAAACAGGCCTTCCACCTCAAGCTGGTAGCTTTTCTCATTCCAGAAGGCTCAGAATGGGTCCATGGGGCCACCCTATGGGCAAACACCTTCTATCTGCCCACAGGACCGGGACTAACCTTGGATGCAAATTTTAACGGGGGTGCCAAAAAACTCAGTAATCGAGGTAAATAATATTTAATGCAATATTTTTAGAAATCTAAATTAATGCAAAAAATACTAAAATATCAAAATTTTAAACAAAGACAGGGTCAGTAATAGTGCCATGCTAAGCCACCTTAAAGCCTGAGGTCAAAGAGCAAATCAGGAATATTGATCCTGTCTGTATTTAAAAATTTTAATAATTTGTTCATCATGCCTTTGCATTGATTTTTATGTTTTTAAATACAGCATTACAATGTTATTTTTCTCAATTACTGAGTTTTTGGCACCTCTTTAAATTTTGTGCTCGAGATGTGTGCCTCACTGCCTCACCTTAGCCTTAGTCCTGCTTCTTCACATTAACTTCTGTACCTTCAGCAGCCTTACCCACAACCTCCTCTCAGACCTGCAGCAGCTCCTTCCAGATACTTAGGGGCCTGCCTGTTCATCAGAGAGACTGCAGCCCAAATCAGCCCAGCTCACCCCTTTGGGGGCAGGGAAGTGGGGGCATCTCTCCCACTAGCATGCAAGCACTTGGGAACAGATCTGTGCTTTCCTCATTAACATCTGTATCCCTAGCACCCAGCACAGCACTTAGAACAGGGTAGGGTCTTGAGAAGTGTTGTCAAGCTCAATTTAATTCCTATAAGAGCGTCAGGGAAAATATACAAACAAGTACTTTCACCTGCACGTTCTCTCATTTGCCTCATGGTAAGTTTCATGGAAGCTTAATAGTTTTGTTTTGCTTTGCTTTTTTTCAATTCAGGCTTCTTCTGAGGTTAAGCTGCTTTTTAATCAAATACATTTCCCTTGCATCCTCATATCTTCTCTATCGAGCAGGTCACAGACTTTCGCCTGTTATTTCCTTTATTTTCAGCTTTACCTTCTAAGCCTTCAGTGTGGAGTTATCTCCCATGGGTAATTTTCAGCTATTCTGTGCGTTCAAACAAATCCCCACCGCAACCCCCAACAACTTCTCATAGGCACTTCATCATTCACTATTCTATTTCTTTAATTGGATTCCAATGTGTCCCACTACACCCAGATTTACTTGAAAATTCCTCATCCCATGTTGAAATTGCAAATTGAAATGACACACACCTTACAGAAGGAAGAAGAAACAGGAAACAGGTCAAGAAAATTACAAAGGGCAGAAAGAGAACCAAAAAAAGAAAGGGGTCAGAGATGACCCTCTGCTCAATTCTGGGAAATCTCTGCACTAGGAAAATGTTCCAGAAAGCCCACCTTGCCAAGGGGGCCTCTGGGCTTGCCCTAGCTGGCCCAGCTACAATAATCAGAGAACACTCCCACTGAACACTGTCATGGCAAGAAAATATCTTCCCTTACAAAATAGCCTTGATTGCCAGGAGCTACTACCTCCACACTGGGAAGTGGACATCAACCATGACCAGCTTTCTCAAAAAGTAAGCACAAGGGTGTACATCCTCCTGTAGCAATGTGGTCCACACGGTCTGTCACAGGTTGGGTTCTCCAGAAGCAGATGCTGGGGCAAAAGTTGTTTATTAGGGTTTAACACTTACAAAAGGAAAGGAGGAAGATGCAGTATTGGGCAGAGGAAAAAGCCGAACTGCAATGCAGGTGGGTATCAAGTTCTTCCTGTTGGGGTGCCCGTGTCAGGCCAAGATTGCTTAATATCCCTTTATATGATCACCTCTCACAGTCGCCAAATATAGCCTGCCTCAGGAAGATGGCTGTCTGCAGTGGCAGCCGCTGAAGGAGCTGACAGACTGAGGCAAGTCCTTCCTTGAAGGGGATCTGAGTGCTACATCTCCATGGTACCACACAGTGTAATTACAGACATGAGTTTTAACAGTCAATGGGTTGGGTTTGATATGGAATTTAAACCCCTTAGGGCTTTAAACTCCTGGAACATCCCTTCCTTTTCTAGAGGACCATTATAAGGTCAGAGACTAGGGGGAAATGGGAGATGAACTTCAGAGAATATAGGTAAGCAGATTAGGGGAGAGGGGACTTCCAACTTGAGAAAAATAATTCCTTGAGCAGTACTGAACACATGTCTGGACTAGATAGATCTGTCCACAACCTCATCTTCTGTACCACAGAAAATTAGGTTCTCAGGATTTATGCTATCATGAACAGTTCATGATATTTCTGACCAGTGGCTCAGTCAAGTCCAGGTCCAAAACACGTTTGAGGATGTTCTGAAGATAAACAGTGGGGCCTCAGGGCCTAAAGGTCATGTTGGAACCCGTTCATCTGTTATTGTCAGGCCAAGGGCATGTTCCAAATGGCTTCATTGGGTATTAGAAGGTATTATCATCTTCAAGGCTGTCTTTTATTCATCTCCCTCGCTAATCTAGATTAAGCTGTAGAAGCCCTAGCAGTTCTACTTCAACCTGAACACTAGGGAATCATTGAAGTAAAAACCCCCTATGATGGCAACGAAATCAAGGTATCAGGATCCTACCATGGACAGTACCTCTGTATTTCTTTTCAATTAAGAGTCAACACCTCCCAGTATTCCAGATTCTGGTATGCAGAGGTAGCTGGAGTATGTTATGGTGGGGTCTGTACCTCAATGGCAGCCTTAATCTTCAAATGCATAAAGGGTTTCTCAGAAATGGAAAGGTCATGGGTCTCAAACTAGGAACTGCTCAAGTGTAAACAATCTGTAGAGGTGTCTCAGCTGTTCACTCTGATTCCCCTCCCCTTTGTAATGTCCCATTTCTCCTAGCAACCCAACCACTATCCATCAAACAGGGCTACAATGTGAGTGACTAAGCCTCCTGGATCTGTAAGCTCAGTCTATCATCCACCTACATGGGAGCAGGTTTGAGCTGAGAGGATGAGAGGACTGGGATTTGGGTCACAAAACCATCTCAATTGTGAGTATAACAGGACCATTTCATGGCCATTTTGCAATGTTATATTAAAAAAAACTTCCAATCTGCAATTCACAAAAGTATATACAGTGAAAAATAACATAAGTCTTTACCTTGCTCATTACTATATCACTCACTACTATGCTCTCTTCATAAATCATACCAGGACTCTTCAGCCTCCTTCTAATCTCCCCATCCTTTACCCTAATCAGCACAACAAAGGCCAGAAGTTAGGCAGATGATTGCAGGATCCTCCAGGAAAGCTTTAGATCAAGACTGTGAATACTAGACACTATATTATTTTTGTCTCTGTCATGTACCTGATGCCTCTGAATCTATTTCAAGGTAATCACATACACATAGGGATACAGGATACAGGCCAAATGCTGAGTAGGAAGCAGTGTAGGTTTCCCCTCCATCCTGGTTCTTGAGAATGTATAACTGGGTCCCAAGTCATATCTCCATCCTGCACTCAACTTCAACACATATTTAGGGATAGGTTTCCTAAATTAAACTATGATCTGGTATCTCTGCCCTCCCTGACTGTGGGCTAGTGTTTCCGAACTTTCCTGATGATAAGAATCACCTGGGACACTTGTTAAAACTGTGAATCCCAGCTCTATCCCAGACCCACTTCCTGACAATCATCCATGGAAGGGCCTGGGGAGCTATATGATTAAGAAGTACCCCGGGGGATTCTTAACAATCAGGTAAACTGGAAAACATTGGTAATGCCTAGACCCTGCCCTCAGAAATTCCAGGGCAGAATTTCTCAACTTTGGTATTATTGGCATTTTGGACTGGATAATAATTTTTTTTGAGGGGCTATCCTGTGCACTGGAAGAAGTTTATTAGCATCCCTGGCTTCTACCCACTAGATGCCAATAGCACCCACAACCCAGTTGTAACAATCAAAACTGTCCCCAGACATTGGCCAATGTGGGGAACGGAAGAGGCAAAATCAGCATGGTTGAAACCCACTGGTCTAGGGTGTGGCCCGAGCACTGTGGAGTTTCATTAAAGCTCTCCAGATGATTTCATGTGCAGCTAAGGTGCTTAGACTAGAGCTTCTCAAACCTTCATGTGCAAGGGAATCACCTGAGGAGCTTGTGGAAATGCAGATTCTGATTCTGGGTCTAGGTGGGGTCTGAGACTCTGCATTTCTAACAAGCCTCCAGGGGTTGCTGATGAGAAGGAAAGCTGAAGATCATTCTTTAATTGGGCCAGTCATAAGGGTCCTTTTATCCAACTCTTGTTATAGCAAATCAGTTTTCCCCTAAGTCAGCAAAGAAGAGATCACCATATGGCAAGAGTTGAACTTGCTAACATGGTTCATGTGGGTAGGATACAGGAAGGCTACGTAAAGGAAGTCTCAGTTTGTAGAAGATACATTTCCCACTATTCTGTCTCCTGGAAAATGATTTCTAGGAAAAGCCACCTGCATGGATCCCCTAAATACCACAATTCTAGCCTGGGGGTGCACAAATCACCCAATCATATGAGGTATCTCCAGCACTGGCAAGAAACACCCAACTCCCTCCAGGGGAAAGACAGAAGGAGTGAGCACAGCCATAGGTGAATCTGATGCTACATGTATAAACTGAGACAAAAGCAGTTCTCTGTCCCTATAGCCTGAACTTCTGCCTTCCAGAACCCCTCCAGCCACACAGGTCTCAAGCCTAAGCCTTGTCCCCCAGCAACAAGGCCTTTTCTGGCTTTTTTTTTTTTTTCTTTTTTGCTGCTGTGATTCTGTTTTTCTTTGTTGTTGATTCATTTTTATTTTTTCTATTATATTTTCTATTTTTCTCATTTTAATTTATTTTTTATTCTCTGTTATTGTTCTGCTCTTTTTCGTTTGTTGCCTTCTTTTTTTTTTTTTTTTTTTTGCCACACCACACAGCTTGTGGGGTCATGATTCCAAGGCTGGGGGTTGGGCCTGAGCTCCTGTGCTGGGAGTGCTGAGTCCAAACCACTGGACTAACAACAGAAAACCTCAGACCCCCAGGAATATTTATCAGTGTGAGCTCTCCCAGAGGTCCTCATCTTAGCACCAAGATCCAGCTCCACCCAACTGCCTGCAAACTCCAGTCCTGGATGCCTCCGGCCAAACAACCAGCAAGACAGGAACCCAGCCCCACCCCTCAAAAACAAAAGAGATGACAAAAAATATGTCACACACGAAGGAGCAAGGTAAAAACCTAAAAGACCAAATAAATGAAGAGGAAATAGGCAACCTACCTGAAAAAGAATTCAGAGTAATGATAGGAAAGATGATCCAAAACCTCAGAAATAGAATGGAGACATGGATGGAGAAAATAAATGTTTAACAAGGACCTAGAAGAACTAAAGAGCAAACAGTGATGAATAACACAATAATTGAAATGAAGAAAACACTAGAAGGAATCAATAATAGAATAACAGAAGCAGAAGAAATAATAAGTGAGCTGGAAGATAAAATGGTGGAAATAACTGCCAAGGAGCAGAATAAAAAAAAAAAAAAAGAATGAAAAGAAAAGACAGTCTCAGAGACCTCTGAGATATTAAATGCACCAACATTCAAACTGTAGGGGTCCCAGAAGAAGAAGAGAAACAGAAAGGGTCTGAGAAAATATTTGAAGAGTTTATAGTCAAAAACTTCCTTAACATGGGAAAGGAAATAGCCACCTACATCCAGGAAGCACAGAGAGCCCCATACAGAATAAACCCAAGGAGAAACATGCTGAGAAACATATTAATCAAACTAACAAAAATTAACTTCAAAGAAAAAATATTAAAAGCAGCAAGGGAAAAGCAACAAATAAAATACAAGGGAATCCCCATAAGTTTATCAGCTGACTTTTTAGCAGAAACTCTGCAGGCCAAAAGGGAGTGGCAGGACATAACTAAAGTGATGAAAGGGGAAAACCTACAACCAAGATTACTCTACCAAGCAAGATCTCATTCAGATTCGACAGAGAAATCAAAAGCTTTACTACAGACAAGCAAAAGCTAAGAGAATTCAGCACCACCAAACCAGCTTTACAACAAATGCTAAAGGAACTTCTCTAGGTGGAAAACAAAAGAGAAGAAAAAGACCCACAAAAACAAACCCAAAACAATTAAAAAATGGTAATAGGAACATATATATATCGATAATTACCTTGAATATAAATGAATTAAATGCTCCAACCAAAAGACACAGACTGTCTGAATGGGTACAAAAACAAGGTCTGTATATATGCTGCCTACAAGAGACCCATTTCAGACTTAGGGACACATACAGACTGAAAGTGAGGGGATGGAAAAAGATATTCCATGCAACTGGAAATCAAAAGAAAGCTGGAGTAGAAATACTCATATAAGATAAAATAGACTTTAAAACAAAGATTATTACAAGAGACAAGGAAGGACAATACATAATGATTAAGGGATCAATCCAAGAAGAAGATATAACAATTATAAATATTTATGCACCCAACATAGGAGCACATCAATACATAAGGGAAATGCTAACAGCCATAAAAGGGGAAATCAACAGTAACACAGTAATAATGGGGGACTTTAACATCTCACTTACACCAATGGACAGATCATCCAGACAGGAAATTAATAGGGAAACACAAGCTTTAAATGACACATTAGACCAGATACAGTTAATTGATATTTATAGGACATTCCACCTGAAAGCAGCAGAATACATTTTCTTCTCAAGTGCACACAAAACATTCTCCAGGATAGATCATGTCTTGGGTCACAAATCAAGCCTCGGTAAATTTAAGAAAATTGAAGTTTTATCAAGCATCTTTTCTGACCACAATGGTATGAGATTAGAAATCAATTACAGGAAAAAACTGTAAAAATCACAAACACATGGAGGCTAAACAATTTGCTACTAAGTAACCAAGAAATCACCAAAGAAATCAAAGAGGAAACCAAAAACTACATAGAAAAAAATGACAATGAAAACACAATGAGCCAAAACCTATGGGATATAGCAAAAGCAGTTCTAAGAGGGAGGTTTATAGCAATTCAATCTCACTGAAAGTAACAAGAAAAATCTCAAATAAACAATCTAAACTTATACCTAAAACAACTAGAGAAAGAAGAACAAAAAACCAAAAAACAAAAAACCCCACAAAGTTAGTAGATGGAAAGAAATCATAAAGATCAGAGCAGAACTATGGTGGGAATGTAAATTGATACAGCCACTATGGAGAACAACATGGAGGTTCCTTAAAAAACTAAAAATAGAACTACCATATGACCCAGCAATCCCACTACTGGGCATTTACTCTGAGAAAACCATAATTCAAAGGGACACGTGTACCCCAATGTTCATTGCAACACTATTTACAATAGCCAGGACATGGAAGCAAACTAAATGTCCATTGACAGATGAATGGGTAAAGAAGATGTGGTACATATATACAATGGAATATTACTCAGCCATAAAAAGGAACAAAATTGGGTCATTTGTAGAGATGTTGATGGAAATAGAGCCTGTCATACAGAGTGAATTAAGTCAGAAAGAGAAAAACAAATATTGTATATTAATGCATATATGTGGAATCTAGAAAAACATACAGATGAACCTATTTGTAGGGCAGGAATAGAAATGCAGATGTAGAGAATGTACATGTGGACACAGGGAAGGAAGGGAGGTGGGATGAATTGAGCTATTAGGATTGACATATATACACTACCATGTGTAAAATAGATAGCTAGTGGGAACATGCTGTATAGCACAGGGAGCTCAGCTTGGTGCTCTGTGATGACCTAGATGAGTGGGATGTTGAGGGGAGGTCCAAGATGGAGGGGATATATGTATACCTATAGCTGATTCACTTCATTGTACAGCAGAAACTAACCCAATATTGTAAAGCAATTATATTCCAATTAAAAAAACAAGAGAGAGAGAGAGAGAGAGAGTGGCAGAACAGAGACAGAAAGGAAGCTGGGAGCAGTAAGTTCAAAGCAAAATGTCTGAATTTCCCTGCCTTACCTGTTAGATGTGGGCTCTGGCCTAGCAAGGTGCTAGGATTCTGCAAGCCTGGAATTTTTCACTTAAAGTTTCAGGAAATCCAAGAGTATGCAATGCCTAAAATTTTGCAATAAAGCCAAGCTCCAAAAACCAGGAAGAGTTAAAAATTTTTAGTAAATTAGCACAAGAAAGGTGCTTCCTTAACATAATAAACCAAGAGCAGCCTAAGTCATTCTTATCAGTGAAGCACTAAAGACATCCTCATTAAAGTGAGGAATGAAATGACGATGTCCACTACCAGCACCATTATTTATCTTTATTATTTATGATTATTATTCAAATAATTCTAGCCAGTGATAGGGAAAGAAGAAAAGAAACTGTATGAATAGTAGAGGAAACAGAAAACATGGTTATCTACTGGAAACCCCAAAAGAATTAACTGAAAACTTTTTGATCTAAAAGTGTTTAGCAAGCTGGCTAATTACAAAATGAAAACCCAGAAATTAATAACTTTCCTATTCATGATAAGTATGAGAAAATAGACTATAATAACTTACATTCTTTACCAACCCTCTATAACAAAATATTCATGATGGTTTTAAAGGTATTCCATAATTCTTTGATATCTCTTCTCTCAAGAGATGAGGCTTAATTCCACTCCCTTTGTCTTCCAACTTGGGATCTCTCTCTCTCTCTCTCTCTGCCTATGGACCTGCCCACATGGCAAGGAACTAACGCCTGCCAGCAGCCACATGAGAACTCGGAAGCTGCTCCCCCCCAAGTTGAATGATGAAATGACCACAACCCCATTCAACAGCTAGACTGCAGCCTCTTGAGAAAGCCTGAACCAGAAACACCCAACTAAACTGCTCCCAGATTCCTGGCCCACAGAAAATGTAAGATAAATAATGTGTTAAGGTGCCACATTTGGGGTAATTTACCACACAGCAATAGATAACTAATACAGGATTCTTTGTCACTCAAGCAACCAAGGGTCTCAGCTTGGGTGGTGCTAATCAGAGTAATGGATAGACAAACAATTAAAATAAATCTAGAAATACTAGTTTGGGTGACATTAAAAGGACTTGTACCTACCCTAGTAAAGGCAGAATAGAAAAGGAGAATGGGGAGTGAAGTACAGCTGGCATGATGGGTAAGATAGATCTGATGTGATGTTCCCCTTGCACCACTTTATGAGCCTTCAGGAAAGATTTTAATTGCTTTTCAATGTTTCTGAATATCGCCCTTGGGTTCTGCTCAATGTGGCATTGCTGAGACCTGTCCTGTGGTGATTCAGCTGTATTTGCATATCAACAGTACCAATAGTAACCAGTTAGAAATGTAATGGAATAATGGGGGGAAAATATTCCATTTATAATATTAACCAAAAATTTTTAAATGTCCAGGAATACAGCAAACATGCAGAATTAATATGACATGAGGGACTTCCCTGGTGGTCCAATGATTAAGACTTTGTGCTCCCAATGTAGGGGGCCCAGTTCGATCCCGGAACTAGATCCTGCATACCACAACTAAGAGCCCGCATGCCACAACTAAAGATCTCTCATGCAACAACGAAGATCCCGTGCGCCACAACTAAGACCCGGCGTAGCTAAATAAATATAAATAAATAAATATTAAAAATATGACATAACAGATAAATTGTTACTATGGGACATACAGGCAGATTTGAATAAAGGACAGCAATTCATTCGTTCAGTCAACAGACCGTTGGTTGAAAAATTATCAACAGAAAATAAAGGGGAAGGAATTTCAATGGTCATATGGTTTAAATATTAATATATATTGTAAAACGTGATAAGCAAACATTCTAAAAGCTATCTCCATCTAAACCAAGCCACACATGTTGGCATTAGAACTCTTCTTCAGTAGGAAACTCTTTTCTTAAACAAAATTTTTGAAGAAACATTACTATGGCACTATGGTGTTCTGGGGCAGATTATTCTCAAAATATTTCATTATACTTACAGTTCCATTTTGAATGTCTTTCCTGAATTTAATCATAATGCCTTTTCATTTATAATCTCTCTTATTTCACAAATCATCTAAAAAATGCCTTTTTCTACAAAAAAAAATGCAGAAATTATCATGATACTAAAGATAAAATTTCCAAGACCTCATATTATATCTGTATATTGAGAATTAGAGTGTAAACTGATTTCCTTTCTCTGAACTATCCTGTTGACCAGTTCATGTGGCCTGTAGAGAGAAGCAGATTGTCAGCATGTTGCTTACTTAAAACATCTTTTAAACTGTTAATTTTAAATTTTATGTTATACAAATATGAAATTAAGTAACTCAAAACTGAGTCAGAAAAAATCACTGTAATTATTTATATGTGCCATATAGCTCTCCTATGGCAGTGGGTACTATTATTATTCTCCTAAACAGGGAAACTAAGGCCAAGGGCACCACTGAATACATTGCTAATAAGTGGCAGAGCTGAGATTAAAACCCCAGGCGTCTGGCTCCTATCTTCTTAACCACTATGTAATCTCAGTGTTCAACAGTAGAAAATGAGATGCAACCATTGAAAATAATTCATAAGAGCTACTTGAAAACTGGCCTTCAGAAGCAGTAAAGGGGCCACATGATCTGGCAGGACCCACTTTACCCAGAGAAGCTCTGCTTCCCATGTTATATACTGGGATCCCACAAAATATTTCATTTGTAAGAATGATTATATTAAGGATGGAGAGGTTGAAACTTGGGTTGTAGAGTAATAGCTAATGACGTGACGAAATGTGGAGGGAAAAACAATTTTGAAAACAATATAGATAGTAAGACTCCAATTTGTAAAAAAGACACACACATGGCTTGAAAAAACTTTAAATGATAACAGTGGTTATATCTAGATTATGGAAATGCAAGGATTTTTTTCTCTGACTTTTCCTGCATATTTTTAATTTTCTGCAATGGATATCTTTAATTTTAAAAAATTTAAAATGCTATAAAATGCTCAACATCATTAGTCATTAGGGAAATGCAAATTGAAACCACTATGAGATAGCGTTTCATACCCACTAATGGTTATAATGAAAAAGACTGGCAATAATAAATGTTGGTGAGGATGTGGGAAACCAGGAATCCTAATTCACCAATGGTGGGTACATAAAATAGCACAGCCACTTTAGAAATAGTTTGGCAATTCCTTAAAAAGTTAAACATAAATTTGCCATATGATCCAGCAATTCCACTCTCAGGTATCTACCCAAGAGAGATGAAAACAGAGCTGTGTATGTCTTTAGATCTGAAGTGAATCTCTTCTAGGCAACATATATATGGGTCTTTTTTTTTATTCATTCAGCCACTCTATATCTTTTAATTAGAGCACTTAGTCCATTTGCATTTAAAGTAATTATTGATAGGTAGGTACTTGTTGTCATGTGGTTAATTGATTTGGAGTTATTTTATAGTTCTTTTTTGTTCCTTCTTTTGTTCTCTTCTCTTGTGATTTGATGACTATCTTTAGTGTTATGTTTGGATTCCTTTCTCTTTTTGTGTGTAAATCTATTATAGATTTTTGGTTTGTGGTTACCATGAGTTTCATATATAGAAATAGATATACATATACATATAGATGATATAGATATAGATAGCAATAAATATATGATTGTTTTAAGTTGTTGATTTCTTAAATTTCAAATACATTTTAACAACCCTGCATTTTTACTCCCCACCCCAATGCTTAATGTTTTTGAAGTCTTATTTTATATCTTTTTGTTTTGTGTATCCCTTAACAATTTATTGTGTATACAGATGATTTTATTACCTTTGTCCTTTAGCCTTCCTATTAGCTTTATAAGTGGTCAATCTACTATCACTGTATTTACTATATATTTTCCTTTACCAGTGAAGTTTTATCTTTCATAATGTTTATAATTCTAGTTATGGCCTTTTCTTTTCCACTTAGAGAAATCCCTTTAATAGTTATTATAAAGCCAGTTTAGTGATGCTGAACTCTTTTAGCTTTTGCTTGTCTGTAAATCTCTTTATCTCTCCTTCAGTATGAATGATGACGTTGCCAGGTAGAGTATTCCTCATTGTAGGATTTTTTCCTTTCGTTATTTTGAATATATCATGCCATTCCTTTCTGGCCTGCTAAGTTTCTGCTGAAAAGTCAGCTGGTTATCTTATGGGAGTTTCCTTGAATGTAACAGGTTGCTTTTCTCTTACTGCTTTAAAGATTCTCTCTTTCTCTTTAACGTTTGCCATTTTAATTATAATATGTCTTGGCATGGACCTCTTTGAGTTCTTGTTTGGGACTCTCTGAGCTTCCTGGACCTGGAAGCCTGTTTCATTTCCCAAGTTAGGAAAGTTTTCAGCTATTATTTCTTCAAATAAGTCCTCTGTCCTTTCTCTCTCTCTTCTTCTGGGACCCCTATAATCCAAATATTAGTATGCTTGATGTTCTCCTAGATGTCTATTAAAATATCCTCAGTTTTTAAAATTCTTTTTCTTTTTTTCTGTTCATCTCAGGTGATTTCCACTAGTCTGTCTTCCAGATCACTGATCCATTCCTCTGTATCATCTATCTACTGTTGATTCCTCCTACTGTATTTTTTATTACATTTATTGTATCATTCACCTCCGTTTAGTTCTTCTTTATATTTTCTAACTCTTGTTACAGTTTTCACTATGTTCATCCATTCTCTCCCAAGTTTGTTGAGCATTGTTAGATCACTACATTGAATTCTCCATCAGGTAGATTGCTTATCTCCACTTCATTTAGTTCCTTTTCTTAGGTTTTGTTGTATTCCTCCATTTGGAATATATTACCCTGTCTTCTCATTTTGCCCAATTCTTGTGTTTATTTCTATGTGTTAGGTAGGTTTTTTACATTTTGCATTCTTGGAAAAGTGACCTTATGTAGAAAATGTCCTGTGGGACCCAGAAGCACACTCTCCTCTCATCACCAAAGCTGTACACTCTAAGGGTGCCCCTTACACGAGCTGTGTGTGCCCTTCTGTTGTGCCACATCGATTATTGTGTGCTGGCTGGTAGTTGGGGCAGCCCCCTGCCTTGTTGGCTACTAGGCCCTGGCTGTGCAGTAGCTGCTGGTCCATGGCAGGACAGGGTAGGCTTCCTGTGTGGTTGGCTGCAGGAGGATGTGTGGGGCTGCTGCTGGCCTGCTGGTGGGTGAAGTCATCTCCCAGGTGGCTGTCTGCATAGCCAGGGGGGCTCAGGGCTGGTGCCAGCCCACTGGTAGTCTGGTAAGCAACCAGCATTGTTTTAGGCTAGAGGGAGGATTCTTAAATGGCACTTGCCAGTGCCAGTGTTTTCACAGAACAAACCCCAAAATGGCTGCCACAAGCATCTTCATCCCCAGGGTAGTCCAAGTTGCCTCCTGCCTCTCTGGAAGGCTTTCCAAAATCAACAACAGGGTCTGACCCTGGATAATTTCAAACTACTGCCTCTGCACTGGGACTCAGCATGTGAGATTTTTTACATGCCCTTTAACAGCAGAGTATCTCTTTCATATAGCCCTTCAGCTCTCCCAAATATCAGCCCTGCTGATTTTCAAAGCCAGTTGTTCTGGGGGCTCATATTCCCAGTACAGGACTTCAGGGCCTAGGAGTCTGATGTGAGACTTGGACCACTCTCTCCTAGGAGAGGACCTCTATGATTGTGATAGCCCTCTCATTTGTAGGTTGCCAACCTAGGGGGTGAGTTCTAATTATACCATATGTCCACACCTCCTGCGCATCTCATTGTGACCATTCCTTATGTCTTCAGTTGTGGAAAATCTTTTCTAGTAGTCTTCAGATAGTTCTCATAGGTAGTTGCCCTGTAAGTAGTTGTAATTTTGGTGTGTCCATGGGAGGAGGTAAATTCAGGGTCTTCCTATTGCACCATCTTGGCCACCCCTCCTTGAGACATTATCTCTTACCAAAGATATCCCAGATGTCAGGTGAGATCTCTCTGTCTCTGGAGATCTAGGTGAGATTTCCTAGCCCCTTGTATTAGTTTGCTAGGGCTGCCACAACAAAATGCCACAGACTGGGCTCCTAAAACAACAGAAATTTCTCTCTCACAGTTCTGGAAGCTGGATGTCCAAGATCAATGTGCCAGTACAGTTGGTTTCTCCTGAGGCTTCTCTCCTTGACTTTGTCCTCACATGGCTTTTTCTCTGTGCACACTCATTCCTGCTGTCTCTCTCTTCCTCTTTTTACAAGGACAAGAGTCCTATTGGATTAGGACCCCACCCTTATGACCTCATTTAACCTAATTCCCTCTTTAAAGGCCCTATCTCCAAATATAGTCACATTTTAAGGTACTACGGGTTAGGACTTCGACATGTGAATTTGGGAGGAGGGGACACAATTCAGTCCATAACACCCCTCATTCCACATCCTATGTATTTTGCATGTTATTGGTACATAATGGCATTTGTGACTTCATTACTCAAACAAATCCTAATGATGTTGATATTAGTGTGGGTGAATATTTAACAGCATGAAACTGAAGTGATGACGTTGCTAATAAAGTCAGAGTCACTAAAATACTTGAAAAGCATCAGCTGGGGTGGAAAAGGGTACACTGTTGATGAGAGGCTTAGGAACATAAAGTAGAAACATCTGGGAGAGAAAGTTAAGTGCTATAAGCTATAGTCCTTAGGTGTGTGTTTTAGCTATAATCAATGATACAATTTAGTCCTGAAGTCATTGATTATAACGGTGGGGGGGGGGGATAATCTGAAATTGGAGAGAGACAGCCAGAAAGAGGGGAACTGACAAAGAAAAGATGCTACCAGGTGGCTGCATGCCCCAGTTATCCATTGAGGCCCAAAGGAAATGAATTTTGACTCACTGCATTCAGTGACTTATAAGCAGGAAAATAATTATAATGAAAAACCAAAGTGCAGGGTTTTTTTTTTTAAGAATACATACAGGAATCCCATGGAGTACAGAGAAACAGGGCCTCCCATTCTTAGCCTTCAGCTAAAATCAGCTAGCATTTATTGATCACCCCAACTATATACCAGACATTGTACTAAACTGGAAACAATACAAATTTCCTTTAACAGGAGAATAGATAAACAAACTATACTGTACCCATAGACTGGCATATTACTCAGCCAAAAAAAAAAAAAAAAGAAATGAACTATTTTTACACACAACAACTTGGATGGACCTCAAAGACATTATGCTGAATGAAAGAAGCCAGTCCCAATGATTGAGTATTCTTTGACTCCACTTCTCTGACATTCTCAGAAAGACAAAACTGTGGTGATGAGAGTGTATCAGTGCTTAACAGGGGTTAGGAGTCGGGCATGGTGTGATGATAAAGAGGTGACTGCTGAAAGTGTTCTTTATTTCCATGATAGTAGTGGTTACACAAATCTATACATGTATTAAAACTCATAGAAGTGTATACCCTCAGAAAGTCAATCTTACTATATATTAATTTTAAAGTTTTTTAACTCATCAACATAAACAATTCAAAAATACACACATACACAAAATGTATATATTATGTGATTCGACGTGATGTTTTTCCAATCCATAGGGTTCCTCAGAGTTGCCCAAAGGGCTGGAGAAGAGGAATGGTGGAGGCAAAGGCTGACAGAGCTTCCCACCCACCTCTAGCTCTAGTGTAGCTAGAATGCTACACTCTGATCATTTTTTTGTATTTAGGTGTCAAGGGACATGTCATTTGGAAGGGGAAAAACTTTGAACCATTGATAAAATAAAACCTAATAATTGTTAACATTTATCAAGAGCTTACTGTGGGAGGAGCTTCAAGATGGCAGAAGAGTAAGACGTGGAGATCACCTTTCTCCCCACAAATACATCAGAAATACATCTACATGAGGAACAACCCCTACAGAACACCTACTGAACGCTGGCAGAAGACCTCAGACTTCCCAAAAGGCAAGAAACTCACCACGTACCTGGGTAGGGCAAAAGAAAAAAGAAAAAACAGAGACAAAAGAATAGGGACAGGACCTGCAACAGTGGGAGGGAGCTGTGAAGGAGGAAAGGTTTCCACACACTAGGAAGCCCCTTCGTTGGCGGAGACTGCAGGTGGCAGAGGGGGGAAACTTCGGAGCCACGGAGGAGAGCACATAAACAGGGGTGCGGAGGGAAAAACAGAAAGATTCCTGCACAGAGGATTGGTGCCGACCAGCACTCACCAGCCTGAGAGGCTTGTCTGCTCACCCCCTGGGACGGGTGGGGGCTGGGAGATGATGATCAGGTTTTGGAGGTCAGATCCCAAGGAGAGGACTGGGGTTGGCTGCGTGAACACAGCCTGAAGGGGGCTAGTGCACTACAGCTAGTTGGGAGGGAGTCTGGGAAAATGTCTGGAGCTGCCGAAGAGGCAAGAGACTTCTTCTTGCCTCTTTGTTTCCTGGTGCGTGAGGAGAGGGGATTAAGAGCGATGCTTAAAGGAGCTCCAGAGAAGGGCGTGAGCCACAGCTATCAGCACGGACCCCAGAGACGGACATGAGATGCTAAGGCTGCTGCTGCAGCCACCAAGAATCATGTGTGCAAGCACAGGTCACTATCCACACCTCCACTCCCGGGAGCCTGTGCAGCCTGCCACCGCCAGGGTCCCGTGAACCAGGGACAACTTCCCTGGGAGAACACACAGCACCCCTCAGGCTAGTGCAACATCACGCCAGCCTCTGCCCCTGCAGGCTTGCCCCGCATTCCATACCCCTCTGCCCCCCCGCCCCCCGGCCAGAGTGAGCCAGAGCCACCAAATCAGCTGCTCCTTTAACCTCGACCTGTCTGAGCGAAGAACAGATGCCCTCAGGCGACCTACACGCAGAGGCAGAGCCAAATCCAAAGCTGAACCCAGGAGCTGTGCGAACAAAGAAGAGAAAGGGAAATCTCTCCCAGCAGCTTAAGGAGCAGCGGATTAAATCTCCACACTCAACATGATGTACCCTGCATCTGTGGAATACCTGAACAGACAACAAATGATCCCAAATTGAGGAGGTGGACTTTGGGAGCAAAGATATATATTTTTTTCCCTTTTTCTTTTTTTCTGAGTGTGTATGTGTATGCTTATGTGTGTGATTTTGTCTGCATAGCTTTCTTTTACAATTTGTCCTGGGTTCTGTCTGTCCGTTTTTCTGTTGTTGTTGTTGTTTTTTATTTATTTTTTGGATAGTTTTTAGCTCTTGTTATGATTGGTGGATTTATTTTTTGGTATGGTTGCTCTCTTCTTTTTTTCGTTCTTTCTTTTCCTTATTACTTAAAAAAATTTTTTTCATAATTATTTTTTATTTTAATAACATTATTTTATTTTATTTTACTTTATTTTATTTTATCTTATCTAATTATTTCTTTCTTTTTTTTTCTCCCTTTTATTCTGAGCCGTGTGGATGACAGGCTCTTGGTGCTCCAGCCAGGTGTCAGGGCTGTGCCTCTGTGGTGGGAGAGCTAAGTTCAGGACATTGGTCCACAAGAGACCTCCCAGCTCCACGTAATATCAAATGGCGAAAATCTCTCAGAGATCTCCATCTCAATGCCAAGACCCAGCTGCACTCAACGAACAACAAACTACAGTGCTGGACAGGTTATGCCAAACAACTAGCAAGACAGGAACACAACCCCACCCATTAGCAGAGAGGATGCCCTAAATCATGATAAGGCCACAGACACCACAAAACACACCATCAGACGTGGTGCTGCTCACCAGAAAGACAAGATCCAGCCTCATCCACCAGAACACAGGCACTAGTCCCCTCCACCAGGAAGCCTACACAACCCACTGAACCAACCTTAGCCACTGGGGGCAGACACCAAAAGCAACAGGAACTACGAACCTGCAGCCTGTGAAAAGGAGACCCCAAATACAGTAAGTTAAGCAAAATAAGAAGACAGAGAAACACACAGCAGATGAAGGAGCAAGGTAAAAACCCACCAGAACAAACAAATGAAGAGGAAATAAGCAGTCTACCTGAAAAACACTTCAGAATAATGATAGTAAAGATGATCCAAAATTGTGGAAATACAAGCGAGAAAATAGAAGAAACATTTAACAAGGACCTAGAAGAACTAAAGAGGAAACAAAGAGTGATGAACAACACAATAAATGAAATTAAAAATTCTCTGGAAGGGATCACTAGCAGCATAGCTGAGGCAGAAGAACGGATAAGTGACCTGGAAGATAAAAAGGTGGAAATAACTACAGCAGAGCAGAATAAAGAAAAAAAAATGAAAAGAATTGAGGACAGTATCAGAGACCTCTGGGACAACATTAAACGCACCAACATTCAAATTACAGGGGTCCCAGAAGAAGAAGAGAGAAAGAAAGGGACTGAGAAAATATTTCAAGTGATTATAGTTGAAAACTTCCCTAATATGGGAAAGGCAAATTTTAATCAAGTTCAGGAAGCACAGAGAGTCCCATTAAGGATAAATCCAAGGAGAAACACGTCAAGACACATATTAATCAAACTATCAAAAGTTAAATACAAAGAAAAAATATTAAAAGCAGCAAGGGAAAAAGAACAAATAACATAAAAAGGAATCACTATAAGGTTAATAGCTGATTTTTCAGCAGAAACTCTCCAAACCAGAGGGAGTGGCAGGATATATTTAAAGTGATGAAGGTTGTAGGAAAAAAGAAGGTTGTAGGAAAAACCTACAACCAAGATTACTCTACCCAGCAAGGATCTCATTCAGATTTGATGGAGAAATTAAAACCTTTACAGATGAGCAAAAGCTAAGAGAATTCAGCACCACCAAACCCTCTTTACAACAAATGCTAAAGGAACTTCTTTAGGCAGGAAACACAAGACAAGGAAAAGACCTACAATAACAAACCCAAAACAATTAAGAAATGGTAATAGGAACATACATATCGATAATTATCTTAAATTTAAATGGATTAAATGCTCCAACCAAAAGACATAGACTGGCTGAATGGATAGAAAAACAAGACCCGTATATATACTGTCTACAAGAGCCCCACTTCAGAACTAGGGACACATACAGACTGAAAGTGAGGGGATGGAAAAACATATTCCATGCAACTGGAAATCAAAAGAAAGCTGGAGTAGCAATTCTAAGTATTTTTTTATTTCCTCTTTGATTGCTTCAGTAACCTCTTGGTTATTTAGTAGCATATTGTTTAGCCTCCATGGGTTTGTGTTTTTACAGGTTTTTTTCCTGGCATAGCATTTTGGATCAATCATATCTAGATCTTAAAAGAGCTGGAAGAATCTTCTGACTTCAAGTTACATGTAAAATACCTGACATAATAAACTATTAATAAATATTAATTTATTTTCCCTTGTTTTTTAAGAGACTATTGATGAATTGTGTGTCTTGAATGGCTTGTTCCACTCTAACCCCTGGCAATTTGGAATAGACAGAAAACAAGGGAATAAGTGAACAATTACCACAAAGAAAAGCACTGTCTGTTCACTTGGCTGTCCATGTCCAGCAAGTGAAAGCACACGGTAGTTTTCCCAACAATTTCCAGTAACACAACATTTTTAAAAAGGATCTCTGAAACCCAGATGGTTCTGAAATAGCTGAGCTAAAGCCTAGCATCTATCCTTTTACAGTAACTGCTTGAAAAGAAGTAAAATGCTTACTCAACTTACTTAACTAAAGGCAGGGAAGGAAAAACATGAAAAATAGAAAATACTCGTTTCTTTGAGGGATAGCTCATTCAACCCTCTGGAAATCCTAAAGCTACTCATATGAAACTGAAATTACACAAATCATGTGATGATCTGAAGCCTAGTGGTGCACTGCTTTGCGACCTGTAGTTTGTGAAGACCCCTACACAAACTTTTGAACCCTTAGATGTCGCTAGTGATAACTGGTTCCTCTCTGGAGATGGAAGTGAAAAAAGGCTTCTTAGCAGTGTACTTTCTCTTCCCCTTGTGCCACCACCACCAACAACAACCCTGAGCTTCCAACCCTGAATTCTAATTGATGGGGAAAAGGTCAACAAAAGAGACATTTTCTCCCTAGTTTTATGAGCTGGACAGTATGGTCTTTCTCCTAAGAGGCCTCAAGGCCAACTTCTCCCTTCTCATAGCCCCATCCTCTCCACATTCCATTCATCCATTCTATAAATACTGATTGAGCACCTTCTATGTACCAAGAACTATACTAGCACATAGGGGGACAACAGCAATCAAAAATAAGACACAGTCTCTCCTGTTATGGAACTTAATAGGGAGAAAAATGAAAGCCTTCTTGACATGGGAAAAACCATTGAGCCGTAAATTGCGATTCATTTTACTAGTTATATCTTGCTGATATAACCTCTCCACTACTTTGCAAATAGGACTTTCCACATAGGACCACTACTTTTCAGAACCTTTGTGGAAATGTTTTATTCCCACTCCCCTGGTAGACAGCACAGATTAATATCCTCTCCCTTCATGGAAATCACACTCCCGCATGCAAGCAATGACAAAATTTTGTGGATCTGACTAGGTGCATCCATGAAGCATGGTTGTCCTTTCTCAATGCCTACTATGTATTCAAGCACAGAAATAGGTGCATGAATATATATCCTTAATGAATCCTCATAACAATACTGTTAGGTAGGTACTGTTATCACATTTGAAAGATGAGGAAATTCAGGTTATGAACATATGAGTAAACCTGCTAAAGATCACACAGCAAACAATTAGTAAAGATGACTCAAAGATAAATTAGGAAAAACAATCCCAATTAAAATTGCATCAATAAAATAAAATATCTAGGAATAAATTTGACCAAGGAAGTAGAAGAACTACACACTGAAAACTATAAGGCACTGATGAAAGAAATTGAAGAAGACACAAATAAATGGAGAGATATTCCATGCTCATGGATTGGAAAAATTAGTATTGTTAAAATGGCCATACTACCCAAAGAAATCCACAGATTGAATGCAATCCCTATCAAAATTCCGTTGGTATTTTTCACAGAAATAGAACAGACAATCCTAAAATTTGTATGAAACCACAAAAGACCTGGAATAGCCAAAGCAATCTTGAGAAAGAACAAAGCTGAAGGCATCACACTTCCTGATTTCAAACTATACTACAAAGTTGTAGTAATCAAGACAGTATGATATTGGCATAAAAACAGACACATGGATAAATGGAACAGACTAGAGTGCCCAGAAATAAACCCACACAAATGTGGTCAATTAATTTACAACAAGGAGCCAAGAATATACAATGGGGAAAGAACAGTCTCTTTAATAAATGATTCTGGGAATACTGGATAGCCACATGCAAAAGAATGAAACAGCCACTATCATACATCACATAAAAAATTAACTGAAAATGAATTAAAGACTTGACTGTAAGACATGAAACATAAAACTACTGGATGAAAACACAGGTGGTAAGTTCCTTGACATTGGTCTTGGCAATGATTTTTTTTGGATTTGACACCAAAAGCAAACATAAACAAGTGGGACTACATCAAACTAAAAAGTTTCTGTGAGGAGAGGAAATCATCAACAACATGAAAAGGCAAACTACTGAATGAAAGTAAATATTTATAAATCATATGTCTGATAAGGGGTTAATAGCCAAAACAGATAAAGAATTCATACAACTCAATAGCAAAACAAACAAACAAACAAACAAAAAACTCATTAAAAATGAACAGAGGATCTGAATAGATATTTTTCCAAAGAAAAAATACACATGACAAACAGACAAATGAAAAGGTGCTCAACAGCACGAATCATCAGGGAAATGCAAGTCAAAACCATGACTCACAGCTGTCGGAATGGCTATTATCAAAAAGATAACACATAACAAGTGTTGGTGAGGATGAGGAATAAAAGGAACTCTGGTGCACTGTTGGTGCGAATGTAAATTGGTGCAGCCACTATGGAAAACAGTATGGAGGTTACTCAAAAAATTCAAACTAGAACTGCTATATGATCCAGGAATTTCAATTCTGGGTATTACCTGAAGAAAACAAAAACACCAATTCAAAAATATACATGCACCCCTATGTTCACGGGAGCATTATTTACAATAGCCAAGATGTGGAAGTAAACTAAGTGTCCATCAATGGACAAATGGATAAAGAAAATGTGATATATATCACATTTTCCATTTCCATACTTATAATGGAATATTATTCAGCCATAAAAAAGAAGGAAATCCTGCCATTTGTGACAACATGGATGGACCTTGAGGGTATTATGCTAAGTGAAATAACTCAGGCAGAGAAAGATAAATGACCACATGACCTCATTTATATGTGGAATCTTTAAAAAAAAAAAAAAAAGGAGGCAGAGGCAATAGAGGGAAGGTATTATTAGGCGTTGAAAATAAATCTTGGTCCAAGCTATTAAAAAGTCATCACAAGGCTCTTTCCAGCACAAGTGTCCTTATGGTAGGATGAGCTTTTAAAAAATGGCTGCTGCCAGCATCTATGTTGCCATGGTGAGTCCCAAATGCCGTCTGCCTATCTGGGGAACTCTCCAAGATCAGCAGATCCTCAAGACGGCAGAGGAGTAGGAGGATGTGGAGTTCATCTTTCCCTACAAATGCATCAAGAATACATCTACAAATGGAACAGTTCTCACAGAGCACCTGTTGAACACTAGCAGAAGACCTCAGACAACTAAAAGCACAAGAAGGATCCCCATATAACTGAGTAGGATGAAAGAAAAAAGAGAGAAAAAGAAGAATAACGGAAGCAGGACAGGACTTGTGCCCTGAGAGGGAGCTGAAGGTGAGGAGACCTTCCCACATCTGGGGAAGCCCCCTCACCAGTGGGGAGATCAGCTGGGACAGAAGGGGAGCTTCAGAGGCTCAGAGGAGAGCCCAGCAACTGTGACCCCAGGACAAAGTGAGACTTACACAGATGGCCTGTGCCACAGCCCTGCACTCCCCAGCCTGAGACGGGTGTCCACTGGTGTGCACAGCGGCTGGGTGCTGGAATGTGTGATTTGGAAAGCAGACCCAGCGAGGGGACTGCAGTTGGATGTGAGGAGACAGCCTGGGGGGCTGGGAGTGAGGAACTCTGCAACCAGGAATGCTTGTGGAGGAAGTGCAGACTGCCATAGCCACAAAGCACCATTGTTGAGTGATGCACAAAGGTCAGGGCCGCCATTGCAGCCTCTCTCCTCATGCACAGGCCTGTGCCTCCACGGGCACTAGGGAGGGCTCCTGTCAGAGCCAGCTCTTGCGCCCCCACCATGACCTCTCTCCCCCTCTCCTGGGCAACCCACCCACCCCAATCACCACCTGACAGGCTCGCACATTCCAATCACTTCCCCAGCACCCTCCAACGTAGATGACTCACTCACCTCAACTGCCACCTCAGCCTCATCCTGCCTGATGCGCTTGTGTGTCCAAATCACCACCCTGGAACTGTACTGCCTGGGCAACCCACTCACTCTGATTGCCACCATAGCCCCCTCGCACCTGATGGGCTTGTGTGCTCTGGCAACCTGTAGAGCAGACTCCAGTGGGAGGAAAACACACAGAGGTGGGGCTGAAACAATAGCTGAAGTCCAGGGGCCATGTGACTAAGGAAGAAGAGCTGCAATCTTCTCCTCATGGCTGCACGAACTGCAGAGTTACACCTCCAGTGATGGCTTCCTAAATTCAGCATCTGTGGAACAACTGAACAGACAACAAGTGCACCTGCATCTGAGACAGGTCTGGCTTTAGCAGCTGTGGGCTTTGTGGGCACGTACATGCAGAAGGTGGGCCAGAACAGAGTCCAAGCTTCCTCCATAGCTCCCACAGCGGGTCCAGGTGCATGACTATTGCAGTCCTGGGACCTGACCTCAGTGGATCGGTGCTGGTGGCCTGGTGAAAACAATGCCTGAGAGTCACCAGGGCCAATTGCCAGCATATCCACAGTTCAGGTGGGATTGAGAGCAGTGCCAACAACAGTGTACTTTGTGAGACTGCACAACAAGTGAAAGGGGACACAACAGAGCACTTTCACAGGTGAACACCTCCAGAAGAGAAATACTCAGTGGTTTCTCTCCCAGTGGGAGTACTCCAATCCCACTTACCTCATACCACAGATCAGAAACACAGCTAAGAACAGATCTGGGGGCCTCTACTCCAAAAACTAGGGAGCAGACCCCACCAGTGACATAGAAGTGACAACCAGAGACCAAAGGGGAGGCCCCACTCAATATTCAGGGCAGGCTTTTGTCACCACAACACCAGTCAAACCCCCTATTAAGGGGATAATGGCACAAGCATCTGGAACAACCTCAGCCACCAGGGAGCAGACACCAGAAGCAAGAGGAACTATGATCCTACAGCCTGTGGAAAGGAGATCACAAGCACAGTAAATTAGACAAAATGAGATGACAGAAGAATATGTTGCAGATGAAGGAACAAGATAAAAGCCTACAAAAATAACTAACTGAAGAGGAGATAGACAGTCTACCGGAAAAAGAATTCAGAGTAATGATAGTAAAGATGATCCAAGATCTCAGAAAAGAATGGAGGCACAGATCAAGAAGATACAAGAAATAATTAATGAAGACCTAGAAGAACTAAGAACAAACAGAGATGAATAATACAATAACTGAAAGGAAAAATACACTAGAAGGAATCAATTGCAGAATAACTGACACAGAAAATGGATAAGTGAGCTGGAAGACAGGACTGTTGAAATTACTGCCATGGAACAGAATAAAGAAAAAAGAATGAAAAGAAATGAGCACCCTCTCAGAGACCTCTGGGATGGCATTAAATGCACCAATATTTGAATTATAGGGGTTGGTTCCAGAAGAAGAAGAGAAAGAGAAAGGGCCTGAGAAAATATTTGAAGAGATTATAGTCAAAAAATTCCTTAACATAGGAAAGAAAATAGTCACCCAAGTCCAGAAAATGCAGAGTCCCATACAGGATAAATCCAAGGAGGAACACACTGAAACAAATAGTAATCAAACTGACAAAAATTAAATACAAAGAAAAAAATATTAAAAACTACAAGAGAAAAGCAACAAATAACATACAAGGGAAACCCCATAAGTTTATCAGCTGATTTTTCAGCAGAAACTCTGCAGGCAAGAAGGGAGTGGCATGATATATTTAAAGTGAAGAAAAGGAAAAACCTACCACCAAGAATACTCTACCCAGCAAAGCTCTCATTCAGATTTGACAGAGAAATCAAAAGTTTTACAGACAAACAAAAGCTAAGAGAATTTAGCATCACCAAACCAGCTTTACAAGAAATGCAAAAGGAACTTCTCTAGGCAGGGAAACAAAGAGGTCACAACTAGACATAAGAAAATCACAAATGGGAAAGCTCACTAGTAAAGGTAAACATACAGTAAAAGCAAGAAATGATCCATATACAAATACGGTATCAAAAACAGCAACCATGAGTAGAGGAGAGTACAAATGCAGGAAATGGGAGTTGCATTTGAAATTAAGAGACCAGCAACTTAAAACAACCTTGTATATATATAGACTGCTTTATTGTAACCTCATGGGAAATGCAAACAAAAAACTACAATAGGTACACACACAAAAAAGAGAAAGCAACCTAAACAAAACACTAAAAAGGTCATCAAACCTCAAGAGAAGAGAACAAAGAGAAAGGGTAGAAAAAAGACCTACAAAAACAAACCAAAAACAATTAAGAAAATGGCAAGAGGAACATACATATTGATAATTACCTTAACTGTAAACGGATTAAATGCTCCAACCAAGAGACATAGAGTGGTTGGATGGATACAACAACAAGACCCATATATAGGCTGTCTACAAGAGAAACACTTCAGACCTAGGGACACATACAGACTGAAAGTAAGGGGACGGAAAAAACATATTCCATGCAACTGGAAATCAAAAGAAAGCTGGATTAGCAACAATCATGTCAAACAAAATAGACTTTAAAATAAAGACTATTACAAGAGACAAGGAAGAACACTACATATTGATCAAGGGATCAATCCAAGAAGAAAATGTAACAATTGTAAATATATATGCACCCAACATAGGAGCACCTCAATACATAAGGCAAATACTAACAGCAATAAAAGGGGAAATCAACAGTAACACAGTAATTGTGAGGGACTTTAACACCCCATTTACACCAATGGACATATCATCCAAACAGAATATTAATAAGGAAACACAAGCTTTAAATGACACATTAGATCAGATAGACTTAATTGATATTTATAGGACAGTCCATCTGAAAGCAGCAGAATACACTTTCTTCTCAAGTGCACATAGAACATTCTCCAGGATAGATCACATCTTGGACCATAAAGAAAGCCTTGGTACATTTAAGAAAATTGAAATCATATCAAAAATCTTTTCTGACCACAACACTATGAGTTTAGAAATCAGTTACAGGAAAAGAATAACTGTAAACAACACAAACACAAGGAGGCTAAACAATGTTACTAAATAACCAATGAATCACAGAAGAAATCAAAGAGGAAATCAAAAAATACCTAGAGATAAATGACAATGAAAACACGACAATCCAAAACTTATGGGATGCAGCAAAAGCAGTTCTAAGAGGGAAGTTTATAACAATATAATTTTACCTCAGGAAACAAGGAAAACCTCAAATAAACAACAGAACCTTACACATAAAGAAAATAGAGAAAGAAGAAAAACAAAACTCAAAGTTAGTAGTAAGAAAGAGATCATAAGGTCAGAGCAGAAATAAATGAAGAAAATGATAGCAAGATCAATGAAACTAAAAGCTGGTTTTTTGAGAAGATAAACAAAATTGATAAACATTTAGCCAGACTTATCAAGAAAAAAAGGGAGAGCACTCAAATCAATACAATTAGAAATGAAAAGGGAGAAGTTAGAACTGACACCACAGAAATACAAAGATCATAAGAGACTACTACAAGCAACAATATGCCAATAAAATGGACAACCTAGAAAATGGACAAATTGTTTGAAAGGTTCAACTTTCAAGGACTGAAACAGGAAGATATAGAAATATGAACACACCAATCACAAGCAATGAAATTGAAACTGTAATTAAGAGTCTTCCAACAAACAAAAGTCCAGGACCAGATGGCTTCACAGGCAAATTCTGTCAAACATTTAGAGAAGAGTTAACACCAACCCTTCTCAAACACTTACAAAAATTGCGGAGGGAGGAACACTCCCAAACTTGTTCTACAAGGCCAGCGTCACCTTGATACAGAAAAACCAGACAAAGATAATGCAAAAAACGAAAATTACAGACCAATTTCACGGATGAACATAGATGCAAAAATCTTCAACAAAATATTAGTAAACCAAATACAACAACACATTAAACTTATCATACACTATGACCAAGTGGAATTTATCACAGAGATGCAAGGATTCTTCAATATATGCAGATCAATCAGTGTGATACACCATATTAACAAACTGAAGAATAAAACCCATATGATCATCTCAATAGATGCAGAAAAAACTTTTGACAAAATTCAACACCCTTTTATGATAAAAACTCTCCAGAAAGTGGGCATAGAGGGAACCTACCTCAACATAATAAAGGCCAAATATGACAAACCCACAACAAACATCATTCTCAGTGGTGAAAAACGGAAAGCGTTTCCTCTAAGATCAGGAAAAAGACAAGGATGCCCACTCTCACCACTATTATTCAACATAGTTTTGGAAGTCCAAGCCATGGCAATCAGAGAAGAAAAAGAAATAAAAGGAATCTAAATTGGAAAAGAAGTAAAACTGTCACTGTTTGCAATGACATGATACTATACAGAGAAAATCCTAAAGATGCTACCAGAAAACTACTAGAGCTCATCAATGAATTTGGTAAAGTTTCACGATACGAAATTAATGCACAGAAATCTCTTGCATGTCTATACACTAACAAGGAAAAATCTGAGAGAGAAATTAAGGAAACAATCCCATTTACCATTACAACACAAAGAATAAAATACCTAGGAATAAACCTACCTAAGGAGGCAAAAGACCCGTACTCAGAAAACAATAAGATACTGATGAAAGAAATCAAAGATGACACAAACAGATGGAGAGATATACCATGTCCTTCGATTGGAAGAATCAACATTGTGAAAATGACTATACTACCCAAAGCAATCTACAGATTCAGTGCAATCCCTATCAAATTACCAATGGCATTTTTCCCAGAACTAGAACAAAAAAATTGCAATTTATATGGAAACACAAAAGACCCCGAATAGCAAAAGCAATCTTGAAAAAGAAAAATGGAACTGGAGGAATCAGGCTCCCTGACTTCAGACTATACTACAAAGCTGCAGCAATCAAGGCAGTATGGTACTGGCCCAAAAACAGAAATATAGATCAATGGAACAGGATAGGAAGCCCAGACATAAATCCACACATCTATGGTCCCCTAATCTATGACAAAGGAGGCAAGGATATACAATGGAGAAAAGACAGTCTCTTCAGTAAGTGGTGCTGGGAAAACTGAACAGCTACATGTAAACAAATGAAATTAGAACATTACCTAACACGATACACAAAAGTAAACTCAAAATGGATTAAAGACCTAAATATAAGGCTGGATACTATAAAACTATTAGAGGAAAATGTAGGCAGAACACTCTTTTACATAAATCACAGCAAGATCTTTTTCAATCCACCTCCTATAGTAATGAAAATAAAAACAAAAATAAACAAATGGGGGCTTCCCTGGTGGCGCAGTGGTTGAGAATCTGCCTGCTAATGCAGGGGACACGGGTTCGAGCCCTGGTCTGGGAAGATCCCACATGCCACGGAGCAGCTGGGCCCGTGAGCCACAACTACTGAGCCTGCGCGTTTGGAGCCTGTGCCCCGCAACGGGAGGGGCCGCGATAGTGAAAGGCCCGCGCACCGCGATGAAGAGTGGTCCCCGCACCGCGATGAAGAGTGGCCCCCGCTTGCCGCAACTAGAGAAAGCCCTCGCACGAACCGAAGACCCAACACAGTCAAAAATAAAATAAAATAAATAAATATATTTCCAAGGCAACTAAATGTAACTTTAAAAAAAAAAAAATTGAAAAACACATTAAAAAAAAATAATAAAATAAACAAATGGGACCTAATGAAACTTAAAAGCTTCTGCACAGCAAAGGAAACCATCAACAAAACAGAAAGACAACCCTCAGAATGGGAGAAAATATTTGCAGATGAAGAAACCAACACAGGATTAACCTCCAAAATATATAAACAGCTCATGCAGCTCAATATCAAAAAAACAAACAACACAATCAAAAAATAGGCAGAAGACCTAAATAGACATTTCTCCAAAGAAGACATACAGATGATTAAAAAGCACATGAAAGGATGTTCAACATCACTAATTATTACAGAAATGCAAATAAAAACTACAATGAGGTATCACTTCACACTGGTCAGAATGGCTATCATCAAAAAATCTAAAAACAATAAATGCTGGAGAGGGAGGGTGTGGAAAAAATGGAACCTTCCTACACTGTTTCTGGGAATGTAAATTGTAGAGCCGCTATGGAGAAGAGTTTGTAGGTTCCTTAAAAAACTAAAAATAGAGCTATCATATGATCCAGCAATCCCACCCCTGGGCATATATCTGGAGAAAACCATAATTCGAAAAGATGCATGCACCCCAATATTCATTGCAACACTATTCACAATAGCCAAGACATGGAAGCAACCTAAATGTCCATCAACAAAGCAATGGATAAAACTGTCATACATATATACAATGGAATATTAGTCAGCCATAAGAAAGAACAAAATAATGCCATTTGCAGCAACATGGATGGAACTAGACATAGTCATACTGAGTAAAGTAAGTCAGACAGAGAAAGTGAAATATCATATGATATCGCTAACATGTAGAATCTAAAAAAGATGTATGTGGGGTTTTATGTCCCCTACTATTTTTGTAATATTGTCAGTTTCTCCCTTTATGTCTGTTCATATTTGCTTTATATATTTAGGTGCTCTGTTATTAGGTGCATATATGTTAACGAGTGTAATACCCTCTTCTAGTATTGTTCCCCCTATCATATATAATGCCCTGCTTTGTCTTGCATTATAGCCTTTGTTTTAAAGTCTATTTTTTCTTATGTGAGTATTGCTATCCCCACTTTCTTATCATTTCCAATTGCATGAAATATCTTTTTCCATCTTCTCACTTTCAGTCTGTGTGTGTTTTTAGCTCTGAAGTTAGTCTCTTGTATGCAGCATCTAGGGTCTTGTTTTTTTCATCCAATAAGCCCCTCTACATCTTTTGATTGGAGCATTTAGTCCATTGATGATAAAGTGATTATTGATAGATATGTATTGGGTTGGCCAAACAGTTCATTCGGGTTTTTCTGTAAGATGTTATGGAAAACCACGAGCAAACTTTTTGGCCAACCTAATACTTATTGCCATTTTGTTGGTTGTTTTTGCAGTTCTTCTCTGTTCTTTTCTTCTTTTAGTTTCTTCCCTGTGATTTTATTTACTGGTATGCTCGTGTTCCCTTCACTCTAGTTTTTTTTGTATCTATTGTAGGTTTTTGATCTGTGGTTACCATGAGGTTCATATATGTTGACCTATAGTTATATCTACTTGTTTTAAACTGATAGTCACTTAAGTTCAAATACATTCTAAATTATCTACATGTTTTACTCCCCTCCCCAACATTTTGTGTATTTAATGTCATATTTTACATCTTCATGTTTATCCCTTCCCTGTTTATTGTAGTTACAGTTGATTTTACAGTTTTTTCTTTTAATCTTTATACTAGCGTTTTTAAGTGGTTGATCCACAACTTTTACTATACATCTGCCTTTATTAGTAAGTGGGATTTTTTTCCTTTCCTATAGATACTAACTTCTTATTGCAGCCTTTTCTTTGTCACATAGAGAAGATCTTTTGACATTTCTTTTAGGATAGGTTTAGTATCAATGAACTCTTTTAGTTTTTGCTTATATGAGAAATTCTTTATCTTGCTATCAATTCTAAATGATAATCTTGCTGGGTAGAGTATCCTGAGTTGTAGGTTTTTCCCTTTCAGCACCTTAAATATATCATACCATTCCCTTCTGGCCTGCAAAGTTTCTGCAGATAAATCAGCTGATAGCCTTATGAGGGTTTCATTGTATATGACTCTTGGTTTTTCTCTTGCTGCCTTTATAATTCTCCCTCTATCTTTAACTTTCGTCATTTTAAATATGATATATCTCAGTGTTTGTCGATTTGTGTTCATCTTATTTGGGACACACTGTTCTTCCTATACCTAGGTATCTCTTTCCTTCTTCAGGTTTGGGAATTTTTCAGCTATAATTTCATCAAATAGATTTCCAACCCCTTTCTCTCTCTTCTCCTTCTGGAACGCCTATATAATGCAAATGTTGGTACTCTTTATATTGTCATAAGGTCCCTTAAACTGTTCCCATTTTTTAATTTGTTTTTCTTTTTTGCTGTTCTTGTTGGGTGATTTCCATTATTCTATCTTCCATATCATTTACACATTCTTCTGTATCACTTAGTCTGCTTGCTAATTCCCTCTAGTGTGTTTTTCATTTCTGTTATTGTATTCTTCAGTTCTGACTGGTTCTTTTTTATATTTTCTAGTTCCTTGTTATTAATAAAATTCTTACTGTCTTCATCTATTACTTTCCCTAATTCAATTAGCATTCTTATTACTAATGCTTTGAACTCTTTATCTGGTAAATTACTTATTTCTGTTCCATTAGTAGTTTTTTCAGGAGTATTTTCTTGTTCTTAAAATTGAAACAAGTTCCTCTATCTTCTCATTTTGCTTAACTTTTTCTGTGTCTAGGAAATTAGGTGAAACAGTTACCTGTTCTGGTTTTGAAGGGGTGTCAATTGTGGGAGCATCCCTATACAGTCTGTGTGTGCCCAGTGGCTTTGATGGGAGAGCTGGATCTGATATGAGCATGAATCACGTCTTTATGCAATCACCAATCACGTATTGGTGTCTATCTATTTTGTAGGTGGTGAGGTTGGAGATGGAGAGGTTAAAGCCAGAGTCAGGTGTTAGCCAGGGCTTCTCCTCTGCTCAGTGGCCAACATCACCTTATTGGGGGCAGAGATGGTCCCAAGTTGCTGGAGCAGAAAAACTGAGGGTCAAGTCCAAGCTCATTCCATTCCCTCTACATGTGTGTGCACACCCTCTCAGCCCTGACACCCTCACTCCAGAGCAGAGTGGTGCTGGAGAAAGAGGAACTAGAGCAGGCATTCAGCCTAGGTCTGGGTGCAGACTGTGGTGGCCCCAGCCCATCAGGCTTCCAGACTCCTCCCAACACAATGCCTTTGTAAGTGTCAGTAATGGCTGTCCCTGACCTATTCAGACACTGTTCTAGATCCAGGCCGACTCTACCCCTCACAAATGAGCACTGCCCTCAGCCATGGCAGCCCTCACCCTAGTGTGGAGCTGTGTTGAGAAGCAAGCAAGCCTGGAGTCTACGCCAGAGTGGTCACACCTAATTCTTGATTTGAGTTGCTAGTAAGTTGTCTATTATATTACAAAATTTTTAAGCTTTGTTATAATTTTTGTTTCAATTCCTTTTTCCTAATTATTAAATACTTCTTTGCAGTTTATTCCTTGTTTAAAAGCAAGATATTTAGGCTATGCATTTTCTCTGAGCACAATTTTAATCATATCCTATAAATTTGGTATCTCATATCCTCAATGTCATTATTGGCTAATTTGATTCTAACTGTACTTTTTATATCCTTCTTGACCTAAGAACTATTTAGATGAATGTTTTTCATTTGTTATGCTTTGGTTTTAATTTTCAAATGGTTGGGGTTTTATTTCAACTTTTATACAGTATTGTACTTGTGACAGTATTGAATATGACCTGTGCAATTACCCTATTTTGGAATTTGAGAGAGTTTTATAGCCCAGTTTTTACCCACCTTTCAAACCTAATGAGAGGAACAGATAAAAGTTTAGATTTACTGCAGAATTCAAGAATCTAGCAGACTGAAGGAAGGAGCTAAAACTGTAAGTACCATAGCAGAAGTTTTATCTGTTTTTACAATTTTCTTTGCCATACTGGAGTGGCCACCAGGAGTTGGCTGGGGAGTGCCCCCCATGTTTTGCCTGACAGAGACATCTATGCCAAGTGCAGTCAGTAAGTAGGTACCACACTGGCACAGGATGCTTAATGGGCTTCTTCTTGCAGGATCAAGCTATGCCTGTCTAATGACCTACAGCCCACCCTTGCCTCCAGTTGGCATCCCTCAAAATGAAAGGATGTCACTGAATTCTGATAAAGTCTTTCCTACCCACCTCCCAGGCAAGCTGGTTTTAAGCATAAAAGGAGTCATGAGTCAAATCAGTCCTTGTTTTGATCCATCTTTAGCAGAAAGTTTACAGTTTTCTCACACATATATGGCTATAAGCATTCCTAGTGTTCAATAAAGGTTTTTCCTTCCTTTTATATCCTTGGCCATTTCCATGAGATTCTCCAAAGGTCAGAACCAGAACCAGTTGCTGAAATCACTAACTTGCCTCAAAGTCCTGCTTGCCTTTTTTCTTTTCCTTTTTTCTGACACTCAGAACAATAGTCTATTGGTGAAGTACTTATTAAGGTAGAGGTTAATATTGCCTTTTCAGATATTTACTTACAATCTAAGGATATGAAATTAAAGACATTGAAAGCAACTCCATTACACATTACAGAATGTGCTCTGCCTAAGATCTTGGTTTTAGTTGAGCTTCAAGATCACACTCCATTTCTACCAGAACACCAGATGTCCCTTAGTCACCAGAGCTCACTGTCAGTAACATCTTACATCTGAAAATAAATCTAGCTTTAGGCAGCTGACCACATATGTGCCTCTGAAACTATGGTAACAGAAAGTCCTTTTACCTCTGTGTCCCAATTAAAAGTGTTCTGTTGGCTCTAATTGGGATGTTGGTTTACAAAACTAATACATCAAAGCAATCATGTAATCCTCAAATGTCACCATCACACAAATTGATATTTCCCTTGCAAGTGGCTAATGAGGGTCAGACCAAAGAGTGTGTGAGACTGAGATTACAGAGAGCAACTAGATAAATCCACTTTGGGATCCTTTTTCTCCATGTCCCACTCTGCAAATACAAGGTTTGATGACTAATTAAAGATTAGGGTGAGGGAGAAAAATTATAGAGCTGTCAAGCATGGGTGTCTAGGAGGATGGAGGAGCTTTTAACAGAAATGGGAGAAAATGAAGAATAATTTTCACAGAAAGAATGACACATGAGGAGAAATTGTTCAATTCTGCTCTGCTAAGATAGCCAGATGCCTGGCATTGAACCAGGACACATAATGTTCGAGTTTCCTGCCTGGTGGAGGAAGAAGGAGAAGAAGAAGGAGGGATAGGAGAAGGGGAAGAGAAAGAAGAGAGGAGCGGGGGAGGAAGAAGGAGAACAATTAAATGGTAATATGAATGTCTTTTTTGATCATTATACTTTCAGATTTGTTTTCTCTTGGTGTCTGATTCATTTTTAATCAGCAATAATATGGAAAAACTTAGCTTCTAGTTTCTCCTCTGTTAAGTGTGAAATTATCTATAAACAAACACTTAAAAAGATGCAAATGAAATGGATCATGGGATTCTTTTTTTTTAAGTCTTTATGAGAATAATTACAATGGTGTGTTATGTTCTGCTGTATAACAAAGTGAATCAGCTATACTTATACATATATCCCCATATTTCCTCCCTCTTGTGTCTCCCTCTCACCTTCCCTATCCCACCCATCTAGGTGGACACAAAGCACCAAGTTGATCCCCCTGTGCTATGAGGCTGCTTCCCAATAGCTATCAATTTTACATTTGGTAGTGTGTATATGAACATGCCACTCTCTCACTTCGTCCCAGCTTACCCTTCCCTCTCCCCGTGTCCTCAAGTCCATTCTCTACATCTGTGCCTTTAATCCTGTCCTGCCCCTAGGTTCTTCAGAACCTTTTTTTTTTTTAGATTCCATATATATGTGTTAGCATACGGTATTTGTTTTCTCTTTCTGACTTACCACACTATGTATGACAGTCTCTAGGTCCATCCACCTCACCACAAATAACACAGTATCGTTTCTTTATATGGCTGAGTAATATTCTATTGTATATTTGTGTCACAACTTCTTATCCATTCATCTGTTGATGGACATTTTGGTTGCTTCCATGTCCTGGTTATTGTAAATAGCGCTGCATTTACCATTGTGGTACATGACTCCTTTTGAATTATGGTTTTCTCAGGGTATATGCCCAGTAGTGAGATTGCTGGGTCATATGGTAGTTCTATTTTTAGTTTTTTAAGGAACCTCCATACTGTTCTCCATAGTGGCTGTATCAAGTTACATCCCCATCAACAGTAAAGGAGGGTTTCCTTTTCTCCACACCCTCTTCAGCATTTATTGTTTGTAGATATTTTGATGATGGCCATTCTGACCGGTGTCAGGTGATAACACATTGTACTTTTGAATTGCATTACTCTAATGATTAGTGATGTTGAGCATCCTTTCATGTGTTTGTTGGCAATCTATATATCTTCTTTGGAGAAATGTCTATTTAGGTCTTCTGCCCATTTTTGGATTAGGTGTTTTTTATGTTTTTTTTTTTTTTGATATTGAGTTGCATGAGCTGCTTCTATAGTTTTGGAGAGTAATCCTTTATCAGTTGTTTCATTTGCAAATATTTTCTCCCATTCTGAGGGTTGTCTTCTCATCTTGTTTATGGTTTCCTTTGCTGTGCAAAAGCCTTTAAGTTTCATTGGGTCCCATCCCTTTATTTTTATTTCCATTTCTCTAGAAGGTGGGTCAAAAAGGATCTTGCTGTGATTTATGTCATCGTGTGTTCTGCCTATGTTTTCCTCTAAGACTTTTATAGTGTCTGGCCTTACATTTAGGTCTTCAAACCATTTTGAGTTTATTTTTGTGTATAATGTTAGGAAGTGTCCTAATTTCATTCTTTTACCTGTAGCTGTCCAGTTTCCCCAGAACCACTTATTGAAGAGGCTGTCTTTCCTCCGCTGTAAATTCTTGCCTCCTTTATCAAAGATAAGGTGACCATATGTGCGTGGGTTTATATTTTTATCCTTTTAAATTGATCTATATTTCTGTTTTTGTGCCAATACCATAATGTCTTGATGGCTGTAGCTTTATAGTATAGTATGAAGTCAGGGAGCCTGATTCCTCCAGCTGCCTTTTTCTTTCTCAAGATTGCTGTAGCTATTATGGGTCTTTTGTGCTTCCATAAAAATTGGGAAATTTTTTGATCTAGTTCTGTGAAAAATGCCATTGGTAGTTTGATAGGGATTGCATTGAATCTGTAGACTGCTTTGGGTAGTAGAGTCAATTTCACAATGTTGATTCTTCCAATCCAATAACATGGTATATCTCTCTATCTGTTTGTATCATCTTTAATTTTTTTCATCAGTGCCTTATAATAGTTTTCTGCATACAGGTCTTTTCTTTCCTTAGGTAGGTTTATTCCTAGGTATTTTATTCTTTTTGTTGCAATGGTAAATGGGAGTGTTTCATTAATTTCCCTTTCAGATTTTTCATCATTAGTGTATAAGAATGCAAGAGATTTCTGTGCATTAATTTTGTATCTTGTTACTTTACCAAATTCATTGATTAGCTCTAGTAGATTCCTGGTAGCAGTTTTAGGATTCTCTATGTATAGTATTACGTCATCTGCAAACAGTGGCAGCTTTACTTCTTCTTTTCCAATTTGGATTCCTTTTATTTCTTTTTCTTCTCTGCTTGCTGTGGCTAAAACTTCCAAAACTTTGTTGAATAATAGTTTTGAGAGTGTACAACCTTGTTCCTTATCCTAGAGGAAAGGGTTTCTGTTTTTTACCATTGACAACGATGTTGGCTATGGGTTTGTCATATATGGCCTTTATTATGTTGAGGTAAGTTCCTTCTATGCCTACTTTCAAGAGGGTATTTTTCATAAATGGCTGTTGAATTTTGTCGAAAGTTTTTTCTGCATCTATTGAGATGATCATATGGTTTTTATCCTTCAATTTATTAATATGGTGTATCACATTGATTGATTTGCATATATTGAAGAATCCTTGCATTCCTGGGATAAATTCCACTTGATCGTGGTGTATGGCCTTTTTAATGTGGTGTTGGATTCTGTTAGCTAGTATTTTGCTAAGGATTTTTGCATCTACGTTCATCAGTGATATTAGTCTGTAGTTTTTTTGTGTGTGACATCTTTGTCTGGTTTTGGTATCAGACTGATGGTGGCCTCGGAGAATGAGTTTGGGAGTGCTCCTCCCTCTGCTATATTTTGGAAGAGTTTGAGAAGGATAGGTGTTAGCTCTTCTCTAAATGTTTGATAGAATTCGCCTGTGAAGCCATCTGGTCCTGGGCTTCTGTTTGTTGGAAGATTTTTAATCACAGTCTCAATTTCAGTGCTTGTGATTTGTCTGTTTATATTTTCTATTTCTTCCTGGTTCAGTCTCGGAAGGCTGTGCTTTTCTAAGAATTTATCCATTTCTTCCAAGTGGTCCATTTTATTGGCATATAGTTTGTTGTAGTAATCTCTCATGATCCTTTCTATTTCTGCAGTGTCAGTTGTTACTTCTCCTTTTTCATTTATAATTCTATTGATTTGAGTTTTCTCCCTGTTTTTCTTGATGAGTCTGGCTAATGGATTATCAATTTTGTTTATCTTCTTAAAGAACCAGCTTTTAGTTTTATTGATCTTTGTTATTGTTTCCTTCATTTCTTTCATTTATTTCTGATCTGATCTTTATAATTTCTTTTGTTCTGCTAACTTGAGGTATTTTTCTTCTTCTTTCTCTATTGCTTTACGTGTAAGGTTAGGTTGTTTATTTGAGATGTTTCTTCTTTCTTGACGTAGGATTGTATTGCTATAAACGTACCTCTTAGAACTGCTTTTGCAGCAGCCCATAGGTTTGGATCGTAGTGTTTTCATTGTCATTTTTTTCTAGGTATTTTTTGATTCCTCTTTGATTTCTTCAGTGTTCTCTTGGTTATTTAGTAGTGTATTGTTTAGCTGCCATGTGTTTGGATTTTTTACTGTAATTTTCCTGTAATTGATATCTAGTCTCATAGCGTTGTAGTCAGAAAAGATACTTGATAAGATTTCAATTTTCTTAAATGTACAGAGGCATGATTTGTGACCCAAGATATCCTGCAGGATGTTCCATGAGCACTTGAGAAGAAAGTGTAACCTGATGTTTTGGGATGGAATGTCCTATAAATATCAATCAAGTCCATCTTGTTTAATGTGTCATTTAAAGCTTGTGTTTCCTTATTTATTTTCATTTTGGATGATCTGTCTATTGGTGAAAGTGGGGTGTTAAAGTTCCCTACTATTATTGTGTTACTGTCGATTTCCTCTTTTATGGCTGTTAGTATTTGCCTTATGCATTGAGGTGCTCATATGTTGAGTTCATAAATATTTACAATTGTTATATCTTCTTCTTGGATTGATTCCTTGATCATTACATAGTGTCCTTCTTTGTCTCTTGTAATAATCTTTATTTTAAAGTCTATTTTATCTGATATGAGAATTGCTACTCCAGCTTTCTTTTGATTTCCATTTGCATGGAATATCTTTTTCCATCCTCTCACTTTCAGTCCGTATGTGTCCCTAGGTGGTAGACAACATATATATGGGTCTTGTTTTTGTATCCATTCAGCCAGTCAGTGTCTTTTGGTTGGAACATTTAATCCATTTACAGTAAGGTAATTACTGATATGTATGTTTCTATTACCATTTTCTTTTTTTTTTTTAAAGCCTTCACTTTTACTCTTTTATTTATTTATTTATTTATGGCTGTGTTGGGTCTTTGTTTCTGTGCCAGGGCTTTCTCTAGTTGTGACAAGTGGGGGCCACTCTTCATCGCAGTGCGTGGGTTTCTCACTATCACGGCCTTTCTTGTTGCGGAGCACAGGCTCCAGATGCTCAGGCTCAGTAGTTGTGGCTCACAGGCCTAGTTGTTTCACGGCATGTGGGCTCTTCCCAGACCAGGGCTCGAACCCGTGTCCCCTGCATTAGCAGGCAGATTCTCAACCACTGCGCCACCAGGGAAGCCCCTCTATTACCATTTTCTTAATTGTTTTGGGTTTGTTATTGTAGGTCTTTTCCTTTTTTTGTGTTTCCTCTCTAGTAAAGTTCCAGAGGAGCTTCAAGATGGTGGAAGAGTAAGACGCGGAGATCACCTTCCTCCCCACAAATACATCAGAAATACATCTACATGTGGAACAACTCCTACAGAACACCTACTGAAAGCTGGCAGAAGACCTCAGACCTCCCAAAAGGCAAGAAACTCCCCACGTACCTGGGTAGGGTACAAGATAAAAGAAAACACAGAGCCAAAGGAAAGGGATGGGACCTGCACCAGTGGGAGGGAGCTGTGAAGGAGGAAACGTTTCCACACACTAGAAGCCCCTTTAGGGGCGGAGACTGCGGGTGGTGGAGTGGGGAAGCTTTGTAGCCACGGAGGAGAGCGCAGCAACAGGGTTGCAGAGGGCAAAGCAGAGAGATTCTTGCACAGAGGATCGGTGCCGACCAGCACTCACCATCTCGAGAGGCTTGTCTGCTCACCCGCTGGGACGGACAGGAGCTGGGAGCAGAGGCTTGGGCTTTGGAGGTCGGATCCCAGGGATAGCACTGGTGTTGGCTGCGTGAACACAGCCTGAAGGGGGCTAGTGTGCCTCAGCTAACCGGGAGGGAGTCCGGGAAGAAGTTTGGAGCTGCCGAAGAGGCAAGAGACTTTTTCCTGCCTCTTTATTTCCTGGTGCGTGAGGAGAGGGGATTAAGAGCGCCACTTAAAGGAGCTCCAGAGATGGGCACGAGCTGCGGCTACCAGCGCGGACCCCAGAGACAGGCATGGGATGCTAAAGCTGCTGCTGCCACTACCAAGAAGCCTGTGTGCAAGCACAGGTCACTGTCCACACCACCCCCTCACGGGAGCCCGTGCAGCCCGCAACTGCCACGGTCCCGTGATCCAGGGACAACTTCCCCGGGGAACACTCGGCATGCCTTAGGCTGGTGCAACCTAACGCTGGCCTCTGCCATGGCAGGCTCCTCCCGCATTCCGTACCCCTCCCTTCCCCCAGGCCTGAGTGAGCCAGAGCCCCCGAATCAGCTGCTCCTTTAACCCCGTCCTGTCTGAGCGAAGAACAGATGCCCTCAGGCGACCTACATGCAGAGGCGGGTCCAAATCCAAAGCTGAACCCCGGGAGCTGTGCCAATAAAGAAGAGAAAGGGAAATTTCTCCCAGCAGCTTAAGCAGCAGTGGATTAAATCTCCACAATCAACTTGATGTACCCTGCATCTCTGGAATACCTGAAAAGACAACGAATCATCCCAAATTGAGAAGGTGGACTTTGGGAGCAACGATATATATATATATATATTCCCTTTTTCTCTTTTTGTGAGTGTGTATGTGTATGCTTCTGTGTGTGATTTTGTCTGTATAGCTTTTTTTTTTAAACATCGTTATTGAAGTATAATTGCTTTAGAATGGTGTGTTAGTTTCTGCTTTATAGCAAAGTGAATCAGTTATACATATACATATGTTCCCATATCTCTTCCCTCTTGCATCTCCCTCCCTCCCACCCTCCCCATCTCACCCCTCTATGTGGTCACAAAGCACTGAGTTGATCTCCCTGTGCTATGCAGCTGCTTCCCACTAACTATCTATTTTACATTTGGTAGTGTATATATGTCCATGACACTCTCTCACCCTGTCACATCTCACCCCTCCCCCTCCCCATATCCTCAAGTCCTTTCTCTAGTAGGTCTGTGTCTTTATTCCCGTCTTGCCACTAGGTTCTTCATGGTCTTTTTTTTTTTTCCCCTTAGATTCCATATATATGTGTTAGCATACTGTATTTGTTTTTCTCTTTCTGACTTACTTCACTCTGTATGACAGACTCTAACTCCATCCACCTCATTACAAATACCTCCATTCCATTTCTTTTTAGGGCTGAGTAATATTCCATTGTATATATGTGCCACACCTTCTTTATCCATTCATCCGATGATGGACACTTAGGTTGCTTCCATGTCCTGGCTATTGTAAATAGAGCTGCAATGAACATTTTGGTACATGACTCTATTTGAACTATGGTTTTCTCAGGGTATATGCCCAGTAGTGGGATTGCTGGGTCGTATGGTAGTTCTATTTGTAGCTTTTTAAGGAACCTCCATACTGTTCTCCATAGTGGCTGTATCAAGTTACATTCCCACCAACAGTGCAAGAGTGTTCCCTTTCCTCCACACCCTCTCGAGCATTTATTGTTTCTAGATTTTTTGATGATGGCCATTTTGCCCGGTGTGAGATGATACCTCATTGTAGTTTTGACTTGCATTTCTCTAGTGATTAATGATGTTGAGCATTCTTTCATGTGTCTGTTGGCAATCTGTATATCTTCTTTGGAGAAATGTCTATTTAGGTCTTCTGCCCATTTTTGGATTGGGTTGTTTGTTTTTATGTTATTGAGCTGCATGAGCTGCTTGTAAATCTTGGAGATTAATCCTTTGTCAGTTGCTTCATTTGCAAATATTTTCTCCCATTCTGAGGGTTGTCTTTTGGTCTTGTTTATGGTTTCCTTTGCTGTGCAAAAGCTTTTAAGTTTCATTAGGTCCCAATTTGTTTATTTGTGTTCTTATTTCCATTTCTCTGGGAGCTGGGTCAAAAAGAATCTTGCTGTGATGTATGTCATAGAGTGTTCTGCCTATGTTTTCCTCTAAGAGTTTGATAGTGTCTGGCCTTACACTTAGGTCTTTAATCCATTTTGAGTTTATTTTTGTGTATGGTGTCAGGGAGTGTTCTAATTTCATACTTTTACATGTACCTGTCCAATTTTCCCAGCACCACTTATTGAAGAGGCTGTCTTTTCTCCACTGTATATGCTTGCCTCCTTTATCAAAGACAAGGTGACCATATGTGCGTGGGTTTATGTCTGGGCTTTCTATCCTGTTCCATTGATCTATATTTCTGTTTTTGTGCCAGTACCAAACTGTCTTGATTACTGTGGCTTTGTAATATAGTCTGAAGTCAGGGAGCCTGATTCCCCCAGCTCCATTTTTCACTCTCAAGATTGCTTTGGCTATTCGGGGTCTTTTGTGTTTCCATACAAATTGTGAAATTTTTTGTTCTAGTTCTGTGAAAAATGCCAGTGGTAGTTTGATAGGGATTGCATTGAATCTGTAGATTGCTTTGGATAGTAGAGTCATTTTCACAATGTTGATTCTTCCAATCCAGGAACATGGTATATCTCTCCATCTATTTGTATCATCTTTAATTTCTTTCATCAGTGTCCTATAATTTTCTGCATACAGGTCTTTTGTCTCCTTAGGTAGGTTTATTCCTAGATATTTTATTCTTTTTGTTGCAATGGTAAATAGGAGTGTTTCCTTAATTTCTCTTTCAGATTTTTCCTCATTATTATATAGGAATGCAAGAGATTTCTGTGCATTAATTTTGTATCTTGCAACTCTACCAAATTCATTGATTAGCTCTAGTAGTTTTCTGGTGGCATCTTTAGAATTCTCTATGTATAGCATCATATCATCTGCAAATAGTGACAGTTTTTCTTCTTCTTTTCCAATTTGTATTCCTTTTATTTCTTTTTCTTCTCTGACTGCTATGGCCAGGACTTCCAAAACTATGTTGAATAATAGTGGTGAGAGTGGGCATCTTTGTCTCATTCCTGATCTTAGAGGAAATGCTCTCAGTTTTTCACCATTGAGAATGATGTTTGCTGTGGGTTTGTCATATATGGCCTTTATTATGTTGAGGTAGGTTCCCTCTATGCCCATTTTCTGGAGAGTTTTTTTTATCATAAATGGGTGTTGAATTTTGTCAAAAGCTTTTTCTGCATCTATTGAGATGATCATATAGTTTTTATCCTTCAATTTGTAAAGATGGTGTATCACATTGATTGATTTGCATATATTTGAAGAATCCTTGCATTCTTGGGATAAACCCCACTTGATCATGGTGTATGATCCTTTTAATATGCTGTTGGATTCTGTTTGCTAGTATTTTGTTGAGGATTTTTGCATCTGTATTCATCAGTGATATTGGTCCATAAATTTCTTTTTTTGTAGTATCTTTGTCTGGTTTTGGTATCAGGGTGATGGTGGCCTCATAAAATGAGTTTGGGAGTGTTCCTTCCTCCACAATTTTTTGGAAGAGTTTGAGAAGGAAGGGTGTTAGCTCTTCTCTAAATGTTTGATAGAATTCACCTGTGAAGACATCTGGTCCTGGACTTTTGTTTGTTGGAAGATTTTTAATCACAGTTTCAATTTCATGACTTGTGATTGGTCTGTTCATATTTTCTATTTCTTCCTGGTTCAGTCTTGGAAGGTTATACCTTTCTAAGAATTTGTCCATTTCTTCCAGGTTATCCAGTTTATTGGTATAGAATTGCTTGTAGTACTCTCAGGATGCTTTGTATTTCTGCGGTGTCTGTTGTAACTTCTCCTTTTTCATTTCTAATTTTATGGATTTCAGTCCTCTCCTTCCTTTTCTTGATGAGTCTGGCTAATGGTTTATCAATTTTGTTTATCTTCTCAAAGAACCAGCTTTTAGTTTTATTGATCTTTTCTCTTGTTTTCTTTGTTTCTATTTCATTTATTTCTGCTCTGATCTTTATGATTTCTTTACTTATGCTAACTTCGGGTTTTGTTTGTTCTTCTTTCTCTAGTTCCTTTAGGTGTAAGGTTAGATTGTTTGAGATTTTTCTTGTTTCTTGACGGAGGCTGGTATAGCTATAAACTTCTCTCTTGAACTGCTTTCCTGCATCCCATAGGTTTTGGATCATGGTGTTTTCATTGTCATTTGTCTCTAGGTATTTTTTGATTTCCTCTTTGATTTCTTCAGTGATCTCTTGGTTATTTAGTAACGTATTGTTTAGCCTCCATGTGTTTGTGTTTTTTACGGTTTTTTCCCTGTTATTCATTTCTAATCTCATAGCATTGTGGTCAGAAAAGATGTTTGGTATGGTTTCAATATTCTTAAATTTACTGAAGCTTGATTTGTGACCCAAGATGTGATCTATCCTGGAGAATGTTCCGTGTGCACTTGAGAAGAAAGTGTAGTCTGCTGTTTTTGGATAGAATGTCCTATAAATATCAATTAAATCTATCTGGGCTGTTGTGTCATTTAAAGCTTGTGTTTCCTTATTAATTTTCTGTTTGGATGATCTGTCCATTGGTGTAAGTGAGGTGTTAAAGTCCCCCATATTATTGTGTTACTGTTAGTAGTTGCCTTATGTATTGAGGTGCTCCTTTATTGGTTGCATATATATTTATAATTGTTATATCGTCTTCTTGGATTGATCCCTTGATCATTATGTAGTGTCCTTCCTTGTCTCTTGTTCTTTATTTTAAAGTCTATTTTATCTGATATGAGTATTGCTACTCCAGCTTTCTTTTGTTTTCCATTTGCATGGAATATCTTTTTCCATCCCCTCACTTTCAGTCTGTATGTGTCCCTAGGTCTGAAGTGGGTCTTTTGTAGACAGCATATATATGAGTCTTGTTTTTGTATCCATTCAGCAAGCCTGTGTCTTTTGGTTGGAACTTTTACTCCATTGACGTTTAAGGTAATTATCGATATATATGTTCCTATGACCATTTTCTTAATTGTTATGGGTTTGGTTTTGTAGGTCCTTTTCTTCTCTTGTGTTTTCCACTTAGAGAAGTTCCTTTAGCATTTGTTGTAGAGCTGGTTTGGTGGTGCTGAATTCTCTTAACTTTTTGCTTGTTTCTAAAGCTTTTGATTTCTCCATGGAATCTGAATGAGATCCTTGCCGGTAGTGTAATCTTGGTTGTAGGTTCTTCCCTTTCATCACTTTAAGTATATCATGCCACTCCCTTCTGGCTTGTAGAGTTTCTACTGAGAAATCAGCTGTTAACCTTATGAGAGTTCCCTTGTATGTTATTTGTCATTTTTCCCTTGCTGATTTCAATAATTTTTCTTTGTCTTTAATTTTTGTCAATTTGATTACTATGTGTCTCGACATGTTTCTCCTTGAGTTTATCCTGTATGGGACTCTCTGCACATCCTGGACTTGGGTAGCTATTTCCTTTCCCATGTTAGGGAAATTTTTGACTATAATCTCTTCAAATATTTTCTCGGGTCCTTTCTCTGTCTCTTCTCCTTCTGGGACCCTTATAATGCAAATGTTGTTGCATTTAATGTTGTCCCAGAGGTCTCTTAGGCTGTCTTTATTTCTTTTCATTCTTTTTCTTTTTTCTCTTCCTCAGCAGTGAATTCCACCATTCTGTATTCCAGGTCACTTATCCGTTCTTCTGCCTCAGTTATTCTGCTATTGATTCCTTCTAGTGTAGTTTTCATTTCAATTTTTGTATTGTTCATCTCTGTTTGTTTGTTCTTTAATTCTTCTAGGTCTTTGTTAAACATTTCTTGCATCTTCGCGATCTTTGCCTCCATTCTTTTTCTGAGGTCCTGGATCATCTTCACTATCATTATTCTGAATTCTTTTTCTGGAAGGTTGCCTATCTCCACTTCATTTAGTAGTTTTTCTGGGGTTTTCTCTTGTTCCTTCATCTGGTACATAACCCTCTGCCTTTTCATCTTGTCTATCTTTCTGTGATTGCGGTTTTTGTTCCACAGGCTGCAGGATTGTAGTTCTTCTTTCTTCTGCTGTCTGCCCTGTGGTGGATGAGGCTATCTAAGAGGCTTGTGCAAGTTTCCTGATGAGAGGAACTGGTGGTGGGTAGAGCTGACTGTTGCTCTGGTGAGCAGAGCTCAGTAAAACTTTAATCCACTTGACTGTTGATGGGTGTTGCTGGGTTCCCTCCCAGTTGGTTATTTGGTCTGAGGTGACCCAACACTGGAACTTACCAGGGCTCTTTGTTAAGGCTAATGGCTGACTCTGGAGGGGCTCACACCAAAGAGTACTTCCCAGAACTTCTGCCAGTTTCCTTCTCCTCATGGTGAGCCACACCATCCACTGCCTCTGCAGCAGACCCTTCAACACTAGCAGGTAGTTCTGGTTATTCTCCCCTGGGGTCACTGTTCCTTCCCCTGGGTCCTGATGCGCACACTACTTTGTGTGTGCCATCCAAGAGTGGAGTCTCTGTTTCCCCCAGTCCTGTCAGAGTCCTGCAATCAAATGTTGCTAGCCTTCAATGTCTGAGTCTCTAGGAATTCCTCCTCCTGTTGCCGGACTTCCCAGGTTGGGAAGCCTGATGTGGGGCTCAGAACCTTCACTCTAGTGGGTGGACTTCTGTGGTATAAGAACCACTTCTGTGGTTCTCCAGTTTGTGAGTCACCCACCCAGCAGTTATGGGATTTGATTTTATTGTGATTGCGTGCCTCCTACGGTCTCATTTTGTCTTCTCCTTTGTCTTTGCATGTGGGGTATCTATTTTGGGGAGTTCCAGTGTCATCCTGTCGATAATTGTTCAGTAGTTAGTTGTGATTCCAGTGTTCTCACAGGAGGGAGTGACAGCATGTCCTTCTACTCAACCATCTTGAACCAATCTCAATGCATATTTCTTTAATATGTAACTAGAGCTGGCAAAAATCAATAAGAAAAATACCAACAATCTAAGAAAAAAAATACCAAAAAATAAGAACATTACTCTTCAATGACCAAGTAATACAAGTGGATGACAAACATATGAAAACACTCAAATATGAGGACCGAGCTGTGCTGGGAGGAGCAAAGACACAGACACTTGTCCTCCCTAAGCTTAACTTTGCCCTTCAGGATTGTTTTGATATATAGAGCCATTTTGTAGAAAAATACCACCCCACACTTCAAAATCACATATTGAAAACATGAGCTAGAAATTGAAAAAGGAAGATAATTACCTATTTGGTGTGATTTCAGAGTTATTAAGAAGGCCCAATAAAGTGTTTCCCATGTTGCCCACCAATGTGTGAACTTCAACCTGTTCATGTGACTTATAGATTTCCCTGTTGAAAGCAAAAGAGGTGAGGTAAATAGCCCCTGAACCTTCTAGCTATTCTTTAGTATGAGTATCTATAATAGCGAAATAAGAGAGAAGCCTCAAGATGGCGGAAGAGTAAGACACAGAGAGCACTTTCCTCCCCACAAATACATCAGAAATACATCTACATGTTGAACAACCCCTACAGAGCACTTACTGAACCCTGACAGAAGACCTCAGACCTCCCAAAAGGCAAGAAACTCCCCAAGTACCTGGGTAGGGAAAAAAAAAAAAGGAAAAAACAGAGACAAAAGAATAGGGATGGGACCTTAACAGTGGGAGCGAGCTGTGAAGGAGGAAAGGTTTCCACACACTAGGAAGCCCCTTTGCGGGTGGAGACTGCAGGTGGTGGAGGGGGGAACTTCGGAGCCACGGAGGAGAGCGCAGCAACAGAGGTGTGGAGGGCAAAGCGGAGAGATTCCTGCACAGATGATCGGTGCCGAGTAGCACTCACCAGCCCGAGAGGCTTGTCTGCTCACCCACTGGGGCGGGCGGGGGCTGGGAGGAGAGGCTCAGGCTTCGGCTTCGGTGGTCGGATCCCAGGGAGAAGACTGGTGTTGGCTACGTACACACAGCCTGAAGGGGTGTAGTGCACCACAGCTAGCCGGGAGGGAGTCCGGGAAAAGTCTGGAGCTGCCAAAGAGACAAGAGACTTATTTTTGCCTCTTTGTTTCCTGGTGTGGGAGGAGAGTGGATTAAGAGTGTTGCTTAAATGAGTTCCAGAGATGGGCGCGAGCCGTGGCTATCAGCGCAGATCCCAAGGACGGGCATGAGAAGCTAAGGCTGCTGCTGCAGCCACAGAGAAGCCTGTGTGCAAGCACAGGTCACTATCCACACCATCTCTCCTGGGAGCCTGTACAGCCCGCCACTGCCAGTGTCCCGTGATCCAGGGACAACCCTCCCGGGAGATCACACAGCATGCCTCAGGCTGGTGCAATGTCATGCTGGCCTCTGCGGCCGCAGGCTCACCCCGTATCCGTACCCCTCCCTCCTCCCGGCCTAAGTGAGCCAGAGCCCCCGAATCAGCTGCTCCTTTAACCCCGTCCTGTCTGAGCAAAGAACAGACGCCCTCAGGCGACCTACATGCAGAGGCGGGTCCAAAGCCAAAGCTGACCCCAGGAGCTGTGCAAACAAAGAAGAGAAAGTAAAATTTCTCCCCACACCTTCAGGAGCAGCGGGTTAACTCTCCACAGTCAACTTGATGTACCCTGCATCTGTGGAATGCCTGAATAGACAACAAATCATCCAGAATTGAGAAGGTGGACTTTGGGAGCAATGATATATATTTTTTTCCCCTTTTTCCCTTTTTGTGAATGTATATGTGTATGTTTCTATGTGTGATTTTGTCTGTATAGCTTTGCTTTTACAATTTTTCCTAAGGTTCTCTCTGTCCTTTTTTTTCCTTTTTTTTATTACTTAAAAATTTTTTTTCTTAATAATTATTTTTTATTTTAAATTTATTTTATTTTATTTTACTTTATTTTATTTTCTCTTCTTCTTTCTTTCTTTCTTCTTTTCTCTCTTTTATTCTGAGCCATGTGGAGGACAGGCTCTTGGTGCTCTAGCCAGGACTCAGGGCTGTGCCACTGAGGTGGGAGAGCCTAGATCAGGACACTGGTCCACAAGAGAAATCCTAGCTCCAAGTAATATCAAATGGCAAAAATATCCAGAGATCTCCATCTCAATACCAAGACCCAGCTCCACTGAACAAACAGCAAGCAACAGTGCAGGACACCCTATGCCAAAAACTAGCAAGACAGGAACACAACCCCATCCATCAGCACAGAGGCTGCCTAAAATCATAATAAGGCCACAGACACCCCAAAACACACCACCAGCCGTGGGCCAGCCCACCAGAAGTACAAGATCCAGACTCATCCACCAGAACACAGGCACTACCCCCTTCCACCAGGAAGCCTACACAACTCACTGAACCAACATTATCCACTGGGGACAGACACCAAAAACAACAGAAACTATGATCCTGCAGCCTGCAAAAAGGACACCCCAAACACAGTAAGTGAAGCAAAATGAGTAGACAGAGAAACACACAGCAGATGAAGGAGCAAGGAAAAAACCCACCAGACCAAACAAATGAAGAGGAAATAGGCAGTCTACCTGAAAAAGAATTCAGAATAATGATAGTAAAGATGATCCAAAATCTTGGAAATAAAATGGAGAAAATACAAGAAACGTTTAACAAGGACCTAGAAGAACTAAAGAACAAACAAACAATGTTGAAAAACACAATAAATGAAATTTAAAATTCTCCAGAACGGATCACTAGCAGAATAATTGAGGCAGAAGAAGGGATAAGTGACCTGGAAGATAAAATATTGGAAATAACTACTGCAGAGCAGAATAAAGAAAAAAGAATGAAAAGAGTTGAGGACAGTCTCAGAGACCTATGGGATAACATTAAATGCACCAACATTCGAAATATAGGGGTCCCAAAAGAAGAAGAGCAAAAGAAAGGGAATGAGAAAATATTTGAAGAGATTATAGTTGAAAACTTTTCTAATATGGGAAAGGCAATAGTTAATCAAGTCCAGGAATCACAGAGAGTCCCATACAGGATAAATCCAAGGAGAAACACACCAATACACATATTAATCAAACTATCAAAATTAAATACAAAGAACAAATATTAAAAGCAGCAAGGGGAAAACAACAAACAACACATAAGGGAATCCCCATAAGGTTAACAACTGATTTTCACCAGAAATTCTGCAGCCAGAAGGGAGTGGCAAGACATATTTAAAGTGACGAAGGAGAGAAACCTACAACCAAGATTACTCTACCCAGCAAGGATCTAATTCAGATTTGATGGAGAAATTAAAAGCTTTACAGATGAGCAAAAGCTAAGAGAATTCAGCACCACCAAACCAGCTTTACAAAAAATGCTAAAGGAACTTCTCCAGGCAGGAAACACAAGGGAAGGAAAACACCTACAATAATAAACCCAAAACAACTCAAAAAATGGAAGTAGGGACACACATATCGATAATTACATTAAATGTAAATGGATTAATTGCTCCAACCAAAAGACATAGACCAGCTGAATGGATTCAAAAACAAGACCTGTATTTACGCTTTGTACAAGAGATCCACTTCAGACTTAGCAACACATTCACACTGAAAGTGAGGGGATGGAAAACGATATTCCATGCAAATGGAAATCAAAAGAAAGCTGGAGGAGCATTCTCATATCAGACAAAATAGACTTTAAAACAAACACTATTACAAGAGACAAAGAAGGACACTACATAATGATCAGGGGATCATTCCAAGAAGAAGGTATAACAATTGTAAATATTTATGCACCCAACATAGGAGCACCTCAATACATAAGGCAAATACTAACAGTCATAAAAGGGGAAATCAACAGTAACAAAATCATAGTAGGGGACTTTAACACCCCACTTTCACCAATGAACAGATCATCCAAAATGAAAATAAATAAGGAAACACAAGCTTTAAATGATACATTAAACAAGATGGACTAATTGATATTTATAGGACATTCCATCCAAAAACAACAGAATACACATTCTTCTCAAGTGCTCATGGAACATTCTACAGGATAGATCATAACTTGGGTCACAAATCAAGCCTTCATAAATTTAAGAAAATTGAAATTGTATCAAGTACCTTTTCTGACCACAACACTATGAGACTAGATATCAATTAAAGGAAAAAATCTGTAAGAAATACAAACACATGGATGCTAAACAATACACCACTTAATAACCAAGAGATCACTGAAGAAATCAAAGAGGAAATCAAAAAATACCTCAAAACAAATGACAATGAAAACAGAATGAACCAAAACCTATGGGATGCAGCAAAAGCAGTCCTAAGAGGGAAGTTTATAGCAATACAATCCTACTTTAAGAAACATCTCAAATAAACAACCTAACCTTACACCTAAAGCAATTAGAGAATGAAGAACAAAAATACCCCAAAGTTATGAAAAGGAAAGAAATCATAAAGATCAGATCAGAAATAAATGAAAAAGAAATGAAGGAAATGATAACAAAGATCAATAACACTAGAAGCTGGTTCGTTGAGAAGATAAACAAAATTGATAAACCATTAGCCAAACTTATCCAGAAAAAAGGGAGAGGACTCAAATCAACACAATTAGAAATGAAAAAGGAGAAGTAACAACTGACACTGCAGAAATAGACAGGATCATGAGTGATTACTACAAGCAACGATATGCCAATAATATGGACAACCTGGAAGAAATGGACAAATGCTTAGAAATGCACAACCTGCTGAGAGTGAACCAGGAAGAAATAGAAAATATGATCAGACCAATCACAAGCACTGAAATTGAAACTGTGATTAAAACTCTTCCAACAAACAAAAGCCCAGGACCAGATGGCTTCACAGACGAATTCTTTCAAACATTTAGAGAAGAGCTAACACCTATCCTTCTCAAACTCTTCAAAAATACAGCAGAGGGAGGAACACTCCCAAGCTCATTCTAAGAGGCCACCATCACTCTGATACCAAAACCAGACAAAGATGTCAGTAAGGAAGAACACTACAGGCAAATATCACTTATGAATATAGATGCAAATATCCTTAACAAAATACTAGCAAACAGAATCCAGCAGGACATTAAAAGGATCATACACTATGATCAAGTGGGGTTTATCCCAGGAATGCAAGGATTCTTCTATATATGCAAATCAATCAACGTGATACACCATATTAACAAATTGAAGGACAAAAACCATATGATCATCTCAATAGATGCAGAGAAAGTTTTTGACAAAATTCAACACCTATTTATGATAAAAACCCTCTAGAAAGTAGGCATAGAGGGAACTTTCCTCAACATAATAAAGGCCATATATGACAAAACCACAGCCAACATCATCCTCAATGGTGAAAAACTGAAACCACTTCAACTAAGACTAGGAATAAAATAAGGTTGCCCACTCTCACCACTATTATTCAACATAGTTGTGGAAGTTTTAGCCACAGCAATCAGAGAAGAAAAAGAAATAAAAAGAATGCAAATTGGAAAAGAAGAAGTAAAGCTGTCACTATTTGTAGATGACATGATACTATACATAAGGAATCCTAAAGATGTTACCTGGAAACTACTAGAGCTAATGAATGAATTTGGTAAAGTAGCAGGAAACAAAATTAATGCACAGAAATCTCTTGCATTTCTATACACTAATGATGAAAAATCTGAAAGTGAAATTAAGAAAACACTCTCATTTACCTTTGCAACAAAAAGAATAAAATATCTAGGAATAAACCTACCTAAGGAGACAAAAGATCTGTATGCAGAAAATTATAAGACACTGATGAAAGAAATTAAAGATGATACAAATAGATGGAGAGATATACCAAGTTCTTGGATTGGAAGAATCAACATTGTGAAAATGACTCTATTACCCAAAGCAATCTACAGATTCAATGCAATCCCTATCAAACTACCAGTGGCATTTTTCACAAAACTAGAACAAAAAACTCACAATTTGTACAGAAACACAGAAGACCCCGAATACCCAAAGCAATCTTGAGAAAGAAAAACGGAATTGGAGGAATCAGGCTCCCTGACTTCAGACTATACTACAAAGCTACAGTAATCAAGACAGTTTGGTACTGGCACAAAAACAGAAATATAGATCAATGGAACAGGATAGAAAGCCCGGAGGTAAACCCACGCACATATGGCCAACTTAACTTTGATAAAGGAGGCAAGAATATACAGTGGAGAAAAGACAGCCTCTTAATAAGTCATGCTGGGAAAACTGGACAGCTTCATGTAAAAGAATGAAATTAGAACACTCCCTAACACCATACACAATAATAAACTCAAAATAGATTAAATACCTAAATGTAAGGTCAGACTCCATCAAACTCTTAGAGGAAAAAACATAGGCAGAACACTCTATGATATAAATCTCAGCAGTATCCTTTTTGACCAACTTCCTAGAGAAATGGAAATAAAAAATAAATAAATAAATGGGACCTAATGAAACTTCAAAGCTTTTGCACAGCAAAGGAAACCATAAACAAGACCAAAAGACAACCCTCAGAATGGGAGAAAATATTTGCAAATGAAGCAACTGACAAAGGATTAATCTCCAAAGCATACAAGCAGCTCATGCAGCTCAATATCTAAAAAACAAACAACCCAATTCAAAAATGCGCAGAAGACCTAAATAGACATTTCTCCAAAGACGATGTACAGACTGCCAACAAACACATGAAAGGATGTTCAATGTCACTAATCATTAGAGAAATGCAAATAAAAACTACAGTGTGGTATCACCTAACACCAGTCAGAACGGCCATCATCAAAAAATGTACAAAGAATAAATGTTGGAGAAGTTGTAGAGAAAAGGGAACCCTCTTGCACTGTTGGTGTGAATGTAATTTGATACAGCCACTATGGAGAACAGTATGGAGGTCCCTTAAAAAACTACCATATGACCCAGCAATCCCACTACTGGGCATATACCCTTTGAAAACCATAATTCAAAAAGAGTCATGTACCAAAATATTCATTGCAGCTCTATTTACAATAGCCAGGACATGGAAGCAACCTAAGTGTCCAGCAACAGATGAATGGATAAAGAAGATGTGGCACATATATACAATGGAATATTACTCAGCCATAAAGAGGAACAAAACTGAGTTATTTGTAGTGAGGTGGATGGACCTAGAGACTGTCATACAGAGTGAAGTATGTCAGAAAACGAAAAACAAATACCGTGTGCTAACACATATATATGGACTCTAAGAAAAAAAAATTATCAGAAGAACCTAGGGACAAGACAGGTATAAAGATGTAGACCTTCTAGGGAATGGACTTGAGGATACAGGGAGGGGGAAGGGTAAGCTGGGACAAAGTGAGAGAGTGGCATGTACATATATACACTACCAAACGTAAAATACATAGCTAGTGGGAAGCAGCCGCATAGCACAGGGAGATCAGCTTGGTTCTTTGTGACCACCTAGAGGGGTGGGATAGGGAGGGTGGGAGGGAGGGAGATGCAAGAGGGAAGAGATATGGGGACATATGTATATGTATAACTGATTCACTTTGTTATAAAGCAGAAAGTAACACGCCATTGTAAAGCAATTATACTCCAATAAAGATGTTTAAAAAAATAGCAAGTTCATAACCTTGTATTCTGCTATGCCATATACAATATACTATCACAACAGGATCTATCTGATCCTGTCAATAACTCTGTAGTGTAAGATAAGGGAATATAAATCCAATTTCAGAGAACTTCTTAGCGATGGAGTCACTACACAAGTCCAAGTTCTCTGATTCAAAATACTGAACATTTTCCAGCACCCTCTGCTCTACATACATAGATACATACAAGGACCTTATAAGGTCCTTTCCTGAGATGGCATTCTGGCAGCGAGACTTGAATGAAAGCTTAAGACCACAAAGTCCTGTTGTTGCTAGGAGTAAAGGGAGATGAAGGGGGAAAGTGCCACCATAGACAAAACGGTGCTACAACAATGGTCAGCCATACTAGAGACACATTAAACTTGACTTACAATTTCATTTGCTGATCTTAAAATGGACATGGACATTTCTAATGCCTCCTTACCTCCCAAATATACTGTGAAAAGAAAGTAAACACGTCAGTGATTCTGAAAGAGAGGTCACTAGAAATTTCTGAGCATCCACTAATTGCAAGTATTTGAGTTCACTCATGTTCTCACCCTCATGGCCAATCTACTCTTTACCCTGCCCACTGAGTTTTAATTTCAATGACTGCATTTTCATTTCTACAAATTCTCTTTGGCTATCCTCTTTCATTCTTTTCACATATTCTCACTTCTTTCTATTATAATTTTGATGATTTTTGAGTATACTCATTTCATGGTCTTCAGCTAATAGCTCTGTGATTAGAAACTCCTGAGGTTCAAATCCTGCTGTATGTTTTGTCTGATGACACTTAGATATGGAAGATGGTTTCCTTGTTCATTTTATAATTTGGTTTTGAGCTCAATTCTAGTGGGGCTTTCTCTGTAGAAATACCAAGTGACCTGAGTTAGGTGTCCATTCAGCTTTCTGAGGCAGTTTTGAATTTACCTCTATAGTCATTCCAAAATTATCACCTGCCTGGAACCAGGGGTATGTTCATTTTTCAGCTTAGACCATACAGGTAGTATAACTTAGAACCCCAAACTTGTACAAGGAGTTTAGAACTCAGGAGGAGACAGATAAACTTCACTACAGGATCTCTACCAGCGGGTGGAATTTTTTCTATCTAAACATTTCTCCAAGTATATAGCCTTTCAAGTACCCCAGATTTCTCCAGTGCTCTTAGTTCTAACTGCCTGCTGCACAAGTGCCCAAGATCTCATCTCCCATCTCTGTGTGAGCTTGAAAATCCAAACCCTTTGTTTAGCATAAGGATAAACTCCCACCTACCCAAGGCTGCTGGACCATTAGCCCTCTTCTTAATTTTCCTGTTTTTAGCTCCTGAGGATTCCCCTGACCTTCTACACATTTAAAAGCATGTTCATTATATTCTATCCAGAATTTCTAGGTATTTTCTAGTGGGAAGGTTTTCAGGTTATTTAGATTACAATACTACTGGAAATGGGACCACCAGCCACTTTGGATACATTATTCAATTTAATCCTCATCCCATTCCTGCAAGATAGATAATCATAGTTACATTTCATAAATGAGGAAATTAAGACTCAAAGAAGTTAAATAATTTTCTTAAGATCACACAACTAATCCTGACCGTGAAGACCATGTTCTGTCCCGTATATCATATTACCTCTCTGAAGAGCTAGCCTAATTCCTCTTCTGTGTCTGAAAGGAGTCCAGAGCTTGCCAAGACTTTATACTGAAGATTTCCTTTAAATATTCTCCTTGAAGAACATTCTTTCAGAAAAATAGTTTCTGGTGGGTTTCCATTATTAATTATAAGGGTGAATGGTAAGCTAAAAAATTATGAAGGCTGAATGTGGCTTGACATCACCTTTGGGGAAAACATCAATAATGATTGAACAGGCTTGTGTCTGAGCATACTGAGAGTATGAGAGAGATACACCTTCCCTCCTCAGGCAGCCAGCCTCATTTTATCCAAGGGTGGGTCAGCAGAAGGTCTAGAGGATTGGCTCTGCCTGAAATCCATAGGAGAAAGTGGATACAGGAAAAGTTAATGTCCATGCTGTGGAATCATAAAACCAATGAAAACCTGCATCACTGGGTTAGAAATTGGCTCAAGGCCAAATACAAAATATAGACATAACTGGAGCCTTTCCAAGTAGAAAAAGGTTATTAGTGGAATCACATTAATCACAATGATTAATGCTGAAACCCAAGCTTTTTATTATGTAAAAGGCTCAGAAGAGTACATTGACAGGGGGAACTAAAAGGTTCCAATTTTGCAGAAAATAGTGAACCAAAGAGGGACAGTAAGTATTCAGGATGTGATTCAAAAATCAGAAAGCTGGATGAGTCACACAAATCATGCTTCAAAGCCGCTTATGCAAAGAAGTTTGCCAGAAAACAAATGTGCCTACAGATGGCCGATCAGGAGGCAGTTAGGTAACCCTGAGTGCTGCAAGGGCAGCAAGACCAAGGGACAGGGCAAGGGAGAGTGGGGAGCATGAGCTCAGAACAGGGACCTGGCCATCCACAAGATCTCCAGAGTTCACAGCCTGCCAAAGACTGTTCCCAGGATTGGCCATCTTGGAACTCCAGAGTTTTAAAAACCTCTTACCCCAGATGAGTAGAAGCAGAGGAACAGTGCTAAATGGATATTGTTGTGTCTACAAGAAACAGTGCTGAATCAAAATGAAACTACATAGACCAAAGCTTCATCCCTAAATCCCAACCAAGCTAGATGAGACATTGGTCAGTGATGAAGGAAATGCAGAAGAAAGAGACCATTTGGAAAGAAAGAAGAAAGTTAACGCAGAAAAAATCTAAACTGGAATTAGGTGATCAGAAGGCTTTTAATGTTCTGACCATTACCACTGGTGAGGTAATTTGATCCAATGGAATATGAACACAAATTATGTGCACCATTTCCTGGTCTAGATCATATACAATCCTCCATCTTTGTCCTCATCTGCCACTAGAATTCAGATCACTCCATAGGCTTACATGAGGACAGAGTCTCAAGAAAGAACGATCCAAGGTTCCTAAATCCCTGTTTGAAAGGATTTGGAACCAGGAATACCTGTGTGAAATTTATGGGAGAAAGACAGAAATTTCCACTAAGTTTAACCCCTTATTATTTGGGTGCAGGGGGTATTTTTAAACAGCTAGCATTAATCTTAATTAATAGAGACATAAAAGAAAAGTTGGAGACCACTTGGAATTAGAAAATATATAAATATACAAGAGAAAGAAGTAGGAATTATAGCAATTTTGCATATGGCTCTGAGCTTCATGGAAGACAGACAAACTGAAATAAATAAACAAACAAACAAAAATCACATGGTGGGGGTGCTTTGAAGTTGGCAGAGTAGTAAGACTTGGAGATCACCTTCTTCTCCACAAATACATCAAAACTACATCTACATGTGGAACAGCTCCTACAGAACACCTACTGAATGCCGACAGAAGACCTCAGATTTCCCAAAAGACAAAGAAACACCCCATGTACCTGGGTAGGGCAAAAGAAAAAAGAAAAAACAGAGACAAAAGAATAGGGACAGGACCTGCCCCTCTGGAAGGGAGCTGTGATGGAGGAAAAGTTTCTACAAACTAGGAAACCTCTTCACTGGCGGAGATGGGGGATAGGCGGGGGAAGCTCTGGAGCCATGGAGGAGAGCACAGCAACAGGGGTGCAGAGGGCAAAGCAGAGAGATTCCTGTACAGAGGATCGGTGCCAACCAGCACTCACCAGCCTGAGAGGCTTGTCTGCTCACCCTCCAAGGGGTGGGATTGGGGGTTGGGAGCTGAGGCTCAGGCTTCGGAGGTCAGACCCCAGGGAGAGGACTGGGGTTGGCTGCGTGAACACAGCTTGAAGGGGGCTAGTGCACCACAGCTGGCTGGGAGGGAGTCCAGGAAAAAGTCTGGACCTGCCTAAGAGTCAAGAGACCATTGTTTTGGGGTGCGTGAGGAGAGGGGATTCAGAACAATGCCTAAACAAGCTCCAGAGATGGGTGTGAGCTGCAGCTATCAGCGCAGACACCAGAAATGGGTATGAAAGGCTAAGGCTGGTGCTGCAGGCACCAAGAATCCTGTGTGCAAGCACAGGGCGCTATCCACACCTCCCCTCCCAGGAGGCTGTGCAGCCTGCCACTGCCTGGGTCCCATGATCCAGGGACAACTTCCCCGGGAGAACAAATGGCATGCCTCAGTCTGTTGCAACATCACGCTGGCCTCTGCCACCCCTGGTTTGTCCCACATTCCATACCACTCCGTCCCCCTAGACTGAGTGAGCCAGAAACACCTAATCAGCTTCTCCTTTAACCCCAACCTGTCTGGGCGGGGAACAGACACCCTCAGGTGACCTACACACAGAGGCAAGGCCAAATCCAAAGCTGACCCCAGAAGCTGTGCGAACAAAGAAGAGAAAGGGAAATTTCTCCTAGCAGCCTCACGAGGAGTGGATAAAATCTTAACAGTCAACTTGATGTACCATGCAACTGTGGAATATCTGAATCATGGCAACTGTGGAATATCTGAATAGACAACGAATCATCCCAAAATTCAGGTCGTGGACTTCGGGAGCAACTGTAGACTTGGGGTTTGCTCTCTGCATCTAATTTGTTTCTGGTTTTATGTTTATCTTAGTTTAGTATTTAGAGCTTATTATCATTGGTAGATTTGTTTATTGATGTGGTTGCTCTCTTCCGTTTTTTTCTATATATATATATTTTTCCTTTTTCTCTTTTTCTGTGTATGAGCATGCTTCTTTGTATGATTTTGTCTGCATAGCTTTGCTTTTGCCATTTGTCCTAGAGTTCTGACTGTCCTTTCTTTTTTTTTGTATAGTTCTTAGTGCTTCTTATCATTGGTAGATTTGTTTTTTGGTTTCGTTGTTCTCTTCTTTCTCTCTTTCTTTTTCTTATGACTTTTTAATATTTTATTTTTAATAATTTTTTTCTATTTTAATAACATTATTTTACTTTCTTTCTTTCTCTCTTTTTCTTTCTTTCTTTCTTACTTTCTTACTTTCTTTCTTCTTTCTGTCTTTCTTTCTTTCTTATTTGTCCCTTTTCTTCAGAGCCAAGTGGCTGAAAGAGTCTTGCTGCTGTGGCCAGTTATCAGGCCGGAGCCTCTGAGGTCAGAGAGCTGAGTTCAGGACATTGGGCCACCAGGGACCTCCTGACCCCATGTAATATCAAACAGCAAAAGCTCTGCCAGAGATCTCTATCTCAATGCTAAGACCCAGTTCCACTCAACGACCAGCAAGTTACAGTGCTGGACACTCTATGCCAAACAACTAGCAAAACAGGAACACAACCCCACCCATTAGCAGAGAGGCTGCCTAAAAGCATAATACGTTCACAGAAACCCCAAAACACACCACCAGACATTGTTCTGCCAACCAGAAAGACAAGGTCCAGCTTCATTCACCAGAACACAGGCACCAGAATGCTCCACCAGGAAACCTACACAAGCCACTGAATCAACCTTACCCACTGGGAGCAGACACCAAAAACAACGGGAACTACGAACTTGCAGCCTGCAAAAAAGGAGACCCAAAACACAGTAACTAAGCAAAATGAGAAGACTGAGAAATACACAGCAGATGAAGGAGGAAGGTAAAAACCCACCGGACCAAACAAAGAAGAGGAAATAGGCAGTCTACTTGAAAAAGAATTCAGACTAATGATAGTAAAGATGATCCAAAATCTTGGAAAAAGAATGGAGAAAACACAACAAACGTTTAACAAGGACTTAGAAGAACTAAAGAGCAAACAAACAATGATGAACAACACAATAAATGAAATTTAAAATTCTCTAGAAGGAATCAATAGCAGAATAACTGAAGCAGAAGAACGGATAAGTGACCTGGAAGATAAAATAGTGGAAATAACTACCACAGAGCAGAATAAAGAAAAGAGAATGAAAAGAATTGAGGACAATCTCAGAGACTTCTGGGACAACATTACATACACCGATATTCGAATTATAGGGGTCCCAGAAAAAGAAGAGAAAAAGAAAGGGACTAAGAAACTATTTGAAGAGATTATAGTTGAAAACTTCCCTAATATGGATAAGAAAACAGTCAATCAAGACCAGGAAGTGCAGAGAGTCCAATACAGGAAAAATCCAAGGAGAAAAACGACAAGACACATATTAATCAAACTATCAAAAATTAAATACAAACAAAAAATATTAAAAGCAGAAAGGGAAAAGCAACAATTAACATACAAGGGAATCCCAATAAGGTTAACAGCTGATCTTTCAGCAGAAACTCTTCAAGCCTGAAGGGAGTGGCAGGACATATTTAAAGTGATGAAAGGGAAAAACCTACAACAAAGATTACTCTACCTGGCAAGGATCTCATTCAGATTCAACAGAGAAATAAAAACCTTTAAAGAAAAGCAAAAGCTAAGAGAATTCAGCACCCCCATACTAGCTCTACAGCAAATGCTAAAGGAACTACTCTAGGCAGGAAACACAAGAGGAGGGAAAGACTTACAATAACAAACCCAAAACAATTAAGAAAATGGTAATAGGAACATACATATCAATAATTACCTTAAATGTAAATGGATTAAATGCTCCAACCAAAAGACATTTGCTGGCTGAATGGATACAAAAACAACACCCATACATATGCTGTCTAAAAGAGACCCACTTCAGACCTAGGGACACATACAGACTGAAAGTGTAGGAATGGAAAAAGATATTCCATGCAAAGGAAAATCAAAAGAAAGCTGGAGTAGCAATTCTCATATCAGACAAAATAGACTTTAAAATAAAGACTATTACAAGAGACAAAGCAGGACACTACATAATGATCAAAGGATCAATCCAAGAAGAAGATATAACAATTATAAATATTTATGGACCAAACATAGGAGAACCTCAATACATAAGGCAAATACTAGCAGCCATAAAAGGGGAAGTCAACAGTAACACAATACTAGGGGACTTTAACACCTCACATTCACCAATGGACAGATCATCCAAAATGAAAGTAAATAAGGAAACACAAGCTTTAAATGATACACTAAACAAGATGAACTTAACTTAATATTTATAGGATATTCCATCCAACAACAGCAGATTACACTTTCTTCTCAAGTGTTCAGGGAACATTCTCCAGGATATATCATACCTTGGGTCACAAATCAAGCCTCAGTAAATTTAAGAAAATTAGAATCATATCAACTGTCTTTCCAACCACAATGCTATGAGGCTAGATATCAATTACAGGGAAAAATCTGTAAGAAATACAAACACATGGAGACTAAACAATACACTATTAAATAACCAAGAGATCACTGAAGAAATCAGAGAGGAAATCAAAAAATACCTAGAAACAAATGACAATGAAAACACGATGACCCAAAATCTATGGGATGCAGCAAAAGCAGTTCTAAGAGGGAAGTTTATAGCAATACAATCCTACCTCAAGAAACAAGGAACATCTCAAATAAACAACCTAACCTTACACATAAGACAATTAGAGAAAGAAGAACAAAAACACCCTAAAGTTATCAGAAGGAAAGAAATCATAAAGATCAGATCAGAAATAAATGAAAAAGAAATGAAGGAAATGATAGCAAAGATCAATAAAACTAAAAGCTGGTTCTTTGAGAAGTTAAACAAAATTGATAAACCATTAGCCAGACTCATAAAGAAAAAAAGGGAGAAGATGCAAATCAATAGAATTAGAAATGAAAAAGGAGAAGTAACAACTGACACTGCAGAAGTACAAAGGATAATGAGAGATTACTACAAGGAACTATGTGCCAAAAAAAATGGACAAACTGAAAGAGGTGGATAAAGTCTGAGAAAAGCACAACCTTCCGAGACTGAGCCAGGAAGAAATAGAAAATATAAACAGACTAATCATAAGCACTGAAATTGAGACTGTGATTAAAAATCTTCCAAGAAACAAAAGCCCAGGACCAGATGGTCTCACAGGCGAATTCTATCAAACATTTAGAGAACAGCTAACACCTACCCTTCTCAAACTCTTCCAACATATAGCAGAGGGAGGGACCTTCTCAAACTCATTCTACAAGACCCCCATCATACTGATACCAAAACCAGACAAAGATGTCACAAAAAAAGAAAACTACAGACCAATATCACTGATGAACATAGATGCAAAAATCCTCAACATAATACTAGCAAACAGAACCCAGCAGCACATTAAAAAGATCATACACCATGATCAAGGGGTGTTTATCCCAGGAATGCAAGGATTCTTCAATATAAGCAAATCAATAAATGTGATAAGCCATATTAAGAAATTGTAGGACAAAAATCGTATGATCATCTCAATAGATGCAGAAAAATCTTTCGACAAAATTCAACAGCCATTTAAGATAAAAACCCTCCAATAACTAAGCATAGAGGGAACTTACCTCAACATAATATAGGCCATATATGACAAACACACAGCCAACATCATTCTCAATGGTGAAAAAATGAAACCATTTCCTCTAAGATCAGGAACAAAACACGCTGTCCACTCTCACCACTATTATTTAACATAGCTTTGGAAGTTTTAGCCACAGCATCAGGGAAGATAAAAAAATAAAGTGAATCCAAATCGGAAAAGAAGAAGTAGAGCTGTCACTGTTTGCAGATGACATGATACTATACATAGAGAATCCTAAAGATGCTACCAGAAAACTACTAGAGTTAAACAATGAATTTGGTAAAGTAGCAGGATACAAAAATTTTTTTTTTATTGTAAAAGTGACTTTATTTATTTTTTTTAAACATCTTTATTGAAGTGTAATTGCCTTAAAATGGTGTGTTAGATTCTGCTTTATAAAAAAGTGAATCAGTTATACCTATACAATATGTTCCCATATCTCTTCCCTCTTGCATCTCCCTCCCTCCCACCCTCCCCATCCCACCCCTCTAGGTGGTCACAAAGCACCGAGCTGATCTCCCTGTGCTATGCGGCTGCTTCCCACTAGCTATCTATTTTACATTTGGTAGTGTATATATGTCCATGACACTCTCTCACCCTGTCACATCTCACCCCACCCCCTCCCCATATCCTCAAGTCCATTCTCTAGTAGGTCTGTGTCTTTTTTCCCGTCTTGCCACTAGGTTCTTCATGGTCTTTTTTTTTTTCCTTAGATTCCGTATATATGTGTTAGCATACTGTATTTGTTTTTCTCTTTCTGACTTACTTCACTCTGTATGACAGACTCTAACTCCATCCACCTCATTACAAATACCTCCATTTCATTTCTTTTTATGGCTGAGTAATATTCCATTGTATATATGTGCCACATCTTCTTTATCCATTCATCTGTCGATGGACATTTAGGTTGCTTCCATGTCCTGGCTATTGTAAATAGAGCTGCAATGAACATTTTGGTACATGACTCTTTTTGAACTATGGTTTTCTCAGGGTATATGCCCAGTAGTGGGATTGCTGGGTCATATGGTAGTTCTATTTGTAGCTTTTTAAGGAACCTCCATACTGTTCTCCATAGTGGCTGTATCGAGTTACATTCCCACCAACAGTGCAAGAGGGTTCCCTTTCCTCAACACCGTCTCCAGCATTTATTGTTTCTAGATTTTGTAATGATGGCCATTCTGACCGGTGTGAGATGATATCTCATTGTAGTTTTGATTTGCAATTCTCTAATGATTAATGATGTTGAGCATTCTTCCATGTGTCTGTTGGCAATCTATATATCTCCTTTGGAGAAGTGTCTATTTAGGTCTTCGGCCCATTTTTGCATTGGGTTGTTTGTTGTTTATTTGTTGTTGTTATTGAGCTGCATGAGCTGCTTGTAAATCTTGGAGATTAATCCTTTCTCAGTTGCTTCATTTGCAAATATTTTCTCCCATTCTGAGGGTTGTCTTTTGGTCTTGTCTATGGTTTCCTTTGCTGTGCAAAAGCTTTTAAGTTTCATTAGGTCCCATTTGTTTATTTGTGTTCTTATTTCCCTTTCGCTGGGATCTTGCTGTGATGTATGTCATAGAGTGTTCTGCCTATGTTTTCCTCTAAGAGTTTGATAGTGTCTGGCCTTACACTTAGGTCTTTAATCCATTTTGAGTTTATTTTTGTGTATGGTGTTAGGGAGTGTTCTAATTTCATACTTTTACATGTATCTGTCCAATTTTCCCAGCACCACTTATTGAAGAGGCTGTCTTTTCTCCACTGTATATGCTTGCCTCCTTTATCAAATATAAGGTGACCATATGTGTGTGGCTTTATGTCTGGGCTTTCTATCCTGTTCCATTGATCTATATTTCTGTTTTTGTGCCAGTACCAAACTGTCTTGATTACTGTAGCTTTGTAATATAGTCTGAAGTCAGGGAGCCTGATTCCCCCAGCTCCATTTTTCGTTCTCAAGATTGCTTTGGCTATTCGGGGTCTTTTGTGTTTCCATACAAATTGTGAACGTTTTTGTTCTAGTTCTGTGAAAAATGCCAGTGGTAGTTTGATAGGGATTGCATTGAATCTGTAGATTGCTTTGGGTAGTAGAGCCATTTTCACAATGTTGATTCTTCCAATCCAGGAACATGGTATATCTCTCCATCTATTTGTATCATCTTTAATTTCTTTCATCAGTGTCTTATAATTTTCTGCATACAGGTCTTTTGTCTCTTTAGGTAGGTTTATTCCTAGATATTTTATTCTTTTCCTTGCAATGGTAAACGGGAATGTTTTCTTAATTTTAGTTTCAGATTTTTCGTCATTACTGTATAGAAATGCAAGAGATTTCTGTGCATTAATTTTGTATCCTGCTACTTTACCAAATTCATTGATTAGCTCTAGGAGTTTTCTGATAGCATCTTTAGGATTCTCTATGGAGAGTATCATGTCATCTGCAAACAGTGACAGCTTTACTTCTTCTTTTCCGATTTGGATTCCTTTTATTTCTTTGTCTTCTCTGATTGCTGTGGCTAACACTTCCAAAACTATGTTGAATAATAGTGGTGAGAGTGGGCAACCTTGTCTTGTTCCTGATCTTAGTGGAAATTTTCAGTTTTTCACCATTGAGGACAATGTTGGCTGTGGGTTTGTCATATATGGCCTTTATTATGTTGAGGAAAGTTCCCTCTATGCCTACTTTCTGCAGGGCTTTTATCATAAATAGGTGTTGAATTGTGTTGAAAGCTTTCTCTGCATCTATTGAGATGATCATATGGTTTTTCTCCTTCAATTTGTTAATATGGTGTATCACATTGATTGATTTGCATATATTGAAGAATCCTTGCATTCCTGGGATAAACCCCAGTTGATCATGGTGTATGATCCTTTTAACGTGCTGTTGGATTCTGTTTGCTAGTATTTTGTTGAGGATTTTTGCATCTATGTTCATCAGTGATATTGGCCTGTAGTTTTCTTTCTTTGTGACATCTTTGTCTGGTTTTGGTATCAGGGTGATGGTGGCCTCGTAGAATGAGTTGGGGAGTGTTCCTCCCTCTGCAATATTTGGAAGAGTTTGAGAAGGATAGGTGTTAGCTCTTCTCTAAATGTTTGATAGAATTCACCTGTGAAGCCATCTGGTTCTGGGCTTTTGTTTGTTGGAAGGTTTTTAATCACAGTTTCAATTTCAGTGCTTGTGATTGGTCTGTTCATATTTTCTATTTCTTCCTGGTTTAGTCTTGGCAGTTTGTGCATTTCTAAGAATCTGTCCATTTCTTCCAGGTTGTCCATTTTATTGGCATAGAGTTGCTTGTAGTAATCTCTCATGATCTTTTGTATTTCTGCAGTGTCAGTGGTTACTTCTCCTTTTTCATTTCTAATTCTATTGATTTGAGTCTTCTCCGTTTTTCTCTTGATGAGTCTGGCTAATGGTTTATCAATTTTGTTTATATTCTCAAAGAACCAGCTTTTAGTTTCATTGATGTTTGCTATTGTTTCCTTCATTACTTTTTCATTTATTTCTGACCTGATCTTTATGATTTCTTTCCTTCTGCTGGCTGGGTTTTTTTTGTTCTTCTTTCTCTAATTGCTTTAGGTGCAAGGTTAGGTTGTTTCTTCGAGATGTTTCCTGTTTCTTGAGGTAGGCTTGTATTGCTATAAACTTCTCTCTTAGCACTGCTTTGGCTGTGTCCCATAGGTTTTGGGTCGTCGTATCTCCATTGTCATTTGTTTCTAGGTATTTTTGGATTTCCCCTTTGATTTCTTCAGTGATCACTTCGTTATTAAGTAGTGTATTGTGTAGCCTCCATGTGTTTGTATTTTTTACACATCTTTTCCTGTACTTGATACCTAGTCTCATAGCGTTGTGGTCGGAAAAGATACTTGATACGACTTCAATTTTCTTAAATTTACCGAGGCTTGATTTGTGACCCAAGTTATGATCTATCCTGGAGAATGTTCCATGAGCACTTGGGAAAATGGGTATTCTGTTGTTTTTGGGTGGAATGTCCTATAAATATCAATTAAGTCCATCTTGTTTAATGTATCATTTAAAGCTTGTGTTTCCTTATTTATTTTCATTTTGGATGATCTGTCCATTGGTGAAAGTGGGGTGTTAAAGTCCCCTACTATGATTGTGTTGCTGTCGATTTCCCCTTTTATGGCTGTTAGTGTTTGCCTTATGTATTGAGGTGCTCCTATGTTGGGTGCATAAATATTTACAATTGTTATACCTTCCTCTTGGATCGATCCCTTGATCATATATAGTGTCCTTCTGTGTCTCTTGTAATAATCTTTATTTTAAAGTCTATTTTGTCTGATATGAGAATTGCTACTCCAGCTTTCTTTTGATTTCCATTTGCATGGAATATCTTTTTCCATCCCCTCACTTTCAGTCTGTATGTGTCTCTAGGTCTGAAGTGGGTCTTTTGTAGACATCATATATATGGGTCTTGTTTTTGTATCCATTCAGCCAGCCTGTGTCTTTTGGTGGGAGCATTTATTCCATTTACATTCAAGGTAATTATCGATATGTATGTTCCTATTCCCATTTTCTTAAATGTTTTGGGTTTGTTATTGTAGGTGTTTTCCTTCTTTTGTGTTTCTTGCCTAGAGAAGTTCCTTTAGCATTTGTTGTAAAACTGGTTTGGTGATGCTGAACTCTCTCAGCTTTTGCTTGTCTGTAAAGGTTTTAATTTCTCCATCAAATCTGAATGAGATCCTTGCTGGGTAGAGTAATCTTGGTTGTAGGTTTTTCTCCTTCATCACTTTAAGTATATCCTGCCACTCCCTTCTGGCTTGCAGAGTTTCTGCTGAAAGATCAGCTCTTAACCTTATTGGGATTCCCTTGTGTGTTATTTGTTGTTTTTCCCTTGTTGCTTTTAATATGTTTTCCTTATATTTAATTTTTGACAGTTTGATTAATATGTGTCTTGACGTGTTTCTCCTTGGGTTTATCCTGTATGGGACTCTCTGTTCTTCCAGGACATGATTAACTATTTCCTTTCCCGTATTAGGGAAGTTTTCAACTATTGTCTCTTCAAATATTTTCTCAGTCCCTTTCTTTTTCTCTTCTTCTTCTGGGACCCCTATAATTCGAATGTTGGTGCGTTTACTGTTGTCCCAGAGGTCTCTGAGACTGTCCTCAGTTCTTTTCATTCTTTTTTCTTTATCCTGCTCTGCAGTAGTTATTTCCACCATTTTATCGTCGAGGTCACTTATCCTTTCTTCTGTCTCAGTTATTCTGCTATTGATCCCATCTAGAGTATTTTTAATTTCATTTATTGTGTTTTTCATCGTTGCTTGATTCCTCTTTAGTTCTTCTATGTCCTTGTTAAATGTTTCTTGCATTTTGTCTATTCTATTTCCAAGATTTTGGATCATCCTTACTATCATTATTCTGAATTCTTTTTCAGGTAGACTACCTATTTCCTCTTCATTTGTTAGGTCTGGTGTGTTTTGACCCTGCTCCTTCATCTGCTGTGTGTTTTTCTGTCGTCTCATTTTGCTTATCTTACTGTGTTTGGGGTCTCCCTTTCACAGGCTGCAGGTTCGTAGTTCCCGTTGTTTTTGGTATCTGTCCCCAGTGGCTAAGGTTGGTTCAGTGGGTTGTGTAGGCTTCCTGGTGGAGGGAACTAGTGCCTGAGTTCTGGTGGATGAGGCTGGATCTTGTCTTTCTGGTGGGCACGTCCACGTCTGGTGGTGTACTTTGGGGTGTTTGTGGCCTTATTATGATTTTAGGCAGCCTCTCTGCTAATGGATGGGGCTGTGTTCCTGTCTTGCTAGTTGTTTGGCATAGGGTGTCCAGCACTGTAGCTTGCTGGTCGTTGCATGAAGCTGGGTCTTGATGTTGAGATGGAGACCTCTGACAGATTTTTGCCATTTGGTATTACTTGGAGCTGGGAGGTCTCTTGTGGACCAGTGTCCTGAAGTTGGCTCTCCCACCTCAGAGGCACGGCCCTGATGCCTGGCTGGAGCACCAAGAGTCTTTCGTCCACATGGCTCAGAGTAAAAGGGAGAAAAAATAGAAAGAAAGAAAGAAAGAGGATATAAGATAGTGAAGTAAAATAAAGCTATTATAAAGCAAAGCTATACAGACAAAATCTCACCAAAGAGCATATACATATACACTCACAAAAAAAGGAAAAGGGGAAAAATTAATATATCCTGATCCCAAAGTCCACCTCCTGAATTTGGGATGATTTGTTGTCTATTCAGGTATTCAACAGATGTAGGCACATCAAGTTGTTTGTGGAGTTTTAATCCGCTGCTTCTGAGGCTGCTGGGAGAGATTTCCCTTTCTCTTCTTTGTTCGCACAGCTCCCGGGGTTCAGCTTTGGATGTGGACCCGCCTCTGCATGTAGGTCGCCTGATGGCGTCTGTTCCCCGCCCTGACAGGACGGGGTTAAAGGAGCAGCTGCTTTGGGGGCTCTGGCTCAATCAGGGCACGGGGAGGGAGGGGTACAGAGGAGGTGGGGGGAGCCTGCGGCCGCAGAGACCAGCGTGATGTTGCACCAGCCTGAGGCGCACAGTGCGTTCTCCTGGGGAAGTTGTGCCCAGATTACAGGACCCTGGCAGTGGTGGGCTGCACAGGCTACCGGGAGGGGCGGTGTGGAGAGTGACCTGTGCTCGCACACAGGCTTTTTGGAGGCGGCAGCAGCAGCCTTAGCGTCTCACGCCCGTCTCTGGGGCCCGCACTGATCGCCACGGCTCACGCCCTTCTCTGGAGTGCGTTTAGGCAGCGCTCTGAATCCCCTCTCCTTGCACGCCGTGAAACAAAGAGGCAAGAAAAAGTCTCTTGCCTTTTCAGCAGCTGCAGACTTTTTCCCAGTCTCCCTCCCAGCCAGCTGTGGTGCACTAACCCCTTCAGGCTGTGTTCACGCCGCCAACCCCAGTCCTCTCCCTGCGATCCGACCAAAGCACGAGCCTCAGCTCCCAGCCCCCTCCCACCCTGGCGGGTGAGCAGACAAGCCTCTCGGGCTGGTGAGTGCTGCTTGGCGCTGAGCCTCTGTGCGGGAGTCTCTCTGCTTTGCCCTCTGTACCCATGTGGCTGTGCTCTCCTCCATGGCTCTGAAGCTTCCCCCCTCTGTCACCCACAGTCTCTGCCCACGAAGGGGCTTCCTAGTGCGTGGAAATCTTTCCTCCTTCACGGCTCCCTCCCACTGGTGCAGGTCCCATCCCTATTCTTTGTCTCTGTTATTTCTTTTTTCTTTTGCCCTACCCAAGTACGGGGGGAGTTTCTTGTCTTTTGGGAGGTCTGACGTTTTCTGCCAGTATTCAGTGGGTGTTCTTTAGGAGCAGTTCCACGTGTAGATGTATTTCTACTGTATCTGTGGGAAGGAAGGTGATCTCTGTGTCTTACTCTTCCGCCATCTTCTCTCCTCTACCAGGATACAAAATTAATGCACAGAAGTCTCTTGCATTCCTATATACTAATGATGAAAAATCTGAAAGTGAAATTAAGAAAACACTCCCATTTACCATTGCAAAAAAAGAATAAAATACCTAGGAATGAACCTACATAAGGAGACAAAATACCTGTATGCAGAAAACTATAAGACAGTGATGAAAAAAATTAATGATGATGCAAACAGATAGAGAGGTATACCATGTTCTTGGATTGGAAGAATCAACTTGGGAAAATGACTATATTACCCAAAGCAATCTACAGATTCAATGCAATCCCTACAAAACTACCAATGGCATTTTTCACAAAACTAGAACAAAAAATTTCACAATTTGTATGGAAACACAAAAGACCCTGAATAGCCAAAGCAATCTTGAGAACGAAAAATGGAGCTGGAGGAATCAGGCTCCCTGACTTCAGACTATATTATGAAGCTACAGTAATCAAGACAGTTTGGTACTGGCACAAAAACAGAAATATAGATCAATGGAACAGGATTGAAAGCCCAGAGATAAACTCGTGCACATATGGTCACCTTATCTTTGATAAAGGAGGCAAGCATATACAGTGGAGAAAAGACAGCCTCTTCAATAAGTGGTGCTGGGAAAATTGGACAGATACATGTAAAAGTATGAAATTAGAACACTCCCTAACACCATACACAAAAATAAACTCAAAATGGATTAAAGACCTAAGTGTAAGGCCAGACACTATCAAACTCTTAGAGGAAAACATAGGCAGAACACTCTATGACATACATCACAGCAAGATCCTTTTTGACCCAGTTCCTAGAGAAATGGAAATAAAAACACAAATAAACAAATGGGACCTAATGAAACTTAAAAGCTTTTGCACAGCAAAGGAAACCATAAACAAGGCCAAAAGACAACCCTCAGAATGGGAGAAAATATTTGCAAATGGAGCAACTGACAAAGGATTAATCTCCAAGATTTACAAGCAGCTCATGCAGCTCAATAACAAAAAAACAAACAACCCAATTCAAAAATGGGCAGAAGACCTAAATAAACATTTCTCCAAATACGATATACAGATTGCCAACAAACACATGAAAGGATGCTCAACATCACTAATCATTAGAGAAATGTAAATAAAAACTACAATGTGGTACCACCTCACAGCAGTCAGAACGGCCATCATCAAAAATCTACAAACAATAAATGTTGGAGAGGGTGTGGAGAAAAGGGAACCCTCTTGCACTGTTGGTGGGAATGTAAATTGATATAACCACTATAGAGAACAGTATGGCGGTTCCTTAAAAAACTACCATACGACCCAGCAATCCCACTACTGGGCATATACCCTGAGAAAACCATAATTCAAAAAGAGTCATGTACCACAATGTTCATTGCAGCTCTATTTACAATAGGAAGCACATGGAAGCAACCTAAGTGTCCATCATCAGATGAATGGATAAAGTAGATGTGGCACATATATACAATGGAATATTACTCAGCCATAAAAAGAAATGAAACTGAGTTATCTGTAGTGAGGTACATGGACCTAGAGTCTGTCATACAATGTGAAGTAAGTCAGAAAGACAGAATGAATACTGTATGCTAACACATATATATGGAATCTAAAAACAAAATACAAAAAAAATGGTTTTTAAGAACCTAGGGCCAGGATAGGAATAAAGACGCAGATGTAGAGAATGGACTTCAGAACATGGGGAGGGGGAAGGGTAAGCTGGGATGAAGTGAGAGATTGGTATGGACACATATACACTACTAAATGTAAAATAGATAGCTAGTGGGAAGCAGCCACATGGCACAGGGTGATCATTTCGGTGCTTTGTGACCATCTAAAAGGGTGGGATAGGGACGGTGGGAGGGAGACGCAAGAGGGAGGAGATATGGAGATATATGTATATGTATAGCTGTTTCACTTTGTTATACAGCAGAAACTAACACACCATTGTAAAGCAATTATACACCAATAAAGACGTTTTTTTAAAACATCATATGATGCCTAATTTAGAAAACATATAGATGTCCAGAGAAATTTTTGGCACAAATGCAGGGAACATTTGTCACATGGATCAACATCTTTTGGAAACTACCAAATGGAGTTCTTCAACTATATTTTGGTAAATCATGCAGAATAAGTCATATTGGACGATTCCAATAAAAGTCAAGGGCACACAATAAAAGATTGCCTGAGTGAGGGGAACAAAATGATGTAATGACCATATATCTTTACATGTTTATTTTGTGGTCTTTCCCTAATCCTACTGCATACAAGCTTTCAATGTCTCTCCAGTGCCTTCAGTCTAAACTTAAGTCACTTGCTAATTGTCCCTTACCTTCCTCTTCCATCTAATCTGTCTCTTCCCCAACAGGTACCCTCTGCTGCCATCAAATATCCTGCATTCTGTTCTTCACACTCCCACCTCTGATCCTTTACTTGCATTTCTCTCTTGCTTGGAATTCACTCTCCTCTACTCCCAACTTTGCTAATCTCTATCCTCCCATCAAAACACGGTTAAATTGTTACCTCTTTCTTAAAGTCTTCAGCCAGCCAGGTGCCTGCTACTTTAAGCTCCCGTGTGTGGCCTTGTGGGAGAACATCTTTTGTAGGGAGAGCAACGCTTTCCCTCAAGGATACTAATGCAGGCAAGTAGAGGAGGTACTTGTGTTCACAATCCTGCAGACTGACGTTCACTCCCATAACAACTCAATTTTGCACCCATATACTTCTCCGATCCAGTCCCTCAATTCATATGAATCCTGTGTTCTTCAGCCCATTCCTCTGTGCTTTTGCTCCAGGCCACCATGTAATGAAAACCTACCATACTATTTACTAGTCATGGTTTGTCTCCTATTTCCAGCTTGTGCATTGCTCCAGCCATGAATGTGATGAAGGTGACACTCTTAAGAATGGTTGACCTAGTCTGGCCACTGAGTATTGTGCTGGCATCCATCACAGTGTGACTAATTCTGTTCATTTGGGGCATGCCAATGGCATCCACAGCTGAGGGTATGGCCTCCCTGTCCCGAAATCAGGCCTCCTCAACCCATCCTTCCTCTAGTACTTGCATGCCCTACACTGAGGCACTCAGGAACCTCTGATTTCCTAGAAATTAGGCATGAACCCTAAGAAGCTGGAAAACTGTCTTAGGCCCAGCTATATGGACACTTTCCCAGCTCTTTCTAATCTACATCCCCTCCCCAACCCACGCATTGTTATCAGGCACCATAGTGAAGGTTGAGCATCTCTAAGGGTCTCATAATTTTCTCAGGGAATGGTTTGAGAAACGTAGAATAAGGAAGAAGTTTCCTTCACTAGGTTTTCCTCAAACCTGTCTGCATTCTTCTACCATCCCTTGATTCTTCTCTCCACTCCCAATATTTTCCGCTCATACCAGAGGTATTTTATCATTCCTCCTCTGTCTTTATAAAAGGAGCTACCTCTAAGGAAGGTCTCTCAGAAATACTGACCCTCTTACATCTCTATCCAGCTAGACTATAAGAACACTGATAGCAAGAATTCATCATCATGTCTTCAGTCCCTACCCAATGTTTATGTTTGACATGCAGTAGGCACTGATGGATGTTTGTTTGGTATATAAAAAAAAAAAAAACTGAAGTACATTGAATTGAGAGATGGTGATAAGGACCTGGGAGCTAGACATGGAAGAGGTGCTTCAGAGTCTCAAGATAATGATATGTGTCAGGATAAGGTCAGCAGCCTGTATCTGCTGTCTGGTATAAACTTCCTAAGAGGACTTGTGAATTCAAATTGTTGCTGTCTCTTTTCTCCTGCAGACCCCAAGGCAACAGTATAGGCATGACTGCATTCACTTTCAGAGGTCCAGACTTAAAACCCTAAGCTGTATTCATTATGATTCAAACACCTCTGGATATGAGAGGAAGGTTGATAGGGAAAAACTTCCAAAGTTCAGTTTGCATGAAGCACTAAGGAGTCCCCTGGGAAGTTTACAAGTCTGGATGAAAGAGAATGATGAGTCAGGAACACAGGGGCAATTCTGAGCCCAGCACAAAGTCTGTCTTTCACCTCAGTGTCTAGTTCAGTCCTTGTGGGTTCATGCCAGAAGCCAAGATGAAGGACACTGCACACTGCAATATATATATATATATGAAGTTGGTACTCTAGAGATTAAAAGAAAGTTTCAGTTTGACTTCTACACAGGGTGATCATATGTCCCAGTTGTCCCAGGACAGTCCCAATTTATACCTGTTGTCTCAGGATATAACCCTCTTTCCTCTTCCAGCTTACTTTTTTTTTTTAATTTAAAAACTTTTACTTATTTACTTTTAAGAAAAGAATAAAATAATACAATTATAAAACAATCTTTCCTATAGCCATTTTTTTAAAAAATCTAAAATCTTCATTACATTTCTCTTTTTTTAATTTAACATCTTTATTGGATTATAATTGATTTACAATGTTGTGTTAGTTTCTGCTGTACAACAAAGTGAATCAACTATATGTATACATATATCCCAATATCCCCTCCCTCTTGTGTCTCCCTCACACCCTCTTTATCCCACCCCTCTAAGTGGACACAAAGCACCGAGCTGATCTCCCTATGCTATGCAGCTGCCTCCCACTAGCTATCTATTTTACATTTGGTAGTGTATATATGTCAATGCTCTCTCTCACTTCATCCCAGCTTACCCTTCCCCCTCTCTGTGTCCTTAAGTCCATTCTCTACATCTGCATCTTTATTCCTGAACTGCCCCTAGGTTCTTTCGTACCTTTTTTTTTTTTTAAGATTCCATATATATATGTGTTAGCATACGGTATTTGTTTTTCTCTTTCTGACTTACTTCACTCTGTATGACAGACTCTAGGTCCATCCACCTCACTACAAATAACTCAATTTCATTTCTTTTTAAGGCTGAGTAATATTTGATTGTATATATGTGCCACATTTCTTTATCCATTCATCTGATGATGGACACTTAGGTTGCTTCCATGTCCTGGCTATTGTAAATAGTTTCCAGCTTACTTTTGAAGTGTCCCAGTTCAGACAATAAATTATATGGTCACCTTAGTTCTAAGGACCTTTTGGAGGTAAATCTAAGTAACTCACACACTCATCTTGTAACGTATAATGTCCTTGTGTTCATAAAGGAAGTCTCTTATTGAAAAACACTGTAAAACAAGGAGAACAAGAAAAAGGAACACAGAGTCCATTTTTATGAAACTAGGAGATATCTGTAACTCAGAACCACAATGGATAAATCCAGAAAGCAGAGAGAGAAGTGGTAAATAACTTAGTAGGGTTGAGTAAACTAAAACCCAAGTGTCTTCAAAGGGAGAAACCAGTGAGAAGAGAGCTAATTTACCCCAAAGAGCTCAAGAAAAGCTAAGAATCTAGAGTCATCAAGTGCTCAGAAGGCAAGTGTGGACCTATGACTGTGTGCTGCAAAGTCTCCCTTCCCCCAGCCCACTGGAAGATGGGATATAGATTCTCTGGATGAATAGAAACAGACAGGCTCCTTCTCAAGGACACCAGGGACAGAGAATGGAGGGCACAAGGTGTCAAACTCAAATCAAGAAGAATTAACTGAACACTGTGTTGTGAAAGTGAAACCCCCAACCTTCTTCCTTATTCCAGCTTTAGAACACTGTTACTTAGTCCTATATTCTTTGAGAAGACTTAAGAAAATAAACAACCTCAAGGTAAAAAAAACCTACAAATAATGACACTTGGGGACAATCTGCCCGGACAACAAATTTCCCTACATAAAAGGCATATAAGTCAACAGGACCAGTCCCACAATAATTGCCTTTTTAGTGCCTCACTCTTAACTATGAATGGACACCAGGCATTTAGGTGCAGCTGGAAACTTGAAAGAGGCTAAAACAAACAGGAAGAAAGGAATCAGAAAAAGAAAAAAAAATAGGAAAAAAGGCAAGAGAAAATTTCAAGAAAATTATAATTAACTACTTCAGAGAATGAAGTAAGATAGACCACTATCTTCTTAAAGAAAACAATTAGAGAAGAATAATAAGCTCTTAAAATTTAAATGTTATACCCAGTTTTCAAAAATTATTCAACAAAATATTAGGAGATACTAGGATACTAGGAAAAGAAAGATAATAAAAGTAAAGTCCAAGGAGGAACCAAGATGGCAGAATAGAAGGACGTGCTCTCACTCCCTCTTGCGAGAACACCAGAATCACAACTAGCTGCTGGACAATCATCAACAGGAAGACACTGGAACTCATCAAAAAAGATACCCCACATCCAAAGACAAAGGAGAAGCCACAATGAGACGGTAGGAGGGGCGCAATCACAGTAAAATCAAATCCCATAACTGCTGGGTGGGTGACTCACAACCTGGAGAACACTTATAACACAGAAGTCCACCCACTGGAGTGAAGGTTCTGAGCCCCACATCAGTCTTCCCAACCTGGGGGTCTGGCAACGGAAGGAGGAATTCCTAGAGAATCAGACTTTGAAGTCTACTGGGAATTGATTGCAGGACTTCGACAGGATTGGGGGAAACAGAGACTCCACTCTTGGAGGGCACACACAAAGTAGTGTGCACATCGGGACCTAAGGGAAGGAGCAGTGACCACAGGGGAGACTGAACCAGACCTACCTGCTAGTGCTGGAGGGTCTCCTGCTGAGATGGGGGTGGGGGGATGTGGCTCACCGTGGGGACAGGACACTGGCAGCAGAAGTTCTGGGAAGTACTCCTTGGCGTGAGCTCTCCCAGAGTCTGTCATTAGCCCCACCAAAGAGCCCAGGTAGGTTCCAATGTTGAGTTGCCTCAGGCCAAACAACCAACAGGGAGGGAACCCAGCCCCACCCATCAACAGTCAAGTGGATTAAAGTTTTACTGAGCTCTGCCCACCAGAGCAACAGTCAGCTCTACCCACCACCAGTCCCTTCCATCAGGAAACTTACACAAGCCTCTTAGATAGACTCATCCACCAGAGGGAAGACAACAGAAGCAAGAAGAACTACAATCCTGCAGCCTGTGGAACAGAAACCACATTCACAGAAAAATAGACAAGATGAAAAGGCAGAGGGCTATGTACCAGATGAAGGAAAAAGAGAAAATCCCAGAAAACCAACTAAAGGAAGTGTAGATAGGCAAACTTCCAGAAAAAGAATTCAGAATAATGATAGTGAAGATGATCCAGGACCTCAGAAAAAGAATGGAGGCAAAGATCGAGAAGATGTAAGAAATGTTTAACAAAGACCTAGAAGAATTAAAGAACAAAAAAAAACAAAGATGAACAATACAATAACTGAATGAAAAACACACTAGAGGGAATCAATAGCAGAATAACTGAGGCAGAAGAACGGATAAGTGACATGGAATACAGAATGGTGGAATTCACTGCTGAGGAAGAGAATAAAGAAAAAAGAATGAAAAGAAATGAAGACAGTCTGAGAGACATCTGGGACTACATTAAACACAACAACATTCGCATCATAGGGGTCCCAGAAGGAGAAGAGAGAGAGATAGGACTCGAGAAAATATTTGAAGAGATTATAGTCAAAACTTCCCTAACATGGGAAAGGAAATAGCCACCCAAGTCCAGGAAGCACAGAGAGTCCCATACAGGATAAACCCAAGGAGAAACACGCTGAGACACATAGTAATCAAATTGGCAAAAATTAAAGACAAAGAAAAAATATTGAAAGCAGCAAGGGAAAAATGACAAATAACACACAAGGGAACTCCCATAAAGATAAGAGCTGATTTCTCAGCAGAAACTCTACAAGCCAGAAGGGAGTGGCATGATATACTTAAAGTGATGAAAGGGAAGAACTTACAACCAAGATTACTCTACCCGGCAAGGATCTCATCAAGATTTGACGGAGAAATCAAAAGCTTTACAGACAAGCAAAAGCTTAGAGAATTCAGCACCACCAAACCAGCTCTACAACAAATGCTAAAGGAACTTCTCTAAGTGAGAAACACAAGAGAAGAAAAGGATCTACAAAAACAAACACAAAACAATTAAGAATATGGGCATAGGAACATATGTATCGATAATTACCTTAAACGTGAATGGAGTAAATGCTCCAACCAAAAGACACAGGCTTGCTGAATGGATACAAAAACAAGACCCATATATATGCTGTATACAAGAGACCCACTTCAGACCTAGGGACACATACAGACTGAAAGTGAGGGGATGGAAAAAGATATTCCATGCAAATGGAAATCAAAAGAAAGCTGGAGTAGCAATTATCATATCAGACAAAATAGACTTTAAAATAAAGAATGTTACAAGAGACAAGGAAGGACACTACATAATGATCAAGTGATCAATCCAAGAAGAAGATATAACAATTATAAATATATATGCACCCAACATAGGAGCACCTCAATACATAAGGCAACTGCTAACAGCTATAAAAGAGGAAATGGACAGTAATACAATAATAGTGGGGGACTTTAACAACTCATTTACACCAATGGACAGATCATCCAAAATGAAATTAAATATGGAAACAGAAGCTTTAAATGACACAATAGACCAAATAGATTTAATTGATATTTATATGACATTCCAACCCAAAACAGCAGATTATGCTTTCTTCTCAAGTGCACACGGAAAATGCTCCAGTATAGATCACATCTTGGGTCACAAATCAAGCCTCAGTAAATTTAAGAACACTGAAATCATATCAAGCATCTTTTCTGAGCACAACACTATGAGATTAGAAATGAATTAAAGGGAAAAAAACGTAAAAAACACAAACACATAGACAATAAACAATACGTTACTAAACAACCAAGAGATCAAAGAATAAATCAAAGAGGGAATCAAAAAATACCTAGAGACAAACGACAATGAAAACATGATGATCCAAAACCTATGGGATGCAGCAAAAGCAATTCTAAGAGGGAAGTTTATAGACATACAAGCCTACCTCAAGAAACAAGAAAAATCTCAAGTAAAGAGTCTAACCCTACACCTAAAGGAACTAGAGAAAGAAAAACAAACAAAACCCAAAGATAGCAAAAGGAAAGAAATCATAAAGATCAGAGCAGAAATAAATGAAATAGAAACAAAGAAAACAATAGCAAAGATCAATAAAACTAAAAGCTCGTTCTTTGAGAAGATAAACAAAATTGATAAACCATTAACCAGATTCATCAAGAAAAAGAGGGAGAGGACTCAAATCAATAAAATTAGAAATGAAAAAGGAGAAGTTACAACAGACACTACAGAAATACAAAGCATCCTAAGAGACTACTACAAGCAACTCTATGCCAATAAAATGGACAACCTGGAAGAAATGGACAAATTCTTAGAAAGGTATAACCTTCCAAGACTGAACCAGGAAGAAAAACAAAATATGAACAGACCAATCACAAGTAATGAAATTGAAACTGTGATTAAAAATCTTCCAACAAATAAAGTCCAGGACCAGATGTCTTCACAGGTGAATTCTATCAAACATTTAGAGAAGAGCTAACACCCATCCTCCTCAACCTCTTTCAAAAAATTGCAGATGAAGGAACACTCCCAAACTCATTCTATGAGACTACCATCACCCTGATTCCAAAACCAGACAAAGATACTACAAAAAAAGAAAATTACAGACAGAAATTACAGAAAATACCGTGATATTATCACTGATGAATATAGATGCAAAAATCCTCAACAAAATACTAGCAAACAGAATCCAACAACTCATTAAAAGGCTCATACACCATGATCAAGTGGGATTTATCCCAGGGATGCAAGGATTCTTCAATATACACAAATCAATCAATGTGATACACCATATTAACAAATTGAAGAATAAAAACCATATGATCATCTCAATAGATGCAGAAAAAGCTTTTGACAAAATTCAACACCCATTTATGATAAAAACTCTCCAGAAAGTGGGCAGAGAGGGAACCTTACTCAACATAATAAAGGCCATATACGACAAACCCACAGCCAACATCACTCTCAATGGTGAAAAAGTGAAAGCATTTCCTCTAAGATCAGGAATGAGACAAGGATGTCCACTCTCACCACTATTATTCAACATAATTTTGGAAGTCCTAGCCATGGCAATCAGAGAAGAAAAAGAAGTAAAAGGAATACAAATTGGAAAAGAAGAAATAAAACCGTCACTGTTTGCAGATGACATGATACTATACATAGAGAATCCTAAAAATGCCACCAGAAAACTACTAGAGCTAATCAGTGCATTTGGTAAAGTTGCAGGATACAAAATTAATGCACAGAAATCTCTTGCATTCCTATACACTAATGATGAAAAATCTGAAAGAGAAATTATGGAAACATTCTCATTTACCATTGCAACAAAAGGAATAAAATACCTAGGAATAAACCTACCTAGGGAAACAAAGACCTGTATGCAGAAAACTATAAGACACTGATGAAAGAAATTAAAGATGATACCAACAGATGGAGAGATATACCATGTTCTTGGATTGGAAGAATCAATATTGTGAAAATGACTATACTACCCAAAGTAATCTACAGATTCAATGCAATCCCTATCAAATTACCAATGGCATTATTTACAGAACTAGAGCAAATCATCTTAAAATTTGTATGGAGACACAAAAGACCCCGAATAGCCAAAGCAGTCTTGAGGGAAACAAACGGACCTGGAGGAATCGGACTCCCTGAGCTCAGACTATACTACAAAGCTACAGTAATCAAGACAATATGGTACTGGCACAAAAACAGAAACATAGATCAATGGAACAAGATAGAAAGCCCAGAGATAAACCCACGCAGCCACGGTCAACTAATCTATGACAAAGGAGGCAAAGATATACAATGGAGAAAAGACAGTCTCTTCAATAAGTGGTGCTGGGAAAACTGGACAGCTACACATAAAAGAATGAAATTAGAACACTCCCTAACACCATACACAAAAATAAACTCAAAATGGATTTGAGACTTAAATGTAAGACTGGACAGTATAAAACTCTTAGAGGAAAACATAGGAAGAACACTCTTTGACATAAATCACAGCAAGATTTTTTTGGATCCACCTCCTAGAGTAATGGAAATAAAAACAAAAATAAACAGATTGGACCTAATGAAACTTAAAAGCTTTTGCACAGCAAAGGAAACCATAAAAAGATGAAAAGACAACCCTCAGAATGGGAGAAAATATTTGCAAACGAATTAATGTACAAAGGATTAATCTCCAGAATATATAAGCAGCTCAGGCAGCTCAATATTAAAGAAACAAACAACCCAATCCAAAACTGGGTAGAAGACCTAAATAGACATTTCTCCAAAGAAGACATACAGATTGCCAAGAAGCACATGAAAGCTGCTCAACATCACTAATCATTAGAGAAATGCAAATCAAAACTACAATGAGGTATCACCTCACACCAGTTAGAATGGGCATCATCAGAAAATCTACAAACAACAAATGCTGGAGAGGGTGTGGAGAAAAGTGAACTCTCTTGCACTGTTGGTGGGAATGTAAATTGATACAGCCACTATGGAGAACAGTATGGAGGTTCCTTAAAAAACTAAAAATAGAGCTACCATATTATCCAGCAATCCCACCACTGGGCATATACCCAGAGAAAACCATAATTCAACCAGACACATGCACCCCAATGTTCATGCAGCACTATTTACAATAGGCAGGTCATGGAAGCAACCTAAATGCCCATCGACAGACGAATGGATAAGGAAGATGTGGTACATATATACAATGGAATATTACTCAGCCATAAAAAGGAACGAAATTGAGTCATTTGTTGAGACGTGGATGGATCTAGAGACTGTCATACAGAGTGAAGTAAGTCAGAAAGAGAAAAACAAATATCGTATATTAATGCATGTATGTGGAACCTAGAGAAATGGTACAGATGAGCCGGTTTACAGGGCAGAAGTTGAGACACAGATGTAGAGTAGAAAAGTATGACACCAAGGGGGGAAAACTGCGGTGGGGTGGGGATGGTGGTCTGCTGAGTTGGGCGATTGGGATTGACATGTATACACTGATATGTAAAAAATTGATGACTAATAAGAACCTGCAGTATAAACAAACAAACAAACAAAAGAAAAACAAACAAACAAACAAACTAAAGTCCAAGAGGCCTAATATCTGACTAATAGGAATTCCAAAAAGAGAGAACAGAAAAAATAGTGGGGAAGAAATTTTCAAAGAAATACTACAAGTAGAACCTTGAAAATATTAGGCTATGTGAACTGGCACAAAAGGACAAATACTAGATGATTTCACATATATGACATACCTAGAACAGGCAAATTCATAGAGATAGAAAGTCGAGTAGTGGTTGAAAGGAGAAAAGAGGCCCGGGGGGGAGGGTTTGGGGTAGAAATGGGGAATTAATGTTTAATAAGAAGAGTTTCTGTTTGGGATGATGAAAAGTTCTGTAAATGGATAGTGGTGATGTACGTACAACATTGTAAATGTATTTAATGGCACTGAATTGTGTACTTAAAAATGATTAAAATGTTGAATTTTTTAAAAAAAATACTACAAGTAAATTTCCTAGGACTGAAGAAAAGAACTATTTGGATTAAAAGAGCCCACCAAGTATATAACACAATAGATAAAAGCATATCTATGTGAAATTTCACAGCACCGTGGATAAAGGAAGATCTCAAAAGATCTTAGAAGCTTCCAGAATGGGGGGAAGAAAGTCACACAAAAAGTCAGGAATGAGAATGGCAATGGATTTTTTAACAGCAATACTGGAAGCTAGAAGAAAGTAGAACAATAACTTTAAAACGAGTAAAATGGTTTCAAACATAAATTTTATACACATTTAACTATCAACCAATTTTGAAAGTAGAATAAGACAGAGTCTCTTACAATTTACCTCTCATGCTTACTTTTCTCAGAATACTACAGGAGAATGTGCTCCACCAAGATGATGGAGTTAACTAAGAATAAAAGAGTACATGGGATTCAGGAAATAGGAGACTCAACATAGAAGAAAGTCAAAAGGAATGTTCAGGATGTGAAACCATCCAGGGAAATAATAGTAATGACTGAGAAAAGAGGAGGAGTCTGCTAGGAGGTTAAAGGAAGTTTAAAATGTTAACTGATAGATTATCTGACAGATGTGTGATTAAAAAATTGAATTGAGTGTAATTTTGTAGAACTATGGGAAGATGTGGGAAGATTTAGCCAGAGATTCCAAAAAGAAAAAGAAGTCAAAATAAATGAGATACCTATTAAAAACAACTTGTTCAAGTAGGAAATAAAATAGTATACTCTTTATTCAGAAGTTGGCAATATTAAAGTTGTACTATTTAAAAACAGTAAATATGGATTATACTGAACAGTGCGCTAATTATATTGGAAGTGTGAAGAGAAAGTAGTAGTAGAGATTTAAAATTCTCATCTCCCCATAATAGGAAGGCAATAAATAATGTCTAAAGGTAATTAATCAAGACAGAGCAGTGTATCCACATTATGTAGAAATATGGAGGCAAATATCAGAAGAAAAAAAGATTAAAAGTTAAAAGAGATTGCTTCCTGGGAGAGGAAGGAGCTGTTAAGCAAGGGACGGCTGGGCATGTTTAAAGTAAGACTTCTAGCAGTACTTGACTTTTAAAAATTATGGGCGTGTGCTTTTTTAACAAAAATAAAAATACTCTTTTAAAAAGTAGTACTTCTTTGTAGCCTCTTTTTCTTCTAGTAATTTTTTGTAATTATAATAATGAATCTACATAAGATGATGAGAGCACTAATGAGGGGTGAAAGGCATTATCTCCATTTCCAAGACATTGTTGAAGCACAGAACAGAATCAACAGTGTGAACAGTGAGTACCAAGGATATTTTTCATAATTTCTAGCACCCAGTACAGTTTGAATAGCTTTCTTAGGTTTAGGAAATTTTCCACATTAAGACTAACGCCTCCCCAAGGGAGAATTCAGAACTTTGCTTTCTCAGGATTCCTTGGCAGCCAGCACAGGCCCATGACGACTCAGTATGGGAGAAAGTGATCTGAAATCTCAGTAGTTCTCCCAAGATTTGAAGAGTTGACTTCATACCAATCCTTAATTACCACTGATATCCAAACGTGTGTATGAAATGAGAATAGAGTCCTCCTGATGCATAATTTTACTCACTTTAACATTTCCAGCAATGCCTGTGTTGGGAAGTAAGAGTGAATGGAGTGCTGCCAGGGGGCCTTGTCGGAGCTCCTGGGGAGGATTCCAGTGAGCAGCTGCTCCACGACTGCCCTCCATGCATACTCACGAGCGGTCTTCTGCCAACATCATTGGAACCCACAAGCATCTGCAAGGTCACTTAGGGTATCTAGCTCCCTCCCAGACAAGTGGTCCCCGACTTGGGCTGGGACTGCAGGAGCAAGCTGGTGAGTGAGAGGATGAGACTGATCCACATGGTGAGACTCAGAACAAAGGGAAATGAGAAAGCTTGTCAAGGACACAGAACACTCGGAATCAGGGAACCTCTGAATCATCAGTTCTAAGGAAGCAGGCAGAGAAGACAACAGAATCGAGGCCAGAGGTCTCTACCCAAATGCAGGCCAGATGTAGCAGGTAGGCTCAGTCAGTGCCAAGAGGAGTCCTCCAGGCACCAGGGCACAGAGGAGGAGAACTTTTACAGAGCCCCTGCGGTCTCAATCTTGAACAGGAAGAGAGTCATTGAAGGTGCTGAGTCACCCTGGACTCAGAGGTAGAGTTGCTGAAGAGGAAGCTGGCATCATTGTCATCAAGAGCTGATTGAGTGGCTTCCCTGGTGGTGCAGCGGTTAAGAATCCGCCTGCCAATGCAGGGGACATGGGTTCAAGCCCTGGTCCGGGAAGATCCCACATGCCGCGGAGAAATTAAGCCTGTACGCCACAACTACTGAGCCTGCGCTCTAGAGCCCGTGAGCCACAACTACTGAAGCCCACGTGCCTAGACCCCGTGCTCCACAACAAGAGAAGCCACTGCAATGAGAAGCCCACGCACCACAAGGAAGAGTAGCCCCCACTCGCTGCAACTAGAGAAAGCCCACGTGCAGCAACGAAGACCCAATGCAGCCAAAAAATAAATAAATAAATTTATTTTTTAAAAAAAAGAGCTGATTGAGTGCCAAGGTCCATATGGACCACAATGTAGTAGAAGGGAGCACCGGCCTGTGATCTGGGGCCAGAGAAGGGCAACGACTAAAACTGTGCTGGACCGGACATGCAAGGTTTACCACTAAAAAGGTGTTCAAAATCACTTTTTGGTAAGCCAGAACTTAAGTATATTGAGAAATGGTTTTTTTAAGCAATAACTTTTAAAGGAATTTCTTGTAATGTAAATCATCTTTGAACTGTGTATAACTTTAGGCCTCAAGATATTTGAATTTCTTGAAACAAGTCAAACAAGTATGCAAATAGAAAGTACTGTGTCTAGTGTTTGTACCCTGCCTGCCATTGGGAGGAGATATGCAATAGCTAGGCCTCCCATACAGGAAAGAAAAAAAAAAAAAAACTTCACTGAAGCAGAATATTTGGTCCTTATAAGGATCAGAATCTTAACTATAACAATCATTTCTTATTCACTCAGCTTGGTTATCTGCATAAAGTACCTGCAGAGATTCTTTAACCTGAAACTTCATGAAGGTGACAAAATCATTTCTTGAGAATTCCCATGTTCCTTCTCTATAGTGATGACACCATCCAGGTTACTCTGCTTGTCAATACACAACAAACGACAGAGGATATACAATGGGTTCACATCCCATTTCCTACACACTGCAAAGCAGGTAGTAACTGTCAAGTAGTGCTCAAGGGCATTCATATCTGCCCCAAATGCTTTTGTTTCTATTTCAGATTGCTTTGGCTAATGCTGCTTCTTACTTCTCCTCTACCTTTGCAGCCATTCAATATACAATTTTTAAGTACAGAAAACTTCTGTCTCTACAAGGCCTTTTGTATTTAGCATTCACAGTTTTGACCATTCTAGAATGTCACTGAAGGTCCATGGCAGGTACTATTTTTCAGCATCTTAAGACACAAATTTCAATTGTATGTTCTGCAGGATCAGTGGTCTGAACCAAGTCTCCAACTTAGCTAATGAATTACCTGAGCCAGATCTCTGAACCTGCAACTCAACACGATTCAGTCATTCTCTACTTTGTTGTCTTATATGCCACAAATTTTATGAAGTGACTAAAGTTTTGTTTCTGCGTGAAAAATTGCTCCCATAAGAAAGTCAGCTGCTGGTGCTGATGATACAAATGAAGAAAAAATGAAGACATCTGAGAAAGTAATTGTCCTTACCAGAGAATCAAAACGCTGGATACATTGAGGGTGAAATGTCAAGTTAGCAGCATCTAAAATCTGAAGGACTCCATCATGCCTCCTATATAAAAATAATAAAGTCCATTTGTAAAACTGCTTCAAGACATGTGTAAAAATAGCTCACTGAGTGAGAAATAAATCATTTTCATGAGTCGTTTAAATTTTTCAGTTATACTTATGGGGGAAAGTATATGCTATAATAGTGGAGATCCTTTTTGCTCTTTAGACATGTCTTGAGTAGCAAAAACATATCTCAAACATCAATTCTATTAGGTCTTTATTAACTGGCAGCTGCAAAAGGTTTTTCTTTCCCCCAGCTCCCTCTGCCATGCGATAGCCATGTCTTTGATGTTGCAGGTCTTGGTCCCTCCAACCCAAGTATTCTGTGCTGATGTAGGTCTTGCCCTTGATCACCCTCACTTACTCAGGTGATGGGTAGTGTCATAGTCAACTCAGGCTGTTACAACAAATAGCATAGACTGGGTGGCTTAAACAACAAAAATTTCTTTCTCACAGTTCTGGGGGCTGGAAGTCCAAGCATGATCTTGCCAACAAGGTGCCAGCATGGTCAGGTTTTAGGGTTAGGGTTTGTAGGTGGCAGCCTTTTTGATGTGTCCTCACATGGGAGATAGGAAGATCATCCCTCTCATGTCTCTTCTTATAAATGTACTAATCCCATTCACGAGGGCTCCACCCTCATAATCAAATTAACTCCCAAAGAACCTACTTTCACATACCATCACATATGAATTTGGGGGAAACATAAACTTTAGTCCATAACAGGGAGGATGTTCCCTTGGTGGGGAACTCTGAAAATATCTCTCCTTGAGCAGAAAGATCCATGTCCTGATACTCCCTGGACACTGAAGAGTCCCCAGAATTAACAGTGACTACTCAATCACTTCATTCATTCACTTACCAATTTTTCCTTTTTGTGTTAAGTCCTTAAATCTAAACAGCATAGCTCTTCATCATCTTGAAAAGCACACCTCTTTATAATATTGGTCTTCAACCATTTGTATACACATACATGCGTTGTTGCCTGAGGAAGGTAAAATCTGCAGCTTGATGAACTAAGCTTAACTCCATGAGACCCACCAAACTGCCTAGATTTTCATCTCTTTTCAGAGGAAATTTTACCTCCTTTTCTCCTTTTTTACACACACTGGGCAGAGGTTCACTAGTTCCATTGTCCCTGATATGGCGCATACCTAGCATATTTGATACCTAAGGTAGATTATTTAACACCCCCATTCCAATATACAAAAAAAAATTATTTTCAGTAATAATCATGAAATAAGACAAATAACAAAAATGGCCAGGGAATTGCAGACAGTAATAAGTTTCTTCTATTGAATTCATATATATACAAAATTCAGGAAAATTAATAACAATAAATTAAATATTTCACTACAAAAAAGGAAAAATGAATAGATGAAAGCTTTTCAATCACTTGTACTCCTCTCCACAATCTGTGTGTGTGTGCCCCCAATGCTTAGAAAAGGGCAAAGAGGCCACAAAGAAATTCCACAAACAGATATTGATGCAAGCAGCTCTCTTAAGATCATAAGATGACTCTCTTTGGCCATATCATTCTTAGTTCAGCTAGGAAGGAATTTAAGCTTTTACATATTTATTCCACTTAACCATTTTGCTCTCATCCAGACTGTTTTATTAAATGTGTGTCCAAGATTTATCCTGGGACAACATTGTCCTTCTAGAGCTTGCCTGCTTTTTGGCCAAATTAGTTCAGGTTCATGTCTGGTTCTCTAGTTACTATGGATAATTTCCTAGAAACATATAATGACATAAACTGTTCCTGTAACGTGCTAGTCATTATCTTGGCTAATTTATCTTTTTAAAAATATGGCTGTGCATAAAATTCAAAGTTCCCAACTCAGAAAATCCATTCACAAGAATGTTTGTGAGGCACATAACATCTGGGTCCATTCCTTCAGCTACCCTCTCATTCTAGGCCTTTAACTTTGCATCTTATACTCAACTGTTGACACCTCTTTTTCATATGCATTGCTATTCTTGGACAGTAAAGTTAGTCTCTTGCCAACTCACATACTTAGTAAATATTTACTGATTCCCTACTCCGTGCCAAGCACAGGGAATATAATAGTGAAACAGAAGACATTCAAGATGGTGGAGGAGTAAGACATGGAGATCAACTTCCTCCCCACAAACACATCAGAAATACATCTACATGTGGAACAACTCCTATAGAACACCTACTGAATGCTGGCAGAAGACCTCAGACTTACCAAAAGGCAAGAAACTCCCCACGTACCTGGGTAGGACAAAAGAAAAAACAGAGACAAAAGAATAGGGACAGGACTTGCCCCTCTGGGAGGGAGTTGTGAAGGAGGTAAAGTTTCTACACACAAGGAAACCACTTCATGGGCAGAGACGGAGGTGGCGGGGGGAAGCTTCGGAGCCACGGAGGAGAGCACAGCAATAGGGGTGAAGAGGGCAAAGCAGAGAGATTCCCGCAGAGAGGATCAGTGCCAACCAGCACTCACCAGCCTGAGAGGATTCTCTGCTCACCTGCCAGGGCGGGATGGGTGGGGGCTGGGAGCTGAGGCTCGGGCGTCGGAGGTCAGACCCCAGGGAGAGGACTGGGGTTGGCTGCGTGAACACAGCCTGAAGGGGGCTAGTGCACCACAGCTAGCCGGGAGGGAGCCTGGAAAAAAGTCTAGACCTGCCTAAGAGGCAGGAGACCACTCTTTCAGGGTGCGCGAGGAGAGGGGATTCAGAGCACCTCCTAAACAAGCTCCAGAGATGGGCGCAAGCCGCGGTGATCAATGCAGACACAAGAGACAGGCATGAAACACTAAGGCTGCTACTGCAGCCACAAAGGAGCCTGTGTGCAAGGACAGGGCACTATCCATACCTCCCCTCCTGGGAGCCTGGGCAGCCCGCCACTGCCAGGGTCCCGTGATGCAGGGACAACTTCCCTGGGAGAACACACGGCGTGCCTCAGGCTGTTGCAACATCACGCTGGCCTCTGCCACTGCTGGCTCGCCCCGAATTCCGTACCCCTCCATCCCCCTGGCCTGAGTGAGGCAGAGCCCCCAAATCAGCTGCTACTTTAACTCTGTCCTGTCTGAGTGATGAACAGATGCCCTCAGGTGACCTACAAGCAGAGGCGGGGCCAAATCCAAAACTGAACCCCAGGAGCTGTGCGAACAAAGAAGAGAAAGGGAAATTTCTCCCAGCAGCCTCAGGAGCAGTGGATTAAACCTCCACAATCAACTTGATGCACACTGCATCTGTGGAATACCTGAATAGACAATGAATCATCCCAAAATTGAGGCAGTGGACTTTGGGAGCAACTGTAGACTTGGGGTTTGCTATCTGCATCTAATTTCTTTCTGGTCTTACGTTTATCTTAGTTTAATATTTAGAGTTCATTATAATTGGTACATTTGTTTATTGATTTGGTTGCTCTCTTCCTTTATATATATATGTATAGATAGATTTTTTCCACCCTTTTCCTCTATTTGTGAGTATGTATGTGTATGCTTCCTTCTGTGATTTTGTCTGTATAGCTTTGCTTTTACCATTTGCCCTAGGGGTCTGTCTGTCTATCTATTTTTTGCATTTTGGTTTTATTTGTATTAGTATAGTTTTTAGCTCTTGTTATCATTGGTGGATTTGTTTTTTGGTTTGGATGCTCTCATCTTTCTTTCTTTCTTTTTTTACTACTTTTTAATTTTTTTATTTTTAATTAATTTTTTAATTTTTTATTTTAATAACTTTGTTGTCTTTTCTTTCTTTCTTTCTTTTTTTCTCCCTTTTCTTCTGAGCTATGTGGCTAAGAGGGTCTACATACTCCATCCAGGTGTCAGGCCTGTGCCTCTGTGTTGGGAGAGCCGAGTGCAGGACATTGGTCCACCAGAGACCCCCTGACTCCACGCAATACCAAAAGATGAAAGCTCTCCCAGAGATCTCCATTAAAAGCTAAGACCCAGCGCCACTCAAAGAGCAGCAAGCTACAGTGCTGGACACCCTATGCCAAACAACTAGCAAAACAGGAACACAACCCCACCAATTAGCAGAGACGCTGCCTAAAATCATAATAAGGTCACTGACACCCCAAAACACACTACCGGATGTGGTCCTGCCTACCAGAAAGACAAAAACCAGCCTCATCCACCAGAACACATGAAACAGTCTGCTCCACCAGGAAGCCTACACAACCACTGAACCAACCTTACCCACTGGGAGCAGACACCAAAAACAATGGGAGCTACGAACCTGCAGCCTGCAAAAAGGAGACCACAAAATGAGTAAGTTAAGAAAAATGAGAAGACAAAGAAACACACAGCAGGTGAAGGAGCAAGGTGAAAACCCAACAGAACAAACGAATGAAGAGGAAATAGGCAGTCTACCTTAAAAATAATTCAGAGTAATGATAGTGAAGATGATCCTAAACCTTGGAAATGGAAAGGAGAAAATGCAAGAAATGTTTAACAAGGAACTAGAAGAACTAAAGAGCAAACAAACAATGATGAACAACACAATAAATGCAATTAAAAATTCTCTAGAATGCATCAATACCAGAATAACTGAGGCAGAGAACGGATAAGTGACCTGGAAGATAAAATAGTGGAAATAACTACTACAGAGCAAAATAAAGAAAAAACAATGAAAAGAATGACAACAGTCTCAGAGACCTCTGGGACAACATCAAACATACCAACATTCGAATTATAGGGGTCCCAGAAGAAGAAGAGAAAAAGAAAGGGACTGAGAAAATATTTGAAGAGCTTATAGTTGAAAACGTCCTTTATATGGGAAAAGAAATTGTCAATCAAGTCCAGGAAGAGCAGAGAGTCCATTACAGGAAAAATCCAAGGAGAAACATGCCAAGACACATATTAATCAAACTATCAAAAATTAAATACAAAGAAAAAATATTAAAAGCAGCAAGGGAAAAGCAACAAATAACATATAAGGGAATCCTCATAAGGTTAACAGTTGATCTTTCAACAGAAACTCTGCAAGCCAGAAGGGAGTGGCAGGACAAATTTAAAGTGATGAAAGTGAAAAAAACAAGATTGTTTTACCCAGCAACAATCTCATTCAGATTTGATGGAGAAATTAAAACCTTTACAGACAAGCAAAAGCTATGAGAATTCAGCACCACCAAACCAGCTCTACAACAAATGCTAAAGGAACTTCTCTAGGCAGGAAACACAAGAGAAGGAAAAGACCTACAAAAAAAAAAACCCCAAAACAATTAAGAAAATGGTCATAGGAACATACATATCGATAACTACCTTAAATGTAAATGGATTAAATGCTTCAACCATAGACTGGCTGAATGGATACAAAAACAAGACCCATATATGCTGTCTAAAAGAGACCCACTTCAGACCTAGGGACACATACAGACTGAAAGTGAGGGGATGGAAAAAGATATTCCATGCGAATGGAAATCAAAAGAAAGCTGAAGTAGCAATTCCCATATCAGACAAAATAGACTTTAAAATAAAAACTATTACAAGAGACAAAGAAGGACCCTACGTAATGATCAAGGGATCAATCCAAAAAGAAGATATAACAACTGTAAATATTTATGAACTCAACATAGGAGCACCTCAATACATACGGCAAATGTTAACAGCCATAAAAGAGGAAATCGACAGTAACACAATAATAGGAGGGAACTTTAACACTCCACTTTCACCAATGGACAGATCATCCAAAATGAAAATAAATAACGAAACACAAGCTTTAAATGATACTTTAAACAAGATGGACTTAATTGATATTTATAGGACATTCCATCCAAAAACAACAGAATACACATTCTTCTCAAGTGTTCATGGAACATTTTCCAGGATAGATCATATCTTGTGTCACAAATCAAGCCTTGGTAAATTTAATAAAATTGAAATCATATCGAGTATCTTTTCTGACTACAACGCTATGAGACTAGATATCAATTACAGGGAAAAATCTGTAAAAAATACAAATGCATGTAAGCCAGAATACACTACTTAGGGTTTCCCTGGTGGTGCAGTGGTTGAGAATCTGCCTGCCAATGCAGGGGACACGGGTTCAAGCCCTGGTCTGGGAAGATCCCACATGCCACGGAGCAACTAAGCCTGTGAGCCACAACTACTGAGCCTGCGCGTCTGGAGCCTGTGCTTCACAACAAGAGAGGCCGCGACAGTGAAAGGCCCACGCACCGCGATGAAGAGTGGCCCCCGCTTGCCACAACTAGAGAAAGCCCTTGCATAGAAACGAAGACCCAACACAGCCAAAAAAATTAAATAAATAAATAAATATATAAGTCAGGAGCTCTTTAAAAAAAAAAAAAGAATACACTACTTAATAACCAAGAGATCAATGAAGAAATCAAACATGAAATCAAAAAAACCTAGAAACAAAAGACAATAAAAACATGACGACCCAAAACCTATGGGATGCAGCAAATGCAGCTCTAGGAGTGAAGTTTAGAGCAATACAATCATACCTCAAGAAACAAGAAACATCTCAAATAACCTTACACCTAAAGAAGTTAGAGAAAGAAGAACAAAAAACCCCCCAAAGTTAGCAGAAGGAAAGAAATCATAAAGAACAGATCAGAAATAAGTGGGGGGAAAAAATGAAGGAAACAATAGCAAAGATCAATAAAACTAAAAGCTGGTTCTTTGAGACATAAACACAATTGATAAACCATTAGCCAGACACATCAAGAAAAAAAGGGAGCAGACTCAAATCAATAAAATTAGAAATGAATAGGAGAAGTAAAAACTGACACTACAGAAATACAGAGGATCATGGGAGAGTATTACAAGCAACTATATACCAATAAAATGGACAACCTGGAAGAAATGGACAAATTCTATGAAAAGCACAACCTTCCAAGACTGAACCAGGAAGAAATAGAAAGTATAAACAGACCAATCACAAGCACTGAAATTGAGACTGAGGTTAAAAATCTTCCAACAAACAAAAGCCCAGGACCAGATGACTTCACAGGCGAATTCTATCAAACATTTAGGGAAGAGCTAACACTTATCCTTCTCAACGCTTCCAAAATATAACAGAGGGAGGAACACTTCCAAACTCATTCTAGGAGGCCACCCCCACCCTGATACCAAAACTAGACAAAGATGTCACAAACAAAGAAAACTACAGGCCTGGGCTTCCCTGGTGGTGCAGTGGTTGAGAATCTGCCTGCCAATGCAGGGGACACGGGTTCGAGCCCTGGTCTGGCAGGATCCCACATGCCACAGAGCGACTGTGCCCGTGAACCACAACTACTGAGCCTGCGCGTCTGGAGCCTGTGCTCTGCAACAAGAGAGGCCACGATAGTGACAGGCCCACGCACCGCGATGAAGAGTGGCCTCCGCTCGCTGCAACTAGAGAGGGCCTCGCACAGAAAGGAAGACCCAACACAACCAAAAATAAATAAATTAATTAATTAATTAATTAAAAACCAAAAGAAAACTACAGGCCAATATCACTGATGAACAGAGGCAAAAATCCTCAACAAAATACCAGCAAACAGAATCCAACAGCACAACAAAACAATCACACACCATGATCAAGTGGGGTTTATCCCAGGAATGTAAGGATTCTTTGATATACCCCAATCAGTGTGATAAAACATATTAACAAACTGAAGGAGAAAAACCATATGATCATCTCGATACATGCAGAAAAATCTTTTGACAAAATTCAACATCTTTTTATGATCAAACCCCTCCAGAAACTAGGCATACAGGGAATTTACCTCAACATAATAAAGGCAATATATGACAAACCCACAGCCAACATTGTTCACAATGTTGAAAAACTGAAACCATTTCCTCTAGCATAAGGAAAAAGACAAGGTTGTCCACTCTCACCACTGTTATTCAATATACTTTTGGAAGTTGTAGCCACAGCAATCAGAGAAGAAAAAGAAATAAAAGGAATCCAAATTGGAAAAGAAGGAGTAAAGCTGTCACTGTTGGCAGATGACATGATACTATACATAGAGAATCCTAAAGATGCTACCAGAAAACTACTAGAGCTAATCAATGAATTTGGTAAAGTACTAGGATACAAAATTAATGCACAGAAACCTCTTGCATTCCTATATACTAATGATGAAAACTCTGAAGGAGAAATTAAGGAAGCACTCCCATTTACCACTGCAACAAAAAGAATAAAATACCTAGGAATAAACCTACCTAAGGAGACAAAAGACCTGTATGCAGGAAACTATAAGACACTAATGAAAGAAATCAAAGATGATACAAACAGATGGAGAGATATGCCATGTTCTTGTATTGGAAGAATTAACATTATGAAAATGACTATACCACACAAAGCCATCTACAGATTCAATGCAATCCCTAGCAAACTACCAATGGCATTTTTCACAGAACTAGAACAAAAAAATTCACAATTTGTATGGAAACACAAAGGACCCTGAATAGCCAAAGCAATCGTGAGAAAAAAAAATGGAGCTGGAGGAATCAGGCTCCCAGACTTCAAACTATACTACAAAGCTACAGTAATCAAGACAGCATGGTACTGACACAAAAACAGAAATATAGATCAATGGAACAAGATAGAAAACCCAAAGATAAACCCAGGCACATATGGTCACCTGATTTTTGATAAAGGAGACAAGAATATACAATGGAGGAAAGACAGCATCTTCAATATGTGGTGCTGGGAAAACTGGACACCTACATGTAAAAGAATGAAATTAGAACACTCCCTAACACCATACACAAAAATAAACTCAAAATGGATTGAAGACCTAAATGTAAGACCAGACACTCTAAAACTCTTAGAGAAAAACATAAGAACAACATTCTATGATATCAATTACAGCAAGATCCTTTTTGACCCACCTCCTAGAGAAATGGAAATAAAATCAAAATAAAAATATGGGACCTAATGAAACTTAAAAGCTTTTGCACAACAAAGAAAAACATAAACTAGACAAAAAAGCAACCCTCAGAATAAGAGAAAATACTTGCAAATGAAGCAACTGACAAAAGATTAATCTCCAAAATTTACAAGCAGCTCATGCAGCTCGATATCTAAAAAACAAACAACCCAATCCAAAAATGGGCAGAAGACTTAAATCGACATTTCTCCAAAGAAGATATACAGATTGCCAACAAACACATGAAAGAATGCTCAACATCACTAATCATTAGAGAAATGCAAATCAAAACTACAATGTGGTATCACCTCACACTAGTCAGAATGGCCATCATTAAAAAATCTACAAACAATAAATGCTGGAGAAAGTGTGGAGAAAAGGGAACACTCTTGCACTGTTGGTGGGAATGTAAATTGATACAGCCACTATGGAGAACAGTATGGAGGTTCCTTAAAAAACTAAAAATAGAACTACCATACGTCCCAGCAATCCCATTACTGGGCATATACCCTGAGAAAACCATAATTCAAAAAAAGTCATGTACCACAATGTTCATTGCAACTCTATATACAATAGCCAGGACATGGAAGCAACCTAAGTGTCCATCAACATATGAATTGATAAAGATGTGGCACATATAAACAATGGAATATTACTCAGCCATAAAAGGTAACGAAATTGAGTTATTTGTAGCAAGGTGGATGGACCTAGAGACTGTCATTCAGAGTGAAGTAAGTCAGAAGGAGAAAAACAAATACCGTATGCTAACACATATATATGGAATTAAAAAAAAAAAAGGTTCTGAAGAACCTAGGGGCAGGACAGGAACAAAGATGCAGAAGTAGAGAATGGACTTGAGGACATGGGGAGGGGAAGGGTAAGATGGGACGATGTGAGAGAGTGGCATGGACTTACATATACTACCAAATGTAAAATAGATAGCTAGTGGGAAGCAGCCACATAGCACAGGGGGATCAGCTTGGTGCTTTGTGACCACCTAGAGGGGTGGGATAGGGAGGATGGGAGGGAGATGCAAGAGGGAGGAAATATGGGGATATATGTATATGTATAGCTGATTCACTTTGCTATAAAGCAGAAACTAACTGACCATTATAAAGCAATTATATGTCAATAAAGATGTTAAAAAAATTTTTTTAAAGAGTGAAACAAGTATAATCCCTACCTTCAAGGAACTTAAAGTCTAGTAAATAGCCATATAGTAGTTAATTACAATATAGATGCCCTTGATGAAGCCTTGGCTCTTTGCCATGAGACAGTACTTTCTTCTATGAACTTGGTAAATATTCACTAGAACACCAAAAGAGCAGTTAATTTATACAGATTACCACAGGGAAGTGAGTGGATGCCTGTGAGCTCCACAATCTTTCTTTTGTGAACTTGTTAATTTGTAAAGTCTCCAGTAGAGTATTCAGAATTTAGAATTATCAACTCTCAGTTCCCAAAAGGAGAAAGGAAAAGCTGTAATTGGATGATGTCTTTGCAAATCACCCTGACTATACAACAGGCAGATTACATGAAGAAGCAGCAGGAGTGACTTGGTCATGTCAGCAGAGCTTATTGGTGGACTGCCCTTCTATGTGCCCCTCATAAAACGGACTGGGATAGGGTACTCTTTAGCTCTGTGCAAATACTGCAAACAGTTCAAGGAGAGAGATCACACCCACAGAGAGCTGATAATGCACTGTTGCCAAATTCTGATTGTTTTTTTTTTGAATTTTTAATGGAGTATAGTTGATTTACAATGTTGTGTTAGTTTCTGCTGTACAACAAAGTGAATCCATTATACCTATACCTATATCAATTTTTTTAAAGATTATTTTCTCATATAGCCCATTACAGAGTATTGAGTAGAGTTTCCTGTGCTTTACAGTATGTTCTTATTAGTTATCTATTTTATATATAGTAGAGTGTATATGTCAATCCCAAACTCTCAATTTATCACTCCCCACCCCTTATCCCCTGGTAACCATAAGTTTGCTTTCTTCCTCTGTGACTCTACTTCTGTAGAGTTTTGTAAATAAGTTCATTTGTACCCTTTTTTTAGATTCCACATATAAGCAATATCATATGATATTTGTCTTTATTATTCAATGTCATCTTAAGCAGGAAGTAAAGTGTTCCAAAACACTTACGATGAATGTCTGTATCTTAGAGTTCTGAGCCATTCACTCACAGCCTTATTTCAAAAATCTATTACTCAACTTGAGGCCTGTAAAGGAAAAGAGAATGTCCACTGATCTTGTTTTTTCCCAAAAAAAATTTGGGTAGGATGTAGAAAGTTACAAGAGACCATTGCTTTTACCATAACAATGAGAAAACACACTTTAGAACCATCAAATAGCCATGAATGCAAAGAAGTCTGAATGAATTAAATTCCAGAGAAGAACAAGCCCTTAGTAGATGAGTAAAACTGGCAATCACTTTTGTCTCTGGGGGCATCTACCCAAGTCAAGCAAGGCAGGAAAGGATCAGATTTGCAAGAGATTTAGGGACTTAGCTGGGGTAAGGAAAAACCAGCCAAATGGCCACATGTGAGCTGATAGAGCATATGGAGGAACTTCAAATGCTAAGATAGTTCTCTATGCCAGCCAATTTCCCACATGGAAGTTTTGCTTAGGAAGTAGTTGTGCAGAAGCAAGGTCTGGGCTAGAAAGCCAGGAAAGATCTTTTATGAACTCACAGTATTTAGATCCCAAAGCTCTGATGGAGGGAGAGACTTGATCCCACTGTCAACCTATGTTAAAACAGAGGAGACCTGAAACTAATTATACAACAAATAAGACCCAACCTAGCTCAAGTCCCAAGTAGATAAAACAGATCATTCCTTCCCCTAGCTGCCTGATGGAAGAAAGGGTGATTGCTTTCTGGGGGAAAATATTATCAGACTCTATTATTTTCTTTTATAAAATGTGCCCATAATCTAGGAGAAAAAGCAATCAACACAAGCAGACTCACAGATGACTGAGATGTTAGAATAAAGAGAAAATATCTTTAAAATAACTATTATACATATGGTAAATAAATTAGAGGAAAATATCAACAAATTGGTTGAAAATATGGAGAATTTCCGTAGATAAACAGAAACCAAAAAATAACTAAACTAAAAAAATAAAGTAAATGAATTGAAGAACTCATTGAATGGGCTTCATAACAGACTGGACACAGCAGAAGACAAGATTAATGAACTTAAAGACAGGCAAATAGAAATCATCCAAGCTAAAGCATAGAGAATACAAAAATAATATGAGAGCGTGGGGAGAAAAAAGCATCAGAGATGTCTAAGACAATATCATACATAACTGGAGTCCCATAAAGATAGAAAAGAGAAACTATTTGAATGTTCAAAATGTTTGAAGAGATAGTAAGCAATAATTTTCCAAAATTGATTAAAGTTGTCCACCTGAAGATTCAAGAAGCTCTACAAACCCTAAGCAAAATATGTGCTAAGAATTCTACAACTAATATCTCATAGTCAAAATGCTGAAGAGCAGATAAAGAGAAAATCTTAAAAACAGCCAGAAGGAAAAAGACATATTGCATTCAGGGGTATAACAACAATGAACAACTTCTCTTTGGAAACAGTGGAAGCCAGAGGACAATGAAATTACATATTTTAAATGCTTAAAAGGAAAAAAGTTGTGAATTTGAATTCTGTATACAGCAAAAATATGCTTCAAAAACTAAAGAAAAATAAAATTTCCACTTCCAAGAAGATGGAGTACATATACTTTCCATAACTTTCCTGTTAAGTACATCTAAAAATATTCTACATTACATGTAAAACAAATAGAAGATTGTGAAAGATAAGGAAAACAAGTAGACTAGCTAGGAACCTCAGGAACTAAGGAATGACACAGTGGTGAGTTCCCTGGGTTCTCTTTTTGCCTCATGTATCCCAGACTTGGAACCAAAGAACTGGCAGCTCAAAATGCCAACACGTACAAACAACCAAAGTCCTAGCAATAACCTGACCTCTTTAACAAAAGGAGCAGGAAATGGGCCTGTTCAGAAAACAGAAAACTTGTAGAAAATAACAATTCTATTTCAACCAAATTCAACAGAAAGAAAAAAAGAAAAAGAAAAAACCTGTAGCCCCACCCCACCCACATCAGTAAGCCTATACTTCCAGCCAGAGCTTTCATCCCTACCAACTAGTAATGAGCCTTCCTCCACCACTGTGTCAGTTGGAACCATCCCTACTCAACAGTAACAAGGTGCTTCCCCTGCATTGGGTGTCAACAGAGGTTAAATAGAGAATTTGATATTATACCTCCACCCGTCACTATGAGGTGGTAACTCCCCTTCCCCTTCCAGAGCAGTATCAAAGAAAGCAAGCTAAAGTGTTTAAATAAAATCTAGAGTCTCAGAACATAATATGAAAATGTCCATGTTTCAACAGAAAATCACACACCATGCCAAGAACCAGAAACATCTCAAAATGACTGAATAAAAATCAATCAATAGATTTCAATGAGAGATGGCAGAAATGTTAGAATAATCTGACAAAAATTTTAATGCAACTATGATTTAAAAATTATCAAAAAGCAATTATGCACATCTTGAAAAAAGTTGAAAGCCTTAGCAAAGAAATAGAAGTTACAAAGACCAGATGGAAAATATAGTATTCAAGAATACAACAATGAAAACATAAACTCAGTCAATGGCCAGCAGCAGAATAGAGAGGACAGAGAAAAGAACAGTGAACAAGAAGAGAGAACAATGGAAATTACACAATCTGAATAACAGAGATAAAATAGACTGAAAAAAAAAATGAACAGACTCTCAGGGTCTATAAGACTATAACAGAAGATGTAACCCTGATGGCACTGGAGTCCTAAAAAGAGAAGAGAAAGAAGGCAGGGCTGAAAAAATACTTAAAGAATTAATGGCTGAAAATTTCCCAGCTTTTTCAAGCGACATAAGCCTACAGATTTAAGAAGCTAAATGAATCCCAAATAGGTTCAACTCCAAGAAATACACTCTGAGACACATTATAATTAAACTTCTGCAAACTAAAAACAATGAAAAAAGTCTTTAGGTTGCTTCCATGTCTTGGCCATTGTAAATAGTGCTTCTATGAACTTTGGGGTGCATGTATCTTTTCAAATTATTTTTCTCCAGCTAAATGTCCACTGACAGATGAATGGATAAAGATGTGGTATATATATACAATGGAACATTACTCAACCATAACAAAAAAGACTGAAATAATGCCATTTGCAGCAACATGGATGGACTTATCATATTAAGTGAAGTCAGACAGAGAAAGACAATATCATGTGATATCACTTATATATGGAATATTTTTTAAATGATAAAAATGAACTTATTTACAAAACAGAAATAGACTCACAAACATAGAAAATAACTTATGGTTACCAAAGGGGATAGTAGTGTTGTGGGAGGAGAGATAAATTAAGAGTTTGAGATTAATATATACACACTACTATATATAAAATAGGTAAACAACAAGGACCTACTGTATAGCACAGAGAACTATACTCAGTATCTTAATAATAACCTATAATGGAAAAATCTTTAAAAGAATGAATATATATATACACACACACACACATATACATATAACTGAATCACTTTTCTGTGCACTTGAACTTAACACATCATTTTAAATTAACTATACTTCAATTTATAAAAAACAAGAAAAAATCTTGAAGCAGCCAGGGAAAACAACACCTTGCCTATAGAAGTCAACCAATTCAAATGTCAGTGGACTTTTCATCATAAGAGTGGTTACTTATGGATGTGATATCAGCTGGAAAGAGGCACAAGGGAACTTTCTGGGGTGATGGTAATGTTCCATATCTTGACTTGGGTGGTGGTCACATGGTAAAAATTCATCTAGCTGTACACTTAAGATATGTGCACTTGGGGTATGGAAATGTTTCTTCAGTAAGGTACTGTCAAAAAGGGAGGGTGGTGATTAAACGTTGTTTTGGAACAAGGAGACAGGGAATAAATGTAGCAGGAAATGCATTATAACAGACTGCAGCGCTGTGCTGTGGCCTAGGATGGTTGTACCACAACCTCTTCTGCCACCACTCAGCCTACTGGTGGGAGAATAAAATGAAGTTGTTTATTCTAGTAAGTTTGGCTGTGTTTCAGATGGGTCCGTCAACATATTAGGATGCTCAGACTACAGGGGTCAATGCCCCATTTAATATTTTCTTTTTGGCCTATAATTAACTCCAGTCTTTGTCAGAACTAACCACTGTTTTCAAAACCTAGTAACTAACCCAGAGATTCTCAACAAGATTCTCAACCCTAGTACATATTAGACTTACCTGGGAAGCTTTTAAAAATACCTAGAAGAAATGGACAAGTTTCTAGAAACATACAACATGCCAAAACTGAATCAAGAACAAAACAGACTGCTTCCTATTAGCTATCTATTTTACATTTGTTAGTAGGAAGCAGCCACATAGCACAGGGAGATCAGCTAGGTGCTTTGTGTCCACCTAGAGGGGTGGGATAAGGAGGGTGGGAGGGAGAAGCAAGAGGGAGGAGATATGAGGATGTGTGTATATGTATAGCTGGTTCACTTTGTTGTATGGCAGAAGCTAACACACCATTGTAAAGCAATTATACTCTAATAAAGATGTTTTTAAAAAAAGAACAAAACAGACAATTTGAACAAACTAATCACTAAGAGCGAAATTCAATTTTTAATAAAAAAAAACTCCCAACAAACAAAAGTCTGGGACTGGACAGATTCACAGAGGAATACAACCAAACATATCAAACAGAGCTAATACCTATCCTCAAGCTATTCCAAAAAATTGGAGGATGGGACACTCACGAATTCATTCTGCAAGGCTACAATTACCCTGATACCAAAACCAGAAAAAAACACTACAAAAAAAGAAAATTACAAGCCAATATCTTTGATGAATATAGATGCAAAAAACACTCAACAAAATATTAACAAACTGAATCCAACAATATATAAAAAGCATCATACACCATGATCAAGTTGGATTTATTCTAGGGATGAAAGGATAGTTCAATATTCACTAATCAATCAATACACCACATTAACAAAAGGAAAGATAAAAATCACCTGATCATCTCTATCCACACAGAAATAGCATTTTACAAAATTCAACATCCATTTATGATTAAAAACTCTCATCAAAGTGACTATAGAGGGTATAAATCTCAACATAATAAAAGCCATTTATGACAAACCCGCAGCTAACATCATACTCAATGGTGAAAAGCTGAAAGCTTTTCCTCAAAAGTCAGAAACAACGCAAGGATGCCCATTCTTGCCACCTTTATTTAATATAATATTGGAAGTCCTAGCCACAGCAATCAGATAAGAAAAAGAAATAAAAATCATCCAAATTGAAAGGGAAGAAGTAAAACTGTCACTATTTGCAGATAACATGATACTTTATATAGAAAATTCTAAAACCTCCACCAAAAAAACTATTAGAAATAATAAATGAATTTAGCAAAGTTTCAGGATACAAGATTAATATACAGAAATTTGTTGCTTTTCTCTACACTAACAATGAGCAGTCAGAAAGAGAAAGTTAAAAAAAATCCCTATTAAAGTTCCATCAAAAAAGAATAAAATACCTAGTAATAAATTTAACCAAAGAGGTGAAAGACCTATACTCTGAAAACTATAAAACATTAATGAAGGAAATTGAAGATGATACAAAGAAATGGAAAGATATCCCATGCTCTTGGATTGGAAGAATGAATATTGTTAAAATGGCTATAGATTGCTTAATCTACAGACTTAACGCAATCCCTATCAAAAGACTCAAGACATTTTTCACAGAACTAGAACAAATAATCCTAAAATTCACATGGAACCACAAAAGACTCTTAACTGCCAAAGCAATCTTGAAAAAAAGAATAAAGCTGGAGGTATCATGCGCCCTGACTTCAGACTATACTACAAAATTACAGCAATCAAAACAGCATGGTACTATCACAAAAACAGACACATAAATCAATGGAACAAAATAGAGAGTCCAGAAATAAACCCACATACTTATGTTCAATTAACCTTCAACAAAGGAGGCAAGAATATCCAGTAGAGAAAAGACTGTCTTTTCAATAAGTGGTGCTGGGAAAAATAGACAGCCACATGTAAAACAGTGAGATTAGAACATTTCCCCACACCATATACAAAATAAACACAAAATGGTTTAAAGACCTAAATGCATAAAGCTCCTAGACAAGAACATAGGCAGAACACTCTTTGACATAAATCATAGCAATAATTTTTTGTATCTGTCCCCTAGGCAAAAGAAATAAAAGCAAAAATAAACAAATGGGACCTAGTTAAACTTAAAATCTTTTGCACAGAAAAGGAAACCATTGACAGACCAAAAGACAACTTATGGAGTGGGAGAAAAATATTTGTAAATGATATGATCAACAAGGAGTTAATATTCAAAATATATAAACAGCTCATACAACTCGATATCAAAAAAATAAAAACACAATCAAAAAATGGGAAGAAGACCTGAAAAGATATTTTCCAGAGAAGACATACAGATGGTTAACAGGCACATGAAAAGATGCTCAATGTCTTTAGAGCTAATCTTTAGAGACATGCAAATCAAAAAAAACAATGAGATATCACCTTATAGCGCTCAGAATGGCTATCATCAGAAAGACCACAAATATCAAATGTTGGCGAGGATGAAGGGAAAACTTTACATGGCTGGTGGGAAAGTAAATTGGTGCAGCCACTTTTGAAAACAGTATGGAGGTTCCTCAAAAAACTAAAAACAGAACTACCATATGATCCAGCAATTCTACTCCTGAGTACATATCCAGAAAAAATGAAAACACTAATGTGAAAAGATACATGCACCCTAATGTTCATAGCAGTGCTAGTCACAGTAGCCAAGATATGGAAGTAACCCAAGTGTCCATCAACAGATGAATGGATAAAGAAGATGTGATATATATATCACATTATACATGATATATAATGGAATATTAGTCCACCATGAAAAAGAATGAAATTCTGTCATTTGCAGCAACATGGATGGACCTAGAGAACATTATGCTTAGTAAAATCAGTCAGACAAAGACAAATACAGTATGACATCCCTTATATGTGGAATCTAAAAAATAAAGCAAACAAATACATACAGCAAAACAGAAACAGACCCACAGATATAGAAAACTAGTGATTACCTTTGGGGAGAGGGAAGGTGGAGAGGCAAGATAAGGATATGAGATTAAAAGATACAAATTACTATGTGTAAAATAGTTTGGCAACAAGGATATATTTTATTTCACAGGGAATTGTATCCATTATCTTATAATAACTTTTAGTGGAGTATAATCTTTAAAAATACTGAATCACTATGCTGTACACCTGAAACTAATATAATATTGTAAATCAACTGTTTATCAATTGAAGTATACTTCAATTAAAAAAAATATCCCTGGGCTTCTCATTAATCAAATTATAGAATTTTAAGAGATGATAAGAGATTACTTACCACAGGATTGTTTTTTAATAACTCATCCAGTGACTGTAATATTCAGCCAGGATTGAGATTTGCTGCACTAAGAACAATGATAGTGAAACCTGATCCCCAAGTAGACGCAGATATGACTACAAACAGACCCAAAATATGCCACATCAAATTGGGTCCAAAAAAGGAAGAAGAGTCCTTTTCCCAACCCAGGCCATTATGGGGAAAGGATTTTCCTCTGTTAAGTGGCAATGATTATGAAAGAGCATGTCAAACTGCCTAAGTTTTCTGGGTAGTTCTGTATCCATTATGAGACCTTTGCTTGTGCTCAGTCCCCTGAGAATATCAAGAGACAACTAGGAAAAGAATACCACTACCCAGGTTTCCTATTGAACTCAATCTCCCACCCAATTCAATCAAAGAACTTTTCCCACAAGATTTATGAGTTACATGCCCTCAGTCTTCAGCATCTCTGAAATAGCTTGGGGAAGACCCCTGCATCCCAAACACTGGACACTTCTATCAAGTTTAACCCTGAGAGAGCTAGCTATACTGCAGGATATGTTTGCAAGTCAGGTGGATCCTTGGTTTTATGTGCACACACTCCTGGGACATGAGTGCTGTAAGATCCTTACCAAGGTTGGTGACAGTCCCAGCATTCTGCAGACCCTCCCTGTAGTGTTTAACATCAAGTTTAGCATCTCTGTCCTGGCCCTGGTACTTAATGTGCTAGGGATAAGCCCTGAGTTCTTGCATCTACATGGGATTGCAGCTCTTCCTTTTTAGCTCCCCATCTCAACCATAACCCTCACTCAAGCCCACCCTCTTTGGCTCGGGAGATCTGACAACTCCCTTCATTTGCAAGCCCTCAACCCCTGGAAGCTAAATATTATTCTCTGTGCTCTGTGCCCCTGTTCACTAACTGAAAATTTGCTGTGAAGGAATGTGAAAATGGGCACCTTAACCTCCTAAATATTGCTGGCCTTCTTCTGTTTACATGTCCACTATCAAACCCTGAACTAGGCTCTCTGAATTCCAACACCTGCTCCAACAACTTGAATATTTCACAGCCATTTTAACACTGGGTATCGGATCTCTAAGCTATTCACTGTAGTTTTGTCAGTGTCCTTGGGTTCTGTCTCCCCCCTACCTTTTATTTCCAGCTTTATTGAGATATATTTGACATATAACATTGTATAAGTTTAAGGTGTACAACAGGATGATTTGATATATGTATACATTACAAAATGATTACAATATTAGTTAACACATCCATCACATCACATAGTTTCCTTTTTAGTGTGTGGTGAGAACATTTAGATCTAATCTCTTAGTTCTTTCAAATATACAATGCAGTAATGTTAATGACAGTCACCATGCTGTACATTACATCCTTAGAACTTATTTCTCTTATAACTAGAATTTTGTACCCTTTGACCATCAACATCCATCCCCTCCACCCCCAGCCCCTGGCAACCACCAATCTACTCTCTGTTTCTATGAGTTCAGGCTTTTTAGATTCCACGTATAATTGGAATCACACAGTGTTTGTCTTTCTCTGTCTGACTTTTATTTCACTTAGCATAATGTCCTCAAGGTCCATCCATGTTGTCACAAATGGCAGATTTCCTTCCTTTTTATGGCTGAATAATATTCCTCTGTGTGTATGTATGTGTATGTGTGCACACATATATGTATATTATGTTTTCTTTTTCCATTTACCCATCAACTGACACTTAGGTTGTTTCCATGCCTTGACTATGTAAATAATGCTGCAATGAACATGGGAGTGCAGATATCTCTTCAAGGTAGTGATTTCATTTCCTTCAGATATATACCCAGAAGTGGGATTGCCAGATCATATGGTAACTCTAGTTTTAATTTTCTGCAGAAACTCCATATTATTATTCATAGTGCCTGCACCAATTTACATTCCCACCAGCAGTCCACAAGGGTTCCCTTTTCTTCACATCTTTGCCAACACTTGTTGTCTCTTGTCATTTTATAATAGCTATCCTAACCTGTGTGAGGTGATGTCTCATTGTAGTTTTGATTTGCATTCCTTGATGATTAGTGATGTTGAGCATCTTTTCATGTACCTACTGGCTATTCGTATGTCTAATTTTTTTAATGTCTATTCAGGTCCTTTACCCATGTTTTAATCATAGTATGTGATTTTTTGCTATTGAGTTGTATGAGCTCCACCTTTATTTTGGATATTAACCCATTATGAGATAGATTGTTTGCAAATATTTTCTCCTATTCTATAGATTGCCTTTTCATTTTGTTGATTGTTTCTGTTGCTGTGCAGAAGGTTTTTAAAATTTTATATAGCCCCACTTGTTTATTTTTGCTTTTGTTTCTTGTACTTTTGGTGTTATAGCCCAAAAGTTGTTGCCAAGATCAACATCAAGGAGCTTTTCTGTATGTTTTCTTAGCAGTTTTACACTTTCAGTTCTTATGTTTAAGCCTTTCATACATTTCGAGTTAATTTTTTTAAGTGTTATAGGATAGAGGTTCAGTTTCATTCTTTGCATGTCAATATCCCATTTTCCCAACATCATTTATTGAAGAGAGTATCTTTCCCATTGAATTATCTTGGCTCCCTTACCAAATATTAGTTAACCATATATGCATGGATATATTTCTCAGTTCTGGAGTTTTATTAGTTTCTTTTGATGATGTCATATTTATCTGATTCTTCATGATCTATGTAGATTTGCATTGATGTCTATGTATTTGAAGGAGCAAACACCTCTTCCAGTCTTTGCAGACTAGTTTTGGCAGTTCCCCGGGCTGATTGGATTTCCTCTAGAATCACAGTCATGTTGCACTGGGGCTGAGTTATGAGGCTGTTACTGGGTTTGCAGGGGGTTCTGCAGTTGGCAGGCTTGTTACCAGAAGCTCAGGTAGGCATGGATCCTGTCTGTTCCCTGGGTGGATGGCACTGCCTCCAGGACACTATTCAGTAGGGTGGCACTGGGACAAGCGTCCACTTCAGGGCCCACAATTAGGTCCTCAGACAGATCACCTATTACCAGGTGCACGGACAGGTATGGCTCCTGCCAGGTGTCTGGGAGGGATCTTGCCAGGTCGCTGGGTGGGTCCCTGGGTGGACAAGACTATCCTTGGTCCATGGCTGAGAGAGGCTGGAACCAAATCTCAGGGCTGTTTCAGGGCTCACAGCCATGATTGAGGTACAGGCCTGGCTTTGGAGGCACAGATGGGCATATCCCTCACAAGGTTCCAAGTAGGCTGGACTGCTCCCTGACCATGGCTGGAAGGGCTCGAGCTGATTACAGGGCCATTTCAGAATCTCCTGAGGCTCATACAGGAGTACCTCCCACCAGCAGGACTGCTCACAGACTATGGCTGGGAGGGGTTGGAACCAAGTATGGGGCCCTTTCAGAATCTCCAATGTTGCAGGTGACAGCGTCTCACACTGGATCCCTGAGCCAGTAGGACTGCTGGCAGACTGTGTCAACCTCTTTCTTATTCAGCCCTGACTTCCTGCAGCACCTCCCCAGGACCCTGATATTCTAGCACATCCCATGAAGACCCAATCAGAACTTTGACTTTTGGAAATTCAGAGTTCTTCAGATGGAAGGAAATGGTATTTTTCTATAAACTTTATATTTTTCCAAAAAAAAAAGGACATTAATAGCACATCATACACAACAATAGAATTTTGGAAGGGAAGAACTGCTTTGCTCTAGACTGGCAAATAATTTTCATCTCTGGTAACCCTAATCAATTAACAGGGGCTGCCTAGAGAGCCACCATGAGAAGAATTCTGAAGCTGTCTCTGGGCTTGACTAGAAATCTTAGCTTGCTCTATTAGCAACGTCTGCCATGGACAAGGAGAGGGAATAACAGGATGTATGTCAAATATCTGCAGATATTGATTTTATTTCAAGTTATCCACAAGGTGAAGCCTAAAATCCAGGTTTCCTAGCACCGAGTTGTTCATACATTCCATTAAAAAACATCTAAGAAACATATATCTGAGTTTATCAAATAGAAATTGAGTGTGATCTGTTGCATTACAGAACATTTCTTTGCCTTGAAATATTTTTACATGGAAAATATCAAGAGTTAGTTAAATTAAAGGGTTGGTTTGCAGATCATTAACTACTTGACAGTGAAACCTGGGAGCAGATCATTAGGACTCTCACTAAATGACCACCAGAGAGAAATTAAGCTTAAATCTAAGCTCAGATATGAAACTAGTGGTGAAATAAGACATAGTTTAAAAGAATTCCATTTACCCTGAGCTTTTCAGAATCACAGCTTTTGAGGGGATAAATATATACTCAAATTGCAAAGAAAAAAGAGAGACATAATATTTCATTTTTAGATCTTCATAAGGGGTGAAAATGATTCCTTTTCGTATACATGACTTATGAAGTTAAACATTCATTTTAAAAAAGAAAGGGTTTTAAAGTTTGAATACCCTTTTAGCCAGCAATTTTGCTTGAGTTGATGGATTAGCCAGAAGTCACATGAAAGGACTTAATATCCATCTCCTGGGAGAAGAAACCTCAAAGCAACTTTTCTAATTGTAACTGAGGTGTAATGAGACATGATGAAATAAAAAGAAAATTAAAGGTGGATATCCAGGGACTGGAACTTGATAGACATGAGTTTCCTAGGAAGGAGTTAGAGCAAAGAAGCAAGGAGGGAACTCTGGCCCTGAAGATTCAATAAAACAGACTCCCCACTGGTCACTGAGCTCTGCTGGGCAGGCACTGGCTTGGATTCCTAGCTAGTGAGGGTTCTCAGGGGGAATAAAGTGAAAGGAGCTCTTCCTCCTGAAAGAAATTAGCTGCGTGTTTCCTGGTTAACTGTCTTTCTGGTTGATTTGATGCCATGTTAGTGATCTGATGCCCTGCAGCAGTGTAATATTTGGCCAGGATTTAGGTAATAGCGTTCCACGCTTGCCCCCAGTGAAGACTCAGAACCAGCTGCCTGCCACTGGTCAAATCCCTATCTCACCATTACCTTTTTAATCTTCAGCACAATCTATAGTTGCAGCATCCTGGAAGAATAAAGATCCCCAACAATAAATGAACAGGGGTCTCTACTTCCATTGCAGCAAGAGCAGCAAATCAACACTTTTTTAAGATCCAAGGTGCGACCTATGTTACATCAGTAAACTTCAGGCACTGCAACTACATTGGGATTTCTATGTACACTGATAAAGCTCACTGATTTTTTTAACCTACATTTTTTTAATAAAAGAAGGCAAAACAAAATTATATCAATAATTTTTGTGGACTAGAACTATATATCTATGTCAAGTGGTTGCCTTTGGCAATTTTTTTTAACTGCATAATTACAAACTTGTAAGATGCATGGCATATAATGAAGTCGCTGGAATAATCTTAACTGGCTCAATGTTAATAGGTGTCTCTCTTGTTTTGCAAATTATAACCTGCAAAATGATGACATGCCTGGAAAGCAGTGATGGGGACTCATGAAGCTTAGCACCAAGAGTCAGAAAACGCCCATGAGGACCCATCACTGACAGATATATGATGACATTAGACAGTATGTGTATGACATTAATTATACCCTCCGAGTTTTGCAAGACTACAGACCCAGAGTGTGTCAGGCAATAACACCACACCCACGATGTTTCTCAGCCACTTACCAATGACATCTTGAAATCTTTGTCAAACATAATTTGCATACTAGAAGCCCCCAGGCCCAGGCCCAGAGGATGAAGGCTCTAAATGTTCCCTCCTGACTCCATCTGGTGGGCAGCCAGATGAACATAAGCTAATAAAGAGGAAGCAGACTCTCTACGCAAAAGAGCCATCTCAAGATTGAAGGGGAAAATGACAATCACCGAGAAGCTGGAAACAAGACTAGAGAAGAAAGATTTTCAATTTAACTAAGGCAAAAGAAGTTTAGAGATGAGAGCAAGAAAAGAAGTGGGGGAGAAGATATTAATGTAAGTCTTTATATTTTTGAATTACTGATTCTTATGACCAGAAAGGACCTACAACGTCCAGCCAACCCTTTATTCTTAAACTCTGATATGACATACCACCAAAAGGCCATCCTAAACCTCCCTGCACAACTTCAACCACAAAAACTCACTGCCTCCCAAGGCAGCCCATTTTGTCTTTGGACAACTCTGATGATAATCAAGCTCATCTTTCTGTGGAGCCAAAACATGTTCCCCTATAACTGACAGCTGCTTATGGAAACAAGGAATGACTCTGCCCCTCCTTCAAGTGACAGCCTTTCAAGTATTTTATAAAAGTTATTATGTCCCACAGATGACCCTTCCTCAATTTGGCATAGATGTGTCTCTAACCCATTGGGATGTCACCATCAAAAGGACTAAAGAGAGGGTGGACCTTCAAAACGGTGGAGGAGTAAGACATGGAGATCACAATCCTCCAACAAATACAACAAAAATGTATCTACATGTGGAACAGCTCCTACAGACCACCTACTGAACGCTGGCAGAAGACCTCAGACTACCCTAAATGCAAGAAAATCCCCACGTACATGGGTAGGGCAAAAGAAAAAAGAAAAAAATGAGACAAAAGAATAGGGATGGGACCTGCACCTCTGGGAGGGAGCTTCGAAGGAGGAAAAGTTTCCACACCCTAGGAAGCCCCTTCACTGTCAGAGACAGGGGTAGGGCGGGGGGAAGCTTCAGAGCCACAGAGGAGAGCACAGCAACACGGGTGCAGAGGGCAAAGCAGAGAGATTCCCACACAGAGGATTGGTGCCAACCAGCACTCACCAGCCTGAGAGGCTTGTCTGTTCACCCACCGGGGCAGGTGGGGGCTGGGAGCTGAGGCTTGGGGTTTGGAGGTCAGATCCCAGGGAGAGGACTGGGGTTGGCTGTGTGAACACAGCCTGAAAGGGGCTAGTGCATGACAGCTAGCTGGGAGGGAGCCCAGGAAAATGTCTGGACCTGCCTAAGAGGCAAGAGACCATTGTTTCAGGTGATGAGGAGAGGGGATTCCTTCCCCATCTGCCCATAGAAGGCAGAGCACCACCTAAACAAGCTCCAGAGACAGGCACAAGCCACGGCTATCAGCTCGGACACCAGAGACGGGTATGAAGAGCTAACACTTCTGCTGCAGCCACCAAGAATCCTGTGTGCAAGCACAGGTCACTATCCACACCACACCCCCTGGGAGCCTTGCAGCCCGCCACTGTCAGGGTCCTGTAATCCAGGGACAAGTTCCCTAGGAGAACACACAGTGCACCTCAGGCTGTTGCAACATCACGTTGCCCTCTGCCGCTGAAGGTACGCCCAGCATTCCAATTGTAACTACCATATTCCTCCCTCCCCCTGGCATGAGTGAGCCAGAGCCCGCTAATCAGCTGCTGCTTTAACCTCATCCTGTCCAGGCAGGAACAGAAGACTGAGGGCAACCTACACGCAGAGGTGGGGCCAAAACCAAAGCTGAACCCCAGGAGCTGTGCGAACAAAGAAGAGAAAGGGAAATTTCTCCCAGCAGCCTCAGGAGCAGTGGATTAAATCCCCACAATCAACTTGATGCACCCTGCATCTGTGGAATACCTGAATAGAAAACGAATCAACCCAAAATTGAGAGGTTGGCCTATGGGAGCAACTGTAGAATTGGGGTTTGCTGTTTGTGACTGACTTATTTATGATTATTATGTTTATATCAGTATAGTTTTTAGCCCTTGTTATTATTGGTGGTTTTGTTTCTTGGTTTGGTTGTTCTCTTTTTGTTTTAATTACTTTTTTTATTTTAATAATTTTTTAATTTTAATTATTTTTTTCTAATTTTCTTTTTTTCTCTTTTCTTTTTTTCTCCCTTTTCCTCTGAGCTGTGTGGCTGACAGGATCTTGGTGCTCTGACCTGGTGTCAAGCCTGAGCCTCTGAGGTGAAAGAGCCAAGTTCAGGACATTGGACCACCAGAGACCTCCCAGCCCCATGTAATATCAATTGGCAAGAGCTCTACCAGATATCTCTGACTCAACGCTAAGACCCAGCTCCACTCAACAACCAGCATGCTCCAGTGCTGGATACAGCATGCCAACAACTAGAAAGATAGGAACACAACCCCACCCATTAGCAGAGAGGCTGCCTAAAATCATACTAAGTTCACAGACACCACAAAACACATCACTGGAGGCAGCCCTGCCCACCAGAAAGACAAGATCAAGCCCCACTCACCAGAACACAGGTGCAAGTCCCTTCCACGAAGAAGCCTGCACAACCCACTGAACCAACCTAACCCACTGAAGGCAGACACCAAAAACAATGGGAACTACGAACCTGCAGCCTGTGAAAGGGAGACCCCCAAACACAGTAAGTTAAGCAAAATGAGAAGACAGAGAAATACGTAGCAGATGAAGGAGAAAGGTAAAAACCTACCAGACCAAACAAGTGAAGAGGAAATAGTCAGTCTACCTGAAAATGAATTGAGAGTAATGATTGTAAAGATGATCCAAAATCTTGGAAATAGAATGGAGAAAATATAAAACACGTTTAACAAGGACCTAGAAGAAATAAAGAGCAAACAAACAGTGATGAACAGCACAATAAATGAAATTTAAAATTCTCTAGAAGGAATCAATAGCACAATAACTGAGGCAGAAGAACAGATAAGTGACCTGGAAGATAAAATAGTGGAAATAACTACTGCAGAGCAGAATAAAGAAAAAAGAATGAAAAGAATTGAGGACAGTCTCAGAGACATCCTGCACAACATTAAACATACCAACATTCGAATTATAGGGGTTCCAAAAGAAGAAGAGAAAGAGAAAGGGTCTGAAAAAATATTTAAAGATATTATAGTTGAAAACTTCCCTAACATGGGAAAGGAAATAGTCAATCAAGTTCAGGAAGCTCAGAGAGTCCCATACAGGATAAATCCAAGGAGAAACACACCAAGACACATATTAATCAAACTATCAAAAAGTAAATACAAAGAAGAAATATTAAAAGCAGCAAGGGAAAAGCAACAAATAACATACAAGGGAATCCCGATAGGGTTAACAGCTGATCTTTCAGCAGAAACTCTGCAAGCCTGAAGGGAGTGGCAGGACATATGTAAAGTGATGAAAGGGGAAAATCTACAACGAAGATAACTCTACCAAGCAAGGATCTCATTCAGATTTGACAGAGAAATTAAAACCTTTACAGACAAGAAAAAGTTAAGAGAATTCAGCACCACCAAACCAGCATTACAATAAATGCTAAAGGAACTTCTCTAGGCAAGAAACACAAGAGAAAGAAAAGACCTAAGAAAACAATCCCAAAACAATTAAGAAAATGGTAATAGGAACATACATATCAATAATTACCTCAAATGTAAATGGATTAAATGCTCCAACCAAAAGATGTTTGCTGGCTCAATGGATACAATAACAAGACCCATATATATGCTGTCTACAAGAGACGTACTTCAGACCTAGGGACACATACAGACTGAAAGTAAGGGGATGGAAAAAGATATTCCATGCAAATGGAAATCAAAAGAAAGCTGGAGTAGCAATTCTCATATCAGACAAAATAGACTTTAAAATAAAGACTATTACAGGAGACAAAGCAGGACCTGAGGTAATGATCAAGGCACCAATCTATGAAGATATAACAATTGTAAATATTTATGAACCCAACATAGGAGCACCTCAATATATAAGGCAAATACTAACAGCCATAAAAGGGGAAATCGACAGTAACACAATAATAGTAGGGAACTTTAACACCCCACTTTCACCAATGGACAGATCATCCAAAATGAAAATAAATAAGGAAACACAAGCTTTAAATGACACATCAAACAAGATGGACTTAATTGATATTTATAGGACATTCCATCCGAAACAACAGAATACACTTTCTTCTCAAGTGCTCATGGAATATCCTCCAGGATAGATCATATCTTGGGTCACAAATCAAGCCTTGGTATATTTAAGAAAATGGAAATCGTATCAAGTATCTTTACTCACCACAATGTTATGAGATAAAGTATCAACTACAGGAAAAAAACCTGTCAAAATTACAAACACATGGAGGCTAAACAATACGCTATTAAATAACCAAGAGATCACTGAAGAAATCAAAGAGGAAATCAAAAAATATCTAGAAACAAATGGCAATGAAAACACGACGACTCAAAACCTATGGGACACAGCAAAAGCATATCAAAAAGGGAAGTTTATAGCAATGCAATCCTACCTCAGGAAACAAGAAAAATCTCAAATAAACAACCTAAACTTACACCTAAGGCAATTAGAGAAAGAAGAACAAAAAACTCCCAAAGTTAGCAGAGGGAAAGAAATCGTAAAGATCGGATCAGAAATAAAGGAAAAATAAATAAAGGAAATGATAGCAAAGATCAATAAAACTAAAAGCTGGTTCTTTGAGAAGATAAACAAAATTGATAAACCACTAGCCAGACTTATCAAGAAAAAAAGAGAGAAGACTCAAATCAACAGAATATAACAGTGTCAGAATAACTGACACTGCAGAAATACAAAGAATCATGAGAGATTACTACAAGCAACTATATGCCAATAAAATGGACAACCTGCAAGAAATGGACAAATTTTTATAGAGCACAACCTTCCAAGCCTAAACCAGGAAGAAATAGAAAATATTAAGAGACCAATCACAAGGACTGCATATGAAACTGTGATTAAAAATCTTCCAACAAAAAAAGTCCAGGGCCAGATGGCTTCACGAATTCTATCAAATTCTGTCTATTCTATGGCAAATTCTATCAAACATTTAGAGGAGAGCTAACACCTATCCTTCTAAAACTCTTCCAAAATATAGCAGAGGGAGGAACACTCCCAAACTCATTCTACGAGGCCACCATCACCCTGACACCAAAACCAGACAAAGCTCTCACAAAAAAAGAAAACTACAGACCAATATCACTGATGAACAAAGACGCAAAAATCCTCAACAAAATACTAGCAAACAGAACCCAGCAGCACATTAAAAGGATCATACAACATGATCAAGTGGGGTTTATCCCAGGAATGCAAGGATTCTTCAGTATCCGCAAATCAATCAATGTGATACACCATATTAACAAACTGAAGGATAAAAACCGTATGATAATCGCAGTAGATGCAGAAAAAGCTTTTGAAAAAATTCAACACCCACTTATGATGAAAACTCTCCAGAAAGTAGGCATAGAGGGAACTTACCCCAACATAATAAAGGCCATATATGACAAACCCACAGCCAACCTCGTTCTCAATGGTGAAAAACATGAAGCACTTCTTCTAAGATCAGGAACAAGACAAGGTTTCCCACTCTCACCACTATTATTCAACATAGGTTTGGAAGTTTTAGCCACAGCAATCAGTGAAGAAAAAGAAATAAAAGGAATCCAAATCAGAAAAGAACAAGTAATGCTGTCACTGTTTGCAGATGACATGATACTATACATAGAGAATCCTTAAGTTGCTACCAGAAAACTACTAGAGCTAATCAATGAATTTGGTAAAGTAACAGGATACTAAATTAACGTACAGAAATCTCTTGTATTCCTATTCACTACTGATGAAAAATCTCAAAGAGAAATTAAGGAAACACTCCCATTTACCATTGCAACAAAAAGAATAAAATACCTAGGAATAAACCTACCTAGGGGGACAAAAGACCTGTATGCAGAAAACTATAAGACACTGATGAAAAAAAATTAATGATGATACAAACAGATGGAGAGATATACCATGTTCTTGGATTGGAAGAATCAACATTGTGAAAATAACTATGCTACCCAAAACAATCTACAGATTCAATGCAATCCCTATGAAACTACCAATGGCATTTTTCACAGAACTAGAACAAAAAATTTCACAATTTGTATGGAAACACAAAAGACTCCGAATAGCCAAAGTAATCTTGAGAAAGAAAAACGGAGCTGGAGGAAACAGGTTCCCAGGCTTCAGACTATACTACAAAGCTACAGTAATCAAGACCGTATGGTATTGGCACAAAAACAGAAACATAGATCAATGGAACAGGATAGAAAGCCCAGAGATAAACTCACGCATATATGGTCACCTCATTTTTGATAAAGGAGGCAAGAATATACAGTGGAGAAAAGACAGCCTCTTCAATAAGTGCTGCTGGGAAAACTGGACAGGTACATGTAAAAGTATGAAATTAGAACACTCCCTAATACCATACACAAAAATAAACTCAAAATGGATTAAAGACCTAAATGTAAGGCCAGACACTCTAAAACTCTTAGAGGAAAATAATAGGAAGAACACTCTTTGACATAAATCACAGCAAGATCCTTTTTGACCCACCTCCTAGAGAAATGGAAATAAAAACCAAAATAAACAAATGAGACCTAATGAAACTTAAAAGCTTTTGCACAGCAAAGGAAACCATAAACAAGACGGAAAGACAACCCTCAGAATTGGAGAAAATATTTGCAAATGAAGCAACTGACAACGGATTAATCTCCATAATATACAACAGCTCATGCAGCTCAATATCAAAAAACAAACAACCCAATCCAAAAATGGGCAGAATATCTAAAGAGACATTTCTCCAAAGATATACAGATTGCCAACAAACACATGAAAGGATGCTCAACATCACTAATCATTAGAGAAATGCAAATCAAATCCACAATTTGGTATCACCTCACACCAGTCAGAATGGCCATCATCAAAAACATCTACAAAGAATAAATGCTGGAGAGGGTGTGGAGCAAAGCGAACCCTCTTGCACAGTTCGTGGGAATGTAAATTGATATAGCCACTATGGAGAACAGTATGGAGGTCTTTTTTAAAACTAAAAATAAAACTGCCATACTACCTAGCAACCCCACTACTGGGCATATGCCCTGAGAAAACCATAATTCAAAAAATTCATTCATTACAGCTCTATTTACAATACCCAGAACATGGAAGCAACCTAAGTGTCCATCAACAGATGAATCGATGAAGAAGATGTGGCACATATATACAGTGGAATATTACTCAGCCATAAAAAGAAACGAAAATGAGTTATTTGTAGTGGGTTGGATGGACCTAGAGTCTGTCATACAGAGTGAAGTAAGTCAGAAAGGGAAAAACAAATGCCGTATGCTAACACATATATATGGAATCCAAAGAAAATATTCCAATGAACATAGGGGCAGGACAGGAATAAAGACACAGACATAGAGAATGGACTTGAGGAAACGAGGAGGGGGAAGGGTAAGCTGGGACGAAGTGAGAGAGTAGCATTGACATATATACACTACCAAATGTAAAATAGATAGCTAGTGGGAAGCAGCTGCATCACACGGGGAGATTAGCTCGGTACTTTGTGACCACATAGAGGGGTGGGATAGGGAGCATGGGAGGGAGACGTAAGAGGGAGGGGATATGAGGATATATGTATACATATTGCTGATTCACTTCGTTATGCAGCAGAAACGAAAACAACATTGTAAAGCAATTATACTCCAATAAAGATGTTAAGAAAAAAAGCACTAAAGAGAAAATTGTTAAATAAAGTAGTATATAAATTAAACACATAGAAGAACTATTTGATAATAAAGAACTGTTAAAAGATAAATTTCCTCCAAAAAATGTAAAAGCTTGACTCTCCTACAGGTGTAAAATAGACACGTGTTAAAGATTTTATTTAACTCATTATCAAAAAAGGGAACCAGCAAAATGTTATAATCAGTTCAGAGGAGAAACCAAAGAACCAACACATTTAAAGATGAAGAATATTGGAATGAATGTGCAAATAGGAAAAAACTGCCTTCTTTCACAGTAGTAGAAGAAAGCCAATTAAGCCTCCAGGTGGACAGGACAAAATTTGCATGTCTATAGACAAGGATTATTTGCATTGCTATCACTTATCTATAACTCACAGAGTTTAAAGTGGCTCAAAGTCATGAAAGATGGATACGTTTTCTAGGGCTGCCTTAACAAAGTACCACAAACTGGGTGGCTAAAAACAGAAATTTAGAACTGTGAGAACTGTCTCACAGTTCTGGAGGCTGAAAGTCGGAGACCAACATGTCAGCAGGGCTGTTTCTCTCTGGGGGCTCTGAGAGAACCTGTTCCATGCCTCTCAACTGGCTTCTGGTGGTTTTCTGTCAATCTTTGATGTTCCTTGGGATGAAATGCATCATCCCGATCTCTGCCTTCATGTTCACATGACATTCTCCCTGTGTGTCTTTGTCCAAATTTACCCATTTGATAAGGACAACAGTCATATTGCATCAGGGCCCTACCCAAGATGAGGTCCAGTACGACCTCTTCTTAACTAATCACAATGACTCTATTTCCAAACAAGGTCACATTCTGAGTTACTGGGAGTTAGGACTGCAACATATGCATTGGGCAGAGAGGGGAGCACACAATTCAACCCATAGAGGCTCAAAGCTCCCATAAAATCAGAATTAAATAATCTGAAAGGGTATGCTCTAAACAATACATACTTTTCCACTGAAGCACAAATTTCTTACTTACAGAAACATGTAGAGAACTTCCATAAAGCAATTTCAAGAAATATTGGAAAAGTGATACCTGGAGAAGAGCTGGATATTCAGAAGTTTCCCCCAGTTTCTCTGTATAGTATGTCAAAAGAGTGTAAATTCTGCTCTGCTCATCATTCTCTAATAACCCAAAGGGAAGTCACAACTCAAAAAGGGTCAGGAAGTTGCCCATTGCTGCAAATTTCCCCACTTGCCTAAAAATTTTGTCTAGCTAACTTGTTCCTAATGGAAGATGATTGGGCTGGGTTGCAAAACAAAAAAGGGAATATTTGTTATGATAACAATAGTTCATTTGTATAGTGTTTTCTAACATAATTCTCATTACCTTTGAGGTAAGTAGTTTGGGCCCCATTTTATAAATGAGAGAACTGAAATCGGAAGATTTAAATGAACTCCCTAGAACCAGAAAGCTCTGCACAGGATGTACAGCAAGAACCCTTACTCAGCTATGTTGACCTAAAACAAATAGACTGCCAGTTATTTCTCCAGCAAAAATACGTGTATTCATAATCAGCAGAGAATTGCAATTCAGGGTCTTCAACCATTGTGCGCCACACAAGTCCCCAGCAAAAATGGAGAGAACCCTTTTATGTGGGGGGAGAGTTGGGAGGGTATAGTAAACTAAGAGTCCATGGCTTTTCATTCACTGAGTTGTGATATTCTCTCATGTGCTGAGTTCTTGTTTGAAAGAAGAGGAAGTATTTCTTCTTCCTGTTGGGTTCTGCTACCATTGTAGGGTATGGAACTCCCCCTTCTGGTCTCACGACTATTTAACTGATATTTCTGTTTACTAATTTTTTACATTTCCCCTTTTTGATCAAGATTTTTCTCTGAAAGCATTGCTGATCAGGAGTCAGGTTTCCTGGTGTCAGTGGCTTTTTGTCCCTCAATGCCAGGAAGAAACTTTCCTAGGTGTACTGGCCCACATAGGAGGGAAAGTGCACAGATTGGAAACCTATTGAGGTCACATTTCAGTAACAAGTAAGGGCAGAAGGAAGAACTCAGGCACTTTTTCTCTAAAGTCCATATGTTATCAAGATCATAGAAATTGGAGATCATCTGAAGTGTTATGTCATCATCAAAGGTTTGGTGACAAACTTCCAACAGGCCTGGTCGGGATATCTTGGGAAAGCTGTCTCATCAGATGTCATCTGCTTTAATTTGGGGAAATCTTTACTTTCAACTCGCTAAATGATGTGCAGGTCCAGTCAGCGTTTGGTGCTATTTTATGTGTGTCAGGTGAATCCAGGAGTCTATTTCCTGGAGTCTGGCAGCAGAAAAGTTGGTTACAAGTACCTGATGGGGGGTCTTTCCAGTTGAAAAGAGTCCTTCTGGAGGTGTCTTTTCTAATAGATGAAATCTCCATGTTGCAAGGTGTGATGTTCAGGGTCTTTGTCTCCTGAGGATACACTGTGAAAAGATTGCTCTACCAAAACGTGATTATTTTTAATAGAAGCAGTTAAGCCTTTGCAATATTGAACTATCTCTCCTTTTATCAGTTGTGGTTCAAAAGATACAGGAGCCAAGTACATTGGGTGTCCTATGACTATCTCAAATGGTGAAAGTTTATGAGTTCTAAAAAGGGTGGATCTAAGATGTAAAAGGACCAAAAGCAATGCTTTTAGCCAAGGTATTTGAAGGGCCTCTACAAATTTTGCCAATTGAGTCTTAATGCCTTTAGTGCATTCGACTAAACCAGAGAGGACTGAGTGAAAGTGTTGTAAAACCAGCCAAACAGCACAGACTAGTTGAAGTACCTGACCACTAAAGTGGGTTCCTTCATCACTAGGAAGTTAGACAGGAGTTCTCAGGTAGGAATAATCTCTTCCAAAAGGACATTAGTCACAGAAGAGACAGTAGCCTGCCTGCAAGGGAAGACGTCAGTCCAATGTGAAAGCATACCGACCATGACTAAAACATATTTCTATCCATAAGGTGGAGAAAGTTGTATGGAATCCATTTGCCATACCTTGAATAGTCCATTAGACAGTTTAAAATGGGAACAGTACAAACAGACTTCCCTGGGTTGTATTTCAAACAAGTGGAACAAGTGAGGCGGGCACTTTTTGCCGTCTTGCTAATGTTTCACCCCCCAATATTGTTTCATGAATACTATTATTTTGCCAGTAGACCAATATTTTGATGCATGTACTATGGTGAGGAGTGGGAATTTTAGAGTCTCTGGTAGAACTAGAAAGTTATTTGGTCCAAACCAGAGCTTCTCTTTTTATAAAACCAATAATTATTGACTTTGCAATCTTTTTTTCCCCTTTCTGAGGCCAAATGTTGGGCTTCTCTAGCCAGTTTTTAGAAGTTATCATTTGGGGAAATATCCTTTTGGACCATGACAGAGGTCTGGCTGCTGCTGGTTCCTTTAAGGGTAGCATTTCTTGCAGAAATGTCAGCAAGGTGATTTCCCTTAGCTTCCAGAGAGTCAAGTTTAGAATGCCCCAGAATTATAACAATAGCTAAAGTGCCAGGTGAAAAATATTGTATCCAGTAATTTCTGAATATAGGGGCCATTTTTAATTTTATTTCTGCTGGAAGTAAGGAAGCCATGTTGCTTCCACAACATTCCAAAATCATGAGCTACTCTAAAAGCATATCTATTATCGGTATATATATTGGCCATTTTGACCTTGGCTAAAGTGTAAACTCATGTAAGAGCATATAATTCAGACTGTTGGGCTGAAGTAGCCATAGGAAAAGATGCTGTCTCAACAAATCAAAAAGAGTTGCAATAGCATACCCAGCACAATATTTGCCATTGTCACCTTTTAAATAAGAACCATCAGTGAATGATGAGAAGTCAGCATTACCCAAAGTAATTTCCAGCAGATCACCACCAGGAGTCAGGTGGTGATCCATCAGCATTAAGCAGTCATGAGGGACTTTGTCAGTGGGAAGGAGGGGAGAGAAGTAGCAGGGTTAAGATTATTACAAAGTGAAAAAGTTGTGTGAAGAACAGTTAATTAAAGGACTTCATAGAAGGTGAGGTGGCTGGCTGAGAAATGTTGAGTGTAATGAGAATTCAGGAGGTTTCTACTGCATGATGTACAAAAATTGTTAAAGGGGATCCCACAACAATTTTCTCAGTGGCCTTAACCAAAAGGGTAGTGGCAACAATGGCTCTAAAGCAAGAGGGGTATCCCTGTGCCAGAGGGTCCAGTTGTTGGCTATAATATCCTATGAGTATAAGGTGGTCCTCATGTTTTTGGATGTGTACCCCAAGAGCATTCCCTTCCTTTTCATATGCAAAAAGGAAAAAAGGGAATCTGATAATTGAGATGTGATGCTCAAGGGTGAGTGGGTATATCAAATTCTCCTTTAAGGCATTAAAGTTTATGTCGTCTGCTTTTTCTCATAAAATTGGGTTGGGGCTGTTATTCTTTACTAAAACATACACAGTTTTGGTCATAAGACAGAAGTTTGGAGTCCAATTTTGGCAATAACCAACTAGCCTGGGAAGAGCTCACAGCTGGCGCTTAGTTTGGGGTTTGGGGAAACTTAGCACACCATGGAGTCTATCTGGATCTACTTGTAGCCCTTGTTCTGATATCAGATGGCCTAAATGTTAAGTCTGGGCTCGAGCAATTTGCAATTTTTCCTTGGTTACCTTAGGTCTCTTTAAAGCTGAAAGCTTTAACACTGTCTTCCCATGAAGAGGCTTGAAAAGAAGAGCAAAGAAGCAATCATCCACATATTGTGACAAAGTAGAGCCCCTAGGGAGCATTATATCATCTAGAACAGCCTTCAGGATTTGCGAGAAACAAGGACTCTCACTAAAACCCTGAGGCATTACTATCCAAGTGAATTGTTTTACTTCCCAACTGAAGGTCAAAGGTAGGCTATCTTCATCAACTGGAATACTAAAGAATGCATTACATAGGGGCTTCCCTGGTGGCGCAGTGGTTGAGAATCTGCCTGCCAATGCGGGGGACACGGGTTCGAGCCCTGGTCTGGGAAGATCCCACATGCCGCGGAGCAACTGGGCCCGTGAACCACAATTACTGAGCCTGCGAGTCTGGAGCCTGTGCTCCGCAACAAGAGAGGCCGCAACAAGAGAGGCCGCGACAGTGAGAGGCCCATGCACCGCGATGAAGAGTGGCCCCCGCTTGCCACAGTTGGAGAAAGCCCTGGCACAGAAACAAAGACCCAACACAGCCATAAATAAATAAAATTTTTAAAAAAAGAAAAAAAATGCTCCCTATTTCACTTACAAAATTAATTTTAAAAAAATAAAAGAATGCATCACATAAATCAATTACAATAAAAAATTTTCGGGCTTCCCTGGTGGCGCAGTGGTTGAGAATCCGCCTGCCAATGCAGGGGACACGGGTTCGAGCCCTGGTCTGGGAAGATCCCACATGCCGTGGAGCAACAAGGCCCGTGAGCCACAACTACTGAGCCTGCACGTCTGGAGCCTGTGCTCCGCAACAAGAGAGACCGCGACAGTGAGAGGCCCGCGCACCGCGATGAAGAGTGGCCCCCACTTGCCACAACTAGAGAAAGCCCTCACACAGAAGTGAAGACCCAACACAGTCAAAAATAAATATAAATAAATTAATTAATTTTTTAAAAAATGTACTAAAAAAAAAAAATTTCTTCCTATGATGAATGGGTGTTAGTAGCATATGAGGATTAGGAACAACACGTCGTCAAGGTATAACAGTGTTGTTTATTGCTTGGAGGTCCTGGACAAACAACCACTCTCAGGCCTTAGGTTTTCTCACCAGCAAAATGGGTGTTACAGGGACTAGTACAAGGGATAATGAGGCTTTGAGCCTTGTAATCTCATTTTATGGGCTTTATACCTTGAAGGACTTCTTTACATATATGATATCAATTAATTCTGAGAAGTTTTGAGGGATCTATCTGAATCTTGATGGCAGGTGTGCTGTAAATTTTGCCAGTGTCAGTTGGAGATTTTGCCCATAAGAAGGGTGGTAGCTGATTCAGTACAAATGATCAATGTTTCCAGAATCATCTCTGGTGCCACCAGAGATGGAGCAAATAAAGATGTCAAAGTCATTTAATTCACCTGATTGGTTGCTTTGATGACTGCTGTCAAGTTCTAGAATTATTTTCCCCTTTTAGAAGAAAGAAATTCCAGTATGAGTCTTCTCTAAGAAGTTCTCAAAATGGATGGGGGTGGAGGAACTAAAAAAAGGGGGGGGGGAGGGGGTTGCATAACTCTCGAAGGACCTAAACAAAGGTTCAGAGGTAGGAACCTCTTGAGGTTTATTAGAGATCCCCACTATTTGAACTATTTTAGTACTCCGAGGCAGGGGCTGCTTTATAATAATGCTGAAAGTGTGGCTCCAGTGTTAATTAGAACTGGAAGAGATTCATCCTCAATCTGGAGACTGATTCTCCAAGCCAATTAGGAGGGAGGATTAAGAAGAGCCCCTGTAGTTCCTTGTAGTCCCATCACTGAGAATTAGAAGAACGTTGTAAAGGCTGGTTAGAGAGCTGAAGGTGCCTGGCATGCTTAAAGTTGGAATAATCTCTTTTCCAATGTCTTGTCTTTTTTCAATAATAGCAGAAGCTAGGGGGGTTTTGTTTTTTTTTTTTAGGGGCCTTTATTTCCTGGAGTTGAAGATTGAGAATTTTAGCGGTCTTCCTTTTAGGTTACTCATCTAGAGTGTGAGAGAGCTGGCTTACCAGATTACCTAAATCTGGAGTGGACATAGTTTCCCATTCCATCCTGGTCCTCTTTTCTAGAAGGGAGAGGTCCTGGTTCAACCCATTAATAAACATAGAGTTAAAAGCTACTCAGGTGGAATCAACATCTGAAGTAAGACAAGAATTAAAAAAAAAAATCAATCTGAAGTCAATTGTAATAGTCATGAACAGATTCATCAGATTTTTGTGAGCAAGTCTGAATTTTGTTCCAAGCAACAAACTTTGGAAAAGCCCTAAGAATTGCCTGATGAAGTCACCTAGTGACTGCCCAAGCCCAGTCTCCCAGCTGTAATTGTAGAAACCATTCAGGATTTTCCCAATTAGCAGTTTCCATCCAGTGTTTGCTCTGGCATTCACTGACAAGCCCATGAACTATCTGATATAAGTCAGAGAAGCCAGGTTAATAAGTTTGAATTACTATATTAAATTCCTCAGCAAATCAGTAAGGATCTTCAGTTACTTTGGGAAAATCTTTGACCATGGCTCTCAGTTCAGCTTTAGTCCAGGGAATATAAGAAATTAAGGGTTTAGCCTCTGGATCCTCAGAAGTCTTAATTTTAAAGGGACAGGTTCTGATAGGTTCAGAGGAAAAGTGAGTGAGGAGAGTTTCAGAGAAAAAGGGAAGTTCAGCGAGAGAATTAATATGGGGGAACAGAGAGTATAGAGAAGGTGTAGGCAGTATAGAAGGGAAAGAGAAAGATGGCAGCGGAGGCATGACCTGAGCACAAGGAGCTGGGGAAAAGGCAAGATGGCACTTGAGGTGAAGCCTGAGACAAAGGAGCCAGGGAAGAACATGAGGCTTTGGAAGCCATTTTATCTTTCTTTAATTGTTTGTTTGCCTCAGTTAAACTTAAAATATTATTTGGAAGAAAGGCAATTTGGCTTCTGATAAGGTTTGGAAGTCTCAAAATAGCAATTGAAATAAGGATTCCATTCAGTTTTAGAAATTTTAGAGCTACAGTTGCCCAATTTGGTTTTTTTTTTAACATCTTTATTGGAGTATAATTGCTTTACAATGGTGTGTTAGTTTCTGCTTTATAACAAAGTGAATCAGTTATACATATACATATGTTCCCATATCTCTTCCTTCTTGTGTCTCCCTCCCTCCCACACTCCCTATCCCACCCCTCTAGGTGATCACAAAGCACCGAGTTGATCTCCCTGTTCTATGCGGCTGCTTCCCACTAGCTATCTATTTTACATTTGGTAGTGTATATATGTCCATGCCACTCTCTCACCCTATCACATCTTACCCCTCCCCCTCCCCATATCCTCAAGTCCATTCTCTAGTAGGTCTGTGTCTTTATTCCCATCTTGCCACTAGGTTCTTAATGACCTTTTTTTCCCCTTAGATTCCATATATGTGTGTTAGCATACTGTATTTGTTTTTCTCTTTCTGACTTACTTCACTCTGTATGACAGACTCTAACTCCATCCACCTCACTACAAATACCTCCATTTCATTTCTTTTTATGGCTGACTAATATTCCATTGTATATATGTGCCACATCTTCTTTATCCATTCATCCGATGATGGACACTTAGGTTGCTTCCATGTCCTGGCTATTGTAAATAGAGCTGCAATGAACATTTTGGTACATGACTCTTTTTGAATTATGGTTTTCTCAGGGTATATGTCCAGTAGTGGGATTGCTGGGTCATATGGTAGTTCTATTTGTAGTGTTTTAAGGAACCTCCATACTGTTCTCCATAGTGGCTGTATCAATTTACATTCCCACCAACAGTGCAAGAGTGTTCCCTTTTCTCCACACCCTCTCCAGCATTTATTGTTTCTACATTTTTTGATGATGGCCATTCTGACCAATGTGAGATGATATCTCATTGTAGTTTTGATTTGCAATTCTCTAATGATTAATGATGTTGATCATTCTTTCATGTGTCTGTTGGCAATCTGTATATCTTCTTTGGAGAAATGTCTATTTAGGTCTTCTGCCCATTATTGGATTGGGTTGTTTGTCTTTTTGTTATTGAGCTGCTTGTAAATCTTGGAGATTAATCCTTTGTCAGTTGCTTCATTTGTAAATATTTTCTCCCATTCTGAGGGTTGTCTTTTGGTCTTCTTTATGGTTTCCTTTGCTGTGCAAAAGCTTTGACGTTTCATTAGGTCCCATTTGTTTATTTTTGTTTTTATTTCCATTTCTCTAGGAGTTGGGTCAAAAAGGATCTTGCAATGATTTATGTCATAGAGTGTTCTGCCTATGTTTTCCTCTAAGAGTTTGATAGTGTATGGCCTTACATTTAGGTCTTTAATCCATTTTGAGTTTATTTTTTGTATGGTGTTAGGGATTGTTCTAAATTCATACTTTTACATGTACCTGTCCAGTTTTCCCAGCACCACTTATTGAAGAGGCTGTCTTTTCTCCACTGTATATGCTTGCCTCCTTTATCAAAGATAAGGTGACAATATGTGCTTGGGTTTATCTCTGGGCTTTCTATCCTGTTCCTTTGATCTATGTTTCTGTTTTTGTGCCAGTACCAAACTGTCTTGATTACTGTAGCTTTGTAATATAGTCTGAAGTCAGGGAGCCTGATTCCCCCAGCTCCATTTTTCGTTCTCAAGATTGCTTTGGCTATTCGGGGTCTTTTGTGTTTCCATACAAATTGTGAAAGTTTTTGTTCTAGTTCTGTGAAAAATGCCAGTGGTAGTTTGATAGGGATTGCATTGAATCTGTAGTTTGCTTTGGGTACTGGAGTCATTTTCACAACGTTGATTCTTCCAATCCAGGAACATGGTATATCTCTCCATCTATTTTTATCATCTTTAATTTCTTTCATCAGTGTCTTATAATTTTCTGCATACAGGTCTTTTGTCTCCTTAGGTAGGTTTATTCCTAGATATTTTATTCTTTTTGTTGCAATGGTAAACAGGAGTGTTTTCTTAATTTCACTTTCAGATTTTTCGTCATTAGTGTATAGAAATGCAAGAGATTTCTGTGCATTAATTTTGTATCCTGCTACTTTACCAAATTCATTGATTAGCTCTAGGAGTTTTCTGGTAGCATCTTTAGGATTCTCTATGTATAGTATCATGTCATCTGCAAACAGTGACAGCTTTACTTCTTCTTTTCCGATTTGGATTCCTTTTATTTCTTTTTCTTCTCTGATTGCTGTGGCTACCACTTCAAAAACTATGTTGAATAATAGTGGTGAGAGCGGGCAGTCTTGTCTTGTTCCTGATCTTAGTGGAAATGGTTTCAGTTTTTCACCATTGAGGACAATGTTGGCTGTGGGTTTGTCATATATGGCCTTTATTATGTTGAGGAAAGTTCCCTCTATGCCTACTTTCTGCAGGGCTTTTATCATAAATGGGTGTTGAATTTTGTCGAAAGATTTCTCTGCATCTATTGAGATGATCATATGGTTTTTCTCCTTCAATTTGTTAATATGATGTATCACGTTGATTGATTTGCGTATATTGAAGTATCCTTGCATTCCTGGGATAAACCCCACTTGATCATGGTGTATGATCCTTTTAATGTGCTGTTGGATTCTGTTTGCTAGTATTTTGTTGAGGATTTTTGCATCTATGTTCATCAGTGATATTGGCCTGTAGTTTTCTTTCTTTGTGACATCTTTGTCTAGTTTTTGTATCAGGGTGATGGTGGCCTCGTAGAATGAGTTGGGGAGTGTTCCTCCCTCTGCAATATTGTGGAAGAGTTTGAGAAGAATAGGTGTTAGCTCTTCTCTAAATGTTTGATAGAATTCGCCTGTGAAGCCATCTGGTCCTGGGCTTTGTTTGTTGGAAGATTTTTAATCACAGTTTCAATTTCAGTGCTTGTGTTTGGTCTGTTCATATTTTCTATTTCTTCCTGGTTCAGTCTCGGCAGGTTGTGCATTTCTAAGGATCTGTCCATTTCTTCCAGGTTGTCCATTTTATTTGCATAGAGTTGCTTGTAGTAATCTCTCATGATCTTTTGTATTTCTGCAGTGTCAGTGGTTACTTCTCCTTTGTCATTTCTAATTCTATTGATTTGAGTCTTCTCCCTTTTTCTCTTGATGAGTCTGGCTAATGGTTTATCAATTTTGTTTATCTTCTCGAAGAACCAGCTTTTAGTTTGATTGATCTTTGCTATTGTTTCCTTCATTTCTTTTTCATTTATTTCTGATCTGATCTTTATGATTTCTTTCCTTCTGCTAGCTTTGGGGTTTTTTTGTTCTTCTTTCTCCAATAGCTTTAGGTGCAAGTTTACGTTGTTTATTCGAGATGTTTCCTGTTTCTTGAGGTAGGCTTGTATTGCTATAAACTTCCCTCTTAGAACTCCTTTTGCTGCATCCTATAGGTTTTGGGTCGTCGTGTCTCCATTGTCATTTGTTTCTAGGTACTTTTTGATTCCTCTTTGATTTATTTAGTGATCTCTTGGTTATTTAGTACTGTATTGTTTAGCTGCCATGTGTTTGTATTTTTTACTGTAATTTTCCTGTAATTGATAACAAGTCTCATAGCGTTGTGGTCGGAAAAGATACTTGATACGATTTCAGTTTTCTTAAATTTACCAAGGCTTGATTTGTGACACAAGATATGATCAATCTTGGAGAATGTTCCATGAGCACTTGAAAAAAATGTGTATTTTGTTGTTTTGTGATGGAATGTCCTATAAATATCAATTAAGTCCATCTTGTTTAAGGTATCATTTAAATCTTGTGTTTCCTTATTTATTTTCATTTTGGATGGTCTGTCTATTGGTGAAAGTGGGGTGTTAAAGTCCCCTACTATGATTGTGTTGCTGTCGATTTCCCCTTTTATGGCTGTTAGTATTTGCCTTATGTATTGAGGTGCTCCTATGTTGGGTGCATAGATATTTACAATTGTTATACCTTCCTCTTGGATCGATCCCTTGATCATTATATAGTGTCCTTCTTTGTCTCTTGTAATAATCTTTATTTTAAAGTCTATTTTGTCTGATATGAGAATTGCTATTCCAGCTTTCTTTTGATTTCCATTTGCATGGAATATCTTTTTCTATCCCCTAACTTTCGGTCTGTATGTGTATCTAGGTCTCAAGTGGGTCTCTTGTAGACAGCATATATATGGGTCTTGTTTTTGTATCCATTCAGCCAGTCTGTGTCTTTTGGTGGGAGCATTTAATCCATTTACATTTAAGATAATTATCGATATATATGTTCCTATTCCCATTTTCTTAAATGTTTTGGGTTTGTTATTGTAGGTGTTTTCCTTCTCTTGTGTTTCTTGCCTAGAGAAGTTCCTTTAGCATTTGTTGTAAAGCTGGTTTGGTGGTGCTGAACTCTCTCAGCTTTTGCTTGTCTGTAAAGGTTTTAATTTCTCCATCAAATCTGAATGAGATCCTTGCTGGGTAGAGTAATCTTGTCTGTAGGTTTTTCTCCTTCATCACTTTAAGTATATCCTGCCACTCCCTTCTGGCTTGCAGAGTTTCTGCTGAAAGATCAGCTGTTAACCTTATGATGAATCCCTTGTGTTATTTGTTGTTTTTCCCTTGCTGCTTTTAATATGTTTTCTTTATATTTAATTTTTGACAGTTTGATTAATATGTGTCTTGGCGTGTTTCTCCTTGGATTTATCCTGTATGGGACCCTCTGTGCTTCCAGGACTTCATTAACTATTTCCTTTCCCATATTAGGGAAGTTTTCAACTATAATCTCTTCAACTATGTTCTCAGTCCCTTTCTTTTTCTCTTCTTCTTCTGGGACCCTTATAATTCAAATGTTGGTGCATTTAATGTTATCCCAGAGGTCTCTCTTTTCATTCTTTTTCTTTATTCTGCTCTGCAGTAGTAATTTCCACTATTTTATCTTCCAGGTCACTTATCCGTTCTTCTGCCTCAGTTATTCTGCTATTGATCCCGTCTAGAGTATTTTTAATTTCATTTATTGTGTTTTTCATCGTTGCTTGGTTCCTCTTTAGTTCTTATAGGTCCTTGTTAAATGTTTCTTGCATTTTGTCTATTCTATTTCCAAGATATTGGATCATCTTTAGTATCATTATTCTGAATTCTTTTTCAGGTAGACTGCCTATTTCCTCTTCATTTTTTAGGTCTGGTGTGTTTTGAGCCTGCTCCTTCATCTGCTGTGTGTTTTTCTGTCTTCTCATTTTGCTTATATTTCTGTGTTTGGGGTCTCCTTTTCACAGGCTGCAGGTTCGTAGTTCCTGTTGTTTTTGGTATCTGTCCTCAGTGGCTAAATTCAGTGGGTTGTGTAGGTTTCCTGGTGGAGGGGACTAGTGCCTGTGTTCTGGTGGATGAGGCTGGATCTTGTCTTTCTGGTGGGCATGTCCATGTCTGGTGGTGCATTTTGGCGTGTCTGTGGCCTTATTATGATTTTAGGCAGCCTCTCTGCGAATTGATGGGGCTGTGTTCCTGTCTTGATAGTTGTTTGGCATAGGGTGTCCAGCACTGTAGCTTGCTGGTCGTTGAATGAAGTTGGGTCTTGATGTTGAGATGGAGATCTCTGAGAGATTTTTGCCATTTGGTATTACATGGACCTGGGAGGTCTCTTGTGGACCAGTGTCCTGAAGTTGGCTCTCCCACCTCAGAAGCACAGCCCTGATGCCTGGCTGGAGCACCAAGAGCCTTTCATCCACATGGCTCAGAATAAAAGGGAGAAAAAATATAAAGAAAGAAAGAAAGAGGATAAAATAAAATAAAATAAAGTAAAATAAAGCTATTATAATAAAAAATAAGAAAAAAATTGTTAAGCAAAAATGTATTACGAAAAAATGTTTTTTCTAATTTTTTAAAATAAATTTATTAATATTTTATACAAAAAACTAAGAAAAATTATTAAGAAAAAAATTTTTTAATTTTTTAAAATGAAAAATACGAAAAAGTTATTAAGAAAAAAAATTTTTTAATTTTTTAAAATAAAAAATAAGGAAAAAATTATTAAGAAAAATTTTAGTAAGAAAAAAAATTTTTAAGTTAAAAAAAAAAAAAACGGACAGACCGAATCCTAGGACAAAAGGTGAAAGCAAAGCTATACAGACAAAATCTCACCCAGAAGCATACACATATACACTCACAAAAAAAGGAAAAGGGGAAAAATTAATATATCCTTCTTGCAAAGTCCACCTCCTGAATTTGGGATGATTCGTTGTCTATTCAGGTATTCAACAGATACAGGCACATCCAGTTGTTTGTGGAGCTTTAATCCGCTGCTTCTGATGCTGCTGGGAGAGATTTCCCTTTCTCTTCTTTGTTCGCACAGCTCCCGGGGTTCAGCTTTAGATTTGGACCCGCCTCTGTGTTTAGGTCGCCTGAGGGCGTCTGTTCTTCACTCACACAGGACGGGGTTAAAGGAGCAGCTGCTTCGCGGGCTCTGGCTCACTCAGGCGGGGGGGGGGAGGGAAGGGTACGGATGCGGGGCAAGCCTGTGGTGGCAGAGGCCGGCGTGACGTTGCAGCATCCTGAGGCACACCGTGCATTCTCCCAGGGAAGTTGTCCCTGGATCACGGGAGCCTGGCAGTGGCGGGCTGCACAGGCTCCCGGGAGGGGCGGTGTGGATAGTGACCTGTGCTCACACACAGGCTTCTTGGTGGCGGCAGCAGCAGCCTTAGCATCTCCTGCCCGTCTCTGGGGTCCGTGCTGATAGCCGCGGCTCGTGCCCGTCTCTGAAGTTCATTTAGGCGGTGCTCTGAATCCCCTCTTCTTGTGCACCGTGAAACAAAGAGGCAAGAGAAAGTCTCTTGCCTCTTCGGCAGCTGCAGACTTTTTCCTGACTCCCTCCCAGCTAGCTGTGGTACGCTAACCCCTTCAGACTGTGTTCATGCCGCCAACCCCAGTCCTCTCCCTGCGATCTGACCGTAACCCTAGCCTCAGCTCCCAGCCCCCGCCCACCCCAGCAGGTGAGCAGACAAGCCTCTCAGGCTGGTGAGTGCTGCTCGGCGTCGAGCCTCTGTGCGGGAATCTCTCCGCTTTGCCCTCTGCACCCCTGTGGCTGCGCTCTCCTCCATGGCTCCGAAGCTTCCCCCTTCTGCCACCCGCAGTCTCCACCCGCGAAGGGGCTTCCTAGTATGTGGAAACTTTTCCTCCTTCACAGCTCCCTCCCACTGGTGCAGGTCCTGTCCCTATTCTTTTGTCTCTGTTATTTCTTTTTTCTTTTGCCCTACCCAAGTACGTGGGGAGTTTCTTGCCTTTTGGGAGGTCTGGCGTCTTCTGCCTGCGTTCAGTAGGTGTTCTGTAGGAGCAGTTCTATGTGTAGATGTATTTCTAATGTATCTGTGGGAAGGAAAGTGATCTCCACATCTTACTCTTCCGCCATCTTGCCCAGCCCTCTGCCCAATTTGGTTTTAAGAAAAGTAAGTTTTGGGATTTCAAAATTCCCTATAATGGTCATTGATATTCTAAATTTCCTTTGATTAGGTCTGTCTATTTAGTTAGAAATGATTAGAAGAACCGTGGTTTTCAAACATAAAATCAGCCAGGGTCTCTGTGGAGGGACACCCTCAAAATATTTAGATAAATGGATCCCATTCCTCAGAGGTTTTTCTCTAGCCTAAGAGAATAATTTTCCAACAGCTTAAACAGCTCAAATAGCTCAAATAGCTGGCAGGCTTAATATCAGCCAGTTCGTAAAAAACAGTCTCTCCTGGAGGAGCCAGGCTGAAAGCTGCTCAGCACAGTTCCAATAGAGCAGCCCTTATTCTAGAGGGAATTGGACTGAAGGCTAAACTGGCACAGTTGCAGTGAAACAGCCTCTGTTCCCAAAGGAATGGGCTGATGGATAGCCCATACAAGTTGAGCAGTCTGATTTCAAAACAAGGCCTAAGAACTAAACAGCTACTCACATACAGAACAAGTCCTTAACAGAAAGGACAAAAACCTTAAAACAGATCCCAAAATAAATGTGGAGGGTGTCAAAATGCAAAAGGGGCAGGAGGTTGGTTCCAGGAGAAATACTTACCCTCAAACTCCAGGGTCAGTAAGAAAAGCAGTGAGTAACCAGCCTCGGAGTCATCCAGGGTCTTCTCTGGATTCCCATACAGGCCACTTAAATGTTGACCTAAAACAAATAAATTGTCAATTATTTCTCCAGCAAAAATGGGTTTATTCCAGCTCAGCAAAGAATTGCAGTTCAGAATCTGCAACCATCGCAAACCGTATGCAAGTCCTCAGCAAAAATGGAAAGGAGAACTCTTTTATAAAGGGGAAAAGGAAGTTGGGAGGGTTTTAGTAAACAGTCCATGGCTTTCCATTGGCTGGGTGGTGACAGTCTCTCCTTGGCTGAGCTCTTGCCAGGAAAGAAGAGGAGGTCTTTTTTCTTCCTGTTGGGCTCTGCTATGGTCGTAGGGTATGAGAGCTCCCCCTTCTGGCTTCCCAGCTCTATTCAATTGAGGTTCTGTTTAATTTCTTACAGCTTCTTCCTATTATTGTCCTGCCTTCTTTTGACCTTTGTCTAAATTTTCCTATTGATTATTTAAACTGATGATTACCATTTGTTTCTCATGCTATGTCTAAACGCTTTGTTGAAATGGAGCAAGGAATAAATAAGTTAAAAGCCAGACAACCAGAATTTGAATGCAGTACTTCTGCCAATATCAACACAAGATACTAAGACAGTAAGCCTGGTCTCCCAAACATCACCCCCACCCCCACCCCAGACTCCTGTCAGTGGGTCTGGTGAACAGGGCTGGTGGGCAAAACTGATGTCAGAACCCTAGAGAAAACTGGCAAGTGCTAGGCAAACGTTATTTTATGTTGCTGCTGTTGGAGCATCTGCTTTAGTTAAGGATATTCAGCCAATAGTTGTTTTCCTTGCTGTGCTTTTGGCTTATGAATTTGTTCAGACCTAATCCTTAATGATTTCAGCTAGACAACTGCCAAGTCAAAGCCATTTGCATCTCAAGATATGCTGAGCCCATTTTATCTTATCACATTGGAAATGAACTCTTTGGACCATTTCAGGCTACATGGTCTTAAAGATACCATATCTTAAAGAGAAGGTAGAAAAGACAAGATTTCAATCATTGCTTTCTTTCCCAGATCCATTTCATCACCTCTTACTTATTGAATTGTGTTCAGTTTCTTCTAATGCTTTAAACACTTAAGCTGAATAAATATTTAAACTTTTGTGTAAGCAACTGGCTTTTAGACTTTCTCACAGATTGATTGCCTGGGAATAACACTTCTAACCAAGTAAAATACTTTTTTTCAAAATACTTTATAGTTTATTTTCTTCATTTATTTGTGAACACTAGAACTAAGCCCATATGAAGGGTATTGTGGAGGGGGGTTGCACTCTTTCAAAAAAAGTATTAAGGAACTGGACAGAGTAATGCAAATGGAAAATGTAACTTATGGTACCCAGTCTCTCTCTATATATATGTGTGTATGTGATTATATATACATACACACACACACACACATATACATATATATATAATTTTTAAGTAATTGATAAATGAAAAGCAAAGAATAATTATTCTTTACATTAAATACCTCATTCCAAAAAAAAAAAAAAAAGATGACAAGTATCCCAGATTCTATATATCACACAGGTAGTCAGGCTTTTACAGGCCCCTATAACATCTTCATGTCAACAAGATCAACAAAAATGACAAGTGTAGAATCTCAGAACAGTAGAGTACATGGATATGCTGCGTAACAGGGACTGACACCTAGCAGGTGCTCAATAAATACTGATTTAGTTAATTTCCTCCCTTTCCATCCCTTGGGTAAAATCAAACCCATATAGCTTGTGCTCTTAATGCATCCCCTTCAAAAAATGTTTTTCTTGCGTTTTTCAGAGTTCAAAGGAAGAAGGAACATATAGTTTCAGTTTTACAAGATGAAAAAGTTCTAGAGATCTGTTACACAAAAATGTGAATATACTTAACATAACTGAACTGTACACTTTAAAATGGTTAAGATGTTAAATTTTATGTTACATGCTTTTTGCCAAAATTTTTAAAAAGTAAAGTTGAAGGGATATCTGGAACTTCCTAATCAAGTGTGTTTATTCCTCAGGTGTTAATGCTTTAAATGATTTTTTTCCAAATGGGCGATTGGGTTCTTTCCCCCTACATAATCATGATTGACAGGTGATTGGGGAAAGGGACACTGATGAAATTTGTTTTAATAAAACTTTGTTTTATTAAAATACCTAGTGATGGTGATATCTATATTATTCTACACTTTATTAGTATATTCATGTTAACTGCAAAAAAATGGGGAGAAAAAGTGAGAAATCAGTGGAACTGCTTGATCTAGGTATCTTTGCTACACCTCCTAAAGAGGTTCTCGTAATAGCCCCTCCCTTTCTCAGATTGATGGTAATTTGAATTTTCCAAGGAACCTTGTGTATGAATTCTCTACCCCCAATTCCCTGAACCCACCCTCACCCCATCCCAAGCATACCTATTTCCACAATTTCTCTCTTGGTGAGCAGAAGGAAGCAGCAAGCAGTAAAGCCTACTACTCAAACATAAATTGCATGGTGACAGAATAGGAAACAGCTCTTTTCTCTACCAGGTTGAGGAAGAAGAATCCTCAAAGTAACATCAAATATTTACTGAGCACTTACCATGTGCCAGACACCATGATGGTTTCTGCAGACTATATTTCTAGGATGTGGCACACATTTCTATACAGACTTAGCACTATTGCATAGTGGATGGTCAATTCTGACTCCAACTAGCAAATCATTAGCTGATTCCTTTCACATACCAATGTCACAGTAGAGTGAAAATCCCTCTCTGCCCAGCTTAGCAGTGTTTTTACCTTTCCTGAAGCTCCAAGCTAAATGCTTTTTCTTGCAAAGAATTCATGTGAATCAAAGGCTTTACCTTGCTTCATAGACTTTTCACAAATAAAAATTAATCCAGCAGGAAGGAGGCATCCGCTGTCCAGGTGATATCCATGTTAAGGCATGAGTACAGGACCAAATGCTTTCAGTCAGGCCTCCTCTTGGATCTGAGAAGCACTGAGGACAAGAGCTGAGGAGAATCTCAGGAACTGTCCAGCCCCACCTCTTCTAGTTACAATGTGGGAACCTGAGACCCAGAGAAGCTAAGCAACTTGCCCCAAGTCACACAGCTGGAGCCAGAACAGAGATCTCTTGACTCCAGGCCAGGGGCTTTTCCGACACATCATAAAGGTCTTGGTTTGAACTTAAAACATCCACTCTTTCTCCTCGTAGCGACCTTTAATATCTGCCAGGTTATTTTGTGTTTCCTTGCTGTAGGTTTTGTATTATGGGGGCTTCTTAAATAAAATAATAGAAAATATTGACTTGAGGAGTGCTTTTGAAATTTTGTGGAGGACAAGCCCCCAGAACATTTGGTTTTAAAGGCCATGAGAGCTGTGGGAAATAGAGACACCATTCTTAAAGGGCACACACAAAATCTCACACATTCCAGGACCCAGGGCAGAAGCAAGTAATTTGAAAGGAGCCTGGGTCAGACCTACCCACTGATCCTAGAGAGCCTTCCAGAGGGGTAGGAAGCAACTGGAGCTCATAGACATTGGTAGCAGTCATTTTAGGAAGCTCATTCTACCATGAGGACACTGGTGCTGGCAAGTGCCATTTTGGAATCCTCCCTCTATCTTATTAACCCTAGAACTGGCCCCACCAACAAGCCTGTCAACACCTATCCTAGGATGCCCCAAGCCAAGCAGCTAGCTGGCTAGGGACACAGCCCTACTCACCAGCAGTCAGGCTACCTTAAGACCTCCTGACCTCACAGCTGCCCCAGGATGTAGCCCTATCCACCAGGGGCACAGGACCTGGCTTGACCTATGAGTGGGCTGGCATTAGCCCCAGGACCCCCAGGGCCCTGCAGCCAGTGTCTGCAGGACCTGGCTCCACCCACCAGTGGGTATGCATCAGTCCCAGAACCCTCTAGGACCCAACCCCACTCACCAGTAGTCTGACAGACCAACTTCAGGACCCCAAGGGCCCTGAAGCCAGAGTCCCCAGGACCCTATTTCAACCACCAGGGGACCAGCCCTAAACTCAGGATCAGCCTCACCCACCAGTGAACAGGCACTAGTTGCAGGCTCCCCTGGGCCAGGCCCTGACCACCAGCAGGTCTGCACCACCCACAGTCCTTCCCACCAGCAGGCAAAAACCAACTCTGGGACAACTTGGGCCCCTCAGCCATTGGCCCCAGGATCTGGACCCATCCACCAGCAGGCTGACAACAGCTTCAGGACCCCCAGGGTCCTGCAGCCAGAAATCCTGACACAGCTCCACCCACATGTGAGCCAGCACTAGCCTTAGGACCCCTTGGGCCCCAACCTGTCAACCATCAAGCCAACACCAGTCCTGGGACTGCCCAGGTCTTGGACCCACCCACCAACAGGCCAACACAAGCTCCAAGACACCTTGGATCCCTCAGCCAGCCATGGCAGGATATAGCCCCACTCACCAGTGGACCCGCATCAGCCTTGGGGCACTCCAGAATCTGCAGCCACCCATGTCAGGAAGTGGACCCATCCACCAGCAAGCCAACACTAGATCCAAGAACTCTGTCCCCACAACCACCTACCCCAGGATGCAGCCTTCCCCCCAGAGGGCAAGCAATAACCTCAGGATCCCCCAGGGCTCCATAGCCAGCCAACATGACCTCGCCCCACCAAAGAGCAGCCAGCAAACACCACGCAAGGCAGGGCCTGGCAACCAACCAGATCAGGAGTCAGCCATACCTACCAGTATGGCCCACAGTAGTCAGCCCACCACAACAGAAGTACACATGCAGACCACAAAGGAGGCACCCCTAGAGCATATAGTTCTGATAACCAGAGGGGAGTGCACTGCTGGGATGCATAGGATGTCTCCTACAAAAGGCCACTTCTCCAAGCAAGTGGGAAACATAACCACCCTACCAGAGACATAGAAATAAAAACAGCAAACTAGGCAAAATGAAGTGACAAAGGAACATGTTCCAAGTGAAGGAGCAAGATAAAACCCCAAAGAAGAACTAAGTGAAGTGGGGATAGGCAATCTACCCAATAAAGAGCTTAAAGTAATGATTGTAAGAATAATCAAAGAACTCAGGGGAAGATTGGATGAATAGTGTGAGACGTTAAAAATTTGTAACAAAGAGTTAAAAATATAAGAAGGACCAGAGATAAAGAATATAATAACTGAAATTTAAAATACACTAGAAGGAGGAATTCCCTGGTGGTTCCATGGTTAGGACTCCACACTTTCACTGCCGAGGGTCCAGGTTCAATATCTGGTTGGGGAACTAAGATCCCACAAGCTACATGGCACAGTAAAAAAAATTTTAAAAAAAACACTAGAAGGAATAAATAATTAGATATCAATTAGATGATATGGAGGAATACATCTGGGAGCTGGAAAAGAGAGTAGTGGAAATCACTGAAGATGAACAGAAAAAAGAATAAAAAGAAATGAGGACAGTTTAAGAGACCTCTTGGTCCCAGAAACAGAAGAGAGAAAGGAGCAGAGAACATATTTGAAGACATAATAGCTGAAAACTTCTCTAACCTGAGAAAGAAAATAGACATCCAGATCCAGGAAGCACAGAGAGTATCAAACAGGATCAACTAAAAGGAAAACATCAAGACACATAATTAAGATGGCAAAAATTAAAGATAAAGAGAAAATATTAAAGGCAGTAAAAGAAAAGCAACAAGTTATGTACAAGGAAACTCCCATCAGACTATCAGATGACTTTTCAGCAGAAACTTTGCAAGCCAGAAGGGAGTGGCATGATATATTTAACATGATGAAATGGGAAAACCTATAACCAAGTATACTCTACCCAGCAAGGCTTTCATTCAGATTTGATGGAGAGATCAAAAGTTTTACAGACAGGCAAAAGCCAAAAAGTTCAGCACCACAAAACCAGCTTTACAAGAAATGTTAAAGGGACTTCTCTAAGTGAAAAAGAAAAGGACATAACTAAAAACATGAAAATTATGAAAGGAAAAAGCTCATTGGTAAAGGCAAATATACAATAAAGGTAGTAAATCAACCATATATTAAACTAATAGGAAGGTTAAAAGACAAAAGTAGTAAAAATCATCCATGTCTGCAATAAGCAAGTGAGGAATATACAAAACAAAAAGATGTAAAATACAATGTCAAAACAGTAATTGTAGAGATTGGGGAGTAAAAAATTAAGAGACCAGCAACTTAAAGTAATCATGTATAAATATAGGTTGCTGTATATACATCTCATGGTAACCACAAACCAAAAATCTATAATAGATACAAAAAAAGAAAAAGGAATCCAAACTTAACACTAAAGATAATAATCAAATCACAAGGAATAGAACAAAAGAAGAACTACAAAAACAACCAAAAAACAGTTAACAAAATGGCAATAAGTCCATACTTATCAATAATTAAATGGACTAAATACTCCAATCATAGCCATAGGTTCATATTTCTCCTCTTTCACTTCTTACTTTGTTTACTTGGGTCCTCTCTCTTTTCTTCTTGATGAGCCTGGCTAAGAATTTATCAATTTTGTTTATATTTTCAAAAAAGCAAGCTCTTGTTTTCAATGATCTTTTCTATTTTTTGCCTCTATTTTGTTTATTTCCTCTCTGATCTTTTTATTTCCATCCTTCTGCTGACTTGGGGCTTTGCTTGTTCTTCTTTTTCTACTTCCTTTAAATGAAAGATTAGGTTGTCTATTTGTGATTATTCTTGTTTCTTGAGGAAGGCCTGTACAGATATAAACTTCCCTATTAGAACTGCTTTTGCTGCCTCGCACAGATTTGGCAAGTTGTATTTCCATTTTCACTTGTCTTGAGGTATTTTCTGATTTCCTCTTGATTTCTATGTTGACCCATTTGTTTTTGAGTAGCATATTGCTTAGTCTCCATGTGTTTGTGCTTTTTCCATTTTTCTTCCTGTAATTGATTTCTAGTTTCTGACCATTATGGTCAGAAAAAAATACTTGATATAATTTTTATACTCTTAAATTTGTTGAGACTTGTTTTGTGGCCTAGTATGTGATCTCTCATAGAGAACACAATGAGAAAACTACCAAGTTATATGCCAACAAATTGGACAAACTAGAAGAAATGGATATATTACTAGAAACATACAACTTGCCAAGACTGACTCAGGAAGAAACAGACAATCTAAACAGACCAATTACTAGTAGTGAAACTGATTTTGTAATTTAAAAAAAAATTCACCGCAAACAGAAATCCAGGACCAGATGACTGCACAACCAAACATATAGAGAAGAGTTAACACCTATCCTTCTCAAACTATTCCAAAAAATTACAGATATCACCAAAAAGAAAATTACAGGCCAATGTCACTGATTAACAGAGATTCAAAAATCCTCAACAAAATACTAGCAAACTGAATTCAACAATACATTTAAAGGATCATACACCGTGATCAAGTGGGATTTATCCCAGGGATAAAAAGAGGGCTCAATATCTGAAAATCAATTAATGTGATACACACATTAATAAACTGAAGTATAAAAATCATGTGACCATCTCATCTCAATAGATTCAGAAAAAAACATTTGATAGAATTCAACAACCATTCATGATAAAAACTCTTAACAAAGTGGGTATAGAAGGAACATATCTCAACATAATAAAAGCTATTTATGACAAACTCACAGCCAACTTAATACTCAATGGTGAAAAGCTGAAAGACTTCCCACTAAAATTTGGAACAAGACAAGGATGCCCACTCTCACCACTTCTATTCAACATAGTATTGGAAGTTCTAGTCACAGCATTCAGACAGGAAAAAGAAATAAAAGTTATCCACATTGGAAGAGAAGAGGTAAAGTTGTCATTATATGCAGATTACATAATATTCTATAGAGAAAACCCTAAAGAATCCACACAAAAACTACTGGAATTGATAAACAATTCAGGAAGGTAGCAAGATACAAGATTAACATACAGAAATATGTTGCATTTCTTTACACTAACAATGAAATATCAGAAAGGGAAAGTAAAAAAAAAAAAATCCTTTTAAAATCACATCAAAAAAAAAAAATACTTGGGACTAAACCTGACCAAGGAGTTGAAAGTTTTATACTCTGAGAACTATAAAACATTGATAAAGGAAATTGAAGATGATTCAAAGAAATGGAAATATATTCCATGCTCTTGGATTGGAAGAATTAATATTGTTAAAATGACCATACCCTCAAAGCAATCTACAGATTTAATGCAATCCCTATCAAATTTCCCATGACATTTTTCACAAAACTAGAACAAATAATACTAAAATTTATATGGAACCATAAAAGACCCAGAATTGCCACCAGAATTGACAAAGCAATCCAGAGGAAAAAGAACAAAGCTGGAGGCATAACCCTCCCAGACTTCAGACAATTCCACAAACCTACAGTAATCAAAACAGCATGGTATTGGTACAAAAACAGATATGTGGATCAATGCAACAGAAGAGAGAGCCCAGAAATAAGCCAACCCACCTATGGTCAATTAATCTTCAACAAAGTAGGCAATAATATACAATGGAGAAAATGTCTATTCAGCAAGTGGTGTTGGGAAAGCAGGACAGCAGCATGTAAACCAATGAAGGTAGAACACACCCTCACACCATACACAAAAATAAACTCAAAATGGCCTAAAGACTTAAATACAAGACATGACACCATAAAACTCCTAGAAGAGAACATAAGTGAAACATTATCTGACATAAATTGTACCAACCTTTTCTTAGGTCAGTCTCCCAAGGAAATAGAAATAAAAGCAAAAATGAACAAATGGGAACTAATCATACTTATAAGCTTTTGTACAGAAAAGAAAACCATGAACAAAACAAAAAGACAACCTACAGAATGGGAGAAAATATTTGCGAACAATATGACTGCCAAGAGCTTAATTTCCAAAATATACGAACAGCTCATACAACTCAATAACAAAAAAACAAACAACCCAATCAAAAAATGGGCAGAAGACCTAAATAGACATTTCTCCAAAGGAGATATACATGATGACCAACAGGCATGAGAAAAGATGCTCAACATCACTAATTATTAGAGAAATGCAAATCAAAACTACAATGAGGTATCACCTCACACTGGTCAGAATGGCCATCACTTAAAAATCTACAAATAATTAGTGCTGGAGAGGGTGTGGAGAAAAGGGAACCTTCCTACACTATTGGCAGGAATGTAAAATGGTGCAGCCACTATGGAAAACAGTATGGAGGTTCCTTAAAAAGACTAAAAATAGAGTTTCCATGTGATCTAGCAATCCCACTCCTGGGCATATATCCAGAGAAAACTATAATTCAAAAAGACACATACACCCCAATGTTCATAGCAGCACTATTTACAATAGCAAAAACAGGGAATCAACCTAAATGTCCATCAATAGGTGAACAGAAAAATAAGATGTGGTATATATATACAATGGAATATTACTCAGCGATAAAAAAGAATGAAATAATGCCATTTGCAGCAACAAGGATGGAGCCGGATATTATCATACTAAGTGAAGTAAGTCAGACAAAGACAAATATTATATGATATTGCTTATATATGGAATCTAAAAAAAAGATACAAATGAACTTATTTACAAAACAGAAATAGATTCACAGATATAGAAAATAAGAAATGTCCTGGTTATTGTAAATAGTGCTGCAATGAACATTGGGGTACATGCGTCATTTTGAATAATGGTTTTCTCAGGGTATATGTCCAACAGTGGGATTGCTGAGTCATATGGTAGTTCTATTTTTAGTTTTTTAAGGAACCTCCATACTGTTCTCCACAGTGGCTGTATCAATTTACATTCCCACCAACAGTGCAAGAGGGTTCCTTTTTCTCCACAACCTCTCATACAGAGTTAAGTAAGCCAGAAAAAGAAAAACAAATACCATATATTAATGCATATATATGGAATCTAGAAAAATGGTACAGATAAACCTATTTGCAGGGCAGGAATAGAGACATATATGTAGAGAATGGACATGTGGACACGGGGGGGAAGGGGAGTGTGGCACAAACTGGGAGATTAGGATTGACATATATACACTACCATGCATAAAATAGATGGCTAGTGGGAACATGCTATAAAGCACAGGAAGCAGAGAACATGGCGAGAGGCGTGTGCAGGCTTCTGCTCCAGTCTACTGGGCCCTCTGGTGAGCTGGGGGCCCGGGGACAGGCTGGTGGCTGTGTCCCACGGAGCCCCAGAGCCCTCGCCGCGGCTGCATGCTGGCCAGACCCAGGCCTGGAAGCAGCGCGAACCTCTCCCGCTCTGTGACCTGAGGGTGGTAGTCTCCGCGGGTCCCTCGGTCCACGGAGGCCTTAGCACCTGGTGTATGCGGACACTGCCATTCAGAGGAAACTCCCCAGAGGCCGTCAGCAAGGGTTGAGGAAGAAGTGGCAGGAGGAGGCCCGAGTGAGTCCTCAGTGAGTGCAAACTGCTCCCGCAGTCAGACATGAAATAAGAAAAATGAAAGAGAGGTGTTCAGTGTGCAGCTTGACTAATTAAGAAGTCGGGAAGAAGACAGGCTCTTGGTGCTCCAGCCAGGCATCAGGGCCATGCTTCTGAGGTGGGAGAGCCAACTTCAGGACACTGGTCCACAAGAGACCTTCCAGCTCCACGTAATACCAAACGGCAAAAATCTCTCAGAGATCTCCATCTCAACATCAAGACCCAGCTTCATGCAACGACCAGCAAGCTACAGTGCTGGACACCCTATGCCAAACAACTAGCAAGACAGGAACACAGCCCCATCCGTTAGCAGAGAGGCTGCCTAAAATCATAATAAGGCCACAGACACCCCAAAATACACCACCAGACGTGGACGTGCCCACCAGAAAGACAAGATCCAGCCTCATGCACCAGAACTCAGGCACTAGTTCCCTCTACCAGGAAGCCTACACAACCCACTGAACCAACCTTAGCCACTGGGGACAGATACCAAAAACAACGGGAACTACGAACCTGCAGCCTGTGAAAAGGAGACCCCAAACACAGTAAGATAAGCAAAATGAGATGACAGAAAAACACACAGCAGATGAAGGAGCAGGGTCAAAACACACCAGACCTAACAAATGAAGAGGAAATAGGTAGTCTACCTGAAAAAGAATTCATAATAATGATAGTAAGGATGATCCAATATCTTGGAAATAGAATAGACAAAATGCAAGAAACATTTAACAAGGACGTAGAAGAACTAAAGAGGAACCAAGCAATGATGAAAAACACAATAAATGAAATTAAAAATACTCTAGATAGGATCAATAGCAGAATAACTGAGGCAGAAGAAAGGATAAGTGACCTGGAAGATACAATGGTGGAAATAACTACTGCAGAGCAGGATAAAGAAAAAAGAATGAAAAGAACTGAGGACAGTCTCAGAGACCTCTGGGACAACATTAAACGCACCAACATTCGAATTATAGGGGTCCCAGAAGAAGAAGAGATAAAGAAAGGGACTGAGAAAATATTTGAAGAGATTATAGTTGAAAACTTCCCTAATATGGGAAAGGAAATAGTTAATCAAGTCCTGGAAGCACAGAGAGTCCCATACAGGATAAATCTAAGGAGAAACACGCCAAGACACATATTAATCTAACTGTCAAAACTTAAATATGAAGAAAACATATTAAAAGCAGCAAGGGAAAAACAACAAATAACACAAAAGGGAATCCCCATAAGGTTAATAGCTGTTCTTTCAGCAGAAACTCTGCAAGCCAGAAGGGAGTAGCAGGATATACTTAAAGTGATGAAGGAGAAAAACCTACAGCCAAGATTACTCTACCCAGCAAGGATCTCATTCAGATGTGATGGAGAAATTAAAACCTTTACAGACAAGCAAAAGCTGAGAGAGTTCAGCACCACCAAACCAGCTTTACAACAAATGCTAAAGGAACTTCTCTAGGCAAGAAACACAAGAGAAGGAAAACACCTACAATAACAAACCCAAAACATTTAACAAAATGGGAACAGGAACATACATATCGATAATTACTTTGAATGTAAATGGATTAAATGCTCCCACCAAAATACACAGACTAGCTGAATGGATACAAAACAAAGACCTGTCTACAAGAGAACCACTTCAGACCTGGAGACACATACAGACTGAAAGTGAGGGGATGGAAAAAGATATTTCATGCAAATGGAAATCAAAAGAAAGCTGGAGTAGGAATTCTCATATCAGACAAAATAGACTTTAAAATAAAGACTATTACAAGAGACAAAGAAGGACACTATATAATGATCAAGAGATCGATCCAAGAGGAAGGTATAACAATTGTAAATATCTATGCACCCAACATAGGAGCACCTCAATACATAAGGCAAATACTAACAGCCATAAAAGGGGAAATCGACAGCAACACAATCATAGTAGGGGACTTTAACACCCCACTTTCACCAATGGACAAATCATCCAAAATGAAAATAAATAAGGAAACACAAGCTTTAAATGATACATTAAACAAGATGGACTTAACTGATATTTATAGGACATTCCACCCAAAAACAACAGAATACACATTTTTCTCAAGTGCTCATGGAACATTCTCCAGGATAGATCATATCTTGGGTCACAAATCAAGCCTTGGTAAATTTAAGAAAATTGAAATCGTATCAAGTATCTTTCCCGACCACAATGCTATGAGACTAGATATCAAGTACAGGAAAAGATGTGTAAAAAATACAAACACATGGGGGCTACACAATACACTACTTAATAACGAAGTGATCACTGAAGAAATCAAAGGGGAAATCCAAAAATACCTAGAAACAAATGACAATGGAGATACGACGACCCAAAACCTATGGGACGCAGCCAAAGCAGTGCTAAGAGGGAAGTTTATAGCAATACAAGCCTACCTCAAGAAACAGGAAACATCTCGAAGAAACAACCTAACCTTGCACCTAAAGCAATTAGAGAAAAAAGAACAAAAAAACCCCAAAGCTAGCAGAAGGAAAGAAATCATAAAGATCAGGTCAGAAATAAATGAAAAAGAAATGAAGGAAACAATAGCAAAAATCAATGAAACTAAAAGCTGGTTCTTCAAGAAGATAAACAAAATTGATAAACCATTAGCCAGACTCATCAAGAGAAAAAGGGAGAAGACTCAAATCAATAGAATTAGAAATGAAAAAGGAGAAGTAACCACTGACACTGCAGAAATACAAAAGATCATGAGAGATTACTACAAGCAACTCTATGCCAATAAAATGGACAACCTGGAAGAAATGGACAGATTCTTAGAAATGCACAACCTGCCGAGACTGAACCAGGAAGAAATAGAAAATATGAACAGACCAATCACAAGCACTGAAATTGAAACTGTGATTAAAAACCTTCCAACAAACAAAAGCCCAGGACCAGATGGCTTCACAGGTGAATTCTATCAAACATTTAGAGAAGAGCTAACACCTATCCTTCTCAAACTCTTCCAAAATATTGCAGAGGGAGGAACACTCCCAAACTCATTCTACGAGGCAACCATCACCCTGATACCAAAACCAGACAAAGATGTCACAAAGAAAGAAAACTACAGGCCAATATCACTGATGAACATAGATGCAAAAATCCTCAACAAAATACTAGCAAACAGAATCCAACAGCACATTAAAAGGATCATACAACATGATCAAGTGCGGTTTATCCCAGGAATGCAAGGATTCTTCAATATACGCAAATCAATCAATGTGATACACCATATTAACAAATTGAAGGAGAAAAACCATATGATCATCTCAATAGATGCAGAGAGAGCTTTTGACAAAATTCAACACCCATTTATGATAAAAGCCCTGTAGAAAGTAGGCATAGAGGGAACTTTCCTCAACATAATAAAGGCCTTATATGACAAACCCACAGCCAACATTGTCCTCAATGGTGAAAAACTGAAACCATTTCCACTAAGATCAGGAACAAGACAAGGTTGCCCACTCTCACCACTATTATTCAACATAGTTTTGGAAGTGTTAGCCACAGCAATCAGAGAAGAAAAAGAAATAAAAGGAATCCAAATCGGAAAAGAAGAAGTAAAGCTGTCACTGTTTTCAGATGACATGATACTCTCCATAGAGAATCCTAAAGATGCTACCAGAAAACTACTAGAGCTAATCAATGAATTTGGTAAAGTAGCAGGATACAAAATTAATGCACAGAAATCTCTTGCATTTCTATACACTAATGACAAAAAATCTGAAAGTGAAATTAAGAAAACACTCCCGTTTACCATTGCAACAAAAAGAATAAAATATCTAGGAATAAACCTACCTAAGGAGACAAAAGACCTGTATGCAGAAAATTATAGGACACTGATGAAAGAAATTAAAGATGATACAAATAGATGGAGAGATATACCATGTTCCTGGATTGGAAGAATCAACATTGTGAAAATGACTCTACTACCCAAAGCAATCTACAGATTCAATGCAATCCCTATCAAACTTCCACTGGCATTTTTCACAGAACTAGAACAAAAACTTTCACAATTTGTATGGAAACACAAAAGACCCCGAATAGCCAAAGCAATCTTGAGAACGAAGAATGGAGCTGGGGGAATCAAGCTCCCTGACTTCAGACTATATTACAAAGCTACAGTAATCAAGACAGTTTGGTACTGGCACAAAAACAGAAATATAGATCAATGGAACAGGATAGAAAGCCCAGAGGTAAACCCACGCACATATGGTCACCTTATCTTTGATAAAGGAGGCAAGCATATACAGTGGAGAAAAGACAGCCTCTTCAATAAGTGGTGCTGGGAAAATTGGGCAGATACATGTAAAAGTATGAAATTAGAACACTCCCTGACACCATGCACAAAAATAAACTCAAAATGGATTAAAGACCTAAGTGTAAGACCAGACACTATCAAACTCTTAGAGGAAAACATAGGCAGAACACTCTATGACATACATCACAGCAAGATTCTTTTTGACCCAGCTCCCAGAGAAATGGAAATAAGAACACAAATAAACAAATGGGACCTAATGAAACTTAAAAGCTTTTGCACAGCAAAGGAAACCATAAACAAGTCCAAAAGACAACCATCAGAATGGGAGAAAATATTTGCAAATGAAACAACTGACAAAGGATTAATCTCCAAGATTTACAAGTAGCTCATGCAGCTCAATAACAAAAAAACGAACAACCCAATCCAAAAATGGACAGAAGACCTAAATAGACATTTCTCCGAAGAAGGTATACAGATTGCCAACAGACACATGAAAGAATGATCAACATCATTAATCATTAGAGAAATTCAAATCAAAACTACAATGAGATATCATCTCACACCGGTCAGAATGGCCATCATCAAAAAATCTAGAAACAATAAATGTTGGAGAGGGTGTGGAGGAAAGGGAACACTCTTGCACTGCTGGTGGGAATGTAACTTGATTCAGCCACTATGGAGAACAGTATGGAGGTTCCTTAAAAAACTACAAATAGAACTACCATACGACCCAGCAATCCCACTACTGGGCATATACCCTGAGAAAACCATAGTTCAAAAAGAGTCATGTACCAAAATATTCATTGCAGCTCTATTTACAATAGCCAGGAGATGGAAGCAACCTAAATGTCCATCGACAGATGAATGGATAAGGAAGATGTGGCACATATATACAATGGAATATTACTCAGCCATAAAAAAAATGAAATGGAGGTATTTGTAATGAGGTGGATGGAGTTAGAGTCTGTCATACAGAGTGAAGTAAGTCAGAAAGAGAAAAACAAATACAGTATGCTAACACATATATACAGAATCTAAGGGGAAAAAAAGGCCATGAAGAACCTAGTGGCAAGACGGGAATAACGACACAGACCTACTAGAGAATGGACTTGAGTATATGGAGAGGGGGTGGGGTGAGTTGTGACAGGGTGAGAGAGTGTCATGGACATATATACACTAACAAATGTAAAATAGATAGCTAGTGGGAAGCAGCCGCATAGCACAGGGAGATCAGCTCGGTGCTTTGTGACCACCTAGAGGGGTGGGATGGGGAGGGTGGGAGGGAGGGAGATGCAAGAGGGAAGAGATATGGGAACATATTGTATATGTATAACTGATTCACTTTGTTATAAAGCAGAAGCTAACACACCATTGTAAGGCAGTTATACTTCAATAAAGATGTTTAAAAAAAAAAGTTAACCCTTAAAAAATAATAATAATAATAATAATAAGTACACAAGTCTCCTTACATCTATTGTCTCATGTGTACAAGATGGGATTTGTCATTTTCCCACATTTACTGATGAGGCTTGCATATGTTTATTAGCATGTGCACATTTAGATACCTATTAACTTGCACGAATGACAGAGCTGGAAATGTAGAAATTTCTCTTCCAAAATTCTTGTCCACTGTGATAGATACACTGACAGCCAACCTTACTGGGCTGTTGAGAGGATTATGTGAGATAACTAGTTTAAAGCACTTATCACTGTGCCTGATATATAAATTCCATTAGTAAATGACAGCCACCATTATATAATTTAATTTTACTCTTCTCTCAGTATTTCATAGTTACCAGCATACTGTCTTTTCATGGCTATTAATAAGCATTAATTAAATGGATAAATAAAAAATTAATAATCTAGCATTAATGTATGGTGATACATTTTTAACCTTGTACTTTTCCTTTTTTATGTAATGTTCTTACTATAAACATTAAAGCTCCTTTTTGTATAGGAAAAAAAAGAAAAAAAAGCACAGGAAGCTCAGCTCGGTGCTCTGCGATGACCTAGATGGCTGGGATGGGGGGTGTAGGAGGGAGGTCCAAGAGGGAGGGGATATATGTATACATATAGCTGATTCACTTCATTGTACAACAGAAACTAACACAACATTGTAAAGCAATTATACTCCAATAAATAAATAAATAGGTTTACCAAGTTGGCAAAAAACAGTTAGAGGAAAGCACACACACGTACTCTCCCCTTCCACTGTAAAAACATAGAAATGTTAGATGTAATATTTTAAATATATAAAAATACATAGTTATGGGATAAACAAATTAATTGCCTTGTTTTCATACAGTAGAATAGTATTTAGCAATAAAAATAATAAATCACTGAGACAAGTATCAATATGGATGAATCTCAAAATCTTTACTTTGAACAAAAGAAGCCAGATACAAAATAGTACATGTTTTGCATTTACACCAAGTTCAAACACAGACAAAACTTTTCTATAATGATAAAAGTCAGGTTAACGCTTAGAGGAAATGATACTGCCTAGAAAGGACTTTCTGGGGTGAGAAAAATGTTCTGTCTTGATCTCAGGGTTGCATCTTAAGAACACTTAAGCTTTCATCTTTTACTGTGTATAAATTATACCTCAATAAAGCATTGTTTATATGAAAAAGCAGAAAGACAAAATACAAAGTGGTGCTCAAAAATAAGAGGAGAAAAAAGGACTGGAAGAACATCAAATTCAAGATGATAACTGCCTGTAGAAAGAGAAGGAATGGGTCTGCCTGAGGGTGAAAAGAAGCTCACCTTTATCTATAATACTCTATCTTCTATAAAAAGCAAATTGGATTTAATATTTTTAAATTCTGGACTATTAGACTATGCTATTGTTAAATTATCCTATCTACTTTTCTGTTGTTTTGTTGTGTTTTTATTTTAAGAAGGAGAAATACGTGTGAAGGAGAACACAAGGTCATAAAGCAGTAAGCAGAAGCATGTCTTCTGTCACCTATTTCAGCAACCTTTCTGCTCTCAAACCTGGCTCATAGGGGCATTCTTCCTCAAGCATGTGCATTCAAGATTCAGCAGAAACTAACACAACATTGTAAAGCAATTATACTCCAATAAAAATGTTAAAAAAAAAAAAAGAACACATGGTGTTATGGGGTTGGATGGTGGTGATGGCTACACAACAATGTGAAAGCATTTAATACCACTGAACTGTACACTTAAAAATGGTAAATTTTATATTATGTTTAACACAATTTTAAAAAGGAAGAAAAGAACATGTGGTAGACCTAGGTTTTTAATTTAGTGTGAACCCAATCAGGAACTAGAATATAGCCTAGAATATAGTCCTATATATATAATATATCCTTAGCAAATACTTAGTAGTAATTTGATAATTATTAGCATCATGATTTACATTAGTAGATACAGGAAAAATTTTTATTCTGTATGTGACTTGCTTTTCGTATGATGGTATACAATTACTTTTGTTTACTTCTCACCAACCATCTCATACCTTGCAATTTGGAGTTTTAGTCCTCAGCATTAAAGTGTTTTTGGTATTTCTTCCTGTTCCAGGACAAAAATCAGAAAAATAAAAGGTATTTGTTTAATAAATTGCTATACTTAAAAAAAAAAAAAAGCAGCAGCTTTTCAGTGAAAAGACGTGTGTTAACTGCTCTTATGCCTTGTAGTGTTTGCATTTTTTACTCAGTTTGGGATGTTAATGGACTCCCTTTATTCACTCAGATTGGAAGATGAGCCACAGCTCCTCCTCTGAATGATGTTTTATATCTTAGTTTCCTCATCTATAAAATGAATTGTTTGAACAAATTGATCTATAAGTTCCTTTCATTCATTCATTCAGGCAGTTGATCAGCTATTTTTTGAGTTTTCACTGCTTGCCAACCTCTGACCCTATGTCCCTTTCAGGTCTGATGGTCCATGGACAAATTCATTCCATATTTATTGAGCATTTCCTGAAAGAGAAGCTCTGTGCCGGGTGCTGGCCAAGAAAGATGAGAGAGGAGCTGAGGGCACTCCTGATCCCTAGGCGCGGCATGTGTGAACTGGACAGGAATTCATCAAGTCCAGCCCTATCTTTTCACAGGTGAGGGAAGAGACACCCCACCAAGGGATATGACTAATTGTTGCTGAAATATCGGCTTCCCTGTGCACCAATGTCGAACAAAAATATGGAGACAGGGATTTGGAGGAAGAGAGAGATGGCTTTATTTTTCTGCCTGGCAGAAGGGAAGACACAGCAGGCTAGTGCCTCAAGAACTGTGCCCCCCCCCACACCCCGCTTGGGAATCAGGGAAGATTTTATATGTGGGGCTCGCAGTCCGGGGTATGAGATAAGGGTCAAAGTAGTAAAGGTCTTGCATTCTTCCTTTCCTTTGCATTATTTCAAAACAGTCACAGCTGGCGCCAGGCCGCCCGGTAATCGGGGTCCAGCAGTCTGGTAATTGTGTCCGTTTGCCTCTGGTTTATCGGCTGGTGACCTTGTTTCTGAAATGCAAAAACCACAGGGGTGATTTGTTACGAGGGGCGTATAGAATGTAAGCACTGGGACGAAATAGAGTTAGGAAGTGAGAGGCACAGGATGTAACTCACACAGAGTTAGGGGTGATAGGTGCTGAATGTAAATCACATAGTGTCAGGGAGTGAGGTTAGCTTTGTAAAGTACAAATCTAGTTACTACAAATTAGTGACAGTTAAAGTAAAACAAGGAGTGATTAACTCTTTCAGGCCAGGTTATGTTTCTTCTCTAGCCTGTTTGTTGTTCCCTTTGTTTTCCTTGTTCTCAAGGAGAAGAAGAAAGAAAACTCTCACTTCTATTTACATTGCAGCATAACCCAAAGTCAGGTGCCTGGTTAGAGACAAAGCCAAGAAAAAAACCTGATCTAACTAACTCCAGACCATCGCTGTGGCTATTTCCATTCTAGCATCTCACCAAGAGCCTTTAGGGTTCTTTCAGTGTAAGCCTGCCGTTTTGATGTGATTTCTAGGTGACTCTCTCCTTTCCCCTGGCTTGCTGTATTGGACCAAGTCATCTTGAAACTACAAGTTCAAGACCTGTCTCTTTGATAAAGTAAACCCAAGGAATTGTGTCTGTTTTTTCCCTAATCTCACCAGCATCTACAATACCAGACATATACAGGCATTCAATAAACATTAGTTGTACAAATGAATGAATGATCAATTTGACTCCAAAAAGCTTCTTCTATGGCAGCTATTCAAGTAAAGAAAAAAGAATGTAACATAATAGAATGGATTAGAGTATATCATGAGCAAGTAATATTTCTCACAACTTTTATGAGTCATGATATAAAATGTGTTTCTTATTATAGGGGTCTCAGTCAAAGAAGTTTGAATGTCCTCTGCTAGAAAATGGAGATGCTTTAATCAGAAACAGGAAATATGGGAAGATGGAGAAGTTTGGGGTTGAGATGGTGAATTGAAATGAAAACTTGTTGCTTCTGAAGTGCAGATGAAGACACTTAGCAGCCAATTGAAATTGAGGTTGTAACAACAAAGACATGAGAGGCAAGCTTACCCCAATGAGGGTGATGACATTTCAAGAGAACAATAGAATAACTATCAAGGGCAGTGCATATGTAAATGCAAAGTTGATTTCACACTTGATAATGGTTATAGGAGCCAGAGGAGGAAGGCACAGCTTCAACTAGGGTAGAGAGGGAAGCTTAAAGGACAGGTAGCATGTGAAACAGGTGAGAAAAGCAAGAGCAAGCCAGGCAGGACAAAGAGAAGATGGCCAGATGCAAGAAAACATACAGAGTTAGTGAGGAAACCACCTTGGCTTGAGCAGACAATTCAGAATATAATCCTGGGAAAAGATTATCATTCATAAAATTTCTGGTGGATTTGGATGTTTGTGGGCCTGGTGTTGTGGCAAGAGCACTGGAAAGAATTAGAAAACTCAATTCTTCATTCAAAAAATCAATTGAGCAGCTCCTGTTGAGTTCCAGGCTCTGTACTAGGCCACTGGTGCCACTGAAGCCTGAACAAGGCCACTGTGACTACACATTACAATTATTTGGGGAGTGCATTAGCTCAGGCCACATAACAAAGCACCACAGACTTCTGGTGGCTTATACAACAGAAGGTTATTTTATCACAATTCTGGAGGCTAAAAGTGTGAGATGAAGGGTTGGTTTTTTCTGAGGCCTGTCTCCTTGGCTTATAGATGGCCTTCTTCTTCTGGTGTCTTCACATGGCCTACCTTATGTGGTTGTCCATGTCTTAAACTCATCTTATAGGAACCCTAGTCTTATTGGATTAGGGTCCATCCATAAGACCTCATTTTCACTTAATTACTTCTTTAAAGGCCCTCACTCCAAATACAGTCACATTCTGAGGTACAGGAGTTAGAATTTCAACATACGGATTTTGAAGGGACACAATTCAGTCCAGAAAAAATAGCTCTGAAAAAAACAGCAATGCTGGGGCCCCACCATAAACTTGATTTCATTGGTCTGAGTGGGGCCTGGCATTGGTACCTTTTTAAAGCTCCCAGGTGATTCTAAGGTGTGTCCAGCATTAAGAAGCACTAGGTAGGCCCTCAGTGGAGATTCTAGCCCCAGTTCAACTAAAAGAATGTGGACCATAGTTTTCCCAGCTATAAAATGAACCAGCTGGACAAAATAATTTTAAAGTTCCTTTTCAAGATACATGCACCCCAATGTTCATAGCAGTGCTATTTACAATAGCCAAGACATGAGAAATAGAATATTTCCTGCCATATCAGTAAACAAGGATGTCACAGTCATCAGCAATTGCAGCCCTCCAACATGAGCTGGTGAGCCCTGAGGAAACTCAGGAAAGAAAAGAATACCTGACATCTAGCAGCCATCAGACTGCAGCCACTTCCCATTGTGAGCCCTGAGGAAACTCAGGATGTGAAAATACAGGATACTGGTCCCAGGTAGCTGAGGTGCATATCAAAGGAATGATTTCAGTGAGCCCAGAATCTTGCATCTTCCCATACATAGAAAAGCGTTAACTTCCTTAACTTGAGATATCTGGTTTTCTTTAATTAATAATCTTTTGATGTTCCTGACTACCTGCCCTTTGTTACAAAACTCCTATATATCCTAGCTCCCCCCTCACCTCTTCAGAGCAGTTTCTCAGAGCTATCTGAAACACTGTCTCCTGGGCTGCAGTCCTCATTTTGCCCCAAATAAAACTTAACTTGCAACTCTTACATTATGCATTTTTTAACACATGGAAATACCCATATATATGTATGTATATATACAGATATATACAGATATATTGGAATATGGCTCAGCCATAAAAAAGAATGAAATATTGCCATTTACAGCAACATGGATGGACCTAGAGAATGTTATTCTTAATGAAATAAGTCAGAGAAAGACAGACACTATATGATATCACTTATATGTGGAATCTAAAAAAAAAAAAAACAAACATATCTATATACAAAACTCATAGATATAGAAAATAAACTTATGGTTACCAAAGGGGAGATGGAGGAGGGAGGGACAAACTAGGACTATGGGATTAACAGATAAAGACTACTATGCATAAAATAAATAAACAACAAGGATTTATTGTATAGCACAGGGAATTATATTCAATATCTTGTAATAATCTATAATGGAATATAATCAGAAAAAATAATTGAATCACTATGCTGTTACTAACCTGAGACTATACCTGACACTAACACAATATTGTAAATCAACGATACTTCAGTAAAAATAAATAAATAAAGGCCCTTTTTAGCATTGAAATTTCATGGCACAGAGGAAAGAAAATAGTCCATAGTCTAATTCTTCATTTCATCCTAGACACTGCCACCTTTTACAGCTTCTGATAAGTGACACATCTGAGGTTTAAGAATAAATGCAAAGAAACAGAGGAAAATTACAAAAGAATCAACTTCTGGCCAATCAGGTGTTCCCCAGTAATACAGTTGGGCAAGATGCTCATGGTGTTCTGCCCAAATGCTTTTACATCTAAAAGCAATTGGAAAACATCAAGGGGTCCTGTCATTAGCATCTCCACGCAGTTGCAATGAGGCTCCTCTGAGAGCAAATTTGCACAGAGTGTCACATGCTAACTAAAATGGAATTCTGTATGGGCTTTTCACTTGTGGATTAGTTAAATGCAATTAGCATCTGGGGCAGAAGGGGTACTGTGGGAAAGAG